>NC_133331.1:252498610-253751110 GCF_042186555.1 Aquarana catesbeiana
AACATTACTTTGCCAAAAATAGGCATCATTATTGTAATATCATATGTATCAAAAGGGCTTCTTCATACAACCTTTAAAAAACTGGAATATTTTTAACTCTTCAACATTCGTTTAACCACTTGCCGACCAGCCGCCACAGTTCCACTGCGGCAGAATGGCACAGTTGGGCGAAACAACGTTATGTTACGTCGCTTCCCTTTTGGCCACTAGGGCCTGCCCACAGCGTGTGCCCGACCCCGATGCGAGTGCCCGGCGGGCAGGATTTCCGTCGGGCTCCGCGGTCGCTCATGACAGAGCGAGAACTGGGATCTGTGTGTGTAAACACACAGATCCTAGTTCTTTCAGGGGAGAGGAGACAGATTGTGTGTTCATACTATGTATGAACACCGATCTCTCTCTCCTCCTAGACAGTCCCATCCCTCCACAGTTAGAAACAGACATAGGGAACACAATTAACCCCTAGATCGCCCCTAGTGTTAACCCCTTCCCTGCCAGTGACATTTACACATTAATAAGTGCATTTTTATGGCACTGATCGCTGTATAATTGTCAATGGTTTAAAAAATGTGTCAAAAGTGTCCGATGTGTCCGCCATAATGTCGCAGTCCTGATAACAATCGCAGATCGCCGCCATTACTAGTAAAAAAAATAATAATAATAAAAATGCCATAAAACTATTCCCTATTTTGTATACACTATAACTTTTGCGCAAACCAATCAATATATACTTATTGCGATTTTTTTACCAAAAATATGTAGAAGAATACATATTGGCCTAAACTGAGGAAAAAAATGTGTTTTTTTGATAAAGAAATGTGGGTTATTTATTATAGCAAAAAGTAAAACATAGTGTTTTTTTCAAAATTGCCCTCTTCTTTTGTTTATAGCGCAAAAAATAAAAACTGCAGAGGTGATCAAATACCGCCAAAAGAAAGCTCTATTTTTGGGAAAAAAAGAACATCAATTTTGTTTGGGTATTAAGGGGGAGATTTACTAAAACTGGAATGTGAAAAATCTGATGCAGCATAGAAATCAGCTTCCAGGTTTTTTTTTCTATTTTATATTCAAAGCTTAAAGGAACACTAAAGATAACACTTTTTTTTTTTTTTTAAACAACAAACATGTTATACTTACCTCCACTGTGCAGCTCATTTTGCACAGAGTGGCCCCGAACCTGGTCTTCTAGGGTCCCTCGGCGGCTGTTTCAGCTCCTCCCCACAAGAACTAATCTCCTTCATGTGTGCTCCCTCTTATGGTGGTGAGTTCTTGCGGGCGCGCTCCCGTGATACAGCCGGCGGCCATAGCTGCTCACTGTATCACTCGGCCCTGCCCCCTGGCGCACCACGCCATGTGATTGACAGCAGTGTGAGCCAATGGCTACACTGCTTTCAATCCATCCACTCTAGCCAATCAGCGGTCAGTCTGATCAACGAAGAGGATGTCGGGGGCGAGCGCGGGACTTTCGAGGGCTCAGGTAAGTAAAACGGGGGGGCTGGGGGGGCCGGTATTGTCAGATGTTTTTTCACCTTAATGCATAGAATGCATTAAGGTGAAAACATTTCTACCTTTACAACCCCTTTAATTTAACAAGCTGAAGTTAGAAGTTGATTGACTACCATGCACAGCTGCACAAGATTCTAAATGTTCGTTTTGGTAACTCTCACTCAAGGCTGGCCATACATGGTCGAATTTCGAAAGAATTTTCTTTTGAAAGTCAGAAATATTGTGCGTTTTGCGATCCGATGGTGCCACCGTTGATTTCGAAATTCAGCCAACCAAGCCCTCAATTTCACCTTATGTTGCTACAGAAAATGAATTTTCTTGGCTGGGAATCTTCTTTTCTTTCGGGAATTTTCTTTTCTTGCACATGCGCATTTCTTTTTTTTCGATTACATTTGTCGCACGATTCTCCCGTCATTGATTAGAAAATTGTTCATTTTTCAAAAAATTTCCAACATGTCCGATTACTCAAATTTCATTACCACTCGAAAATTGGCTGTTGCTGCAGCCCACTAATGGTGTGAAATACGAATGAAAATTCTTAGAAAAGATTTTCGAAAGAAAATTCTTTCGAAATTCGACCCATGTATGGCCTGCCTAAGTGTATATGTCCAAAAAGCCTCCTTGTATAGCAGCACATACCCACGATCACCTTTGAGCTCTGGGGACCCGTTTAATTACAAGACCACTATTGCCTCGTTTCCACTGAGCAGATCGGTTCGGTACCATACGCTATTTTGGGTGTTTCCATTATGAAAGCGGCCCATACAACCAAACTATACTGCTCCATTCAGGGTCCTGCTTCAGATGTGGGGCCATAGAAAATGGAACGGTTCGGTTAGGGCGGAGCTAGGATACATTCCACTGATTGGCTGACAGAAAACCCTCTGCTGTGCTATGCTGTGCTATGCTGAGGCATTTTTTCTACACCCTGTATGGCCCTTTGTGGTCCCACTTGCAGTGGAAACGCTCACCAGAAGAGACCGGACCATTCTAGGCCATTCAAACTGTACCGACCCGAACCGATCCGCTCAGTGGAAACGAGGCATTAGTTCATGGATTCATCTTCTGGCTTTAGCAAACTGCATTGCAACAGGTGTGTTGCCATCAACTTCATTTTCCATTGTGTATTGCTACTATTGCTAATATAATATCAGAGCTGTGTTTTTGGAAGCAACTTTTAAAATCACTCAGTTTTTTCCACATAATGGAGCTATAAGGACATCTAAGCGGGTATACATAATAATACTGTCCCACAGGAAAAGTAGGTTTTCTACTATGCCGATGAAAACTTGTGCTACCTGTGGTGATCAATTAGTTACATACAGTGGGGACGGAAAGTATTCAGGCCCCCTTAAAATTTTCTGGGAAAAAACAAAAACAAAAAGGGGAGGGTCCACCCTTACACCCTATGCCATTAAATAAATAATAATCGCTCGCCCAATGCCACTCCTCACATATAGAGGCTATATCCATATCCAGAACAAAGCATATAAGAAAAATAGTGTTTCAGTGAGAATCACAAGAGGAGATGACCTTCCTGGAACAAAGACAGCTACTATGGATAAAGAGGGCAATGATGGGAGAGTAAATAAAATCTCAAAATTTATTGAAATATCAAAAGCTATAATTGCACAAATGAAGGCCTCTTGAGCCCCCTAGGGAAAGAGAGCCTTGACTGATGGGGGCATGGCTAGGTGTGTGACAAGGGGAACAATTGGTTGGGACATGGGGATGGGATGGGCCTGAGCTCAGGAAATCGTGTGCCCCAGGGAATTCTGGGTCTTTCGGAAGAGTCGTTGGAAGAGCTGCCCACCCTCCCGCCCCTTTTTTCCTATGTTTGGTATGTCACAGCTTGCTGCAGTTTTCTTGACCTTGCCAGCAGTTAAAGTTGCTGTAATAGGCTATGCCCTTGATGGAAAATTGGAAATAGGTTGTCTGTCCAGCACTTATGGTAAGGACAGGCCCCACTTCCCTCTTTTGGTTAAGTGCTCACAGTACGACTGTGACTGGTACTGGTTAAATATGTTCACCACTTCCCTCTTTTGGTTAAGTGCTCACAGTACGACTGTGACTGGTACTTTTTAAATATGTTCACCACTTCCCTCTTTTGGTTAAGTGCTCACAGTACGACTGTGACTGGCACCGGTTAAATATGTTCACATGTTATGTGTTGGAATTTAATAAAGCTGTGGCCTTGCCCTTTCCAACCTAATGGTTGTAAGTGTTGTGTTTAATGGAGTGAAGGGCAAGGGTGGTGGGGGATTTTATCCCTTGGTGTTACATTAAGTGGGACCTAAGCCCATTGCGCCTCAGCAGTCAAGTATGCTCCTAAAAAGGTTTATATGGAGCTGGTCCTAAATACATCAATAAAAAGGCATAACAGATGCATGATAACATGTGGTATGCCCATAAAGCAGACACACAGACAAGAGACAGACAATGGCATACAAATAACACATACGGTGCAGGCGCCTAAGTAACCTCGGATGCACAGGATCGCCAGTGAAAAAATAAGGAACAAAATAAATGAACTGCAAAGGGATATTGTGCATGCGTGGCCCCCGGGGTGGCGGAGGATTAATTATAGATAAATCTACCAAAGGATAAAATGCTACACAAGAGTTTAATAGGCTGTAGGGTCTCCACAAAATACTAATAGTTCTTACTGAATGGAATGAGACAAAGTCCAAACATTTGATTGCATGCACATGCTCAAAACAATTCATACAAAAAAAAGAGTCCATTCCAAAAAATAGATTGATAGAATAAAAAAAAACCATAGAGATCTCTTACAGAATATATTCAAATAAAAGTGAATAGATGATCACACAGTGCTTTGATGATTACTGCCAAATGATAGATGCCTTAATCAGGCTGAAGTAGATAATTGTAATTGGAATCTGCCTTTAATTATCAATGGATGTCAGCTATCAGCGGCTCAATGTCCATCGCTGTAGACTATCCCAGAGTCTACATTCATACCCAGATTGTGCAGATTGTATGTTGCAAAAGATCAGTGCAAATATGCAAGTTTAAACAGATAGTGGCTTTGGTTACATTACCACCCTCTTTCCTAATACAGGAATGTTGGCCGAGATCTCCTGCACTTCCGCAGCGGCAAACAAGCTCCGTAGCCTCTCCGACCGTCGTAGGGGGATTAAATCACAGACGTTCTGTAGGTCATACAACATGGCAGACTTGCGTGTTTTTCTGGCATTCAACTGATTTGTTTAATCAGACTGTGGCAATGTCATGTGGTCATTGGTAGCAGCTCCATCCATAGAAATTCACTTTTTCCTCTTCAAAAAATCCCCGCCACCCATTTGAATTGGGAGATGGCTGTAGCGGCGTCTGCAAGCCGTGATTTGACATAATCACGGCTTGCAGACATTAATGAGGAAAAAAAATCAACTTAAATGATTTTAGCAAATGGCTGCAATATAACAAAGAGTGAAAAATTTAAGGGGGGTCTGAATACTTTCTGTCCCCACTGTATGTTACAGTTGTAAAAATGATAACAGTTGTAATATGTATTGTTATAATTTATTAAATCGTGGCTTGGCAAACTTATTAACAGAATTGGCCTGAAACAAATGAAATTGGATTGTTGTGTTTGTTCCATAGACCGGCAGGGGAGGCTGTTAAACAAAAAGTTAGATGCAATGTGCACAGATTATAAAGTTAAAATAAAGTTCAGATGCAGTTCAAGCAAAACAGCTTGATTCAACAAATGGTATTCTGTTAATTCTTTCTTTGTATTGGAGTTCTAAAAGTGCTTGTTTTAATTCCTATTATTCAACATGTTATTAACTTATTAACCTAATCATCAACATAAGAGAAAATCCTAAAAACCTGCAACTTTTGAGATTCATAAAATCTTGACAAGGTGTCTGGGATGCGCACTGTTGCAGTGAAGAAGCCTATCACAATTTGTGGGTTTAAGGTATAAGGAGATGACAAAAGATTCTTTATGAATAGAGATCTCAAAATCAAGAAAATTTATATTAGTGGTGAAGTATTCAAGATATTTAAGACACTGCTAGGAGGCAAAGTGTTATGCCCTGTACACACGGTCGGACTTTGTTCGGACATTCCAACAACAAAATCCATGGATTTTTTCCGACGGATGTTGGCTCAAACTTGTCTTGCATACACACGGTCACACAAAGTTGTCGGAAAATCTGATCATTCTAAACGCGATGACGTAAAACACGTACATCGGGACTATAAACGGGGCAGTGGCCAATAGCTTTCATCCCTTTATTTATTCTGAGCATGCGTGGCACTTTTTCCGTCGGATTTGTGTACACACGATCGGAATTTCCAACAATGGATTTTGTTGTCGGAAAATTTTATATCCTGCTCTCAAACTTTGTGTGTCGGAAAATCCGATGGAAAATGTGTGATGGAGCCTACACACGGTCGGAATTTCCGACAACAAGGTCCTATCACACATTTTCCGTAGGAAAATCCGACCGTGTGTACGGGGCATAAGTGATTGTAAGGGTATTTTTTTTTTTTTAAATAACAAACATATCATACTTACCTCCACAGTGGCCCCGAACCTGCTCTTCTGGGGTCCCCCGGGGGCTCTCGCGGCTCCTCTCTGCATCAGATAACCCTCTGGGAGAAGCGCTCTCCTGAGAGGGTTACCTTGCGGGCATGCTCCCGAGTCCATCATTTGCTTCCATAGAGGCCGAATGCAGGACTCGGCCCCGCCCCCCGGCACCCGCGTCATTGGATTTGATTGACAGCAGTGGGAACCAATGGCTGCGCTGCTATCAATCTATCAAATCAAGAGCCGGGACCCCGTGGAGAGAGAGACAGCACGTCCCTGCCAACTGAATGAAGGGGTTCAGGTAAGTAAAACGGGGGGGCTAGGGGGCCGGTGACTGCCAGGTGTTTTTTCACCTTAATGCATAGGATGCATTGCGGTTAACCGCTTCCCGACCACCTCACGCCGATATACGTCGGCAGAAGGACACATACAGGCAGAATCACTCACCTGTACATTGCCCTTTAAGAGGCGGCTTGCGGGCGGGGTTGCTCGCATGCCGCCGGGAGTCTCGCGAGCGTGTTCGCGGGTCCTGCGTACTCGATGTCCACAGGGATAACCGCGATCGTCTCACGGTGAGGAAGAACGGGGAGGTGCTAATGTAAACAAGCTTTTCCCCGTTCTGTCTAGTGACACTGTCACTGATCACAGCTCCCTGTAATTGGGAGCGGTGATCAATGTCGTGTCACACATAGCCCCTCCCCCCCACAGTTAGAATCACTCCCTAGGATACACTTAACCCCTACAGCGCCACCTAGTGGTTAACCCCTTCACATGTACACAGTAATCAATGCATTTTTAATTGCACTGATCGCTGTATAAATGTGAATGGTCCCAAAATCGCACCAAAAGTGTCCAATTTGTCCGCCATAATGTTGCAGTTATGATAAAAATCGCTGATCGCCACCATTACTAATAATTAAAAAAAAATATTAATAAAAATGCCATAAAACTATCCCCTATTTTGTAAACGATATAACTTTTGAGCAAACCAATCAATAAACACTTATTGCGTTTTTTTTTACCAAAAATATGTAGAAGAATACGTATCGGCCTAAACTGAGGAAAATGTTTTTTTATATATTTTTGGGGATATTTATTATAGCAAAAAGTAAAAAATAATGCGTTTTTTTTCAAAATTGTCGCTATTTTTTGTTTATAGCGCAAAAAATAAAAACCGCAGAGGTGATAAAATACCACCAAAAGGAAGCTTTATTTGTGGGAAAAAAGGACGTCAATTTTGTTTGGGAGCCACGTCGCACGACCGCGCAATTGTTAGTTAAAGCGACGCAGTGCCGAATCGCAAAAAGTGCTTGGGTTTTTGGCCAGCCAAATGGTCCGAGGCTTAAGTGGTTAAAAAACACGAACCCTTACAATCCCTTCAAGGAATTCAACAAAAACATGAAATTCCACATCTATATTTATAGTTACATAGTTACATAGTTAGTCAGGTTGAAAAAAGACACAAGTCAATCCAGTTCAACCTTAAAAACAATAAATAAATAAAATAAAAAATATCGTACAAATAAAATAAAAAATATCGTATATTTATTGATATTTATCCATATCAATAAACATCATTGATGTACCTTTTCCAAAAAGTGACTTTGTCCAGGTTAAGCTGTGAAAGATAAACAAACTTTATTTCTAAAAAGCCAACAAACATTGTACTTCCTGGTCGCCTAAAATAAGCTTGTTGAAAGTGAAAATAATTGTCTTTCAGAATTGTCTTACAAAGGACAGTCTACTCTATATATGTACATTATATGGAGATTGTTGGTATGATCTTTTCAGCTGATTTCGCTGCTTGGTCCTGCTTTGGATTTTAAAGAATATGTGCCTGCTGTACCATGTACTTGTATCCAGTTCTCCTCCTGAACCGTACCAGGCCACATGCCCTCAACATGGGGAGGGTGCTTTGGAGTCACCCACAAAGCACCTTGTCCCCATGTTGATGGTGACATAAACGGGTGACCCCGCCTTCTTCAGCTCATCCTTATTAGTGACACAGATTTAAAGTGGAGTTCCACCCACTTTTACAACTCTTCAGCCTCCCTCACTAAACTGTGCACTGTAAACAAATTGGATATTTTTGTATTTTTTTTTTCTCAGCACCTACTGTATATCTGCTGTGTTCATTTTTCACTTCCTCCTCCCTGGCCGCGGCCCATCGCATCATTTCCTGTTTGCAATGCCTTCTGGGAAGGGGCGGCAACTTCCTCTGAAACTGCCGTTGCTATGGAAACCTGACCTGAAACCTATTACACTGCTTGTGCTGCACTGAGCATGTGGGGCGGCAACTTCCTCTAAAACTGCCGTTGCTATGGAAACCTGACCTGAAACCTATTACACTGCTTGTGCTGCACTGAGCATGTGTGAGATCTGCAAGGATGAGATCCAGTAAGAAATACAGTCTGGCTTCAGATGCCCACACCTAAGATGGCCACGGCCTGCTGTAAGTTTATAAAATAACAAACTACTGCTATAAACTAACAAAACAGACCTTAATTTACAGACTAACTTTACTAGAATACATTAAGCTTGTGTATTATATTGGTATTTTTATTTAAAAAGTATAATTTCGGCCGGAACACCACTTTAAATACTCCACTTGTGGCCTTGTTTATAAGTTATCACTGTCTGAAGGGATGTAATAATCACAAACTTGTAGTCTGTGAACCACTACTGATTATTGAGATAATTCACCATTTATTAGATGCATTTCTGGGACATGACAGCGATATTATTATTTAAGTATACAACTTTGTAGTTAGACTTAAAAAGTGTGCCTACACAGGTACACATATTCATGTCATACACAGAACAATTCATAAAGAGTGTCTACAACACACTTTAGCATTCCAACATGCCTCCAAACAACAAATCTCAGTGGGGGCAACAGATTTATGTGCCTCTTATGGGGCGTACACACAGTCGGACTTTTCGACCAGACTGGTCTGACGGACGCCGACGGACCAAATCTGGCGGACAATCCGATCGTGTGTGGGCTTCACCGGACCTTCAGCGGACTTTTCCAGTCGCAAATCTGACGGACTTTAGATTTGGAACATGCTTCAAATCTTTACGTCGTAACTCCGCCGGACCCAGAAATCCTCTCGTCTGTATGCTAGTCCGACGGATAAAAAAAAAACGCTAGGGCAGCTATTGGCTACTGGCTATCAACTTCCTTATTTTAGTCCGGTGTACGTCATTACGTACGAATCCGTCAGACTTTGGTGTGGTCGTGTGCAGGCAAGTCCGTTCGTTAGAAAGTCCATCGGAAGTCTGTCAAAAGTCCGTCGAAAGTCCACTGGAAAGTTTGCCAGACCAGTCCGATCGAAAAGTCCGGGGGGCATTCATTTAGGGCAAGCACCATATGCAGAGACACACTAAGATGGAGTATCCATGCAGATACCCCATCCTCAGTATAGCTGAGCTCCCTCCCAGCCACTGCAAATGTGACACAGACAGCACAGCCCCTAAAAATGTTTGAAGTTGGCTGGGCAAAGCCTAATAGGGATTCAGAGACACTAGTTCCCATCAAGTCCACTCCCCTTGTGATTGACCCTACATAGTAGATATTTCCTATGTAAAAACATGCATTGAATAAAAAAATGCTCAATCAATATAATGCTTAAATATTTTTCTCTGATCATCTAATTAAAACTTCTTTTTTGCAGGTTGGTGGTGCTTTGGGCATGCATATATGGTGCAGCCTAGTCTCCATTTCTGAAGTTATTATAATTGTCATGGACTGTGTATTCTATAGACCTGATTATACAACCGCGTGTGATTCTCAGTATTTGCCATCCCAGTGCTCTGAATACATTTACAACATCTATGTAAGTGATAAAAAGTGTAATAACTTACCCTTATGTTGGCTGTGTGATATAGTAAAGAAACACAAAGGGAGATATACTAAAACAGGCTGATAAGAAGCCATCATAAACATTGATAAGGTATTGATAATAATTTATACAGAACTCAACAGCTCAAGCTGGAGAATTCAGAGGGAAGGCACATCATTTATCTGATGGCTCAAGCTGAAGGTTCATTCAGTCATATTGTGCCTCAAAGCAGTCTGCCTCTAATTTACTGTCCCTTGTCATGTATTAATTCTTTATTTGTAAATCAAACATGTTATACATCGCAATAAACAGTATGATACAAACTGACAATTTATAAACTTAAAAAATTATTTTTAATTTAAACCATTATTTTTTCTGTGTTACCTGGAATGTAAGGTTGTTTTCACACTGAGGCGCTTAAAAACTGCCCACAAAACACTGGACGCTTTTGTGGAGCTTTTGAGGTGCTTTTGCGGTGCTTTTGAAGCACATTTGAGGCGCTTTTCAGGAGCTTCTGATGCGCTTCCTATTCATTTCAATGGAGAGGGGCGCTGTAGAGGCACTTTTTTTTAGCGCTTCAAATATGCTCCAAAGATGCTGCTTGCAGAAGTTTTTTCACTGCTCCGCCAGCGCACCACCCCGGTGTGAAAGCAATAATTGAGTTTGATGGAAATTGGTTTTCGTGAGCTTTTTGTAGCGTGAAAGCGCCTGAAAAGTGCCTCAGTGTGAAAGGGGTCTAAGGGTGGATGGGAGTCAGCAAAAAAAGAAAAAAAAAAGGGTAGACTTGATGGACCACTTGGTCTTTTTTCTGCTGACACTTTTCTATGTTTCTAATGGCTACCAACTGCCTGACTTTATAGAGTGCAAATTTAGAACAGAGTGTGTGCATTAAGCAGACTAAAGGCCGGCAACTGTCAAATTCAGGTGGCCTCAGATCCCTTGAGAGCCTCAACACAGCCAAATTTGTTCTTGTCAGGTTCCTTTTGAACCGTAAAGTCAGCCTAAATTGTTAGATGGTAAAATCACTTTAACCGCTTCAGCCCCGGAAGATTTTACCCCCTTCCTGACCAGAGCACTTTTTGCGATTCGGCACTGCATCATTTTAACTGACAATTGTGCTGTCGTGCGACGTTGCACCCAAACAAAATTGACGTCCTTTTTTTCCCACAAATAGAACTTTCTTTTGGTGGTATTTGATCACCTCTGCGGTTTTTATTTTTTGTGCTATAAACAAAAAAAGAGCGACAATTTTGAAAAAAAAGCAATATTTTTTACTTTTTGCTATAATAAATATCCCCAAAAATATATAAAAAAACAAATGTTTTCCTCAGTTTAGGCCGATATGTGTTCTTCTACATATTTTTGGTAAAAAAAAACGCAATAAGCGTAAATTGATTGGTTTGCGCAAAAGTTATAGCGTCTACAAAATAGGGTATAGTTTTATGGCATTTTTTTTATTTTTATTATTAGTAATGGTGGCGATCTGCGATTTTTATAGTGACTGTGACATTATGGCAGACACATCAGCCCTTTTTGACACTATCTTGGGACCATTGTCATTTATACAGCGATCAGTGCTATAAAAATACACTGATTACTGTGTAAATGACACTGGCAGGGAAGGGGTTAAACACTAGGGGGCGATCAAGGGGTTAAGTGTGTCCTAGGGAGTGATTCTAACTGTGGGGGGATGAGCTTCAACTCACATGACAGCGATCACTTCTCGCGATCACAGAGAGCATTGATCTCTGTCATGTCACAAGGCAGAACGGGGAAAAAGGAAAATTTATTATCAAATACTTACTGTATTTTTCCTTTCCTGATGGACTCGATGGCAGCCTACGTGTGGGTTAACCCCACCTCCTCTCCAATACTATAGGACCCTATTCCCATAAATGAGTACTCACCACTAGCTACTGCGTTCCGTAACTAGCCTACTCTTTGACCAACAGTAGGCTAGAAAGGAAAGTTACGGTAAGTATTTGATAATAAATTTTCCTTTTTCCTGACAGACTCCATGGCAGCCTACGTGTGGGAAATAACTAGCCAACCACACGGGTGGGTATGCTGAACAAAACTTTTTAATTTCAATTTGTCCTATAAACCGATAGGATTTTCAAATCAAAGTTTACAGAAGACAGTGAAGCGGGCTTTATGCAGTAATGAGACATGTATGTACTAATAGAGGCCCATGAGGCTGCTTTGCAGATGGTGTCTGGAGCCACATGTCGGGCCGCTGCCCACGAGGCTGCCATTCCCCTGGTGGAGTGAGCTGTCTGGAGGAGCCAAGCCCTTAGCCCTGTATGCTTGCTGGATAGTCTGCACGATCCAGGTCGCGAGTGTCCTGGTTGAGGCTTTCTTCCCTTTATTGCTACCAGAATGCAAGACAAAGAGATGATCAGAACATCTAAAGGGAGAAGTTTATAGCTTCGCCTGCATCCAGGGGGTGAGTTTCAGTGGACCCCGGGGACCTGAATGTAGGTAAGACGATCTCCTGATTCTCCTGGAACACCGAAGACACTTTCGGGTTTGAACCCAGCATAAGAATGAGAACTACACGATCCGGGAAAAACTTCAAGAAGGGTTCTTCATGACCCAGTGATCCGATCTCAGAGACCCTTTTAGCCGAGGTGACGGCTACTAAAAAGGCGACTTTTGCTGAAAAGTCCTTGATGGAAAGCGGGGAGGGCCCCATGGTACTGAGTCCAGAGATTGAGTCAAGGACAAGTGGAAGGTCCCACTTGGGAAATCTGAGTTTTCTTTGGGGCTTGAGCCTTGCTGCCCCATGGAAAAATTGCAAAATAAAGGGATGAACCGCCCATGAAGTACTGGAGAAGACCGACAAGGCAGATACTTGGACTCTAAGAGAGATGATAGATAAGGGTAGATCTAGACCCGTTTGAAGGAAGAACATCCTGGACTTCTGGATGTCTAAAAGACTTGTCCGTAGAAGAGCAAACTTCCACAAATTTGGTCCAGATTCTCCAATAGACTTCAGAGCTTGATCTTCTTGAACTCATGAGGGTGGAGATCACTTTTGAGGCGCACCCAAGAGATTCTAGCCTCTCCCTCTCAAGAACCAGACCATCTCAGTACTGCCAGACAAGGGTGTAGGACTGCCCCCTGAGAAAGAAGGTCCGGTCTGAGAGGGAGAGGCACTGAGTTGGATAAGGAGGGGGAACCAAGGCCTGTTCGGCCAATAGGGAGCTATTGTCACCACTTCGACTGCTTCCACTGCCTCTGCAGGAATCTCAGGATAACTGGAAGTGGAGGAAAGGCATACGCCCTCCTGAACCTCCACTGATCCGTCAGGGCGTCTGTTCTGAAGGCCTGGCTGCAACGGCCTCGGGTATAAAATTTCTTCAGCTTGAAATTGCAGAGGGAAGCGAACAGATCTTTTCCCAGCGACAGGATCCACTTGAACGTCTGTACATGAAGGGACCACTCGTTGTTGTCCAACTGGGTATGTGATAGGAAGTCCGCTTGAGTGTTTTGGACTCCTGGGACGAACACTGCTGAGATGTTGGAAAGGTTCTTCTGTGCCCATGATAGAATGGGTTTGACTTCTCGAAGGAGTGTGGAGCTCCGAGTACCCCCTTGTCTCTTCACATAGAAGACCGCCGTGGTGTTGTCCATCCTTAATAACACTGACTCCCCTTTCAGAAGGTGAGAGAAGGACTGGAGAGCACACCAGGCCGCTCGAAGTTCCAGGGTGTTCGAGCCCGGGTCGGGGAGGCAGATATCCCACTTGCCCTGAGCAAGGTTCGATCCGCAGAGGGCTCCCCAACCGGTACCGCTGGCGTCGGTCGTGACCGTGACCCAAGAGATGGGAGCAATAGAGTGGCAAGTCAGAAGGTTTTTGCGCTGAAGCCACCAGAAGAGGTTGTTCCTCATTGTCGTAGTTATGTGGATAATTTGGTTCTTGTCCCCTGTCTTCCATTGCTGTAGGAAACCTGACTGGAAGGGATGTAACCTCCACAAGGCCCATTTGATCATGGGAGTCGTGGAAACCATTGTGCCGACAATTTCCAGGCACTGGGAGGCTTTCAGGTGCGGGGCGTGTAGGGCCCGAGAAATTCTGTCTCAGTCAGGATCTTCTCTAATGGAAGGGAGATGGTGTTTTCCACTGTATCGAACTGAGCTCCTAAGTATATTAGGCGTTGAGCTGGGTCTAGATGACTTTTTTCTAAGTTCAGGAGCCACCCAAAGCTGGACAGGGTGGAGATCACTTGCTCCCGGTGGACCAGCAACTGCTCTCTGTTTTGAGACAACACTAGGAGGTCGTCGAGGTAATGGTAAAGACGTACCCCTTTTAATCTGATGAGAGCCATTGTGGCCAGGAGAACCTTTGAAAAGACCTGGGGGGACGTTGTCAGCCCGAAGGGGAGGCAGATAAATTGTAGGTGCTCTTGCCCGACTTGGAATCAGAGATATTTGTGAAATTTCTTTTCTACCAGCATGTGCAAATAAGCGTCCTTCAAGACGATTGAAATCATCCAATCGCCTGGCTGTTTGGCTTGCTGGATGTTTGACAGGGTTTCCATTTTGAACTTTCCATGCTCAATGAATTTGTTGCGGTAGGTCAGGTCTATGACTGGGCGCCAAGAGCCACTCTTCTTTTGAACTAGGAAGAGAGGGGAGTATATACCCTGGAACCATTTGTCCTTTGGGACGTGTACCACTGCTCCCTGAGTCTTCAGAAGGTCCACGTAGGACAACAACACTTGTCTCTGTTCCTCTGAACAAGGAAGTAGAGTGGAGACGAGTACTGGAGAAAGCCCATCTGTGACCTGACGAGACTGTCCTTATAACCCAGAAGTCTGAGATTGAGGCCACCCAGACGTGCAGGAAGAGGAGCAGATGAGCCCCCACCCGACCCGCCTGGGCGGGCGCAATCTCAAAAAGACTTAGCCTGCTCACGCCTGCCGGATGTCTGGCTTTTAGCGGGCTTATGAAAAGATGCCTGCCCTCAGCTCCAATTTTTCCTGAAGTCTCAGCCAGGCTTATAAAAGCTCTCCGGGCTGCGTCTTCTAAACTGGGGTTTCTTCTGACTGAGCAGACGCCTGTCCTGGGGAAGGAAGCCTGACTTACCGCCCATGGCTCGTGTTATGGCATCATCTAGCTTGTTGCCAAACAGTGAGGACCCCTCAAAGGGCATTTTACACCAGGCTTGCTTTGAAACCAGGTCGGCGAGCCAGGGGCACAACCATAAGGCCCTCTTAGCCGTAATCGACAACATAATTTGTGCCAGTAGGCGGATCAAATCAATAGATGCCTCCCCCAGAAAGACTGCTGCCAGCTTTAGTTCCGCCAGTTCCTCTGAGATGCCCCTGAGGAAGGAGTCTACATTCTCCGTCCAGGCTTCCATGGCCTTCGACATGGCTGCTAGTGCCAAGGCAGGTTTACAGGCCATATCGGCAAGCCCATAAATTCTCTTTAGATCCTGATCTATCTTCCTCTCGAGCTCATCTTTGAAGGACACTGCATCTTCCAAGGGAAGAATAACGTGTTTGGGCAGACACATTAGGGCTGCGTCCACAAGGGGAGTATTTTCCAGACACTTCACTTCTTCTGACTTGAAGGGGTATAATCTGGAGATTTTACTTGACATGGAGGACTTCTTCTCCATCTTACTCCATTCCTCATCAATAATGTTCTTTAGTTCAGGAAGAAGCGGAAAATTCAAGCGTTTTTTTCCCCAGATGTTTGAAGAATTTTTTCTGTTTAGCTGGGGGAGTGGAGGGGTCTTCCCACTTCAGGGCCTCCTTGATTGCTTTGATTAATGGTGAAACCATAGCGAAGTCAAAGCCTCCGATGTCCTCTTCGTCTTCAGGTTCATCATCCGAAGAGTCAAGAGAGGCAACGTAGGGCTGGGAAGTGCCCGGACCATGACGGGCCTCGTCAGCCGGCGGGCAAGACAAAGTAGTGGACTGGCTCATTGTGTGGGGTGTATCCATCTCTTTTAGGGATTGTTGCACCACACGTTTCACAAGAGACTCTAAACGCTGGTTTTCCGTCTCCTTTTCTCCAACCGCACGGGCATAGCAACGGTCACACAAGGACTTGTCCTTCGGGACTCGTGTCCCACATCCCCAACAGGCTCTACGATTAGAGCAGCTGTCATGGCGGTGGGAGCGGTGTCTGGAGGAGGAATGAGAACGTCTCCTCTGGTGGTGAGATCCGGACGGGGAGTCTCGTCTGGATCTAGATGATGAATGATATTGTGGCCTGGCAAGGTCTCTGTCATTCTGGACCTTGACCTGAGGGTCCGACCTGGAAGGGCTCTCCTCTGGTGGTGAGATCCGGACAGGGAGTCTCTTCTGGATCTAGATAATGAATGATATTGTGGCCTGGCAAGGTCTCTGTCATTCTGGACCTTGACCTGAGGGTCCGACCTGAAAGGGCTGGAGAAGAAACAGAAAAGGGGGGGGGGGCAAGATATAATATCAGAACCGCAAATATTTGCGACTGTACCTCAACCCCTCCCCTCACAAACACATACCTTGTGCGTGAGGGCTGGCCACTTAAAGGCGGTGACTTGTCCATGGTCTTGGATGAGGAACGTCACGCAGTCTGCAGAAAATGGCCTGAAAAAAGCCAAGGTACCAATGAGGAGAATTTGAAACTTGCTCCTCTAACAGATATATATATATATATATATATATATATATATATCCACATATATATTTACACATCCATATTTAACATTATTATACATTTTATTATTTTATCTTTTAAATAAAAAGTTAATAAATAAAATACATATATATGTATTGCAATTATCAGCCACCCACTTAGGAATAATGCAGACCAGAGCAGGGGAACTGTCTGCCTCCTTTCTCTGCCAGGGGAAATCTCATTTTAACAGGAGCTGGAGGTCAGATTTAAATTCCCCGCCCGTGACATCACCGCCTCCCGTTGAGCACGCGCTATGGGACGGCGGCCAAACAGCACCTGCGTGGCCGCCGAGTGTTCTGCCGATCTGCGCATGCGCGAGCCAAGCCTCGCTCTCGAGGCGGCTACTGCGCAAGCGCGAGCAGCCGGGACAGCCGCGACCCGGAAGTGTTGTGGCGGGCTGGAACGCACAAGCGCTCCAGCCACCATGAGGAGGAGATATACTACCAAATGTTAGAATATAGGGAAAGGAAACAGCCCAAGGCCATAAACGCAAAGGGGAACAAACACAGAGACACTGCCATGGAGGAGAGAATAAGGATATTGCAGACCTTGCCAGCCATTGATGTGTTCGTCCATCGGGCATACAGAGGCGACCACCCATCCACCATAGGGGAAAACTCCAGCCTCTAAAGCTACTCGCCCGCCCGTGGCTGGGCTCTGAGCTGCACCGCATAAGGTATGCCAAATCCTGGATCTATGCGACCTGACGCGAACAGCATGTGTAGGTCCATTGGAGGAGGACAAAAAAGGACTGCAGTAGCTAGAGGTGAGTACTCATTTATGGGAATGGGGTCCTATAGCATTGGAGAGGAGGTGGGGTTAACCCACACGTAGGCTGCCATAGAGTCTGTCAGGAAATGCTTTGTTTACATAGGCGCTTCCCCGTTCTGCGGCTCCGTGATACGATTGCCGGGAGGCCGGCGGACATCGAGTCTGCCGGTCCCGCTAGCACCGCCAATTAAGAGACGTACAAGTATGCCCATTTGACCACCGCTGCCAATGTGCCGACGTATATCAGCGTGGTGGTGGTCAGCAAGTGGTTAAAGAGTAACTCCAATTTTGTTGAGAAAAAAACATTCCCCTCTGGCTGATCTATGCACATTGCAAGGATTTTAACAAACTTTCTTACATATTCCTACCTTTTGTTATTCTGAAGAAATTACTGTTTGTCTGTGTCCATGAGTGAATCTGTTTGGGAGTGGTTTTATAATTATCAATCAGCTGCTGTACCTGCAGGGCTCTAATGAGGAAAGCTGCAGGGTTTGCATCCCTTTAGACGTGATTTCCCTTTGAGAGTATCTCACCAAAATGACATTTGTCTTGCAGGGGATGCTCAACATTTGATTTGTATCTCAGTGCAGAATTCTGGGAAAATCAGTGAGCCAATCACATAAGCAGGGAATAACATTTCGGGGGGGGGGGGGTGTACTGTACACCATCTGTGTACAGAACGCCTCCAAGTAGCCATATTGTATTGAACTTTACAGAAAATACAGCTCTGCAGATTAAAAGGGTAATTTTTAGTAACATTCATTTACAATATGACTTGTGTTGCAATTGTATATACTATATTATTTTTTTTTCTTCATTTTTTTTCCCATGAAAGTGGAGTTACCCTTTTAGTATTTTTATTGCTCTCCATTAGGAAAATTCCTCTCACTTCCTGGTGATTGCTGTTATTGCGACAGGAAGTGAAGGGGATTTATAAACTGGATTTCAGTGAAAAACTTACAAAGGTTATAACTATTCCCCATATTATTACATAAAAAATATTGTCATATAGTCATCTATAGCACATTTTATTTGAAAGGGATGGGGTATTAGAATATCTTGAAACATCGTAAAGCTAGGGGGACTGGCTTTACCAAATTTTAAATTATATTGTCAAAGCAATTGCACTAGCCCGTATGGCAGACTGGAAATATGCTAAAAAGACTAGACTCTGGGTAGAACTCGGTATGGTTGGGAATACAGTTCCCCACCAATGCCATTGCTGAAACGTTAATATTTCATGTCGGGAGTACTTGATAAGGGCTTTGAATCATGGTCCCCAGAGGTAACACAGCTATTACACCAAGCATTAAAAGACTCAAAAATGAAACCAATTAAGTCCTTATGTGGAGTAGAGCAGCCAACATTTATGGATCAATGGAGATACATACATTTGTGTCAATTTATTCGGAATCTCCCACAGCCCATTCGTACATTAAAAGACCTGAATCCTACTTAAACAATTATGCAATATAGAGATCAACAACAACATTGTTTTTCTCTTTTTCTCAAAGCTTTGATGAATCTGCAATACCCTGGGTACCCAGATTATATAGGTCGGTGGGAAAAAGATCTGCAAATTACACTTACAAATAAACAAAAAGATAGGATTATACAATTTTCTTATATGCCCGCTACCTCAAGGTTAGAATTTAAGGAAACTAAACTACATTATGAAATAATATCAGACCCTGATGAGTATGAATTATTAATTAATATTGATTAACCTTATAGTTTCTTTACCACCCTGTTAGTTCTATATTTACATTTGTCGTGGTTTCCCCCTCAACCTCCCCCTTTTTCTTTTTCCTTTGGAAATTTTTTTTCTTTCTTTTCTTCCTCTTTTTTTCTTTTTCTTTTTGTGTGCTTCCTGCCCCCTGCCTTTATTTCGCTATTGAAGGGGAGAGGATGGGAACTGATAAGATAAAACTGCATTGAATATGTTTCAAGATAATTTTTGGAACTTTTTGAAATGCTGAAAATAATTATAATAATAATAATAATAATAATAATAATAAAACAAAAGAACAAAACCTATCAACATAAAAAATAAATTAAAAAAAAATGACAACAGACTTATGCCGCGTACACACGGTCGGACTTTACGGCAGACTTTGCCCGGCGGACGGGATTTCATCGGACAATTCGATCGTGTGTGGGCTCCAGCGGACTTTGTTTTCTCAAAAGTTGGACGGACTTAGATTTGAAACATGTTTTAAATCTATCCGTCGGACTCGAGTCCAGTGGAAAAGTCCGCTCGTCTGTATGCTAGTTCGACGGACAAAAAGCCACACTAGGGCAGCTATTGGCTACTGGCTATGAACTTACTTGTTTTAGTCCGGTCGTACGTCATCACGTACGAATTTGACGGACTTTGGTGGATTGTGTGTAGGCAAGTCCGTTCATTCGGAAAGTCCGTCATAAAGTCCGGCGTAAAGTCCGCCGAGCAAAGTCTGCTGTAAAGTCCGCTCGTGTGTACGCGGCATTGGACTTTGATCTGCTTGTCAAATTTATCACACCTACACAGCTTTTTTCATTTTCAAAAAATCTTTTAATTTGTTTTAGTCAACTGTTAAAAAAACTTTTTCTAACAACATAGAATACTTTTCTCTAGAGAGACTCTTAGGGCCATAGCATGGCCAAATTTCTTAGTATATTTTCAAAAACTGCAACCTTTTACATAATATCCTAATTACCCTCACCCATCAGCATACATATATCCACAAAACATAGTTTGATCTTGCAAGTTGATCATAACCGTGGGGTCTGGGTAGAATTCAATACGTTTCTTGAGACAGTTGGCCCGCTTCATCAGGTGAAAACTGTAGAGGACCAAGCCTACAGTGCCTCGAAAAAGTATTTATACCCCTTGACATTTTTCACATTTTGCCATGTTACAACCAAAAATGTAAATGTATTTTATCTGCATTTTATGTGATAGACCAACACAAAGTGGCACATAACTGTAAAGTGAAAGGAAAATGATAAATGGTTTTCAAAATTGTTTACAATAAATATCTGAAAAGCATGGCGTGCATTTGTATTCAGCCCCCTTTACTCTGATACCTCTAACTAAAATCTAGTGGAACCAATTGCCTTCAGAAGTCACCTAATTAGTAAATAGAGTCCACCTGTGTGTAATTTAATCTCAGTATAAATACAGCTGTTTTGTGAAGCCCTCAGAGGTTTGTTAGAAAACCTTAGTGTCAGAAACCATGAAATCAGATCGAGACAGAAGTACAGTTAAATCACACTTGTTTAATAATAAAAGTAAATAGAACAAACGTAGTCAAAACATAGCCAAAGTTCAGGAACCGGAACTGATAGTCAGACAAGCTAAAGTCAGGGAGGCGGAGATGAGCGTTGTAAAACAGCAAGCAGGATCTAGAGCCAGAAGGGATGTCAGCCAAGCAAGTATTTTAACAGGAATCCAGGAGAGCGTCTCTGTGATGTTGACTAAGGTGAGGGCAGAGATCCTCTGGGCTGGGCGGCTTAAGTAGGTAGGACTGACGAGCAGGATATCATCAACAGCTGAGTAACTGTGGAGAGAAAAGAGTTGGCAATTAGCCGACAGCTGAGCGGCCAGCTCAGAGAAGGAAGAGCTGAGCCCAGCCTTGACACTTAGTGAACCAACAGCACCATGAAGGCCAGGGAACACACCAGACAGGTCAGGGATACAGTTGTGGAGAAGTTTAAAGCATGGTTCGGTTATAAAAAAAATTATCCCAAGCTTTGAACATCTCACTAAGCACTGTTCCATCCATCATCTGAAAATGGAAAGAGTATGGCACAACTGCAAACCTACCAAGACATGGCCGTCCACCTAAACTGACAGGTCGGGCAAGGAGAGCATTAATCAGAGAAGCATCCAAGAGGCCCATGATAACTCTGGAGGAGCTGCAGAGATCCACAGCTCAGGTGGGAGAATCTATCCACAAGACAACTATTAGCAATACATTCCACAAATCTGGCCTTTATGAAAGCATGGCAAGAAGCAAGCCATTGTTGAAAGAAAGCCATAAGAAGTCCCGTTTCCAGTTTGCGAGAAGTCATGCGTGGGACACAGCAAACATGTGGAAGAAGGTGCTCTGGTCAGATGGGACCAAATTGAACTTTTTGGCCTAAAAGCCATGCGCTATGCGTGGCGGAAAACTAACACTGCACATCACCCTGAACACACCATCTCCACCATGAAATATGGTGGTGGCAGCACCATGTTGTGGGGATGCTTTTCTTCAGCAGGAACAGGGAAGCTGGTCAGAGTTGATCGGAAGATGGATGGAGCCAAATACAGAGCAATCTTAGAAAAAAAACCTGTTAGAGTCTGCAAAAGACTTGAGACGGGGGTGGAGGTTCACCTTCCAGCAGAACAATGACTTCCCAGTCAAAGTCCAGACCTAAATCCAATTGAGAATCTGTGGCAAGACTTGAAAATTGCTGTTCACAGAAACTCTTCATCCAATCTGACAGAGCTTAAGCTATTTTGCAAAGAAGAATGGGCAAAAATGTCACACTCTAGATGTGCAAAGCTGGTAGAGACATTCCTAAAAAGACTTGCAGTAGTAATTACAGCGAAAGGTGGTATTGACAAAGTATTGACTAAGGGGGGCTGAATACAAATGCACACCACACTTTTCACATATTTATTTGTAAAAAAATTTGAAAACCATTTATCATTTTCCTTCCACTTCACAATTATGTGTCACGTTGTGTTGGTCTATTAAATAAAATCCCAATAATATACATTTACATTTTGGTTGTAACATGACAAAATGTGGAAAATTTCAAGGGGTGTGAATACTTTTTCAAGACACTATATTTCTGACATTTGTTGTTTCCAAGTTAACCACTTCAGCCCTGGAAGATTTTCCCCCTTAATGACCGGGGCATTTTTTGTGATATAGCACTGCGTCGCTTTAACTGACAATTGCGCGGTTGTGCGATGCTATACCCAAACAAAATGTTTTATACTTTTTGCTATAATAAATATCCAAAAAAAAAAAATGTAAAAAAATAAATTTCCTCATCAGTTTAGGCCAATATGTATTCTTCTACACATTTTTGGTTAAAAAAAAAAAACGCAATAAGCGTATATTGATTGGTTTGCCCAAAAGTTATAGCATCCGCCGGCCACGCGCATTGTGTCCCCCGCCATGCAGCAGACACCTGCTATAGCTGTTTAAAGGGCAGACGTACAGCTACGGCAATTTGCGGGAACGAGCCGATGTGCCGTATAATGACAACGGCTAGTAGGCTAGTAGTTAAAATCAGTATTTTTTGCTAGAAAATTACTTAGAACCCCCAAACATTACATATTTTTTTTTTAGCAGAGACCCTAGAGAATAAAATGGAGATTGTTGCAATACTTTGTCATACCGTATTTGCGCAGCTGTCTTAACACAATTTGTTTTTGGAAAAAGTACACTTTTTTGAATAAAAAAATAAGAAAACAGTAAAGTTAGTCCAGTTTTTTGTATAATGTGAAAGATGTTAACCAAGTAAATTGATACCTAACATGTCATGCTTTTAAATTGTGCAGACTTGTGGAATGGCGATAAACTACGGTACCTAAAAATCTTCATAGGCAACACTTTAAAATTTTTTACAGGTTGCCTGTTTAGAGTTACAGAGCTAGATCTAGTGCTAGAATGATTGCTCTCGCTCTAATGATTGCGGCAATACCTCTCATGTGTGGTTTGAACACCGTTTACATTTGTGGGCGTGACTTGCATATGCATTCGGTTCTGCACACGAGCTCGGAGGGACAGGGCACTTTTAAAAAAAAATTCTTATTTATTTTACTTTTTTCTTTTTACCCTGTCCCTTTAAAAAAAAAATGTTTTTTGATCACATTTATCCCTATCACAAGGAATGTAAACATCCCTTGTAATAGAAATAAGCAGATCAGGGCCTCTTTAATGTGAGATCTGGGCTTCCTCCAAGGGCATAGAGTCGAGTGGGGGCCGTTTTGCCCTCACTCGACTTCCTGCCCATCAGTACATCGGATCAGATAGTTTCTGCCGCTGCTGATCTCTCCGGTAAGCGGCGGAAACTACTGGGAAGCGGCGGAAGGGGGCACCTCCCCCGCCACCCATAAAAGTGATCCTGTGGCGAACCTGCCACTGGGACCACTTTTATCGCCCACAGTGTAAAAATATACCAGGGTTATGGCAGCTAGCTGCTGACATACCAATGGTATATAACTTCAAAATAGCGACGTACATACACAGTGGGCGGTCCGAAAGTGGTTTAACAGGTCACAATTATTTCTTTCAATTACAGGTGAGCTGAACCGCCAATCAAGTATTAGGGGCCTCAACCTCTTCACCTTCCCTTATAATGGGGAGGTGCTATTAAAGAAATGATTGTAAAAAAGAAAACACTTGTACTGAATATTTCTATGTACTAATATTTAGACCCCTTTCACACTGCAGCGTTTTTCAGGTGCTTTCTGGCTAAAAATAGCACCTGTATAGCACCTAAAAAACACCTCCCCTGCAGCCTCAGTGCTTTCACACTGGGGCGGTGCACTTGCAGGACGTTAGAAAAAGTCCTGCAAGCAGCATCTTTCGGGCTCCTCCACCACCCCTGCCTTAGGAATCAATGGGCACCACTGCCGAAGCGCCTGCAAAGCGGTTCGGCAGCGGCGCTTTGCGGGCGCTTTTGACCCTTTATTCGGCCGATAGCGGGGGTTAAAAGCACCCCGCTAGTGGCTGCTATTACAGCGGTAAAGCTTACCGCTAACCCTCCCCTGCCCTAGTGTGAAAGTAGCCTTAGAGCCCTTTCACACCGGGCCGCCCATAGCATCGGCGGTAAAACGCCGCTATTTTTAGTGGCGTTTTACCGTCGGATTAGCAGCGCATTTCGGTCGCTAGCGGGTCGCTTTTACCCCCCGCTAGCGGCCGAGAATAAAACCGCCCGCAATGCACCGCAATAGCGGCGTTTTGCCAGCGGTATCCCAGCGCTGCCCCATTGATTTCAATGGGGATCAGCGGTGGAGGAGCGGTAAACATACCGCTCCTTCACCGCTTCAAAGAAGCTGCTGACAGGACTTTTTCTGATGTCCTGCCAGCGCACACTGGAGACAATGCTGCAGCTGTCTGAGGGCGTATTGTAGGCGCTATTTTTAACGCTATAGCGCCTGCAAAATGCCCTCGGTGTGAAAGGGGTCTTAGGGATGTGATGCATTGACCCATTTGGCCAGTTATACAATTCTTCCCCTTATTATGCAAAACAGATTAAAATGAACCATTCCTACTGAAAAGAACACTTTCCTAATGATACAATTTCCTTTGTTCAATACACATATGAAATCTTTTAGTTATTTATGATGTTGCTGGGATAAAAACATAATTTGCTAGCTCTTTATAACAAGTCTTATTCTGTATATATTTTTGGATGATCATTAGATCAAGTCCAATGTAATTTGTTTCCAAACAAGCTCAGTTTTTCTAACCATTCATTCTGAAGGTGATCACTAATGCCCTGTACACAAGACCGGTTTTCCCGTCGGAATAAATTCTGAAGGTTTTTCCGACGGAATTCCGCTCAAGCTGTCTTGCATACACACGGTCACACCAAATTCCGACCGTCAAGAACGCGGTGATGTACAACATATACGACGGCACTATAAAAAGGAAGTTCAATAGCCACTGCGCCACCCTTTGGGCTCCTTCTGCTAATTTTGTGTTAGTAGAAGTTGGGTGAGAGACGATTCACGCTTTTCAGACTCATGCTTTTCAAATCGTTTTACTGCTGTTTAGTTTGTGCTTGTGCTTGTCACGAGAAATAATAAAGAAATAAGTTTGTCAGAACTCTGTGTGAATATCAGCAGCAAAACAACTTCATTATTCTAGCATTATAAAGCACAAAAGAATGTGCTGCAATAAAAAATCGCAGAATTTGCAGCGTGACGAATATGCTATCTCCATTACGAACGCTAGTTTTACCAGACCGAGCGCTTCCGTCTCGTACTTGCTTCAGAACATGCAACGTTTTTGGTGCGTCGGAACAGCATACAGACGAGCGTTTTTTCCGATAAAAGTATAGAACTTGTTCTCTATCCAAGTCCATCTGAATTTTCGAAGGAAAAAGTCAGATGGGGCATACACACGATCGGAATTTACGATAAAAAGCTCCCATCTGACTTTTTCTGTCGTAAATTCCGACCGTGTGTACGGGGCATAAGTAATGTTTTTATTAGCTTAAATCCCTATTTGTGTATTTGCTTGTTATTTTACAGCAATATTACCATATAGAAACAGCATGGTAAATTAACTTTTCCATATGGACCTTGTGCTACTTTGTGCCCCTGGTTGTAATCACTTAATTTTGTGTTGTTTACTATTGCAGGAGATCCGTCTGGGGATACTCATTATTCTCAGTGTTGTCAGTGCTCTACAGTTCTCTATTGCTTTATCCATATCTGTGTTTACGTGCATGTCCCTCTGTCAGCCCACTCAACAGCCACAGGTACAAACCTTGTAACATTCTATTCTCATTTATCAAAAATTACTTTGATTTTTACACTTTGTAAACAGCTCAGGTTCTTATCAAATGGTATCAGCTTCTTTAAATAATAACTAGCAAGACATGTTCAGACAAATAGCCAGACTGTGACATGGTTACAAATTTTGAATAAGATCCACTTGATAAAAATGGTAGCGTTAGAAATAACTCCCCTTTCCAATCTTAACGGGAAATTATAGCATGCAATACATAAAGTATTACTAAACCCACAGTAAAAAAACAGTAAAATCAGTCTGTATATGCAGTAAAGCATGCTTGTTATACTCACAGTGGAACCTAAGGGGTAGATCCTCTGCATTGTGTAAAAAGGCTGCTTGATTCTGTATGCACAGATCCTCTCCTCCCTGCACTGTCCCCCTGGACAAATCCGGATAAGACAGAGCCTTTGGAGTCAGGCTGCACATGCTCAGTTTGGTGTGTATTGCTAGAGAGTTTTTTTTTCTTGGGAGAGTGCATGTGATCACAGGACCAAATCAGCACTGTCCAGACTGAGGGTCAGGAGCCCTACAGCCTCATAGGACAGCTCAGTGCAAAACTCCTGCTACAGGCTTCACCACGAACTGATAGAAATCACAAGACTGCTATATACTGCTGATGAGAAAAAGCATTTAGCTGTACGCTTACTAAAATAATTGCATTTCCAGGTTCTGGGTACTGTGGGAGACCAGATATAGTGAATGCAGTGGCCTGGGTTTAGTAACACTTTAAGGACTTGAAATCAGTATATTCTCAGCTTATTTACCATCACGTTATAAATCCATTAACTGTACCACTTACAACCTCATAATTTCTCCACCAGTATTTGCAAATTGTTACAATATTGATGTACTTACTGTTTAAAAAAAAATACAAATTAAAAGAAAAATAACAACCCCCCCCTAAAAACAACTCCCTCAACTTCTGCCCTAAAAACAAAAATCTCTTATTTGTGCCAGAAGAACACAGGTTGGTATCATCATAGTTATAAAGACTAAAAATGTTTGGGTACATTCCATATTGTTACCAGATTTGGGCCGAACACCCCCCCCACCCCTGGTTCGGTTTGCGCCAGAACTCTCGAACATCGCAAAAGTTCAGACCAGAACTCTGAACCCCTTTGAAGTCTATGGGTCCCAAACTTGAAGAATCAAAAGTGCCCATTTTGAAGGCTTATATGCAAGTTATTGGCCATAGAAAGGGTATGGGGGCCTGGGTAGTGCTCTGGCGAACATCAATGCAATTTTTTTTTAAAAGATCGTTTTTACAAGAGCAGTGATTTTAATAAAGCTTAAAGTGAAACGATAAAACAGAAAAATGCCTTAAATATAGTGCACTTAGTCTGCCTGTAAATTGGCATATCTGTACCAAGTATAGAACCTGCTGCAGCAAAACTGGCATTTATTAAGAAATAAAAAGACATTTAAATTGCTGGCAATACAATACTATTGGCGGCAATAGAAAAATGTAAAAAGAATGGCATGGGGGTCTCCCCCCCAATCCATACCAGGCCCTTTGGGTCTGGTATGTATTTTAAGGGAAACTCCACGGCAAAAAAATAAAAAAACACACACACGCCGTGGGGTCCCCCCCAAAGTCCATATTACGCCCTTACCTGAGCATGCAGCCTGGCGTGAGAAGAGCCCCCCTACCCCCAAGTTCTCCCCCATGTTGAGGGCATGTATTGTATTGTATGTATGTGTTCTACTTGCCCTGGTTCATCTTATTTAGGGCAGGAATTGAGAGAAAATATTGACATAGAAATACATTTCTGCCAGAAACTTGATTTGTACCCATTTCATTCAGAACTAAAAAGGTTTGACTATAGTTTTAAGACTGGGTCTGAGCTATATATAAAGCAATCCTCTACCAGCTCTGAAAATTAGGTCAAATAAAGTAGCTTTGCAGCATGATGTCCTTTCAGTATAATCCCTTTCATGTTCACTCCAAGTGACACCATTAAGAAAATGACAAGTGAATGGCAATATAGGGATGGACATATCTGGAATAGCCATAAATGAGCAGTGCTCATTTATGGCTATGTGATATCTACCACATTGTATCTCATGGCTTGACCAAGCATCAGATGTGACATATAGAGACTGAAGTTGGAACGAATTGGAAAATCTGAGCATTTCTGTGGTTGTTAGTACTCATTGGTACATACAATAGCCCTAAATGGCTTGATTCGTACTGTATCTGAATAAATGCACTGAACTATCAAAATGGCCATTTGCAGAGTCAGTGCTGTTAAGTTCGGCATTTGAATAGGAATTTGCAGTAACCAATAGTATGTGAGTAGGTCCAAATTAGATAATCTTTTACTAAAAACATGCTGTACTCACTTGTGGAGGTCAGCTTGCAGGTCAAAGGACCACCAAACTGTGATAGACTCACCCGGGACAGAGGCTTTTAGAGGGGACTGAATGCTAGCCTCTTGCCTACTGGCTATGGGCCCTGGCATTGGAGGGAGCTACAAGCATTTAGGAAGATGTTCTGTTATGTAATGCAAAAGGACATTATTAAAAAGGCCATGATGGTCTCTGCCAGCTTGGGACTCATAGCTGATGTCGATGGCTTTTTTTATAGACACCTGTCTGGGGCCCCCGGCCATGATGAATTTATTGAAAGTAGGTCTCCTGCAATTGTCTGGAGGTGTTCTGTGTTTATACTTATGTTAATGTGTAGTGTACCTTCTGAGTTTGGAGCCGGCAAGTCTGACCTACAATGAGACATCTGAGTCATCCAGGTGGCTAATTAATGTAATGTTTATAGTATATGTTGATGGTGCTGCGCTGTTTTTAAAATAAATAAATAAAAACCAAAGAATTATTTACTAACTAGACAATATATATTAAAAGGTGTCCAAAACGTAAAAAAAAACAATAGGTGCTAAAGGTAGCAGTATGCACGTGAAAAATTGTGCAAGATGAACAACAGTCTTATGCAGTAAAAAATATACATTAAAGTGCTATATTCACTCTCCAGCTGAGTGCAAGTATAGCATATAAAGGTGACATGTCTTCTTTTGTGCAAATTGTGCAAATAAATGAAGTGTGCAAAAGTGCAAAAAGACTTCTCTTCTGTGCAACACACTACGGCTGTAAGGTAACAGCATATATATAATGGTGAAGATCAATGGTGTTTGCACTGCTGGCTTCTTTTATCCTGATAGTATGTTCTCAGTATAGTGGCACAGGTCTGCTTCTTTAAAGCCGGTATTAGCAATAGTGTTTTCTCTCTCAGTAGGTATATATATCATATAGAGGAAGAAGAAGGGGGATTCCCGATAGTGTAGTATTTCAAATCCAATTTTTATTTATTAAAAACAGCTAAAATACTCACATTTGTATAAAAATCAATACACCACGAGCAGCGGGCTTGTACGCTGACGTCACTTCCGGCGCCTGTCCGTCCCAATGCGTATCGTCACGGTCACGTGACTTCATCAGGGATCAGGGGATCGTGATGATATGCGTTGGGACGGACAGGCACCAGAAGTGACGCCAGAATACGAGCCAGCTGCTTGTGGTGTATTGATTTTTAACTTGTATACAAATGTGAGTATTTTAGCTGTTTTTAATAAATAAAAATTGGATTTGAAATACTACACTTTCCGGAATCCCACCCTCTATATGATATATATACCTACTGGGAGAGAAAACACTATTGCTAATACCGGCTTTAAAGAAGCAGACCTGTATCACTATAATGAGAACATGCTATCTGGATAAAAGAAGCCAGCACTGCGAACACCATTGATCTTCACCATTATATATATATGCTGTTACCTTACAGCCGCAAGGTAAGAGGCCACCTTACACTGAAGTGTGTTGCACAGAAGAGGAGAAGTCACTTTGCACTTTTGCACACTGCATTTATTTGCACAATTTGCACAAAAGAAGGCAAGTCACCTTTATATGCTATATTTGTACTCAGCTGGAGAGGGAATATAGCATTTTAATATATATTTTTTACTGCATAGTGCATAAGACTGTTGTGCATCTTACACAATTTTTAACGTGCATACTGCTACTTTTAGCACCTATTGTTTTTTTTTCACTGTTTGGACACTTTTTATTATATATTGTCTAGTTAGTAATTAATTATTTGGTTTTATGTATTTATTTTAATAACAGAGCAGCACCATCTACTATATGTACTTTGTTTATTTGTGGTTATGGACTGACCCTTTTCGGTGCTTGCAGCACTTATATCGCTATACTGTATAGTAGCGCGGGACTATACATATATTTTTTAGTATATGTCGGTTGTTGTAATTATTTTCCTGTGTGCAGTTTGTATTGTTAGAGTAATTTAATCAGGAGGGGGGATGTCCTCCTGGTGTGTATAAAAGCCTGTATTCAAATAAACAGTTCTTATTCTGGTTTACTCCAAAACTGGTATTGCCTAGTTCTTGGGGTAACTATAGCCAGATTCACTGGTCTCCTGTTCCAGATTTTAGGAAGCAGCTTCTTGGCAGAGATACCCAGTCAGGGTGTCAGGAGTCCGTCACACAGACCACCCTAGGATTGTATAGGTTTTTACAGACTCTGTGTCAGGTATCCGCAGCAAAGATAGCCAGATCTATGTTGCTATACTCAAAAAACGGAAACCAGACTGTAGAAGTAAGATCTATTTACAGTAAAACAAAATTCACCTAGGCACCAACACATAGCAAACATGAAAATAATGTGAACAAAAACCCCATTGACAGAATACTTGACTAATAAACCTTACAAAACAGAACACCTAACAGTTAACTATATACAATATATACAACATGAGGAACAGAGAAAAGCAGGGAAAACTGGAGGTGCAGGGAGCAGTTGGGAAGGGAGATCCAAAACTGGGGTCAGGAACAAAGGAGAGCAGGTACAAGGCAACAATATACATGGTACAAGGTATAGGGCAGGAGCAAGATCAGGATAACTAGCAACAAGATCTGGCAGCAAAATACTGGGGCAAGAGGCACCAAAAGGGTAGGACCTAAATACCCTCCCAGCAAACTGCATCAGGTGCAAACTGATTATTGGAACCTGCTTGCTTCTGGGAGACACCCGCTGGTGGATACTGGAACTACAATATCAAAATTAAGATCAAACTACAAGATTATTGGTCATTACTACTGATTACTTCATATCTATCCAATCATTAACACATTACATCAATGTCTTTGTTCATCTAATGTACCTTCCAAGCTAAGGCTGGCAGGGTGTTGGTCCTTCTAGTAGCTTCTGATGTCTGGTGATATGCTTGGCATCTTGCCTCAATATTTGGATGAAATTCTCCTCATAAAAACATTTACTAAATTTTCAGACATGTACTCTATCCAGGCTTTAAAGCATTCATTGTCGTAAGTGGGATACATTCCTAAAAATTCTGACACTGTTGCAAAATGGCAGGTGACTAGGTGATTCAGCAGATATCAAAGTGTATGTTAGTAATTCAAGGAAAACTCTCTAAATAAAAGAAGCCTTCCTCTGGATCAACTGTGGTTATACGATTGTGTATAATGAGGTCTATTTGTAAAAAAATTTCTGTTGGTTGAAATAGATGGACTTTTTTTCCACCTGACTAACTATGAACCGTAACTCCCATCAACCCTGAAAATATTCTAATGCCCTGTACACACGATAAGATTTTCCGACAACAAAACTGTGGATTTTTATCCGAAGGATGTTGGCTCAAACTTGTCTTGCATACACACGGTCACACAAATGTTGTTGGAAATTACGAACATCAAGAACGCTGTGACGTACAACACGTACGACGAGCCGAGAAAAATGAAGTTCAATAGCCAGTGCGGCTCTTCTGCTTGATTCCGAGCATGCATGGACTTTTGTGCGTCAGAATTGTGTATACATGCTCGGAAAGTTTTGTTGTCAGAAAATTTGAGAACCTGCTCTCAAACAACTGTTCTATGAAGCATACACACGGTCGGACTTTCCGACAACAAACTCACATCCAACATTTGTTGTCGGAAAATCCTATCGTGTGTACAGGGCATTAGTCTTTTTGACTACATGGTTATTTACCCTTATTAACTTAGTTCCCATTTCTATTTTAAAACTTTTTACACAATAGGAACAAACCTTTTTTTCTTCAGTCCTCTTATGCTTCTCATATATCTAAGCCAGCCTTTCTCAACCAGGGGAGTGAGGGATTGGTCGGACCAGATAACCTTTCTTAACATCTTATCCAGGATGCTGCATTACCCCTGAGAACCTCAGGCGTCACCTCAGGGTGCCGCAGCATCCTGGTTTAGAAAGGCTGCTTTGCCGAAAAAGGGAGGTGGTTTACAAATTGCACCACACCGAAAACAATGACACTTCTGTGCTTCTGCTTAAGAGCAGCACGTTTTCACTTTATATGTTAGGCCCCTTTCACACGGGATGGATCCGTGTTGATCCGCCCCGTGTTTATCCGCTGCTCAGCGGGGATCGCTCCGCTTTCCCCAGCTGAGCAGGCAGATGACAGGGCGGAACCCGCACACTGTGCAGGGACCGCCCTGTCAGATCTCCGCTCTCCCCTATGGGGGATCGGAAGAACACGGACCGTCTGTCCGTGTTCCTCCGATCCGCTCTGCAGACGGATAGAAAAATAGGATTTTCTTCCGTCCGCAGAATCGGACGAGAGCGGAGGCGGACGACATCGGGTGTTAGCGGATGTACATCCGCTGACACCCGCTATCCCATAGGGATGCATGTATGTCCGTATTTCATCCGAAAACGGATGGATGAAATACGGACATACTGTCCGCATGTGTGAAAGGGGCCTTAGCCTGTTAAAATTTTTTGCAAAGATTTCTGGAAGAAAATAATATGAACATTTGCCATTTAAACAGAAACAGAGTACATAGACCAGGCTGTCCCATTTGCAGACCTCTGTAGCTGCTGGTACTCAACTTTCCCAGGACTCCCAGTACTTAATCCAAAGGTCCTATTTTTTAAGATCTGCCCATCGGGGAAAATAGGGAAGATTAATATACACACTCATTCTAATTAGACATGCCCTAGGGCAACCTAGTTTTTATTATGTCCCCCCCTAATCAGTCAGAAATAAAAAAGGTCAGATCCTGATCCACCTCCCACTCTACTTCCCTAGAAGTAGGAATGTTAAAAAGCAAAAAAGCTTAAAAGCTTAGTAAGAGTCTGTAGTCTCATCCAGAGGCACTGCGAAGGCTCTGATAATCCTGGCGGCAAGGAGAAATTATAGAAAATTTTAATTCAAGGGAATTAAAGGGTCATGGTGCCTCCTAGATAGCTTTAGCAGTGAATGATTTTATTGTTGTTCAGCTTGAGGAAGCTACTGTTAATATTTAAACTGTGTGACTCAATGGGAAAAAGTAAACAAGCTTGCCACATGTTATGACATAAAACAACATGATCTACATCTTTATGAGTATTTGTACTATAAAAAGAATGTTGTTTGAGGTTAAATCTTCAGAACAATTTCATCACAAATATGTCCTTCAAAAGGTCAGTGCATCCAATATTGTTTTACTGTATCTGGGCGGGTGCCAAAATGGTAAATGGCCTAACAGCCTTTACTATATCTTGAAGACTCTGGTGGAAAAATGTCTTATATGTCAATACGGGGGGGGGGGCTTTATATATTAGAGCAGGGGACTCCAAACTTTTCAGTACGAGGACCACATCTTATCTATTACACATATTTGCGGGCTTGAAAGAAAATCCCCTACAAAATCCCACTTATATCAGAGCCCCTCCTTACATCAGGTTCCCCAGCAGAGTCCCCCATTACATCAGATTTTCCATTAGAGTTCCCTGGTCAGGACCTAGATCACCTGCTGGTGGCACTGTGGTTCCCTGGGCGGAGGGTTGTAATTCCAGTGTCCACCAGCGGGTGCCTCCCAGCAGCCAGCAGATCCCAGTAATCAGTTTCCACCTGATGCTGGCTGTTGGGAAGGTATTTAGGTCCTCCCCTATTAGCGCCTCTTACGCCAGTTTTATGTCAGGAATCAGCAGCCGAGTTGGCCAGATCTGCATGGCTACACTCATGAAACTGGGACAAGACTATGCATGGTTTCAGTAAGATTTATTTACAGTCAAGCTAAATTTTTCCAAACACCAGCACACAGCAAACATTAACATAATAGTGAACCAAAAAAACTTAGTGACAGAATACCTGACTATTAACTAACAAACAGAAAGCCTAACTAACAGCAAACTATATACAATATATACAATGGGGAACACAGAGAAGCAGGGAAAACTGGAGGTTCAGGGAGCAGATGAGAAAAGTGAGCCAACATTGAGATAAGGAGCAAGGTAGAGCAGGATACAGGGTACAGGGTAGGAACAGAAACAGGATAATGGCTAGCAGTACCTGGCAGTAAGCAAAACACTGTAGCAAGAGGCACTAATATGAGAAGACCTAAATACCCTCCCGGCAGCCAGCATCAGGTAGAAACTGATTACTGGGATCTGCTGGCTGCTGGGAGGCACCGACTGGTGGACACTGGAATTACATCCCTCCACCTAGAGAACCACAGTGCCACCAGCAGGTAATCTAGGTCCTGGCACCCCACTTACATTATGTTCCCCAACTGGTGCCCCCCTTTACATCAGAGTATCCCCTTTTTTCAGAAGAGGAGACTATAGGCAGCCTCTGGATCTTAATCCTCAATGAGTGCACATTGAGGGTACCCCATTCACCCTAGCTGGGGGCTGTATAAAATCTTTTAGCGGGTTTCATGTGGCCCACAGGCGGTTGTTTGGTGACCCCTGTATTAGATGATCGAGCAGAAAGTGAACAATTACCATAGCAGTGACTCCAAGGTGGTCAGAAATAGGTCCAGGAACTGTGGCCAAGAGATAATAGCTCTAGAATTCAAAGAGATATGTCAGTGAGTCAGATCATCAGTTATTGGCTTCATAGTTCATCTCCCTATTGGCAGCATAGTTCATGCAGATAACAATGCAGGTTAAAGCATAACTAAACCCAAGAATGCAACTTTTATATATTACAGCTTACCAGTCCTTAAATGTGGTAGTGGTATGTGTTTTCAGGAATAATTTCCTTTATTTTCAACAGGTAGCACATTTTATGTCTACAGAATTCTCCCTCCTCTTTCCTCTTCTCCAAAACATAGGAGGCATTTGCAGCCCCAAGAGATAGCTAATGTAGCGCTACCCCCAAAGGAGCCACTGGAAATTGCCCAGATTCCTTTTCCCAGTAATTGCCTCGCAGTCAGGCACACAATCACAGTCACTTTTTGTCTCAATAACAAGTCTAGTTGTGTTCTTTTTTGTGTTTGAGGGGTATCCTGGATAGGATTTGGAAAAGTGAGTGGGATACTTCAAAAAGAACTATGCACAAGATGAGGACAGCAAACTTCTGTCTGTATAGTAAAAGCAAGCAAAAGTTCTTGCGAAAAGCATGCAAGCTTCTTTCTTTGAGCAATCAGAGAAATAACTAGATCGAGCTTTTCAGGACACAAGCCGAAGTCCCCTTTAACCCTTCAACCCTTTAAACCCATTTTTGCGTCTTTTTGCATGTTTAAAAAATAATTTTGGGCCTGAAGATTAACTGTAATGCAGATCACGTTGCATTACATTCCTTCCTGGCCATGCAGATGGGCAAGCGGAGGCTCGGATAAGTTGGCAGGGAAGCGCATTACCAGGATTGTGTGTGGAAGCAATCAGGCGCCTGTGCAGCCACCAAATAGCTTTCATCTGATAGGCAGGAGTCTGTTTATCAGATATGTGCACAATCATAAACAGTGTGTAAAACTCCCCGCTGTCAGGTCCGTACGATGTATGGACCTGGCATGAAAAGGGTTTAAAAAAAAACAGCTGACCATAGCACCAGAGGGGTCGCAACAGCCCAAAAATCTCTAAGATCTCTCACAACAGTCTGTACTCACAAAATGTCCTTGGAAAGTTGGGTGCCTCCTTACAACATCCATCCAACACTTTTTTCCTGTGATACCAGCCTAGATCTTCAGAAGACAGCCCCCTTAGTCAGCTCTCTGTAACTTCAACATCCCGGCTCCTTTAGATAGCCCAGCTGAGAGTTCACAAACAGCAAGCACATGGCAGCACTGCTCAGACAGCAGCAAACCCTCCAGGCTGTGTTCCTCTCCTGAAGGAAAAGCCCCAGCAGCTTTATGACACTGAGTATTTATACAGACTCCCAGCAGCCTTCAGGGTCACCCTCCCTGGGATTGACCAGGGCTGTATAAATGTTCATGCTGCTATTTGTATTACTCCACACCTATGTTCCAGAGGATTCTACTGTTCTCTGGAAAGCAGAGGAAGCAATCAAACCAGCAGCAGCTGAAAAACACTGATTACAGTGAGCTAGAACTAAATTTACCTACAACAACAAAAATACAGCTCCACTTAACACATTGAGCCAACACTAAATCCACATAATCCTAGCACCTATCTAGAAGGATGGTATTTATCAGACAAAAAGGGAGCAAATAAGGAAAGTTCATTGCTAGGTTTTATATGGGCTTTAAAGTACATTTGCACGTTTGAAGCCAGATTATGATAACATCTACTTTATATTTTTAGCTGTCCCCATTCATATAGCATAACTTAAAACTCTGTACTGTGCAGGCAGATATTTATTATCCATTGTAACTAGGTTTGAACAATGTGTTCTAACAAAGGGTTAAAGATGTAAAGGCAGGGCTTCTTGCATTTTATGTTAATGAGGCCAGATTTGGGACAGGCTCACTCTAAAGCAGCCCATACATTATACAAATTTCTTAGATTTTTTAGATTTCCCTTCAAATATGTAATGCATACAAATTGAAAGTGTTTAGGTTTGACCTCATATTATATGGCTTTTATAAATCTAAAGGAAAATTGTACAAGAAAATTGTATAATGTAAGGCCAGCCTTACATCGTTCAAATCATTTTGCAGTCAGCCTCCTGAGAAAAATCTAAAGGCTAGAAATATTAAAAAAATTAAGCATGATGTGTGATTGGAACACATAACAAACATATAGTGGGGTTTTCGCAAAAGCGGAAATACGCTTTAAGAACAATAAACACTCTCTTCACTTCATATGCAACAGACTTGTGCCTGGCATACTAAAAAAAGGGCATGGACACACAGGATGAGATTTTTTTTTTTTCATAAATATCAGGAAGTTAGATCAGAAGGTAGAGAAGAGTAAATACTTAATTTCTCCTAAAAGTACGATGATAATAAAGCAGAACTAAAACTCTCACAATCAACATTTACTATTTTTAACCCTTAGACCCCTTTCACACATTATACTACTAGTCTCAGTAAACAGGTATGAAGGTATATTATATTATATATATTTTTTACATTTCTTCAGTTGCTTCCTGGTTTCTGGCCTAGGCTAACATGATATCATACATTAAAATTTAAAAAGCTGTGCTAGGATATTATATGTATATGTCCACAAAAAATGATATGGAGACAAGAAAATTAAATTAAATATTTGAATCCTTAATGTCACCGCAGTGTTCACACACAAATAAGGAAAGTGCCCAACCACCGTAGCTGTAGATTCTGCTTACCAGACGGCAAGCTTAAAAGGCAGATGGCTATAACCCAGCCTAGGCCTCTAAGCTTGCAGATGACCACAACAGGGATGGTGATGCAGATGGAATGGATCGCTCTCTTTATCCCTCTAAAGTGTGCGTTCACTCAATTGGGTAAGTTAGATGAGCTTAGGTGATCTGTGTTGAGGTCTTGTTGTTCTGTGCATTAGGGGATTTGTGGAAACCCCCGGTGGCTGACACCAGTTCTGTTACTAGAGCTTGTTGGTTCACATAGAACTGGGAACCACAATCACAAGTGAATGCTTGCACTTGGCAGCACCTTACGTGCAAGCATTCACTTGTGATTTTGGTTCCCAGTTCTATGTGAACCAACAAGCTCTAGTAACAGAACTGGCGTCAGCCACCAGGGGTTTCCACAAATCCCCTAACGCGCAGAACAACAAGACCTCAACACAGATCACCTAAGCTCATCTAACTTACCCAGTTGAGTGAACGCACACTTTAGCGGGATAATGAAGGCCTCTTGAGCCCCCTAGGAAAAGAGAGCCTTGACTGATGGGGGCATGGCTAGGTGTGTGACAAGGGGAACGATTGGTTGGGACATGGGGATGGGATGGGCCTGAGCTCAGGAAATCGTGTGCCCCAGGGAATTCTGGGTCTTTCGGAAGAGTCGTTGGAAGAGCTGCCCACCCTCCCGCCCCTTTTTTCCTATGTTTGGTATGTCACAGCTTGCTGCAGTTTTCTTGACCTTGCCAGCAGTTAAAGTTGCTGTAATGGGCTATGCCCTTGATGGAAAATTGGAAATAGGTTGTCTGTCCAGCACTTATGGTAAGGACAGGCCCCACTTCCCTCTTTTGGTTAAGTGCTCACAGTACGACTGTGACTGGTACTGGTTAAATATGTTCACCACTTCCCTCTTTTGGTTAAGTGCTCACAGTACGACTGTGACTGGTACTGGTTAAATATGTTCACATGTTATGTGTTGGAATTTAATAAAGCTGTGGCCTTGCCCTTTCCAACCTAATGGTTGTAAGTGTTGTGTTTAATGGAGTGAAGGGCAAGGGTGGTGGGGGATTTTATCCCTTGGTGTTACCTTAAGTGGGACCTAAGCCCATTGCGCCTCAGCAGTCAAGAGAGCGATCCGTACCATCTGCATCACCATCCCTGTTGTTTTCATCTGCAAGCTTAGAGGCCTAGGCTGGGTTATAACCATCTGCCTTTTAAGCTTGCTGTCTGGTAAGCAGAATCTACAGCTACGGTGGTTGGGCACTTTCCTTATTTGTGTGTGAACACATTAAGGATTCGAATATTTAATTTAATTTTCTTGTCTCCATATCATTTTTTGTGGACATATACATATAATATCCTAGCGCAGCTTTTTTCATTTTAATTTTATTGGACTTTCTGTGTTATCGCACTGTATACTGCTGCTTTTTATACAATTCTTTTTATTTGACTTCTTTCTAGCGTGGTATCCTCTTTTGGTATGATATCATACATCCCAGGAGTTTTCATGGGGGAGGGGGGCATTTTCAAAGTGATTTCTCAACCAAATAAAGCATGGAGACATGGATACATGAGTGAGTTTGCTTTTAATTAGAAAATTAAAAATGAATTAAATAGGGTTTTTGGTTTGTGGTACTCAGATACAGTTAAGTTCCACTTATCAAGTACAATAGACAGTCAGTAGTCATTACAGTATACAGTATGTTAACAATGGAAACAAAGTTTAACTGGAGGCTTTACAGCTTAACCAGCTGATATCAAAATGTATGAGAAAGACAAATAGGCAGCCAGGATTCTCTCTGTTTAGGATAAAAAGCCATTATTTATTTTTCAGTGCTTAGTGTCTGGCCCTTCATTTCTTTATTTGAAGATATGCTATACATGGGCATATTTCTCTGTATATTTGCTAATTAACTTCTGGGTGCATTTATGTATTTATTGTAGTGTTAAATACTACAATGTCTCAATTGCTTTAAAGAGCAACTAAAGAAAAAAAATACCCTACCCCACTTCTACTGCTCCCTAAAAATATCAGTATAGGCACCCAGAAACAAGCCTCAGCTTTAGTGGGCTCCATTTGTTCCAAGCATTTGACTGGTTTCCTTACACTTCTGGTTCTTATCCAGGGACTGTTTCTGCGTAAGGCAAAACCAGTGATTGTTTACCAGTGTCTCGCACAGAACTTGCCCTCCAGCCAATAGCTGGCAGTCTCAGATGCAGCCCATTCCTGCTAAATATTTCAGGTCTGTTACATTAAGCTGATCGGATGAAGGCTAGGTTCACAAGGTCTACATTAAAACAATAATCAAATCAAGTGATCTTTTCTGTGTGTTTTACCTTCTGCAGGTGTACGTGATAAACAATCCATATGGCATAACAAGTCTGGAGACATCTCCACCATGAGCTGCAAACATGGACTTTGCGCAGCTTGACCCAATATTGATCAAGAAAGCTTTCCTCCTCTCTATATTAGGAAAAAAATAACCATTAAATTGATGTGATTACTTACAATAAAAGACTATTCCTAAACCCTAATATATCTGTTTTTTACACTGTATTTGTAAAAGTAAAAGAACCAAAAGAACAAGTGCTAACAATCAACTGACTTAGCTTTATTAAAGCAATAAGCATTTAGAGAAAACTGTATAACAACATAAAATTGCTTATCAGGCCGGGTATTCTTGGAGATAAAGAACAGCCAATTGGAAATGATTGTAGCTTGAACATAGTCATTACAGGCTACTGTTTGGCAGTCAATGCATTCAACCAACTTGATGGCACCACTCCGCTCTGCCTAAACTTTGCTGCTACCTGTACTTCAAATGATGTAAGGCCTGAGAGATCCTCAGAAAATTCTAAGCACCATCTCCAATTCCTTCCTGTTGTGTGTGTTTAGCTTCTCAAAAGAGAGTGGGTAATTTACTGGGAAATAATTTTAGTTTTCTTGAACTTCAGTAGTGATTAAATGGCAGAGCAAAAGTCTTTATCAACAACTTAGGCTGCTTAACACTCTCTTCTCAAAAAGAATAGGTACAACCAATGGTGTATTTAGGTTTTGTGTTGCCCTAGGCCTGACTAAACTCGTGCACCCCCTAATTTAAATATGACCCACCCCTTCCTGTCAAGTCCTCACCCCTTTCTATTTAAGACCCATCCGGTCATCTCTCAACCACACCCCTCAACCTTTTCCTCTTAGAGCTCCACCTCTTCCTCTCTGTACATTAAAAGTGGGTACCAAGTGCCTACTTGTAAGCTCCTTGAGGGCAGGGACTGATGTGAATGTACAATGCAGGCCTCAAAATTTCAAGTTATGAGCCACTAGCCAGGCCTTAAGAGTTATTCACCACCAGTAGCCCCACCCAACCCCTACTCTGCCCCTAAACACGCTCTCGTAAATTATCTCATGAGATGACACTGTAAGGCCCCTTTCACACGGGGTTGATACATTTTGACGGACACCGCTAGCTCAGCGAGAATCCTTCCATTGATCCCCGCTGAGCAGGCGAATGACAGGTCCGTCTCCGCTCACTGTGCCGAGACAGACCTGTCAGAGCCCCGCTGTTCTCTACGGGGAGATAGGCTGTCACCTGGTTCGGCAAAACATGGTGTCACCCCTCCCCCCCTCAGTCCCTGGGATCAGTAATGCGTAATGGCCGACAGACCCTCTTACCAAACCCAGCGAAACAGCAGTAGCGATCCCTCCAGCTGGATGTTCGCTCACCCTGTGTTGTGTAGTGCTCTCTGGTGGTGATGAGCAGCGTGGCGCTCTCTCTGGTGGTGATGGGCAGTGTGGCGCTCTCTCTGGTGGTGATGGGCAGGGTGACGCTCTCTCTGGTGGTGATAGGCAGCGTGGTGCTCTCTCTGGTGGCGATGGGCAGCGTGGCGCTCTCTCTGGTGGCGATGGGCAGCGTGGCACTCTCTCTGGTGGCGATGGGCAGCGTGGCATTCTCTCTGGTGATGATGGGCAGCGTGGCGCTATCTCTGGTGGTGATGGACAGTGGGGCTCTCTGCTGGTGCTGGGCAGCGTGGCGCTCGCTCTGCTGGTGCTGGGCAGCGTGGCGCTCTCTCTGGTGATGATGGACAGCGTGGTGCTCTCTCTGGTGGTGACGGCCAGCGTGGCGCTCTCTCTGATGGCGATGGGCAGCGTGGCGTTCTCTTTGGCTTCCCCCAGTACAGTCCTCTCTTTCGTTTTCCTGTCTCCTGTAACTGGCTGCTACAGTGTAGCAATCACTCCCTCAGCTTGTTCCTGGGATCTTTCTCTCTTCCCCCAGCAGAGAACATGCTGGGGGGGTGTAGCCGGCTCCCTCTGAAGAACAATGAGGCTGCCAATCTTCTGGGACTACATGTCCCATGATGCTCCCCTAGTCTCTTTTTATTGGCCTCCCCTGTGGCCAATGAGAAGGGGAAAAAACGAGCAAAAAGCTGGGTGGTGAATCTGAAAAGAGCCCTCTCTCTTATCCTGCGTGGCTGACAGGAAAAGAGGGGGGGTGAGGGGGAAACACGACAGCTCACCTCTCCCCTGTCACAGTTCCAGTACCTGTCTTCAGCTGAGAAGCAGCGTGCTGTCACCACTTCACAGCTGGGGGGGCTCGACAGCACCCGCCACTACAACTGCTTCCTGGAGGGTGTCACCAGGTGCGTTCCGCCCCCCACCCCCATAGTGACGCCACTGCCTGGGGTTCCCCACATCCTCCTCGCTCTCCTCCTCTGGACACAGACTAACCCTGGCCTGGGGAAAAGTTTTTAAACGTGTAAGGATGCCAGTGGCGGGTTAACCGGACAATTAAGCTCTGCCTCCGTCAGTTGCATAGGGAGTCACTGGCCGCTCTATCGGGGCGCTAGTCCCCACCCCCCCCACCTGGCCAAGTATGCTCCATACACTCATACTGGCCATAACAAGTGCTGCGCTAAGCCAGGGACTGTATATGTGCGGGAGGTAGCCGTGCAAGGCTAAAGGATGGGTCGGGTGTGCTTTTTTCGTGCAGGGGGGGGGGGCGCTTTTTTGCCGCCCCCCTGCAAAGTGCCTCCCTAGGCCTGGGCCTTGTTGTCCTGGGCCTTGTCGGCCTAGGCCAAGGGACAGCACTGGGTACAACATATCTTAGGGCCACATTCTATGCAGTAGACTTGATCCAGTCTGCTTCCTCTGTCATGGAAATTAAATCACCATGGTTTAGATTTGTTGCTAATTCCACCCACTGCGCCCCAAGCTTGAAGGCAGCCACTTCTTACCCTTTCCTCTCAGAAAGTCTCATAGGGGAAACAATGGCTCCAGCTGTCAACAGTTACTCCAGCTGAGCTACTCATCTCTACAGTACAGGACAAAGAGGTGGCATTGAGGTTACCTGGAGGAACCACAGTACACAAGGGGAGGCACAGAGATCTACAGTTCAGTTTTCTGAAATATATTTCAATGGATGGCTCCTCTTCCTCAATTGAGCAGTGTTCATCTAGTCAGAAAGACAAGTATTTGCTCTTTTTTTGTACAGCTGTTATTGCAACATTTATTTTTGTGACAGTTGCTTTTAAGCATTTGCAGGAAAATCTCCACAATGTCCTCTGCGGTGGCCTGTACGGTCGCTATAGGGACTTTTTTCACTTTGCAGCTTGAGCCAGTACCTTCAGCACGCCATTATGTACTCCATCCAGTCCATATAAAAATCCTGTTTATAGAGAATCTGAAGATTATAGAGCATCTACTGTATTGTGTGCAGAGGCACACTCTAGTTTCTTCTGTGCCCGTAATCCCAATCCTGGCAGTGTGTATGCAGATAAAACTGGGTGGTAGGACTCATGCTGGTTTCAGGGCTGGGTTAAACTTATACTTTGTCCATACAGAGCAAAGCAAGAGATTAATTTAACTGCTGCCTCTACTGTTGATGTATACTAAATGTCCTTTTGCTTGCCTACCAGTGTACTCTAGTTGTAGGGGAGCGAAGAGAAATACCTGGTATGTTACAGTATGATGAAACACATGACCCACCATGATAAGAAGTTACATAGTTACATAGTTACATAGTAGGTGACGTTGCTTTAATCTTCACGTTTTTAAGGGATGGTTACATAGTAGGTGAGGTCGAAAAAAGACACAAGCCCAACCTATGTGTGTGATTATATGTCAGTATTACATTGTATATCCCTGTATGTTGCAGTCGTTAAGGTGCTTATCTAATAGTTTCTTGAAACTATTGATGCCCCCCGCTGAGACCACCGCCTGTGGAAGGGAATTCCACATCCTTGCCACTCTTACAGTAAGTACGTAGTTTAAGGTTAAACCTCTTTTCTTCTCATTTTAATGAGTGGCCACGAGTCTTGTTAAACTCCCTTCTGCGAAAAAGTTTTATCCCTATTGTGGGGTCACCAGTATGGTATTTGTATATTGAAATCATATCTCCTCTCAAGCGTCTCTTCTCCAGAGAGAATAAGTTCAGTGCTCGCAACCTTTCCTCATAACTAATATCCTCCAGACCCTTTATTATCTTTGTTGCCCTTCTTTGTACTCGCTCCATTTCCAGTACATCCTTCCTGAGAACTGGTGCCCAGAACTGGACAGCATACTCTAGGTGCAGCCGGACCAGAGTCTTGTAGAGCGGGAGAATTATCGTTTTATCTCTGGAGTTGATCCCCTTTTTAATGCATGCCAATATTCTGTTTGCTTTCTTAGCAGCAGCTTGGCATTGCATGCCATTGCTGAGCCTATCATCTACTAGGACCCCCAGGTCCTTTTCCATCCTAGATTCCCCCAGAGGTTCTCCCCCCAGTGAGTAGATTGCAATCATATTTTTGCCACCCAAATGCATTATTTTACATTTTTCTACATTGAACCTCATTTGCCATGTAGTTGCCCACCCCAACTACATCTCCAACCAGAGCAACGAGGAACTTACACCTTCTCCTCCCCCCTGAAGTGTATAAGGAGCAAAAGAAGGGTAGATGTATGTGGTTAGAGAAGGAAGTAGTTACATGAACCAGTTGCTTTGCTCTGAATGAGAATAGCACATATTGACTTTAAGACCCCTTTCACACCGAGCCGCCTATAGCGTCGGCGGTAAAACGCTGCTATTTATAGCGGCATTTTACCGTCGGATTTGCAGCGCATTTCGGCCGCTAGTGGGGTGCTTTTACCCCCCGCTAGCGGCCGAGAAAGGGTTAAAACCACCCGCAATGCGCCGCAATAGCGGCGTTTTGCCGGCGGTATCCCAGCGCTGCCTCATTGATTTCAATGGGGAGCAGCAGTGGAGGAGCGGTAAACACACCGCTCCTTCACCGCTCCAAAGAAGCTGCTGGCAGGACTTTTCCTGACGTCCTGCCAGCGCAGCGCTCCGGTGTGAGAGCCCTCGGGCTTTCACATTGGAGACAATGCTGCAGCTGTTTGAGGGCGGATTGCAGGCGCTATTTTTAACGCTATAGCGCCTGCAAAACGCCCTCGGTGTGAAAGGGGTCTAAGGGAAGTCTTTTTTTTCTAGATGAGACCTGTGACTTACAGAGAAGGAATATCGTTATACACAGGATGTTTAAAATTCAGTTTTCTGCAGGTATCCTTGTTATGAGCTTACTCTGGTTGTGCGACCAATGGCCCATGAAGACACAGATAGAATCAAGCTTTAATGACAGAATCTTTTATAAAAGATGCGAATAAAATACTGTGCAGAAGAATAGTCTTACTTAAAGGCAAAGAAAACCTGTACTAAGGGAATTCCGAAGATTGGCTTTACTGAAAACGGATCAGTAAAACAGCCAGGGAAATAGTATTTTAGAAGCAGAGTTCAGTAATAGAAGCCTTCATATCCTCTCAGTGCAGGTTTACTTTTATTTAAAGCAAGCGTATTCTTTTCTCTGCAGGCTCATCTTTCTTATCCACTGACCAAACTTGTCAAAACACTTGTAGAAAAACACTGCTTTTACTTGCCTTCTCAAAGGCTGCTCCTTGTGAACTCAGAACCCAGCATGTGCCAAAATAGGGTCATTTGTTATTGTTGTTGCAACCATTTCAGAACCTGTAGTGGGACGTCTGAGGAAGTTTGCATCTATTAACCTTCTACAAATCTGTACTGCTCTAAATTCAATGGTATTTATGTACTGAAGCCTCTACTAAATTCTATGATCCTAAGGCTTCTTCTATCAAAGAACTATTGAATCTGAAATCTGAGAAAGAACCATTGAATCTGAAATGTTAACAGAAACATATCACATTGACACATGTAATTCTTCATGAAATTAAAGCAGAACTTGCTTAGCATGAAACTACCTTGAAGGTGGTTATATGACAGCAAAGTTACTTTCAACATCTACAATTGGATTTGTAAGCATCAAAACACTTACAAAAAATTAATTGCAGCGCATCTGTCACTAACTACACAATCAATTTACTTTCTGGAAAGGAAATGGACCATGTGTCCAGGTATACAAAGAAGTAGTCCTTGCTTGCAAAACTGCTGCCATTGTGCCTCTCCAGAGCTCAACATGCTCTGACTTTCCTGAGCTTTGAAAAACAATGAAAGGCAATCTGTGAAAGCAGTTACTTTTTCTATAAGCGTGTTGAGGAATACAAGATTTGGCTTGTGTTGGAAGATATATACAGTATATACACTATACTAGTGTATAAAAATAGGATCAAAAACCACACTAATATCAGAAGTGTCTGAAGTGAATACATTACAGCAGCGACTTAACCATATGATATAACCACAGTCAAATAAATGTAAAACAACAAAAAGCCACGCTTGTTACAAAAAAAGTAAGTGGAAAAAAAAAACAATCAACAAATTGTGACAACGCATAAAGAGAAGTCCACGTGAAAAAGTAGTAATTATTGAGGAAATCTTCAAATAAAGTTAATCAAAAGTTCCAACACCAAGGCTAATAGAAGCTCCTTCTGTGAAAACCACCACCTCAGATAGTAGGGGCACTTACAGGATCCTTTTGACCCTCTATCTCTAGAGAGGTCAAACAAGCTATAATTAGGGATGAGCTTCGTGTTCGAGTCGAACCCATATTCGACTCGAACATCGGCTGTTCGATCGTTCGCCGAATTGCGAACGTTATGGGCCGTTCGCGCTAAATTCGTGTGGCGCGTCACGGCCCATAATTCACTGCGGCATCGCAGTGCATTGCTGGCTGATGATTGGCCAAGCATGCACTATGACCCGCATGCTTGGCCAATCACAGCGCCGTCAGTAGAGAGAGCTGTAATTGGCCAAAGCCAGGGTGGCTTTGGCCAATTATGGCTCAGGGGATTTAGTACACACCCCACACTATATAAGGCCGCCTGCACGGCGGCCCTGTGTAGTGTGTGTTCCGGTGTGCTGAGAGATAGAGAGAGAGAGAGACAGTGTCATTTGATTTGAGTTAGATAGATTAGGCAGAACAGTCAGTCAGTTAGCTGCACTTACAGTGTATTGTGTATATATATGCATCCCAGGTGTTGCATATATATATATATATACACTGTATTCAGTTTAGCTAGATCCGTTCCTGTTATCTTCTATCTAGACTATTTACATTTAATGCAGTGCGTCCTGCTCACAGTGTTCAGCTAGATCCGTTCCTGCTATTTACATTTAGTGCAGTGCGTCCTGCTCACAGTGTTCAGCTAGATCCGTTCCTGCTATTTACATTTAGTGCAGTGCGTCCTGCTCACAGTGTTCAGCTAGATCCGTTCCTGCAATTTACATTTAGTGCAGTGCGTCCTGCTCACAGTGTTCAGCTAGATCCGTTCCTGCTATTTACATTTAGTGCAGTGCGTCCTGCTCACAGTGTTCAGCTAGATCCGTTCCTGCTATTTACATTTAGTGCAGTGCGTCCTGCTCACAGTGTTCAGCTAGATCCGTTCCTGTTATTTACATTTAGTGCAGTGCGTCCTGCTCACAGTGTTCAGCTAGATCCGTTCCTGCTATTTACATTTAGTGCAGTGCGTCCTGCTCACAGTGTTCAGCTAGATCCGTTCCTGCTATTTACATTTAGTGCAGTGCGTCCTGCTCACAGTGTTCAGCTAGATCCGTTCCTGCTATTTACATTTAGTGCAGTGCGTCCTGCTCACAGTGTTCAGCTAGATCCGTTCCTGTTATCTTCTAGACTATTTACATTTAGTGCAGTGCGTCCTGCTCACAGTGTTCAGCTAGATCCGTTCCTGCAATTTACATTTAGTGCAGTGCGTCCTGCTCACAGTGTTCAGCTAGATCCGTTCCTGCTATTTACATTTAGTGCAGTGCGTCCTGCTCACAGTGTTCAGCTAGATCCGTTCCTGCTATTTACATTTAGTGCAGTGCGTCCTGCTCACAGTGTTCAGCTAGATCCGTTCCTGCTATTTACATTTAGTGCAGTGCGTCCTGCTCACAGTGTTCAGCTAGATCCGTTCCTGTTATCTTCTAGACTATTTACATTTAGTGCAGTGCGTCCTGCTCACAGTGTTCAGCTAGATCCGTTCCTGCAATTTACATTTAGTGCAGTGCGTCCTGCTCACAGTGTTCAGCTAGATCCGTTCCTGCTATTTACATTTAGTGCAGTGCGTCCTGCTCACAGTGTTCAGCTAGATCCGTTCCTGCTATTTACATTTAGTGCAGTGCGTCCTGCTCACAGTGTTCAGCTAGATCCGTTCCTGTTATTTACATTTAGTGCAGTGCGTCCTGCTCACAGTGTTCAGCTAGATCCGTTCCTGCTATTTACATTTAGTGCAGTGCGTCCTGCTCACAGTGTTCAGCTAGATCCGTTCCTGCTATTTACATTTAGTGCAGTGCGTCCTGCTCACAGTGTTCAGCTAGATCCGTTCCTGTTATCTTCCTACTGACAGGCAGGCTTGTCTGGTTACAGTATATAAAGCTACCTGAAGAAAATTACAGGTGTTCTATTTGATCCTATTAGTACCACGGTCAGGCAGCTAGACTATTTACATTTAGTACAGTGCGTCCTGCTCACAGTGTTCAGCTAGATCCGTTCCTGTTATCTTCCTACTGACAGGCAGGCTTGTCTGGTTACAGTATATAAAGCTACCTGAAGAAAATTACAGGTGTTCTATTTGATCCTATTAGTACCACGGTCAGGCAGCTAGACTATTTACATTTAGTACAGTGCGTCCTGCTCACAGTGTACAGCTAGATCCGTTCCTGTTATCTTCCTACTGACAGGCAGGCTTGTCTGGTTACAGTATATAAAGCTACCTGAAGAAAATTACAGGTGTTCTATTTGATCCTATTAGTACCACGGTCAGGCAGCTAGACTATTTACATTTAGTACAGTGCGTCCTGCTCACAGTGTTCAGCTAGATCCGTTCCTGTTATCTTCCTACTGACAGGCAGGCTTGTCTGGTTACAGTATATAAAGCTACTTGAAGAAAATTACAGGTGTTCTATCCCAGCTTAGTGCAGCTACAGGCCATTAGTATGTCTGGAAGGCCAAGAAGGAGAGGCAGACAGTCACAAGCCAATAAGAGAGTGCAAGCAGGCTCTGTGTCTAGTGCTGGTCGTGGAGACGGTGCATCCTCATCAGCACGTGGCCATGGGACACGCTTGGCCTTTTTTTCGGCAGCTGGCCGTGTTGAGCCGCAACATGCGGAAGACTTGGTCGAGTGGATGACCAAGCCGTCCTCATCCTCCTCATCCTCTCTCACCCATGCCCAGGGTGCTTTGTCTGGCAAAGCAGCGGCCTCTTCCCTCAGCTCAATGTCATCAGTGACTCCTTCCCTAGCTCCACCATGTCCTCATGAGGATTCCCTCGAACTGTTTGACCACAGTGTTGGGTACATGCTCCAGGAGGATGCCCAGCGTTTGGAAGGCTCTGATGACGATACTGAGCTCGATGAAGGCAGTAACATGAGCACGGACAGAGGGGGTGCCCAAGAAGGACAGCAATCTGGCAGTCATGCTCCCCCTGCTGCAGCATACTGCCAGGTTTGCTCCAGTGATGAGGAGGGAGGGGATGATGAGGTCACTGACTCAACGTGGGTGCCTGATAGGAGAGAGGAGGAGGAGGAGGAGGAGGCGGCGGCACATCACCAACGAGGCAGGATGCCCTCCAGGGGCCAGCCTAAGGGCAGCACATTGACTGCATCACACCCCAAAGCTCCACATGTGCAGGGCGCTGCAGTCTCTGCGCGTTATTCAAAAAGTTCTTTGGTGTGGGCCTTTTTTGAGACGAGTGCATCAGATCGCACCGCTGCTATTTGCAACATATGTCTCAAGCGTATCTCGCGTGGCCAAAACATCTCCCGCTTGGGTACCACATGCTTGACCAGACATATGTTGACCTGCCATGCAGTTCGTTGGCAAGCGTATCTAAAAGACCCACACCAAAGAACAAAGAGGATCTCTCCTTGCTCCTCATCAGCTGAGATTTCCAACCCCACTAGACCTTCAGTCCTCTCTGAGACCTGCAGTGAGAGGAATGAAGGTGTAGAATTAGGTGTGTCACAGCCAAGTACTTGTGGGCAATCTGCTTTTGGTACACCGACGTCAGATTGTACCAGGCAAATTTCCCTGCCCCAGCTGCTGCACCGCCGAAAGAAGTTTGCTCCCAGCCATCCACATGCCCAGCGGTTGAATGCTAGCTTGGCAAAATTGCTAGCACTTCAACTGCTGCCTTTTCAGTTGGTAGACTCTGCCCCCTTCCGTGAGTTTGTGGAATGTGCGGTTCCTCAGTGGCAGGTACCCAAACGCCACTTTTTCTCACGGAAGGCGATTCCGGCTCTCTACCGGCATGTGGAAGGCAATGTCCATGCCTCGCTGGACAGGGCGGTCAGCGGTAAGGTGCATATTACCGCTGACTCATGGTCCAGCAGGCATGGACAGGGACGTTACCTAAGTTTCACGGCGCATTGGGTGACTCTGCTGGCAGCTGGGAAGGATGCAGGACAAGGTGCAGTAGTGTTGGAGGTTGTTCCGCCACCACGCCTCCAAAATGCTGATTGTGACACACCTCTCTCCTCCACCCCCTCCTCTTCTTCTTCCTCTATGGCCTCTTCCTCGGAACCAGCGGTGCTCCGTAGGCGTTCAAGGGGCTACGCAAGTACGCAGGCCAAAAGATGCCATGCGGTGCTTGAGCTGGTGTGCTTGGGGGACAGGAGCCACACTGGGGCAGAGGTTTTGTCAGCTCTGCAGGGGCAGGTTCAGAGGTGGTTGACGCCACGCCAACTTAAGGCAGGAATGGTGGTGTGCGACAATGGCACCAACCTCCTCTCTGCCCTCCGACAGGGACAAATGACCCATGTGCCCTGTTTGGCTCACGTCCTTAACTTGGTGGTGCAGCGGTTCTTGGGCAGGTACCCGGGCTTACAGGATGTCCTGAGGCAGGCCAGGAAAGTCTGTGTGCATTTCCGCCGGTCATATAATGCCAGTGCTCGGCTGACGGACCTCCAAAAGGAGTTTAACCTGCCCAAGAACCGCCTAATCTGTGACATGCCCACCAGGTGGAACTCAACGTTGGCCATGCTGCAGCGGCTGCACACGCAGCAGAGGGCCATCAATGAGTACCTGTGCGACTATGGCACCAGGACAGGGTCAGGGGAGCTTGGTTTTTTTTCCCCATGCCAGTGGGCCATGATCAGGGATGCATGCACTGTCCTGTCACCATTCGAGGAGGCCACGAGGATGGTGAGCAGTGACAGTGCATGCATCAGTGACACTGTCCCCCTTGTCCACCTGTTGGAGCACACGCTGCGTGGAATAATGGACAGGGCACTTGAGGCAGAACAGAGGCAGGAAGAGGAGGACTTCCTTAGCTCTCAAGGCCCCCTTTATCCAGACAGTGTTCCTGCGTGCCCGCCGATCACACAGGAAGAGGACGAGGAGGAAGAGGAGGAGGAGGAAGATTGTGTCAGTATGGAGGTGGAGCCTGGCACTCAGCATCAGCAGCAGTCTTTAAGGGATCAGTCCCAAGAAACACATGGACTTGTACGTGGCTGGGAGGAGGTGGCTGCGGACCATGTCGTTCTTAGTGACCCAGAGGACTCCGGACCGAATGCCTCAGCAAACCTACGCTGCATGGCCTCCCTGATCCTGCAAAGCCTGCGTAAGGATCCTCGTATTCGTGGTATCAAGGAGAAGGACCAATACTGGCTGGCAACCCTCCTTGATCCACGTTACAAGGGTAAGGTTGCGGACCTTATCTTGCCATCGCAGAGGGAGCAGAGGATGAAACATCTTCGGGAGGCCTTGCAGAAAGGTCTGTGCAACGCGTTCCCAGAGACTGGGAGGTTACAAACTCCTGTTTCTGGACAACGTGTTGCTGAGGCTTCGGTCAGTCAAAGAAGGAGCGGTGGAGAAGGTGGCCGTCTGACCGATGCGTTCAGACAATTTTTTGGTCCGCAGCCCCAAGGTATGATCGGTTCCAGCAACCATCGCCAGCGTCTGTTTTATATGGTGCAGGAATACCTAGGGGCAAGATCAGACTTGGACACCTTTCCCACCGAAAATCCTCTGGGTTACTGGGTCTTGAGGATGGATCACTGGCCAGAGCTTGCACAGTATGCAATTGAGCTACTGGCCTGTCCTGCATCCAGCGTTCTTTCGGAACGCACATTCAGTGCTGCTGGAGGCGTGGTAACCGATCACAGGGTGCGTCTGTCCACCGACTCGGTCGATCGGCTGACCTTCATAAAAATGAATGAGTCTTGGATCACCACCAGCTACCAAGCACCTGATGCTGATGTAACCGAATAATTTTTTTTGAAATCTCAGATCCCTTCAAAGACTGCCTATGCTGATGCTGAGTGACTATCCCTGAGTAATTATCCTCTTCCTCCTCAATCATCACGCTGATAGCTTGTAAGAACATTTTTGGTTCTGGGCGCCACCACCAGTGCCTAAGGCCCAATTTTTCAGCCCCTGTTTAACAGGGGCGTGTAATTACAATTTTTGATGTAATACTTTGCAGCAGGGCTCGTTCCTGCATTCCAACTAGAGTGTCTGTGAGGGGTTGCAGTGTTGTGGCACCAGCACCAGTGCCTAAGGCCCAATTTTTCTGCCCCTGTCTAACAGGGGCGTGTAATTACAATTTTTGATGCAATACTTTGCAGCAGGGCTCGTTCCTGCGTTCCAACTAGAGTGTCTGTGAGGGGTTGCAGTGTTGTGGCACCAGCACCAGTGCCTAAGGCCCAATTTTTCTGCCCCTGTCTAACAGGGGCGTGTAATTACAATTTTTGAAGCAATACTTTGCAGCAGGGCTCGTTCCTGCGTTCCAACTAGAGTGTCTGTGAGGGGTTGCAGTGTTGTGGCACCAGCACCAGTGCCTAAGGCCCAATTTTTCTGCCCCTGTCTAACAGGGGCGTGTAATTACAATTTTTGAAGCAATACTTTGCAGCAGGGCTCATTCCTGCGTTCCAACTAGAGTGTCTGTGAGGGGTTGCAGTGTTGTGGCACCAGCACCAGTGCCTAAGGCCTAATTTTTCAGCTCCTGTTCAACAGGGGCATGTAATTACAATTCTTGATCTAATATTTCACAGCAGGGCCCTGTGAGGGCTTACAGTGTTGTGGCCACAGCAATACCTAAGGCCCAAATTTCTGCTGAGTATATAGGGCAGGACCCTACTTTCAAACATCTAACTTACAAATGACTCCTACTTGCAAACGGAAGGAGACAACAGGAAGTGAGATGAAATCTACCCCTAGGAAGGGAAATTCTCTCCTGTAAGAGTTAATATGGGAAAACAATTTCTCCTTTCCACTGATGCTTTCCAATCCTTGTTCCACAAAAAAACCCAAATTTTCAAAAAACATTTTTCATTGGGACAAAAAAGTGAGGTGAAATCTTCTGAAGAGGAGGAAAGACAGCAAAACAAATGTCACAGGGGTGATAACCCTTCCCTATGTTTTCCAAAAAGCTTAGAAAAGATTTTTTGGCTGGAGCTAAACACGTTAAAAATGTTCAAAATTACAAACAGATTCTACTTAACAACAAACCTACAGTCCCTGTCTTGTTTGCACTGCTGTTCAGAGTATATAGGGCCTGGTGGCCCCACACCTTTCCTTATTTTAATTTGGGTGCGGGGTTCCCCTTAATATCCATACAAGACCCAAAGGGCCTGGTAATGGACTGGGGGGTACCCATGCCGTTTGTCTCACTGATTTTCATCCATATTGCCATGACCCGACATGACATTAAACCCGCAAGCAGTTTTAAATGAGATTTTTTCCTTTAAAAATGACATTTGGTGCAGGGACTGTTCTAAACATGGGAAACACGCGTCACTTTACAGGCATACTATAGACACACCCCAGGTACGATATTTAAAGGAATATTTCACTTTTTTTTTTTACTTTAAGCATCATTAAAATCACTGCTCCCGAAAAAACGGCCGTTTTTAAAAGTTTTTTTTGCATTGATACATGTCCCCTGGGGTAGGACCCGGGTCCCCAAACCCTTTTTAGGACAATACCATGCAAATTAGCCTTTAAAATGAGCACTTTTGATTTCGAACGTTCGAGTCCCATAGACGTCAATGGGGTTCTAACGTTCGTGCGAACTTTCGGTCCGTTCGCGGGTTCTGGTGCGAACCGAACCGGGGGGTGTTCGGCTCATCCCTAGCTATAATCATAACCCTCTATGGGATGTTGTGGATGGAAATGCACTCCTATAGAACTTGGCTCCCACTGCTCCACTCATCCCAAATCAGGGACTGGATCCAGGACAATCCCCCCCAGAGAATAACCGGTGTATGGAGAGATCCGATGACGAAGGCAAAGTTGGGGAAATATAGTGTAGAAAGTCCACCATCCTCCGCACAATAGAGCTCTAAAGTAACCAGGTATTTGGTTACTCTTAAAGTAGAATTATAAGTAAAACTTTTTTTTCATTTTGGATAGGGCAAGGGAGGGTTTTTACCCCTGTCGGATTTTTTTCACCATCTGAAAGAAAGAATTCCCTTCACTTTTTGTCCCATAGCCAAACAGGAAGTGAGAGAAAATCCCTGCAAATTAAAAGATTCCCTTGGGGACCCTCAGGTCACCAGAACTAGTATTCTCATTGGAAGATTTCCCCTCTATTACTTTTCTGGAGACATCCCAAAATTTGGGGCTTTCTTTTACTTTCACTTTCAATGATAACGGTAAACAGGACAAATAGAGAGGGTGAATCTCCTTAATGGGGGCACAGACAGCAATAAAGCTGACAAGCGTTCTAATCCCTCTCCACTCCATCCAAAACTAAAGAAAAAGGTTTGCCCTTAGTTATACTTTAGAGTGTACCTATAGCCAAACATTTCTAACCAAAATGTTTTTTCGTTTTTTTTTCTTTCTGTAAGGGAAATTGTCTTTCACTACCTATCCAGGTGAAAAACATGGTCCAGAGTAAAATAAATGAGTGAACAGGAAGGCTAGATACACTTATAGCTTTTTTATTCTGTCCATGTCTCCATTGAAGATTTCCCCCAAGTTCCTAAGACAGAGATAAAATGTAGAAACTTTTAAAGTTCACCACTTTCTCTGGAAATTAGAGACATTGTGGTACTCTGTGCACCAATAAATGTGGATCCTTGGAGCCTGGAAACAAAAAGATTAACTGGATAATGTCGTGTTCTTAAACAATCTAAATACACAGTTTGAACCTATGTTCGCCATTAAAAATGGCAAATGGGAGTCCTTTTGGAAACAAATTGAGATATTGGCTGCTACATAATAGCTGTACCTTCTTTATATTGAACACACATAAAGATATCTTTCTTTCACTTTGTCACTTTCGATCTCATAATCTACAATTAATATTTTGTAAAAATGTTTTAAAACTTTGATACCCAGATAATACTAAAAAAAAAAAAAAACCTCAAGTCCAATTGGAAGTTTCAAAAAAAGATTTAAAGAGGCTACCATCCAAGTATGCAAATATTAGACAAATAAAAGGCATTACTTTGGGGCATTGATAAAAGAAATAAAGGATATATGACCCATAGGTATGCACAGCCTATAGCATTAGGGTGTGCACCCTAAAGTTAAAAAACACATGTGTTTGTGTCTACATAGGTACAGTATATATGGCCCTGGCACATTGCTCCCCCTGCCGACACAGTGAAAGTAGAAGTGCATAAGCACTTCTCTTATGGCAGAGCCAGGGCCATCTTTAATATTTTTTTAATTTTCCTTTATGAGGATACGGTATAAATCCCAAGTAACTGACATAAACATGTAACATATAATATCATTATGAGATAGAAACAATAGGGTCACAGCAGGCAATATACAAATCGATTGTCCCAGTGCCACCAAGCAGTGCTGCCTATCAGTGTAACCTACCAGTGCCGATCAGTGCCCATTATTGCCACCCATTAGTGCCCATCACTGCCACCCATCAGTGCCCATCGCTGCCAGCTATCAGTGCCACCTATCAGTGCCACCTATTAGTGCCACTTCTCAGTGCCCACCAGTGCCACCTATCAATGCCCTTCAGTTCCACCCATCAGTGCCACCTCTCAGTGTCACCTCTCAGTGCACACCAGTGCCGCCTATCGGTGCCCATCAGTGCAGCCCATCGGTGCCCATCAGTGCAGCCCATTGGTGCCCATCAGTGCAGCCCATCGGTGCCCATCAATGCAGCCCATCGGTGCCCATCAGTGCAGCCCATCGGTGCCCATCAGTGCAGCCTCATCAGCATACATCAATGAAGGAGAAAAATTACCTGTTTGCAAAATTTTATAACAAAATATAAAAAAATATACATTTTTTTTTTAAATTCGGTCTTTTAAAATCTTTTTAACAAAAAATAAAAACCGCAGAGGTGATCAAATACCACCATGGTCAGCTGGTGGAAGCACCGGCTGCATTCTCAGGTTCCCCGGTGGGACACGAGAGCCAGAGAAAACCATGGAAGACAGCGGGGGGGGGGGTTCTCCCTCCCACTGCTTATAAAAGCAGTCTAGCAGCTAATTAGCCGATAGAATTGCTTTTACATGAAATCTGACCGCTGGCTGAAAAGAACGATACCAAGATGACACCTAAACCTGCAGGCATCATTCTGGTATAACCACTCAAATTCCAGCAACATACCAGTATGTTGCCGGTCCTTGTTGGGCATATATTGTAATGTTATTTTTTCTAATGATGGGCATACGCCATTTATTTTTTTAACTGTGGTGGTAAAATCACCTCCTACAGTGCTGAAGTTGCTGATTTACGTATCGTGGGAGCAAACACTGTTGCTGTCAAGATAAATAAATCAGTGCTGCAGTTGAATTGTGCACCTGAAAAGCAAACAATGGTAACCATAAAACATTAACTCAATAAAACAACAACAACCTGTGCAAAAAAAGAGTAAAAAATATATGCCGAAGCATGGTGGCCCCTCCACCCCTGCCCCCATGCTTCGGCATATATGCCCTTTTTGTTTTTTAACTGTAATGGTGAAATCACCTCCTACATCGCTGGAGTCGCTGATTTACGTATCATGAGAGCAAATGCTGTTGCTGTCTAGATAAATAAATGAGTGCTGCAGGTGAATTGCGTACCTGAAAAGCAAACAATGGTAACCATAAACCATTAACTCAATAAAACAACAACAATCTGTGCCAAAAAAAAGAGTAAAAAATATATGCAGAAACATGGGGGCCCCTCCACCCCTATCCCATGCTTTGGCATATATGCCCTTTTTGTTTTTTAACTGTAATGGTGAAATCACCTCCTACATCGCTGGAGTCGCTAATTTACGTATCGTGAGAGCAAATGCTGTTGCTGTCTAGATAAATAAATGAGTGCTGCAGGTGAATTGCGTACCTGAAAAGCAAACAATGGTAACCATAAACCATTAACTCAATAAAACAACAACAATCTGTGCCAAAAAAAAGAGTAAAAAATATATGCAGAAACATGGGGGCCCCTCCACCCCTATCCCATGCTTTGGCATATATGCCCTTTTTGTTTTTTATCTGTAGTGGTGAAATCACCTCGCTGATTTATGTATCATGGGAGCAAATGCTGTTGCTGTCAAGATAATTCAATCAGTGCTGCAGCTGAATGGCGTACCTGAAAATAAAATAGTGGTTAACAATAAAACACAGTAAACAGTAAGGTATAAAAGAATTACATACCTGAAAAGCAAACATGATAAAACATAGTAACAATAAAACACTGCAGTTAAAAAATACAGTAAAACAAAGCAGAACAATAGAAAGAGAACAATAGAGAGAGAATAGAGAAAGAATAAAACGACAACTATTTTTGGCTTTTTTTTAATATATATTTTTTTCAACTTTTTTTGTTTACACTTTTATTTGTAACTGTAATGGTTGTAACTAAAAGAACAGTGAACACCCAACTGGACCATATAGGTTGCCAACATCCCTCGAATACAATATAGAGAGGGTACCCCCAAGTGAGTGGGACTTTAACGGCAACACAAAAAAAAATGAACAATAAAAAATGTATTAGAAATACAAATTATACAGTATGTTAGAAAGATACAGAAAAAGCACAGTATACATAATACAAAAGTACAAAATACCGAAAACCACTAAAAACATTGGTGTCAATATTGGTGATACAAATAAGTTGTCCAGACGGCCCGCCGCGTTTCGGGACTATAAGGACGTCCCTTCATCAGGGGAAAATCATAGGACAGGATCGTACTGTGCAATAAAATCAAAAAAGGAAAGAAAACCAATTAAACAACATAATATATACATGAATCTGACAGCTGCTCTGAATAATAGGACATGCAGAATGATAATCACCACATCAAAAGATCATACCCAAAGAGAACACCGTATAGATCTCAATGCTGGAGCAATGGCGGCGCTTAAGTGCGAATCAAATACCTTGATGTCGAAAGGACAGAGAGGTAAAGGAAGGGTCCAGTCTCATCCACACTGATCCACCCCCAAAAAAAGGCACTAACCAAAGGGGCCCATATGGAGGATATCAGACTATAGTTTCTCTGCCAAACATGGTCATAATCTATAAAAGATAGATAGTATATAAAAGTATATAAAACAATATCTACGGGTTACATGAGTCCGAGGATCATGATTGACTGTATGAGCAATGTTAGGACCTACCTTAAACAGATTCAGCCAAAGGAGTGAAAAGTGACTTGCAAATTTCAAGGGAGGATGTGTGGGCGGGTATCTAGATAGATAGATAGATAGATAGATAGATAGATAGATAGATAGATAGATAGAGAGGCAATACAAACTATCCTACAGAGTAGTAATGAAATGCACCAAGAGGACAGCGGTATCCAAAAATGTCCCACATTAAGTCGTTACCACCCTTCAAGGGGATGAGGTGCTAAGCAGCAATTGCCGAGGCCTGAAATCGCCGTCCCGCCTACCGCCATTCAAAGCAGTGACAGCACGATTCCGTCTGGCACTGTGTTTAAATAGGCTGCCGAGAATGACGTATAGCGCGGCAGCGTTATCAAGGGGGCGCTGCTGCGTCATGGCGTCCCTACATCTAAAATAACCTGATCTGACTCCGAGAATTAACTATCGCGCATGCGCGGGACAAAAATCAGGAAGCGTGGAGGCCCTAGTTGCTAAGCAACCTGGGGCCGGGGATTTCTAGTATGAATAACAAAGAGATTTAAAACGGAAGGAAGCCCATGTCCCTTCGCACAAATACAAGTCTATAAAGGGGAAAGATAATGATGTTGTATTCAGGCATACATATCCATCCCAAGGCTGACCAGCTGTAGCGCAAGGGGGACCCTGAGCCCACCCTGCACGGAGCCCCCTGCAGCACAGGGACAACATATTGCGGAAGGGGTCATGCAGAGAGGGCCCACCGACGCATGTAAGTGGCCCACGAGGTGGGCGGCAGCCGAGAGGATAACGAAGCATCCCAACAGGGCGGCTGGAAAGAAGTGAATGCCCAACCTCCATCATATGCAGTACATCCCAGCCGGGAGAATCCCGTCTGGATCCATCGGGAACACCCATCCGATGACCCTGTGAGTTCCTGTGAAGTCCTTATCTGTGAGGTCTGACGGTCTGGATATTGTTCTATACGCCCTGGGTGGCACAATGTCTTCATGACTCCATGTCGCTGACAGGGGAGTCCACTGGATCCGGTAAGAGTTTACGCCTACCATTCCCTGACTTGATGCCGTTGTTGGTTGATGTGGGTTCCGTGTATCGCCTTACCCAGTCTTCTGTTTACATTTGGAACATTCTTCACTGCCAGTGACTCTTTTTATGTGTATTATCATTTGGAGATTTTTGTTTTTCTTCATTTTTTTCTTATGACACATGGACTCCTTAACAATATTTGCTGTATTCACCCCACCCGGTCGATAGACCTGTGGTGTTTGTGACCACATTTTATCACTGTTTTCTTATGCACTACATTTTTTACAGAGTTTATATTGTTGTTTGTCACACTGTATGTAGCTGCTTTTTTCACTAGTTAGCGCAGTGTTTTTTTTTTTTGATATTTTCACTTTGTTTATTTGACCTTTGTTTACACAGCAGCTAGCTATTGTTACATTCCTTATTTTTACTTGCTTCACGGCACTATAATGGATGTTTTTGATTATAGGACCTCTAGGTCCCTTAATACAGAAGGTGTTTTTGTCAATACGAACCCAGATTCAGAAATAGGGGGTCTGTTTGTTAGACTTAAAAACCTTATGATTAGCGAACTTCATTTACAATGGGATACAACTTTCCTTGAACAGTATGTCAAGGAACAGATGGTACCCAGGGGTTTAAGATGGGACATTCACCCCCAACAAGACGAACTAGATCTCGAATCGTGGTTCAAATATTTTAATGAAGTTGGCCTAAAACTTCTGGGATTTTTAGTTGATAAGAAGAAGATCAAATTGTCGCTCATAGATATAGAATCAAAGAATTGAGAGACAAGTTGATCTCACATAAAACTACAGCTGAATATATTTCTTTGTCCACTAATCTGAAAAACATTTTAGAAAATGAGGAAAAGGAACAAAGCAATAAAAAACAGAAGAAGTATAATAGAGACTTCACTGATTATACCACTCATTCAGTTTTCAACTGGCAGAAGAAGATTAACGTATCTTCTCCTGCCGAGGGTGAATCTCTGTCTATGGAGACCAATATTCTTCCAGCGGCTCATCCAGATAGGAGACTGGTCTACGAGCCACCCCAGAAACATGGGCCTAAAGGGGCCATATATAAAAAACAAGGCCCCAGACAGGCGCCACCCGGGCCCCCTCGGGGCCCCCCCCTCCATTTATCCAACAGGGAGGTGGAGCCCCAGGGGGTAGAGGTAGAGAACCTCCAAGGGGACACCTGGCTGATTCGCATTATAGGAATCACACAGGGGGTCCCTCTTACTATAGAGGTAATTTCCGGGATAATCAAGCTCAACAATATCCTGGTCCCGATTATAATTATCGTACTCCGATCCGTCTTAATAATCGATTCACTCCACTACGTGACTCTGTCCCCTATCCCTATCAGGATTCATATTCTCAATACGAAAGAGAAGAAGAGTTTTACCATAGATCCCCTTTCAACTACAATCAAAACTATCAGGGTTCAACTCAACCCTTGGGTTTTCAGAAACCAAGGGAAGAGCATCCAGGAAATATGGAAAGGAAAAAGGGACCAGAGGGGGGTGGAGGGTCCAAGGCTAAAAGAAAAAGAACTTAAAGGGGACCGGCAGGGCTTTTTTTCTCAAACAATAGGTGCTGGAACTCCATGACCCCCCAAAACCCCTCCCCCACACACACACCCTCCAAATCACATCAAATAATGGGTGTGGTCATATTTCACAAACAGTAGAAGGGTCTTAAAGGGGCATTAAATATCAGGATTGCATTACATACAGAGTGCAGAGTTCATGGGGGTTACACACAGAGTGCAGACCTGTCTTCTGACTTCTGTGTTTACAAGTGATTGTGGTGAGCAGGCACCAAAGGGTCTGAGCCCGAGGTGGTGGAACTGAGTTCCACCAAGTTCCCCCTGAAAAAAAGCCCTGGGGACTGGTATATTTAATCTCAGCTCTGTCATTTTGACAGAAGCTGAAAAATCAGTTCTAGATAGGGGTCTTAAATTTGTTCCCCCAAGATCCCTGAATAGATTCACCACCTTTATTGACATCTTAAAGTTTACACGCAAGCTGAACATACAGAGACACTTTTTGGCACGACCGGTGGGGCCTCCCACTTCTAACCCTGTCCCTCCACGTATAGTGGCCCCTCCTACCATCCCCATTCAGGATAGGGTCCCTCCTCACACAGATGTATCTACATCTGAGATTAACTTTATACATTCGGGATTATCCAATCCCTCTTTATTTAACCCTCCAGGTACAGTTGCACCAGCAGTTCAGGTTTTTAAAAGTCTTGTTCTATCAGATCTAGAGAAATTAGCCAAATGTAAGAAATATACATATGTTAAACCGGAGATCAAGACCGGTTTAAAATTATTATGTGAAAGGAAGAACCTCATAATACATCCTGCCGACAAGGGCGGTGGGATTGTCGTTCTTGACAAAGCCAAATATTTAAGTGAAATGACCAAAATTTTGAAAGATTCAGATACATACAATCATATTCCCACAGATCCCACTGCGACCCTCAAAAAGGCCTTGGTTGAATAAGTGGATGAAGGGTTTGCATTAGGAATCCTTAACAGAAAGGAAAGAAACTTTTTTGTTCCTCAGGTTCCACGCATTCCTGCTATCTACTACCTTCCAAAGGTCCATAAGGACCCTGTCAATCCCCCTGGCAGACCTATAATCAGCGGGTTTGACTCTGTCACGGCCCGAATTGGAAGGTATGTAGATTATTTTTTACAACCACTGGTCCGTTCCAGTCCCTCCTATTTAAAAGACACCCGAGACACCATTAAGTTATTGGAGTCAGTACATTTCCATGAAGGGATGTTTCTTGTTACCGCCGATGTGGTGGCACGCTACACGTGTATACCCCACAATTTAGGTTTCGATGCGGTGGAGAGTCATTTGTCTAGAGACGATAGGCTCCCCTCCTTGCAGCGGAACTTCATTATGCAGTTGTTGAGATTTGCCACTCGACACAACTATTTCTGGTTCCAGAAACCATTTTTTTCTGCAGAAGAGGGGGGTGGCTATGGGGGCCAAATTTGCCCCCAGCCTAGCCAACCTCTTCATGGCCCAGTGGGAAGAGGATGTCGTCTATGCTGCCCGGAGACCGGAATTGGTTCTCTGGGCTAGGTACATAGACGACATCCTCTTCCTATGGGATGGAGATGGTGGGTCCTTGAGTGAGTTCATGGTTGCGCTGAACTCTAATGGTTCATTTTCTTGATCTGGAAATATTTGTGGTAGAACAACATTTAGAGTTCCGGACATATTTTAAACCCACCGACCGGAATGGATACATTCCGGTCGACAGTTGACATCAAGATCAATAGCTCAAATCAGTTCCCCGCAGCCAATTTTTAAGGCTGCGCTGTAACTGTAACAAAACTTCTGACTTTTTATCACAATCCCAGGTCCTCAAAAATAGATTTTTAGAGAAAGGCTATAACCCTGATCTACTCGAGACCGAAATTAATAAAGTTCTATCAATAGAAAGAAGTTCCACTCTGACGGAAAAACCGAAAACCAGTTCAGATAATATATTCCAATGTGCCTTTATCGCCACTCATTCCACCCAATCAAAACAGATTAGGGAAATTGTGAAAAGACACTGGAAGGTGCTCCTGAATGACAGGCTGCTTGGCCCGGTTCTTGGGCAGCGGTCATTTTTAGAGGGGCACGATCCATCCAAGGGCAAATAGCCCCTAACATAATAGACCCGCCCAAGAAGGTTTCCTTTTTCCAAGAATGTAAGGGCTATTACCCTTGCCGTAAATGCAAGGTGTGCCTCTGCAATGTTGGAGGAAGATGTAAAAGTACTACATTTAGGTCCACGGTTACTTCCAAAATATATTGTATGAAACATTTTACTACCTGTTCATCACAATATATTGTGTATTTGCTTACTTGTCCCTGCCATAAGCAGTACGTGGGCTGCACGATTAGAACCTTTTTCATTCGAGTCAACGAACATGTGACTGGCATTAGAAGAGGGAAAAGCAAACACATAGTACCACGTTATTATTTACAGTATCACAACAAAGACCCGTCCGGGACTCTCTTCTAAGTGATTGACAGATTTGTTCCTCATTGGAGGGGTGAGTCACGCCTTCGGGGCGTTTCCCGCCTCGAGAAGTACTAGATATATGAGTTGAGGTCCTTTTTCCGTTCGGCTTGAACGTGGAATGGGACCTCAACTCTTTCATCAATCAATTATAGAGATTTTCCCTTTTCACATAGTGCATATATCTTTATGATAATTAGGGGATTTTATACATATACACGTTCATTTTTTATTTTATATGTTATTTTTCAGGTTTGAGAATCCGATCATTCTCTTTCCATTTTTGATTGCTGGTGGCTTCAATATGATTGTTTTCACAAATCCATTTTATATATATTTTTTTTTTCTTACATCATGGCATTAATATGACACCTTTGCATTTCCGGTCTGAATTAGTTTGGGTGACACTGAGCTTTATGTCACGCTGGCTATACATACTTCCTAGTTGGGACGTTTTGCGTGATCACTGCGTTGGATGTATCGTCAGATCTCTCCATGCGTGATCACGCCCGGCCTCCGTCTCTGGTCACGGGACGCGGCTGGGACGTCGGGGGGTGTCGCGAGGTTCCTCCTTACGCGATCGCGTCTGGTCTTCGCCCCTTGTCACGTGATTGGAGGCTGACGCTGGGCGTGCCACTGTACGCAATGTTGGACTCCAGTGCTGGACACGCCGATCTCCGGCCATAGACATGGTCATTGCTGTCTATTTTGATTGGCCATTAGACCTGCTTGTCCTTTACCATATGACTCAGGATTTACGTTCGCCGCCCTTTTTTTGGGCCGGACGTCATATCCTTTGTTTGACACGTGGAATTCGAGGTTTAAACATTATATGCTTCCTGCTGGCTCATGGATTGGCTGCCGGGCCCGTCTGTTTCCTCTTTCAGGATATTATTGGCTGACTTGTGTGCAGCTGCTCATTTCCTGATCAGCTGACACCTATCGGTCCAATTACATCTAGCCATTTAATCTTTTTGTGATTGGTTTTTATTTGTATGTATCATTTATAAATATTGGCAACTTTGAGTTGGTGGCTTATGCCCCAGTAGAAGGCCTTTGGGTCGAAATGCCGGGCTTCCACACCATCTCTCATGTTGCCCTAGACTTTTATTGTGATCACTTTATTTTAATGTATCGTTTTTTTTAGCAATAAAAGATACCTTTTTTATCTACACCATGGGGAGGCTTTGTTTTTCTTTTCTTAGAACATCTGGAAAGAAGTGAATGCCCAATCTCCATCATATGCAGTACATCCCAGCCGGCAGAATCCCATCTGGATCCACCGGGAACACCCATCTGATGACCCTGTGAGTTCCCGTGAAGTCCTTATCTGTGAGGTCTGACGGTCTGGATATCGTTCTATGTGCCCTGGGTGGCACAATGTCTTCATGACTCCATGTCGCTGACAGGGGAGTCCACTGGATCCAGTGAGAGTTTATGCCTACCATTCCCTGACTTGATGCCGTTGTTGGTTGATGTGGGTTCCATGTATCGACTTTACATTTGGAACATTCTTCACTGTCAGTGAATCTTTTTATGTGCATTATCATTTGGAGTTTTTTGTTTTTCTTCATTTTTTCTTATGACACATGGACTCCTTAACAATATTTACTGTATTCACCCCACCCGGTCAATAGACCTGTGGTGTTTGTGACCACATTTTATCACTGTTTTCTTATCCGCTACATTTTTTATAGAGTTTATATTGTTGTTTGTAGATGCTTTTTTCACTAGTTAGCGCAGTGGGGTTTTTTTTTTTATATTTTGACTGTGTGTAATTGCATATGAAAGGGAAAGAAGTGATGGGAGCCTGTGTCTCTCAGCCAATACAGCTTGCCGATAGAGTCAGGGGGTTGGAGCTCCTAGGAAAGCGGAAGTTCATGTAGGTAAACCTCCCTCCCTCACCTTTTTGTCCGGTTTTCGTTCGTTGATGAAAATTAGAATTGATTTTCGTCATAGTTTTCGTCAATTGACTTAATCTCAAATTGTATTTTCGTTTAGTTTTTGTCACTGAGAACACACAGCTGACAAAAACTATGATGAAAATATTTTTGGTGCTGAAATTAACACTGGTTCCTGCCATCTCATCCTGCCATCCATAGAGAATGGATAGAGATGGAACATACAATGGTGGATGGGAACACTAAAACCTTTTTTTGTTGACAGGATGAGGATGGGAATTATATTAGGAAGCTCTCGCTATTGGAATATCTTGCACCCTAAGAAATCAGGGATTGATTCGGTCCAACTAGCTCCAAAATAAATACCCAATCCAGCAGGTGTGCAGGTGGAGATATCTCAGTCCCCTAGGGATAGAAGAAATTGTAAAGTGGCCTATTTTTGCAGAATCTACCAAATCTATATTTGGGTGAACTGACCCTTTAAGAAAACTGAGACTTTTTTTGTTTCGTTTGCAAGCTAAAATTGTGGAGTTCTGGGGAATGTTTGTATTTTCTACTGTCTGGTGCTGGAATATCTACCCATAATATTTGCTGCTGAAGGGAACATTATACAAGCAAGCCACGATTTTTAGCATCTGTTACTGACAATAAAAAGTGTTGTCTCATTTTGTTGACAATTTTGAGACACTATTTTATTGCTGTGAATATTTATCTTTGGATATGGTGTAATCATCTGTATTTACTTATCTCACACTAAATTATTCTTCATTTGTGCTGCCAACCTCTCTTCTATTTGTCCATTTAAACAGTAAGTATAATGATGTGAGATTGTGAGTTTAGTTTTATTTATTTTTAACATGTTCCCTGGGTAAGTGCTGTAGAAGAAGCATTGCCTGTTAAGGAGACAAGTCAACCAAACCAGCTAGCTGTGCACTGGATGACGGGTCCCCTTGATGCATCTCTATAACTCTAAAAGGGGCGTCTCTGTCACTTAGGTTGCCCTGCAGACTCTTCCTGCCAGATGCTGAGGATCAGGCTGCCAGTAGATGATATCTATAAAATTATCTCCCTGCAAACTAATGATATCTACCAGGCAGGGCCAGGGCAAGGAGTAGGCAGAAGAGGCAGCTGCCTTGGGCACTTCAGCAGAAGGTATGAAAAAAGGGAATGACCTGCAACTTATGTTATTGAAGTAGTGAAGACCTCATGAGGGTGTGCACTTTAGCCTTTTAGCCACCTTATCCTGGCACTGCTACCAGGAACAGATCGGGATGAACAGCATGTAGAGCTTGTGTAATGACATTCGCCGGACCCAGTGTTGCCATGGACAGCTGCCCATTGAGATGTATTAGAATAGCGACTATCTGTGGTTATGCTCCCATGAGTTGTGTAAAGCACCAGCATTCACACTGCTGTATGCTCCAAAAGAAATTAGTGCATACATTAGCGTGCATGCTGGTGCTTTACGCAACCCCCGATGCATGGCCACCTCTTATAATGCTTCTCAATAGGCAACTGTACAATTTTTTTTGAAAACATACATGTTAATGAAATTTAGTGCACATAAACACAAATATAATAGCCATTTTTTGGTAAAATGCCAAGTAAGTAGATACCTAGCATGTCACGCTTTAAATGTGCATATACCAAATATACGTGTTACCTAAAAATCTCCATAGGCTTTAAAAGCCTTTACAGGTTACCAATTTAGAGATACACAGAGGGTCTTGCACTAGAATTATTGCTCTTGCTCTGACATTCCTGGCGATAACGCACATGTGTGGTGCGAACACCACACCCGAGCCTTACCCCGATCCAGTGATGTGCACGAGAGCAGCGGCTCTCCCAGGTATCTCCCTCTTCATTGGCTGAGACACAACAGTGGGAGCTATTGGCTTATACTGCTGTCAATCACAGCCAGTAAGGGGGAAGCAGGGGGGAAGCGGGTCCGAGACACACTTTCTGGGATTTATAGACACCGAGAGGCGGCTCAGGAGCGATCATACACAAGTGCCCCAGAGCAACCAGCTTGCTCTGGGGGCACTCAGCAAGAGGGAGAAGCCAGGAGTGCTGGCGGAGGACCTGAGAAGAGGATTATTGGGGCTGCTCTGTGTAAAACCATTGCACAAAGCAGGTAAGTTTGACATATTTGTTATTTTTTTAAAAAGCTGAACCTTTAGTATCACTTTAAAGAGTATCGCTGACCAAAAATGTTGATACTGGGATGATGCCTGGGTAGGCATCATCCCAGTATCAAAATTTTTGGTTGGTATAACCACTAACCTCATCATATGACGTCCTACAGGGTAAGAAGTGGTTAAAATGCTGCAAAACTTTCTTGAAGCACCATATAATAACTCTTCATAAAAGCCAATTTTTTGAAAAATGCAAAAGAGTGACGATAATATCCTGTAAATCCCCACATGGTCACAGCTGAAGATAAAACATATAATAAAGTACATGTTGGTTATGACCGAAATGTCAATAAAGGAGATCAGGGGTGACTGAACATGACATTCCCACCCAGGGAAAGGTTAAAACCGAAACCTTTTAGATTCTGGAGGCCAAATGAGAGGGAGGCCAAATGAGAGGGAGTATATCAGCAAGTAGCCAGGGCTATTGGCAGATACCCCTCTCAGAGTCAGCCATGGGGAAAACAGAGTTTGTAATTGCTGATGGGGCATGCCATTATTGGAGGTAAGTAGGACACTTCAGACCCATGTAAAGAACAGTATGTGGTTGCTTACCTAGACGATGTGATCATCCATACTGCAGATTGGGCCTCTCATTTGCAATATGTTCAAGCCATATTAAACACAATGTAGCACTGCCCCTTTGGGGGTTGCTTAGAATTGCATGTTCATCTGCGCTATTCTGACCCAGTGAACTTTCCAGCCCCCCTGACACTCTAGGTTCAGACATATTGTATGTACCTTTAAATAACACACCGACACAATTCAGATTGATTAGCTCTCTCTGGTTTTACTAGTTCAGAGAGAGAATCTTGTAACAGTCAGCTAAGTCCTGAGTAAACAGCCAAAACTCAGTTGAAAAGGTCCCCTGGGACAATTAAATAACAACTTAGAGTCACAGATATAAAATAGCAATGCACATAAGAACAAACAATAAATTAATGAATATCTAAGGAAAGCTACTAATTGATGTATATACTATCACTACCAAAAAGGGGAACCCCAGGCTGGCCTATTTTACCTTTAATCCTAATGAGACAGTGGGTATTCTAGATCTTAGGGCTGTGTCTCTTTAAATAGCAATAGGATAACATTGTCCAGGATGCAAGGCCTCGCAATGATCTTCACCGGCAATTTGGAGCTCACAGAACAAGAATCCTGAGTGTGGCAGGATAGTCAAAGCAAAACAGCTGTGCCTGGCTAGTAGTAATCCTTAGAGTAATTCCAGGTGTAAGGTGTCTGTATACAGTGTTCTGTGAGATAGGATAAGGCAATTCTGCAGAATGGGTGGAGATGCCAGACTGGTTGCTGGGACCGCGAGTCGTCTGATCTGGCTGGTTACAGCGACGATGCGATGATGCCCTTTGTGTAGCAAGCGGCAATGGACCCGCCTGGGTCTGAGCTAGGATCGCCGTGTTGCCGCGTGGTAGGCCACCGTCCTCTCGCACAGCAGCAGAGGGGTGTTTACTCAATGGAACTCAGGAAGCAAGAGGCCTTGGGCCTAGTCCGCTTACCCTTTTAAAGCCTCTCCCAGAGTTCTTTCTTTGGAGCAGATGGCATTGTCATGGTTATGCAGTAATCTTTCTCTGTCAGCTTACCTTATCTTGTGTGTTCAGACTAAGAGGCCAGCCACTCTCACCTGGCTGTTTTTATAACCTCTCTCTAAGCATGGCTCCACCCCAGGCCCTATCAGGGAACCCTATATTAACCTGTGCACTGCATCGATCTGGTTACACAAGGTGATGACACCGTCCAGATCAGCAGGAAGGGATCTTCCTGCTGATCTGGACGGTGTCATCACCTTGTGTAACCAGATCGATGTTCGCTTTCAGGAGAGGGCCCTGGAAAAAAGACGCCAGCACTACCCGTTCTTTAGGCAGCCTGAGCTCCCAGTCCCTTCTCTTCAATCTGAGGAGCACCCCCTGCCTGCTGAGGAACCTATGCAGCTGAGCTGAACCAAGTTATCTACCGAAGAACGCACTAGGCGCAGAACTCTGGGCCTGTGCCTCTATTGTGGGGCCAAAGGTCATTTTCGTGACACTTGTTCTCTTCGTCCGAGAAAAGGCTCGGGGCTAATACATCTGGAAGGTTGAGTATTAGACCCTGAAATATCACTTTCACCTTCTCGTCTTCTCCTTTCTGTGTTCCTTCATGTCGGCACTTCCTCTCGTTCGGTCTCGGCACATCTGGATTCCGGAGCCGCTGGCAATTTCATGGATTGGGAAACTGCATCTTCCATGAGACTTACCCTTTTGTCACTTTCAACGCCATTGGTGGTCTTGGCGATTGATGGCACTGTTCTCCCAGGGGGCCCTATCCGCTTCCAGACCCTCCCTGTTAAGATGTCGGTAGGGACACTCCACCAGGAGTGGATATTCTTCCTTGTCTTACCTAAGGCTTCATCTCCTACCATATTAGGTCTTCCTTGGTTACGGTTCCATTCTCCACACGTTGACTGGACTGCTGGACAGATCCTGGCTTGGGTTTCCTCCTATTCCTCTTCCTGTCTATTCAAGGTTACCCCAAAAGAGAAACGTCCTGTTGCCACCATCCCAATATCTTCTGCTCTTCCCGCTGTATATAGCGATTTCTGGGATGTGTCCTGCAATAGTTGGACTGATGCACTCTCCAGATTTCATTAGCCTATTTGTTGAGCATTGTAACAGCAATACATATGGCCTATTATTTACTTTTGTCTCAGATCCCATTTCTCTGGCCTTCCAGGACTTAGAACTAGGCCATGATGGTGATATGTCAAACCCATGGCTGGCAACTCCTATTTACATTATAAGAGTTGCCACTACCCCAAGTGGATCCAAAACATACCAAAAGGGCAATTTTTTGATTAAGACAAAACTGCACAAAAGAGACTGACTACATAGAACTTAGTACGAATCTAAAAATACATTTCTTGATAAAGAGTACCCTGAACCCTTTGTGAACATGGCCTATGAAACTTAACTGAAAGGCAAACCCCCTAAATCCATCCCCATTCCTGGGGATCACTCCACCAAATTCATCACCACATTTCGTTCCCAATACAAAAGAATTGAGAATATACTATCGAACCATTGGAACATTCTACTTCAAGACCCACACCTAAAAATGAAGGGAACGAGATTGCCACTGTCCTGTAATATAGATAATCTGATACCTTACCTATGGGCATGCATGTGGGCATTTTAATATGAGTTTATGTTTATAATCTACATTTTATATATATAGCTTAACCAATTCCGGCCCTAGACCTCCTCTGTAACTCAAAACATGCAACCTGTAGAATTTTTTAAACATCGCCTATGGAGATTTTTAAGGGTAAAAGTTTGTCGCCATTCCACGAGCGGGCACAATTTTGAAGCGTGACATGTTGGGTATCAATTTACTCCCCGTAACATCATCTTTCACGATATATAAAAATGGGCTAACTTTACTGTTGTCTTACTTTTTAATTCAAAAATGTATTTTATCTAAAAAAGTGCGCTTGTAAGAGCGCTGGGCAAATACGGTGTGACAGAAAGTATTGCAAGGACCGCCATTTTATTCTCTAGGGTGTTAGAAAAAAAGTATAATGTTTGGGGGTTCTAGCAAAAAAAAATGTTTTTAACTTGTAAACAACAAATCTCAGAAAGAGGCTCGGTACTTAAGTGGTTAAATAACCTAATATCTGCACTCTACTCAGGTCTGGTCTTGCTCTGGGGATGGCGGGCATTCGTAAGTAAGCATTGGTATGAAAGAGTTTAGGTAACTCCTCCTTTGTCTTGCTTTCCTTTTCTGCCCCCCCTTCCTCCACCCCGTCTCCCCCCTTTTCTTCTTATAGCCTAGGCCATCTTTATGCAGAGTAACACTTTTTTTTTTCAGATCCTCAGAGAGTTCTTTGCCATGAGGTGCCATGTTGAACTTCCTGTGACCAGTAAGAGAGAGTGAGAGCGATAACACCAAATTTAACACACCTGCTCCCCTTTCCCACCTGAGACCTTGTAACACTAACAAATCACATGACACCGGGGAGGGAAAATGGCTAATTGGACTCAATTTGGACATTTTCACTTAGGGGTGTACTCACTTTTGTTGCCAGCGGTTTAAATATTAATGGCTGTATGTTAAGTTATTTTGAGAGGACATCACTGTTATACAAGCTGTACACTCACTACTTTACATTGTAACAAAGTGTTATTTCTTCAGTGTTGTCACATTAAAAGATGTAATAAAATATTTTCAAAAATGTGAGGGGTGTACTCACTTTTGTGAGATACTGTATGTGCTGATTCGCTATTCACAGCGAGGCATGAGGCACACGCGCTGCCGCCATTTTGAGAACCAGGAAGCTATTGCATGACTAATTACCAACAGGTTTGTAGCTTGTTATTGGGGTAAAATTTCCATTCAAACGCAATGGCCACGGCATGTCTACACCCCAGATGATGTCTCTTTAGACGAAACGCCTGCTGATGCCATTGCGTTAACTTTCAGTCATTTTACAAGCGCTTTTTATCTGCTCAAATGTGAGCGTTCCTCAAATTTTTATAAATATTCCTTGTTATGCAGATTTACACTATGTGGAACTTTTGTTTCATTTATGGTTGCATTCTGTGAGCATATGAGAAGGATTCGACCTACTTATCTCTAAGTTTCCCTTCCTTGCTATGAGTTCTCTGTGGGACAGTGTGAACATCATCCTCCTGTGCCAATATCCGCTGAGGTGGTATCCCTGCCTTTTGGTGTGTTGTCACCACAAGCCTTGATGACTCATTGGACTTATGCCTTGTTGAGTCCATTAGCTCTGGTAAGCCTCTCTATATGTTGGTGGTGGCTTCTCCCATTATCTTCTCTTCACATCTGTCCTCCTATTGATGTCAGAAAGTTATTATTCACTTACCTGGATTAATATCATATCTCAGTTTTTCATCCGTGGACTATAATCACTTATTTTCCATTATAGCGTGGACTATATTCAATATATTAATTTATGTTTTTGCATGTATATTATTTAGAGTGCATAATATTAATCCTTCTTTTGTACCATACACGGTCCTATTCATTATAACCGTCCTTACTTAGCGCTGCACATTTACTTTTTTTTCACTTACAATTGTCATTTGCTGTGCTGGCTGCTGTCTTGTGTTATAGGTGACAGCGCGGTATTGTTCACTTTTTTACATAATAGACAAAGAAGTGAATTCAGAAGATGCAGGCAATCAACCTAATGGTAATAGTTTTTATAGATTGAATGAGCAGGACCACCTCATGGATCAGTTTGCCATGGCGTTACAGACACTCCTGATTTGCACTGCTCACCTGGATCCTCCCACTGTGGCTGTTCCGGTACAACCTGTGCTGCAGGCTGTCCCTACTGCTGCTCCAGTCTCTGTGCAGGCTCCCGCCTCAAATATAACCTCTGTAAGAGGTATGTCTAGTTCCACTCCACTTCCCCATCGATTTGGGGGTGATCCAGTTCAATGCAAAGGGTTTCTCAGCCAGGTTGGGATATACTTTGAGATGCTGCCACAGAAGTTCCCCACGGACAGAAGCAAAGTAGGCTTCATTATTTCTTTGCTTTCTGATAGAGCCTTGGGCAAACCCTCTATGGGAGATGCAAAAACCCATTGTCCTGAGTTATCCTGAGTTTGTGGCTTCCTTTGAAAGGGTATCTGACATTCCTGCATGCTCCACTTCTGCTGCCAAGAGCCTCAAGTCCATCAAACAGAGTGCAAGAACTGTTGCCAAATACGCCATTGAATTACGTACATTGGTAGCAGAGGTTGCATGGAACAATGAGGCCCTCGTGGCTGCTTTTTCTCATGGTCTATCGGATAACATCAAAGATGAGATAGCAGCCCGATACATACCTACAGATCTGGAGACGTTGATCACGTTTGCCATTCTCATTGACTCCAGACTCCGAGAGAGACTTTCCTTTTAAGGAGCGCTTGCGGAAGCTTCCTGTACATTTGGCTCTGAGCTTTGCAGTCCCACCCTTGCCTCCCTCACCTCCCATGCCTCCTGGTACTGAGTCCCCCAGTGAAGTAGAACTCATATAGTTGAGCTTCCCACGTCTCTCTGCAGAGAGGGAGTTACGTCCCCAGTTATTCTGAAGGATAAGCCTTTAGTTACGGTTACCCTTTCTTGGTCTGAGTTGTCCATCAAGACACAGGCTCTAATCGACTCTGGGCCTGCATGTAGTGCAGGCTTCATAGATAGTGCCTTTGTGTCTAAGCACTCGATTCTGCTGCAGCTTCGTGCCACTTCACTTGCTATTGAGGCTATTGATGGGAAAGCTCTACAGCCTGCCCATGTGACTCATGAGACTGCTCTGTTGACCATGGCCATAGGGGTTCTTCACCATGAGATAATCCAATTTCATGTTATTTCCTCACCTCATTACCCGGTGGTTATTGGTTGTCCTTGGTTACAGAGACACAACCCTCCTTTTGATTGGCTTTGTGCTGAGGTTTTTCCTGGTCGCCACAATGCAGTAAGACATATTTTTAGAAAGTGCCCAAGGTCTTGTACGCCTCTTCACTCTCCTCTCTGCCAGAGGAGTACCGCAAATTTGGCGATGTCTTTGACAAAGGTCAAGTCGGTAGTTTGACTGCACACCAGTCGTACGAATGCGCAATTGACCTCAAACCTGGTGCCATACCCCCTCGTGACCGGGTTTACCCTTTGTCTGTCTCAGAGGATAAAGCCATGGAGGACTATTTTGCCGACGCACTTTCTCGAGGGTTGATCTGAAAAATCCTCATCTCCTGCTGGTGCTGGCTTCTTCTTTGTGAAAAAGAAGAGTGGTGAACTGAGACCTTGTATCGATTATAGGGGCATCACGATTAAGAACATGTATCTGGAAACACAGAGAAGACAGAGGGAGGAGCACTGACATGTGCTGATCCATGCTTGTGCTGAACTTCAGGACCCCGCCCGGAGGTACCCGCCAATGCCGGGGGGAGGAGTGGGCCGTGTGAGAGGATAGAAGCTGAAGCGCTGGAGGGGGTAGCGCAAGCATCCACGGCATTAACCTTGACACCCTGGTACCCTGAAATCTTGCTTGCACCTAGTGTATTACCTGCTGCTGTGGGCCCTCTTTGCTGTCTCTCTGCTGCTGGGGATCTTGGGACTTGTTCTGCCGCCTGTGGGCTTGTGACGTGCACTGGCTGTGCACACTTATTGCGGTCTGCCTGACCCCCCTCCCCGCTGAGAGACTTGGATGAGAGCTGGGGATTCTCGGGGCCCCACTGAAGCGTGGAGTGGAGGAGGATGTCGCTGCACCTGAAGCGGAGGTGGGGCAGACTGAGATTCAGGCACGGACCCCGGCTGTCGGTGGGGGAGGATGGAAGACTGTGCCCTGCCTGGAGAAGGGAGACTCACTGGAAGGCGGTAGGAACTTACTTTTAAAACAAAAGGAAATTACTTTTCACATATTATCTAAAAAAAAGGAACTGCTTACTGTATACCAAAAAACATGGAGAGCATTAGAAGGTTTCTTATGACTTTTAAATAGCCTTTATGTGCCTCAGAGAGAAAGGAATGCTTGCTGAAAAAGGAACTTTTTTCTTTTTTTTCTTTTTTCTCTTTTCCACTTGTTGATAGTCACTGAAACTTGCAGAGCGACTGAGCAATTGAGCCTCTCTTCATGTTATTTTTTCCCGCAATAGAAGGAGCTAGTGACTAAGGAGGGTCGCTATTTGAACTTCATATGGTTATTGAAAAAGGGACTGTTCTGCATAGAAAAATAGGCCATTGCACTTAAAACGGCATTAAAGAGTACTATAAAGTTCCCTTACTTATTGATACAGCTTTCTTGGGCCCTAGACAGGAAGACATAGCCTTTATGTGCCTCAGAGAGAAAGGAATGCTTGTTGAAAAAGGAACTGGTTGCATATTTTTTATCATTGAGAACACTATAAAGTCTCTTATCCATTCAAACAGCCTCTATGTATCTTAAAAAGGAAGAAACCCACTGTGGAAAAGGAACTGTTTACTGTACTTTGTTTAAAAACCACTGATACCTTTTTCCCTTTTGTTTTTTTTCCACCTGCTGATAGTCGCTGAAACTTGCAGAGCAACTGAGTGACAGAGCCTCTCTTCATATGTTATTCTCTCCCGCAATAGAAGGAGCTAGTGATTAAGGAGGGTCGCTATCTGAGCTTCATATGGTTATTGAAAAAGGGACTTTTCTGTATAGAAAAATGGGCCATTGCACTTAAAACAGCATTAAAGAGTACTATAAAATTCCTTTACTCATTGATACAGCTCTCTTGGGCCCTATATAGGAAGAAATGAAGGCCTCCTGATAACTATTGACAGTGGCTGTTAAATCGCAGAGAACTGGATAATTGCTACTGTCTTTCAATTAATTGCTGGAAAGCACGATCGCTGTTATTTGTGGTCATCTACTTCTACTAGCTGAAGGCTGAAGATTATTTTTCCTGCTGATGGTCTCTTCTGGTTTTTGATAACTGTCACTGTTTGCTACTACTTGCTGATGGTTGCTGAAACCTGCAAAGTGATTGAGCTTTTTTTTTTTTTCACTTTATCTCATTCCATAGCAGGATTGCATTTGAAATAGCACCAAGAGTATTATAAAGTTCTTTTAAATGAAGGGCTGCTGGTAACCACCGATATTGGCTGTTAAATCACAGAGAACTGTTAATAATTGTTACTTTTTCCCAATTAAGCGCTTGAAATTGCCGTTACTGCTGTTTGTGGTCATTCACCTCTACTGGCTGAAAGCCGAAGATTACTCTGCCTGCTGATGGTGCCTGCTGTTTTTTTTTTTTTGATAACTGCCACTGTTTGCTATTACTTGCTGATACTTGCTGAAACTTGCAAAGCGATTGAGCCTCTTTTTATACATTTCTTATTGGAATATATAAATACCTGACGATATTCATTAACCTGGGTTGTGTGTATATAATAAAGTAATTAAGCAAACATGAGAGGAAAACCAGGTAGAGTGGGTAAAGGGGCTCCCAGTATATCAGAAGACTGGCATGGCAGTCCTAGGCAGGTAGTTCCAGCACAAACTGGGGCAGGTAAACAAAAAACAACAGAAGAGGATACCAAAGTAGGAAAGGTGAATGGTACATTGGTGGTGCAGCCAAAAAATGTTGGGAATATTTCCCAAGGAAACTCTATAGCCCAAAGTAGAGGCCAGAAGAAAAAAGGAGGTGCGGAGCTAGAGATGGAGGAAGATTTAGGACCAGAGGAAGTTCAAGTTGGCATATCTCAAATTAAAGAGATGCTAGCAGAGATGCTGGCTAAAGTTGAAATATCACTAAAAACAGACATTGCGGCAATTAGAGCAGATATTGGGCAGATCTTGAGCCGGGTAGAAGAAATGGAGGAGAGAATTGATATATATGATCAAAGGCTGGAGGAAATGAATGAACAGATGAAGGCTCTGCAAAGAGCAAATAGATCGCTGTCGTATAAAATGGAAGATCAAGAAAATCGAAGCCGACTGGAAAATTCTACAGATAAGAGGATTATCAGAGAAATTCTAAAGTGAAGAATTGACAAAGGTGATGCAGGAACTGTTCAACCCCATACTGGGGAAGGAAACATCAGGAATATTGAAAATAGACAGGGTACATAGGATCATAAGACGCCAAGCCCAGGCGGATGACAACCCAAGAAATGTAATAGTTAGGCTCCACTATGCTGAAGAGAAAGCTAAAATTATGGAAGGCTCACGGAAGTTGGCAGGAATCCTATATGAAGGAACTGAGCTGCAAATATTTTTGGACCTATCAGCAGAGACTGTCACAAGAAGGAGACTCCTTAAGCCTCTGACAGAACAAATGCGAACACTGAATGTGGCATATCAATGGGGATTCCCAGTGTGTCTTAAGCGGAGGAAGGACGGTCGAAATGCAGTGCTCAGATTCCCTGAAGATCTCCAGGACTTTTGTAGTAAACTGGATCTTATTCCTCTACCGGGATGGGAAGAAAACACTGGGAGAAGACTGGCCCAGAGTAATAGGCAGTGGACCCGTAATGAGAGAAGAGGAGAAGGGAGGCGAGAGAGGTAGTAGTGGAGGTTGCAGGGTACATTAGAGCATGTATTTTGAGAGATGTTTTAAGGAACACTAGGGTGTATGTAAGAATACGATTAGAGAGAAATAAATAGATTGAGGGGCGGGGGGACAGGGTGGGGGGGTGCTGGATGGTCAGTAGAGGGGTCAAAAAGGTTAGGAGTAACCACCCCCTAGGAGGTATGGGAACTGGAGGATATATGGATAGATGCCGTCGGACCCATACATTGAACATATATGTTAAGGGGGGGGAGGTGGGTGGGAAATAGGGTGGATGGGGGTGGGGTTGGGGGGGTTTCTTCTCCTCTCCCTATATACCCATACCTCCCTCAGGCTGCCAGGTGCTCTACATAATGAGTCATGACTACAATAAACTTAGTTACTTTTAATGTAAGAGGACTGAACACTCCAAGTAAAAGATATAAAGTAAATAAAGAGTTTTTATTGGGGCAAATGTTGCCTCCAAGAAACACATATTTCACATGCTTCTGGGTATAGACTGTCTTCGCATTTGTTCCCTGTGTGGTTCTATGGAAATTCAGTATCCAACTACTCTCGGGGAGTGGCCATAGGTTTTGATAAGAATACGGTATTTGTTGTAAAGGAGCAGCTGGCAGATCCTGAGGGTAGGTTCCTCTTTATAAAAGGGAGACTGTGTAACATGAAATGTATGCTGGCAAATATTTACTCCCCAAATAAGGAGTGAGATAAATTCTTAAAGAAAGTCCTGAAAAAAATTGAGGTATTTAAGGAAGGCAAACTTATATTAGCAGGAGATTTAATAAATAATTAATTTAATTTAATAGACCCTCGGGTAGATACCACGGAGGGTCCCTCTCGTTATACACTTGAAAGACAAAAGGCGGTTAAAAATATGTTATTAGAGTACCAGCTGGTAGATGCATGGAGGGTCAGGCACCCAGGGAAAAGGGACTATACTTTTTATTTCCCAGTCCATGGGTCATTTTTAAGGATCCATTATGTCCTTATAGAACATCAATCATTACCATGTCATGGTGCACGTTGGCACCAATGACAAATTCAGAGGCAGATGGAGGGTTCTAAAGAACAATTTTAGGAAATTGAGAGCTAAATTGAGGAAAAGGACCTCCAAGCTAGTATTCTCAGGAATACTACCGGTACATCAAGCCACACCAGAATGGCAGAGGGAGATTAGGGAAGTAAACAAGTGGCTGAAGAGCTGGTGTAGTAAGTAGGGGCTTGGGTTCCTGGAGGACTGGGCAGACTTCTTAGTTGATAACCAGTACTATAGAAGGGATGGACTGCACCTAAATGAGGAGGGTGCAGATCAGCTGGGAATGAAGATGGCCAAAAAATTAGAGGGGTTTTTAAACTAGGCGATAGGGAGGAGGGTCCAGAGGTAGAGATAGTCAGCGCAGAACATATTCCAGAGGGTAGTATTGGGGGCATTAGTGGTAGGTTGACCAAAGCACATAAACCCAAGGTAAGTATAGTAGCAAGTTCTAGTTGCAATCTCGGAACACCCAATAAGAGGATAATATGCGACCGGTATAAAGTACGCGGCATGTTCACCAATGCCAGGAGCCTGGTGGACAAGATGGGTGAACTAGAGATACTGTTGTACGAGGAGGATTTGGATTTTGTGGGAATTTCAGAGACCTGGTTCAACAGCTCTCATGATTGGCTGGCAACCATTCAAGGGTATACCCTTTATCGCAAGGATAGAGAGGATAAAAAAGGGGGAGGGGTATGCCTATATATCAAGAATAATGTACAAGTGAATGTGAGAGATGACATCACTAAGGGAGCTAGGGAGGAGTGGGAATCCTTATGGGTAGAGCTCCAAAGGGATGAAGCTAAGGGGAAAATAATACTGGGAGTATGCTATAGGCCCCCTAACCTGAGGGAGGAAGGGAAGACAGATCTCCTATCACAATTTGGAGTAGCAGCAAGAATGGGAAGTGTTATCATAATGGGGGGTTTTAATTATCCACACATAGACTGGGCGGAGGGTATTAAGCATTCATCTAAGGCTCGCCAGTTCCTAAATGTCTTGCAGGACAATTTCATGGTTCAGATGGTAGACGCACCAACTAGTAATATAGCGTTACTGGATCTACTAATTACCAACAATACAGACCTGATCATGGATGTGGAAATACGGGGCAATTTAGGTAACAGCGATAACAGGTCAATTGGCTTCAGTATAAATCACACAAATAGGAAACATAAGGGGAATACAAAGACACTGAATTTCAAAAGAGACAACTTCTCTAAACTACAAACCTTGCTTGAAGACATAAATTGGGATAAAATCTTAGGAACAAAGTATACAGAGGAGAGATGGGTTTACTTTAAGAGCATATTAAATAAGGGCATTAGCCAATGCATCCCAGTGGGTAATAAATTTAAAAGAGTGAACAAAAGTCCTGGATGGCTTAACTCCAATGTAAAAATGCATATAAAAGCAAAGGAGAAGGTCTCCAAAAAATACAATGTTGAGGCATCATCATCAGCATTCAGACTTTATAAAGAATGCAACAAGAAATGTAAGGGTGCAATAAGGACGGCTAAGATAGAACATGAAAGATACATAGTGGAGGAGAGCAAAAAAAATTGCAAGAAATTCTTTAAGTATGTAAACAGTAAAAAAGGGAGAAGAGGCCATATTGGCCCCATAAAGAATGAGGAAGGACATCTGCTTACGAAGGATGGGGAGATGGCGAAGGTATTGAATTTATTCTTCTCCTCAGTCTTCACAAGGGAATCGAGGGGCTTCAGTAACCAAAACTGCAGTGTTTATCCTCATGGCACATCACTGGAAGCACCTCCATGGTTAACAGAGGACAGAATTAAAATTAGACTTGGGAAACTTAACATTAATAAATCACCGGAACCAGATTGCTTGCACCCGTGGGTACTTAGGGAACTCAGTCAAGTAATTGCCAGACCATTATTCCGAATTTTTACTGACAGTCTACTGACTGGAATGGTACCAGCTGATTGGAGAAAAGCCAATGTAGCACTAATATTTAAAAAAGGCCCAAAATACATCCCTGGGAATTAAAGACCAGTCAGCCTAACATCAATAGTATGTAAACTCTTGGAGGGGGTGATAAGGGACTATATACAAGATTTTAGTAATAAGTACGGTATCATTAGCAGTAATCAGCATTAATTCATGAAGAATCGTTCTTGCCAAACCAATCTATTAACCTTCTATGAGGAGGTGAGTTGCCATCTAGATAAAGGAAGGCCCGTAGACGTGGTGTATCTGGATTTTGCAAAAGCATTTGACACAGTTCCCCATAAATGTTTATTGTACAAAATAAGGTCCGTTGGCATGGACCATAGGGTGAGTACATGGATTGAAAACTGGCTACAAGGGCGAGTTCAGAGGGTGGTGATAAATGGGGAGTACTCAGAATGGTCAGGGGTGGGTAGTGGGGTCCCCCAGTGTTATGTGCTGGGACCAATCCTGTTTAATTTGTTCATAAATGACCTGGAGGATGGGGTACAGTCCAATCTCTGTATTTGCAGACAATACTAAGCTAAGCAGGGCAATGACTTCTCCGCAGGATGTGGAAACCTTGCAAAAAGATCTGAACAAATTAATGGGGTGGGCAACTACATGGCAAATGAGGTTCAATGTAGAAAAATTAAAATAATGCATTTGGGTGGAAAAAATATGAATGCAATCTATACACTGGGGGGAGAACCTCTGGAGGAATCTAGGATGGAAAAGGACCTGGGGGTCCTAGTAGATGATAGGCGCAGTAATGGCATGCAATGCCAAGCTGCTGCTAACAAAGCAAAACAGAATTTTGGCATGCATTAAAAAGGGAATTAATTCCAGAGATAAAACGATAATTCTCACGCTCTATAAGACTCTGGTCCGGCCGCACCTAGAGTATGCTGTCCATTTCTGGGCACCAGTCCTCAGGAAGGATTTACTGGAAATGGAGCAAGTACAAAGAAGGGCAACAAAGCTAATAAAGGGTCTGGAGGATATTAGTTATGAGGAAAGGTTGCGAGCACTGACTGAACTTATTCTCTCTGGAGAAGAGACGCTTGAGAGGGGATATGATTTCAATATACAAATACCATACTGGTGACCCCACAATAGGGATACAACTTTTTCGCGGAAGGGAGTTTAACAAGACTTGTGGCCACTCATTAAAATGAGAAGAAAAGAGGTTTAACCTTAAACTATGTAGAGGGTTCTTTACTGTAAGAGCGCCAAGGATGTGCAATTCCCTTCCACAGGCGGTGGTCTTAGCGGGGGGCATCGATAGTTTCAAGAAACTATTAGATAAGCACCTGAACGACCGCAACATACAGGGATACAATCTAATACTGACATATAATCACACACATAGGTTGGACTTGATCAACTTGTGTCTTTTTTCGACCTCACCTACTATGTAACCATCCCTTAAAAACGTGAAGATTAAAGCAATAACCTTCTCTGATCATGCTCCAATAGTTATTCATTTAGAAATTCCCACAAGACTTGAGGGGAGGAAGGAACTGGAGATTAAACAATTCTCTCATACAGGATCCGGCGATAATTGAGAAGATTGAACAAGACCTGGAAAATGTATTCTCTGTTAACGACACATCAGAAATTCCCCGGCCAATTTTGTGGGAAGCACATAAAGCTTTTATAAGGTGAATATTGATTGGGGTTGGAGCAGGGAAAAAGATAGAGAGGGGAGAGAAACTTAGTATTTTATATCGAGAGATATACTATTTAGAACAAATGATAAGACCTCAAGGCATTCCAGAGAAGCAAGAATTAACAGCAAAAAGAGAGGAAATAACGGAAAATTTATATCAAATACTTACCGTAATTTTCCTTTCCTGATGGACTCCATGGCAGCCTACGTATGGGTTAATCCCGCCTCTCATACCTCATAGGACCCCACTCCCATAAATCTTTGCTTCTAGTCAGAGACTGTGTTCCGTAACTTAGCCTACTCCAGCAAATGGGAGGGAACTCCTGCTGCCATGGAGTCCATCAGGAAAGGAAAATTACGGTAAGTATTTGATATAAATTTTCCGTTTTCCTGACAGACTCCATGGCAGCCTACGTATGGGAAATAACTAGCCATACACACCCGGGTGGGTAATTGCTGGATAAAGAAAAAAAGGTTTAATTGGCACCATCAACAGATAATACGTGCAAACCAAAGTTAACCGAAGACAAAGAAGCCGGTTCTACACAATAGTGTGTCATAAAAGTGTTAATTGATGACCATGAGGCCGCTTTACAGATTACTTCCGTAGACACATGCCGGGATGCTGCCCACGATGTAGAGACGCTCCTGGTAGAATGAGCGGTTACCGCCCCCGGAGGAGCCAAACCCTTAGACCTGTAAGCCCATTGGATAGCCTGAACGATCCATGCTGTGATGGTTCTAGAGGAAGCCCGTGATCCCTTGTTTTTGCCATGAAAGAGAACAAACAGATGATCAGACTAGCGAAAGGAAGCTGTGGCTTCTAGGTATTGCTTTAGAATCTCCCCAACATCTAGAGCAGTGGTTCTCAACTCCGGTCCTCAGGGCCCACTAACAGGCCAGGTTTGCAAGATAACTGAAATACATCACAGGTGATATCATTTGCTGCTCAGTGTTTGCAGTAGTCTAGTCTGCATCTCCCCCAAGGTAATACTTATAATCTGGCCTGTTGGTGGGTCCTGAGGACAGGAGTTGAGAACCACTGATCTAGAGGATGAACATTAGAGTCCTCAGTAGACCTGAATGTAGGGAGGACAATCTCCTGATTTTCATGGAAGATGTTTGTTACTTTTGGATTTGATCCTAACATGGGGATCAAGACAACTCATTCTGGGAAGAAGGTAAGGAAAGGTTCTTTGCATCCTAGGGAACCAATTTCGGAAACCCTCGTGGCCGATGTTATGTCCACTAGAAAGACCACTTTGAGAGAAAGCTCTCTAATCGATGATTGATCCATATGCCGTATCTCCTTTTCTGAGAAGAAATCCAAGAAATAAGGCCTAAGCCTTATTGCTCCCTTGAAGAACTGCCTAGTAAGGGGGTGTCTGGCCCATGATACGCCTGTGAGGCTGAGATTGCTGAAACCTGGACCCGCAAGGAACTCACCGATAGGGACAGATCCAGGCCAGTTTGTAGAAAACCTAGAATGTCCTGAATCCTTGGATTACTACAGGAACCATTGGTGGAAATCACATAGTCCGCAAACTTCGCCCAAATCCTCTGATAAACTCTGTTGGTGCCCGCTCTTCTGGCATTCAACAATGTAGCAATAGCTGTACTTGGACAACCTAGTGCTTCCAACCTTCTCCTCTCAACCACCAAGCCATCAGATGGAGCTGGGATGGGCAAGGGTGAAGAGACGCTCCCTGCAGCAGGAGATCTGGTCTGGACGGGAGAGGGACCGGCTCTCGGTAACTGAGCTGCATCAGGAGAGGAAACCATGGCCTGTTGGGCCAGAACGGAACAATTGCCAGTACCTCGACATCCTCCCACCTGAGCCTCGAAAGAAAACGAAGAATGACTGGAACTGGGGGAAAAGCATAAGCCCTGTGGAACTTCCACTGGTCCATCAAGGCATCCACTCCGAAGGCTTGGGGACAACGACACCTCGTGTAATATTTCCCCAGCTTGAAATTGCATGGGGATGCGAACAGATCTACTTCCGGCATCATCCCTAGAGACAGGAGCCAATTGAAAACTTCGGTGTGGAGGGACCACTCGTTGTTGTCCAGGGTGACTCTTGAAAGGAAGTCCGCCTGGACATTTTGAATTCCCGGGAGATAAACAGCGGATAGATTTGTTAAGTTCGTCTGGGCCCAGGACATGATTGGGCTTACTTCCCTCAGCAAGGAGAGACTGCGGGTGCCCCCCTGTCTCTTGATGTATGACACTGCGGTCATGTTGTCCAGTCTCAGGAGGACTGAGGCTCCTGATATCAGATGGAGAAAAGCTTGAAGGGCATGGAAGGCAGCTCGAAGCTCCAGGACATTTGAGACTATCCCCTGGGATGGGAAGTCCCACCTGCCTTGGGCTATCTCCGTCAGACAGAGAGCGCCCCAACCTCTGTTGCTTGCATCCGTTGTCACCGTAATCCAGGAGACAGGTGCTATGGAATGACAATTGAGGAGGTTTTTCCATGGCAGCCACCAGGGGAGGCCCTCCCGCATGGAGGTGGTTACCCGTACAAGATGGTCTCGAGACCCTGGATCTCATTGCTGGAGAAACCCTTTCTGAAAGGGCCGCATTTTCCATTGCGCCCACCTCACCATGGGGGCTGTGGCTACCATAGTGCCGATTATTTTGAGACACTGAGAGGCTCTGAGGAGAGTTGCTGACAACGCTAGGCGAATTCTCTCTCGAATTACCGGAATTTTCTCCAGAGGCAGAGAGATGGTGCTCTCCACTGTGTTAAATAGGGCTCCGAGGAATACTAGAGCCTGTGTCGGAACTAGGTGACTTTTCTCTCTGTTCAATAGCCAACCGAACTCTGTCAGAGTAGATATGACTTGATCCCGATGAGGCAACATCTGTTCCCTGTCTTGAGACAGTAGGAGTAGGTCATCTAAATAATGGTGTAACCGAATGCCTTTGACCCGGATTAGAGCTACCACAGCCAATAAGAGCTTCGAAAACACTCAAGGCGATGTTGTGAGCCCGCATGGGAGACATGTGAATTGGAGATGCCTCTGGCCTACTGCAAATCGGAGATACCTCTGGAATTCTTTTGCGATCGGCACATGAAAGTAGGCGTCTTTCAGGTCTATGGAGACCAGCCAATCTCCTGGTTGTACTGTTTGTCGGATTGTCAGCAGGGTTTCCATCTTGAATTTTTCCTTCTTGATGAAGGAGTTTAGATGTGTCAAGTCGATTACTGGTCTCCAAGAGCCATTCTTTTTGAGGACCATAAAAAGGGGGGAATAAATCCCAAGAAATCTTTCTTCTGATGGAACTTGAATGGCGGCCCCCTGGGCAATCAGTGAATCTGTATAAGATAGAAGAATTTGTCTTTTCTCTTCTGAGTCCGGAAGGACCGTAGGCACAAACCGGTGTATGGGTGGATTGATGAAAACCCAAGTGTGACCTGAGAAGACCGTTTTGACGGTCCAGTAATCTTGAATCGAGGCTGCCCAGACGTGCTGATACCGGAGTAAACGAGCCCCTACTTGCACCGCCTGGACAGGCGTCGTATCAAATGGACTTGGAAGTCTCCTGTCCACTTGACGGGGCTGACTTTGAGGATTTTTGGCCGGAAGGCTGGCCTCTCCTCCAGTTTTTTCTAAACTCACAGCCAGGTCTGTAGTGGCGAGCATCTCTAGCACGCTCTGGCTCTTGCCTAGGTTGAGCTCTTCTTTGGTTAAGGACGGTCCTGGGGTAAGAATCCTGACTTGCCCCCAGTAGCACGGGAGATGGCAGAATCAAGTTTATTTCCAAAGAGTGAGGAGCCTTCGAATGGAATCCTGCACCAAGCTTGTTTAGAGGCAGGGTCTGCAACCCATGGGCGTAACCATAGTGCACGTTTTGCTGTAACTGACGAGAGCATGACACGTGCCACAAGACGAATGATGTCAATGGATGCTTCCCCCAGGAAGACCGATGCCAGCTTCAGCTCATGTACTGGAGAGCTCTTGAATAAGTCTTCAGACACACTTCCTAAAGCTGCACCCACATCATCCGTCCAAGACTCCATAGCTTTGGACAAAGCTGCGAGGGCCAGGGCCGGTTTAAAAGCCATCCCCGCCGTGATATAAATACGTTTTAAGTCCGTATCAATCTTCCTCTCCAAACCATCCTTGAAAGAGACGGTATCCTCTAGAGGGAGCGTAACATGTCTCACCAGGCTCATGAGAGCTGCATCGACAAGGGGGGTTGATTCAAGATGTTTTACTTCATCACTCTTGAAAGGATACATCTTTGCCATCTTGGAAATTAAAGAGTTTTTCCTTTCAACCTTACCCCATTCATCCGAGATAATTTCACCCAGTTCACCCAGGAAGGGGAAATTTGGGCGATCCTTCTTAAGATGCTTAAAGTATTTCCTCTGTTTAGAGGGTGCCTCTACTGGTTCTTCCCATCTCAATGCGTCTTTAACCGCTCTGACCAACTGTGGAACCAGGGAGAAGTCAAAACCTGCACCAGGCTCAATTATCTCTGCCTCACTGTCTGAGGAACCACTGAAAGAGAGACTATGTTGAGAAGGACCCGGAACTTCGGGCTCAGTTTCTTCAACAACTGGAGCTATAACAGAAGGAGGAATTACTGCCCGGTCAAAATCTGTTTTGTTAAGAGATTCTTGGACCACTTTCCTGACCAGAGCTTCTACTTGCTGGTCCTCAGCTCCTCTTTCCTTCGTGGCTCTAGAATAGCATAACTCGCAGAGAGATTTACCCTCTGGGACTTGAGTTTTACATCCCCAGCAAGCTTTTCTCTCAGAGCGGCTGGAATGGCGGGGGGAATGATGACTGGACTTGGATCTTGACCCCTCTTTGCGGTGTCTGGAGGATGACCTAGTACGTCTAGAACCAGACGTGGGCTGGTGATGTTGAGACCTAGACTGGTCTTTTTCTTTATGTGCTGATAGCTGCGGTTCAGACCTAGAAGGGCTGAAGGGGAGAAAAGAATACTTTGCTCCTAAATAATACCCCAAACAAAACAGGCAGAATGAAAAATAAAAATACTTCATCCTACCTGCGGTGTAAGGGTTGACCACTAGGGGGCTGTGACACATCCATGGCAACAGAAACAAAAGACTGCAAACAATTCAATAAGAAAAACTAATAAATAAAGATTTTACTTTCTCTATCTCTTTTCCCATATTTGGCAAACAAGACCCAGATACAGGAAGGTACAGCAAAGCTCCTTAACTTGGAAGCCAGAGAAATGCACACAGGGAAGCTGCTGCCTGAGTGAGAGAGCAACCCAAATAATAGCTGTATCTGACAGCTATTTGAATCTGCCGCCTGTGATGACGCTCCACGGCGCTCGCGCTCATGCGCAATCGCCGCCATCTCACCCGGACTGCGCAGGCGCGAACCAAGCCTCAATCTCAATCGAGGCTTCGCAGCTGCGCAGTCGGAGCGGGGAAGCGGCGGACTGGAACGCAGATGCGTCTCAGCCGCCATGGCCACTAGAAAACGAGCTAAAGACAAAACAACACACACAACAGGCTGCCATATTTCGGAAAAAAAACAGGAGGGCATACATTGCCACCCCAACGAGATCCGTCCTGGAATGGGAGCAAAGAGGAGCGCTCACCGCACGACCGGGGTATTGATAGAGGAGGCCCCCCGCTAATAGCTGGGACGATTGGCCGAGTTGCCGCTTCCCAGCCAATGGCCGGTTTAATAAGCTCTTCCAGGCATCGAAGTGAACCCCTCATGTCCACCCTGCTAATAGCTGGGGAAGCTGGACTTCAATAAGACACCGCCATCACCAAACACGTGCAAACCACCAGGATTGGATCAACAAACTTCATAAGGTAAGAGATACACCTTGGTCCTAGGAGGAGGACAAAAAAGGAACACAGTCTCTGACTAGAAGCAAAGATTTATGGGAGTGGGGTCCTATGAGGTATGAGAGGCGGGATTAACCCATACGTAGGCTGCCATGGAGTCTGTCAGGAAAGTACAATTGTTAGAACAGGATAAAAAACATACTTTTCATATAGTAGATAAAGAGAGGTATCAATGGGGTAATAAAGCTGGGAAATGGTTCTTTATCCTTTATCCCTAAAATCAAGAACGATAAGGGGGGGATGGTACATTTGTCTCCTGAAATTGCAAAGGTATTCCATGCATATTATAGTGCATTATATAAGGTAAACCAGAGAGGGGAAGATAGAGAGAAACAAGATGCAGAAGTCTATGAGTACCTGTGGGGCCTAGTCCTTCCCATGGTGCCTAAGGAGGAGCTTGAACAACTTGAAGCTCCGATTACCCAGAAAGAGGTAGCAAGAGCAATAAGGAATATGGCCCTGGGAAAGAGTCCGGGCCCTGACTGGTACTCTATTTTGTACTATAATAGATTTCAAAAGTTTTTGATCCCTAAACTATGTGAATACTTAAATACTCTAGCAGAAGGAGAGACCTTGCGGGAGGAATCATTACTGGCCTATATAACTTTTATTCCGAAAAAGGGGAAGGATCCAGCAGTCCCAGCGAGTTATAGGCCAATATCCCTGTTAAATACAGATATAAAGATTTTTGCTAAAATAATAGCAGAAAGACTAAAACCGTTATTGCCAAGTTGGATATATAACGATGAGGTAGGATTTGTAGAAGGGAGAGAGGGAAGGGATAACTGCCTTAAATTGATGTTTTTGATCCATGAAGCAAAAAAGGGGGAGGCCCCAGTCGTATATCTGTCGATAGATGCCGAAAAGGCCTTTGACAGGGTAGACTGGGGGTTTATGCTTGGAACACTAAGATATCTGGATATGGGGAAGAGGATGATGAAATGGATATCTGCTTTCTACCACCATCTAACAGCTAAAATCAGAATAAATGAAAATGTATCCTCTTCCTTTGAACTATTTAAGGGGACAAGGCAGGGGTGCCCCTCCCTCCAATGCTGTTTGTCTTGGCATTGGAACCTCTTTTAGCTGCAATCTGTAAAAACCCGAATATTAGAGGGGTAAGAGTGGGGGAACGGGATTATAGAGTAGCCGCCTATGTGGGTGATTTGCCTTTTTATGTTTCCAACCCTGGGATAACTATTCCAATTATATTAGAGGAATTGCATAGATATGGAAAACTGTCCAATTTTAAAATAAATATGTCTAAATCCGATATTCTGAATATTACCACTCCAAGGGAGGAACAACTGGCAATTCAACCTAAATTCCCTTTTGTGTGGTGTGAGGAAGGATTGGGGTAAATAAAACTGACTGCATCTTTAGTGACCATGTTCAAAGCTAATTATATACCAGCGATTAACAAGATTAAAGGACATTTATATAATTTGAGACATACAGTAGGTGACCACGATATTGTGTCAATCTCGCCACTGTTATCGGTGAGATTTGACACCTGCGAGCCCTGTCGCAGGAGCCAGTGCCGAGCTGGCTCGCTCATCGGGAAAGGAAAACTATGTTCTTTCCTTTCGCGATGAGTGACAGGCATTGCTGACAGGTGTCTGGTTTGAATCATGAGGGGGAATCAAATTTAAAAATAAAAAACCGCCATGGGTTCCCCTCCAGGGGCATACCAGGCCATTAGGTCTGGTATGGATTTCAAGGGGAACCCCCTACACTGAAAAACACGGCGTGTGGGGTTCCCCCCAAAATCCATACCAGTCCCTTATCCGAGCACGCAGCCCAGCCGGTCAGGAAAGGGGGTGGGGACGAACGAGTGCCCCCCCTCCTGAACCATACCATATATTTCTCTCTGATTTTTTCCTGAACCATACCAGGCCCCATGCCCTCAACATGGGGAGGTGGGTGCTTTGGGGCAGGGGGGCGCCCTGTGGCCCCCCTCCCCAAAGCACCTTGTCCCCATGTTGATGAGGACAAGGGCCTCTTCCCGAAAACCCTGGCCGTTGGTTGTCGGGGGCCGCGGGCGGAGGGCTTATCAGAATCCGGGAGCCACCTTTAATAGGGGGGCCCCAGATCCCTGCCCCCCACGCTATGTGAATGAGTATGGGGTACATCGTACCCCTACCCAATCACCTGGGGGGAAAAGTGTCAATAAAAAAACACACTAGACAGGTTTTTAAAGTAATTTATTAGGCAGCTCCGGGGGTCTTCTTCCGACTTCGGGGGTCTTCTTCTGACTTCTCCGCTCTCTCCGGCCTCTTCTCCCGGTGTCCGGTTCTTCTCCCGCTCTCCGGTTCTTCTGCCGGGCTCCTCCGCTATCTTCTGCTCTTCTGCCGCTCTTTTGCTAGCGGTGGCCTGGTCTTCTTCGTCGTCTTGTTCCCTCTTCTCTTCTTTCGAAGTTGACACAACGCTGTCTCCCACTGTAATGCTGTGTGCGAGGTGCGCAACGACTTATATATGCACCCGGTGACCCCGCCCCCTTTTGACGTCACAGTCCCGGGGCATGATGGGACTGTGGCGTCATAAGGAGGCGGGGTCACCGGGTGCCTATATAAGTCGTCGCGCACCTCGCACATGGCATTACAGCGGGAGACAGCGTCGTGTCAACATCGGAAGAAGAGAAGAGGGAACAAGACGACGGAGAAGAGCAGGCCACCGCTAGCAAAAGAGTGGCAAAAAAGCAGAAGATAGCGGAGGAGCCCGGCAGAAGAACTGGAGAGCGAGAGAAGAACCGGACATCGGGAGAAGAGGCCGGAGAGAGCAGAGAAGTCGGAAGAAGACCCCCGAAGTCGGAAAAAGACCCCCGGAGCTGCCTAATAAATTACTTTAAAAATTACTTTAAAAACCTGTCTAGTGTGTTTTTTTTATTGACACTTTTTCCCTCAGGTGAATGGGTAGGGGTACGGTGTATCCCATACTCATTCACATAGGGTGGGGGGTCGGATCTGGGGGCCCCCTTATTAAAGGGGGCTCCCGGATTCCGATAAGCCCTCCGCCCGCAGACCCCGACAACCAGGGTTTTTGGGAAGAGGCCCTTGTCCTCATCAACATGGGGACAAGGTGCTTTGGGGTGGGGGGCCGCGGGTGCCCCCCTGTCCCAAAGCGCCCACCCCCATGTTGAGGGCATGCAGCCTGGTACGGTTCAGAAAGGGGGGGTGCTCGCTCGTCCCCACCCCCTTTCCTGACTGGCCGGGCTGCGTGCTCGGGTTAAGAGTCTGGTATGGATTTTGGGGGGACCCCCACGCCGTTTTTTTGGCGTAGGGGGTTCCCCTTGAAATTCATACCAGACATAAGGGCCTAGTATGCCCCTGGAGGGGAACCCATGCCGGTTTTTTTATTTAAAATTTGGCGTGGCGTTCCCCCTCATGATTCATACCAGACACCTGTCAGCAATGCCTGTCTCTCATCGCCAAAGGAAAGAACACAGTTTTCCTTTCCCAATGAGCGAGCCAGCGCGAGATGTACAGTACCCTGTCGCAGAGAACCAGCGCTGGAAACACATTCTCACGGTCAGGTAATGTAAGCCTCTTTCAAGGATAGGAAGAATCAATGCCTTAAAAATGAATATTTTACCTAGGATGGTTTACATCTTCCAAATGATTCCAATAGCTGTACCTCAGGGATATTTTAGGAAATTAAGATCAATGATACTAAAATACATTTGGGCAGATAAACACCCTAGGATTGCATATGCAACATTGATAAAGGGAAAAAAGGAAGGAACACAAAGTAAGGTGGATTTGTGAAAGATGGTTTGGATACCACGGTAATACCGGGATCTATACATTAGCACAAACCCACTAACTAGAAATACTTTTAAGATTTGGGATAGGTTGGGGAGAATGCACCATTGGGATTATAACTTACCACTAATGTCTACTTTGGGCACAAATTACTTTAAGCCAGGGAAAGAGGAACACATATATTTCACTAGATGGGCAAAAGAAGAGGAAATTTTACTGCAGGATGTAATGAAGGGAAATAGGATATATATGTATGCTGAAATCACACTTAAATGGGGTAACAAGCCATTAGATAAATGGAGGTATGCACAATTAAAGCACTTTACACAATCATTACCACAACCTTTGCGGGGAAAAGGGCACATGAGGTTAATAGAGAAATTATTTAGCTCCCCTTTTAGCTTAAATCAAAGCATATCTAAAATTTATAAAATTTTGGTCAAGCAAGCAGAACCCGAATCCCCTCCCTATCTAGGGAAATGGGAAGAGGAGATAGGCTTTCTTAGGGATGAGGAACACAAAAGGAAAACCCTTAGAATAGCGTGTTCTTCATCAAGTGATATAAGGACGGTGGAAATGTGCCCTAAACTTTTGGCGAGGTGGTATGTGACCCCTCAGGGGGCGCACAGGCTCGGAGCAGAAGGCCCCACAACTTGCTGGAGGGGATGTGATGCCCTGTGGACCTTTGCGCACCTGTGGTGGGAATGTACAAAGATCTGTATCCCTTACTGGGGTAAAATTATAGCAGTGATCTATCAAATAACGGGAGAACATATTCAGAATGATCCCTGGGAATGTTTATTTCCTGACATGAGAAAAACTGTGCCCCAATGTAGGAATTCCTTAGTCCCATACCTCTTAAATGCAGCTAAAGGTTTGATTCCGACCCTATGAAGAACCCAAGAAGCACCGAATATGAAGGAGTGGGTAGCAAGAGCGGAAATGGTGAGAGCCATAAAGGAAACAATTCATATAGTAGAGGATTCATTAGAGACATATTGGAACATATGGAGAAAATGGATGGAGCTTAAAAAATCTGGGGGTTGGAGGAATTTGAGGGAGGTCTAGGGGTTAAGTGGGAGGGGAGGAGAGAGGGTTTTTTTTTTATTTGGGAGGGGGAAAGGGGGAGAATAATTGTACATTGTAAAAATATAATGTGGATATTGCAATGTGAGTTTTATGGCTTGTATCTTGTTTATATAATAAAAGAGAGAATAAAAAAAAGAACACTATAACGACACCCCGAGTCTGAAAGGGGTTAAAGCCGTTTAGGACATTCCATTTCTGAACACAAAGGCAGCTACTGAACACTCCAGCCGAACAAGAAACCCATACGAATAATTCTTTCCCCCAAGTACGAGACGAGGCTCTGTACGGAGGGTCAAACAGAAATCAGACTCTTTATTATTAGAACCAGAATACAGTCTTATAGTACCTGACCGCGAGATTGTGTTTCCAGCGCGATCCTATCGCGCTGGTTTTCGGCGACAGGGTACTGTGCATGTCGCGCTGGCTTGCTGATCGTAAAAGGAAAACTTTTTTTTCCTTTCGCGATGAGCGACAGGCAGTGCTGACAGCTGTCTGGTATGTATTATGAGGGGGAACGCTGCGCCAAATTTTAAATGAAAAAACCGGCGTGGGTACCCCCCCAGGGGCATACCAGGTGCTTAGGTCTGGTACACATTGTAAGGGGAACCCCCTACGCCGAAAAATCGGCGTGGGTGTCCCCCCAAATTCACACCAGACCCTTATCCAAGCACACAGCCCGGCCGGTCAGGAAAGGGGGTGGGCCCCCCCACCCCAAAGCACCTTCTCCCCATGTTGATGAGGACAAGGGCCTCTTCCCGACAACCCTGGCCGTTGGTTGTCGGGGTCTGCAGGCGGAGGGCTTATCGGAATCCGGGAGCCCTCTTTAATAAGGGGGCCCCCAGATCCTGGCCCCCCACCCTATGTGAATGAGTATGGGGTACATGGTACCCCTACCCATTCACCTAGGGAAAAAAGTGTCAATAAAAAAAACACACTACACAGGTTTTAAAAGTAATTTATTAGGCAGCTCCGGGGGTCTTCTTTTGACTTCGGGGGTCTTCTTCCGACTTCTGCGGTCTTCTGCCAACTTCAGGGGTCACTCAGGCCTCTTCTCCCTCTCTCCGGTGTTGTCTCCGCGCTCTCTGGTTCTTCTCTGGTGCCTTCATCCTTCCTCTGCCGGGCTCCTCCGCTATCTTCTGCTCTTTTGCCGCTCTTTTGCTAGCGGAGGAGCCTGGTCTTCTGCGCTGTCTTGTCCCCTCTTCTCTTTCAGAGATGTTGACACGGCGCTCTCTCCTGCTGGAATGCTGTGTGCGAGCTGCGCAGCCATTTATATACGCGATGACCCCGCCCCCTTGTGACGTCACATTCCCAGCATGCGCAGGGACTCTGGCGTCATAAGGGGGTGTGCCCACAGAGTCCCTGGGAGAAGAGGCCTGAGAGACCCCCGAAGTTGGCAGAAGACCCCAGAAGTCGGAAGAAGACCCCTGAAGTCGGAAGAAGACCCCTGGAGCTGCCTAATAAATTACTTTTAAAACCTGTGTAGTGTTTTTTTTTTTTTATTGACACTTTTTTCCCTAGGTGAATGGGTAGGGGTACCATGTACCCTATAATCATTCACATAGGGTGGGGGGCTGGGATCTGGGGACCCCTTATTAAAGGGGGCTCCCAGATTCTGATAAGCCCTCCACTCGCAGACCCCAACAACCAATGGCCAGGGTTGTCGGGAAGAGGCCCTTGTCCTCATCAACATGGGGGCAAGGTGCTTTGGGGTGGGGGGGCCCGCAGGGCGCCCCCTCCCCCAAAGCGCCCACCCCCCCATGTTGAGGGCATGTGGCCTGGTAGGCTCAGGAGGGGGGGGCGCTCGTCCCCACCCCCTTTCCTGACCGGCCGGGCTGCATGCTCGGATAAGGGTCTGGTATGGATTTGGGGGACCCCCACGCTGATTTTTCGGCGTAGGGGGTTCCTCTTACAATCTGTACCAGACCTAAGGGCCTGGTATGCCCCTGGGGGGGAATCCACGCCGTTTTTTTTCATTCCCCCTCATGATTCATACCAGACAGCTGTCAGCACTGCCTGTCGCTCATCGCGAAAGGAAAAAAAAGTTTTCCTTTCCCGATCAGCGAGCCAGCTCGGCGCTGGCTCCCGCGACGGGGCTCGCAGGTGTCAAATCTCGCCGATAAATGCGGCGAGATTGACACAATATCGCGGTCACCTACTGTATATACAGTAGAAGAGGAGGTCCCTCCTCCTGCTCATATTACTCTAATAATACAACTAACCAGAAACAGAATTATCATGAACTAATTAGCTAACCCCTTAAAGCAGCTGATGTGACTCCGTGCCCTCCTGGGCATTGTATGATTATTCAGGATTTCAGTACAGGTCAAACTTGTTGTCACTGAGCTTCACACATTAGTATACACACAGGACACCTTCTCACAATAGCAGGAGCTAATTACAATTAACAATACAAACAGCAATCCCCCCCCCTCCTCAGCCTAGTAAGCAACAAACTATAGTATGAGTAGACTGTCCGGCTCCTACCCAGTTCTAGAGGCCAATGTGATCAGCTCTCTCAACTAACATGTTGAGTTCAGAATCAAACAAACTAAGAATAGTCTTTACATATATCCTGGGAGATATTGTGGATAAATATTACTGTCCCATTTTAAGTAATCCAATCATATTCTCAGGGTTCATTCTTTTCTTGGTCACCCTGCGCCCAACAGGGACTCCCGTCACAAACACTTATCCGATTTTGATGATTACGAAATTATTTGACCGCCTCAAGGGAGCAACGATCTCAGAGGGGCATACAACTTTGTGAGGATCAAGGAGGGCAACGAATGTAAAACTGCACTTAGTACTAGGACAGGACATTAGGAATATCTTGTAATGCCGTTTGGTCTTTGTAACGCTCCTGCAGTTTTTCAGGATTTCACCCACGATGTCCTCCGAGATATGTTGCAGCAATGTGTGGTGGTTTATCTTGACGATATTCTCATATATTTTAGATCTCTAGAGAGCCACCATACAGATGTCTCCCATGTGCTACAAAGGCTAAGAGAGAATAACCCGTATTGCAAGTTGGAAAAGTGCGAGTTCCGTTGTGAACAGGTTAAATTTCTGGGTTATGTCATTTCCACTGCTGGTTTTTCGATGGACCCAGAGAAACTATCTGCAGTTCTAAAGTGGCTTCGACCCATAGGTCTTCGTCTGCTACATTGTTTTCTTTGCTTTGCCTATTATTATTGTAAGTTTATTCGTAACTTCTCTTCTCTGGTCAAACCCCTGATTGATATGACCAGAAAAGACGGTAACTCACAGAATTGGTCTCCGGATTCTATTAATGCCTTTGAGTCTCTCAAGGCTGCCTTTGTTTCAGATTCTGTGTTGGCACATCCTGATACTACGTTACCCTTCATTCTTGAGGTTGATGCCTCCAAGACTGGAGTTGGTGCCCTTCTGTCTCAACATACTACCTGTGAAAGCGCTATGCATCCTTGTGGCTACTTTTCCAAGAAATTGTCTCTTGCAGAATGCAATTATGAGACTGGGGACAGAGAGTTGTTAGCGATCATTTTAGCTCTTAAACAATGGAGGCATCTCCTCAAAGGTACCACTGTGCTGGTGCTCATTTTGACTGACCTTAAGAAACTCACATTCTTATCTGAGGAAAAATGCCTATCTCCCAGAAGGGCTCTTTTTCTGTCAAGCTTCAATTACATATTCTCATTCTTACCTGGTATTAAGAATGTAAGGGCTGATGCATTGTCGCAACAGTTTTTCTCCACTTCCAAGATGGAGTCGGTTCCTGTGATACCTCCCGAATGTATTCTGGCTACCGTTCGTACCAGTCTCACTTCACCTTTGGGTGACAGAATTCTTGCCACTCAGATCCATTTTCCTCCTGAGAAACCTTGTGACCGCTGCTTTGTCTCTCACAGTTTCCACACTGCTTTGCTTCAGACTTACCATTCTTCCAAGGCAGCTGGCCACCCAGGAAAAATCAATTAATTTGGGCTATTTTTCAACAATTCTGGTGGCCCAGTCTCCGCGCTGATGTAGCTGCCTTCGTAGCTGCTTGTTCCGTGTGTGCTCAGGGTAAGACACCGTGACACCTTCCAGTGGGCCTCCTACAACCCATACCCAATGGAGAGTGGCCTTGAACCCACCTATCTATGGATTTTATTGTGGAGTTACCCAACTCTCAGGATAATACAGTTATTCTTATGGTGGTTGACCGGTTGTCCAAAATGTCACATTGTATTCCACTTGAGAAGTTGCCCACATCCAAAGAACTGGCGTCTATTTTCGCTCAGGAGATCTTTTGATTACATGGGCTACCCAAGGTTATCATCTTGGACAGGGGTAGCCAGTTTGTCTCCAGATTTTGGCAAGCCTTTTGTGCACAGTTGAGAATTCAGCTTTCCTTCTCTCCTGCGTATCACCCGCAGTCCAATGGGGCTGTAGAAGGAGCCGATCAAGCCTTGGAGCAGTTTCTACATTGTTATATTTCTGACCACCATAACAACTGATCAGACCTCTTACCTTGGGCGGCGTTTGCTCACAATAGTGCCGATTGTCTCTGTTTATGACTCATTATGGTTTCCAACCATCCATGTTGCCTGACTCATTTGTTCCTCAAAGAATTCCTGCTTTAGAGGAGCATCTCCCTGGTCTTCGTTCCACTTGGGTACATGTCCTTGCGATGTGCCAATGATAGGTACAGACTCCATGCTGACCGCAGACACCTACCTTCGCCTTCCTACCAAGTTGGGGAGAGAGTCTGGCTGTCATCTCACAACCTCCGACTGTGTTTCCTCACTGAAACTGGCACCATGGTTTATTGAACCTTTCTGTATTTTCTGTAAGATCAAGCCAGTGGCTTACACATTAGACCTTCTATCTAATATGCGTATTTCAAATATATTCCATGTTTCCTTATTAAAACCTTTGGTGTGCAACCGCTTCACCACCTCGGTACCATGTCCTCACCCGGTTCAGGTTGAGAACCATGAGGTGTATGAGATACAATCGATTATTGACTCCCGTAGGTTTCATGGGCACATGCAGTACCTGGTTTATTTGAAAGGGTACGGTCTGGAGGAGCGCTCTTGGGTCTCATCCTCGGACGTACATGCTCCTGTCCTCCTCCGTGCTTTCCATAGACATTTTCCCCTCAAACCTGGTGGCCGTCCGAGGGGGAGTGTTCATTGTGGAGGGGGTACTGTCAGGGCTGGGCTCAGCCCTCCCTTCTCAGAGTTCAGGTTTCTCAGCTGTTGGTTAATTTTCAGCACTCATCATTCAACAACGACTCACCTGGTGATCATTTCCTGCTTGTCACAACCAGCACCTTCTGGCTATTTAAACTGCCTGGTTCATTTCTTCTGTTTTTACTGCATTTTCTGTCTCAGTCATTCATGGTTCCTGACAGTAAACTATCATAGGTCAAAATATGGTGCATAAGTTGAAAGATAAATGGAAAATAAAGGTGTGTGTGTGTATATGAAAACTGTGCGTAATCTACAAATTATCACGTAAAAATACATGTATACAATTTTATAAAATGAAGGATATTTCATGTGAACTTTCATTATGTTCAGACTCCTAATGAATATAATAAGAATAATAATAAATATATTGTGTTATAATGCATTGTTAAATTATAACTACAAGAAGTGATATGTACATTTGTGACCAGTTTTTTTTTTCATTATTGTGTCCTAATAAAACTACATTTGTATAAAAAATAAAAAATTATTAAACATTTGTTAGTTGAAATATTCTTTAGCATCACTAAGCCCACCAGGTACCAATGTGTCCATTCTTTAAATCCACAGGGTCTACTTGTGGCAAATGTTTTTGCAGTAATCTTATAATGAACAAATGGATAATGTCACAATGTTGAAAATTATTCTATCATATATACTATGTAACTTGTATTGCCAGTCAAACAAGAGGGGGTATCTAAGGTATGTGAATAAATTGTTGTGAGTTCATGCTCAATAACTTTATAACCTATGGTTATATTTGTAGCTATCTTCACTCCTATTTTGAACACTATACATAGTGGTACTATTTCTTTTTAACTTTACCTTTTACCGTGCAACAAAATACCAACTGATTTAGCATGTCTGTTAATAAAATGTGTTTTTTGTGGAATATTATGTATAAGTAATGTGTCTTGTGATAATATGTACCAATATTTTTTTGAATATCTTGTCTGTTGGAAGTTGCAGGCTGTAATAACCATTCTATTAAATCCACTAGATTTAGGGAGATTTCTTTGGCATTAAACACTGCTTTTGAGACAGTTTATCATTTTTTTTAAACCTATTTCTGTATTAATTCTGGATATTTTCTGTCTAAAAATCTTCTTCAGGATTGGAGCATCTTTATAATAATGTTCATTATCTATATAATTGTGATAGATTATTTAAATTGCCCATAAGAAATACTAAATAACTTTTTGTGTCAACAGATTTGAAATATGTCTTTGCAGAAATGCGTTTCACTAAAGTTACCCATTATCATTTGTTCATTAAAACCTCCCTCTAAATGTATATAATGCCATCTATATACCTTTTATATAGGCTGAGGTTCGCACTGAACCATATCCATTTACAAAGGCCTCTTCAAATTTACACACTTACATATACATACACAAATCAGCCATCACATTATGACCACCCACCTAATAAGGTGCCCCTTCTGCCACCAAAGCAGCTGTGACCTATCGAGGCATGGCCTCCTATAGACACTGCTTCATACTACCTCTGCTAGCCTGCCTTCTTCTCATAGCCCATCCTGGTGCCATCTCTTCTCCAGGTAAGTGACATACATGCACCCGGCCATCCACGTGATGTGAAAATGTGATTCTTCAGACCAGGCCAATGTCTTCCTTTGCTCCATGGTCCAGTTTTGATACTCAGGTGCCCATTGTAGGCACTTTTGGCTGTGGGTCAGCATGGGCGCCCTGACCGTTCTGTGGCTATACAGCCTCAACCTGCGATGCACTGTATGTTCTGATACCCTTCTATGGGAACTAGCATTAACTTTTTTTTAGCAATTTGAGCTACAGCAGCTCTTCTATTGAATTGGACTACACGGTCAGCCTTTGCTCCCCACAAGCATTAATGAGCCTTGGCCGCCCATGACCTTGTTGCAAAGTCAGCGGCTTTCCGTCCTTGGAACATCTTGGTCCTAACTAGTGTAGACGGGGACCATCCCACAAGAGCTGCAGTTCTGGAGTTGCTCTGACCCAATCATCTAGCCATTACATTTTGGCCCTTGTGAAAATAACTCAAATCCTTATGTTTTCCCATTTTTTCTGCTTTTAACTCATCAGCTTCATGGATAACATATTTACTTGCTGCCTAATATATCCCACTGACTTTCAAGTGTCATTGTCACAAGATAATTAGTTTTATGTGCTTTACCTGTTAGTGGTCATAATGTTTGGGCTGATAGGTGTATGCAGTATGTTGCCAAAACTCACCGTGAACCTTATCCCCATAGCTGCTCCCTTTACTTGTAGAGAAAAACTTTTTGTAATCTAAAATTAGACCAGACCAACCTGTTAACCTGTTATGAGGAAGTAAGTGAGAAATTAGATGGTCGAAGTCCATTGGAAACATGAACTTTTCTCAACAAAATGTGTAGCGTTTATTGTTCAGCTGGTCTTCCACCATTGTTGTTATTGCACAACAAAAATCAATTGGAATGGTTTTGTGTAACAACAAGTGAAAGCTTGTAGGTGGGGTGCAGTGTGATGCAGCAACAATAATTTACATAGTCAAGTACAGTGAAGAACTTGTATTGAAATAGTACAGCAACAGTTCACAACAAATCCTGTGGGAAGGATGCCCAACCGGGTAAACTCATGGTTTCCAGTAATGTGAAGAGAGCAGGTATCAGCCTAACTGACAGCATCTGGTAGGAGAGCAGAATATGGCCTGGCTGTCTTGTGCCCAAACGTGATGAAGTCCAAAGGAGTTGCATCCCTACGCTTTCCCTCCTCGTCAGGAAACTTTCCCTTACTAGTACTGTTCCCAACAGGCGGTATACTAGTCCCTACTCTACCAACTCACAAATGCATGCCAAACTTAGGAGCCAGGGCCTTAAAGTGATTGTAAAGGCAGAAGGATTTTAATCCTAATGCATTCTATGTGGCGGAGACGACCAGAGCATGGCGGGGTGGCCCTCTCCCGCCCCCGATAAAAGTGATCTCGCAGTGAATCCGTCACAGAGACCACTTTTATCTTAAAGAAAAACGCACACCGTTTCTGAAAATACCGGGGTTATGGCAGCTAGCGTCAAATTACCGACGTACAGCTACGGTGATTTATTTTAAGTGGTTAAAGTAGAACTATAGACAAAACTTTTTCTTTCATTTTGGAAAGAGCAAGGGAGGTTTATAACCCCTATCAGATTTTTTTTCCCATCATCTGTGTCCCATTTCGGAGATTTCCCTTCACTTTCTGTCCCATAGCTAAACAGAAAGTGAGGGGAAATACCTGAAAAGTTTGAGAATTCCTTGGGGACTATCAGGTCACCAGAACTAGTGTCCCCATTGGAAGATTTCCCCTCTATTACTTTTCTGTGGACAACCTAAAATTTGGGATTTTCTTTTATTTTCACTTTCAATGATAATGGTAAACAGGACAAATAGAGAGGGTGAATCTCCTTAATGGGGGCACAGGTAGCAATAAAGACTGACAGGTGTTATCTATCCAAAACTAAAATAAGTTTTGCCTTTAGTTATACTTTAAAGGCTAAGTTCACCTTCGTTCACCTTTTCTTTTTTCCAAATTCCAGCTCCCCTATGTACCAATATAGCATTCATGTACTTTTTTTTTGCAAAAATATCAATGCTTTCCATAACATTTACAGACACTTACCTTACTGCCCTCCATCCATATTTCCAAATGTATCCATTAGTAATGTATTACTTCCTTACAGACTGTAGGTCATGACACAGGAAGGAGTTGACCAGCTGACCTCATTAGCACACACCCTGCATCATCCACCCACCCACTCCCAGCTGCACATTTTTTAAATGAAATGCAATCAAGCAGTGATCACCCTTCTCATTAAATACACATTATGCAACAAGATTGCATAGTGTATGGCCATCTTTATACAAGTACATAGAAGGGAGTGGACAGAAACACTCAGCTGTCAAGCCCCATTCACATCTCTGCATAGCGGGAACTCACATTTCCACATGCGTTTTTTTTTTTTTTTTTTGCGAGGTGGGGAGGCGTTTTGGAGCATTTTTACTCATCACACATAGGGCAGCCCATCCACCTGAATGGGCTGCCCTACACACAGCAGTCGCCCCAAAGAAACTTCAGAACTTTTTTTTAGAGCGGAGCTTGGTGCATTTTTTACTGTGATTTTTGGTGCTGCGCATTTCTGAAATGCAAGGAAATGCACAGATGTGAATGGAGCCTCATTGTTCGTGTTATTGCACCAATTTCACTTTCAGGCCCCATTAACATCTAGCATATTGGGAGCGCACATTTTGTGGCTTGTTTTTCCTGTGACACACATAGGGCAGTCCATTGATTTCAATTGGCTGCACTACATATGGTTAATGGGACATTTTGGCGTTTTGTGGGTTGCGTGTTTTTTACTGTTAACAAGTAAAAGGCGCAATGTTCAGATACCTCAGTATTGCTTGTATATGGTCCATAATAGTCCAAAGAGGGGCAATTATCAGGGTAGCAAGAATAGGTGAGTCTGCCAGGGCTGCCACCAGAGGAGACCAGAAGCAAGTTCCAGTTGCGCTAGAAAAAAACAAGGAAAGGGACGCCTCTGAGAATATATCAAAACACTTTATTATAATGAACAATATCCACTCACATGTGTTTTTTACTGTGCAGCATTTGCCACTCGTTTTTTTCACATGGCAAAATGTGTGTTTGCTTCTGTGTTTGGTGTGCCGTTAACAATTAATGGCACTGAAAGCACAGCTAGTAATTTGAGGCTTATACAGGTGGCCATACACTATACAATCTGATTGTACAATCTCCTTTTTTAGATTGACCAAATTGTTATAATAGGAGGAAACACCTATCTGGTCAATCACTGTATAGTGTATGGCTACCTTTATACACCTAAAATTACTAGTTGCCCTTTCGGTGCCATTAATAGTTAATGGCACACCAAACACAGAAGCAAACACATATTTTGCCATGTGAAAAAACAAGGGCAAATGCTGCAAAACTCACAGAAAAAAACATGCAACCCACAAAACGCCAACATGTCCCATAAGCCACATATAGCACAGACAATTGAAATCAGCAAGCTGCCCTATGCGTTTTAAAGTAAAAACGAGCCACAAAACTTTCGCTCCCACTATGCTAGATGTGAATGGGGCTCTGCTCTAAAAAAAAGTTCTGAAGCTTCTTTGGGGCGATTGTTGTGTGTAGGGTAGCACATTCAGGTGGATGGGCTGCCCTATGTGTGATGAGTGAAAATGCTCAAAAACACCTCCCCCCTCGCTAAAAAAAAACAGTATGTGGGAATGCGAGTTCCCGCTATGCAGAGTTGTGAACAGGGCTTGACAGCTGAATGTTTCTGTCCACTCCCTAGACTGTCTTTGATTGCCCCTATGGAGGACTAGAGCAACATCATGATGTCACTTCTGGTCCAGGGTGGAAGTAAACTATTTTTTTTTTTTTTTAAAGGAAACGATCAAAATGTTTTTTGGACCTGTTGCTTTTAAAGGTAAAGGAGAGATTTGGGGTCTTTTTGACCCCAGATCCCTCCATAGAGAGGACCATTTCTCATCAACTCCCGATGACAGAGAGCAGTAGATCACTGTCATGTTGCTAGGCAGAACAGGGAAATGCCTTGTTTACATAGGCATCTCCCCGTTCTGCCGCTCCGTGTCACAACCGCGGGCCCCCGGCGGACATCGAGTCCACGGGACCCGCGGGCACGCTCACGGAGTACAAGGTGGGCGTGTGCGCGCCCACTAAGCCGCTCCTTAAAGGGGATGTACAGGTACGCCTATTTGCCCAGCCGTGCCATTGTGCCAACGTACATCGTCGCGCGCTGGTCGGCAAGCAGTTAAACTGTATTTTTTCCATAAAAATTGCATTTTGCAATTGCAAAAACCGCTGTACAAATACTGTGTGACATAAAAAATTCCGATCACCTTTTTATTCCCTAAGGTCTCTGCTAACAAAAAATGTATAATGTTTGGGAGTTATAAGTAATTTTCTAGCAAAAATGACTGATTTAAACTTGTAAATAAAAAGTGTCAGAAAAAGCTTGGTCTTCAAGATAAGAAATGAGCAAGGGGGTGAACTAAAGTTTATTTAAACCTACAAATTGATTATTTGGTTTTAATGTAATCTATATAGTTTTAAATAATTGACACGTATTGAGACTTTCTTTTGTACCTTGAAAGTCCAACTTTGTATCTAGATTGAAAAAAAAACATTTAATGATTACAGAACTGCATTTATGTTTCTTTTATATCTGCCTAAATTTATATCATGAATCTTAGGTATTTTGTATCATAAACAATTGTATTTCCACTAGATTGCATCAGTGCAGAATTGTAAGCACAGGGGACTGCATCTAATTGCATCATATAAATTCATTAGAGAGGAGGTAAGCTGCTTTACAGTCTGTTCTTCCGGGAACAAAAAGACGTGTTGTGAAATCTTGGAAATTCCCCGACAACTGCCAACAAGAAATAAGCTGAGCTGGAAGGGGGAGTGGAAGGATAAAGGGACTTTTTTGTACACTGTATTCAAAAACCCCACTAACGTCTATAAATCTTTCTGTAGTCACTCGAAAAGTACACAAAAAAATGAATAATTTCAAGAGAACCAGTCACAACTGGATATTTATACTTTACAATCCACATAGGTACTGTAGGAGGGGGGTTAAGTTGATGAAAGCTTAGAAGCTAGAAGACAGTGCTTGAGCTGAAGGCAGCAATGGTCAGATTACTGGTAAATAAGTGGGCATGTTAGGATCATACATAAGCCTGCATAAATATAAAAAGCTATTAACTCCTTAACCTCCCTGGCGGTATGATTACTTCAGATTTTAGGTGCTGAAAGCGGTACCATTATTTTGCACAGAAATTTGGCGTTTTATATTATAGGCCTGTAATTCTTAGGAATAATTAACTTAAATCTGTCCAAACCAGAGTCTAGTAGACATCCCGGGTATGATAACGTTTGAAAAACAAAATAAAAAATGATAATATAATAAACAACTATAAATAATTATAACAAATAATAATATAATAATAATAAAAATGATTCAATAATATAATCAAATCAAAAACACTGAAATTTGCTCAGTTGCAGAATTGTCGCTTTTGTTACTTTTAGTGTTTGATGACGGATCTCCCCACAAATCACTATCACTCAATTCTGCGAGTGATTCTAATTTATTATCGCTGTTTTATAGCTGCTCTAAAGCCACTTTTGATGTAAAGGGACAGTTTTGGTTGCTATGGAAAATCTCCAGTTTCCTGGCAGAAAGAATAGTATTTATAATATAAAACTGCATGCCGGACACTGGACAGACCACTAGGGACAAAGGGGATGTGTAATTATTTGATACAGTACTGTAATCTGTAAGATTACAGTATACTGTATCTATACTGTGTGTTTCACTTTTTGAATTTGCCGCCGAACTCCGTCCCCGTGGGTCGCAACGCTCGCAGGGAACGGAGCTCGGCACTGTGAATTGAGCGAGACACGGCGGCTCGCCGATCACAGCGGGGAGACATCGCAGGATCCTGGGGACGAGGTAAGTAAACTCTTCCTGGATCCTGCGATGCGATCCCGAGTCTGGCTCGGGGATACCGCTTTTGGTATTGAAAATCCACCCCGAGCCAGACTCGGGAATAGCGTTAGGGGGGTTAAGGCCGCCTCCTAACTGCACTTCAAGTGGGCTTTGATGCAAAGTAGGTGGTGTGGCTTCTCCAATGGCGGGACAAGGTACTTCAGTGCCCAGGACGAGGATGCCAAATGCGCCCCCCCCCACGCAGAGCAGGGGGCGGACGTAGTAGAAGCATTTGCCGCACACATAAACATATGTGATGGTTGCGGAGTGTACCAGTATTACTATTTACATTTGTGATTGGTCATCACAATGATCACAAAGCACACATTCAATTAGATTGCTTTGATGACGACTTGGTTCGCGGCCAATAATGAGTAACTTGGCTGCCCAAAGGTGATTTGTGAAGATTGTAAATGGTGCTCTAGAACAAGCTGAAGCTGATCTTGGTCCTGCTTGAAAACCTCCTTCAATCTGCTGGCTGCAGCGCTGATCATTGTATTCTGACAGTGGAGGAGTCCTGCTGTCAAAGTACAATAGCACGGAGGGGGTATTCCTCCATCTACCTTGTTTGAGGGGATGCAGGGATCTGTTTAGCCTGCTGGGAAAAAAAAATAACAGCGTGTACTAGGGTTGCACTGATACCGGTATCGGTGCCGATACTAAGCATTTGGATGAGTGCTCCAAAACCTAAAACCAATATTTTGCAGTGTGATTTGAGCTCATACAAAATGAATGGCTCAAATCGCACTGTAAAGAACTGCATGCAATTTGAACAGAAATACGATGCGGTTTCCCACACAGCTCCTGTGTTAACCCAGCCTTGTCATAGTGACTTCAGCCTGGGTTCACACAGAAGAGATGCGGGAAACTGCATGTGATTCGGACAGGAATCGCATCGTATTCCTGTTCAAATCACATGCGATTCTTTGCTGTATGATATGAGCCCATTCTTTTTGTATGGGCTCAAATCTCACCACAAAGGTATCAGTACCTGGTATCAGCGAGTACTTAAGCACAAGTATCGGCACTCCTAATTGCCAGTACAAAACAGGTATTGGCGCAACCCCAGCGTGTACCCAGCTTTAGACAATGTGTCAGGGTGTTTAATGGACTCAAAGACAAAGTTTCTGGGCAAACAAATCTGCAAAGATGAGAATAAAGATAACAGGGAAAACAATTGTCATTATTAGAACACAATGCTGTAGGTGAGCATACGCTATACAATCTGATTGTACAATCTCTGCACAATCCCCTTTAGATTTACCAAAACTTTGTAACATATAGACAAACCTAAACAATTAATTTAAGTAGTATCCAATCAGGCAGGACTTTGTACTACATACAGTAGTTGGTGGTAGATCCAAAAGATATTGTACAATCAGATTGTATAATGTATGGTAAGCTGTAGGCTGGATCCGTTTTTTTTTTTAGTCCATGTCTGATCAAAAAAAACTGAGCAGATCCCCCCCGTCCACACAACTAAGGTGGATGAGGGAATCTATGTCAGCGCTGCAGATCAATGAAACATTTTTGCTGGTTTGAGAGAATTTGATCATTAAAAATTGACTTCACCTTTAGCAGGAAATAGCCATAGATGGATTGAAACGTATTTGGTCATTGCTGGACCAGTCAAATTTCCATCCATCTATGGCCAGCTTTATTAGCTCCTGTGTAAAATCCCTGTTTTCTTATACCTGGGGTGTTGGGGAGCGCACTAATGCCGTGTACACACGGGCGGACATTTCGACTGGACTGGTCCGGTGGGACGAATCCGACCGTGTGTGCAGCGGACTTTTTCAGTCGAAAATCAGGCAGACTTTAGATTTGGAACATATTTCAAATCTTTCAAACGGACTCGAGTCCGGTCGAAAAATCCGCTCGTCTGTATGCTAGTCCGACGGACTAAAACCGACGCTAGGGCAGCTATTGGCTACTGGCTATCAACTTCCTTATTTTAGTCATCACGTACGAATCCGTTGGACTTTGGTGTGATCGTGTGTAGGCAAGTCCGTTCGTTCGAAAGTCCGTCGGAAGTCCGTCAAAAGTCCGTCGGAAAGACCGTCGGACCTTTGATTCCGAAAAGTCCGCCCGTGTGTACACGGCATTAGTCTCCATGTATATGAGTTCTTTAGGGCCCATTCACATGTGGTGCAGACGTGTGTTTCCTGTGCAGGGCTCTCTTTTTTATGAGGACAGGGATGTAGGGGCATTGTGAGCATTCCCTGTGCCAGTGTCCTATTCACTTCTACTGGGACCCGCACCTGTATGTCATATTAGGATTCAGTTGCTGTGTCCATGCAGCCTCATGTCCCAGTAGATATGAATGGGGTGCTGACACGGGGATGTGCACAACACCTATGTAACCCCGGTGCTGATAAAAGTCAGCCCTGCATGGGAGATGCATGTTTGCACCTCTTGTGAATGGACCCTTACTAAAAAGAACAGTTGTCGCCACAGCAATTAACACTGATATGAAGCCTGAAAGATACCTGTCAGCTGAGAGACAGAGAACACTCAGTTTGGCCATGCAGCAGAGAGGAGGAGACCCGAGGGGAAGGGCACAGGAGACAGAGGAGGAATGGGCTCCGAGATCGTTTAGAGCAGGGACAGATAAAAACAGGAGCCTAGGTGGGGGCAGAGGTTGTGATCTCCCACAGACATTGGGACACTGTGAAAGATAAAGCAGGAGAGATAGAGATGACTGGAGAGGGGGGAGAGAAGCCGCTGTTCGGGCAAGGAGAGGAGCAGGAAAGTTATGCATCTAGAATCAATCAGAAAAGCACTGATAACCGATGCCTTCCCAACCTGATGCGCCTGCCTGCTCCACTCTCCTGTTGCTCAGAGAATAGTACAGTGCCCTGTGCAGGCAGGGGGCGGGTGTAGTGCTACGATGCAGGGACAAAGCCGCTCTCTGTCTTCTGTGTTACATTCGGCAGCATATTCTGTACTGGGCAGGGCTGTACTTGGCAAACTGCACCCTCCTCCCACACCAAATCATACCGCCCAGGGCAGCTGCCCCTCCCGCCCACCCCTAGTACCGGCCCTGGGCTTCTCTGTTATGTGACTGCTGTGATTGGCTCTCACAGCGGTCACATGATCTGGAGCCATGCTTCTGTCTCTCAATCAGAAGCCATGACAGAGTAGAGATGGGCCGAACACACCCCTGTTATGTTTAAAGCAGAACTCCAGAACAGATGAAAAGTTCTAACCAGAACGGCGAACCCTATTGAAGTCTATGGGAGCCGAACATGAAAAATCAAAAGTCCCCATTTTAAAGGTTTATATGCAAGTAATTGGCAATAAAAGGGTTATGGGGGTCTGGGTACTGAGTTACAAAGGAGGTCTAGTGTTAGAATTATTGCTCTCGCTTTAATGATCATGGCAATACCTCACATGTGTGGTTCGAACACATGCGGGCGCGCCTTATGTATGCGTTCACTTCTGGGTGCGAGCTCGGTGGGACGGGGCACTTTAAATTATTATTGATTTTTCTTATTTATTTTATTTTTCATTTTTACACTGTCCTTTAACCACTTGAGCCCCGGACCATTATGCTGCCTAAGGACCAGAGGACTTTTTCCAATTTGGCACTGCATCGCTTTAACTGCTAATTGCTCAGTCATGCAATGCTGTACCCAAACAAAATTTGCGTCCTTTTCTTCCCACAAATAGAGCTTTCTTTTGATGGTATTTAATCACCTCTGCCGTTTTTATTTTTTGCGCTATAAACGGAAAAAGACCGAAAATTTTGAAAAAAAATGATATTTTCTACTGTTTGTTATAAAAAAAATCCAATAAACTCAATTTTAGTCATACATTTAGGCCAAAATGTATTCGGCCAGATGTCTTTGGTAAAAAAAAAGTCAATAAGCATATATTTATTGGTTTGCGCAAAAGTTATAGCGTCTACAAACTAGGGTACATTTTCTGGATTTTACACAGCTTTTAGTTTATGCCTGCCTATGTCATTTCTTGAGGTGCTAAAATGGCAGGGCAGTACAAAACCCCCCTAAATGACCCTATTTTGGAAAGTAGACACCCCAAGGAAATTGCTGAGAGGCATGTTGAACCCATTGAATATTTATTTTTTTTGTCCCAAGTGATTGAATAATGACAAAAAAAAAAAAAAAATATTTACAAAAAGTTGTCACTAAATGATATATTGCTCACACAGGCCATGAGCCTATGTGGAATTGCACCCCAAAATACATTCAGCTGCTTCTCCTGAGTACGGGGATACCACATGTGTGGGACTTTTTGGAGCCTAGCCGCATACGGGGCCCCGAAAACCAATCACCACCTTCAGGATTTCTAAGGGCCTAAATTTTTGATTTCACTCCTCACTACCTATCACAGTTTTGAAAGCCATAAAATGCCCAGATGGCACAACCCCCCCAAATGACCCCATTTTGGAAAGTAGACACCCCAAGCTATTTGCTGATAGGCATGTTGAGTCCATGGAATATTTTATATTTTGACACAAGTTGCGGGAATGTGACAAATTTTTTTTTTTTTTTGCACAAAGTTGTCACTAAATGATATATTGCTCACACAGGCCATGGGCATATGTGGAATTGCACCCCAAAATACATTTAGCTGCTTCTCCTGAGTATGGGGATACCACATGTGTGGGACTTTTTGGGAGCCTAGCCGCGTACGGGGCCCCGAAAACCAATCACCGCCTTCAGGATTTCTAAGGGTGTAAATTTTTGATTTCACTCTTCACTGCCTATCACAGTTTCGGAGGCCATGGAATGCCCAGGTGGCACAAACCCCCCCAAATGACCCCATTTTGGAAAGTAGACAACCCAAGCTATTTGCTGAGAGGCATGGTGAGTATTTTACAGCTCTCATTTGTTTTTGAAAATGAAGAAAGACAAGAAAAAACATTTTTTTTTTCTTTTTTCAATTTTCAAAACTTTGTGACAAAAAGTGAGGTCTGCAAAATACTCACTATAACTCTCAGCAAATAGCTTGGGGTGTCTACTTTCCAAAATGGGGTCATTTGGGGGGGGTTGTGCCACCTGGACATTCCATGGCCTCCGAAACTGTGATAGGCAGTGAAGAGTGAAATCAAAAATTTACGCCCTTAGAAAGCCTAAAGGCGGTGCTTGGTTTTCGGGGTCCCGTACGCGAATAGGCTCCCAAAAAGTCTCACACATGTGGTATCCCCGTACTCAGGAGAAGCAACAGAATGTATTTTGGGGTGTAATTTCACATATACCCATGGCATGTTTGAGCAATATATCATTTAGTGACAACTTTGTGCAAAAAAAAAAATGTGTCTCTTTCCCGCAACTTGTGTCACAATATAAAATATTCCATGGACTCGACTTGACTCTCAGCAAATAGCTTGGGGTGTCTACTTTCCAAAATGGGGTCATTTGGGGGGGGGGGTTGAACTGTCCTGGCATTTTATGCACAACATTTAGAAGCTTATGTCACATATCACCCACTCTTCTAACCACTTGAAGACAAAGCTCTTTCTGACACTTTTTGTTTACATGAAAAAATTATTTTTTTTTGCAAGAAAATTACTTTGAACCCCCAAACATTATATATTTTTTTAAAGCAAATGCCCTACAGATTAAAATGGTGGGTGTTTCATTTTTTTTTTTTCACACAGTATTTGCGCAGCGATTTTTCAAACGCATTTTTTGGGGAAAAAACACACTTTTTTTAAATTTTAATGCACTAAAACACACTATATTGCCCAAATGTTTGATGAAATAAAAAAGATGATCTTAGGCCGAGTACATGGATGCCAAACATGACATGCTTTAAAATTGCGCACAAACGTGCAGTGGTGACAAACTAAATACATTTTTAAAAGCCTTTAAAAGCCTTTCATTTTTTTTTTTTTTTTAATCATTTTTATTGTTATCTCAGGGAATGTAAATATCCCCTATAGCAATAGGTAGTGACAGGTACTCTTTTTTTAAAACATTGGGGTCTATTAGACCCTAGATCTCTCCTCTGCCCTCAAAGCATCTGACCACACCAAGATCGGTGTGATAAAATGCTTTCCCAATTTCCCAATGGCGCTGTTTACATCCGACGAAATCTAAGTCATGAAATGCTCATAGCTTCCGGTTTCTTAGGCCATAGAGATGTTTGGAGTCACTCTGGTCTCTGATCAGCTCTATGGTCAGCTGGCTGAATCACCGGCTGCATTCTCAGGTTCCCTGTTGGGACAGGAGAGCCAGAGAAAAACACGGAAGACGGTGGTGGGGGGGGGGGGCATTCCCTCCCACGGCTTGTAAAAGCAGTCTAGAGGCTAATTAGCTGCTAGGATTGCTTTTACATGAAAGCCGACCGCTGGCTGAAAAGAATGATACCAAGATGATACCTAAACCTGCAGGCATCATTCTGGTATAACCACTCAAAGTCGTGAATGGCGTACCTGAAGACAAAAAAATGGTTAACAATAAAACACAGTAAACGGTAAAGTATAAAAAATTGCATACCTGAAAAGCAAACATGTTAAAGCATAATAACAATAAAACATTGCAGAATAGAATACAGTAAAAAAGAGCAGAACAATAGAGAGAGAACAATAAAACGACAACTATTTTTTTAAATTTTATATATATATTTTTTTTTACACTTTTTTCTGTAACTAACTTTTATAACTGTAACCGGTTCCAGGTTCGGGTCTCTCAAAATGCGATGGCATCTTGGGAGACCCTGTGAAAGTGTGCCTAGTCTGTGCAATGCTGTACCCTACGCTAATACTCAACTAGTGAATGGTAGCGTTCAAAACATTCACCAATGCAAAGACCAGGATTGTCAGGACAGGAGGGACAATAATAGCGGGTGTCACGCCTAAATCCGCGCTTGCTGCAGACACAACATCTTTTTTGGGGGGGTTCGTTGGGTAGGGGTACTCGGGAGGACATGAAGAAAATGCCTTTAATGCAGCCGACTGCATTTGGTTGGGGATGTGAATGGGGGAAGTACGGGTGCTGCAGAAGTGGTGGGTTCCCAATTAGGATTGGCAAATGCAGCAGGAAGGGCACTATGGGCACGACGGGCCTGTGTTTGTCTTCATCTTGGTGGCAGCGGGACACTAGTTGTGCTTGCCACCTCACCAGCTTGAACTGCACTTATGGGACTCGCCACGTCACCAAGTGTTACTGCAGTGCTGGTTTGACTACGACCGGGGTGTACTAGGCCACTGGTGCTTGCCAGTTCACCAAAACGCTACCAATAAAACTGTTAGCGAGCGCAGGGATCAGGCCTGACTCTGCGAACGCTGCAGTTATGCGTTTAGTGTTTTGTAAGTGACAGTGATCGATCGATACTGCACTTGGGTGGGCTGGGCCAGGCGGAGGGGCAAAACGCAGGTGCTAGCAGGTATCTGGGCTGATCCCGCTAACACTGCGTTTTTGGGAACCCTAAACTGCTGGGGACGCTAGTATAGATCTGATCGGATCAGATATTGATCCGTTCAGATACTATACCACTAAGGGAGGCGTATGCTTCGTGCGTGGGTGTTAGCGGTACTGGCGCTAACTTGACGCTGCCTGGGGCTGGTGCTTGCCAGTTCACCAAAACGCTACCAAAAAAACTGTTAGTGATCGCAGGGATCAGGCCTGACTCTGCAAACGCTGCAGTTATGCGTTTAGTGTTTGTAAGTGACAGTGATCGATCGATACTGCACTTGGGTGGGCTGGGCGGAGGGGCAAAACGCAGGTGCTAGCAGGTATCTGAGCTGATCCGACTAACACTGCGTTTTTGGGAACCCTAAACTGCTGGGGATGCTAGTATAGATCTGATCGGATCAGATATTGATCCGATCAGATATTATACCACTAAGGGAGGTGTACGGTGCGTGCGTGGGTGTTAGCGGTACTGGTGCTAACCTGACGCTGCCTGGGGCTGGTGCTTGCCAGTTCACCAAAATGCTACCAAAAAAACTGTTAGCGATCGCAGGGATCAGGCCTGACTCTGCAAACGCTGCAGTTATGCGTTTAGTGTTTTGTAAATGACAGTGATCGATCGATACTGCACTTGGGTGGGCTGGGCCGGGCGGAGGGGCAAAACGCAGGTGCTAGCAGGTATCTGGGCTGATCCCGCTAACACTGCGTTTTTGGGAGCCCTAAACTGCTGGGGGTGCTATTATAGATCTGATCGGATCAGATATTGATCCATACAGATACTATACCACTAAGTGAGGCGTATGCTGCGTGCGTGGGTGTTAGCGGTACTGGCGCTAATCTCACGCTGCCTGGGGTGACGCATATCACCGCCGGGCGATCAGGGGGCTAAACCTTTATTCGGTAATAAACGGCGGGTGCCCTGACACTATAAAAAATAAATGAACTAACCAGCGTCACCCGTAACAGTTATACAGTGATCAGTGGTGAAAGGGTTAACTAGGGGGCAATCAAGGGGTTAAAACATTTATTAGGTAGTATATGGGGGTCCCTGTCGCTATAAAACGCTGACGGCGAACCTAAATATTTACCTCCCTAACTAGCGTCACCAGCGACACTAATACAGCGATCAGAAAAATGATCGCTTAGTGTCAGTGGCGACAGGGGGTGATCAAGGGGTTAAAACTTTATTAGGGGGGGTTAGGGGGGTACCCCTAACCTAAAGGGGGCTAACAGTAACTGCCCTACCACACTAACTGTCACAAACTGACACCATGCAGTAATTAGAAAAAAAATAAATAAAAAATAAAAAAACTGCTTGGTGTCAGTGTGACAGGGGGGGGGGATTAGGGGGTGATCGGGGGGGGATCGGGGGGTAAAGGGGGGTGTTTTGTGTGCCTGGCATGTTCTACTGTGTGTGTGTTTTACACTCACATTGAAGTCTTCTCTCCTCAGCGCCGGAACGGAAAATACCAAGCCGAGGAGAGATGACATAATTTCCTTTGCTGCTGTTTAGCATACAGCAGCAAAGGAATGATTTGATTGGCCGGCGGCGATCGTGAGGGGGGGGCCAAGAACGGATGGTCTCCCCCTCATCTCTGATCGTCGCTGGTCAGAAGCGGACTGCCTCGGGACCCCCCACCCGCGGGAGGCAGATCACGTATATGTACGTGATTCTGCCTGCCCGTGCCATTCTGCCGACGTACATCGGCGTGAGGTGGTCCTTAAGTGGTTAAAAAAAAAAATTGGGGTCATTTTTATTCCTATTACAAGGAACGTAAACATCCCTTGTAATAGAAAAAAAAGCATGACAGGACCTCTTAAATGTGAGATCTGGGGTCAAAAATAACTCAGATCTCAAATTTATGCTAAAATGCAATAACAAAAAAATAAAGAAATAAATGTATTTTTTTTTTTTTTTTTTTACAAACTTTTTTTTCCCCCTTTAAGACCATTGGGCGGAAGTGACGTTTGACGTTGCTTCCACCATTCAATGTTATGGAGCTGAGTGGGGGCCATCTTTCCCTCACTCGGCTCCAGGCCTGTCAAGGGGAAGAACGCGATTGTCTCCGCCGCATACTAACGGCTCCGGTAAGCGGCGGATATGACCGGAGCACTGCGGGAGAGGGGTGCCCCTGTCCCGCCCCCGATAAATGTGATCTCACGGCGAATCTGCTGCAGAGACCACTTTTATCTGAAAGCTATCTGCTGCAATAACAATGGTATTCCACTTCAAATAGCCGACATACAACGACGGCAGGCGGTCCGCAAGTGGTTAATGATGCTTGAAGTACAACAATAATAATGAAAAGTTCCTTAAAAAAAAAGTGACTGGAGGGTCCCCTTAGTCTACCTGTAAAGTGGCGCATCTGTGCCATGCATAGAACAGGCTGCAGCAAAAATTACATTTCTATAAAAAAAAAAGAAAAACGAGTCAAAGCACATTTAAATTGACTCGTGGTTGCAACTGCTGGCACCAAGCTATTGAAAAAAACATAAAGACGAAACCAGAATGGGATCCCTCCTGAGTCAATACCAGTAAGGGTCCATACCATGTAGCCTGGCAAGTCAGGACTAACACAAAGTGGCACATAATTGTGAAATGGAAGGAAAATGATTAATGGATTTACATTTTTTTTACAAAAAAAATCTGAAAAGTGTGGCGTGCATTTGCATTGAGCTCCCTTTACTCTGATACCCCTAACTAAAATGTAGTGGAACCAATTGCCTTATACTAACTAATTAGTATATAGAGTCCACCTGTGCGTGAAATTATCTCAGAATAAATACAGCTGTTCTGTGAAGCCCTCAGAGCAAACATGTGGAAGAAGGTGCTGTGGTCAGATGAGACCAAAATTGAACTTTTTGGCCTAAAAGCAAAACGCTATGTGTGGTGGAAAACTAACTGCACATCACCCTGAACACACCATCCCCACCGTGAAACATGGTGGTGGCAGCATCAAGTTATGGGAATGCTTTTCTTCAGCAGGGACAAGGAAGCTGGTTAGAGTTGGGATGGGAAAATGGATCGAGCCAAATACAGGGCACTCTTATGCCACGTACACACGATCGGAAATTCGGCCAGCAAAAGACCGATGAGAGCTTTTGGTCAGAAAATGTGACCGTGTGTATGCTCCATCGGACATTTGCTGGCGAATTCCAGCCAGCAAAAGATTGAGAGCCTGCTCTCAATTCTTCAGTCGGAAAAAGTTCCAATCCGAAAATGCGATCATCTGTAGCAATTCCGACGCGCAAAATTCTTACGCATGCTCGTAAACAATTCGATGCATGCTCGGAAGCATTGAACTTCACCACCATCGTAGTGTTGTACGTCACCTCGTTCTTGACAGTCGAAAGTTCAGCAAACTTTTGTGTGACTGTGTGTATGCAAGGCAAGCTTAAGCGGAATCCCGACGGAAAAGCCATCATATCTTTTTCCGACGAGAAGTCCGATCGTGTGTACGCGGCATTAAAAGAAAACCTGTGAGTCTGCAAAAAGCTTGAGACGGGGCAGAGGTCAGAGGTTCACCTTTCAGCAGGACAACGATCCTAAACATACAGCCAGAGCTATGATGGAATGGTTTATATCAAAGCATATTCATGAGTTAGAATGGCCCAGTCAAAGTCCAGACCTAAATCAAATTGAGAATCTGTGACAAGACTTGAAAATTGCTGTTCGCAGACGCTCTCCATCCAATCTAACAGAGCTTGAGCTATTTTGCAAAGAATAATGGGAAAAATTCTCTCTAGGTGTGCAAAGCTGGTAGAGACATCCCCAAAAAGACTTGCAGCTGTAATTGCAACGAAAGATGGTTCTACAAAGTATTGACTCAGGGGGGCTGAATACAAATGCACGCCACACTTTTCACATATTTATTTGTAAAAAATTTGGAAAACCATTTATCATTTTCCTTCCACTTCACAATTATGTGCCACTTTGTGTTGGTCCATCACATAAATCCCAATAAAATACATTTATGTTTTTAGCTGTAACATGACAAAATGTGGAAAATTTAAAGGGGTATGAATACTTTTTCAAGGCACTGTAAGGTCTTGTTGGCTCCCAATCGGCAGCCAAGACCAAGAGTTGTTGGCGACGGCTCAGTCACTCTACTGAAAGAGCACAGTGAGCATGCTCTCAGCACACACCCACAGGCTACCATGGACACAAACTGTAGGTACCATAGCTGGGCATTAAAGTCCACTTGTCTTGCCTCCTCTTATACTGTAGGTATTACATGGTCAGCAAGAGGTTAAAGTAGATACAAAGACAAAAGGTTTTTTACCTTAATGCATTCAGCGAACCCCAGGCCCCTTTAAACACTTACCTGAGCCCAATCCCAATCTAGCACTGTGCTCGCCTGCAGCAGCACTGTCCTTCCCTCCCCTCTTCTCACAGGAGGCTCGACAGCAGCGGAAGCCATTGGCTCCCACTGCCGTCAATGAGATCCTTTGAGCAGAGAGTTTAGGCGAGGCTGAGCCACACTGTGCATGTCAATAGATGCACACAGCCCAGCTTGGGAGCGAGCTGCATTGGTGCCCCCATAGCAAGTGCCTTGCTATAGGGGCACTCTCAGAAGAGGAGGAGTCTGTAGCACCGACAGGGGAGGAGGTCCAGGGCTGCTCTGTGCAATACCATTGCACAGAGCAGGTAAGTATTCTATGTTTGTTAAAAAAAAACTACCTTTACTACCACTTTAGGATTCTTCCATGGTTATTCAATCATGACTGGATTATTTGAAAGCAACAGCAACTGTTTATTTATCTGTAGATCACATTGCCTGAGAGCTGTTATACAGAAGACATGCTGGCAGTTACCTTTAAAGTTGACCTTGCAATAAAAATGCAAAGTCTGCCTAATATTTTATGTTGCACAATATTTGCACAGAGGTTTATGAAATTATATTTTCAGTAAATAATACACTAACTTTTTTTATTTAATAGTGCACACAAATACAATAAAATCTTTAACATTTAGATTATAGTGATTCTGTAGCCTTTACAAAAAATTTAAAAATCTAAAAAAAGAAAACTGTTTACATTCACCTGTCCCACCTCCAATTCCATGCTGGCAGTTTGCAATGCATTTAATATTTGACAGTCTTTAACAAGCCCTAATAAATGTCTCCTAGTACTTCTCATTGTGATTATAATCATGATCTACTGCTCCAGCCATGAAGAAAGAGGAGGCCTTTCCCCTGAAACACATTGGCTTTAGTTGACGCTCTCCTAACCAATGAACATTTCAAAAAGACCTCTGAGGCATATGAACTTTTGTAATAGGCGCTCCCCAACACCCAGCCCAGAGTTTTTCATCTGTCGAGCATTCTTTTTGTCACTATCAAAAAAGGTAGCAGCCAAGGACTGGAACAAGGCTCATGTACACTGTGCCTTCATTGCATATTAGCTCCTTTTGAAGGAGGACTCGTTCCATTGTGTATCCATGGAAGCCAAGTCTTGCTTCTATTGGTCCAGAGCTATCATGCGCACACATCGGAGGCCTCCAATTGTTGGAAACTTCACACTTATGCAGAACAGGGACACCAACATTATCTTAAAATTCATGACTTTTTTGAGTGTTGAATGCCTGTGTTCCTGCTACCCACTGTGGTTCTGTCTGACAACCCTAACGTGAGTACTGCGTGCTATAGTGACATAGGTGCCAGCAAATGGAACCACAGTGGGTAACATGGACACAGGCATCCAGCACAACTAGAAGTGTTGGATATAAACATGCTGCTGGCAGCTTTGCTGTGCAATAGTGTGAGGATTATGGTAATGAGAGTTGGGACAGGCAAATTTAAACAATCTTTTTTTGCAGTTTTTTTTTTTTTATGATTTTCTTAAAAAAATGTGTTGCTATAAATGTACAAGACAAGATGACATTGAGTAAATACACTCTAAATAAATCTTGCTTCAAAATTGCAAAACTGAAATAATGTGTGAGTGTGTGTGTGGATGTGCGCTATTTTAATATTTTTTTATTATGAGTTTTTAAATGTATATATATTATTTTTACCAGCAGGGACATGTACTCATGATAAGGAGGGAGATGAGACATGCAGTTAAAGTAATATCACCCATTGTCTCGCCAGAGCCCTGTGATGTTCGTTTGACAATAATGACTTGGTGAAAGGATGACTTGGTGAAAGGTAAATCATTTTTTTATAGGACTTGGCATGCTTTCCCTACCCGACATGTGACAATAGCTGAAAGTCACTACAATGTGGCATAGTACTCCCTATTTGTTCATAGAAGAATGTGAACTGCTCTTTTGTTAAATAAAGATTTTAATGGTTATTCAGTATACCCATTGTTTAAAGTATGTGAAGTCTCATCTGGAGACCAGAAAAAAATAAAACAGTTCAAGGTCCCCCAGACCTTTTTGGGTTTGGAATGGATGCATGGATGGATCCATACGAGACCTTTTTTTTAGCATGCAGTCTGGCAAGCCATGAGAAGGGGGTAGAGTATGTGCCCTCCCCTTATGTACCATCCCACATGCCCATGTTGATGAGGACAAGGGGCTCTTCCCCACAACCCTAGACCTGTGGTTGTTGGGGTCTGTGGGCAGGGGGCTTATTGGAATCTGAAAACCACCTTAATTAATAAGGAAGTGACATCATAGACCATTGTAAAGTTGGGGGTTGTTTAGCTTCAGTGTAGAGCCTACCAGTGAGCAGAGTCCACACCAGGTATGCCGTTTAAGAGCTTATAGGCCCACTTTTATTAAAGAAAGAAAATGTTCATCCAGAATTCCCACGCAGTAGTAATAAACAAAAAATACCAAGCCACCTGGCTCTCGAGCAGCACCGCAGCTCAGGCTTATGCTTCAGCCCTCTTGGCTCTATAACAGAGTTCCTGTACATCAGCACTCTTTTCCAGCCTCCTTGCTGTTCCAGCCCACCAGCTTGAACCATCTGTCTGCTCTGACAGACAGAACTGTGCAGACATGCACACTTCTCCCTTGCTCGCTTGGACTCCTCAGGAGGGTGGAGCCCAGAACCATGGTCCTGACTCTACTATCAGGCCCACACATACCTGAACAATCAGTGTGCCGGTGAGTCTCAAAACCTGGACCCAGGACTGGGGATTTCATCCCACCCGGATCTCTAAGAAATCCCCGGGCTCCAGGTCCCAAAGTGGACCTTACTAAATAATGAGGAAACTGAAAAGCCAGTTTCCTCCAAAATAAGCAAATACACTGGAGTCCCTCAACCTGCCTGGTTGAGAGTCCTGCGTCCATACACTGGTGGAGTGCCACACTACCACACCATTAATGGACATGACCAATATCAATTACGTCATTGGGATTTCTGACCATGTAAGTGAATAGAGCCAGAGGCGTCACTGTTTGGTAAGGATTCAGGCAGTGCATGCACCTGCCGGCATCGCTAACAATGATAGCGAGAAGCTGTAATGCAGAATAGCGGTAGTATTCCACCATGTTCTGTTCCCTCTGAACGGGTAAATGTTCGAGTGTCCCTCCATTTGCCCAAACAGCAAAGGTTCACTCTGAACTTGTGTTCATCTCGAACCTAAAGCCAGCCATACATAGTGCAAATTTCTTTCCTGCAACCACGGGTTGCAGAAAATAAATTAGTTTGATTGCCCCATCAACCATCAACTATACCAGCCACTAGCAGCTAGCAATAATCGCATGTAAGATCCGGAGGCTGGTTGTACCCACGTTGATCGATCGATCAACTTGGTACATTCAGCCTGCCCATGCATGGTTCAAAACTCCCACGGTTCCGCCTTAACCGGCCGAGATTCAAACAGTCTATGGCCAGCCTTAGGCTCATCCCTAGTCATTATGTCATTTACCACTAGAGATAATCACATAATGTAAAATCAATTAATTTAGCAGGGCAAGCTCCTTTATTTGCTTGTCCAGGTAAACAGCAGATACACCTGGTGCAAAAATGAATGGTGAGTGCAAATGGCTCCTTACCAGTTTATTTCAAGTAGCAGAGGGGAAGCGAAGCATCCTAAAACAGGAAGCAAATGTTCCGAGGAGGTGTGAGCTCCCCTTCCTCCAGATAAATTTAGTCAATCCAATAGAGTCCCTAGTTTAAGAACACAGGAGTTATGGAGTTAGAAACCACAATACACTGTACAGTACAGTATATTAGTTGCCACTAATATACTGTACAGTACAGTATATTAGTTGCTATCCTAAAAGGAAGCATAGTGCATCAAGTTTAGGGGATGTTACAAGCAAGGCCCGATTTTACATAGCAAACACAGATCAAGGAATCCCTACAAACGTCTGGAGGAACCTTTAGGTTTCATGGAACCCTAGTTGAGAAACCCTGCCCTAGACCATGGTCTGTTACATATTACATATTAGGTGAGGTTGAAAAAAGACACATGTCCATCAAGTCCAATCTATGTGTGTGATTATATGTCAGTATTACATTGTATATCCCTGTATGTTGCAGTCGTTCAGGTGCTTATCTAACAGTTTTTTTAAACTATCGATGCTCCCCGCTGAGACCACCACATGTAGAAGGGAATTCCACATCATTGCCGCTCTTACAGTAAAGGACCCATACATAGTTTAAGGTTAAACCTCTTTTCTTCTCATTTTAACAAGACAAATGGCCACTCAGAGGTTTAACCTTAAACTACGTAGAGGGTTCTTTACTGTAAGAGTGGCAAGGATGTGGAATTCCATTCCATGGGCGGTGGTCTCAGCGGGGAGCATCGATAGTTTCAAAAAACTATTAGATAAGCACCTGAATGACCGCAACATACAGGGCTATACAATGTAATACTAACATATAATCACACACATAGGTTGGACTGAATGGTCTTGTGTCTTTTTTCAACCTCAATATGTAATATGTAACAGACCATGATCTAGGGCAGGGTTTCTCAATTAGGGTTCCATGAAACCTAAAGGTTCCTCCAGAGGTTGTTGGGGTTCCTTGAGCAATGAGCAACTTCTGCCTCTCAGGTGAGTAGCCAATTGCAGCAATGATCTTTTAGCTATCTGTAAGTGTGGGATTCTTCCAAATGACTACAAATGTAAGGAGCATTCTTTCCAGTAATCATCACACTAATGTACAATGAGTTGTAGCTATAGTAATTATTAGCAGGGGTTCCCTGAGACCTGAACGTTATTTCAAGGGTTCCTCCATGTTGAAAAGATTGAGAAAGGCTGATCTAGGTGAGTGCGGCTGCCAGGAATAGCACACAACCACGCACACATCTTGTTTTTGACTTCTGATGAAACATTCCCATATACAGTGGGGACAGAAAGTATTCAGACCCCCTTACATTTTTCATTCTTTGTTATATTGCAGCCATTTTCTAAAATCATTTAAGTTCATTTTTTCCTCATTAATGTACACACAGCACCCCATATTGACAGAAAAACACAAAATTTTTGACATTTTTGCAGATTTATTAAAAAAGAAAAACTGAAATATCACATGGTCCTAAGTATTCAGACCCTTTGCTCAGTATTTAGTAGAAGCACCCTTTTGATCTAATAAAGCCATGAGAATCTTTTGGGAAAGATGCAACAAGTTTTTCACACCTGGATTTGGGGATCCTCTGCCATTCCTCCCTGCAGATCCTCTCCAGTTCTGTCAGGTTGGATGGTAAACGTTGGTGGATAGCCATTTCTAGGTCTCTCCAGAGATGCTCAATTGAGTTTAAGTCAGGGCTCTGGCTGGGCCATTCAAGAACAGTCACGGAGTTGTTGTGAAGCCACTCCTGAGGCCGGCAGAGGTGCATCCCCGATAGAGGCTTTGTGCCAACAGGCCACTACTCTGACTCAAGCAGTCCAAATACTACAGGAAGGATACCTCCAGTAAGAGGGTCAGCTGCAACACTTGACAGTGCCACCTGCTTCTGCGGATCCAGGTCAATCCTCCACCAGCTCAACAGCATTTGCCCAAGAACGACCCTCTATGGCTCCTTCGGTAGTATTTCCTCCTCCAGAACCACGAGTTCCAACTCCTGAGCGATTCTCCGGAGATAGACAAAAGTTCAGATCCTTCAAGAATGCCTGCTTACTGTATTTGGCCTTGCAACCTCAGACTTTTGCCATTGAGACTGTTAAAGTTGGGTTCCTCATTTCCTTGTTGTCCGATGAACCCCTGACATGGGTCCACAGTTTATAGGAACAGAAAAGTCCAGTTATTAACACTGTGGACACATTCTTTGCAGCTATTACTGGCCTGGCTACTGACACTGTTCCTGGTTCACCCTGCTGTTTCATACCTGGGATCTTTCCTTGCACAGCTGCCAACACCGTTTACCCAGCGCACCCCAGCTGCCCTCTGCTAACCAGCTCATCCAGCAGCAGTAACGGCAATCTGTGCTCCTTTGGGCACCGCACTCCCTGTATCACTCCCAGGAGTGTGTTGCACTTAGCCACAAGGGGCGCCCTCTCAGCAATCCGGCCTCACACCAGTGACTTGACACAGACTCAATAATAATGACTTGAATCTTCACTTTACACTGAATGTTGATGAAAATGTGTTACCATTCTTGGACCTTACTATTATGAAAGGTTCGGATGGACATTTAGCTACAAGGCTTTTTAGAAAACCCACAGCGGGGAACTCCCTACTTCACATGGGGAGCGCTCATCCCCACCATCTTATTAAGGGTATACCAGTAGGCCAATATCTACGGATTCGTAGAAATTGCACCAGTGATAGTAACTTTAAAATACAAGCTCAAGCACTAAAGGAGAGGTTCTTGAAAAGGGGCTATAGCCATAGGGCCCTGAAACGAGCCTATAATATGGTGTAAAGGAAATTTGTAAGTTCTGTATATAACTGTATTCTATTTTATATGTATTGCACAGTACCCTCACTGTGCACACGGCACTAATAATGTTTTCAGTACATGTTTGCATATTTTCGAGTCCTGATTAGAATTAGCCTGCCTATGTTATGCCCCTTGTTACAATAAAAGTATACTTGTAATATTAATGTGATACCTACCTAATCATGTGTATAAAAACCTTTAATTGCGTCATAATAAGGCAGAACAGTTATTTGGAAAGATGCGGAGTGTATATTTTGTGTCTGTTCCCTAATAAGTAGTTGTTATTAATTTGGAACTACTAATTAATATGAGGATAGGAGTTGCCTATCTATAAATTTCCATGTCAGATGGCGAGCTTTGCCTAGGAGGGGATTTGCAGGTGACCCTGAGAATCCGAAACGAGGAGCTTGAGACGATCCAGGAATTTCTGAGGCTGAGGTAAGCATTTTGCTTACATTTGAGTTAACAGACTTCCTTGATTGGTAAGGCATTTTCGGGACAAAGGGTACCTATTTTACTCCCATTAATAAAACTGTATTGATTGGTGGCTATACGTTATGTTGTCGCTGTCTACTGTCCACCGGAGTATCATAGATAAGAAAGGGAAGAATAGTGCTGTTCCCATGTATATGTAGTACACATCTGCTAGATAAAATAGTTTAGAGGCAAGAAGGTATAGGCGCACGTAGAAAAGACTGGCCAGTCATTATGGGCATTAAATTAAGTAAGGGAACGAAAGGTAAGAGACCCTCAAAAAATGCCCAGCGCAAGAGGAGCGCTATAAAATATATGAACCGAAGGTGCGTTTCGGCCTATACTGAGCCCCTAGATAAATGGTTAGAGTGGACAGGGATCCACAATGGGTAACTGGGTTACCAAAGTCCACAGGGACTAAGAATCATGCAGAGTAAACAGCTAGAGAAACAGTTATCTATGTGAGGTGGATGGATCAAGGGTGACAATTAACACTAGACAGAAAGGGACATTTTGATGTTAAGTTGTGGGATGAATTTGGGGTCACACACTACAACTAGTAAAGTCAAAACAGAGAAATGAGAGTTAAAACAGAATACTTTATATGTTGTCAGAGATGGAAGATGGGATGAGCACTATGGCTGCCCGTCTGATCATAGAAGCTAGAGTATGTGAAGTATGCAGGGCCGTCTTTAAGGCAGGGCAAAAGGGGCAGCTGCCCTGGGCCCTGTCATTGTTGTGGGGCCCAAAGCAGCTGCCTCATACTTGCCAACTATCCCAGTTTAAATTCCCTTGAAGTTTTAGTCTTGTGCTGTGTCCCGATATTTCAGTGTGAAGTGCTGCTACTAATGCTGCCCAGCTCTGCCCTATTGTTGTGTACAGATGACTCACCTGCAGACCCTGTGTTTACATGTAAATAACCGGCATTCATATGTAAATAGCGGCTACCGGCGGCATTGATATGTAAATAAAGGCGGCATTCATATGTATAGCATGCTCCCCTGCAGTGAGGAGATGATGTGCTGTAACCTCTAGCAAATAATCAGTGAGCCGTAATGTGTGCTGTGACCTCTAGCAACCAGTCAGTAAGCAGTAATGATATGCTGTAACTGCTGGCAACCAATCGCAATTGCTGCCTGATCTGATACAGTAAACTGATTTTAAGTCTATCTGCTAGTTATTGTATGTCTCAGAGCAGGTGGAAAGTGAAATTGCGTAGGGGGGCCCAAGAAATTATTTGCCCAGGGTCCAATCAATATTAAAGACGGCCCTGGAAGTATGGTATTACAATACATGGGATGCAAAGGATATCAGAAAAAATAAGGAAAGCCAAATTCAAGCAGGGAAATATTAAAGAGTTAAAAGAAAGTGAGAGAATGATATGCATGTGTTGTGTACAAATGGGAAAAATGTAAGCGATTTTAGAGAGATATTCGTGTATGTGTGTGAATGCTGGAACCTTTCTATCTCTTGTGCACTTGCTGGGTCTGTTCAACTCACAGATTCCACCCTAGTTCTGGTCCAGTATAACTGGGATTAATAATTCAACTTTAAGGACCCCAGAGCAAGAAGAACAAGTGGTCCACAGGGGGCAAATTTCTTATGAAACAGGACTTTGGAAAAATGTGATCTTTTATGTCTGCCAGACACTTCTTTCCCTCCAGCTTGACAGATAGACCATGTCATCAGTCACAAGTAGGGATGAGCTTCGAGTTCGAGTCGGACTCATGTTCGACTCGAACATCGGCTGTTCGCCAGTTCGCCGAACAGCGAACAATTTGGGGTGTTCGCGGCAAATTCGAAAGCCGCAGAACACCCTTTAAAAGTCTATGGGAGAAATCAAAAGTGCTAATTTTAAAGGCTTATATGCATGGTATTGTCATAAAAAGTGTTTGGGGACCTGGGTCCTGACCAGAGAACATGGATCAATGCAAAAAAAAGTTTTAAAAATGGCCGTTTTTTTTCGGGAGCAGTGATTTTAATAATGCTTAAAGTGAAACAATAAAAGTGTTATGCCGCGTACACACAGTCGGACTTTCCGGCGGACTTGGTCCGGCGGACCAGAGTGTGCCGGACAATCCGCCCGTGTGTAGGCGCCAGCGGACTTTTCCGGCGGACTTTTTCCCCAAAGTCCGCCGGACCTAGATTTGAAACAAGTTTTAAATCTTCCCGTCGGACCCAGTTTTGGGCGGAAAGTCCGCTCGTCTGTGTGCTGGTCCGACGGAAAGCCCGCTCGTGTGTATGCTGGTCCGACGGACCAGATACAACACGAGGGCAGGGTATTGCATCTCGCGCTCGCTGCAATAGGAAAAACAAATTTTCCTATTGCGGCGAGCGCGGGGCATACCAGGCCCTTAGGTCTGGTAAGGATTTTAAAGGGAAGCCCCTACGCCGAAAAACCGGCGTGGGGTCCCCCCTAAAATCCATACTAGACCCCGATCCGAGCACGCAGCCTGGCCGGTCAGGAAAGGGGGTGGGGACGAGCGAGCCCCCCCCCCTCATGAGCCGTACCAGGCTGCATGCCCTCAACATGGGGGATGGGTGCTTTGGGGGAGGGGGGCGCCCTGCGGGGCCCCCCACCCCAAAGCACCTTGTCCCCATGTTGATGAGGACAAGGGCCTCTTCCCGACAACCCTGGCCGTTGGTTGTCGGGGTCTGCGGGCGGGGGCTTATCGGAATCCGGGAGCCCCCTTTAATAAGAGGGCCCCCAGATCCCGCGCCCCCACCCTATGTGAATGAGTATGGTACCCCTACCCATTCACCTAGGGAAAAAGTGTCAATAATAAAACACACTACACAGGTTTTTAAAATAATTTATTAAACAGCTCCGGGGGGGTCTTCCTCCGGCTTCGGGGGTTCCTCCGGTTCCTCTTCTCCCGGCGTCCAGTTGGTTCTTCTCCGCTCTCTTCTCCCGGTGTTCCAGTTCTTCGGCCGGCTCCTCTGCTGTCTTCAGGTAGCTCTCTTGCCAGCAGAGGTCCGGGCTTCTGGGCTTCTGGGCTTCTTGGCTTCTTCCCTCTTCTCTTCTCCAGATGTTAACACGACGCTCTCTCCGGCTGGACTGCTCTCTGAGGGCTCCGTTGTGACTTATATAGGCGGAGACCCCGCCCCCTAATGATGTCACAGTCCCTGGGCATGCTGGGACTGTGACGTTTTAGGGGGCGTGGTCAACATCGCCCGGTGACCACGCCCCCTAAAACGTCACAGTCCCAGCATGCCCAGGGACTGTGACATCATTAGGGGGCGGGGTCTCCGCCTATATAAGTCACAACGGAGCCCTCAGAGAGCTGTCCAGCCGGAGAGAGCGTCGTGTCAACATCTGGAGAAGAGAAGAGGGAAGAAGCCAAGAAGCCCAGAAGCCCAGAAGCCCGGACCTCTGCTGGCAAGAGAGCTACCTGAAGACAGCAGAGGAGCCGGCCGAAGAACTGGAACACCGGGAGAAGAGAGCGGAGAAGAACCAACCGGACGCCGGGAGAAGAGGAACCGGAGGAACCCCCGAAGCCGGAGGAAGACCCCCCCCGGAGCTGTTTAATAAATTATTTTAAAAACCTGTGTAGTGTGTTTTATTATTGACACTTTTTCCCTAGGTGAATGGGTAGGGGTACCATGTACCCCATACTCATTCACATAGGGTGGGGGCGCGGGATCTGGGGGCCCTCTTATTAAAGGGGGCTCCCGGATTCCGATAAGCCCCCGCCCGCAGACCCCGACAACCAACGGCCAGGGTTGTCGGGAAGAGGCCCTTGTCCTCATCAACATGGGGACAAGGTGCTTTGGGGTGGGGGGCCCCGCAGGGCGCCCCCCTCCCCCAAAGCACCCACCCCCCATGTTGAGGGCATGCGGCCTGGTACGGCTCAGGAGGGGGGGGGGGTGCTCGCTCGTCCCCACCCCCTTTCCTGACCGGCCAGGCTGCGTGCTCGGATCGGGGTCTAGTATGGATTTTGGGGGGACCCCCACGCCGGTTTTTCGGCGTAGGGGGTTCCCCTTAAAGTTCCATACCAGACCTAAGGGCCTGCGACGGGGTTCGCAAGGTTTCAATCTCGCCAAAAAAAGTGGCGAGATTGAATTCCTTTTCTAGTCCCGTCGTACCCGAGTCACGTTCAAAATGAACGGACCTGTCCGTGTGTGGGCAAGTCCGTTCATTCTGAAAGTCCGCCGTAACTCCGGCGAAAGTCCGTCGGAAAGACGGGCGGACTTAGCCCGCCGGAAAAGTCCGGTCGTGTGTGGGCAAGTCCGTCCGTTTTAAAGTCCGGCGCACCTGGCGGACAAAGTCCGTCAGAAAGTGTGCCGGACCAAGTCTGCCGGAAAGTCCGACCGTGTGTACGCGGCATAATATTCCTTTAAAGTTCGTATCTGGGGGGGTGTCTATAGTATGCCTGTAAAGGGGCGCATGTTTCCCGTGTTTAGAACAGTCTGACAGCAAAATGACATTTCAAAGGAAAAAAAGTCATTTAAAACTACTCGCGGCTATTAATGAATTGTCGGTCCGACAATACACATAAGAGTTAATTGATAAAAACGGCATGGGATTTCCCCCAGGTCTGGTATGGATATTAAGGGGAACCCCGTGCCAAAATGAAAAAAAAAATGGTGTGGGGGACCCTTCAGGTCTGGTATGGATTTTAAGGGGAACCCCGTGCTAAAATAAAAAAAAATGGCATGGGGTCCCCCCAAAAAATCCATACCAGACCCTTATCTGAGCACGCAACCTGGCAGACCGCAGGAAGAGAGGGGGGGACAAGAGAGCCCCCCTCCTGAACCATTCCAGGCCACATGCCCTCAACATTGGGAGGGTGCTTTGGGGTCCCCCGCAAAGCACCTTGTCCCCATGTTGATGGGGACAAGGGCCTCATCCCCACAACCCTTGCCTGGTGGTTGCGGGGGTCTGCGGGCGGGAGGCTTATCGGAATCTGGAAGCCCCTTTAACAAGGGGACCCCCAGATCCCACCCCCCCTGTGTGAAATGGTAAGGGGGTACAAAAGTATCCCTACCATTTCACAAAAAAAGTGTCAAAATTGTTAAAAATGACAAGAGACAGTTTTTGACAATTCCTTTATTTAAAGTCTTCTTCTTTCCATCTTCTTTCTTCTATTTACCTTCGGTTTCTTCCTCCATCTTCTTCCTCTGGTTCTTCCTCGGATCCCCTGCTTCTTGCTCCGGTGTTCTCGTCCGGCATCTTCCTCCACAGGATCTTCTTCCCTTCTTCGTTCTCAGCCGGCTCCGCATCCATGATGGGAGGCTCCCGCTGTGTTACGCTTATCACCATTACGTAACCGAGTGACCCCGCCCTCTCTGACGTCATGGGGAAACCCATTGGGAAGTTCCCGTCAAGTCCCCGTGCGTCAGAGGGGGGGTGGGGTCACTGGGTGGCCCCGCCCTCCGTTATTTAAGAAGTGTCAGAAGACGAGAAGCGTGACACAGCGGGAGCCTCCCATCATGGATGCAGAGCGGCCCGAGAACGAAGAAGGGAAGAAGACGCCGTGGAGGAAGATGCTGGATGAGAACACCGGAGCAAGAAGCAGAGGATCGGAGGAAGAACCAGAGGAAGAAGAAGATGGAGGAAGAATCCAAAGGAAGATAGAAGAAAGCAGATAGAAGACAGAAGATGGAAAGAAGAAGACTTTAAATAAAGGAATTGTCAAAAACTGTCTCTTGTCATTTTTAACATTTTTGACACTTTTTTTGTAAAATGGTAGGGGTACTTTTGTACCCCTTACCATTTCACACGGGGGGGGCCGGGATCAGGGGGTCCCCTTGTTAAAGGGGGCTTCCAGATTCTGATAAGCCCCCCGCCCGCAGACCCCCACAACCACCGGGCAAGGGTTGTGGGGATGAGGCCCTTGTCCCCATCAATATGGGGACAAGGTGCTTTGGGGGGGACCCCAAAGCACCCTCCCAATGTTGAGGGCCTGGTATGGTTCAGGAGGGGGGGCGCTCTCTCGTCCCCCCCTCTTTTCCTACGGCCTGCCAGCTTGCATGCTCACAAAAGGGTCTGGTATGTATTTTTGGAGGGACCCCACACCATTTTTTTTCATTTTGGCACGGGGTTCCCCTTAAAATCCATACCAGACCTGAAGGGTCTGGTATGGATTTTGAGGGGGATGCCCACGCCATTTTTTTTTTAATTTTGTCGCAGGGTTCCCCTTAATATCCATACCAGATCTGAAGGGCCTGGTATGGAATTTAGGGGGACCCCCATGCCATTTTTTTTTTACATTTTGGTTCGGGGTTCCCTGTGGGGAAATCCCATGCCCTTTTTATCAATGAACTTTTATGTGTATTGTCGGACCGACATTTCATTAATAGCCGCAAGTAGTTTTAAATGACTTTTTTTCCTATGAAATGTCATTTTGCTGTCAGACTGTTCTAAACACGGGAAACATGCGCCCCTTTACAGGCATACTATAGACACCCCACAGGTACGAAATTTAAAGGAATATTACACTTTTATTGTTTCACTTTAAGCATTATTAAAATCACTGCTCCCGAAAAAACGTCCGTTTTTAAAACTTTTTTTTTGCATTGATCCATGTCCCCTGGGGCAGCACCCAGGTCCCCAAACACTTTTTATGACAATAACTTGCATATAAGCCTTTAAAATTAGCACTTTTGATTATTCATGTTCGAGTCCCATAGACTTTAACGGTGTTCACGTGTTCTAACTAATTTTTTGCCTGTTAGCATGTTCTGGTGCGAACCGAACAGGGGGGGTGTTCGGCTCATCCCTAATCACAAGCAGTTACGGCTGCCTGTTACGGCTGAGACATTTATATATAAGGAAATGTTTGGGAACTCAATATAGCGTCTATTCCATGTACAGTTTTGCAAATCTTGAAGGAAAAGTCACCTGGATCCACACCAGACACTGCAAAAAATGCCAAAATTAAAGAAATCTCTGTGTTTGATTTGTTTCCCTCTGGAATCACAGTCTAGGGAACTATTTATTCAAATACTTTCATTATAAGCGAAATATATATAATGTGATTTGAAAGGTAGTTTAGCCATGTTGAAGTCATATTTGTCTTTTGTACATCTTCCATTTCATGTAGAATTGTCTGTGTTTACATATGCTGCTAGGTCAGCATGCCAGTAAGTAAGCTAGAAGGCCATTCTGGTCACAGGAGTGTACAGTCAGTACTCTGTAAATATGTCTTATCAAGCATTTGTTTTTCACAATGAAAAGTCATTTTGTAATGAAAAAGCTGCTCAGCTATTATATACTCCACAATGGAGTTTTTGTCTCTTTGGCCAGGACTACCTCCACCTAAGAGTGTGGAGGTTCCAGGTTAAAGGTGATAGCAGGTATGGTTAGTGATCAAAATATTGATCAAAAGAGAGGAGACTGTAAAGGAAATTTGTAAGTTCTGTATATAATTGTATTCTATTTATATGTATTGCACACTGCTCTCACTGTGCACACAGCACTAATAATGTTTTCAGTCCATGTTTGCATTCTTTCAAGTCCTGATTAGAATTAGCCTGCCTATGTTATGCCCCTTGTTACCATAAAAGTACAATTGTAATATTAATGTGATATCTACCTAAATGTGTATAAAAACCTTCAATTGCGTCATAATAAGGCAGAACAGTTATTTGGAAAGATGCGGAGTGTATCTTTTGTGTCTGTTCCCTACTGCAGTAGTTATTATTAATTTGAAACTACTAATCATTTTGAGGATAGGAGTTGCCTATCTATAAATTCCCATGTCAATGGCATTAGAGAGCCCGCGGGAACTGCTGCTCTTCCAGGGTGACCATCGCTCAGAGAAGGTAAAGATTAGACCAATCCTTAAATACAATAAACAGTACAATGAAATAATGGTTGTCCTAGGGGAGCATTGGCACTTGTTGACAGAGGATAAAACTATTAAGCATTTTGTTGACCCCAGTCCACGTGTCACCTTTAGAAGAAACCGCTCAAAGACATTCTCACATCTAGCCACTTTGACAGAACCGGGGGCTCTGATCCCTGTGGGACATGACCTGTAGGGACCTACAGGTGTGGCCAGTGTGGCTTTTGTTGCTATATCCATTTGGTCAAGGACAGTGGCGGAACTACCGCCATAGCGACCCATGCGGGCGCTATGGGGCCGGCAGCCGAGTGGGGCCAGGTAAGTCGACGTGCAAGCAACTGCGGCGCGGTGGGTGAGCCGCCAAGCTGCCCGTCCGCTCGGCGCTTGCACAGTCACACTGACTGTGCAAGCGGACACAACTAGCCGGCTAGGTGGGCGGGTGAGAGAGCAGCTACCAGCTGTGAGGCTCAGTAAGTGGACTGGCCAATCAGCGGGTGGCAGAGCAGAGAGATGACATCATCTCTCATGGCCTGGTGCCCACCCTGCATCCCCTCACTGTGCAGGCAGCAGAGAGATTACATCATCTCTCTGCTGCCTGACTCAGACTGGGACACAGGAAGTGACAATCCCCATACCCCACCTTAGCAGGAAAATGACAATCCGCAACTTGTAGTAGGTGACGTGGCAAGTGGACAATCCGCAACTTGTGGCAGGTGACGTGGCAAGTGGACAATTTGCAACGTGTGGCAGGTGACATGGCAAGTGGACAATCCGCAACTTGTGGCAGGTGACGTGGCAAGTGGACAATCCGCAACTTGTGGCAATTGACGTGGCAAGTGGACAAACCGCAACTTGTGGCAGGTGACGTGGCAAGTGGCAATCCACAACTTGTGGCAGGTGACGTGGCGAGTGACAATCCGCAACTTGTGGCAAGTGACAATCTACAACTTGTGGCAGGTGACGTGGCAAGTGGACAATCCGCAACTTGTGGCAAGTGACAATCCGCAACTTGTGGCAGGTGACATGGCGAGTGACGATCTATAAGTTGTGGCAAGTGACAATCCGCAACTTGTGGCAGGTGACGTGGCAAGTGGACAATCCGCAACTTGTGGCAAGTGACAATCCGCAACTTGTGGCAGGTGACATGGCGAGTGACGATCTATAAGTTGTGGCAAGTGACAATCCGCAACTTGTAGCAGGTGACGTGGCAAGTGACAATCTGCAACATGTGAGAAGTGGACAATCCGCAACATGTGGCAGGTAATGTGGCAAGTGACAATCTGCATCTGGTGACAGGCGACGTGCAAGTGATACACTCAGGGCTCCCACCGATTCTGCATTATGGTGAGTTGAACTATTTCATTTTCTATAACAATGTAATAATAGAAATAATGCGCTACAATCATCCTGACACATAACAACCATGGTGCTGGGATGACTGAAGCATTAACACAAGCCATTTCCCAAATAAATTGCCACCAAAAAATTTATTTTTTGGCAGTGCCCCTCCCGAGACTAGACTCTGGATCCGCCCCTGCGGTGAGGATGAGGAATGTAAGTTTACTGTTAAGCCTCCCGGGCCCCGCGAGTCTGACCCTGTCTCGACACACGCAGCCGCATACAGCAGGAGCAGAGAGCAGAGTGGGCGGGGCAGAACTCTCGAGCACACTTGTGAAGGGACATAGTTTTCGGCACTGGGTCACTATTCATCATTGCTGTCTTATTTCTCCCCTTTTTGTCTTGTATTTACACATAAGTTTAATCAGACCAGAAATTGGTTAGAAGGCATGAAGGTCGGCAATGTGTATCCTTCAGGGACCGCATACAGTATACTGCACACTTTATTTTTCAAAATGAATATAAGCTGTTGCCTGGGTACTGTGCCACATGGGAGTGGTAATCTGTTGTTCAATGGCATTAGTTCATTTTTTTTGTGGGGGGGGGCTGTTTGCAGGGGGGGGGGGGCAATACTACTAGTTACGCCCGTGGTCAAGGACCATGTGGTGGTTGGATCCACTTCCATCAGACCTAAACAATTTATTAAATGTCACACTAAGGGCATTGTATAACTCCTCATGGGGGGATATAATGCCTTTTACCTTGGCAAAACCAAATGCATGCTGTGGCAACATGTTAAAGAACATGTGGATCATATGAATGATGGAATCCCTGAGTCCCATTGCAAGACACTTTGAGTACTGGCAGTCATGCAATCTGGACAACTGGGTGTTCCTGGCCATTGATAGAATACACCCTAACCCCAGGGGGAGGGGGATTTTGATAATGCCATTTTGTGCTCTGAATCACGATGGATTTTTACCCTTAGAGCTGACCACCCTCTGGGGGTTTCTTTCTGGTGTGTATTTGTGCGTGCCTGTGTTCTGGCTAGGTCTCATTTGGCCCTAATGTATATGTTCATTTGGATTTTATTTAGATTTTTGTGGTCTGTCTAATGTTGGAGAGCACAACGGGTGGTTGGTTGATGTGGATGGCTGTTTTGCCCTTAGTTTTCTCATATTGTGCGTGCCCGTCCTGACGTGCTGTGGGCTGGTCTATTATGTTCTGTGGTCCATGGCGCTGCCTTTGTTTTGGGTGGGGGCTGATGCTGTCGCGCTGTGGGCTTTGTCTCCTGGGCTGGTTTGCGGCCCGTTTGTGCGTGCCATTACTTCACCGACCACTAGAGGGGGATGTGCTCCGTTACATCTTTATGTGGTGTTGGACCTGCCTGGTGGTCGACCAGCCCTTGATGGCTGTTCTGCCCACCGAGCTCTGACATCACTTCCGGTCAGCACACCATTACATTACTTCCGCGTTTAGGGCAGAAGTGAAGGCAAAGATGGTGCTGGGCCTGACCGCATGAACATGGTCCCGATAAACACCTATGCAGTGTGTGTGTTTGGGTGCCTCATTATGCATTTGTGTTTTTTTTTACTGGCCAATTGAGAGAGGGCCCACCCAGTCCCCCAGTGACCGTCCCCCTTTTGGTTGCCTTAAGGGCAGGTCTGTGTGGGGGTTGCTTTGCTGGATCAGTGGGCTCTCGGGAGACCCAGACACACATCCTCTGTTGGACCCCTTTTTTGATGTCTTGGGTGGTAGTGCAGACTTTCTTACACATGATGGACCGGACATCCAATGGAATGTTCCTTGCTTTGGGATAAGATGTGCATCGTTTGTCTTGCCTAATGTTGATTGTCTGCATGGTTTACTTGGTGTGAGTATATTTATCTGTTCCTCTCTCTCTTTGATGCAGTTTATAGATGCATCAACTCTGATTGATGTTGTACCTAGATGCAAATTTCTAGCTCAGTTTTCTTCTACTAGTGCTTGAATTTATGTGTTCCTGTCACCCATCTATACAGGTTAGTGGAGTAGCATTCATGCTGTCTGACCATCTTGTGTGGTGTTGTGGTGTAGTGGGTAGCACTCTTGCCTAGCAGTAAAAAGGGTTGCTGGTTTGAATCCCAACCACGACACTACCTGTCTGGAGTTTGCATGTTCTTCCTGCGCCTGCATGGGTTTCCTCCAACACTCCAAAGACATGCTGGTAGGGTAATTGGCTTCTGTTTAAATTAGCCCTAGTATATGAATGTGTGTTAGGGACCTTAGATTTGTAAGCTCCTTGAGGGTAGGGACCAATGTGAATATACAATGTATATGTAAAGCGTTGCGTAAGTTGATGGCGCTATATAAGTACCTTAAATAATAATAATGATGACATGGCTAGCGCAATGCGAACCCTGGTCTATTACTTATGTGTGCTTTATCTATTCCCATTAGGTGTGTCCTCTACTATAACCCACACCATATATTGTGACCAAGTTGCACATATGCTCCATATCAGTGAGGTCGAGTGTCTTTTTTCTTGTTTGGTCTCCCATTAGCCTGAACACATCCAATGTTAAAAGTACGCTTTTGTGACGTGGTGTGTTTTTTTTTTTCGTGTGTGTTGGATGGTCGGGATGTTTTTGCTTTTCATCCTTTTTTTTTCTTTCTTCCATTCGGGGACATTTTACTGTAAATATTTGTTTGACTGTATGCTAATATGAAATGACTAACTATGTCTTGTTTGTCTATATACTAAATGTTTGTGATGTGGATAATTAAGCCTTGAAGAAGCCGGAATGTCCGCAAAACATGTTGGCAGATCCCATACAATTCACGTGTTTTCGTATTTGAGATTTTGTGTAATGTGCTTCCTACACATTTTTGGGCTTTAGTTGCACTCTTTGCCTCTGTTTTGTGAATAATATATGTATTAATAAATAAACTTTTTTACTATTCTAATAATGACTGATGTATATATGTTTTACCTGAACCATGGGGATTACAATTTAAAAGCCCATCTTCTACAATATTTATTTTTCTGGATGTAAACCCAATTCATGAAATCTGACCTGGTCACATATATCCCTAGTGTTTACTTATCTCTCTCCAAAGCCCTAAGTCCTGTGTTTTTCTGCCGCTCTGTTCCTTTGTTATCAGCAGGATAACTTCTGACAACCTCTTCGAGCAGCTGAGAAGCAGCTGAAAATTTGTGTCAAGGAGGGAACATAGAGACAGATAAGCAGAGAGCTATTCACAGCACAGCTCTGCAAGTTTATATGTTCCTCTGCCTATGTGGGGGGGGGGTGCCTTTCCTCCAATCAGCTCATACACAGTGTATGTCCAGACTCCCCTCCCACTGCTGAAACAGGAATAAACACAATGTGCACTTTCTAAAGGGTATAGAAAGCTGAAGACAGCAAATATACATGTAAAACTTATATAGGGAGATTTGTTTCATCTCTGTGTATCATCTGAGGCTGTTCACTTCACTGGGTATATGTGAGGGTTTACATTAACTTTCATTGAACAAGCTAAAGTTAGACGTTGATTGGCTGTCATGCACAGCTGCACCAAATTTTACACTTTCCAGTTTTAGTAAATCAACCCCGTAGTTTTTACACTTAGATGTGAACAACTAAAACAATTGTTTTGAAGCTCAAATATTGGTGGTAGCACAAAAATACCAAAGAGAGGAATGGGACTTTACAGTGCTCAATATCTCAGGAATGAAACAAAAAATGATTTAACTACTTGCTGACCGCCTCACGCAGATATACTGCGGTAGAATGGCACGGGCAGGCAAAGTAACGTATGGGTACGTTACTTGCCTCCCGCAGGCGGGGGGTCCGATCGGACCCCCCCCCCCCCCGGTGCCTGAGGCGGTCGGCATCTGTCCCCGAGCGATCAGAGGTGAGGGGGAGGCCATACATTCGTGGCCACCCCCTCACGATCGCTCCCAGCCAATGAGAATCTTCCTCTGCTGCTGTAATATAAACAGCGGCAGAGGAAGTGATATCATCGCTCCTCGGCTCGGTATTTTCCGTTCCGGCGCCGAGGAGAGAAGACATCTGAGTAAGTGCACAACACACACACTTACAGTAAAACACACCAGGCACACTTTACACCCCCCATCACCCCCCCCGATCACCCCCTGATCACCCCCTAATCATCACCTCCCCCCTGTCACAGTGACACCAAGCAGTTTTTTTTTCTTCTGATTACTGCATTGGTGTCAGTTTGTGACAGTTAGAAGTGGTAGGGCAGTTAGTGTTAGCCCCCTTTAGGTCTAGGATACCCCCCTAACCCTCCTAATAAAGTTTTAACCCCTTGATCACCTCCCGTCGCCAGTGTCACTAAGCGATCGTTTTTCGGAACGCTGTATTAGTGTCACTGGTGACGCTAGTTAGGGAGGTAAATATATAGGTTCGCCGTCAGCGTTTTATAGCGTCAGGGACCCCCATATACTACCTAATAAAGGTTTTAACCCCCTGATTGCCCCCTAGTTAACCCTTTCACCAGTGATCACCGTATAACTGTTACGGGTGACGCTGGTTAGTTAGTTTATTCTTTATAGTGTCAGGGCACCCGCCGTTTATTACCTAATAAAGGTTTAGCCCCCTGATCACCCGGCGGTGATATAACTTAGGTTTTAGGGTCAGATAGGGTCTGCATCGCCCCAGGCAGCGTCAGGTTAACGCCAGTACCGCTAACACCCACGCACGCAGCATACACCTCCCTTAGTGGTATAGTATCTGAACGGATCAATATCTGATCCGATCAGATCTATACTAGCGTCCCCAGCAGTTTAGGGTTCCCAAAAACGCAGTGTTAGCGGGATCAGCCCAGATACCTGCTAGCACCTGCGTTTTGCCCCTCCGCCCAGCCCAGCCCACCCAAGTGCAGTATTGATCGATCACTGTCACTTACAAAACACTAAACACACATAAGTGCAGTACAAGCTGGTGAGGTGGCAAGCACAAGTAGTGTCCCGCTGCCACCAAGAAGAAGACAAACACAGGCCCGTCGTGCCCATAATGCCCTTCCTGCTGCATTCGCCAATCCTAATTGGGAACCCACCACTTCTGCAGCACCCGTACTTCCCTCATTCACATCCCCAACCAAATGCAGTCGGCTGCATGAGAAGCATTTTCTTTATGTCCTCCCGAGTACCCCTACCCAACGAATCCCCCCAAAAAAGATGTCATGTCTGCAGCAAGCGCGGATATAGGCGTGACACCCGCTATTATTGTTCCTCCTGTCCTGACAATCCTGGTCTTTGCATTGGTGAATGTTTTGAACGCTACCATTCACTAGTTGAGTATTAGCGTAGGGTACATCATTGCACACACTAGGCACACTTTCACAGGGTCTCCCAAGATGCCATCGTATTTTGAGAGACCCGAACCTGGAACCGGTTACAGTTATAAAAGTTACAGTTACAAAAAAAGTGTAAAAAAAAAACACACAAAAAAATATATTAAAAAAAAAATTGTTATTTTATTGTTCTCTCTCTCTCTCTCTATTGTTCTGCTCTTTTTTACTGTATTCTGCTCTGCAATGTTTTATTGTTATTATGTTTTATCATGTTTGCTTTTCAGGTATGCAATTTTTTCTACTTTACTGTTTACTGTGTTTTATTGTTAACCATTTTTTTTGTTTTCAGGTACGCCATTCAGCTGCAGCGCGGATTTATTTATCTTGACAGCAACAGCGTTTGCTCCCACGACATATAAAGCCGTGACTCCAGCGGAGGTGATATATGCCGAAGCATGGGGGCAGCAGGGGCGGAGGAGCGATTTGCTCCTAGCTTTTGGGGCAGATGCCCCCATGCTTCGGCATATATAATTGGTGCATGTATGCCCATCATTAGAGGTGGGTGGATGAAGGGAGGTATTCTAATGGTGAGCATACCCACCGATCAATCTCTTCTTTTCGTTCAGCCCACAGGCTGCATGAAAAAAAAAGATTACAATATATGCCCAACAAGGACCAGCAACGTACTGGTATGTTGCTGGGCTTTGAGTGGTTATACCAGAATGATGCCTGCAGATTTAGGTATCATCTTGGTATCATTCTTTTCAGCCAGCGGTCGGCTTTCATGTAAAAGCAACCCTAGTGGCTAATTAGCCTCTGGACTGCTTTTACAAGCAGTGGGATGGAATGTCTCCCCCTCCCACTGTCTTCCATGTTTTTCTCTGGCTCTCCTGCCCCAACAGGGAACCTGAGAATGCAGCCGGTGATTCAGCCAGCTGACCATAGAGCTGATCAGAGACCAGAGTGGCTCCAAACATCTCTATGGCCTAAGAAACCGGAAGCTACGAGCATTTCATGACTTATATTTTGCCGGATGTAAACAGTGTCATTGGGAAATTGGGAAACCATTTTATCACATCGATCTTGGTGTGATCAGATGTTTGGAGGGCAGAGGAGAGACCCCTTTTTTTTCAAAAAAGAGTACCTGTCGCTACCTATTGCTATCATAGGGGATATTTACATTCCCTGAGATAACAATAAAAATGATTAAAAAAAAGGAACAGTTTAAAAATAAGATAAAAAAGCAAAAAAATAATAAAGAAAAAAAAAAAAAAAAGCACTACTGTCCCCCCCTGCTCTCGCGCAAAGGCGAACGCAAGCGTCGGTCTGGCGTCAAATGTAAACAGGTATCACCGTGAAGGTCAGATCAAGGGCAGTAATTTTAGCAGTAGACTTCCTCTGTAAATCTAAAGTGGTAACCTGTAAAGGCTTTTAAAGGCTTTTAAAAATGTATTTAGTTTGTCGCCACTGCACGTTTGTGCACAATTTTAAAGCAGGTCATGTTTGGTATCCATGTACTCAGCCTAAGATCATCTTTTTTATTTCATCAAACATTTAGGCAATATATATATTTTAGTGCATTAAAATTTAAAAAAGTTTGTTTTTTCCCCCAAAAAATGCGTCTGAAAAAACGCTGCGCAAATACTGTGTGAAAAAAAAATGAAACACCCACCATTTTAATCTGTAGGGCATTTGCTTTAAAAAATATATATAATGTTTGGGGTTCAAAGTAATTTTCTTGCAAAAAAAAAAAAATTTTTTCATGTAAACAAAAAGTGTCAGAAAGGGCTTTGTCTTCAAGTGGTTAGAAGAGTGGGTGATTTGTGACATAAGCTTCTAAATGTTGTGCATAAAATGCCAGGACAGTTCAAACCCCCCCCCCCCCCATGACCCCATTTTGGAAAGTAGACACCCCAAGCTATTTGCTGAGAGGCATGTTGAGTCCATGGAATATTTTATATTGTGACACAAGTTGCAGGAAAAAGACAAATGTTTTTTGTTTTTTTTTTGCACAAAGTTGTCACTAAATGATATATTGCTCAAACATGCCATGGGAATATGTGAAATTGCACCCCAAAATACATTCTGTTGCTTCTCCTGAGTACGGGGATACCACATGTGTGAGACTTTTTGGGAGCATAGTGAGTATTTTAGTGAGTATTTTGCAGACCTCACTTTTTGTCACAAAGCTTTTGAAAATTGGAAAAAGAAAAAAAAAATTTTTTTTTCAAAATACTCACCATGCCTCTCAGCAAATAGCTTGGGGTGTCTACTTTCCAAAATGGGGTCATTGGGGGGGGGGGGGGGGGGGGTTGTGCTATCTTGGCATTTTATGGCCTTCGAAACTGTGATAGGTACTGAGGAGTGAATCAAAAATGTACACCCTTAGAAATCCTGAAGACGGTGATTGTTTTTCGGGGCCCCGTATGCAGTTAGGCTCCCAAAAAGTCCCACACATGTGGTATCCCCGTACTCAGGAGAAGCAGCAGAATTTTGGGGTGTAATTCCACATATACCTATGGCATGTTTGAGCAATATATCATTTAGTGACAACTTTGTGCAAAACAAAAAAAAATTGTCACTTTCCCGCAACTTGTGTCAAAATATAAAATATTCCATGGACTCAACGTGCCTCTCAGCAAATAGCTTGGGGTGTCTACTTTCCAAAATGGGGTCATTTGGGGGGGGGGGGGGGGGGGGGGTTGTGCCATCTGGGCATTTTATTGCCTTCAAAACTGTGATAGGTAGTGAGGAGTGAAATAAAAAATTTACGCCCTTAGAAATCCTGAAGGCGGTGATTGGTTTTCGGGGCCCCGTACGCGGCTAGGCTCCCAAAAAGTCCCACACATGTGGTATCCCCATACTCAGGAGAAGCAGCTAAATGTATTTTGGGTGCAATTCCACATATGCCCATGGCCTGTGTGAGCAATATATCATTTAGTGACAACTTTTTGTATTTTTTTTTTTTTGTCATTATTCAATCACTTGGGACAAAAAATTAATATTCAATGGGCTCAACATGCCTCTCAGCAATTTTCTTTGGGTTTCTACTTTCCAAAATGAGGTCATTTGGGGGGGTTTGTACTGCCCTGCCATTTTAGCACCTCAAGAAATGACATAGGCAGTCATAAACTAAAAGCTGTGTAAATTCCAGAAAATGTACCTTAGTTTGTAGACGCTATAACTTTTGCGCAAACCAATAAATATACGCTTATTGACATTTTTTTTTACCAAAGACATGTGGCCGAATACATTTTGGCCATAATGTATGACTAAAATTGAGAAAATATCATTTTTTTTCAAAATTTTCCGTCTTTTTCCGTTCATAGCGCAAAAAATAAAAACCACAGAGGTGATCAAATACCATCAAAAGAAAGCCCTATTTGTGGGAAGAAAAGGACGCAAATTTCGTTTGGGCACAGCATTGCATGACCGCGCAATTAGCAGTTAAAGTGACGCAGTGCCAAATTGTAAAAAGTGCTCTGGTCAGGAAGGGGGTAAATCCTTCCGGGGCTGAAGTGGTTAAAAAGATCTTTTATTTGTTTACAAAAGATGAAAAAAAGACATTTGAATCAAGCACTGAAGTTAAAAACATTGAAAAAATATAACATATACCAGACACAGATCTACCTCCAACCCACTCAACATAATATCAAAAAGTAATATATAACATCACATTTCTAAATAAATTACAAATCCATATACAGGCTGGTGGGTCAAGGCAAGTAAGGTATTTCTATGAGCTTCTATGTTGTAGCTTTATCAGGAGAGTTTTTTTATTCTGGTGATGAAATTACAAGAATTTTATATAACATTAGAGATGGGCCGAACACCGACAAAGTTTAGTTCGCACAAGAACTCTCAAACATTGCAAAAGTTCGGACCCCAATGGCGAACCCTAGTCTATGGGACCCAAACTTGAAAGATCAAAAGTCCCCATTACGAATGCTTATATACAAGTTATTGGTCATAAAAAGGGTATGGGGGCACTTCCCTGGGGGACACGTACCAATGCAAAAAGAAAAGAAAGTTTGAAAAAGATTGTTTTTAACCACTTCAGCCCCAGGCCATTATGCTGCCTAAGGACCAGAGGACTTTTTCCAATTTGGCACTGCGTCACTTTAACTGCTAATTGCGCGGTCATGCAATGCTGTACCCAAATGAAATTTGCGTCCTTTTCTTCCAACAAATAGAGCTTTCTTTTGATGGTATTTGATCACCTCTGCCGTTTTTATTTTTTGCGCTATAAACGGAAAAAGACCGAAAATTTTGAAAAAAAAAATGATATTTTCTACTGTTTGTTATAAAAAAAATCCAATAAACTCAATTTTAGTCATACATTTAGGCCAAAATGTATTCGGCCACATGTCTTTGGTAAAAAAAAAGTCAAAAAGCGTATATTTATTGGTTTGCGCAAAAGTTATTGCATGACCGCGCAATTAGCAGTTAAAGCGACGCAGTGCCAAATTGGAAAAAGTCCTCTGGTCCTTAGGCAGCATAATGGTCCGGGGCTGAAGTGGTTAAAAACAATCTTTTTCAAACTTTTTTTTCTTTTTGCATTGGTACGTGTCCCCCAGGGAAGTGCCCCCATACCCTTTTTATGACCAATAACTTGTATATAAGCATTCGTAATGGGGACTTTTGATCTTTCAAGTTTGGGTCCCATAGACTAGGGTTCGCCATTGGGGTCCGAACTTTTGCAATGTTTGAGAGTTCTTGTGCGAACTAAACTGGGGGGTGTTCGGCCCATCTCTAATGTTATATAAAATTCTTGTAATTTCATCACCAGAATAAAAAAACTCTCCTGATAAAGCTACAACATAGAAGCTCATAGAAATACCTTACTTGCCTTGACCCACCAGCCTGTATATGGATTTGTAATTTATTTAGAAATGTGATGTTATATATTACTTTTTGATATTATGTTGAGTGGGTTGGAGGTAGATCTGTGTCTGATATAAGTTATATTTTTTCAATGTTTTTAACTTCAGTGCTTGATTCAAATGTCTTTTTTTCATCTTTTGTAAACAAATAAAAGATCTTTTTAACCACTTCAGCCCCGGAAGGATTTACCCCCTTCCTGACCAGAGCACTTTTTACAATTTGGCACTGCGTCACTTTAACTGCTAATTGCGCGGTCATGCAATGCTGTGCCCAAATGAAATTTGCGTCCTTTTCTTCCCACAAATAGGGCTTTCTTTTGATGGTATTTGATCACCTCTGTGGTTTTTATTTTTTGCGCTATAAACGGAAAAAGAAGGAAAATTTTGAAAAAAAATGATATTTTCTCAATTTTAGTCATACATTTAGGCCAAAATGTATTCGGCCACATGTCTTTGGTAAAAAAAATGTCAATAAGCGTATATTTATTGGTTTGCGCAAAAGTTATAGCGTCTACAAACTAAGGTACATTTTCTGGAATTTACACAGCTTTTAGTTTATGACTGCCTATGTCATTTCTTGAGGTGCTAAAATGGCAGGGCAGTACAACCCCCCCCCCCCCCAAATGACCTCATTTTGGAAAGTAGAAACCCAAAGAAAATTGCTGAGAGGCATGTTGAGCCCATTGAATATTAATTTTTTGTCCCAAGTGATTGAATAATGACAAAAAAAAAAAAATACAAAAAGTTGTCACTAAATGATATATTGCTCACACAGGCCATGGGCATATGTGGAATTGCACCCCAAAATACATTTAGCTGCTTCTCCTGAGTATGGGGATACCACATGTGTGGGACTTTTTGGGAGCCTAGCCGCGTACGGGGCCCCGAAAACCAATCACCGCCTTCAGGATTTCTAAGGGCGTACATTTTTTATTTCACTCCTCACTACCTATCACAGTTTTGAAGGCCATAAAACGCCCAGATGGCACAAACCCCCCCCCCCCAAATGACCCCATTTTGGAAAGTAGACACCCCAAGCTATTTGCTGAGAGGCATGTTGAGTCCATGGAATATTTTATATTTTGACACAAGTTGTGGGAAAGAGACAATTTTTTTTTTTTTGCACAAAGTAGTCACTAAATGATATATTTCTCACACAGGCCATGGGCATATGTGGAATTGCACCCCAAAATACATTTAGCTGCTTCTCCTGAGTATGGGGATACCACATGTGTGGGATTTTTTGGGAGCCTAGCTGCGTACGGGGCCCTGAAAACCAATCACCGCCTTCAGGATTTCTAAGGGTGTAAATTTTTTATTTCACTCTTCACTGCCTATCACAGTTTCGGAGGCCATGGAATGCCTAGGTGGCACAAACCCCCCCAAATGACCCCATTTTGGAAAGTAGACACCCCAAGCTATTTGCTGAGAGGCATGGTGAGTATTTTGCAGCTCTCATTTGTTTTTGAAAATGAACAAAGACAAGAAAAAACTTTTTTTTTTTCTTTTTTCAATTTTCAAAACTTTGTGACAAAAAGTGAGGTCTGCAAAATACTCACTATACCTCACAGCAAATAGCTTGGGGTGTCTACTTTCCAAAATGGGGTCATTTGGGGGGGGTTTGTGCCACCTGGGCATTCCATGGCCTCCGAAACTGTGATAGGCAGTGAAGAGTGAAATAAAAAATTTACGCCCTTAGAAAGCCTGAAGGCGGTGCTTGGTTTTCGGGGTCCCGTACGCGGCTAGGCTCCCAAAAAGTCTCACACATGTGGTATCCCCGTACTCAGGAGAAGCAACAGAATGTATTTTGGGGTGTAATTTCACATAATCCCATGGCATGTTTGAGCAATATATCATTTAGTGACAACTTTGTGCAAAAAAAAAAAAAAAATTTGTCTCTTTCCCGCAACTTGTGTCACAATATAAAATATTCCATGGACTCGACATGACTCTCAGCAAATAGCTTGGGGTGTCTACTTTCCAAAATGGGGTCATTTGGGGGGGTTTTGAACTGTCCTGGCATTTTATGCACAACATTTAGAAGCTTATGTCACACATCACCCACTCTTCTAACCATTTGAAGACAAAGCCCTTTCTGACACTTTTTGTTTACATGAAAAAATTATTTTTTTTTGCAAGAAAATTACTTTGAACCCCCAAACATTATATATTTTTTTTAAAGCAAATGCCCTACAGATTAAAATGGTGGGTGTTTCATTTTTTTTTTCACACAGTATTTGCGCAGCGATTTTTCAAACGCATTTTTTGGGGAAAAAACACACTTTTTTAAATTTTAATGCACTAAAACACACTATATTGCCCAAATGTTTGACGAAATAAAAAAGATGATCTTAGGCCGAGTACATGGATACCAAACATGACATGCTTTAAAATTGCGCACAAACGTGCAGTGGCGACAAACTAAATACATTTTTAAAAGCCTTTAAAAGCCTTTACAGGTTACCACTTTAGATTTACAGAGGAGGTCTACTGCTAAAATTACTGCCCTCAATCTGACATTCGCGGTGACACCTCACATGCATGGTGCAATTGCTGTTTACATTTGACGCCAGACCGACGCTTGCGCTCGCCTTTGTGCGAGAGCAGGGGGGGACAGGGGTGCTTTTTTTTTTTTTTTTTCTCTTTATTATTTTTTTGCATTTTTATCTTATTTTTAAACTGTTCCTTTCATTTTTTTTTTTTAGTCATTTTTATTGTTATCTCAGGGAGTGTAAATATCCCCTATGATAGCAATAGGTAGTGACAGGTACTCTTTTTTGAAAAAATTGGGGTCTATTAGACCCTAGATCTCTCCTCTGCCCTCAAAGCATCTGACCACACCAAGATTGATGTGATAAAATGCTTTCCCAATTTCCCAATGGCGCTGTTTACATCCGGCCAAATCTAAGTCATGAAATCCTCGTAGCTTCCGGTTTCTTAGGCCATAGAGATGTTTGGAGCCACTCTGGTCTCTGATCAGCTCTATGGTCAGCTGGCTGAATCACCGACTGCATTCTCAGGTTCCCTGTTGAGACAGGAGAGCCAGAGAAAAACACGGAAGACGGTGGGGGGGGCATTCCCTCCCATTGCTTGTAAAAGGCTAATTAGCCGCTAGGATTGCTTTTACATGAAAGCCGACTGCTGGCTGAAAAGAATGATACCAAGATGATACCTAAACCTGCAGGCATCATTCTGGTATAACCACTTAAAGTCGTGAATGGCGTACCTGAAGCCAAAAAAAATGGTTAACAATAAAACACAGTAAACGGTAAAGTATAAAAAATTGCATACCTGAAAAGCAAACATGATAACACATAATAACAATAAAACATTGCAGAATAGAATACAGTAAAAAAGAGCAGAACAATAGAGAGAGAATAGAGAAAGAGAGAACAATAAAACTATTTTTTTTTATTTTATATATATATATTTTTTTTTTTTTTACACTTTTTTTTTGTAACTAACTTTTATAACTGTAACCGGTTCCAGGTTCTGGTCTCTCAAAATGCGATGGCATCTTGGGAGACCCTGTGAAAGTGTACCTAGTTTGTGCAATGCTGTACCCTACGCTAATATTCAACTAGTGAATGGTAGGTTCAAAACATTCACCAATGCAAAGACCAGGATTGTCAGGACAGGAGGGACAATAATAGAGGGTGTCACGCCTATATCCGCGCTTGCTGCAGACACGACATCTTTTTTGGGGGGGTTCGCTGGGTAGGGGTACTCGGGAGGACATAAAAATGCCTCTCATGCAGCCGACTGCATTTGGTTGGGGATGTGAATGGGGGAAGTACGGGCGCTGCAGAAGTGGTGGGTTCCCAATTAGGATTGGCGAATGTAGCAGGAAGGGCACTATGGGCACGACGGTCCTGTGTTTGTCTTCTTCTTGGTGGCAGCGGGACACTACTTGTGCTTGCCACCTCACCAGCTTGAACTGCACTTATGGGACTCGCCACGTCACCAAGTGTTACTGCAGTGCTGGTTTGACTACGACCGGGGTGTACTAGGCCGCTGGTGCTTGCCAGTTCACCAAAACACTACAAAAAAAACTGTTAGCGATCGCAGGGATCAGGCCTGACTCTGCGAACGCTGCAGTTACGCATTTAGTGTTTTGTAAGTGACAGTGATCGATCGATACTGCACTTGGGTGGGCTGGGCCGGGCAGAGGGGCAAAACGCAGGTGCTAGTAGGTATCTGGGCTGATCCCGCTAACACTGCATTTTTGGAAACCCTAAACTGCTGGGGACGCTAGTATAGATCTGATCGGATCAGATATTGATCCGTTCAGATACTATACCACTAAGGGAGGCGTATGCTGCGTGCGTGGGTGTTAGCGGTACTGGCGCTAACCTGACGCTGCCTGGGGCTGGTGCTTGCCAGTTCACAAAAACGCTACCAAAAAAACTGTTAGCGATCGCAGGGATCAGGCCTGACTCTGCGAACGCTGCAGTTATGCGTTTAGTGTTTTGTAAGTGACAGTGATCGATCGATACTGCACTTGGGTGGGCTGGGCGGAGGGGCAAAACGCAGGTGCTAGCAGGTATCTGGGCTGATCCCACTAACACTGCGTTTTTGGGAACCCTAAACTGCTGGGGACGCTAGTATAGATCTGATCGGATCAGATATTGATCCGATCAGATACTATACCACTAAGGGAGGTGTACGGTGCGTGCGTGGGTGTTAGCGGTACTGGCGCTAACCTGATGCTGCCTGGGGCTGGTGCTTGCCAGTTCACCAAAATGCTACCAAAAAAACTGTTAGCGATCGCAGGGATCAGGCCTGACTCTGCGAATGCTGCAGTTATGCGTTTAGTGTTTTGTAAATGACAGTGATCGATCGATACTGCACTTGGGTGGGCTGGGCTGGGCCGGACGGAGGGGCAAAACGCAGGTGCTAGCAGGTATCTGGGCTGATCCCGCTAACACTGCGTTTTTGGGAACCCTAAACTGCTGGGGACCCTATTATAGATCTGATCAGATCAGATATTGATCCGTTCAGATACTATACCACTAAGGGAGGCGTATGCTGCGTGCGTGGGTGTTAGCGGTACTGGCGCTAATCTGACGCTGCCTGGGGCACGCATATCACCGCCGGGCGATCAGGGGGCTAAACCTTTATTCGGTAATAAACGGCGGGTGCCCTGACACTATAAAAAATAAACGAACTAACCAGCGTCACCCGTAACAGTTATAAGGTGATCAGTGGTGAAAGGGTTAACTAGGGGGCAATCAAGGGGTTAAAACATTTATTAGGTAGTATATGGGGGTCCCTGTCGCTATAAAACGCTGGCGGCGAACCTAAATATTTACCTCCCTAACTAGCGTCACCAGTGACACTAATACAGCGATCAGAAAAATGATCGCTTAGTGACACTGGCGAGAGGGGGTGATCAAAGGGTTAAAACTTTATTAGGGGGGGTTAGGGGGGTATCCTAGACCTAAAGGGGGCTAACAGTAACTGCCCTAACACAGTAACTGTCACAAACTGACACCATGCAGTAATCAGAAAATAAATAAATAAATAAATAAACTGCTTGGTGTCAGTGTGACGGGGGGAGGGGGGATTTGGGGGTGATCGGGGGGGTCGGGGGGTAAAGGGCAGTGTTTTGTGTGCCTGGCATGTTCTACTGTGTGTGTGTAGTGTTACAATCACATTGAAGTCTTCTCTCCTCGCCGGAACAGAAAATACCGAGCCGAGGAGAGATGACATCATTTCCTTTGCTGCTGTTTAGCCTACAGCAGCAAAGGAATGATTTGATTGGTCGGTGGCGATCGCGAGGGGGGGGCCACGAATGGATGGTCTCCCCCTCATCTCTGATCACCGCTGGTCAGAAGCGGACCGCCTTGGGCACCGGGGGGGGTCCGATCGGACCCCCCGCCCGCGGGAGGCAGATCACATATATGTACGTGATTCTGCCTGCCCGTGCCACCTTGCCGACGTACATCGGCGTGAGGCGGTCCTTAAGTGGTTAAAGGAGCAGTGATTTTAATGATGCTTGAAGTGAAACAATAAATTTAAATATAGTGCCTGGGGGGGGGGTCCCCTTAGTTTGCCTGTAAAGTGGCGCATCTGTACCGCGTATAGAACCTGCCACAGCAAAACTTATAAAGAAAAAAAAAGAGATTTAAATAGTTTTTTCCTGCAAGCTTTGGCAGACTTTGGATGGCAATAACCCATTTTTGCACCACGGTGAGCAAGCCTTATGTGAAGAAGCCAAATTATAATACAATCAGTCCAAGATTAACAATTTTGTCTAGATAAAGTCTGATGTCTCTTTCGCAGACTTTGGATAGAAGTAACAGGTGCGGAAAAATTGGTCTTTGGGTGTTGGTGGTGCCAACCAACTCATAATCTTCTTGAGATACTCTTGATGAAAGCCAGACTTGGCCTTGCTGTAAAAAAATGAAATTTGACGCAGTTGTGGAAAAATGAGTCTTTAGGTGTTGGTGATGCCTTCACCTCGTGACATTATGGAGGCACGCTTGATGAAAGCAAGAATTAGCCTTGCTGTAAAAAATTTTAATTTGATGCCCCTGTCGAACAGATGTGGAAAAATTGGGCTTTTGGCGGTGGTGGTGGTGCTTTCACACTGTAAATTTCTAGAGGTACTATATTTAAAAAGGGATCAAAGTCTTTACCAGGTAATTATAGATCTGTTAGTTTAACTTTTATAGCTGGAAAGATACTGGAGAGTTTAATAAAAGACCACATAGAAGAGTTCTTGCTGGAAAAAATAGACAGCAGGGATTCAGGAAAGACAGAAGTTGTCAGACAAATCGGATTTCTTTTTATGAGGAGGTGAGCAAAACCTTGGACAGAGGGGTGGCTGTGGATGTAGTATATTCAGATTTTGCCAAAGCGTTTGACACAGTTCCTCACACATGACTGATGTGTAAGGTTAAGTTTACAGGCTTGGAAAAATCTGTTTGAAAATGGATAGAAAACTGGCTAAAAGACACAATTCAGAGAGTAGTGGTTAATGATTCTTACTCTGAATGGTCTAAGGTTATCCGTGGTGTACCCCAAGGTTCAGTGTAGGATCCCATGCTTTTTTTTTTTTTTTTCCAATAGATTTTCATTGGGTTTTACAAATTACAGGTTATGTGGTCACAGTGAGGAACGAAAACATGCAAGTATAAGCATACAGATTGGTTATTGCAAGTGTGGTCTGATTAGAGAGTATATGAACAACGTTCCTAAAGAAGAAATACATTGTTAACAAAGTGTGTATAAAACATAAGTCAGAACTCTCCTACATTGGTACTAGCAGAAACAATTCACAGAATGAATAATACAATGTCCCATGCTAAGATGGTAGCCATCGATCAAAACCAAATTCCAAAATTTGAAAAACTTTGGCATCCTTGGATAAAACAACAGTTCCTGTCAAACTTCAATGACTCTGTCCTGTTGCCATGGTAACAGATTAAATGACTTACAGAGACACCCATTCTAAGGCTTCAAAGAGAACTAAAAAGAATAATAAACTGACGAGCGGGACAACCTTGTGGACCATACCTCTACCTTTCAACCCTTTTTCTTCTTTCTCTTTCCTTTTCTCCACCTTACGATTAAAGCTCATTATCAGAATTTATTTGACCTATATACACTCTACTTGTAAAAAATATGTATAGTAGGTATAAATCATTTAAATACCTACAAAAGTAACTAAGGAAATGATATATATCTTTAATTTAGGTTTACGTGAACCCAATGTTTAATATTTGAAATTTCATGATATTTACCTATATAAACCCTACTGTAAAACAATGAGCTTACTTTATAGATCCTTGTAAACTTACTTTATGTATCTTTATAACATTGTATACTCAATAAACTTCTTTTGACAAGGAAAACATAAGTCAGAACAGTTAACCTGGTATGGTAGGAGGAGGGGTAGGGTAGGGAGGGGAGGGAAGGGGTACAAGGAAAAAGGAGCAGGAAGGGATAAGGAGGGGGGGAAAGAGAGCCTCAAGTGGATGTTTAGATGTGGAGCAGGACATTCAGTTCTTACATTATTTTAGTTTTGTACCAGAGAATCCATGGATTCCAACGGACCAGTGTCTTTGTGTGAGATTGTTTGCTGCGTGACAGGAGGATTTCATACGTGAAATGAGTTTAAACTAAGTTGGTTACTTCAGTGAGGGTAGGGATGTAGTCTGATTTCCAGTTTCTAGTGATCAAGAGTTTGGTAGCTAGGAGAACATGTGTGATCATTGATCTCTGGTATGGTGGAAAATCATCTATGTTTAAATTAAGAATGGCTAGCTGTGGGGTAATTGTTATCGAGCAATGGAGTATTTCACGGAGCATGGTTTCCACATTTTTCCATAGTTTGGACAGTCTGATCGGAGTTAGGTACCATCTCATTAAGGTTTTTTGTGTGAGTTCCCATAGGGAGGTGCAGTTTGTTGCTTTGTAAATAGATGTGAATGCTGTTTGCCATTGGGCGTCTGTGAATTGTGTTTGTAGGTCATTTTCCCAGTCAAGGAGGGGTTGGATTTGATGAACATACTTTTTTCTTGTAGATGTGAGTATATAAGGGAGGTCTCCCTTGTGTTAGAGTGTTCTGTAAAGAAGTAGTTCCAAAGTTTTAGGGGCAGTGCTCCTTCTATAGATGCGTGTGCCGTTAAACATTTTTGTAGTCGGAAGTAAGTGAGGAAGTCTTTGGAGGCTGCCTTTAGGTCTTTGCTGATTTGCAAAAAGGATTTGCAGGTTGTGAGGTCGCAAAGTTCTTGTGTGTGTTTTACCCAGTCTGTAATCCAAGATGGGATTGATAAGTCAGGTGTAAGAAGCTTCAGGGTATTTAAAGGAATGTGTAATGGTATTGTCGTCAGTCGTGCCCATTTTGTAATGTGCAGTGCATGCCAGACTTTAACCGAGGCTTGGACTATCGGTGAGTAATGGAAAAGGTGAGTATTGGGTGTAGAGGTACTAAATAGCCAATTGGCGAGGTTTGTGCCCGGCGTCATGTGATTTTCTATATCGCTCCAGAGAGTTGTGGGTGATGTATTCATCCATTCTTTTATTTGTGATAGAATGGTGGCATAGTAGTAGTCTTTGATGTCTATATATCCCATCCCACCTGTGGATCTGTGTTTAATAAGTTTAGTGTGACTACATCTGGATTTTTTCCCTTGCCACAAAAATTGGCTTAGGACGGATTGGAGAGATTTCAGGTAGGACGATGAGAGTGGTATTGGAAGTGTGCGAAAGATGTAAAGCAACCGGGGCAACACCATCATTTTAAAGGCTGCTGGGCGGCCTGCCCATGAGAATTCATGTTTAGAGAGTCTTGTGGTTTCAGTAATCATCATTTGTTTGGCGCCCGTATAGTTGTGTGCGAAAAAGCCCTCTAGTGGATTTGGTAAGAGTAATGCCTAGGTAGGGAATACCATCTTCCACCCACGGATAGGGATATTGGGTCTGAAGTAGATTACTAGTGGTTGCATCAATGCCTAGGTCTAGGATGTAGGATTTATGTTCATTAACCTTGTAGTAAGATAGAGTACTAAACCTTTTCAACAACAGTTGGACCGAAGCCAGGGAAGAGTGTGGGTGTGTGATCATCATTATCACGTTGTCTGCAAATAGGTTTATTTTATGTTCTATGGTGCCAATGGTGAATCCTGATATGTTGGAGTGGGATCTGACATGTTCTGCTAAGGGTTCCATGATTAGGTTAAAGATGATCGGTGAGAGTGGACAACCTTGTCGGGTGCCATTAGTGATAGGAAATGGCTTGTATAGCATCTCCGAGGTATATACCTGCGCTGATGGGGTGGAGTATAGGGCCATTATGGTCGTCAGAATGGGACCTTGGAAGCCAAATTTGCCTAGGGTTGCTTCAAGGTATTTCCAGTTAACTCTGTCGAACGCCTTCTCTGCATCCAAGGATAGGAGCAGAGAAGGCGTTTGAGACATCTCAGCATGATGGATTATGTTGATAATTCTGCGAGTAGCATCAGTTGTCTGTCTCCCTTTTGTTAAACCTGATTAGTCTTTGTGTATTAGAAGGGGCATTAGGTTAAGTAATCTGTGGGCTATTAACTTGGCATAAATTTTTGTGTCCACATTGAGAAGAGATATGGGCCTAAAGTTTTGTGGAGAGGTAGGTTCTTTCCCTGGCTTCGGTAATGTAACGATTAGGGCATTCAGCATTTCTGGGGGGAGAGAGGAGGATGAAGCAGCGTCATTGCACACCTTGGTCAGATAGGGTGCTAGTATAATTCCGAATTGTTTGTAGTACTCTCCTGTAAGACCATCCTGGAGATTTGTTAGTGGGTAGTGAGGAAATTATATTTCTGATTTCTAGATCTGTAAATGGGGTGTTCAGGGAGTCTAGTTGTTCTGCAGTTAGTTTGGGGAGGTTAATCTCGCTAAGGAATGCCTCTATGTCAGGTAATGATGGCTGGGTGACAGATGCGTCATCTTTTAGATTGTAAAGTGTATTGTAGTAGTAAATAAATGCGTCAGCAAAAGCTTGTGGTTCTATCAATTTCTGCTTAGTAGCTGGGTGGAATAGATGGGTAATTTTAGTTTTGGAATAGTGACCTTTGATTCGGTTGGCCATTGCCTTTCCGGCTTTGTTGCCCGTGGAGTGGTGTTGTGCACTAAAATGTTTGTGTGCTTTCTCAAAGGATTCTAAAAGGAGAGATTTTAATTCTTGTCTAAGGGAGTCTAGTTTAGTCTTGGTTAAGGGATTAGGATTAGGTTGATTTTGGTGGTCTAATGTTTTGATATCTGAAGTGAGTGTGTTTAGATGCTGTGATTTCATCCTCCTCTCTCTAGCATTAAGTTGTATAAGGATCCCCCTTATGAATGCCTTATGGGCATTCCAAAGAACAGTGTCATTGCTAACAGTCCCTGTATTAGTATCAAAGTACTCTGTTAAACGGTCCTTAATATAAGCAGAGTGGGCCGGTGAGTGGAGAATAGCAGCATTCACCCTCTAAATCCGTGTTCGAGAAGTCTTCGGTGAATCTTCTATGGTCATTGTGACCGGGGCGTGATCCGACCATGTAATGGTCGATATCTCCGTTGAAGACATTTTGGGCAGAGTCCATTTATCCACTAGGAAGTAGTCAATCCGAGTATAAGAGTTGTGTCTAGGGGAAAAATAGGAATAATCCCTTTCGGTGGTGTGATGGCATCTCCACACGTCAAAAAGATCGTGAGATCGGATAAACGGTCCCATAGGAGATGTGAATCTGCTAGAGTGGGAGGAAGAGTCGATGGAGTTGTCAGGTACTATATTAAAATCGCCACAGATGACAAGATGACCCTGTTTAAAGCGATTGATTTTCTTCATCAATTTGGATAGAAAGTGGATCTGTTTCTTGTTGGGGGCGTATACTGATACAATGGTATATTGAACGTTATTTAATGAGCATTTCAATGCCAGATATCTTCCCGCAACATCTTGAAGACTGTCATGTAGGGTAAATGAACATGTATTTCTGACGGCTATCATGACTCCGTTTTTTTTTTTCAGGGCCTGAGGCTCTAAAGATATTAGAGAAATTTTTGTTGGAGCATTGAGGTTCAGCATTTGTCTGAAAGTGTGTTTCCTGGATGCACATGACATCACAGTGGGAATCTTGGACTGTTCGCCACATTGATGAACGTTTGGCATGATGATTCAGGCCTTTCACATTCAGTGACAGAAATGTAGGCATTTTGAGGGTGGCGTGTAAATAAAGTGGAGTAATGTGTTACTTACAGTTCCACAGGTGGGTGAATTGCTCGAGGAGGTTGAGGTCAGCTATAAGTCCTGGATCCGATGTACTGGAGCTCCCGTGGATGAGGAAGTAAGGGAGAGAAACAATAGGGTGGTTAGTGGTAGACAAGAGGGTAGAGGAAAACAGGTGTCAGCAGTGTGTTAGGGACTGCTGAATGAAGATGAGGGTAAAGTTTGTAAACTAACTGCAATGAGCAGGCACTGAACCGGAGTGCTTTCTGATATTATATTGACAGCATCAGTGATTTGGAAGTCATTTGTGGTGGTGAGGCGAATGACCGGAGTGAAAAGATTGAGAGTGTGAATTGTGGGTCACTGGGGTTGGAGTGTCACCATCAGGTATAATACCCCAATTTTTGAGCAATTGTATGCCTTCTTCTGCGGTGTGGATGTTGTGACGCACTCCATTTCTGGTAACCATCAGCTTGGTGGGGAAGCCCCATTGGTATGGGATCTTGTGATTGTTGAGGGGTTTTGTGATTGTTTGCAGTTGACGTTTCTGTTGCCGGGTGTATTGGGAGATGTCAGCAAAAAGTTGCAGCTTTGCGTATGGATGTGGGAGCTGTCCCAGGCGTCTGGATTGTGTAAGGAGCATGTCCTTGGTGTGGTAGAAGTGGATGCGCATCAGAGTGTCGCATGGTACTTTTGCGGGTAGATGAGGAGGTTTTGGTAGACGGTGGATGCGATCAATGATCGTCTTGATCGGTGGGAGATCTGGGAGGAGTGTTGAGATCAACTTCCTAGCATAGGAATTTAGATCTGCAGGCAGGATAGTCTCAGGGATTCCTCTGATTTTAACATTTTGACACCGTGAGCGATCCTCGAAATCCGCCATTTTGGCACGCACCCAGCGGTGCTCTTCTCTGGTATGATCATGTGCGTCTACTAGGTCATTAACTGTTTCTGTCATGACGCTCATTTGTTTTCCATAATCCCCATTTTCTGCCCTGTGTGCAGCATTTCTGTTTTAAATGCTGTTAACATTGAGGAAATGTCAGATTGGAGGGAGCTGTGAAGGGACATCAGCATCTCTTTCATCATAGTGTCTATGACAGGCTGATTAGTAGTGGGGAAGGCTGCTATGGGGGAAGATGCAGGTGGATGTGTGAGGAGGTTTTCTAAAGCAGGCCTTACCTCCTGTAGCTGATCAGTCGTATCCAGTCGTATCCTTGCTTTAGCAGGGCTGTTGGAGGTGGATGGGGGTCCGGAGGATAGATGGGAGCCCGAGGAGTTATGCTGAGGTGAAATGGAGGGTTCTTCAGCATCAGGCAGGTCAGTGTAGGAATCCTCTGTGTGCAGCACAGTGCTGCGGTGGCCATCTTGGATTTTACCTCCCTGAGGGAAGATGAGGAAATCTGTGATTTTCGTGGGAATCCTGTATTCTTTTCTTTTCCTAGAGGTTCCGGTCTGGTTCCTCAGGTTGTGGGGGTCTGAGGGCTGCATTTTTGGGGTCAGATGCTGTGATTTGGGGTCTGTTTCTCCATTCAGTGCAGGAGCTGTGAGATCAGGCTTCCATTTAGCTCAGCTGTTAGCCACGCCCGGATCCCATGCTTTTTAATACCTTTATAAATGATATAGGGTCTGGCATAAAAAGTACCATTTCAGTTTTTGCAGATGACACCAAGCTATGCAGTGGAATATTGTCCTTACAGGATGTCTCCAACTTACAGGCCAACCTCAATGCACTGTTTCATTGGGCAACTTAATGTTGATAAATGTAAAGTTATGCACTTGGGGGCTAATAAACATGCATGCATCATACATAATAGGGGGGAACAGTTGGGGGAGTCAATGGTGGGGAAGGATCTGGGGGTTTTGGTATATCATAAGCTCAATAATAGTAGTTGCAAAAAAATTGGTCTTTGGGTGTTGGTGGTGCCTTCACCTCGTAACCTTCTAGAGGCACGCTTGATGAAAGCAAGAATTGGCCTTTCTATACAAGGTTTAAATTTGATGCCCCTGTCAAACACTGCTTCTGTGATTCCTCCGCTGTTATAGATGATGAAGTTTATTACTGGAGGTGATAGATTTATGCATCATTAACCTATCGCTTTCCATTAGTCATTTGGTGCACTCCGGTTAAAACTACTCTATGAGTACGATGGGTGAACTGAGCTTTGGGTGATTAGGGGGTGGAGGAAGGGAGGCAGGGGAATTGTTTGGTTGTACTTTAGTCAGAATTTTATGTTAGTCAGGTAGCTGTTATATGTAACCTGTTGGACAATGCTTGGTCGTGTGAGTGACTTGGTGTTGTGTCAATGTCATTGTTCTTTACTGTATGCCTTTTACAAAACTCAATAAAAAGAATTTTCAAAAAAAAAAAAAAAAACAGTTGCTGAAAAATTGGGCTTTGGGTGTTGGTGGTGCCATCATCCCATAACCTTCTAGAGGTACTCTTGATGAAAGCAAAAATTGGCCTTGCTGTAAAAAAATGAAATTCCAAAAATTACTTCAAGATAAAATCAACACCCACAAAGCTTAGCAGCCTAGACAATCTTGCAGAGATTCCAGATCCCAATAACACTTAATCAGTGACATCGGCCTCAAGGGCTGGAAAAAAATGGTGGTGCCATCATCCGTAACTTTCTAAAGGTACTCTTGATAGAAAGAATTGGCCTTGCTGTAAAAAAAATGACATTTCATGCCCCTGTCAAAAAGTTGCGAAAAAATTGGTCCTTGGGTGTTCATTATGTCCATGAAACCTATACCAAAAATTACTTCAAGATAAAATCAATACCCACAATGCTAGGCAGCCTAGACAGTCTTGCAGAGATTCAAGATCCCAATAACACTTAGCTCCCATTCACAATGGCGCGATTTGACATGTCAAATCACGTGGCAAATTGCAGCCTATTGCCGTCAACGGTACTGTCCCAATCCGTGCAACGCCATCTTTGCTGTGCCGCACCAATTTCCAAAAGTAGTTCCGGCACTACTTTTGGTGACTTCAGGGGCGATTTCAATAGACATCTATGCATGAACCCACACAGATGTCTTTCAAATCGCTCCCGAACTCGCACTGAACGAGGGTTTGAAATTGTGCGAGTTCAACTAAACTCGCATGATTTCAAATCCACGTTCAGTGTGAATGAGCGCTAGATCAGCAACATCAGCATCAGGGCTTGATAGCCAGGGTCAGAGCACAAGAAGTTCAGAGAGTGGTCAGACAAGCCGGGTTAGCAACTGGAATCAGGATACAGGATAACAAAAACACAGGATGGGAGGAGGCTGAAGGACTAAACAGCAATGATCCTGAGCATTGGCTGAGTTTAAATAGCCTGATTGGCACCAGCATCTGTCACAGCATGCACGAGAATGCACGACAGCTCATGTGTGTGCGAGTTTACGCATATGCATTAGCCAGTGCACAATACTTGCGATCATGAAATCCAACATGTTTTAGCCTGTGCATAGTAGGCCTTTCCTTACACTGAAGAATTATGGGTGGAACTTTACACGGGTGTGCGTACTACAAAGGTTATCATTGGAGTTTGTTATAGACCTCTCAGTGATAATGAGGAGGTGGAGACTCCGCTCCTTGCACAGATAGAAAGGGCTGGGACAGTGATAACACTGGGGGATTTCACCTACACAGAAATTGACTGGAATAATGGTAATGCTGGAACAGTTAAAGGGAAAAACTTATTAAACCTATTACAAGACAATTTTATGGTCCAGTTTATTGAGGCTCCAACTAGGAATGATGTTCTGCTGGACCTGGTATTGTCAAACCATCAAGAGCTTATTACCAATATTCATATAAAAGAACATCTGTGTAGCAGCGACCCTGACATGATTTCATTTAATGTTAGCTGTAAGCAACAAACACATACGGGAAATATAAAAACACTTAACTTTAACCGCTTGCCGACTAGCTGCCGCAGTTGTACTGCGGCAACATGGCTTGGCTGCGCGAATCGCCGTCATGTTACGTCGCTTTTATATTTGGCCACTAGGGGCCACACGCCTCCCCGCTCACCCACGGAGCCGATGCGAGTGCCCGGCGGTCGTGATCACCGTCGGGCTCCCACGATCGCTCGGGGCACACGGAGAACTGGGATCTGTGTGTGTAAACACACAGATCCCGGTTCTCTGAGGGGAGAACAAACAGATCATCTGTTCCTATAGAGTATGAACAGCGATCTGTCATCTCCCCTACACAGTCCCCTCCCCCCTTCAGTTAGAACACACAATAGGGAACACATTAACCCCTTGATCGGCCCCTAGTGGTTAATCCCTTCACTGTCAGTGACATTTTTACAGTAATCAATGCATTTTTATAGCACTGATCTTTGTAAAAATGCCAATGGACCCAAAAATGTGTCAAAATTGTCCAATGTATCCGCCATAATGTCGCAGTCCCGATAAAAATCGCAGATTGCCACCATTACTAGTAAAAAAAAAAAATTAATAATAAAAATGCCATAAAACTATCCCCTATTTTGTAGACGCTATAACTTTTGCGCAAACCAATCAATTTACGCTTATTACGTTTTTTTTACCAAAAATATGTAGAAGAGTACATATCGGCCTAAACTGAGGAAAAAATAGTTTTTTTATACATTTTTGGTGGATATTTATTATAACAAAAAGTTAAAAATATTGCGTTTTTTTCAAAATTGTCGATCTTTTTTTGTTTATAGCGCAAAAAATAAAAACCATAGAGGCGATCAAATACCATAAAAAGAAAGCTCTATTTGTGGTATAGAAAGGACGTCAATTTAGTTTGGGTGCAACGTCGCACGACCGCAGAATTGTCAGTTAAAGCAAACGCAGTGCCGAATCGCAAAAAGTGTTCTGGTCAGGAAGGGGGTAAAATCTTCCGGGACTGAAGCGGTTAACCACTTGATCACTGGGCACTTAAACCCCCTTCCTAACCAGACCAATTTTTAGCTTTCAGTGCTCTCACATTTTGAATGACAATTACTCAGTCATGCAGTACTGTACCCATGTGTCCTTTTTTTTTCACACAAATAGAGCTTTCTTTTGGTGGTATTTGATCACCTCTGGGTTTTTTATTTTTTGTGCTATAAATGAAAAAAAAACACGACAATTTTCAAAATAATAACAATATTTTTTACTTTTTGCTATAATAAATATCCAAAAAAAAAAACTTTTTTTTTTTCATCAGTTTAGGCCAATATGTATTCTTCTACATATTCTTGGTAAAAAGAAAAAAAAACGCAATAAGCGTATATTGATTGGTTTGCGCAAAAGTTATAGCGTCTACAAAAAGACCGAAAATTTTGTAAAAAAAATGCATTTTTCCTCATGGATATGTTAGATCAATGTCGCTCGAGAAGGGAAAGGCGAGGCAATGGGGGATAGGGGGGCGGGTGTGTTTTGAGGGGGGACACAGGGGAACAGGCCGCGGAGAGTCCTCAGGGAGTATGAGGAGATGGAGGGGGCAAGGTCGGGTGCGTTTGGGAGTGTCTGTAATGAGTCCAACATGCCCAGGTGGCCTGAAATTTGGTGGGTGGATCATTGGCTTGGGAAATGAGTTGCTCCATATTCGCTATCCTGTCTACCCTGCGGATCCAGTCCTGTACCGTGGGGGGGGGGGGGCGGGGTTTCTCCATCGCGCAGGGATACATAAGTTGGCTGCGTTGATCAGGTGTATAGTCAGGGATTTTTTGTATGAAATGGGGGACTCTTGTCACACTCAGTGTGGTGTAGTAAATAGCAGGCGGGAGAGAAGTCCGGGGTGTATGTAGTGATTTGGGAGATTAGCCGATGGATTTTCAACCAAAATGGTTGTATAAGGGTGCATTCCCACCAGATGTGGAGCAGGGTACCTCGAGTGTCATTACACCTCCAGCAGGACGGAGGGACTGGAGGGGTGGAAGTGGTGGACCTTGTCGGGGGTCTGATACCATTTCGAGAAAAGTTTGTATCTATTTTCCTGCGTCGTGACGTTAATGGAGCCCTTGTGCATGAGGGTGAATATGTGATCCCAGTCCGTGGGGGTGAGGTCTAAGGACAGGTCGTTTTCCCATTGTTGTACAATTTTGTCCTCTTTGACCTTGTGACCTGAAAACAGGAGGGAATAGTTTAAGGAAATTAGGTGACCTTGAGGTTCTGTGGAGGTGCAGAGAAATTTGAACGGTGTGAGATCCCTGTGCCAGAGAGAGGATTGCCTGGATGATTGAAGGAAATGTCTCAATTGTAAATATTTGTAAAAGGGTATGTTGTGGTTAGGCATTGTAGCCGAGAGAGTAGGGAAAGGGAGGAGAATCCCATTTTGAAAGAAGTTCTGCGCTCTGGCTTGCGAGGTGTGAGTCTCTAGGGTTGGGTCTTTTAAGGTGAGTCCCGGGGGAAAGTCTGGGTTGTTGTCCAGTGGAGTCATGGGGCCTGGCGAGGGTGAGAGGGCCAGCAATTTGCATGCTCTTTTGAAAAGTGAGAGTGTGGTACCAATGAGAGGGTGGGAGGCGAATTCCCTGGGTACATTTGTGTGGTTTATCCATGGCGCATTAGCGATGGGGAGGCTTGCAAAAGAAGCTTCCAAGGCGATCCAGTCTTTTGAGGGACGGTGTATATGCCAATCCACCAGTCTGGTCAGGTGGCAGGCCCAATGGTATTTTTGGAGATCTGGGAGACCCAATCCCCCCAATTGTTTGGGAAGAACTAACCTGTCCCAGCTAAGACGTGGATGTTTGGAGGCCCACACAAAAGTCCGACAGAGAAGTTTATAGGAGGCAAAGAAGGATACCGGTAACGTGATCGGGATGGCTTGGAGGAGGTAGAGGAGTCTGGGTAGAATATTCATTTTTAATATTGCGATTCTGCCCAGCCAAGAAAATTAACCCAGATTCCATTTCTGTAGGTCACCTTGGATGGATCGGATCAGTGGAAGAAAATTTTTGGCGTAAAGGTCCCTTAGGTGGGTTGTAATTTTGATCTCAAGGTATGATATTTCGAATTTCTCCCAGACAAACGGAAAATTACTACGACAAAGGTTTACCGTACCGGTAAAGTAATATTGAGGGCTTTGGATTTCTCAAAATTAATTTGAAGATTGGATAAGATTTTGAAAAGAGCAAAATCCGCTAGAAGGTTAGGGATGGTCGTTATAGGGTCTGTCAGAAAGGGTAAGATGTCGTCAGCGTAAGCCGCTAGTTTATACTGCTTTTGTTGGATGTCAACTCCTCTGACAGCAGGATTATTTCTCAGTTTACGGAGCAAGGGTTCCATTGTCATAATGAAAATTAGGGGTGATAAGGGGCATCCCTGATGGGTCCCATTGGATACAGAGAAGGCGTGTGACAAGCCTCCATTAATCCGGAGCCTAGCGGTCGGGGATGCATATAGGGATAGAATCATTTGTAGCATGCGTGGTGGGAAGCCTGCCGCTTGCAAAATGGCTTCCATGTAATCCCAGGCGACCCGGTCGAACGCCTTCTCTGCATCCAGGGAGAGAAAGAATCCTTGTGTAGCTGTTTTGGTAAGCCAGTGGTGAATGTTGAGGGCCTTTGTGGTGTTGTCTCTAGCCTCACGGCCAGGGACAAAACCGACCTGGTCAAGAGAGACCAGGGATGGAATGAAAGGGAGGATACGATTGGCCAGAACTTTAGCGTATAGTTTTAAATCAACGTTAAGAAGCGATATGGGGCGATAGTTGGGGACTAACGTGGGGTCTTTGCCCTGTTTGGGAATAAGTGTAATATGGGCTTCCAATAAATCTTTGTGAGCGATCGAGGTTGTTGTAAGGTTATTAAGTGCTTTGGCTAAATGTGGTAGGAGGATGTTCGGGAATGATTTGTAGTAGGCTGCCGTGAGGCCATCCGGCCCCGGGCTTTTGCCTGTCTTTATTTGGTTTAAGGCAAAGAGGATTTTGTCCGATGATATTGGAAGATCTAGTGTATGTGAGTCCTCCGGGGTGAGCGGAGTGGGGCCGAATTGTGCTAAAAAGTCAGTAAGTGTCTTCCTACGGTCAACCGATGCGTCTGTAGTTTGGGTAGTCGGGAGGTTATACAGCTTGGTAAAATATTGAACGAATTGCGCTGAGATGCCCTAGTTGGTGACCACTGCCTCTCCATTGGGATTGATGAGCTTGTGGTTGGTATGAGAGGCTTTTTTGGTTTGAAGAACCCTCGCCAAAAGTTTACCGGCTTTGTTGCCAAATTCATAATATAGTTTTTGTGACAGTGCGTACTTGCGTTTAACCGCTGTGGTCAGTGCTTCTAAGAGTTCTTCCCTAGCTTGGGAGAGTTCTGCCAATGAGGAAATGGCGAGGGAAGCCTTGTGTGTCTGTTCTAGTGTGCGAATGCGAGCCGTTAACTCCGCCATGCGGGTGTTTTTGCGTTTGTTTCGGTGTGCAGCTATGGACATTAGTTCTCCGCGAATAACACATTTGTGTGCCACCCATGTGACCGTGGGTGCTATGTCTTGTGCCGAATTATCCTGAAAAAAGTTGGAGAGGCAAGTGGTCAGTCTTTGAACGTTCATCTCATCAGTCAATAAAGAACTGTCTAGTCGCCAGATGCGTGTCTTCATGTTGGGCGAGTTCAATCGTAAGGTCATGGAGATGGGGTTGTGGTCCGAGAGTATGGCCGGGTCTATGGTTGCTTTGGCGAGGTGTGAGACATCTGTCTGAGAAAGAAAGAAGTGATCAAGTCTGGAATACTTATTGTGTGGTGTGGAGAAGAAAGTAAAATCTTTTTCTTTGGGATGTAATGTGCGCCATGTATCATGGAGAAGTAAGTTGTGGAACTGTTGCTTGATCGACCTTAGGGCCCTGTAGGTTAAGGAAGAGGTCCCATTTGAAGTGTCAATAGAGGGGGTTAAGGGGACGTTGAAATCACCGCCCATGATAAGGGTTCCTGATTGGAAGCTGGAGAGTTGCTGGAGGGTATTACGAAAAAAGGTGACTTGGCCTGTATTAGGAGCATAAATATTGGCAATAGTGATGGGCAGTTGGTTTAAGGTGCCTTTGATAAAGAGAAAATGGCCTAGCGGGTCTGCTTGTACTTCCGATACCTGGATTGGGCAGTTTTTACAAAGGAGTATAGTAACACCTTTTGATTTAGCCTCTGAATTGGAGGAATGAAAGGCTGTGGGGAAGTAGTGATTTTTCAGTTTGGGGATAGAATCCGACCGGAAGTGGGTCTCCTGTATGAGTGCGATATGTGTTTTAGCTTGTTGTAGAGAGTGGAGGAGGTGTCCGCTGAGGTGTGACAGACGATTGGTTCATCTTGATCGGGGCGTCATGAGCCGGGGTAGATCAGTAGGTTGGAACAGGAACTCCTGAATCGGCTTAAGGAAAGTTGTGTTGCCGCAATGAGAAAGGCAGCTCTTGTCCCTTAGGTCGGAGGCTCGCTGCAGAAGTTTGCTAGCAGAATGATCTGTGGGCGTCCGCTGTAGGAAGCGTGGCCCAAGAGACTTAGTAAGTGTCACGGGGTGGAGTCAGAAGTCACTTAGCCTTGTGGTAGATGTAGTGTCTGGCCGGATGCAGCGCAGTGCAGTGTCCGTGGGCTATAGCCAGAGAGTCTCATGCCGCTTAAGAAGATGTGGGCGGGATAGTAAGGACTGCAGCCAGATATGTGAATAGGAGGACATGGCAGTGTCTAGGAATGCCCAATAGAAGTCTTGGTGATGTCCCTAACATGAAAAGCTGGCTCAATAGACAAAACACAGTCTCTAGGCTTCCCATATCCTTAGCTCTTGAGGGAAATCAAAAATTAGAACCTAGAACAATATAAAGTCAGAAAAGGCACAAAACGGTGCTAAACAGAATAAAACTGGAATAGAAGGAAGATTCCCTTCGCCCAAATTTTAGCGGTCTTTGCGTGCTCTCCTGGATTGTGGGGAGGTAGTGAGGCTTGCATCTCCAGGACCGGTCCGGTAGCTGGTCTGGGTCCTGAGGGTAAAGGGTGAGCGTCTCCTACAGTGTCTGGAATTTTGAGAGTCCATAGGTTCTTCTCCTCACCACTCGTGATCCGCCGGTGCAATGTGGAAAGCGGCAGGCCTGTGCTGGCCATCGGGACTACCGGGAGATTCCCGGTGGGCCGATTGGCAGCGGGCCACTACAATGACTCAGATGTCAGACAGTGACTGTGTCACTGTCTCTCTCCGTCCCAGCGTCGCCTGGCGCCGGGCGGCTCCGCTCCTGCACTCGGCGGGCGGGCCGGCCGCCGGCGTCACAAAAGAACAGGCAGGCAATGCATTGGCACTCCCCCAGGCACTCCCCCTAACAGCTATCAATATAGCCATTTGGGCGGCCTCTTTGTCCCGGCGCCGTGACGTCACTCACGGATGGAGGGCGGAGGCGGCCTGGGGACATAGGAGGAGGCGGAGCCAGGGCGTAGCAAAGCAAGCCTGGCTGCAAGTCTGCAACCTAGAGGAGCCGAAGCCAAGGAGGAGAATTCGGAATCGGATCAGAAGTTCAGAACCACCACCAGGCACCAGCAACAAGTACAGAGAGACCAAGGCTATAGTGTCACTGTCATCATTCAAGTAAGCAGCAGTGCAGCACTATAGTAATAATAACTTTTCTAATAATAATAGTAATTACTAGTAAGTAACTGAATATACAGCATGGAGGGGGGGAGGGGTAAATCTGTACTGTATAAATGTACTGCCTCTGGTCATGGTTAAATTATTCATCAGTTACCATGGCCAGTGGCATTAAATTAATAATTGACCAGTGGCATTAAATTAATATTAATGCCAGGCATTAATATTAATTTAATGCCACTGGTCAATTATTAATTTAATGCCACTGGCCATGGTAACTGATGAATAATTTAACCATGACCAGTGGCAGTACATTTACAGTACAGATTTACCCCTCCCCCCCTCCCCCCGCCATGCTGCATATTCAGTTACTAAAAGTAACTGAATACGCAGCATGGCAGGGGGAGGGAGGGGGGTAAATCTCTATTGTAAATGTACTGCCATTGGTGATGGTTAAATTATAAAGTAACTGAATATGCAGCATGGCGGGGGGAGGGGGGGAGGGGTTAATCTGTACTGTAAATGTACTGCCACTGGACATGGTTAAATTATTCATCCATCAGTTACCATGGCCAGTGGCATTAAATTAATAATTGATCAGTGGCATTAAATTAATATTAACCACTTACCAACCGGCCCATAGCCGAATGACGGCTGCAGGGCGGTTGGATAACTCTGGGAGGACGTACTATGACGTCCTCCCAGAATTCCCCTCTCGCGCGCCCCCTGGGGCGCGCACCCGAACACATCCGTGACCGCCGGGTCCAGGGGACCCGGCGCATCACGGATCCCGGTAAATGACCGCTGATCGCGGCCGTTTACCATGTGATCGCGCCGTCAAATGACGGCGCGATCACATGTAAACAGACCGGCGTCATCTGATGACGCCGGTTCCTCTCCTCCCCTCCTGTGTACTGATCGGTACACAGTGAGCGGGGAGGGGGATGGATGGATGTCTGCAGCGCTGTGGGCTGTATGTGTAGTGCCCACAGCGCTGCACAGAGACATCCATCCATCCATGCTCAGCCATCCCTCACTACTATGCAATGCTGTACCCCCACACTACTCTGCAATACTCTGCAATGCCACCACAATACTCTGCAATGCTGTGCAATACTCTGCAATGCCCCCACAATACTCTGCAATGCTGTGCAATACTCTGCAATGCCCCCACAATACTCTGCAATGCTGTGCAATACTCTGCAATGCCCCCACAATACTCTGCAATGCTGTGCAATACTCTGCAATGCCCCCACAATACTCTGCAATGCTGTGCAATACTCTGTAATGCCCCCACAATACTCTGCAATGCTGTGCAATACTCTGTAATGCCCCCACAATACTCTGCAATGCTGTGCAATACTCTGTAATGCCCCCACAATACTCTGCAATGCCCCCACAATACTCTGCAATGCCCCCACAATACTCTGCAATGCCCCCACAATACTCTGCAATACTGTGCAATACTCTGCTATGCCCCCACAATACTCTGCAATGCCCCCGCCATACTCTCTGCCATGCCCCCGCCATACCCCGCCATACTCCGCAAATACCCCGCCATACTCCGCCATACCCCGCCATACTCCGCAAATACCCCGCCATACTCCGCCATACCCCGCAATACCCTGCCATACCCCGCCATACCCCGCCATACTCCGCAATACTCCGCCATACTCCGCCATACCCCACCATACTCCGCAATACCCTGCCATACCCCGCCATACTCCGCAATACCCCGCCATACTCCGCAATACCCCGCCATACCCTGCCATGCTGAGCCATGCTCAGCTGTACTCGCCCTCTGTATGTGGTCAGGCTGTGAAAGTCTCACACATGTGGTATCGCCGTACTCAGGAGGAGTAGGAGAATCTATTTTGGGGTGTACATTTTTATGTACATGTTATGTGGTAGAAATATTGTATAAATGGACAACTTTGTGTTAAAAAAAAAAAAAGCGTTTTAACCACTTCCCGCCCGCCGGCCATCATACAACGTCCTTGATTTTGTGCGGAGATATCTGAATGATGGTTGCAGCTACAGGCATCATTCAGATATCAGCTTTTTCAGCCGGCGATTCCCTACACCATGAGAATGATCATAGCAGCTGTTCCACTGCTTGATCGTTCTTACGGGAGGCGAGAGGGGACATCCCCCCTTCCCGCCGCCTTGCGGTGCTTCTACCGACTCACCGCTACGATCGAAGCCAGGATCTTTTTTTTTTTTTTTTTTTAATTTCAGGCTTCCCAGCCTAGAGGTGAGATGTGGGGTCTTAATGACCCCATATCTCACTGTAAAGAGGACCTGTCATGCCATATTCCTATTACAAGGATGTTTATATTCCTTGTAATAGGAATAAAAGTGGTCAAAAAAATTTTTTAAGGAAAAAAGCATCAAACTAAAATAAATAAAGTAAAATTAACAATAAAAAAAATAAATAAATTTTAAAGCGCCCCTGTCCCTGCGTGCTCGCATGCAGAAGCGAACGCATACGTAAGTCCGGCCCACATATGAAAATGGTGTTCAAACCACACATGTGAGGTATCGCTGCGATCGGTAGAGCGAGAGCAATAATTTTGGCCCTAGACCTCCTCTGTAACTGAAAACATGTAACCAGTAAAAAATTTTAAAGCGTCGCCTATGGGGATTTTTGAGTAGCAAAGTTTGGCGCCATTCCACAAGCGCGTGCAATTTTGAAGGGTGACATGTTGGGTATCTATTTACTCGGTGTAACTTCATCTTTCACATTATGCAAAAACATTGGGATAACTTTACTGTTTTGGTTTTTGTAAAGCACAAAACTGTTTTTTTTCCAAAAAAAACGCGTTAAAAAAATTGCTGCGCAAATACCGTGCGAGATAAAAAGTTGCAACGACTGCCATTGTATTCTCTAGGGTCTTTGCTAAAAAAAACATATATAATGTTTTGGGGTTCTAAGTAATTTTCTAGCTAATAAATGATGATTTTTACATGTAGGAGAGAAATGTCAGAATTGGCCTGGGTGCTCCAGAACGCCTGAAGGTGCTCCCCTGCATGTTGGGCCTCTGTATGTGGCCACGCTGTGTAAAAGTCTCACACATGTGGTATCACTATACTTGGGAGTAATAGCAGAATGTGTTTTGGGGTGTCATTTGTGTGGTATGCATATGCGGTCTGTGAGAAATACCCTGCTAATATGACAATTTTGTGGAAAAAAAAAAGTAAAAAAAAAACCTTGATTTTGAAAAGAATTGTGGGAAAAAATGACAACTTCAAAAAACTCACCATGCATCTTTCTAAATACCTTGGAATGTCTTCTTTCCAAAAAGGGGTCATTTGGGGGGTATTTGTACTTTTCTGGCATGTTAGGGTCTCAAGAAATTAGATAGGCCGTCAGTAATTCAGGTGTGATCAATTTTCAGATATTCGCACCATAGCTTTTGGACTCTATAACTTTCAAAAAGACCAAATAATATCCACCGACTTGGGTTATTTTTACCAAAGATATGTAGCGGTATAAATTTTGGCCAAAATATATGAAGAAAAATTACTAATTTGCAAAATATTATAACAGAAATGAAGAAAAATGTATTTTTTTACAGATTTTTCGGTCTTTTTTCTTTTACGGCGCAAAAAATAAAGAACCCAGCAGTGATTAAATACCACCAAAAGAAAGCTCTATTTGTGTGAAAAAAAGGACAAAAATTTCATAAAGATACAGTGTTGCATGACTGAGTAATTGTCATTCAAAATGTGAGAGCACCAAAAGCTGAAAATTGGTCTGGTTAGGAAGGGGGTTTAAGTGCCCAGTTGTCAAGTGGTTAATGCTACAGTGGCATTAATATTAATTTAATGCCACTGGTCAATTATTAATTTAATGCCGCTGACCACGGTAACTGATGAATAATTTATTGCCACTGGTCAATTATTAATTTAATGCCACTGGTCAATTATTAATTTAATGCCACTGGTCAATTATTAATTTAATGTCACTGGTCATGGTAATTGATGAATAATTTAATGTCACTGGTCACGGTAATTGATGAATAATTTAATGCCACTGGTCACGATAACTGATTAGTAATTTAATGTCACTGGTCATGGTAATTGATGAATAATTTAATGCCACTGGTCACGATAACTGATTAGTAATTTAATGTCACTGGTCATGGTAAATGATGGATAATTTAATGTCACTGGTCACGGTAATTGATGAATAATTTAATGCCACTGGTCACGATAACTGATTAGTAATTTAATGTCACTGGTCATGGTAATTGATGAATAATTTAATGTCACGGTAATTGCTGAATAATTTAATGCCACTGGTCACGATAACTGATTAGTAATTTAATGTCACTGGTCACGGTAATTGATGAATAATTTAATGTCACTGGTCACAGTAATTGATGAAAAATTTAATGCCACTGGTCACGATAACTGATTAGTAATTTAATGTCACTGGTCATGGTAATTGATGAATAATTTAATGTCACTGGTCACGGTAATTGATGAATAATGTAATGTCACTGGTCACGGTAATTGATGAATAATTTAATGCCACTGGTCACGATAACTGATTAGTAATTTAATGTCACTGGTCATGGTAATTGATGAATCATTTAATGCCACTGGTCACGGTAACTGCGGTAACTGATTAGTAATGTTATGTCACTGGTGATGGTAACTGATTAATAATTTATTATCACTAGTCATGGTAACTGATTAATAATTTAATGTCACTGGTCACGGTAACTGATTAATAATTTAATGTCACTGGTCACGGTAAATGATTAATTTAATGCCACTGGTCTCGGTAAATGATTAATAATTTAATGCCACTGGTGAATTAATTTACTGCCACTGGTCACGGTAACCGATGAATGAATTTACTAGTGCCACTGCTGATCATGGTCACTGATGAATGAATTTACTATTGCCACTGCTGGTCATGGTCACTGATGAATGAATTTGCGGCCACTGGTCATGGTCACTGATGAATTAATGTACTGCCACTGGTAGTCATGGTCACTGATGAATTAATGTACTGTCACTGCTGGTCATGATCACTGATGATGAATGGATGTACTGCCACTGGTCACTGATGAAATAATGACTGACCACTGGTCAGCCATTAATTCATCAGTGACCAGTGGCAGTACATTAATTCATCAGTGACCAGTGGCAGTACATTAATTCATCAGTGACCAGTGGCAGTACATGAGTTCATCAGTGACCAGTGGCAGTACATTCATTCATCAGTGACCAGTGGCAGTACATTCAATTAATCAGTGACCAGTGGCAGTACATGAGTTCATCAGTGACCAGTGGCAGTACTGGCATTCTTGGCAGCAGCACTGCTTGGGGAATCATTGCTGGGTTGGCTGAGAGCTCTGCTGAAGTGCTCATCCACCAATGAGCTGATATCTTCCTAGAAATATGTGAACAGGACACTTCTGGAGGCCTCTCCTTCTCTGGGCTGCAGTCCTCTTCTTTAATATTGGCTGGGGTATGGCTGGAGAAGGAGCTGGCACTGCTACCATTGCTGTTGCTGCCACTCTTTGGAGCTTCCTGCATCATGGAGTAAAAGGCTAGTTTCTGTATAATATAAACTGACAACAACCATCAGCCAAGTTTTTATTAATTAAAAGAGAAGTATGTTTTATTTTTTTATTTTTGCTGTTTTATACTTACCTAGATGGATGCTGCATCTGTCCCCCGGCGCCTATGCACTGAGAACCAAGCCATCAAACACCGCTGATGGCTCGGTTCTGTTAGCTCCCCGAGCAGAGAGCTGCTGCCTGTCAATCAGCAGCTCTCTGCTCTGCCCCCCCCCTTGCTCACTGGAGTGCTGAGCTGTGGAAGAGCGAGGAGGAGTGGCTGTCTCAGACTCTCAGTGGCTCTCTGAGAGGCTGAGGCGGCTATCAAGCCAAGCACCTGGCAGGTCCAGACTTTATTGTCATGATGACGCGGTGCCTGGACTGATTTTGGTGACATCAGTAGAGAGAAGACTTCAGCCCACTCTCTGCTGAAAATGGGTCACAGGAGTGTAAAACGAATTACACTCCTGTGATCCACAGGAGAAGCCCAGCCAAACGAGCTCAGGCTGGACTATTAAAATCGCTATTAAACTTTTCCAAGAAAACTTTACAAATGGCATATTGGTGTATTTGGAAAATGCAGATGCAAAAATCTGCAATGCAACAATCTTTTCCAGATCAGTTGCCCTGTCCTAGATTTTGCAATTCTTTTGCCAATTCATGACAGGTATTTATGTGTCTGTATTGCTTGTTCAAACCTTAATACCATAGATAATAACATAAGATTAATAGAAGTTTACTTCAGAAGTATATAAGCAGTTTTGAAATTCTAGAGAAATGTTTAAATAATGTATTACACTTTAACTAAACCCATTAGGTGTGACTTGCAACAACAAACATGTTAAAACACAAGACTAAACGTAAAGGAGGAGCTGAGAAGTTAAGAGAAAAAAAAAAGCAAGCACTTGAGGCAGATGCCACTAAATGTGTAAAACTAGACGTATTATTTGCTGGAACATCAGCAAAAGCTGAGAGCAGCACTGGCCTGACTGCTGTGGTAAGTCAGACATAAATTTTTTATTCCTTTTTAAACATAAAGATTTGTGGACTTTTTGGATAATATTATGCCTACAGTTGTGACTTACTATATGTCCATTCTTAGGCTGGGTCCACAATAGAGGAGAGTGGAGAGGAGAGAGAGCATGAGGCAGGCGATGAATGTGAAGACGATAGAGGAGATGAGCAGGAACATGAGTGTAGACAAGAGAGAGAAGGCTTGAAAAAAGACAGAGGATTAGAGAGAGGAGAAGATATAACGCATGAGAGAGTAGATGACAGAGGAGATGTAAACCAAGGAGAGAGTGTAGAAATGGCAGCATACACAGAGGAAAGTGAAGTCACAGAGGAAAACATTGATTATTACATTCGTCCCCACCAGGAAAACTTGAAGATATTTTTTAATTATCATCCGCAACAAACATCAAGAAATCCATTGGTACAGAGAGTGTTCTGGTGCAAGGATGGCACTAATAGACGGTGGCTTACTTACTGCCAAGAACGCCATGCATTACATTGCTCTGTCTGCATAGCATTTGCCAAGTTAGCTGACAGATCTCCATTCATAAGTGGTATGACAGACTGGAAACATGTTCATCAGCGCATAGAGGAACATGAAAAGAGCATGGCACATAAAACCTGTGCAGAAGCATACTTCTTAAATGCCTCTAAATTAGATGTTCAACATTTACTTAGTGGAAGTCAGCTGTCCTCACACAGAGAACAAATCAGAAAGAGGCGACAAATACTGGAGCGTGTAGTTGATGTTGTAAAATTGATTGGCAAAAGAGGACTTAGCTATAGGTCAGAGAATGAGGCTGCATACATGCTTGATGACAGCAATATTGATCATGGTAACTTCTTAGAAATTATACTCCTGTTAAGCAAGTATGATGTCTGTCTGAAAGAGCATTTAAAAGAATGCATTGAAAAATCTACGAAGTTACATCAGACTGGGGCAAAAGGCAGAGGTTCCCTGGTTACGTTTCTGTCTGCAAGAACCATCAATTCTGTCATTGACACCATTCAGCACCTTATACAGGAGACCATTGTGAGAGACATAAAGAATGCCGTAATGTTCTCTGTGCAAATTGACACCACACAAGACATCACCTCACAAGACCAGTGTTCTATTGTTTTGCGATATGTTACAGACACCATTCATGAAAGGCTTATTAGCATTGTCAAGTGTAAAGAATCTACTGGACAATATTTTGTGGATATTGTTTCTGAGCTTGCGGAGAAGATCAATTTGGACTTGAGCAAGTGCATTGGACATGCTACAGATGGTGCCTCTAACATGCAAGGCCGCTACAAAGGCTTTTCTACTCACATGTCCAAATTTTCACCAAATCAAGTGCATGTTTGGTGCTATGCCCATGTTCTTAACTTAGTTTTGGCTGACACAACCCAAACAGTAATTCAATGTGGATCACTTTTTGCAGTGCTTAATGACATCGCAGTGTTCTTTTGCGAGTCATATAAAAGGATGAATGTGTGGAAAAGTGAGCGCCAAGACAAGCACCAGAGACGACTCTCACTAATTGGAGAGACACGGTGGTGGGCCAAGGATAACGCTCTCAGGAAAGTGTTTGGATCATTTGCAAATCCAGACAATTGTCTCTATGTGGATGTCATTCTTGCATTGACAGCAATACAAGAAGATATTACCTTAAAAACGACTGCTCGCATTCAAGCACGAGGATTTGTTGAAGCTCTGCTGAAGTATGAGATGATACTGACGGCACAAACCTTCCTTAGAATATTTGAGAAGACTTCACCACTGTCCAAATATCTTCAAACACAGGGGATGGATATACTGTCTGCTCATAGAATGGTTTTGGCAACATATGAAAGTCTTAAAAATATGTCAAGAGATTTTGCCTCAGTTAGCGCAGCTGCAGAGAAATTTGTTCTGTGGGCAAATGAAAAATTGCAGGAGCAGGACAAAGAGATAGAACTGGAAGTTCAGTCTACATTGCCATCACAAAGAAATAGGAAGAAGAAAACCATGCCTGGAGAGATTGCTCATGCTGAAACGATCACAAGTCCAGAAAAGGCTTATGAAGTCACAGTTCATAATAAAATAATGGACACAGCTACAGAGACATTGCACAGAAGGTTCCTAAGTCATGGCACACTCTATGCTGACCTTGCATTTCTGGACCCAAGAAACTTCGCTCAGTTAAGGTCTTCGTCTCTTTCACCACTGATGTTCCAAGAACTTAGCAAATGTCTGTTGAAGTTTGACAGTGAAGCAAGTCCTGAGAATCTACAGTGTGAATTAAGCAGTTTTGCTCTTCAGTGGGAAAGATTAAAAATGTCTCCACTGGACGAATACAAGGTAAAAACATTGGAGAATGAGAGTGAAGATGAGCAGGTTGAAATCCAGTGTAAAAAGTGTTCCTCATGTAAAGAATGCCCTCTATGTTGCTACCAGATTCTCAGGAGGTTCAATCTAATGTCAAATGCCTACCACCTCCTAGGTCTTGCATACCAGTTCCTACTCACCCTGTCCATCACTCAGGTTGCTTGTGAACGTACATTTTCAACACTCAAGTTCATCAAAAGCAGACTCAGAACCAACCTGTCACAAGAGCATCTGGAAGCTTTTATGTTGATGTCAACAGAAAAGGACATCCTCTGCTCTCTTGACTCTGAAGTGATCATTGACAAAGTTGCAGAGAAAAGTGAATTGTTTTCTAAGCTTCTTCTATAGGCCCTAACAGTGGTTTTGGACCTTTTTGTATGGTTAGCCGTTTATACTGCCTTGGTAATTCGCATTGTATGTTAGAGTGGATTTTTCCCTGTCTTTTTATGTTTGTGATTCCCACAAGTTATTGTTTGAACTGTTTCTTGTTAATATTATATTCAAACGTAAGTTGTTATTTATAACTGTTTTCCTTATTTATGACACCTGCCATTGAACGGAGTGTAACTTACACATTTCATTCTAAAGGCGTCTGTAATGTTGGAATGCATCCTTTTCTCTAGATAATAAAAAAAAGCTGTTTATACATACAGTGGAATGTTTTTACTTATTTTTTTGCGCAATTGCGTATAGTTTATATACTGTTTTTGTGTGTGTTTGAAAAATTAAAGTGGGCCGGTCTGGATGAAGTCCAGGGCCAAATTTTTGTCCCAGTCCAGCCCTGGAAAGCGGCATACCAATTAGGCACCGGTACAGGGGCGATTCCAAGCGTGGCACAGAAGTGAGGCAGATCCTCCGGTACCTTAAGGAGAGCTGTGCGGCCATTATTGGAAGCCAAAAGACAAAATGGGAACTTCCATTTGTAGATGATATTTTTCTCCCTGAGGACATCCAGGGGGGGCCTCAGGTCTCTTCTGTGTTGTAGGGTAATTCCTGATAGGTCTTGGTATATTTGGACGTGGGCTCCTGCATGAAGAATCTGCTGACTGCCCCTGGCCTGCTTTAAGATTTCCTCTTTTAATTTATAGTCCACAATGCAGCAGATTATGTCCCGTGGGGGATCATTCTCCCCTCCTTTAGGGCGCAGGGTGCAGTGTATTCTCTCCATTGCGATAGGTGTTTGCGGGGGTCGGTGAAGGAGGCCATTGAAGAGGCTCACTACTGCCTGGGAGATCTGCTCCCCCTCAATGGATTCCGGAAGGCCTCTGACACGGAGATTGTGCCTCCGACCCCTGTTGTCAAGGTCTTCTAGGTGTCGCTGCATGTCACGCATCCACAGCGTGTGGGAGTCAAGGCAGTCGGTGACTGAATGAATAGCATTGTCATGGCGTTCAGTCACTGTCTCCACCATCTGTACATGCTCATTTAAGGCGCGAAAATCCAGCCGCAGCTCAGAGATGGCGGCGGATAAAGTATCCTTAATGTCATCTGCTATTGAGCGTAAATCTTGAATATTGATCGGTGGTTGGGGACTGAGTACAATCCCGTCTCCCCCTCCGCTGGAGCGGGTATGCAGAGAGTCTGGTGGGTTCAGGCTGTTCAGCGGCAGCAGTTGTGCTCCGGAGTGTGCTGGGCCGTGGTGAGCAGGCGCCATGTTGCCTCTGCCGGCTCTGAACATCTACGGGATATTGTGGCTTCGTGACCCGGTTAGGTCCCTGGGGGACCTAGAGCGGGAGGCAGAGGAGGATCGGGAAGCAGTGCCCATTATCTGAAGGTAACGTGGTGTGAAAATACCTCCAAGCTTCGTTAAGAATCTCCTGTGGCAGACAGAGCTCCGAGCTCAGACGTCCGTCTCCATGCCAGGTCAGGCCACGCCCCTACACATATCATTTTTTGACTACCTCTTATTTGAAGGCCCTGGAGCACCAGGACAATGGAAACACCCAAAAATTACCCCATTTTGGAAAGAAAACACCCAATGTATATTCCTATGGCATAATTACTCTTTTGAACATGTCATTTATTTCCAAAAGTTTTTGGAAAATTAGGAAAAAATAAATCAAAAAGCTTTTTTTTTTTACACAAAGCTGTCCATTTATACAATATTTCTAACACATAGCATGTACATAGCAAAAATTACACCCCAAAATATATTCTGCTACTCCTCCTGAATACAACAATACCACATGTTTGAGACTTTTCCACAGCCTGGTCACATACAGAGGCCCAACATGCAGGGAGCACCATCAGGTGTTCCAGGGGCATACATTTCAAATCTAATTTGACTACTTATTACACTTTTGTGAGGCACTGTAGTGGCACTGATGGGCACAGTAGTGGCATGGATGTAGCACGGATGAGAACTGATGTGGCATGGATGAGGAATAGATGAACATGAAAGAGGCATAAATGAGCCATGGATGGGGATGGATGAGCCATGGATGGGGATGGATGAGCAGTGGACGGGGATGGCTGAGCATGGATGGGGATGTCTGAGCCATGAATGTGGATGGATGAACCCTGGATGGGGATGGATGGGCCATGGATGGGGATGGATGAGCATGGATGGGGATGGCTGAGTATGGATGAGGATGGCTGAGCATGTATAAGGATGGCTAAGCATGGATGGAGATGGCTGAGTATGGATGAGGATAGCTGAGCATGGATGGGGATGGTTGAGCATGGATGAGAGTGGTTGAGCATGGATGGGGGTGGCTGAGCATGGATGGGAAGGGCTGAGCATGGATGGGAATGGCTGAGTATGGATGGGGATGGCTGAGTATATATGAGGATGGCTGAGCATGAATGGGGATATCTGAGTATGGATGGGGATCCCTGAATATGAATAAGGATGGTTGAGTATGGATAGAATGGCTGAGCATGGATGGGGATGGCTGAGCATGGATGGGGTTGGCTGAGTATGGATGGGGATGGCTGAGCCATTAATGGGGATGGCCGAGCGTGGATGGGGATGGATGAACATAGATGGGGATGGGTGAGCCATGGATGGGGATGGATGAGCATGGATGGGGATGATTGAGTAGGGATGAGGATGGCTGAGCATGGATAGGGATGACTGAGCATGGATGGGGTTGGCTGAGTATGGATGGGAATGACTGAGCCATTAATGGAGATGGCCGAGCCATGGATGGGGATGGATGAGCCGTGGATGGGCATGGATGAACATAGATGGGGATGGATGAGCCATGGTTGGGGATGGATGAGCATGGATGGGGATGATTGAGTATGGATGAGGATGGCTGAGCATGGATAGGGATGGCTGAGCATGGATGGGGATTGTTGAGCATGGATGGGGATGGTTGAGCATGGATGGGGAGAGCTGAGCATGAATGGGGATGGCTGAGTATGGATGAGATGGCTGAGCATTGATGGGGGTGGCTAAGCATGGATGGGCATGGCTGAGCATGGATGAGGATGGCTGAGCATAGATGGGGTTGGCTGAGTATGGATGGGGATGGCTGAGCCATGAATGGGCATGGCTGAGCCGTGCATGGGAATGGATGAGCCATGGATGGGGATGGATGAGCATAGATGGGGATAGATGAGGATGGAGGAGCTGTGGATGGGGATGGATGAGCATGGATGGGGATGGTTGAGTATGGATGAGAATGGCTGAGTATGGATGGAGATGGCTGAGGATGGCTGAGTATGGATGGGGATGGCTGAGGATGGATAGGGATGGCTGAGGATGGCTGAGTATGGGTGGGGATGGCCAAGTATGACTAGGGATGGCTGAATATAGATGGAGATGGCTGAGGATGGCTGGGGATGGTTGAGTATGGATAGGGATGGCTGAGTGTGGATGGGGATGGCTGAGTATGGATGGGGAAGGCTGAGCATGGATGGGGAAGGCTGAGCATGGATGGGATGGCTCAGTATGGATGGGATGGCTGAGTATTGATGGGATGGCTGAGTAGGAATGAGGATGGCTGAGTATGAATGAGGATGGCTGTGTATGGATGTATGGATGAGTGCAGGGATGGGCACAGAGCAGCGCTGTGGGCACTACAGATCCAGCCCACAGCGCTGCTGGACCCAATCTCTCCCCTCTCCCCTCACACTGTACCGATCGGTACAGAGAGGTGAAGAGCTAAGCCGGGCATGCGCCGGCTTGTTTATAACTGATCGATCCGTCATTTGACGGATCGATCACATGGTAAAGGCCCGCTGTCATAGGCCCTTTACCATGATCTGGGATACGGGGATCCGGCGGTCACGGATATTCCCAGGTGTGTGCCTCAAGGGGTGCACGGGAGCGCAATTCTGGGAGGACATTATAGTACGCTCTCCCAGAATTATCCGACCGCACTGCAGCCGTTTTTCGGCTATGGCCGGTCGGCAAGTGGTTAAGAGAGCAAATTTTCCAAAGAAGAGGGCTGTTCTCCAAGACTTATGCCGCGTACACACGAGCGGACTTTATGGCAGACTTTGCTCGGCTGACTTTTCGACGGACTTTACGACGGACTTTCTGAATGAACGGATTAGCCTACACACAATCAACCAAAGTCCGTCTAGTTCATAAGTGATGACGTACGACCAGACTAAAATAAGGAAGTTCATAGCCAGTAGCCAATAGCTTCCCTAGCGTGGCTAGCATGCTAGCATGCAAACGAGTGGACTTTTCGAGTCCGTCGGATAGTTTTGAAACATGTTTCAAATCTAAGTCTGTCCAACTTTTGAGAAAACAAAGTCCGCTGGAGCCCACACACGATCGAATTGTCCGACGAAATCCCGTCCGCAAAGTCTGCCGTAAAGTCCGCTCGTGTGTACGCGGCATTAGACTGGGATGGAATATTGGCATAGATGAACACAGAACAGAAATGGGAATTCTTCAAAAAGGCTGTATGTGAACTCACTGAAAAGTATATTCCCATGGGCAATAAGTTTAAAAGGCTAAAAATAAAAGTTATGTGGCTCACGGCCACAGTTAAAAAAGCTATAAATAATAAGAAAAAAGCTTTTAAAAAATATAAAAATGAAGGAACACTAACATCGTATAAATTTTACAAAGAATATAACAGAATATGTAAACAGGAAATCAAGGCCGTAAAAATTAAAAACGAATGACAGATTGCAAAAAATAGTAGGATACACCCCAAAAAAATCTTCAAATACAGTGCCTTGAAAAAGTATTCATGCCCCTTGAAATTTTCCACATTTTGTCATGTTACAACCAAAAATGTTTTTTATTGGGTTTTTACGTGATAGACCAACACAAAGTGGCACATAATTGTGAAGTGGTAGGAAAAAGCTCTGTCAGATTCGATGGAGAGTGTCTGTGAACAGCAATTTTCAAGTCCTGCCACAGATTATCACTTGGATTTAGGTCTGGACTTTGACTGGGCCCTTCTAACACATGAACATGTGTTACGTACCTGGTGGAGATCGAGCTGTAGAGGGGGGTTCTCTTGCACCTCTTGTCTAACACCCCTGGTACTGATGTCAGGAGGTGTGAAGACACAGAGTGGCATGAGGGCCGGTATAACAGGCAGCGCCAGCTGAGGTTTGCAGGGAACAGATGACTATGGATCACCAGGCAGGAATCAGGAATGAAGTAATGAAGCTTAATCTGTAGGCAAGAGCATAGCCGGGACACAAGCCAAGAGGTCATCAACTGCCGGGCAGCGAAGGTACAGGAACACAAGACAGGAGCTGAGTCAGAGTACAAGCCAAGGTCACAATAGGCAGACAGGAATCCAGAGATTGGTCAAGGGCATGCCATGGTCAAGCACAGGTAGACAGATATAGCAGGTCAAGGCACAGGCAAACAGGAACTAGCTGAAGACCACTCAGCAATCTGTTTTTGCCATAGGTCAGCCTAAATAGGCTGTTTAGTGCCAGTGCGTGCAATTCTCCAGCAATCCCCCGGATGCCCATATGCAACATCTTTTCAGGATGGGCCCGAAAGAATGTGTGTATCAGTCTTCTGGCATGAACACTGGTTTCCGGCTCCCATGAGTTTTCTTCTGGACCATAGCCTTTCCATTTAATTAAATACAGGATAGTGCCTCTTCTTTTCCTGCAATCCACAATTGTCTCAACTTCATACATTACCTACGTTACCCTTGACTATTGCAGCTGCTGGTGGATCAGACTCATGACCAGGGAATGGATCTAGCCTTGCGGGCTTTAACAAAGATACATGAAAGACTGAGTGAATTTTGTATGTTTCCGGGAGTGAAAGTTTGTAAGCTGTTGGATTAATTTGTCTCTTGACAGCAAATTGACCAATATATCTAGGTCCCAGTTTCTTTGATGGGCAAGACGGTTTTATATCAGTAGTGGACAGCCACAACTTGTTTCCTAATTTGAGGTTCAAGTCTCCTCTCCTTTTTCTATCAAAAAATGTTTTATTGTCTTGCTGGGCTTTGGTAATGGCTTCTTGCAACACCTTGTTGTTTGACTGTAAGAATGTGAACCTCTTCTGGACTGTGGGGACAGAAGAATCAGGCATGGCATCAGGTAAAAAGGCTGGAAAATATCCATAATTTGCGAAGAATGGAGCTTGTCCTGTGGCCAAGTGAACTGCATGATTGTACACAAATTCTGACATAGGAAGAAGTGATGCCCAGTCATCTTCAGCAAAAGATGAAAAGCACCGGAGGTATTGCTCCAAAGTTTGGTTTGTTCGTTCTGTCTGGCTATTTGTTTGCGGATGATAGGCTGAGGAAAAACAAGTTTCAATCTTTAGTGTCTGCATAGATCCCTCCAGAACCTAAATGTGAATTGTACTCCTTGATCTGAGGTGATGCTGCTAGGTACCCCATGAAGCCTGACCACTTCTTTGATAAAGGTACGTGCAGTCTCTGTTGCAGAGGGAGTCATACATAGGTATGAAATGTGCCATCTTATTCAACCTGTCGACTACCACAAAAATGGTAGTAAACTTTTTGGATGGAGGAAGTTCAACAATGAAGCCCATATTGATCATTTCCCAAGGCCTTTTTGGGTAAACCCCAAGATTTGATTTTGTCATTCTTAGTTCAAATGCAAACTCCACAGGTTCCAACATAATCTTGGCAGTCTGACCTTAAACTAGGCCACCAAAAGAAGCGTTGCACCACTTCTATTGTTTTAGACACCCCAAAATGTCCTCCCAAGAGATGGTCATGACACAGACTAAGGATTCTTGAACCTAAACTTGGGGGGTACAAACACTTTCTGATTATGCAGAAACAGACACCTGGCAGTAAAACACTCTTTATGGAGTAATCAGATCTGCTTGTAGTATCATATACTTTGGGCCAGCAGAATTGTGTCTGCTTGATGAGGTTCCTAAGGCTCTGGATGTCACGCCATGTCTGGGATTTTATGCGGGGACCTGCCGTTCTGTGAACGGTTCCCTACTGCCTGAGCCACTGGGGAACTTCTATCTGTTTGGAGCCCATGTTATGCCCTGCTCCTTGATTTTGGACCCTAGCCCCACCCAGTGTCCAGCTGTAGGCAGTCACCTATTTAGTGACCTATAAATCATCACTTCCCCTTCCTGTCTTTGCCCTAGTATAGGTTCCAGTTCCTGCTTGTTGGTGTATGATATTGTTTTTCTGGTTTCTGACTTCTGCTTGTTCCTGACTCTTGGACTACCCTTTGGATTAACGCTGACCGTTGCTGCCATCACTGCCTTCTGGTTGACCCCCATGGATTTCTGTCTTGGTCTGCTGACTTGGATTGTTTAGGATTGCTCTTTCTTCTACCTGGTTCCTGTCTTCTGCCACTACTAACTGTGAGTTATTTACTGGTGGTTCCTTGTTAGTCTGTTTGCACCTTCTTTTATGGTCCCTTGATTCTGGCTGCAGGATCTCAACCGTCCCTCCACCTGATACTGGGATAACAAGACTACTAGACAGGAAACTGAAGTGACAGTTGGAATTTCCTGTCAGACCTGACACTGGATACATGCGTGATAACGCATCTGGCCTGCCATTCTTAGAATCTTGCCTGTAAGTTTTATATGGAAAGTAAAGCGAGAGAAAAATAATGTCCAGCTGGCTTGACAAGGCTTCAATCGATTGACCGTTCTGAGGTATTCTAAATTTTCACTTTTTTTTTTGCATACAGTCCATGTTCTCTCTGTACCCTTTTAACCACTTCAGCCCCGGAAGGATTTACCCCCTTCCTGACCAGAGCACTTTTTACAATTTGGCACTGCGTCGCTTTAACTGCTAATTGCGCGGTCATGCAATGCAGTACCCAAACTAAATTTGCGTCCTTTTCTTCCCACAAATAGAGCTTTCTTTTGATGGTATTCGATCACCTCTGCCGTTTTTATTTTTTGCGCTATACACAGAAGAAGACCGAAAATTTAGAAAAAAAATTATATTTTCTAATTTTTGTTCTAAAAAAAATCCAATAAACTCAATTTTAGTCATACATTTAGGCCAAAATGTATTCGGCCACATGTCTTTGGTAAAAAAAATGTCAATAAGTGTATATTTATTGGTTTGCGCAAAAGTTATAGCGCCTACAAACTAGGGTACATTTTCTGGAATTTACACAGCCTTTAATTTATGACTGCCATGTCATTTCTTGAGGTGCTAAAATGGCAGGGCAGTACAAAACCCCCACAAGTGACCCCATTTTGGAAAGTAGACACCCCAAGGAAATTGCTGAGAGGCATGTTGAGCCCATTGAATATTCATTTTTTTTGTCCCAAGTGATTGAATAATGACAAAAAAAAAAATTACAAAAAGTTGTCACTAAATGATATATTGCTCACACAGGCCATGGGCATATGTGGAATTTTACCCCAAAATACATTTAGCTGCTTCTCCTGAGTATGGGGATCCCATGTGTGGGACTTTTTAGGAGCCTAGCCGCGTACGGGGGCCGAAAACCAATCACCGCCTTCAGGATTTCTAAGGGTGTAAATTTTTGATTTCACTCTTCACTGCCTATCACAGTTTCGGAGGCCATGGAATGCCCAGGTGGCACAACCCCCCCCCCCAAATGACCCCATTTTGGAAAGTAGACACCCCAAGCTATTTGCTGAGAGGCATGGTGAGTATTTTACAGCTCTCATCTGTTTTTGAAAATGAAGAAAGACAAGAAAAACATTTTTTTTTTCTTTTTTCAATTTTCAAAAAGTGAGGTCTGCAAAATACTCACTATACCACTCAGCAAATAGCTTGGGGTGTCTACTTTCCAAAATGGGGTCATTTGGATTTTTTTTTTGCCACCTGGGCATTCCATGGCCTCCGAAACTGTGATAGGCAGTGAAGAGTGAAATCAAAAATTTACGCCCTTAGAAAGCCTGAAGGCGGTGCTTGGTTTTCGGAGTCCCGTACGCGGCTAGGCTCCCAAAAAGTCCCACACATGTGGTATCCCCATACTCAGGAGAAGCAACAGAATGTATTTTGGGGTGTAATTTCACATATTGCCATTGCATGTTTGAGCAATATATCATTTAGTGACAACTTTGTGCAAAAAAAAAATTGTCTCTTTCCCGCAACTTGTGTCACAATATAAAATATTCCATGGACTCGACATGCCTCTCAGCAAATAGCTTGGGGTGTCTACTTTCCAAAATGGGGTCATTTGGGGGGGTTTTGAACTGTCCTGGCATTTTATGCACAACATTTAGAAGTTTATGTCACACATCACCCACTCTTCTAACCACTTGAAGACAAAGCCCTTTCTGACACTTTTTGTCAAAAGAAGTTTATTGAGTATACAATGTTATAAAGATACATAAAGTAAGTTTACAAGGATCTATAAAGTAAGCTCATTGTTTTACAGTAGGGTTTATATAGGTAAATATCATGAAATTTCAAATATTAAACATTGGGTTCACGTAAACCTAAATTAAAGATATATATCATTTCCTTAGTTACTTTTGTAGGTATTTAAATGATTTATACCTACTATACATATTGTTTACAAGTAGAGTGTATATAGGTCAAATAAATTCTGATAATGAGCTTTAATCGTAAGGTGGAGAAAAGGAAAGAGAAAGAAGAAAAAGGGTTGAAAGGTAGAGGTATGGTCCACAAGGTTGTCCCGCTCGTCAGTTTATTATTCTTTTTAGTTCTCTTTGAAGCCTTAGAATGGGTGCCTCTGTAAGTCATTTAATCTGTTACCATGGCAACAGGAAAGAGTCATTGAAGTTTGACAGGAACTGTTGTTTTATCCAAGGATGCCAAAGTTTTTCAAATTTTGGAATTTGATTTTGATCGATGGCTACCATCTTAGCATGGGACATTGTATTATTCATTCTGTGAATTGTTTCTGCTAGTACCAATGTAGGAGATTTCCATGCCTTGGCCACTGTTTGTTTTGCAGCCGTTATTAGTTGGATCATAAGTTTGAATTGAGAGAGTGTTAACCATTCCGGTTTTAGATTAAGTAAAGTTAAATATGGATCTGGTTGTATTATTTTTTTAAATATTTTAGATGCAATCACGAAGACTTCCTTCCAGAAGGTTTGGATTACTGGGCACGTCCACCATATGTGTAAATATGTGCCTATTTCTGGGCATCCTCGAAAACAAAGAGTTGAGGTATTAGGTGAATATTTTGCCACTCTAGCGGGTACAAGGTACCAGCGAGTTAGGACTTTATAATTTGTCTCCAGTGCTAAGATGTTGGGTGAAGATGACTTAGATGTGAGCCATATGTTAGACCAGTCCGTGTCTTCTAAAGTTCGTCCCAGGTCCTCCTCCCACCTATCTGACACTTTTTGATTACATGAAAAAATTATTTTTTTTTGCAAGAAAATTACTTTGAACCCCCAAACATTATATATTTTTTTAAAGCAAATGCCCTACAGATTTAAATGGTGGGTGTTTCATTTTTTTTTTTCACACAGTATTTGCGCAGCGATTTTTCAAATGCATTTTTTGGGGAAAAAACACACTATGCACTAATGCACTAAAACACACTATATTGCCCAAATGTTTGATGAAATAAAAAAGATGATCTTAGGCCGAGTACATGGATACCAAACATGACATGCTTTAAAATTGCAGTAGCGACAAACTAAATACATTTTTAAAAGCCTTTAAAAGCCTTTACAGGTTACCACTTTAGATTTACAGAGGAGGTCTACTGCTAAAATTACTACCCTCAATCTGACCTTCGCGGTGATACCTCACATGCATGGTGCAATTGCTGTTTACATTTGACGCCAGACCGACGCTTGCGTTCGCCTTAGCGCGAGAGCAGGGGGGGACAGGGGTGCTTTTTTTTTTTCTTTATTATTTTTTTGCTTTTTTATCTTATTTTTAAACTGTTCCTTTCATTTTTTTTTTTAAATCATTTTTATTGTTATCTCAGGGAATGTAAATATCCCCTATGATAGCAATAGGTAGTGACAGGTACTCTTTTTTGAAAAAATTGGGGTCTATTAGACCCTAGATTTCTCCTCTGCCCTCAAAGCATCTGACCACACCAAGATCGGTGTGATAAAATGCTTTCCCAATTTCCCAATGGCGCTGTTTACATCTGGCGAAATCTAAGTCATAAAATGCTTGTAGCTTCCGGTTTCTTAGGCCATAGAGATGTTTGGAGCCACTCTGGTCTCTGATCAGCTCTATGGTCAGCTGGCTGAATCACCGGCTGCATTCTCAGGTTCCCTGTTGAGACAGGAGAGCCAGCGAAAAACACGGAAGACGGTGGGGGGGGGGCATTCCCTCCCACTGCTTGAAAGAGCAGTCTAGAGGCTAATTAGCCGCTAGGATTGCTTTTACATGAAAGCCGACCGCTGGCTGAAAAGAATGATACCAAGATTATACCTAAACCTGCAGGCATCATTCTGGTATAACCACTCAAAGTCGTGAATGGCGTACCTGAAGACCAAAAAATGGTTAACAATAAAGCACAGTAAACGGTAAAGTATAAAAAATTGCATACCTGAAAAGCAAACATGATAAAACATAATAACAATAAAACATTGCAGAATAGAGTACAGTAAAAAAGAGCAGAGCAATAGAGAGAGAATAGAGAGAGAGAGAACAATAAAACGACAACTATTTTTGTTTTGTAACTAACTTTTATAACTGTAACCGGTTCCAGGTTCGGGTCTCTCAAAATGCGATGGCATCTTGGGAGACCCTGTGAAAGTGTGTCCTAGTCTGTGGAATGCTGTACCCTACGCTAATACGCAACTAGTGAATGGTAGCGTTCAAAACATTCACCAATGCAAAGACCAGGATTGTCAGGACAGGAGGGACAATAATAGCGGGTGTCACGCCTATATCCGCACTTGCTGCAGACACGACATCTTTTTTGGGGGGGTTCGTTGGGTAGGGGTACTCGGGAGGACATAAAGAAAATGCCTCTCATGCAGCCGACTGCATTTGGTTGGGGATGTGAATGGGGGAATTACGGGCGCTGCAGAAGTGGTGGGTTCCCAAATAGGATTGGCGAATGCAGCAGGAAGGGCACTGTTAGCGATCGCAGGGATCAGGCCTGACTCTGCGAATGCTGCAGTTATGCGTTTAGTGTTTTGTAAGTGACAGTGATCGATCGATACTGCACTTGGGTGGGCTGGGCCGGGCGGAGGGGCAAAACGCAGGTGCTAGCAGGTATCTGGGCTGATCCCGCTAACACTGCGTTTTTGGGAACCCTAAACTATTGGGGACGCTAGTATAGATCCGATCGGATCAGATATTGATCCGTTCAGATACTATACCACTAAGGGAGGTGTACGGTGCGTGCCATGGGTGTTAGCGGTACTGGCGCTAATCTTATGCTGCCTGGGGCTGGTGCTTGCCAGTTCATCAAAACGCTACCAAAAAAACTGTTAGCGATCGCAGGGATCAGGCCTGACTCTGCGAATGCTGCAGTTATGCGTTTAGTGTTCTGTAAGTGACAGTGATCGATTGATACTGCACTTGGGTGGGCTGGGCTGGGCGGAGGGGCAAAACGCAGGTGCTAGCAGGTATCTGGGCTGATCCCGCTAACACTGCGTTTTTGGGAACCCTAAACTGCTGGGGACGCTAGTATAGATCTGATCGGATCAGATATTGATCCGTTCAGATACTATACCACTAAGGGAGGCATATTCTGCGTGCATGGGTGTTAGCGGTACTGGCGCTAATCTGACGCTGCCTGGGGCGACGCATATCACCGCCGGGCGATCAGGGGCTAAACCTTTATTCGGTAATAAACGGCGGGTGCCCTGACACTATAAAAAACGTAAAAACGGTGATCAGTGGTGAAAGGGTTAACTAGGGGGCAATCAAGGGGTTAAAACATTTATTAGATAGTATATGGGGGTCCCTGTCGCTATAAAACGCTGACGGCGAACCTAAATATTTACGTCCCTAACTAGCGTCACCAGCGACACTAATACAGCGATCAGAAAAATGATCGCTTAGTGACACTGGCGACAGGGGGTGATCAAGGGGTTAAAACTTTATTAGGGGGGGTTAGGGGGGTATCCTAGACCTACAGGGGGCTAACAGTAACTGTCCTACCACTTCTAACTGTCACAAACTGACACCATGCAGTAAACAGAAAGAAAAAAAAAAAACACTGCTTGGTGTCAGTTTGACAGGGGGGGGGAGGGGTGATTGGGGGGGATCGGGGGGCGATCGGGGGGGGGATCGGGGGTGTAAAGTGTGCCTGGCATGTTCTACTGTGTGTGTGTGTGTGTATGTGTTGTGCACTCACATGTCTTCTCTCCTCGGCGCCGGGCCGAGGAGAGATGACATCACATCCTCTGCCTCTGTGTACTATACAGAGGCAGAGGATGTTTCTCATTGGCTGGGAGCGATCGCGAGGGGGGGGCCACGATCAGATGGCCTCCCCCTCATCTCTGATCGCTACCAGACAAAAGCCGACCGCCGCTGGCACCGGGGGGGGGTCCAATTGGACCCCCCGCCCGCGGGAAGGCAATCACGTACCAGGTACGTGATTTTGCCTGCCCGTGCCATTCTGCTCACGTATATATGCGTGAGGCGGTCGGCAAGTGGTTAACATGTTCACAGTGCACTTCTACGGATATTGAGAAGATGAGCTTCTCCCATTTAGTGTAGCTCTCATGGTTCAGAGAAGCAGGATCTCACAAATCTATGGATAGTGTAGGACCCACTAATCATGGGGTACTTTGTCGCAGTAAGTGGGCTTAGCACCATATAGCAATATAGTGTGACCAAATCCCCATATTTTTGAAAATGACTTTTTGAGAATGTTTAGGTGTTTTTAAACTAGCCTTGCTGGAGGTGAATGTTTTTTTGCATGTGTGCGCTGTAATATTTTTCTTCTATTGTATGGTCTTATGGCTGCACCAGCTTTAATGAAAAGGTGTGCCCCCTCCCAAATATCTTGTTTGTGTATTGTATGGATTCTAACCAAATCCTTTTGGGATAGGAGCACCCTATTCCCTCATTAAGTACCTCTCATTAGTGTCCACTTGTGTCATGGGTGGAGACCTCAAGATTCTCCCATTTAGAAGAGTGTAGCTCTCATGGTTCAGAGAAGCAGGATTTCACAAATCTATGGATAGTGTAGGACCCACTAATCATGGGGTACTTTGTCGCAGTAAGTGGGCTTAGCACCATATAGCAATATGGTGTGACAAAATCCCCATATTTTTGAAAATGTCTTTTTGAGAATGTTTAGGTGTTTTTAAACTAGCCTTGCTGGAGGTGAATGTTTTTTTGCACGTGTGTGCTGTAATATTTTTCTTCTTTAGCAGTAAAAGATTGCTGAGGATCATCATAGAGCTGGGCCATAGCTTCATAGAGTAACTTGATAGTGTTCAAGACTGGATTGTTCTGCTCCAGAAGGCGATGGGCCCAGGACTGTGGTTTTCCGCGAAGCAGGGAAATGGCAAACCCCATTTTAGTTCACCCAAGTGAAAAAGTCTGTGGTTGCAGAGCAAAATACAGTTCGCATGCGTTCTTCAATGCCCAGAACTTGTGCCGATTACCTGAAAACCGTTCTGGGGTAGGTACTTGGGATTCCAATGTGGGTATAATCACTATAGGTGCATATGAGGTTCGTGTGGACGTGGAGGGTTCAGAAGCTGCTGCAGGTGCAGAGGTTGCTGAGGTGGAGGTCATGGATTGGAGGCGGCCTTCTAGCTGGAAAAAACCCCTCCTGCAGGTTGTTGACTAATTTGTTGAGTAAGGGAAGCGAGTTGTTGGCATAGCATCTCTAAAGGATGAAACCACCCTCTCGGTCTCTGACATCTGGCTGAGTGGTACTGTCAGGAGGTGATGACAGGAGGTGTGAGGACACAGAGTGGCATGAGAGCTGGTATAACAGGCAGCGCCAGCTGAGGTTTGCAGGGAAAAGATGACCGTGGATCACCAGGCAGGAACTGGAACACGGTAAAGCTTGATCAGTAGGCAGGAGATCAGCCGGGACACAAGCCAAGAGGTCATCAACAGCCAGGCAGCAAAGGCAGCGAAGGTACAGGAACACAAGACAGGAGCAGAGTCAGAGTACAAGCCGAGGTCACAATAGGCAGGCAGAAATCCAGAGATTGGTCAAGGGCAAGCCGAGTCAAGCACAGGTAGACAGATATAGCAGGTCAAGGCACAGGTAAACAGGAACTAGCTGAAGACCTCTCAGCAATCTGTTCTTGCCAGATTTGAGCTTAAATAGACCATTTGGCGCCAGTGCACGCACGTGTGCACACTCACGTGCATACGCATATGCCCAACTCTTCTTGGGCACATGCTAATACAATTGCGCATGCACGCTAATGCCCGTTCTGTATTGAGCCTTTGCTCATAAGTATTAGCATGAACATGTAATGTCCTAGTTTCAACTGAGCTTCTCTTACAACATGCTTTGATCAAAACCATTCCATTGTAGCTCTGACTGTATGCTTACATTCGTTGTCCTGCTGGAAGGTGAACCTCCACCCTAGTCTCAAGTCTTTTGCAGACTCTAACAGGTTTTCTTCTAAGATTGCCCTGTATTTGGCTCCATCCATCTTCCCATCAACTCTAACCAGCTTCCCTGTCCCTGCTGAAGAAAAGCATTCCCAAAACATGATGCTACCACAACCATGTTTTACAGTGGGGATGTTGTATTCAGGGTGATGTGCAGTGTTAGTTTTCCACCACGGATAGCATTTTGCTTTTAGGCCAAAAAGTTAAATTTTGGTCTCAACTGACCAGAGTACCTTCTTCCACATGTTTGATGTGTCCCCCACATGGCTTCTCGCAAACTCCAAAGGGGACTTTTTATGGCTTTGTTTCAACAATGGCTTTCTTCTTGGCACTCTTTTATAAAGGCCAGATTTGTGGAGTGCATGACTAATAGTTGTCCTGTGGATAGATTCTCCCACCTGAGCTGTGAATCTCTGCAGCTCCTCTAGTTACCATAGGCCTCTTGACTGCTTCTCTCATTAATGCTCTCCTTGCCCGGCCTGTCAGTTTAAGTGGATGGCTATGTCTTGGTAGGTTTGCAGTTGTGCCATACTCTTTCAATTTTTGGATGATAGATTGAACAGTGCTCCGTGAGATATTCAAAGCTTGGGATACTGTATTTTTTCTAAACCTAATTCTGCTTTAAAATTCTCCACAACTTTATCCCTGGCCTGTCTGGTGTGTTCCTTGGCCTTCATGATGCTGTTTGTTCACTAAGGTTCTCTAACAAACCTCTGAGGGCTTCACAGAACAGCTGTACTTATACTGAGATTAAATTATACACAGCTGGACTCTATTTACTAATTAGGTGACATTTGAAGGCAATTGGTTCCACTAGATTTATCCATTTATCATTTTCCTTCCACTTCACAAGTATGTGCCACTTTGTGTTGGTTTATCACATAAAATCCCAATAAAATACATTTACATTTTTGGTTGTAACATGACAAAATTTGGAATATTTCTAGGGGTATGAATACTTTTTCAAGGCACTATATATTAATAGCAAAAAGGTTAGATCTGAGCATGTGGGCCCTTTACAAAACAATCTTGAGTGGGTGACTGGGGACAAAGAGAAGGCAAATGTATTAAATACTTTCTTCAGCTCTGTGTATACAAAGGAGCATGTAGGAGCTCAAGTCCATAATGGGGATGATAATGACACAGCCCCAACTGATCCACAATGGCTTAAAAGTGATATGTTCCAGAAATATTTAGACAGAAAAAAGGTGGATAAAACACCTGGACCAGGGCTGGACTGGGACAAAAATTTGGCCCTGGACTTCATCCAGACCAGGCCACTTTAATTTTGCAAACAAGCACAAAAACAAGCGAACAAGTGAAGTGGGAGGGCTAACGTTATGCAGGAACATTGGTACAGCCTCAATGGCTGGAATTTTAGAAACCAGAATTATGCACAGCCATCGGCTGCCTTTCAGCAATGTAGCGGTGCTGAATTTGAGCCGGGTTGCGCACTATGAAGTGATGGGGCAGTACAGATGACAGGTCTCTCCCATGTCAGCCAGACATGACCAACCCTGATGGTCACCCAAGCCCCCCCCCCCCCTTCACTATCCATTAGCCATTCTACTTTATTTCTATTATAGGCAGTACACAGTGGCAACTCTAGCTACAATATATACGGGGGGCACATAAGATACCACAGTCAAAACTGGGGGGGGGGGCAATGATAATTTTTCATGGTATAACTACTTGAAGCCCAGTGACGTACAGGAAAATATAGTGTGTATATAGCGCAGGAATGTGTAAGGTAGAATCAGTGTTGCCAACCATCAGTATTTTTACTGGCAGCCAGTAAAAACAGTCAATTTTCTCCTGCCAGTAAATGCCAGTAAAAAAGAAAAGGTTGCCAGTAAAAAATATGGCTGTGACGCTCGGGCCGGAGCCAACCATACGAGTGCCTGTTATAGTGTGTTCGGGCGGCTCTGGTGAAGGCGGTGCCTGAGCATGTCCTGGGATGTCCTGGGAGCCAAGCAGAGCGGCCAGAGCCTTGTGTGTGGGTCTGTGCATTGGGAGCAAGGCAGGCCAGGAGCAGGATCATCAGTGCTGTTTGGACTGGAGGGACCACTGGGCTTGGAGAGAGACTGTCACTGTGACTCAGGAGGGGACATGTCATGTCGGTAATCTGTAGTGCTGCACACTGCTGTCAGTATCACTGTGAGAGTCAATTTCATGTGTGTGCCGCCCATTCTAATTTCTTGCCCTCCTGAGTCCTGTCCCTGAGCTACTTACTTACTCTATCGAAAATAAAATAAGAAATATGTTTTTTGCCTTATTATTTACCTTAAATCACACTGCTAATCACATATTGTACTTGTTTGTAGCCTAAATAGTGAAATTTGTACTTAAAACTGTAATTTTGTAACTTTTGGAAATGCCAGTAAAAACTTGGCTGTGCCAGTAAATTTTGGGTGTTGTGTCAGTAAATTTCAATCTGTTAAATTGGCAACACTGGGTACAATCTAGTGTATATAGTGCAGGAATATGTAAGGTACAATATAGTGTATATAGTGCAGGATTGTGTAAGATCCAATCTAATGTATATAGTGCAGGAATGTGGAAAATGAATAAATATTGGATAAAAATGTGGCCACACACAAGGACAAAACAGGGCTAAACTGTAACTATTGGAAGTCATTCTAGATCTAAGCTAAATGAATAAAGCCTTCACCCTTTACCATTACAAATTGGCAGCATTGTCAAACTGCACTCCCTCTAATGTGTGGACCTCATTCAGCTGCTATAAATCTCAATGTATATACCTAAAATAAAGATAGAGTAAAACCTTGGATTGCGAGCATAATTTGTTCCAGAAACATGCTTGTAATCCAAAGCACTTGTATATCAAAGCAAATTTCCCCATAAGAAATAATGGAAACTCAAATGATTTGTTCCACAACCATTTATTCATAAGTTCTTCAGTTTATAATCCATATAAAAAGATAGCAATGTAATAGGTTGTGTAACCATAAAATGTCCATCCACAAATGGAAGCCGCCACAAGGGGATTAGAAGCAAAATCCAGCAGGAGCTACAGAGTATAAAAGAGAAGAGAGGCGCCTCTAAGTTTAGCAACTGGCTAAATGTTGTGCCTTCATTAAATGTAACCATATTGCTACACTTAGAGGCGCCTCTCTTCTCTTTTATACTCAGTTGTGACATGACGCTACTTGTATATCAAGACATTGCTTATATATCAAGTCATCACTTGTATATCAAGTCAAAATTTGTTAAAAAATGTTGCTTGTCTTGCAAAAACGCGCTCAAACCAAGTTACTCTCAAAACAAGGTTTTACTGTATATTACATATCATGAATAGAAGTCTCCCTGAAAATCTCCACAGAATATCCTTCTGCATCCACCAAGAATCAGTTTAGCAGCAATCCATCAATATAATGTACATATCACCCAGCACTGGGATGAGGTGGTCTCATGTCAGTGTACATGGTCTGAGGAAAAGAAAATTAGTACATGCTAATACCGCTCTTACTAGACATGTCGGTAGAAAGCAGATACTTTATTCCTGTTCTTATATCAATTTACTGCAACCTAACATGACAGCATAGAGTAATAGATCTTTGGAGAAATAAATAGCTTAAACATATAGCACATCAATAAAGAAACCAGGCGATGTTGTTTGTGACTTGACCAGAGTCCCGATGTGTTTCTTATTAATGGCATAAGATATTGTGGCTCTACTATAGAGATAAAATAATGTCTCTCCACATTTCAATCACATCCTGAATAGGGATGAGCCCGATGATCGAGTCGAATGTAAGTAAGTGGAACTGTCGACCCTGTTCAGGCCGTGGTCGCCGCTTACCTCCCGCTGTGTGGCCTGATCATCAACATGCCATGGAGCAGGCACGGACTGTCCATAGGGTCAGTAGCTGCGGAGAGCGGAACTGTCAGCGTCGGCTCTGAGGCTGAGCTGTGTGTGAGAGAGACACACAGCTCAGCCCATGCAGCCACTAGTTCCGCCGGAGATGACACAGGCATGGCTGCATAGTGGTAGGCGAGCGGTGGCAGCGGCCTATTTGACCCTGTTTAGGCCGCGGTTGCTGCTTACCTCCCACTGTGTGGCCTGATCATCAACATGCCACGGAGCGGGCTGCCCCAGCCCACCAACATGCCACGGAGCGGGCATGGACTGGCCATAGGGCCAGTAGCAGCGAAGAGTGGAACTGTCAGCATTGGCTCTGAGGCTGAGATGTGTGTGAGAGAGTGTAATGGAAATTTGTAAGTTCTGTATATAATTGTATTGTATTTTGTATGTATTGCACACTGCCCTCACTGTGCAACAGCACTAATAATGTTTTCAGTAAATGTTTACATTCTTTCGAGTCCTGATTAGAATAAGCCTGCCTATGTAACGCCCCTTGTTACGATAAACCTACAATTGTAATATTAATGTGATACCTACGTAATCATGTGCATAAAAACCTTCAATTGCGTCATAATAAAGCAGAACAGTAATTTGGAAAGATGCTGAGCGTATCTTTTGTGTCTGTTCCCTACTGCAGTAGATATTATTAATTTGGAACCACTAATCAATATGAGGATAGGAGTTGCCTATCATCAATTTAATCGAGTCAGCATGGCGAGCTTTGCCTTAGGAGGGGATTCCAGGTGACCCTGAGTATCCGAAACGAGGAGCTTGAGACGATCCGGGAATTTCTGATAATCAGCCGGCTGAGGTAAGCCTTTTGCTTACATTTGAGTCATCAGACTTCCTTGATCGGTAAGGCATTTTCGGGACAAAGGGTACCTATTTTACTCCCCTTAATCGAACTGTATTGATTGGTGGTTATATGTTATGTTGTCCCTGTCTATTGTCCATCGGAGTGTTATAGATAAGAAAGGGAAGAATAGTGCTGTTCACAGGTAAATGTAGTACATCTGCTAGATAAAGTAGTTTAGAGGCAAGAGGGTATAGGCACAAGTAGAGAAGAGAGAAGACTGGCCAGTCATTATGGGCATTGAATTAAGTAAGGGAATAAAGGGTAAGAGACCCTCAAAAATGCCCAGCGCAAGAGGAGCGCTATATATGAACCAAAGGTGCGGTTCCGCCTATACTGAGCCCCTAGATTAATGGTTAGAGTGGACAGGAATCCACAATGGGTAACTGGGTTACCAAGGTCCACAGGGACCAAGAATAATGCAGAGTAAATAGCTAAAGAAACAGCTATCTATGTGAGCAGGATGGATCAAGGGTGACAATTAACACTAGACAGAAAAGGGACATTTTCATGTTAAGTTGTGGGATGAATTTGGGGTCAGGCACTACAACTAGTAAAAGTCAGAAACAGAGAAATGAGAATTAAAACAGAATACTTTATATGTTGTCAGAGAGGGAAGATGGGATGAGCACTCTGGCTGCCCGTCTGATCATAGAAGCTAGATATAAAAGATATCTGAACAAAATAAAGAAAGTAGAATTTAGACAGGAAAATATTAATGAGAGTTAAAAGAAAGTGAGAGAATGATATGCATGTGTTGTGTACAAATGGGAAAATGTAAGCGATTTTAGAGAGATATTGGTGTGTGTGCGAATGCTGGGACCTTTAGTTCTATTGCTTATGTGTGTCATGTACATAGATGTGACCCCCTCCTTTGTGCTCTCCTGAAAGAAATGTGGCTGGGATGAGAGGTTAGTGATAAGCTGGAAGGACATCATGCCAATTCCAGTTTTTTAGACAAAACATTTATAACAAAATGTGCCGGGTTAACGAATCTAATGGTAAACAATGTGATCACAATTATTTTGAATCTGTTTTCCAAACATGGTAAAATGAAGGTTACATTTAACCGTGTATTACACAAATTGAATATCCTTTGATAGTGGAAACAGTGCATGTAAAAAAGGGAAATTAAGTAAAATTAAGTAATAATGAGTATTAATTTCTAATATGAGTTTAACAATTTTATTAATAATATAGATATATTGAAACTGGTTTAGACAACCTTTGGTTGGAAATGAAATCCAGGTTATTGGGGAAATTTGTAATTAATGAGATTAGTTTAGATTAAGATAACAATTTTGTAATTTTACATTTATACAATAAGCCCTTATTGAGAGAAAAAAAAAGATTAAGATGAGGTTGTTATTTTGAATAAAGCTGCCATAATATTTAACAAAGCCAAGATGGATGGAATACATAAGAAGTTCTTCTATAAAAATGAAATTTTAAGGTTTTTGATAATAACTTGATGTGCGGTCCGTGATGTGAGAGTAATAATAAATAAAAATTTAAATATAACAGACCCATCACATCAAGTCCACACACCCTGTTAGGATAGATGCCACCTGCAGCCAGTTGTTTTATAGTTTTTGATGCTTTCTGGTCCATCATACAGATTGGTCCTTTTGTTTTTATTTATTTTTATTTTTGAAATCCAAAGCAGAATGTGTGGATTGTGAAATGATGTGCCCCTTTTTCTTGTAAGTACAGTGGTATAAGCAGAAGAATAGTTTGGATTTATGGGCATCTCTCCATGACCGCAGGGTATTGTTATCATTTATTATAATATTGCCAGGAAAAAGTTGTCTTTTGAAACATGAAACTGGAGTTCTTACACAAACAGTGTGATAGAAAACAAGCCATTGTAATATATTTATGCAAGCTGGACCCAGTAATGAAGGGTTCACCCCGATATATCAGAGCTGCAGTTTTTATGCAAAGATGCTATTAGACAAAGTTAGATATTGTTTTGGTCAAACATTTAATTTTTAATGGTCCGACATTCTGTGCAGCAAATATACAGATAACTAAATGTTTGTCTAATGAAATGTTTAAAATATGAGTTTGTTTATGTACAAATATAACAATGAAAAATGTGTACATTTGAATCCAGCCACCTTATTGCCTCTATTGGAGGAGGCTGGAGACAAAGGAAGACACGTGTGTTAAATTGATGATGTGGGAATCAGCTGCTGTGAGCCCAGTGCAGGACACACTCCCTGAAGACCCAGATATTACATTTTTTGTAGATTTGAGTATGCAGTTTATCACCCAGAAGGATACTCTGTATTCAAAGTCATTGGATCCTTTTTCCCCAGCTCAAGAAGCAGAGCTCCATGTTTTAGCAAAGCCTGTGAGCTATAAAAAGAGTGTATATTTATATAGATAGTCGAGATATAGAGAGCTTTTGGTTCCATTTGAAGGGCCAGAAGTTTGTTTTTACTTCGGCAGGTAAACCAACCAAGCATGCCAAGTTAATTTGATCGGCTGTTTTCAGCCTTCCAGGTTCTTGGTAGCCATATTAACTTTCACACATGAAAGCAGACCAGGTGACTAAGGATGCTGCATTACAGCCCCGGACACTTGATGGGTCTGTGCAACTCACAGATTCCACCCTAGTTCTGGCCCAGTATAGCTGGGATTAATAATTCTTACTTGTGAATACTTTAAGGACCCCAGAACGAGAAGAACAAGTGGTCCACAGGGGGCAACTTCTTATTAACAGGACTTTGGAAAAGGTGATCATTTATGTCTGCCAGCCACTCTTTTCCCTCCAGCTTGACACATGGACCGTGTCATCAGTCACAAGAAGTTATGGCTGCCTTAGTAAATGAGCATGGGATAGAGCCAGGGTTCTCCACAGTTGTTTTTATAACACACCACTTCTTGTTTTACCTGTTACCAAAGGTGTTACCAAAAGCTGAACATCCCTCCCAGAGATTACATAAAAGATATATCCAGATGCCCAAGTCAGGATCTTACGAGTATGCATTTTGTCTGTATGGACATGTTTTTTGGATGTCCAGTGGCAAATGCTACTGCAAAGGCCACAGTAAAAAGTGTTATCAGAAGTAGTTTGTAAGTACAGAGTGCAGAAAGTACAGAGAGTAACAGAGGAAATCATTTTTTATAGGAGAGTCCTTAATAGAAGTTTTGAGGTTTTATTTTTACACCCCTTACTGTCTACAATGTAGCGGACAAAGTAGAGTAAGAAACTAGAAAACTTTTGCCTGAATGTTTTCTTATATTTTATCAAGCCCCTAAGGGGGATGTTGGACTCTCTCCCTATGGGATTTGGTTTGGGAGTGTGTTACTCACTTGCTTATATTTTGTCTCAGCAGCTGAAGTCCTTCATTCGGATCTCACAGAGAATGTTGCTGATCTTTTAAGGTTTTTTGACAAACTCATTTATGTGTTTTCTCCCCAATTCCAGATCCTAAAAGTTTGGAAGGATCTAAAACTAAAGCCAGGTGACTTGTGGATTGTTAAGAGACATTTATATATAAGGAAAAGTTTGGAGACTCAATACAGCATCTATTTCATGTACAGTTTTTGCAAAACGTGAAGAAAAAGTCACCTGGATCCACACCAGACACTGCAAAAATGACTAAATTAAAGAAATCTCTGTGTTTGATTTGTTTCCCTCTTGTGATCACAGTCTAGGGTACTTTTTTATTCAATTACTTTAATTGTAAGGGATATATATATTTATATTTGAAAAGTAGTTCAGCCAAGTTGAAGTCATATTTGTCTTTTGTGCGTCTTCCATTTCATGTAGAATTGTCTGTGTTTACATATGCTGATAAGTCAGCATGCCAACAATTAAGCTAGAAGGCCATTCTGGCCACAGGAGTGTACAGCCAGTACTCTGTAAATATGTCTTATCAATCATTTGTTTTTCACAATGAAAAGTCATTTTGGTAATGAAAAAGTTGCTTAGCTATTATTTTCTCCACAATGGAGTTTTTGCTTCTTTGGCCAGGACTACCTCCACCTAAGCGTGTGGAGGTTCCAGGTTAAAGGTGATAGCAGGTATGGTTAGTGATCAAAATATTGATCAAAAGAGGGGAGACTGTAATGGAAATTTGTAAGTTCTGTATATAATTGTATTGTATTTTGTATGTATTGCACACTGCCCTGACTGTGCAACAGCACTAATAATGTTTTCAGTAAATGTTTACATTCTTTCGAGTCCTGATTAGAATAAGCCTGCCTATGTAACGCCCCTTGTTACGATAAACCTACAATTGTAATATTAATGTGATACCTACGTAATCATGTGCATAAAAACCTTCAATTGCGTCATAATAAAGCAGAACAGTAATTTGGAAAGATGCTGAGCGTATCTTTTGTGTCTGTTCCCTACTGCAGTAGATATTATTAATTTGGAACCACTAATCAATATGAGGATAGGAGTTGCCTATCATCAATTTAACCGAGTCAGAGAGACACACAGCTCAGCCCAGGCAGCTGCTAGTTCCGCCGGAGAAGTCACAGGCATGGCCGCATAGCGGTAGGCGAGTGGCAGCAGCAGCCTGTGTTGACCCTTCAGGCCGCGGTCGCCGCTTACCTCCTGCTGTGTGGCCTGATCATCAACATGCCACGGAGCGGGCTATGCGGCCATGTCTGTGTCTTCTTCGGTGGAACTAGTGGCTGCATGGGCTGAGCTGTGTGTCTCTCTCACACACAGCTCAGCCTCAGAGCCGACGCTGACAGTTCCGCTCTCCGCTGCTACTGACCTTATGGCCAGTCCGTGCCTGCTCCATGGCATGTTGATGATCAGGCCACACAGCGGGAGGTAAGCGGCGACCACGGCCTGAACAGGGTCGACACAGGCCACTGCCGCTGCTCGCCTACCGCTATGCGGCCATGCCTGTGTCTTCTCCGGCAGAACTAGTGGCTGCATGGGCTGAGCTGTGTGTCTCTCTCATACACAGCTCAGCCTCAGACCCAACGCTGACAGTTCCGCTCTCCACTGCTACTGGCCCTATGGCCAGTCCGGGCCTGATGTCACCTGACATAGTAACAGCTGCCTGCAGATCAGCAACAGGTAGCGGGGAAAAGAGCAGTGGGGACACAGTGGGCATAGGAAGGTCTGCTCTCCCTCTCGGGTCACTCAGTCAACACTCGGGCAGTGTGGAAAAGTCAGGCACGGACAACCATCTCAGCACGGCAGGAGAAAAAGAGGATCACACACAGCACTCCCTCTCTGAGAGCATGTCACCGAACTGGAGAAGAGGAGGAGGCGAGTGGAGCTAAGCACTCGGCGCAGAGGAGGAGAAAGTTAAATCCTGCTCCGCTGTGAATGCTGGGGCAGCCTCAGCCTCCTTCTGTGTCTGTGTGCCTGATGTCACTGGTTGCTAGACGCTAGGTGGCTAGCAACCAGTTGGGAAATCTCGCTTGAGAGACCCAATTTGTGCCTGTGTCAGCTCCACGGCAGCCGGGGGAAGATGCGGGGCCGCAGGCACCCACTACACACTAAAAAAAAAAGAAGAGGCATTTCTGTCACTGAAACCGGCCCACTGAGCCATCGGCCCATAGTCCCTATGGGCAGTATATGCCTGACCTGGACCAGATGGCATCCACCCACGGATCCTAAAATAATTAAGCTCTGGCATTTCAAAGCCACTGTTTCTAATTTTTAGGGATTCTTTAATGACTGGCATAGTACCACTGGATTTGCGTAGGGCCAATGTGGTGCCTATATATAAAAAAAAATCACTAAAAAGTTTGTATCCTCTAAATGGGACTTTGAACGGGCGCTGCTCCACTAGAGTCGAGCAAGAATTACTATCAAAATATTTCTCATTTATTTTGGTTGAACAAAAATTTCACAATAGTGCAAATACTCTATTGAAACAATTATGACAACAGAGATAATCCAACGCGTTTCGAATCGTAATAGTTCTCTTCTTCAGGGGTGAGTGGTTACATCAAGACGATAATACGTCTACAATTGAAAAAACATGAGTGTAAAAATACATAATCATGACATTGTAATAATAACAAGTACTTGGTAAATTGCTTGGTCTGTATTCAAAACTAATTAAACACTAACCCTGCACATTGCATGAAGATTTGCCAGACTCTTTGCATCCAATTTAAAAACAATTCATACTATTCTGTGTTTGCTCTCTATTTTAGGATCTTTTTCTTGATCCAACTGACTTGCATGCTTTTTTGTCTACCATTTGGGCTTGGATGGAGGTTCATACCCCACTGCCTGCCACTACTGTCATTTCATTCGGTGCAGGGGGGGTATATGTCTTGGTGACGTATTCAGCCGCTCTCCCCTCTGGTGTTTGCGGAGCCTGGCCTCCAGGGCTACCACGACACTGGGCATGCGCCTGTTTGGGCGTCCTAGGACGCTAATCCCTTCCGCCTCGGGGAGTGTGGCAGAGATGCCACTGCACGCCATTGCACTCCCCCTTTTTCGATACCCGGGCTTTGCATTGGATGGCAGACCACTGTATACCTCCTATATAAGCATGCATATCATATTGCCTCCTTTGTATGCGGCATACCATGATGGTCTTGGACCCATTCAGGCTCTGTTCCCCATTGAGGTAATGCATCATTCATAAGCTATGCGAGTTTGTAATTAATGGGGCATGTATACATATACAGGAATTTTTTCATGGGGCACATATTAATGTCTCCTTTTCCAGCCCCTATGTTCTCTCTACAATTTTATTTACTTATTATTTTTTATTTACTTGCAGTTTTTTGCTCCGTTCATTTGGGTGAGTGGGAACATATTAGCTTTTGGCATTTGAAGCGTGGATTCGTTTCATAGTGATCAGGTACTTCTCCCTCACATACCTTGCAGTCTGACAGGCGGGGTAGGTATACATACCCTTACATACTAAAGGAGCCATATAGCCTTAGATGCATTGGTTTTTAGCTCTAAGGTGATCATACTAAATCATCATTTTGTTGTCTATTTTACTCTCAGGAACTTTGGCCGTCTGCCAGGCCACCATTCGGCCTATCTCGGGGGTGCTGCTCAGAGCGTCCTCTGTGAACTGATGGTTTTTTGAGCGGTCTGTTTTATCTATCCTGAGCGTGTCCATCTCTTCCGAGCCCATTTGGTCGTTCCAAGGCTGCAGCATTTCTCAATTTTTTTTTAAATTGGATGCAAAGAGTCTGGCAAATCTTCATGCAATGTGCATGGTTAGTGTTTAATTAGTTTTGAATACAGACCAAGCAATTTACCAAGTACTTGTTGTTGTTATTATTAGAATGTCATGATAATGTATTTTTACACATGTTTTTTTCAATTGTAGAGGTATTATTGTCTTGATGTAACCACTCACCCTTGAAGAAGAGAACTATTACGATAGATTTGAAATGTGTTGGGTAATCTCTGTTGTCATAATTGTTTCAATAGAGTATTGGTTATCACGCATTGTATTTCTATTATTGCATTGCCTATCTGCATCCTGTAATCTCTTGCTTTGCACTATTGTGAAATTTTTATTTCACCTTAATAAATAAGAAGTATTTTGATATTAATTATTGCTTGACTCTAGTGGAGTAGCACCCATTCAAACTCCCATTTAGAGGATACAAACTTTTTAGTGATTCATTCAACAATTTAGGAATGTGGGTTAGCTGACTTCATTTGCTGAACGGAAAAACCCTTAACTATACCTCTCAAACTCCGGGTCAAAAATACCCATTTCCTCGCTATAAACAAAAAAAAGCAACAATTTTAAAAAAAACGCATTATTTTTTACTTTTTGCTATAATAAATATCCCCAAAAAATAATTAGAAAAACATTTTTTTTCCTCCAGTTTAGGCCGATACATATTCTTCTACATATTGTTGGTAAAAAAAAAATCGCAATAAGCGTTTATTAACCACTTAAGGACCAGCCTCGTTTTGGATTTTAGGTGTTTACATGTTTAAAACAGGTTTTTCTGCTAGAAAATTACTTAGAACCCCCAAACATTATATATGGTTTTTCTTCTAACACCCTAGAGAATACAATGGCGGTCATTGCAATACTTTTTTTTGCACCGTATTTGCGCAGCGGTCTTATAAGCGCACTTTTTTTGGAAAAAATTCACTTTTTTGAATAAAAAAATAAAACAACAGTAAAGTTATCCCAATTTTTTTTTATATTGTGAAATATAATGTTACGCCAAGTAAATTGATACCCAACATGTCATGCTTGAAAATTGCGCCCGCTCATGGAATGGCGACAAACTTTTACCCTCAAAAATCTCCATAGGCGAAGTTTAAAAAATTCTACAGGTTGCATATTTTGCGCTATAGAGGAGGTCTAGGGCTAGAATTATTGCTCTCGCTCTACCGGTCGCTGTGATACCTCACATGTGTGGTTTGACCACCGTTTTCATATGCGGGCGCTACTCACGTATGCGTTCGCTTCTGCGCGCGAGCTCGTCGGGACAGGGGGGTTTTAAAATTTTTTTTTTTTCTTTTTATTATTTATTATACAATATTTTATTTATTTTTACACTGTTTTAAAAAAAATAAAAAATTGTGTCACTTTTATTACTATTACAAGGAATGTAAACATCCCTTGTAATAGAAAAAAGCATGGCAGGACCTCTTAAATATGAGATCTGGGGTCAAAAAGACCTCAGATCTCATATTTACACTAAAATGCAATAAAAAAAAAAAAGTCATTTAGAAAAATGACATTTGAAAAAATATGCCTTTAAGAGGCGTGGACGGAAGTGACGTTTTGACGTCGCTTCCGCCCAGCAGTGTCATGGAGACGAGTGAGCGTCATCTTGGCCTCTCGTCTCCAGACACACCAGAGAGCAGGACGCGATCACCTCCGCCGCTACCGACGGCTCCGGTAAGCGGCGGAGGGCACCGGATCGCGGCGGGAGGGGGGGGGCCCCTCTCCCACCACCGCTAAAAGTGATCTTGCGGCGAATCCGCCGCAGGGACCACTTTTATCTGAAAGCCGGCCGCCACACGAAAACGGAGATACCGGGGTTATGGCAGCTAGCACACCATCAAGAATCCGCCGCAGGGACCACTTTTATCTGAAAGCCGGCCGCCACACGAAAACGGGGATACCAGGGTTATGGCAGCTAGCACACCATCAAGAAAACATCATACAATCTCTTAATACAAACTATCATAACAAAAACATCAAACAAACGAAAAAAAAATATATTTTTTTGTAAAGCTTCCCTGAAGAAGGAAAAGTACATCTCAATGCAACTTTCCGAAACATGTCAGGATACACGCTGTGCAATTCAAACAGAGTTCAACTCACTATGAGCAACACTTTGGATTAACAGCTTGGGTGATATAATTATGTATATATGTAAACCCATTTTTTTGATCTTCATCATTGACGTACTTTTGTAATTTGTATAACTTTGAACCTTTTCCCTATATAAAATTCTTTCACATTTGTATACCAATAAAGTTGGCATTTCTTTGCCTTTTATATTTACCTACTTCTCACTACTATTATTATTTCCTGCCCTATAAAGTCCAAAGGGGCGTCCTCTGGATGCATTCTCCTGCAACTCTCTCTATTAAATCTGGCTGCTATTAACCAATGTCTTAGTAAACCTTGTTTGATATTTTTATATGAACCTGGTAAAATGGATAGCAGAGTAATTTGAGGTGTGTTGGGGATTAACTCCCCTGTAACTGTAGTATACAGCTGCATGATCATATCCCAGAATTGGCTAATTTGAGGGCATTCCCACCATATGTGTAGCAGCGAGCCCTTGGCAGAGTGACATCTCCAACATTTGTCCGATGTATCTGGGTATATTCGTTGCATGGTTTTTGGGCATCGATACCAACAGGAGACAAGCTTATAGCTTGTCTCTTGGGCTTTAGTTGCCAATGACAAACAATGTGTGTAAGTAAATGACTTTTCCCACTCTTCTGTTCCAATTTGAATATTAAGATCACATGCCCATTTGTTTGTGAATTCTGGGGGCTCAGGGTGATTTTTTAAGATAAGAATCTTGTATATTGCTGATAGAACATGTTTTGGTCTGTTACTTTGCAATAGGATGGACTCAAACTAATTTAAGTCTCTAGTGAAGGATTGGTTTAGAGAAATAGAAGATAAGAAAGACTATAATTGTTGATATTCTATCCATTGCATAAATGAAGGCTGGTGCGTTGGTATTAAGTTCAATATAGGTGGTAATTTACCCTGACAAAGAATCTGGTTCACTCTTCGATGAGATTCCTTATTCCATATGAGGAAATGAGTCCGGTCTACTGCAGGTGGGAATTGTGGATTGCCAAATAAAGGTGTCATTGGTCCTATCTGTGAAGAAAGCCCTAGCCGCAAGATCATTTTGGACCACAAGCTCAATAGGTGAGATGTAAGAAAGGGTGGAGAAAAGGACATATATCGGTGAGTACCATAAAAGGGTAAATCTAACCAAGGAAGAGCCTGAAGATCGAACTGAGTCAGCCCCTGTTCTATTGATACCCAATGTTTGATATCTGAGTGATGAAACCAGCTCACTAATCTGGTCAGGACTGCCGCCACATAATAGAAATAGAGATTTGGTGCGCCCGCTCCTCCTTTCAGTTTAGGTAATGTTAGCGTTTTCCAATTTAATCTGGATCTCTTATTGCCCCAGATAAACTTGACAAAAGCGGATTATATTGTAGAAAAAAACGATCTAGGAATAGTAACAGGGATATTTTGAAAGACATACAAAAAACGTGGTATTATGTCCATTTTCAATATGTTGATTCTCCCAAACCATGAATATTGGTTTGAATCAGATTTTTTTAGATCTTGTAGAGTATGTTGCATTAGGGGAATATAATTTGTCAAGTATAGCTCGGTCAAGTCTGATGGAATATTAATTCCTAAGTACTTTAATGTAGAAGAGCAAAATCTGAATGGAAAGTTATTTTTCAGCATCATCACTTGATGTGGTGGAAGTGACACATTGAGAATTTCTGATTTCGAAACGTTTACCTTGAAATTACTCAGGGCTCCAAAGCGCTGGAATTCCAATAGAATAGAGGGCATAGAGATATGTGGATTGGTAATATAAAGTAGCAGATCGTTGGCAAACAAAGCAAGTTTTATTTCCTGTTGATCTAGCTTTATACCTGAAATTGATGGGTTCTGTCTGATTGCTATTGCTAAATGTTCCATTACTAGAACATAAAGCAAAGGGGATAGGGGGCATCCCTGACGGGTGCCATTTTGTATAGGAAAACTTGTGGTCAATGAGCCATTAATCCTTCTAGCATTTGGTTTGGAGTATAATGCCAAGATCTTATTAAGTACATTTGGACCCAACTCTATTTGCTTTAGTGAATGCGCAAGAAAAGACCACCCAACCCGATCAAAAGCCTTCTCCGCGTCGACCGAGAGGAGACATGCTGGTATTTTAGCCATCTGAGCATGGCCCATAAGTAAAAAGGTTTTTATTGTATTGTCACGTGTTTCTCTTCCTTGAACAAATCCGGCCTGGTCATTATGTACCAGGCTAGGTATAAAAGATTCGAGACGTGACGCAATCAATTTGGCATATAATTTTTATGTCGACTCAAATTAAAGATATTGGACGATAACTAGAACATAATGTTAAGTCTTTATCTGGTTTGGGAATCAGAGTAATATGGCTTCCATAGTTTGAATCAAAAATGTGTTTTTAGAAGAGATGGAATTAAACACCTGTAGCATAAATGGAGACTAATATTCTTTATATGTTTTATAGAATTTTGGGGTAAATCCATCTGGGCCAGGACTCTTCCCTGATGGAATGTCTGTAATTACTCCCAGTAGTTCTTCCATTGAGAAAGAGTTGTCCAGTAATTCCCTATGGTCATCTTCTAATGTTGGAATAGAGGTTTCTTGTACGTAGTCTTCAATGCTACAAGTATTTGATCCCTCGTTCTCTACAAAGGATGATTGGGCCAAATTGTAGAGAGCTGAAAAGTACTTGTGAAAGTACTTGATGAAGACAATATCCCCATTTGACCGAAGGATTTGTTCTCAGTGAAGTTTCATATATATTGTTTGGGTGTCACCTAATAAGGACGCTACCAAGCTCTCTGATGAATTTTATATATATATATATATATATATATATATATACACATATATATATATATATATATATTGTGACAGACCTAGCCAGAAGAGAGACTTTTGGAGGGGACTGAATGCTAGCCTCTTGCCGATCAATCGTGGGCCCTGGCATTTGGGGAACGGTGCTCTTTGTGAGCTGTATGCCTGGGGACCCTTGAGGTGGTATTACTGTAGATTCGGGTCCTGGTCCCCCAGGACACACAGACTCTGGGGACCCTGGATTTGCCATATTAGAAATGGTGGCTGATTCATAATGCTGGGACAAATACTGTTAGGAGATGCTGATGTAAATTTCAGCCACCTGTCTGTCTGTTGCCTGCTAGAATGTGTATTGTAAATAAGTTTAGTATGGGATCTAAGAGTCATTAGATCCCCTTTGTTGTTTGTGTTAATTAGCTCCTGCTATTGTGAAAATATCCTGTGGTTGTACTTATGATAATGTATAATGTACTGTGTGAAGCTCGGTGACTACAAGTCTGGGCAAAAGGTCATGTTAGTAAACTAGCTCATGTTAATTAGGTTAATTAGGTTACAGGTGTATTGTTAGAGTAATATGAGCAGGAGGTACGCACCTCCTCTGTTACTGTATAAAAGAGCCTGTATTCCTGTCAATAAAGAGAGATTCCTGGTGGAACTTACATACAGCCTGCCTGGTGTTTGTTCTGAGCTACACAACTGGATTAGAATGGCACATAGCTGTAGTTCTAGTCCCGGAGCATCGGATGACCGAACCATCAGATGTTGCGATCTGCAATCTGATTCTATAGCTGCAGAGGAGTGTCGGGAGAGTGGAGCCAAGCGAGCAGGGGCTAGTTACACACATATATATATATATATATATATATATATATATATATATATATTTGAATTTTTTCTTTAATTTTCTTCAGCCTGTAGTTAAGGTTGATATTTATGTACGTTTTTTCACTGACTTTTTATTAGTGTGTTTGTATGTTACAGGTTGCGCACCTAATTCCACTTATACATCTTGCTAGAACCGCATATTCCTTGGATTGTGGGCTCCTTGAGGGTAGGGACAAATGTGAGTGTGCGATATATGTGTAGAGCGCTGCGTAAAAATTGACACAGCGCTATATGGGTACCTTAAATAAAAATAGGGATAAATGTAGACACGCACCCACACTCGCTCAGGTTGAACTCGATGGACTGGTGTCTAGATTCAACCTTACTAACTATGTAACTATGTAATTTCAACCTGACCTTACGATGACTTGGGATGAATCCTCCATCATATATATATATATATATATATATATATATATATATATATATATATACACATATACTCTGCATTTAGTGCAAACTAGATATTCAGTGTAGACTCTATATTCAGTCAGTGCAGACAGTGTAGTATATATAACACAGTGTATTGAAGTGGTTAAGGGGAAATCCGTGCCAACATTTTTAAAAAATAGCGTCGGGGTCCCCCCCAAAATCTGTCAGGAAAGACAGGTCCGCAGTGGCAGTGCGCACTCGTGCATCTGCACATTGGCGTACGCCAGGCGGGCTATTTAAACTAACCTTCTTCATAGACTCATTGCTGTTTGGTTCTCACTAACGCTGTCTGCTTGATACCCTGACCCCGGCTTGTTTTGGACTCCTCTTCTGCCTCCTGCTCTGTTTATCTGCCTGAACATTACCAACCCAGCTTTCCTGACCCTGCACCTGCTTATCCAGCCTGTCACAGCTCTGCTTGCAAATTGCATCCGGTTCCTGCTCCAGCTGCGATCCCAGCCGGCCACGGTCCTGGTCTGCCTAACCACCACCAACCTGCCTGCTGCACATCCATCCATGGACAACCAGCCTGCCAGCTGCACAACCGTCCACAGACAACCAGCCATACAGACTACAGGACTGATCTCATGCACTCCTACGCCACCGTGCTTCTGTGGCTGCTGTCTCACCTTCAGTGACCCACAAGCCGGTGTGGTACGAGATGCCCTCCTCTACACGTCAGGCTCACGAACCAGGTATGTGACAGTACCAAACAGCCATGACTGAGCCTGGAAGAGGTTCCCCTCCTTTAGATGAGATCTGCCAGCACCTTGCCTCACTCACTCAGGCGGTTAAATCACTGCAAGAAGGCTATGCTCGACTAAAGGGACGCATTCAGGCACTGCGACTTCTGCTGTGATTTCCACCACATCTGCACCTGCTACGTCAACTGGGGCCCCTGCAAGTTCTCCAGTAGTGATGCTACCTCCTGAACCTCGAGTACCAGCCCCTGAGAGGTTTTCCGGTGATCGGAGCAATTTTAGAGCATTCCGCAATGCCTGCCAGCTCTATTTTGCCCTTCAGCCAAGGACATTTTCTCTAGAGGCCACAAAAGTGGGATTTACCATTTCCCCGCTCCAAAGAGAACCACAGTCCTGGGCCTACCATTTACTGGAGAAAAACAACCCACAGCTTAACACCTTATAATTATTCTTCACTGCCATGTTGCAACTGTACGATGACCCGCAATGAACCACTACAGCCCTGCACTTCCTTCAGCAAGGCCGTAGACCGGTTGAAGATTATGTCACGGATTTCCGACGTTGGGGTGCAGACCAACTGGAACGATGCAACCCTGCGTCACCAGTTCCGTTTGGGCCCCTCCAAAGGTCTCAAAGATGAACTTGCCCAGGTAGGTGTACCAAACACACTAGAGGCTCTGATCACATTATCTATACAGATCAATCGCCGTTTACTTGAACGCAGATCTGAGAGATCCTTGCAGCAGTTCAGACCAGTATGGATGTTGCCCAAGACACCCATGCAAGCTGACCCCATGTCTGGTCACTACATACGTAAGTGCCTTTCACTTTCTTCAGCTCGACAACCCAACATTTCTGCCAATTCAGCTCACATAGTTCTGCCTATTTCATTCCAGCTTCCGGGAAGAACCATACCAGTGACCGCAATCATTGATTTGGGAGACTGCAGTTGCTTTATTGATCTGTCCTTTGTGGCCCAGCAGCACATTCCGCTACATCCTAAGAAGCAAGGGCTCACTGTGTTCCTGGCTGACGAATCTTGCATCATATCAGGACTTGTGACCTAAGAAACCTCTCCGCTTCTAACTATCACTGCTACCAACCACCAAGAACTATTACGCTTGGATGCGATTTCATCACCACTTTCTCTGTCATTGTGGGCCTCCCTTGATTACAGGCTCACAACCCACATATTGACTGGGAGTTCCTATCACCTTACTGTCAGAAACAATGCTGTCCAGCACCGCCTCAACCTCCTGCTTCTTTACTATGCCTGGAATCACATGGCAAACTGTGTCAGGTAGTTCCTGAATGCTACCATGAATACCTGGATGTGTTCAGTGAACACAAATTCCCTTTGGACACATCTTTCCCCTGTCTGAGCATGAGTTAGAGGTTCTGAACGACTATATTGAAGAGAACCTACAGAAAGGGTTCATTCCCCCCTCAACTTCACCAGCCGGTGCAGGTATATTCTTTGTGGAGAAAAAAGACCAGTCACTAAGACCATGTGTGGACTACCGTGACATAAATAAAATCACAGTAAAAAAATGCTACCCCCTTCCCATGGTTCCTAAACTTTTTCAAAGACTCAAATCTGCAAGTGTTTACCAAACTTGATTTACGAGGAGCCTATAACTTAATTCGAATCAGAGAAGACGATGAGTGGAAGACAGCTTTTCGTACCCGCTTCGGTCACTATGAGTATTTGGTCATGCCATTTGGTCTATGCAACTCACCTGCCACCTTCCAGCTCTTCATCAACGATATGTTCTGAGACTTCCTAGATATCTTTGTCGTTCTCTACCTGAATTATAGTCTGATATTTTCCATTTCATTAGCGATACACCGGGCACACGTCAAGTGTGTACTTCTCCGACTCCGCCAGCATGGATTTTACGCCAAAGCTGAAAAGTGTGACTTTGAACAGCAGAGCATCCAGTTTCTCGGATTAATTATTTCCACTGATGGAATCAAGATGGAGTCACAAAAAGGACAGAGGCTCTCTTACACTTTTGCAACACTTCTAACTACTACAGAAACTCAGCATACAGACAATTTTACACATGCTTTCAGAACAAAGGAAACAGCAGCCATCTTAATGCACGTCTTGAACTTATATTTTGAAACAAATAACTTTATTTTATATTTTTGATCATATTTGAAGCAACACTAATTTTGAATGTGAATGTACAACTATTGAAAGTATTTTTTGTAACTTTTGTGTGGAAATAAATCACACAGCTTGATTCAAGCTGACTCAGACATATAATTCAGAAATTTGTCGCACAATCATCATATCAAAGCTTTTGCAACTATTAAGCTACTTCTACATTGGCTGAGCCAGCCATAAATCAATTTGGCGGAAGTTTTTTTTTTCCACTTCCTTCCTTTGATCAGAGGGGAGAAAGTGATGAACAGAAATTAACTTTGCAAATATTAAACAAACCTAGAGGAAAAATCGATTGATTGATGATTGTGAAGACCTGAGAATTTCGAGTGGAAATCAGAAATCTTGAAAAATAGTTAATTGAGTTCAGCACAGAACGGAAACAATTTCATATTCGGTGAGTAGAAAACCATGAATTGTGTTGATTGTTTAGCACATGAAAGTAATTTGGAGTTTAAAGGTTTATCCAATCATGTGTCAGACACTATTTTGTGGAAATCTATGTATAATAATGTAATTAAGTTAGTTACGGTCTTTAATTAAATGGTTTATGATGTGCCATAGAAACATATGATTTGTGTAGTGAACAAGTCAGGAAGTCAAAATGTAACAGAAATTGCACAAACACATGAGAATGATTCTATTACACCCAGTTGTTCAAACTGTGAAATTTTTTTAAATATATTGAGCATTTGGAGAGTGAAATGGAAATGCAAAATGTTAAAATTTCAAAAAACAAAAATATTTTGGTGATTACAACGAGAAACATTAAGAAGTCTACGGATGCTGCAAAAACCTCTTATATACCGGTTATGTCAACTGAGGTTGATGACGGAGACGCGACAGAGGCAGATTTGAGGAAACAAAAGTTATTAGATAGAGCGCCTAAGCTTAATTTGCAAATACATGATCAGTTGATGAAAATGTTGAAAGACATTCCGCATTATGATTCAAGAACAGATGCATTTTACAACGGGGATGTCATTGAAAGTTTTTGTGATCGTTTTAACTTGAGTGGTGAGCAAAAGAATAAAATTTTCTGTTTATGGGTTCCTAATCATATAGCAAGACCTTTAATCAAATCACCATATCTTGATAATCTTGGAGCTGAAGTTCATAGTGATGCATCTGACATATTGTGTCAGTTATTGCTGTGTATTATGGGAGAGGAAACGCCGACAGCTGAATTGGACTTATTGGACTCTTTAAGAGTTACAATAAATGATGATCCGTTTCATTTCAGAGAGACATTTGCTAAGGCATTCAAAATGGTATATGCAGTGGAAGATGAGAATTTGGCATTAATAAGGGCATTTGTTCGAAAATTTACATATTTAGATCCTGCATCAATGGCGTTAGCTAGTCAATAAGAAACTTTGGATGATGCAACTTCAGTTATAGATCTTGTAAGAAGACAATTAAAGCGGAGTAATTTAAAAACCAAGATTTCTGTCATTCAGAATAGCAATTCTGAAAAAGACACTCAGACTAATGTTTTTATTGTCAAAAATTCAGTCACTATAAATCGCAGTGTAGGAAGTATTTAAAAGATATTGAGTTGAAAAACATTGGGAAAGAAAATGGATTGATATCCACTAAACCTTCTGCCCCACCTTCACCAGAAGTAAAACTTTTTCTCCTTACACTCTAATGCCCTGTACACAGGATAGGATTTTACGATGGAAAATGTGTGATAGGACCTTGTTGTCGGAAATTCCGACCGTGTGTAGGCTCCATCACACATTTTCCATAGGAATTTCCGACACACAAAGTTTGAGAGCAGGCTATAAAATTTTCCGACAACAAAATCCGATCGGTTAAATTCCGATCGTGTGTACACAAATCCGACGCACAAAGTGCCACGCATGCTCAGCATAAATTAAGAGACAAAAGCTATTGGCTACTGCCCCGTTTATAGTCCCGACGTATGTGTTTTACGTCACCGCGTTCAGAACGATCGGATTTTCTGACAACTTTGTGTGACCGTGTGTATACAAGACAAGTTTGAGCCAACATCCGTCAGAAAAAATTCATGGATTTTGTTGTTGGAATGTCCAATCAATGTCCGATCATGTGTACAGGGCATAAGAGAGATTGGTATGAATATGAATGCACATTCAACCAGTGACAACAGTGTGAGACAGCCATTATTGGCTTCCCCATGACAGAAATAATTAGAATAATAGTTTCTCTCTCTTTAGTTTATGTAGCTCCTATATTTCTAGACAAGAGTGGTCGCCCTTATTTAAAAGCTAAAATTAGGGACAAAAGGTGAGAACTTTATTGGACACAGGAGCTCAGATCAGTGTCACTGGTTTGAAATTACCTGTTTTGTGGGATGCAGCAATTTGTACAATTGTTGTATTTAATGGAACAGGTGATTCTCAGGCTAAAATGTGTAAAAATGTTTCTTTGGAAATCCCAGGTTGTTTGCAAACTGAAATAGACATGTGGTTCTGTAAGGGATCGGAAAATGTCATTGGGACTGATATTTTGTATCAAAGAGGGTGGATTATTGATTTAGGAGCAATTTGAAAAGGTTCAGCTAATCGTAAGCCTGTGGTAATTGATCCAGCTGATTATTCAGAATTGGGAAGCATCTTTTTGTCAGCAGTTGACACTGATTACAAATGGCCTGATACAGGAGAGAATTTGAAGTTAAAACAAGTGGTACAGTCGCACAAAAAATTTTGGAGTCAGAAAAACGAGGTTGGTCTATTTAAAGGTAATGAAGTTAATATTGAGGGCAAGGATCATCCATTTGTGAAACCGTACAAATAAAACAAACAAGTAAGGAGCAAAAACTAAAAGCAATAATCCAATATATGAGAACAACAATTGCTGTTAAAATAGGAACATGCAAGGATAAGTCTGTTAAATATAACCATGGAATGTAAATGTAATAATAATAACCTCCATGATAGTGGTAATTATGACGTAGTCTCCCAATAATAATGTAGATAAACCGGATGGGAGAGAGGAATGAAGAAAGGGTATGGGGATGGTGAAAAAAGTCCACGCTCACGGCAGCCGTCCAGTGGGAGCAGAACCCATATTCCCAAGACACTGAAAAAACAAGAAGACAGAGGCACCTCTGGGTGCAGACTGTATAACAGTTTTAATGGTAAAAGCAGCAAAGATGCAAACTTACATTTCGAAGAGCAATAAAAGCATGAAAGGTCCCAAGGGCAACCGGGGTATCAGTGAGGTCAATCTCTCATAGCCATGGATATGAATCCTCTGTGATCATCTCTGGTACGCTGGGTACGCCAAAAGCTGTCAATATAAATTTTAATTTATCTACAAAAATGTCCAATATGTTTTTATAAGACTTCCATAAGGCTATCACAGTTCGCTGTCTGTATTTCATCAGGCGTTGGCAAATGTTTTATCAAGGTTCTCTAGACCAGATTCCTTAATTCAGTATGTAGATGACATACTTCTTTCAAGTGAAAATGAGGAGGAGCCCTTGACTCTTCTGGCAGAATTGTTGACACTTCTGCAAGAAGAAGGCCTCAAGCTGAATACACGCAAAGTTCAGCTCATGAAAAGAGAGGTAACATTTCTAGGAATTTTTATTGGTCCAGGGAAGAAGCAGCCCCCTACAGGAACGTATAGAGGCTATTGCATCTTTACCTGTACCAACAACATTCAAAGCATTGAGACAATTTTTGGGTTTGGTAAATTTTTCCAGAAATTTTATCGAGTCATTGGCAGAAAAGGCGAAACCGCTATATGACTTGTTAAAACATACAGAGGAGAATGAATTTGGTCCCTGGACAGAAGTCCAGCAAAAAGCTTTTGAAATGTTGAAAAATGATTTGCAGTCAGCCCCTGCATTAGCGACAGTGGATAAACAGGCACCATTTGTTTTCAAGTGCATGCTTCAGAAATTTCCATCTCAGCTGTTTTGCTTCAGAAACAGGGAGAAGATTGGAGAATTCTTGGGTATTTTTTTTTTTTGATTACTCCAGTAGAAAAAGGGATTTGACTAATGTGTCCAGTAATTAGTGTGTGTACATTGTGCGGTAAAAGCAACAGAGCATATTGTAGGATTTAACAAAATCATTTTACAATGCCCACATAGTACCTTGAAGTTCCTTTTTGAGAAAATTGTTCCTGGAGTCTCCAACCAAAGATTTTCTCAATGGTTGTTGGCTCTGTCACCTAAACAAATACAGGTTGAACACAATGTCAAGTATATCCTTCCTCAGTTGATGGAATACAATGGGCTAGAAAATGAATGTTTGTGTGAAGTCCATGAAACATACTCTCCTCTCTTTTGTAGAGAGGCAGAGAAAATTGATGAACCTGTATTTGTTGATGGTTCGAGATATTGTATATCAGGTAATTATTACAGTGGGTATTCAATTTGGTATCCAAAGTGTAATCTTGCCATATAACACAAGTTGCCAGGACATTTTTCAGCTCAACGAGCAGAACTTGAAGCAGTAAAAACAGTACTGACAATTGACAAGGAAGAGAATAGAGGCCCCCTAGTGATTTATAGTGATAGCTCATATGTTGTTCGTTCTCTTACTGATTACTAGGAATGAGCCGAACACCCCACGGTTCGGTTCGCACCAGAACTTGCGAACGGACAGAAAGTTTGCGCAAACTTTAGAACCCCATTAAAGTCTATGGGACTCGAACGTTCAAAATCAAAAGTGCTAATTTTAAAGGCTAATATGCAAGTTATTGTCCTAAAAAGGGTTTTGGGACCCGGGTCCTGCCCCAGGGGACATGTATCAATGCAAAAAAAGTTTTAAAAATGGCCGTTTTTTCGGAAGCAGTGATTTTAATGATGCATATAGTGAAAAAAAAAGTGAAATATTCCTTTAAATATCGTACCTGGGGGGTGTCTATAGTATGCCTGTAAGACGTGTATTTCCCGTGCTTAGAACAGTCCCTGCACAAAATTACATTTGTAAAGGAATAAGAGTCATTTAAAACTGCTTGCGGCTTTAATATAATGTCGGGTCCTGGCAATATGGATGAAAATCAGTGAGACAAACGGCATGGGTACCCCCCCAGTCCATTACCAGGCCCTTTGGGTCTTGTATGGATATTAAGGGGAACCCTGCACCCAAATTAAAAAAAAAAGGAAAGGCGTGGGTCCCCCAGGCCCCATATACTCTTAACAGCAGTATACAGGCGGTGCAAACAAGACAGGGACTGTAGGTTTGTTGTTAAATAGAATCTGTTTGTAATTTTGAACTGGTACATTTTTAAAGTGTAGCTCCAGCCAAAAAATCGATTTTTAAGCTTTTTGGAAAATATAGGGAAGGGTTAGCACCCCTGTAACATTTGTTTTGCTGTCTGAGCACCTCTTCAGAAGATTTCACCTCACTTTCTGTCCCAATGACAAATGTTTTTTGAAAATTTAGGGTTTTTAGTGAAACAAGGAATGGTGATAAAGCATCAGTAGGGAAGAGAAGACATGTTTTTCCCATATTAACTCTTACAGAAGAAAATTTCCCTTCCTAGGGGTAGATTTCATCTCACTTCCTGTTGTCTCCTTCTGTTTGCAAGTAGGAATCGTTTGTAAGTTGGATGTTTGAAAGTAGGGGCCTGCCCTATATACTCTGCAGAAATTGGGGCCTTAGGTGTTGGTGTTGCCACAACACTGTAAGCCCTCACAGTTACTCTTGGTGGGCACAGGAATGGGCCCTGCTGTGAAATATTAGATCAAGAATTGTAATTACATGCCATTGTTGAACAGTGGTAGAAAAATTGGGCCTTTGGTGGTGGTGTTGCCACAACACTGTAAGCCCTCACAGTTACTCTTGATGGGCGCAGGAATGGGCCCTGCTGTGAAATATTAGATCAAGAATTGTAATTACATGTCCCTGTTGAACAGGGGCAGAATAAATTGGGCCTCAGGTACTGGTGCCACAACACTGCAACCCCTCACAGATGCTATAGTTGGAGCGCAGGAATGAGCTCTACTGCAAAGTATTGCATCAAAAATTGTAATTATACGCCCCTGTAAAAACAATGGCTGAAAAATTGGGCCTCAGGCACTGGTGCCACAACACTGCAACCTCTCACAGATACTCTAGTTGGAGCGCAGGAATGAGCCCTACTGCAAAGTATTGCATCAAAAATTGTAATTACATGCCCCTGTTAAACAGGGGCAGAAAAATTTGGCCTTGGGCACTGGTGCTGGTGCCACAACACTGCAACCCCTCACAGATACTCTAGTTGGAGCGCAGGAAAGAGTCCTGCTGCAAAGTATTGCATCAAAAATTGTAAGGCAGAAAAATTGGGCCTTAGCCACTGGTGGTGGTGCTCAGAACCAAAAATGTTCTTACAAGCTATCAGCATGAAAATTGAGGAGGAAGAGGATTGTCACTCAGCATAACAGGATAGTCACTCAGCATCAGCATACGCAGTCTTGAAGGGATCTCACATTTAAAAAAATTATTCGGTAACATCAACATCAGGTGCTTGGTAGCTGGTGATCCAAGACTGATTCATTTTTATGCAGGTCAGCCGATCGACCGATTCGGTGGACAGGCGCACCCTGTGATTGGTTACAAAGCCTCCAGCAGCAGTGAATGTGCGTTCCGAAAGAACGCTGGATGCAGGACAGGCCAGTAGCTCAATTGCATACTGTGCAAGCTCTGGCCAGTGAACCATCCTCAAGACCCAGTAACCCAGAGGATTTTCGGTGGGGAAGGTGTCCAAGTCTGATCTTGCCCCTAGGTATTCCTGCACCATGTGAATCAGACGCTGGCGATGGCTGCTGGAATCGATCATACCTTGGGGCTGCGGACTAAAAAATTGTCTGAACGCATCGGTCAGATGGCCACCTTCTCCACCGCTCCTTCTGTGATTGACCGAAGCCTTAGCAACACGTTGTCCAGGAGGACCAGGAAATTGTAACCTCCCAGGCTCTGGAAACGCGTTGCACAAACCTTTCTGCAAGGCCTCCCGAAGATGTTTCATCCTCTGCTCCCTCTGCGACGGCAAGATAAGGTCTGCAACTTTACCCTTGTAACGTGGATCAAGGAGGGTTGCCAGCCAGTAATGATCCCTCCCCTTGATACCACAAATACGAGGATCCTTCCGCAGGCTTTGCAGGATCAGGGAGGCCATGCAGCGTAGGTTTGCTGAGGAATTCAGTCCAGAGTCCTCTGGGTCACTAAGGACGACATGATCTGCAGCCACCTCCTCCCAGCCACGTACAAGTCTATGGGTTTCTTCGGACTGTAAATGATCCCTTGAAGACTGCTGCTGATGCTGAGTGCCAGGCTCCACCTCCATGCTGACACAGTCCTCCTCCTCCTCCTTTTCTTGTGTGATCGGCAGGCACACAGGAACACTGTCTGGATAAAGGGGGCCTTGAGAGGTAAGGAAGTCCTCCTCTTCCTCCCTCTGTTCTGCCTCAAGTGCCCTGTCCATTATTCCACGCAGTGTGTGCTCCAACAGGTGGACAAGAGGGACAGTGTCACTAATGCATGCACTGTCACTGCTCACCATCCTCCTGGCCTCCTCAAATGGTGACAGGACAGTGCATGCATCCCTGATCATAGCCCACTGGCGTGGGGGAAAAAAACAAGCTCCCCTGACCCTGTCGCCATAGTCGCATAGGTACTCATTGATGGCTCTCTTCTGCATGTGCAGCCGCTGCAGCATGGCCAATGTTGAGTTCCACCTGGTGGGCATGTCACAGATTAGGCGGTTCTTGGGCAGGTTAAATTCCTTTTGGAGGTCAGCCAGCCGAGCACTGGCATTATATGACCTGCGGAAATGCACAGACTTTCCTGACCTGCCTCAGAACATCCTGTAAGCCCGGGTACCTGCCCAAGAAATGCTGCACCACCAAGTTAAGGACGTGAGCCAAACAGGGCACATGGGTCATTTGTCCCTGTCGGAGGGCGGAGAGGAGGTTGGTGCCATTGTCACAAACCACCATTCCTGGCTTAAGCTGGCATGACGTCAACCACCTCTGAACCTGCCCCTGCAGAGCTGACAGAATCTCTGCCCCAGTGTGGCTCCTGTCCCCCAAGCACACCAGCTCAAGCACCGCATGGCATCTTTTTGCCTGCGTGCTTGCGTAGCCCCTTGAATGCCTATGGAGCACAGCACAGGAAGAAGCCATGGAGGAAGAAGAAGAGGAGGGGGTGGAGGAGAGAGGTGTGGCAGAATCACCACTAGTAGAATTTTGGAGGCATGGTGGCGGAACAACCTCCAACACTACTGCACCCTGTCCTGCATCCTTCCAAGCTGCCAGAAGAGTCACCCAGTGCGCGGTGAAAGATAGGTAACGTCCCTGTTCATGCCTGCTGGACCATGAGTCAGCGGTAATATGCACCTTACCGCTGACTGCCCTGTCCAGCGAGGCCAAGACATTGCCTTCCACATGCCGGTAGAGAGCCGGAATCGCCTTCGGTGAGAAAAAGTGGCGTTTGGGAACCTGCCACTGAGGAACCACACATTCCACAAACTCACGGAAGGGGCAGAGTCTACCAACTGAAAAGGCAGCAGTTGAAGTGCTAGCAATTTAGCCAAGCTAGCATTCAACAGCTGGGCATGTGGATGGCTGGGAGCGAACTTCTTTCGGTGGTGCAGCAGCTGGGGCAGGGAAATTTACCTGGTACAATCTGACGTCGGTGTACCAATAGCAGATTGCCCGCAAGTACTTGGCTGTGACACACCTAATTCTACACATTCATTTCTCTCAGTGCAGGTTTCAGAGAGGACTGAAGGTATAGTGGGGTTGGAGATCCCAGCTGATAAGGAGCAATGAGAGGTTCGCTTTGTTTTTTGGTGTGGGTCCTTTAGGTACGCTTGCTAATGAACTGCATGGCAGGTTGACATATGTCTGGTCAAGCATGTGGTGCCCAAGCGGGTGATGTTTTGGCCACGTGAGATACGCTTGAGACATATGTTGCAAATAGCAGCGGTGCGATCTGATGCACTCGTCTCAAAAAAGGCCCACACCAAAGAACTTTTGGAATAACGCGCAGAGACAGCAGAGCCCTGCACATGCAGAGCTCTGCAGTGTGTTGCAGTCGGTGTGCTGCCCTTACGCTGGCCCCTGGAGGGCATCCTGCCTCGTTGGAGATGTGCCTCCTCCTTCTCTCTCCTATCAGGCACTCACGTGGAGTCAGTGACTTCCTCATCATCCCCTCCCTCCTCATCACTGGAGCAAAGCTTGCAGTATGCTGCAGCTGGGGGAACATGACTGCCAGATTGCTGTCCTTCTTGGGCACCCCCTCTCTCTGGGCTCACGTTACTGCCTTCCTCTACCTGGGTACCATCATCAGAGTCTTCAAAACGCTGGGCATCCTCCTGGAGCATGTACCCAACACTGTGATCAAACAGTTCGGGGGACTCCTCAGGAGGACATGGTGGGGCTAGAGAAGGAGTGACTAATGCCATTGAGCCGAAGCAAGAGGCCGCGTTGGCAGCTGATTTGCCAGACAAAGTACCCTGAGCCTGGATGAGAGAGGATGAGGATGGCTTGTTCATCCACTCTACCAAGTCTCAACATGGCCAGCTGCTGAAAAAAAGGACAAGCGTGTCCCACGGCCACGTGCTGATGAGGGTGCACCGTGTCCATGACCAGCACTGTTGCCTCTAGACACAGGGCCTGCTTGCTCTCTTTTATTGGCTTGTGACTGTCTGCCTCTCCTTGTTGGCCTTCCAGACATACTAATGGCCTGCAGTGAGATGTAGCTGCACAAAGCTGGGATGTATATATATATATATATATATATATATATATATATATATATATACTGATTATACTGCAGCTAGCAGAATCAACTGCCTGCCTGTAGTATTATTAGTATGAGAACACCAGCAATTGTCTTCAGATAGTGTACTGTGTCCTCTGCACAGTGTGCACCTAAAGCTAACTGTAAATACTGCAGCTGTCTGCCTGTAGTATTAATAGGATCAGAACACCAGCAATTGTCTTCAGGTAGTTTTAGGTGCACACTGTGCAGAGGACACAGTACACTAACTGTAAATATTGCACCTGCCTGCCTGTGGTATTAATAGGATCAGAACACCAGCAATTGTCTTCAGGTAGCTTTAGGTGCACACTGTGCAGAGGACACAGTACACTAACTGTAAATACTGTAAATACTGTAAAAACACCTGCCTGCCTGTCAGTATATTAGGAAGAGAATAACAGGAACGGATCTAGCTAAACTGAATACAGTATATATATATATATATATATATATATATATATATATATATATATATACACACACACATATATACAACACCTAGATTGCATATATATACACAATACACTGTAAGTGCAGCTAACTGACTCGCCTGCCTACTCTAACTTAAATCAAATGACACTGTCTCTCTATCCATCTCTCTCTGCCACCGAAACACACTACACAAGGCCACCACGCAGGCGGCCTCATATAGTGTGGGGCATGTACTAAACCCCCTGAGCCATAATTGGCCAAAGCCACCCTGGCTTTGGCCAATTACGGCTCTCTGTACAGACGGTGCTGTGATTGGCCAAGCATACGGTCATAGTGCATTCTTGGCCAATCATCAGCCAGCAATGCACTGCAATGGCGTAGTGAATTATGGGCCGTGATGCACCACTCGAATTTGGCACAAACGGCCCATAACGTTCGCAATTCAACGAACAATCCAACACGCGATGTTCAAGTCGAACATGGGTTTGACTCGAACCCGAAGCTCATCCCTACTGATTACTTACCTATTTGAAAACGTAGAGGTTTTGTAGATTCATCCAATAAGACTCTTGTGCAGAAAGAGATACTTGAATCAGTAATCCTCTTACATATGCTATTGTAAAAATTCCATCACATAAAAAAAGATAATAGTGAGTTATCTGTAGGCAATAGAACAGCAGACACATTAGCAAAGGAAGCAGCTTTGCATGGAGAATTAATGATTCAACCTGAAACGGTTTCAATTAATGTTGTGAAGAAAACAGACACACAGATTCCTTCTTTTGCAGAGGAACAGAAAAGGGACTCGTCACTTTTTTCTTCTTCTCCGGGTGACATAAGATCTTCCTTTGTTTGTGAAAATGGGATCTTGTGTCATGACTTAGATTGGTTTCTGCTTCCTGTTATATCACAACACGTACAGGTTGAATTTACTGCATTCAATCATGACAGTTTAGGTCACATTGGTAAGCAAAAATTGCTTGAAATTCTTAAAGAGAAATTATATTGGGACAAAATGGAAGAGACAGTAAACAGTGTAATTAAATCTTGTCTAATTTGTGCACAAGTGAATCCTAGACTAAAGGGTCAGAAACCCCCTTTACAAAGAATTCCTCCAGCAGATGGACCTTGGTCTTCTATACAAATAGATTATATAGGGCCATTACCATCAGGGAAAAATGGATTCAGATTTGCATTAGTTTTGGTTGACATTTTTTCAAAGTGGATCGAGATCTTACCAGTACGCAAAGATGATGTTTTAACAACTGCTAGGGTGTTGATTAATCATGTTTTTTCCAGTTTGGGGTATACCAGCAAACCTCAGTAGTGACAGAGGATCCCATTTTACAGGTAAAATTATGCAATGTGTAAAATCTTGGGAATAGAACAGAGATTTCATGTACCATATCATCCACAGTCTACAGGTATTGTGGAAAGAATGAATATGACTATCAAATCCAGAATTGCAAAAATGTTGTTAGATAGAGAAAATACGTGGGTTGATGTAGTACCTTTTATTTTAATGAGTGTAATAAGCACAGTTTCTTCTGCTACAAAGTATTCTCCTTTTGAATTAATGACAGGAAGGAAAATGCCATTTGTGTTTCCCAATGAACCTCTATTGTCTACGCCACAAAGAGAGGCAATAGAGAAAACAAAATGGTTGCAGATGTTACAGGACAATCTGAACAATATTTTGCCACATGCAGCTACTTGTATGCAAAAAATTGTCCCTCCACATACTTCTAAGTTTCAGAAAGGAGGTCAACTTATGATAAAAAGTTTCAGGAAAAGTGGACCGTGGCAAAGTAATTGGGAAAGTCCATTTGACATCTTGGATGTCCAAGACTTGGATGTTCAAGACCTCTCGATTCAGTGAAAAATGCACGTAGACAACAAATAATATGGGTACACACTGATCAATGCAAATTGTATATGCCGAGATAATGATGCTGGATTCCTTTTTTCAGGAATGAATTATAAAAATCTAACCTGGAGGAATCATGGATTCCAAAAAGAAGAAAAGATGACAGCACAACAAAATATAAGTTTTAAAGAGAGAAGACTTATTATCATCATCACAGGATTCATCTTTTCTCTAGTGACAATTTTATCTGTGGTAAAATATATCACAAACTGTTCCAGCTATGCAGAGGTTAACAGGATTGAAGATTTACACAACAAAGACATTATTCAGAAACAAAAGAGATGTAGACATTGATATCAATATTGATGACAAAAGTGATAAAGATATTGATATTAATACAAATGACAGGAATAATAATTTTAGATATGTTGATATCAATACAGCTAAAGATTTGTTTGGATATGTATGCGTAGGACAGGGATATGATTTCTGTATACAATTGTATTTCATTCATAGTAATAACGTAGAAATCAAAGCTAAAATAGAATCCAAAACAAATTTTGTTAAAATGCAGGGATCTTATAGACTAAACAGAACCAGAACTTTTGAATGTAATATATGGGGAAGGAGTTTCTGGTCAATATTTGTAAAAGGTAATGATTCAAGAATTTGGTCTGGAGATGTTACTAATAATATATGTCAAGATCTGGGAGAACACTTTATTCCTTAGATCAATTTTATTACCCTTTTCAAAGTTTCGTAAAAATATTGGATCCAGAACATTTAAATATAATAGGAGATGAAAAAGGGGACATTGTAAGAACATGGGTTTTTAAAGTCATAAGAAGAATAGCTCAAATAAGGGTTAAAATTAGTATTTCTGTGGTAGATATGATTGTTCCAGAAATTAATGTGTCTTCACAGTCTTTAAAAATCATTGAAGACAAAGATAGTTTTCATTTGATATGTAATACAGAAATATATTTACCTCAAAGTTCATTATTAACTTGGAAAAGGAAATGGTGAATTTTTGGGTAGCTTTCTTCACAGTATTATTAATATAATTCATAAAGAAATTTTTGATAGTGTGAATTGGATCAATGATACATTTGTTTATCAACAAATGGGTGTACCTTTGAATGATACTAGTATATATGAATGTTGCATATCAATAGGAAATTATCCGGTGAAATGTGATGAGGTAAGTGTTGTTGTAATGTCTCCAAGGAAAACTCCATGTATTAATAAGAAAAGCGTTCCTGCTAATCCTTTTCAGATTAACCATTTCCAATCCAGAACTCTCTTGAAAGAGGGAAAGTTTATCATTATATTGTGGAACTTTAATGTTTCAGAATGGAAAATTTCTACAAGGTTTCCACAATGTCAAGGACATTTGGTTAATATGGAATTGGGTATTGAAAGATGATTTGGAATTAATATTAGAAATCATAACAGAAATAAGCATGGTATTATTGAAGGTATTTTAGGAGGAATTGACACAATTGGGAGTATAACAAATGGATATTAACACTTTAAAGTCTGATCTTGAAACAGCTGGTTTAGTGGTAAGTAAAGATATTAAGGTACACAGAAATTAATCAGATATTAGAAGATATGGTAATTAAAACAGCTAATATAATGGGTCCATCTATATTACATCTTAAAAATATTACTCTTAATTTAATGGCAAGTGAACAACATTCTCATGTAGCCAGAGCATGTTTAGAGATCCAGACTGAATATTCCACTAATTTTAAAATAATTGTGCAAGCATTTCAGAGTGGAACAACTTCTCTTAGCATTTTACAGAATTTACCCAGAGAATATGTATATGCTATAAATCATACAGATTTATGGGTAAATAAATGGATAGGATGCAATCAGGATGTATGTTATAGTTCTATGATTCCAATAGCAGGGAAAGAACAAATATTGGTTCCAATTACTGTCTTGGGATTACCAGTCAGCAATACACAATTATTATACTATAAATTACAGTATACAGATTTTTCATTTAACAATGAAAATTCTGAATTAGAACAATTAGATCTGTCATCACGTTTACAATTCCAGTCTAAAGTTATCTGTTTACCTAATCAAGACAAAAGTATATTTCATTCTTGTTATCCTAATCATACATTATGTTCAGCAAGAATAGAAAACATTGAAACTATTTCTGAATTAATTACTTTTGTAGATAAAAAGGTTTGTTTTCAGATCGTGACAGACACAGAAAGGGTTAAAACTTAAATCAAGGCTTGTATTGTGTAGAAGGAGACAATGTAGCAGTAAGTGTTAATGGGTTGAGAACAAATTTAACAAATATGCTTATGAAAAATATAAGTGCTCTTTCCACACAATACAATATATCTCAGATAGATGAATTTCCTTGGGAAAAATGGGCAAATATAATTCAAAAGGATAAAGGTTTATTAATAGCTTTAGCTAAGGAACTTCAGAATGCAGAAATATTGTTTAAACATGAACAAGGACATTTACAAGAAATAGCTCATCAATGGTCAGAGTTTTCAGGAAATAATTGGTGGAAAAATTTAGTAAGAGTATATCAATTTGGGGAAAAACTTCAATAACTTCAGCAGCAGGAAATATTTTATCACATCCTATAGTTATTCTTTTTATTATTATTATTATTATTATTATGTTATTTATTATATTTTAATTATATTTAATGTTTAGAATAAAAAAAATATTATCTAATTAGAAATGAAATCAGGAGAGGAGATGATTTATTGCAAAATAAGCTTAAAAGAAGAATGGGTTTTGGAGTTGCAAACTCAGGTACAGATGGAAATACATCTGGAAATATTGGATCAAAGACAGAGTATTTGTTACATGAATGATTTATGAATAATTAGATATGAAATATGGTTATTATTCATAATTCAGAGTGGAATGTTATATTCTTTATATTCAAAATGTAATTTGGTTTTAAAAAATATATATCTGAGGAGTCCCCCTGTAAAATAGTATGAATGTGAAGTCTTTTGAGTTAATAACTTACAGATGGTGACATTTGAATGGAGTTCTCAATTTCAAGAAGTTGTCAGATTATTTTTGATTCATATTACTGCATGTTACTGATATTTTGTTTTAAAGAAAACATATGGTATAGTATCATCAGTTTGTGGCTGACAACCCCCCTCTCTTCCTGTGTCTGGTGTTAATTAGGCATGCTGGCCAAATGATACATACTCTTAACTCCCACCCTTGGAAGGGAGGAGAAGGGAGAGAAAAGGGAGTGATATGGGAGTGTCTGGTTTTCGGCGCAAATTTTGACAAAGAAACCAGATTTGATATAAGGACAGAGGCTCATTGAAGACGCTCTCTTACACTTCTGCAACACTTCTAACTACTACAGAAACTCAGCATACAGACAATTTTACATATCCTTTCAGGACAATGGAAACAGCAGCCATCTTAAAGCACGTCTTGAACTTATATTTTGAGACAAACAACTTTATTTTATATTTTTGATCATATTTGAAGCAATATTAATTTTGAATGTGAATGTAAAACTATTGAAAGTATTTTTTTGTAACTTTTATGTGGAAATAAATCACACAGTTTAAATCAAGCTGAATCAGACATATAATTCAGAAATTTATTGCACAATCATCATTTCAAAGATTTCGCAATTATTAAGCTACTTTTACAGGCCCGCTGGGCACTCTTTTTCTCAAGGTTCTCTTTTCATATCACCTACAGACCCAAATCAAAAAATACCAAACCTGACACATTATCACACATGTTTGAGGATCCAAAAGACATACCTTCACCAGATACCATCCTACCAGCTGGAAGCATCCTTCTGTTACAGTCAGGCCTACTACCACAATTGCAGCAAGCCTCAGCAGGTACATCCAGTCCTCCAGGGGTCACATTGCAGGCAAAGAATGACCTAGTATGGAAAGAAGATCAGATCTTTGTGCCGGAAACCGCTCGAGTGGCTGCATTAGGGTTCTGCCATGATCACTTGTTGGCAGGCCATTTTGAAATCCACAAGACCATAGAGTTGGTCCAACCCTAGGTCTTAGAGTTAGAGAAGGATTGGGTTAGAGAAGGATTGCAAGGCTTAGGTCAATGCATGTACTATCTGCATTAGGAGCAAGAATACCCAAAATAAGGCATGGGGCTTACTCAGACCTTTACTTGTACCTGATAGGTCTTGGAAAATGATTGCAATGGACTTTATTGTCAAGCTTCCCCCATCTGAAGATTGTTCTGCTATTTTTGTGGTGGTGATCACTTATCAAAAATGGCACACTTCTTACCCCTGAAGGGTATCCCGTCGGCTGTTGAGACCGCTCGGGTCTTTGTCAAAGAGATTGTCAGACTCCATGGCATTCCAATGAACTTTGTGTCAGACCGTGGAGTTCAATTTCTGTTGAGGTTTTGGAAGGCATTAAAAATTGAACTTTCTCTATCATCAGCTTACCATTCCCAGACCAACAGGCAGACAGAACGGACCAATCAAACCCTGGAGCAATTCATCCGATGTTTCACGTCCTTTGACTAGGATGACTGGGTATCTCTATGGCCACTAGCAGAGTTTGCATACAATAACGCCAGTCATTCATGCCACCAAGCAATCCCCACACTTGACCCATGTTCCATGTTTGGCACACGTCTTGAATTTGGTGGCGCAGTGGTTCTTGAGCAGGTACCCAGGCTTACAGGATCTCCTGAGGCAGGCCAGAAAAGTCTGTGGTTATTTCTGCCAGTCATACAATGCCAGTTCTCGGCTGGCTGACATTCAAAGGGAATGCAACCTGTCCACCAACCGCCTAGTGCTGGACAACGTGTTGCTGAGGCTTCGTTCAGTCAGAGGAAGAGCGGTGGAGAGGGTGGCCGGCTGACCGATGCCTTTAAACAATTTTTCAGTCCTCAGTGCCAAGGTCTGATCAGTTCAAGCAACCATCGCCAGCGTCTGCATTACATGGTGCAGGAACATCTAGTGGCAAGAGCAGACTTGGGAACCTTTCCAACAGAGCATCCACTCGGTTGCTGGGTCTTGAGGATGGACCACTGGCCAGAACTTGCTCAATATGCAATTGAGCTACTGGCCTGTTCTGCATCCAGCGTTCTTTCTGAATGCACATTCAGTGCTGCTGGAGGGTTTGAAATGGATCATAGAGTGCGCCTGTCCACAGACTCCGTTGATAGGCTCACATTCATAAAAATGAATCAGTCTTGGATCAGCAGCTATCAAGCACCTGATGCTGATGTAACTGATTAAATTTTCTATGGATGTGGGATCCCTTGAAGACTGCCTATGCTGACTATCCTATTCCTCCTCAATCTTGATGATGCTAGCTTCCAACAATATTTTTAATTTAGGGCACCACCACCACCACCCAAGGCCCAATTTTTCTGCCCCTGTTTAATAGGGGCATGTAATTACAATTTTTGATGTAATATTTCACAGCAGGGCCCGTTCCTGCGCCCAGCAAGAGTATTTGTGAGGGGTTACAGTGTTGTGGCACCACCACCCAGGGCCCAACTTTTCTGCCCCTGTTTAACAGGGGCATGTAATTACAATTTTTGATATAGTATTTCAACGCAGGGCCCGTTCCTACGCACAACAAGAGTATCTGTGAGGGGTTACAGTGTTGTGGCACCACCACCCAGGGCCCAACTTTTCTGCCGCTGTTTAACAGGGGCATGTAATTACAATTTTTGATATAATATTTAAGAGCAGGGCCCGTTCCTGCACCCAAAAAAAGCGTAACTGTGAGGGTTTACAGTGTTGTGGCACCACCACCTTCACCACCAAAGGCCCAATTTTTCAGCCCCTCTTTAACAGGGGCATGTAATTACAATTTTTGTTATAGTATTTCACAGCAGGACCTGTTCCTGCGCTCACCAAGAATAACTGTGAGGGCTTACAGTGTTCTGGTGCCACCAACACCTAAGGCCCAATTTTCTGCAGAGTATAAAGGGCAGGCCGTATATACTGCTGTTCAGAGTATTTTTTATTAGTCACTTTTATTGTTTCACTTTAAGCATTATTAAAATTAGCGATGCACCGATACCATTTTTTTTACAATGAGTACAAATACCGATACTTCTTTTTTAGTACTCACCGATACCAATTACCGATACCTACCGCAACTGTTTTGTTTTAACTTCAGCAGTCAGCAATGGTACAAAGCACTGAAAAGTAATTTAAAAATGAAATAAATAGATTTTTTTTTAAATTAGGCTTTTCCAATGTGAAATGTGTAAATTGGCAGACAATGCCAAGCTGCTGCTAACAAAGCAAACAGAATATTGGCATGCATTAAAAGGGGGATCAACTCCAGAGATAAAACGATAATTCTCCCGCTCTACAAGACTCTGGTCAGGCCGCACCTAGAGTATGCGGTCCAGTTCTGGGCACCAGTCCTCAGGAAGGATGTACTGGAAATGGAGCGAGTACAAAGAAGGGCAACAAAGCTAATAAAAGGTCTGGAGGATCTTAGTTATGAGGAAAGGTTGCGAGCACTGAACTTATTCTCTCTGGAGAAGAGACGCTTGAGAGGGGATATGATTTCAATTTACAAATACCGGACTGGTGACCCCACAATAGGGATAAAACTTTTTTGCAGAAGAGAGTTTAACAAGACTCGTGGCCACTCATTAAAATTAGAAGAAAAGAGGTTTAACCTTAAACTACGTAGAGGGTTCTTTACTGTAAGAGCGGCAAGGATGTGGAATTCCCTTCCATGGGCGGTGGTCTCAGCGGGGAGCATTGATAGCTTCAAGAAACTATTAGATAAGCACCTGAATGACCACAACATACAGGGATATACAATGCAATACTGACACATAATCACACACATAGGTTGGACTTGATGGACTTGTGTCTTTTTTCAACCTCACCTACTATGTAACTACTATATGTTAATATATATGTGTAAAAATAATCATTAACAAAGCAAACAAAAAAAGTTTTAATTGTTTATTGTTTATAAAATAAACGTGAACAAAAGAAAAAAAGCAGGAAAATAATAATTAAACGGAGGAGAATAGGGAGTTAATTAAGGCTGATTAGAGTAAATTAAGGGTTATTAAGGGGTTAAACAGAGGAACGTTTGTTCATCCCTTTGATCTGCAGATGAAGAAACAGAAATATACAAAAAGAAAGAATGTTTCTTTTTATTTTAGTGTTTCAGGGCTGAGCAATGTTGTTAATAAACATTGCCAGCTGCTTTTTTTTTTTTTGACAGCTCCAATTACCGGACTTCTTTAACACTGGGGAGACACACTGACTGCTCAAAAAACCGAGCCTGAAACAATCGGTACCGATACTTGTGCAAATACTCGGTATCGGCACCAATACCGATCCTAGTATCGGTGCAACCCTAATTAAAATCACTGCTCCCGAAAAAATGTCAGTTTTTAACCAGTTGCCGACCGCCTCACGATGATATACGTCGGCAGAATGGCACGGGCAGGCAGAATCACGTACCTGTACGTGATCTGCCTCCTGCGGGCGGGGAGTCCGATCGGACCCCCCCGGTGCCCGAGGCAGTCGGCATTTCTCCCCCCGGCGATCAGAGGTGAGGGGGGGGGCCCATCCATTCGTAGCCACCCCCTCGAGATCGCTCCCGGCCAATTAAATCATTCCTCTGCCTCTGTAATGTAAACAGAGGCAGAGGAAGTGATGTCATCTCTCCTCGAGCCGGTCTTTTCGTTCCCGCGCCGAGGAGAGAAGACATCAAGTAAGTGCACCAAACACTACACTTTCAGTAGAACACACTTTTCACCCCGCATCACCCCCCGATCACCCCCCTGTTCCCCCTGTCACAGTGACACCAATAGCAGTTTTAGGGCAGTTAGGGTTAGCCCCCTTTAGGTCTAGGGTACCCCCCTTTAGGTCTAGGGTACCCCCCTAACCCCCCCAATAAAGGTTAACCCCTTGATCACCCCCCGTCGCCAGTCTCACTAAGCGATCATTTTTCTGATCGCTGTATTAGTGACACAGGTGACGCTAGTTAGGGAGGTAAGTATATAGGTTCGCCGTCATCGTTTTATAGCGACAGGGACCCCCATATACTACCTAATAAAGGTTTTAACCCCCTGATTGTCCCCTAGTTAACCTTTTCACCAGTGATCACCGTATAACTGTTACCAGTGACGCTGGTTAGTTAGTTTGTTTTTATAGTTTATTATAGTTTCAGGGCACCCGCCGTTTATTACCTAATAAAGGTTTAACCCCCTAATTGCCCGGCGGTGATATAAGTTACGTTTTTAGGGTCAGATAAGGTCTGCGTCGCCCCAGGCAGCGTCAGGTTTGCGCCAGTACCGCTAACACCCACGCACGCAGCATACACCTCCCTTAGTGCTATAGTATCTGAACGGATTAATATCTGATCCGATCTATACTAGCGTCCCAAGCAGTTTAGGGTTCCCATAAACACAGTGTTAGCGGGATCAGCCCAGATACCTGCTAGCACCTGCATTTTGCCCCTCGGCCCAGCCCTGCCCAGTCCACCCAAGTGCAGTATCGATCGATCACTGATACTTACAAAACACTAAGCACACATAACTGCAGCGTTCACAGAGTCAGGCCTGATCCCTGCGATCGCTAACAGTTTTTTTGGTAGCGTTTTGATACAGTCGCTAACAGTCAGGAGCTTTTTTGCCTGTGAGTCTCACTAGTGTACCACTAAATTTAGAGCCCAAAATGGCAAATCGAAAGTACATGTCAGGAGACGCAGGTCGCTTCCGTCCGCCGGGCTTCGGGGCGCATGCGCAGTGGGCTAGCGCTGAGACATACACCCATTCGCGGCCCGATGGTGCGGCGCGCGCGGGTGCACGGCGGTCCCCGTGTGCGCGCCGTCGCCCGTGCGGGTGCCCGGTAGTGTGTCACGCTGACGCGCTCGCCGGGGAGGCTACTTCAGACGGCTCCAGCACCCAGTCGGGTTGCTGGTTTGTCGTCAGCTGTTTCTGTTCCCCTGAACCATTGCTAGTTCCTTGTTCCTGTCTACCCGTGCTGAACCTCTGCCTGTTTAACGGATTACTCTGCCTGCCTGATACCCCTGACCTCTGCCTGCTTAACGGACTCTGATCTGCCTGATACCCCGGTTCTGACTTCTGCATGCTTAACGGACTCTGATCTGCCTGATACCCCGGTTCTGACCTCTGCCTGCTTTACGGACTTTCTGTTTCTCAGTTCCAAGGTCCTGCACGGCACCCGCCGGTGTTCTCCAATAACCAACTAGGACTTCTAGCCGGCCTTCCTGATATCCTGCAGCTACCGGAAGCCCGTGCCTCCGCGTGCCCCCGACTCCCTGTATCACCTCCAGGGGCTCAGGTGCGCGTGGTCGTAAGGGCGAGCCGCTCTCGGCATCTTGGCCTCGGTGAGTATTAGTCGTGACAGTACAAATTAGCCAGATGTCCGAGGCCGACAGAGCGCGCTCCCCCTTGGAGATCCTGTGTCAGCAGGTTTCCACCCTGGCCGACTCGGTGCAGAAACTACAAGAGGGATATACTCAAATTGACAACTGCCTCCAACAGCTTACGGGGCCACTCCCTTCTGCTGCCGCAGCTCCCGCACCCAGCAGTGAAGGTCCACTTCACCAGGCTACCGCCAGTCCCACAGTTGTCATGGCGCTTCCGGAACCCAGGGTCCCTACACCTGAACGGTTCTCAGGGGACTGTAAGAAATGCAGGGCTTTTAAGAATGCATGTTCTCTCTATTTCGCCCTCCAGCCCTGAACCTTCGCATCAGAGGTGGTCAAGGTGGGATTTGCGATCTCCCTGCTGTCTGAAGAATCTCAGGCCTGGGCCCACGGCTTGATGGAACAGGGAAAACAGGTGCTAAATACAATCGATACCTTCTTCGAGAGTATGTCCCAGCTTTATGATGACCCGCAGCGTATGGCTACAGCCGAAGCCATCCTGCACCACCTGTCCCAAGGAAGGAGACCAATTGAGGATTATACGGTGGAGTTCCGTAAATGGGCGGCCGATACGAACTGGAACGAGCTGGCCTTACGCTATCAGTACCGTCAAGGCCTGTCCGAACTCCTCAAGGACGAGTTAGCCAGGATGGAGACTCCCGATTCCTTGGAGGAATTAATCCAGGCAGCCACAACGCTGGACAGACGTTTGCGGGAACGTCGTTCAGAACGGTTCCAAAATCCATGCCCTGCGTGGACGCCGTCGAGACCCCTACCTGTGCAGTCACCGTCTCCTATGGCAGCTGGTTCTACTACACCTCCCGAGGCCGAACCCATGCAGCTTGGCCTGGTCCGGGCACCACTGACCTCAGAAGAAAGGCAACGCAGACGGCAGTCCAACTTGTGTCTCTATTGTGGGGGGGCCCGACACTTCCTGTGCAACTGCCCGATAAGGCCCAGTAAGTTCTTTCAGCCAAAATCAATGAATTGCCAAGGCAACAATGCTCCTAAATCTTACGTAATGTTGTTTGTTTCTCTACAGCTACCGGAAGGGGAGTCCTGCTTGCCAGCCATCATTGATTCGGGTGCATGTAGTTGCTTCATGGATGCTGCCTTGGCCCGCAACCTGCATGTCCCCTTGCAAACCAAAGCTCAACATCTACGAGTACATCTGGCTGATGGGTCTCTCCCTATTTCAGGTCCAATTACCCAGGAGACCCAACCTATTCTAGTAACTACCGATTCTGGGCATCAAGAGCTCCTACGCCTAGACCTCATTCACTCTCCCATGTTTCCAGTCATTCTAGGCCTGCCCTGGCTACAGGCTCACGATCCACAGATCCAATGGAGTACTAAGGCGGTTTCGTTCCCCTCTCCATATTGCTCTCAACATTGCCTCCCTTCGGCTCCAAAAGTCTGTGCTACGGTTACTGTTCCATCAGATAACCTCCAACATGTTCCCCATGAATATCTTGAGTTCAGCAAACAAATGGCCGATCCCCTACCACCTCATCGACCCTATGACTGCCCAATTGACCTGCTGCCAGGGTCGGAAATCCCAATTGGTGGTATATTTCCCCTCTCAGAGACTGAGCTGGAGGCTCTCAAACAATATATCGACGAGAACCTGAAGAAGGGGTTCATCCGTCCCTCATCCTCACCTGCCGGAGCGGGTATATTCTTTGTTGGGAAGAAAGACGGCTCCCTTAGACCCTGTGTGGACTACCGGCAGCTTAATAACATTACCATCAAGAATAGGTACCCACTGCCGCTCATTCCGGAGCTGTTCCAACGGTTCCGATCAGCTAAAGTCTTTTCCAAATTAGATCTCCGAGGTGCCTATAACCTTGTCAGAATCAGGGCCGGGGATGAATGGAAGATGGCCTTCAGGTCCAGATTTGGACACTTCGAGTACTTGGTGATGCCATTCGGGCTTTGTAATGCTCCAGCCACCTTTCAACACCTAGTAAATGATATATTCTGAGAATACCTGGATGATTCCCTTGTGGTCTATTTGGACGATATACTAATTTTCTCCTCCACGATTGAGCTACACAAGGGGCACGTCAGAAAGGTTCTTACCATACTGAAGCAACACAAGCTCTACTTGAAAGTGGAGAAGTGCGAGTTCGAAAAACCAGTCGTGCAATTCCTGGGGTTCATCATATCAGCAAATGGGGTCGCAATGGATCCTCAAAAGATACAAGCTATCCAGGAGTGGCCAGCCCCATCTGATAAAAGAGGAGTCCAGCGGTTTATAGGATTTGCCAACTTCTACCGGAAATTTATTGTTGGATTCTCTGCCATAGTGGCACCCATCACCCAGCTAACCCGCCGGCACGGTTCATTCCGGTGGTCCCAAGCCGCACAGGAAGCCTTTCTGAGATTGAAGACCCTGTTCAGTTCCGCTCCAATTCTTCGTCACCCAGATCCTTCTCAGCCATTTGTACTGGAGGTGGACGCATCGGAGATCTCAACAGGAGCAATTCTTTCCCAAAAGACAGGGACCTAAAGCCATCCTATATCCCGTTGCGTTTGCATCCCGGAGACTCGGCCCGCCGGAACTAAACTACGATGTGGGTGACAGGGAGCTGCTGGCCATAAAATTCGCCCTGGAGGAATGGAGATATTTGCTTGAGGGGGCACTCCACCCAGTGATGATCTTTACAGATCACAAGAACCTTGAATATCTCCAGACAGCAAAACGACTCAAACCCAGACAAGCCTGTTGGGCCCTCTTCTTCTCTCGCTTCAATTTTCATATTTCCTACAGACCTGGTGCAAAGAATGGAAAGGCAGACGCCCTCTCTTGGATGTTCTCGGCTGATCCCCAAACTCCGGAACCGAGCACAATCCTCTCTCCTCAAAACTTCCTTGGGCTGGCGCAGGCGGACTTAATGTCATCCATCAAAGCCTCGTCTAACTCATGTACGGAACCAGAGGTACATTCCTTGAAGAAATATGGGAATTTTTTTTGGATCCGGGGGAAAATTTTTGTACCTCAGGAGACACGGTCATTAACCCTTAAAATGTGCCATGACCATAAACTGGCAGGGCACTTCGGAATTAGGAAAACATCTGAGCTGATCTCTCGCTCCTTCTGGTGGCCTGGGTGGAGACGGGATTGCAGGGAGTATGTGGCCTCCTGTCCTCTTTGTCAACGGAACAAGGGCCAAAACACTAAGTCCTGGGGTCTGCTCAAACCCCTGCCCATTCCAGAACGACCATGGACCGACGTGTCCATGGATTTCATCGTGGACTTGCCGGCCTCGGGAGGCTTTACCACTATTTTTGTCGTGGTCGACCGTCTCTCCAAGATGGCTCATTTTTTGCCCATGGAGGGCACTCCTTCTGCCGTGGAGATGGCCAATACTTTTTTGAAGGAAATCATCAGGCTCCATGGTGTACCAAGGAGTATAGTGTCGGATAGGGGCGTGCAATTTACGTCTAAATTCTGGAAGGAACTCTGCAAAGCGCTGGATATCAAAGTTTGCCTCTCATCAGCTTACCATCCTCAGAGCAACGGTCAAACGGAGAGGACGAACCAGACCTTAGAGCAATACCTCCGTTGCTTCTGCTCAGGATCCCAGGGGGCAAGTCTTCTCCTGTATGCGGAGTTCGCTTATAATAATTCCGTTCACACAGCTACCAACCAAACGCCTTTCTGGGCAAATTGCGGATTCCACCCTACGTTTCTGTCTAACGATATTCCTGAGATAGCAGTCCCTGCAGTTCACGACAGGATAACCTCCTTACAATCTAATTTCCAGAGGATCCAAGACATTTTACAGAAAGCTCAAAGAGACTACAAGGAGCAGTATGACCGGGGTAGGAAGGAGAATCCAATGTTTAATATAGAGGAAGAGGTCTGGTTATCCACCACCAATCTTAAACTACCTGTGCCATCTCGGAAACTGGGACCCAAGTTCATTGGTCCTTTCCCTATCAAAAGAATTATCAATCCTGTGGCCATGGAGCTAGCACTACCAAAGACGTACAGGATCCATCCTGTCTTCCATGTATCCCTGCTGAAGCCTGTGGTGCCCAGTGCTTTTCCAGAAAGAGGAGAGTTCCCTCCTCCACCAATCAGGGTGGACGGGGAGAACGAGTTTGAGGTAGAGTCCATCCTTAATTGTAGGAAGAGGGGCAGGCAACTACAGTATCTGATCCAGTGGAAAGGATACCCACCTGAGGACAATTCTTGGGAGCCCGCAAGGAACTTACATGCACCTCGTTTAATTCAAGCCTTTCATCGAGACCATCCGGAATTGATGTCCAGCCTGGGCATCCAGTGTCTGCCCTTAGGAGGGGGGCACTGTCAGGAGACGCAGGTCGCCTCCTTCCGCCGGGCTTCGGGGAGCTTGCGCAGTGGGCTAGCGCTGAGACATACACTTGTTCGCGGCCCGATGGTGCGGCGCGCGCGGGTGCACGGTGGTCCCCGTGTGCGCGCCATCGCCCGTGCGGGTGCCTGGTAGCGCGTCACGCTGACGCGCTCGCCAGGGAGGCTACTTCAGATGGCTCCAGCACCCAGTCGGGTTGCTGGTTTGTCGTCAGCTGTTCCTGTTCCCCTGAACCATTGCTAGTTCCTTGTTCCTGTCTACCCGTGCTGAACTCTGCCTGTTTAACAGATTGCTCTGCCTGCCTGATACCCCTGACCTCTGCCTGTTTAACGGATTACTCTGCCTGCCTGATACCCCTGACCTCTGCCTGTTGAACAGATTGCTCTGCCTGCCTGATACCCCTGACCTCTGCCTGTTTAATGGATTACTCTGCCTGCCTGATACCCCTGACCTCTGCCTGCTTAATGGACTCTGATCTGCCTGATACCCCGGTTCTGACCTCTGCATGCTTAACGGACTCTGATCTGCCTGATACCCCGGTTCTGACCTCTGCTTGCTTAACGGACTCTGATCTGCCTGATACCCCGGTTCTGACCTCTGCCTGCTTTACGGACTTTCTGTTTCTCAGTTCCCCGGTCCTGCACGGCACCCGCCGGTGTTCTCCAATAACCAACTAGGACTTCTTCCTGATATCCTGCAGCTACCGGAAGCCCGTGCCTCCGCGTGCCCCCGACTCCCTGTATCACCTCCAGGGGCTCAGGTGCGCGTGGTCGTAAGGGCGAGCCGCTCTCGGCATCTTGGCCTCGGTGAGTATTAGTCGTGACAGTACACTAGTGAAGAGGCCTACACGCTTCTGAGCATGACAGAAAGTGAAGAGGAAGTCACTCATCTGTCAGATTCAGGCTCAGAATACTATCCTGTAGAGGACAGCGGCTCCATGACAGATAGCTCTGACGACGGAGTTGTGGTCCCTGCCAAGGTCAGGCGTACCAGACCCCAAACTTCTTCTTCTGTCATTGATGTGCAAGAACCGCAGGTCCCTCGTATGGAGCAGAGCAGTACTTGCGCCGCTATTCTTTCTGGTGAACTGGCAAACACCAGCGGCCTAGTACACCCTGGTCGTACATCCAGCACTGCAGTATCACGTGGTGACGTGGCGAGTCCCATAAGTGCAGTTCAAGCTGGCGAGGTGGCAAGCACTAGTAGTGTCCCGCTGCCACCAAGAAGACGAACACAGGCCCGTCATGCCCATAGTGCCCTTCCTGCTGCATTCGCCAATCCGAATTGGGAACCCACCACTTCTGCAGCACCCGTACTTCCCCCATTCACTGGCCAACCCGGCATTCAGGTGGAAACAGTTGATTTTACGCCACTGGATTTTTATTCGCTGTTTTTCACCAAAGATCTCTATAGATCTATTGTGGACCAAAGCAATTTATACGCTGGTCAACACATCGCCACTATTCCCCAGTCCTCCCTTGCCAGAGATTGGAGACCAATTGCGGTCTCCGAATTTAAGATGTTTCTGGGCCTTTCCCTCAACATAACTAAAAAGAGTGAGTTGCGGTCATATTGGTCCACTGACCCAATTCACCATATGCCCTTGTTCTCTGCCTCTATGACCAGGACACGATACGAGCAGATTTTGCAGTTCATGCACTTCAACAACAATGAACTCTGTCGTCCTCGTGGAGACCCTGAATACGATCGGCTCTACAAAATTCGGCCCCTCGTAAACCACTTCAACCAGCGTTTTGCAGACTTGTTTACTCTCCATCAAGTTGTCTGCGTCGATGAGTCCCTGATTAAATTTTCTGGCCGCTTGTCATTCAAACAGTACCTTCCGAGCAAGCGTGCCAGATACGGGGTCAAGATGTATAAGCTCTGTGACAGGGCCACAGACTATACATGTAGTTTTATGGTTTACAAGGGCAAAGATAGTCACGTAGAGCCGACAAACTGCCCTGACTACATAGGAAGCGCTGGCAAGATTGTGTGGGACTTGGTGTCACCCTTATTCAGAAAGGGGTACCACTTGTACGTGGACAATTATTACACGAGCGTGCCACTTTTTAGTCACCTTTTTGATCAACAGATTGGAGCATGTGGCACCGTGCGACTTAATCGCCGGGGCTTTCCCCAGCGACTTGTAGATTCCCGTCTTAGGCTGGGGGAGAGAGCCTGCTTCAAGTGTAATAACTTGCTCGCTATGAAGTGGAGGGATAATAAAAATGTTTTCGTTCTTACCACCCTTCATGCAGACATGACGGTCCAAATTACTACGGTGACTGGTGTTGTGGAGAAACCCCTCTGTGTCCATGAATATAACCAAAATATGGGAGGGGTGGACCTCAATGACCAGTTGTTGGCGCCGTACCTAGTTGCCCGTAAGGCCAGACGCTGGTACAAGAATATGTCTATTTATTTCAATTGGCTTTGCTGAATGCTCATGTGCTATACAGAGCTTCAGGACGGACTGGATCCTTCCTTAAATTCCAGGAAGAGATCATCAGAGCCCTTCTGTTTCCAGACGGTGCTCCACCTCACCTTCCCCAACCAAATGCAGTAAGCCGGCTGCATGAGAGGCATTTTCCTTATGTCCTCCCGAGTACCCCTACCCAACGAGCCCCCCAAAAAAGATGTTGTGTCTGCAGCAAGCGCGGATATAGGCGTGACACCCGCTATTATTGTCCATCCTGTCCTGATAATCCTGGTCTATGCATTGGTGAATGTTTTGATTGCTACCATTCACTAGTTGAGTATTAGCGTAGGGTACAGCACTGCACAGACTAGGACACACTTTCACAGGGTCTCCCAAGATGCCATCGCATTTTGAGAGACCCAAACCTGGTACCAGTTACAAAAGTTAAAGTTACTAAAAAAAGTGTAAAAAAAAATAAATAAATAAAAACACAAAAAAAATATAAAATAAAAAAAAACAAAAATAGTTGTCGTTTTATTGTTCTCTCTCTCTCTATTCTCTCTCTATTGTTCTGCTCTTTTTTACTGTATTCTATTCTGCAATGTTTTATTGTTATTATGTTTTACCATGTTTGCTTTTCAGATATGCAATTTTTTTATACTTTACTGTTTACTTGTTTTATTGTTAACCATCATTTGCTTAACAGGTACGCCATTCAGTTGCAGCGCGGATTTATTTATCTTGACAGTAACAGCGTTTGCTCCCACGATACATAAAGCCGTGACTCCAGCGCTGTCGGAGGTGATTTCACCACCACAGTTACATACTTCAGCATATATGCCGAAGCGTGGGGGCAGCAGAGGGCGGAGGAGCGATTTGCTCCTAACTTTTGCGGGAGGATGCCCCCATGCTTTGGCATATATATACGGTGCATGTATGCCCATCATTAGAAGTGGATGGATGAAGGGAGGTATTCTAATGATGTGCATACCCACCGATCAATCTCTTTTTTTCATTCAGCCCACAGGCTGCATGGAAAAAAAGTTTACAATATATGCCCAACAAGGACCAGCAACGTACTGGTATGTTGCTGGACTTTGAGTGGTTATACCAGAATGATGCCTGCAGGTTTAGGTGTCATCTTGGTATTATTCTTTTCAGCCAGCGGTCAGCTTTTATGTAAAAGCAATCCTAGCGGCTAATTAGCCTCTAGACTGCTTTTACAAGCAGTGGGAGGGAATCCCCCCTCGCACCATCTTCCATGTTTTTCTCTGGCTCTCCTGTCCCAACAGGAAACCTGAGAATGCAGCCGGTGATTCAGCCAGCTGACCATAGAGCTGATCAGAGACCAGAGTGGCTCCAAACATCTCTATGGCCTACGAAACCGGAAGCTACGAGCATTTCATGACTTAGATTTCGCCAGATGTAATCAGCGCCATTGGGAAATTGGGAAAGCATTTTATCACACCGATCTTGGTGTGGTCAGATGCTTTGAGGGCAGAGGAGAGATCTAGGGTCTAATAGACCCCAGTTTTTTCAAAAAAGAGTACCTGTCACTACCTATTGCTATCATAGGGGATATTTACATTCCCTGAGATAACAATAAAAATGAATAAGAAAAAAAAAAATGAAAGGAACAGTTTAAAAATAAGATAAAAAAGCAAAAAAATAATAAATAAAAAAAAAAAAAAAAAAGCACCCCTGTCCCCCCCTGCTCTCGCGCAAAGGCAAACGCAAGCGTCGGTCTGGCGTCAAATGTAAACAGCAATTACACCATGCATGTGAGGTATCACCGTGAAGGTCAGATCGAGGGCAGTAATTTTAGCAGGAGACCTCCTTTGTAAATCTAAAGTGGTAACCTGTAAAGGCTTTTAAAAATGTATTTAGTTTGTCGCCACTGCACATTTGTGCACAATTTTAAAGCATGTCATGTTTGGTATCCATGTTCTTGGTCTAAGATCATCTTTTTTATTTCATCAAACATTTGGGCAATATGGGGTGTTTTAGTGCATTGAAATTTAAAAAAGTGTGTTTTTTCCCAAAAAAATGCGTTTGAAAAATCACTGCGCAAATACTGTGTGAAAAAAAAAAATGAAACACCCACCATTTTAATCTGTAGGGCATTTGCTTTAAAAAATATATAATGTTTGGGGGTTCAAAGTAATTTTCTTGCAAAAAAAAATATTTTTTCATGTAAACAAAAAGTGTCAGAAAGGGCTTTGTCTTCAAGTGGTTAGAAGAGTGGGTGATGTGTGACATAAGCTTCTAATTGTTGTGCATAAAATGCCAGGACAGTTCAAAACCCCCCAAATGACCCCATTTTGGAAAGTAGACACCCCAAGCTATTTGCTGAGAGGCATGTCGAGTCCATGGAATATTTTATATTGTGACACAAGTTGCGGGAAAAAGACAATTTTTTTTTTTTTTTTTAACAAAGTTGTCACTAAATGATATATTGCTCAAACATGCCATGGGAATATGTGAAATTACACCCCAAAACACATTATGTTGCTTCTCCTGAGTATGGGGATACCACATGTGTGAGACTTTTTGGGAGCCTAGCCGCGTACGGGACCCCGAAAACCAAGCACCGCCTTCAGGCTTTCTAAGGGCGTAAATTTTTGATTTCACTCTTCACTGCCTATCACAGTTTCGGAGGCCATGGAATGCCCAGATGGCACAAAACCCCCCCCAAATGACCCTATTTTGGAAAGTAGACACCCCAAGCTATTTGATGAGAGGTATAGTGAGTATTTTGCAGACCTCACTTTTTGTCACAAAGTTTTGAAAATTGAAAAAAAAACATTTTTTTCTTGTCTTTCTTCATTTTCAAAAACAAATGAGAGCTGCAAAATACTCACCATGCCTCTCAGCAAATAGCTTGGGGTGTCTACTTTCCAAAATTGGGTCATTTAGGGGGGGGGGGTTGTGCTATCTTGGCATTTTATGGCCTTCGAAACTGTGATAGGTAGTGAGGAGAGAATTAAAAATTTACGCCCTTAGAAATCCTGAAGGCGGTGATTGGTTTTCGGGGACCCGTATGCAGCTAGGCTCCCAAAAAGTCCCACACATGTGGAATCCCCATACTCAGGAGAAGCAGCAGAATGTATTTTGGGGTGTAATTCCACATATGCCCACGGCCCATTTGAGCAATATATCATTTAGTGACAACTTTGTGCAAAAAAAAAAAAATTGTCACTTTCCCGCAACTTGTGTCAAAATATAAAATATTCCATGGACTCAACATGGATAAATAGATAGAGTGGTGCTGCGCTAATCCCAGCAGGAACACAATGATATTAATGCTCCTAGTAAATAATGCAAAATTAGCGCAACGCAAAAAATAAATATAAATGTCCTTATAATTTCATGAACCAAGCAATTGATCTTGATGGAAAAACGCCGATGTAGTTCCCACAAGCACCAATAATCATCAGACCAGTAAAAAAAATGCGCTTACCGGACGCGATGGACCTCTAAATTATAGGAGGTCAAATGAGCCTGGTTCCCAAAGGACTGGTTCCGACCTGGATCTCTTAAGGACACCGATAATCAACATCCGCCAGTAATCACATAAAAGCTGGATATGGTGAATAACATCACTCTGTAGGTTCCTTGTTAAAATCCTCAATGCAGTATATCATGGGATGGTAACAGGTGAGAATCCCCAAAAACAGAAGAAAAGATCCTCTAAGTGCATACCGTATGCCAATTTATTAAAAATGATCATAGCAAAGATGTGTTTAAAAATAGCGCTGAACAGCGCAACTTAAAGAAAGAAAGCAGTTCAATGCAATACAGCTTCACCAGTAAAAACCCAGACTGTTCGCGTCCAAACAGCTGAGAAGGCTGCGGGTGACGTCACAGGCAAAGCTCCGCCCCCGTACGCGGCGTTACGTCCACACGGACTTCGTCAGCGAGGGTGGAGCTTGTGAGTCACCCTGGATGCTAAAATAGCCGCCGACTGTCAGCAGGGAGTGTCGGGTTCCCGGAAACGGAATCCGCTCGTCATATGCAAAAAAAGCTATATGGAGACACACTCACACATTCACACTGTAGCATGTAAACTACCCCCACAGTGTCACAGGTGATTAAATTCCTAATTTGATATGTTTTATCAGTGGCAGTAGCTAAAAATTCTTTCCTCCTTTTGACATTGCACAACATCACTGGTCGGTGTTTGTCTATCCTGACAAACCTGTAATACAGAGCAGGATGACACTCGGGATGAGCAGTTTGCGTTCTTTCCTCCTTTGCTGACAGCTGAGAGAACTAGATACGCCCGACTTTGCTCATTGGATCTATTGGTCAGCTGACTGGTGTTACCTGCACACTCCCCCTCTACGGCCGCTCAGTCATACAATAAATAATCACCATAATGGCCAAGCCCAGTTACCCTCGGGAAGATGGCCACTAAGCTAACCTATACAGGACTACTAGAAAATGGCCTCCCATTGCTTAACTATTTAAAAACACTGATCGGGCCTATACTTATCCCCTGATGAAGTCACGTGTGCTGTGACGTCACACGTAGGGACAGGACAGGTACCGATGCTGATTGTGGCTTACGAGATAAGCCTTTTTTATCTGTTTTACTGTGAGTACCCATGCTGTTTGTCAATAAAAAACAGTTTCATACAATATTACACTATTGTGGGACCTTCCTTTTTTCCATTTCCGTGCCCCCCTATCATCTGAGGGAACATGCTCCGGGATTAGGACCGTGAGGATTGAGGAGGAATGTAAAGGATGGTACTCCCAATACTGGTCATTTGCTGTTACCCCATTACCCTAAGGTAAGGGGCCACTACCTACTAGTGTGTGTGTGTGAACACGAAGAGGAGCACTATTGTATCACATTTGAGCAGTCCACTGCATTATTTGCATGCTAGGAAGCTGTTGTCACTTTATGAAGGAGGACTTATATATACTGAAGCACTTTGATTGAACTGTTTATTTTAGTGTCACGTTGATTCTGCTTTTTTATTTTTCTTGCACATAGTCACTTTGTGTGTTGCATGTATGCTACACGTCAGAATCCACTTATATACTGGATTTTTTGCGCTTTATACAGGAGTTGCTACTGCTACATCTGCTGTTACTATTTTGGTATTTTATATTGATATTTTGGTACACAGAGTCACTGTTATTATTACAGCACTACAGCACTAGTGCACATTATAATCCACTATTTATTGCTTATTCACTTCCTGTTTAGTGGTTGATCCTTTCAAGGGATCACTACTATCTATTATTGATGTATTTAGTTATTTAAGATTTATTTGTACCCTAGTATGTTCTATCAAGTCTACTAGGAGCATTTCATTAATATCATTGGTGTTCCTGCTGGGATTAGCGCAGCACCACTCTATGTATTTATCCATTTGCTGGCAGGGTCTGGTTGTACCCTACTCGGTGCAGGCAGCTTTTCCCTATAGCTCTTTTTAACACACATGATAGCGCAGGAATAATTATATAAACTCTATGGACTCAACATGCCTCTCAGCAAATAGCTTGGGGTGTCTACTTTCCAAAATGGAGTCATTTGGGGGGGTTTTGTGCCATCTGGGCATTTTATGGCCTTCAAAACTGTGATAGGTAGTGAGGAGTGAAATCAAAACTTTACGCCCTTAGAAATCCTGAAGGCGGTGATTGGTTTTCGGGGCCCCGTACGCAGCTAGGCTCCCAAAAAGTCCCACACATGTGGTATCCCCGTACTCAGGAGAATCAGCAGAATGTATTTTGGGGTGCAATTCCACATATGCCCATGGCCTGTGTGAGCAATATATCATTTAGTGACAACTTTGTGCAAAAAAAAAAAAAAAGTTTGTCATTTTCCTGCAACTTGTGGCAAAATATAAAATATTCCATGGACTCAACATGCCTCTCAGCAATTAGATTGGGGTGTCTACTTTCCAAAATGGGGTCATTTGGGGGGGGGGGGGGTTGTGCCATCTTGGCATTTTATGGCCTTCACAACTGTGATAGGTAGGGAGGAGTGAAATCAAAAATTTACGCCCTTAGAAATCCTGAAGGCGGTGCATGGTTTCGGGGCCCCGTACGCGGCTAGGCTCCCAAAAAGTCCCACAAATGGGGTATCCCCATACTCAGGAGAAGCAGCTAAATGTATTTTGGGGTGCAAGTCCACATATGCCCATGGCCTGTGTGAGCAATATATCATTTAATAACAACTTTTTGTAAATTTTTTTTTTTTTTTCATTATTCAATCACTTGGGACAAAAAAAAATTAATATTCAATGGGCTCAACATGCCTCTCAGCAATTTCCTTGGGGTGTCTACTTTCCAAAATGGGGTCATTTGGGGGGGTTTGTACTGCCCTGCCATTTTAGCACCTCAAGAAATGACATAAGCAGTCATAAACTAAAAGCTGTGTAAATTCCAGAAAATGTACTCTAGTTTGTAGACACTATAACTTTTGCGCAAACCAATAAATATACGTTTATTGACATTTTTTTTACCAAAGACATGTGGCCGAATACATTGAGTTTATTGGATTTTTTTATAACAAAAAGTAGAAAATATCATTTTTTTTCAAAATTTTCGGTCTTTTTCCATTTGGCACTATAATAAAATAATAATACCATCAAAAGAAAGCTCTATTTGTGGGAAGAAAAGGACGCAAATTTCGTTTGGGTACAGCATTGCATGACCACGCAATTAGCAGTTAAAGCGACGCAGTGCCAAATTGTAAAAAGTGCTCTGGTCAGGAAGGGGGTAAATCCTTCCGGGGCTAAAGTGGTTAAAACTTTTTTTGCATTAATACATGTCCCCTGGGGCAGGACCCGGGTCCCCAAACACTTTTTATGGCATTAACTTGCATATAAGCCTTTAAAATTAGCACTTTTGTTTTTTCATGTTCATGCCCCATAGACTTTAATGGTGTTCGCGTGTTCGAACAAATTTTTTGCCTGTTCGCATGTTCTGCTGCAAACCGAACCTGGGGGTGTTTGGCTCATCCCTAATGCTAAACTATGATCAGTTCATAAAATTCATTTTGGGTTCCCTAACATTCCCTCCGCAGACATGCTTGTTTAGTTCAGGGGGAAATAACAGAACAAAACATTTATTTTTACTTCTTGCTCCTTCTACAGCCAACACTCTTCTCCGATCCTGCTTCAGGATGTGGGTGGACCATTAATGTCCTCACATATTTGTACGCGTGCGTGGGAGCAGCAGCATGACCGTAGAAGAGGAGCCAATTTGTGGGACTGGTTGTCCAATCCCAGAACTATTGGATAAGAAGCCTACCACATTAAACCCTAAACTGACCAAGCATTAGGCCCTTACTCTATAGGGTAGGAAGTGAAAGGGAGCATCCAAATATTATTTTTATGAACTAACTCTAGTTTATCTTTAAATATTTAACATACTATAGATCCTATTTAAAAGCAAGTAAATTATTGATTGCTTATATCTAGCAATAACATTTGTGAAACCAGAAAATGGGAAGGACAAAGCTCCAGTTCAGTAGATCTCTTCCTACCATTTTATAAGAGACTCCTTGTCCTCCACCTCTGACATCATGGTACTAATGCTGGACAAAGGCAGGAAAAGGGACACATAGAATATGTTCTGCTCAGGAGACATGTGAGTAGGATTTACCCTATTATTATTTAATATTTTAGAGATTCTCATACCACCAACATCACCTGTGGTGCAGTTCAAAATTATACAAACAAGGTTGTGTCATACAGATAATGCCAACTAAATATTGTTTCCACTGATAGGTACATATAATTATATAGAATAAACAGTTTACATTAAATAAAAATAAGTTCACTGCACTCAGGCTCAATAAATAAAATACTAATAAAAAACTAAATGACCAACACCCCCCCGCAGCCTACACTGACATATGGAATCGGGGTACTGAACCACTACCTGACTTATTTACTTGGATACCAATCTATCCATTTTTTTCATACTAAATTGCCATGGATCAGACCAGCAGCAGGTGCTAAGGAATGGAACACAGCCCTGCTGATCAGCCAAGCAACCCAGGTGAAGAGGCACCAAAGCTTTGGGTTTGAGGCTAGGTTCACACTGATGCTTTGTGATTTTGTTCCGTTTTTTGGTGCGAATTTACCGCGATTTTACCGCGAATTTCAGGAGTTGGATATAGCTGCGATTGATAGTCTAGCCAATGGAATCATAATGTAAAAAAAAAAAGGGTCTTAACTTCCTGTGTACTTCCTGGTTTTTGTGGAGAGTAGTGTGGTGGAATTCGCACATATGTGAACCATCAATGCGATTCAAGAACGATTTACATTGATGTCTATGGAGACTAAATTCGCAACGCAACGCAGTAAACTCGCACAGGACCTTTTTTTCACGCAGGTTATATTCGCAACGCGTCGATGTGAACGGCACTAATGTTAATCTATGTAATTTAAATGACTTGCGAATTTGAGCGATCGCAACGGCTCAAATTCGCAATAGAATTCGCAGCAGTGTGAACCTAGCCTAAATAAGAACATATTGGGACATCGTCTGGATATACATACCATACAGATCTGCATCCAGGTCGTCTATCTTTGAGGGACATCCATATTTATCTACCATCCGTGAGTAACCCTGGCCTTTTTGCATATACCCTTTTGTGCATTTAAGCTTGCTACAATATAAGGAGGACATACAGCTACCAATTGTGTATTGGAATTGTGTCCCCATTTAGCAATCATTCAGCTATTCAGCCGTGAAGATATTTTGTCTTATTATAGACTCCTCAGCATATGGGTATAGTGCATATCCATTTACTCACGTGTCCCCATTCATGTGGTTACACACCACCTTTATATCCAACGGCAATTACTACATTGGACACTTGTTATATCCCTGTCTCTAATAACACAGGAAGATACTTTTGGATGGACTTACATCTCAGGATATAAATTTCTACCAGGCGGAATCAGGCCCCTTTGTTTCATCCTGCATTACAGTACTTTATCATATATATTTCTTGTCCTTCCATTGTTTTTTGTTTTTGTCCAATTTGTTCCAATTTTTTACCACCCATTTTTTCTTTTGACTGACTGACTGCAGATACCATGGCTAGCCATTGAGCTGTTTGTGTCTGGGAACAGCGTGAATATCTAGTGCATTTGCATTATCACGCTGTCCCTTCAGGAACTGTATGGTTCAGCCTGCCATTTCAGGTAGTAGGGGGTTTCATAGGTGCTATAGGGGTGTGCTATCTATTGGGGTAGGGAGGAACCTCCCCCACTTGCAGGCTTCCTCGCTTTTCTAGGAGGGATTATATACTGTTTACAGGGAGGGTACAGATAGATTGGTGGGCTCCCCTACCGGCATTCCCACCATATCTGTCTTTTAATGGTTGTGTACTATTTTTTCTGTGTTCAGCTTTGCATAGCTTAATAAACTTTTTTGTAGTTTACTCTGTTTGGTGTGCCTTGGTCATTTAGTTTTTTATTTTTACTTTTCCTTTTCATATATAGTTTTTTGATCACATCCCCTTTAATATATGTGGTGAGTACTACTATATTCGTATCCTGATGGGATTCCCATTCTTTCATATTTTTCGGTCACTATATAAAATACTAAAAGCTGCCAGCACTATAAATTCAGATATCTGAATTCACATGAAATGGAAAAGACTAAAAATGTAGCACTAAAATAAAACAAATAATTAAGTTAGTGCAAAAAGTTGTGTATGTATAATTCTCATCAGATAACACTCACATTAAAATCATGCCGAAAGGCTACACAAGCATCAGTATTTCATATTGCATTCCTACGGGCTTACAGCAACTCCCGGCCATTACTAAGTGCCGGTTCACACAGGGGCGGCACGACTTGCAGGTCGCCTCAGCGAGGCGACCTGCAAACGACTTCCGAGGCGACTTGCAAAACGACTTCTGTATAGAAGTCTATGCAAGTCGCCCCAAGTCGCCCCCAAAGTAGTACAGGAACCTTTTTCTAAGTCAGAGCGACTTGCGTCGCTCCTATTAGAACGGTTCCGTAGCACAGAACGGGAGGCGACTTGTCAGGCGACTAGGTCGCCTGACAAGTCGCCCCTATGTGAACCGAGCCTCAAAGTAATGACATCACCGTTGTAGGCCCCACCTACAAATTTCATCATAGATGACGTCATCTGGGAGATGGGCAGAGTGATGGCTCACCACGCACTGACACTATATATAGAGCCACAGTATATACAGTAGCAACAAAAAAACTTGAGCGAAAGAGAGAATCTAGAGGGAAAATTCATTATACAGTAATTCATATCAGAACTTGTAAAGTATGTAGACCAAAAAAAATCAGAATGTCTTAATGAATAAATGGAAATGTTTGTGGGTCCAATGGGAATTTTGACTATCTATCTAAAGACTTCTACAGAATTGTAAATCCTTTTTTTTTTTTGTGTAGTTACGCTTACTGTGGAGAGCACTGCTTATAAACTCGCTTAGACCCCTTTCACACTGGGGTGCTTTGCAGGCGCTACAGCGCTAAAAATAGCGCCTGCAAAGCGCCCTGAAAGAGCCGCTGCTGTGTCTCCATAGTGAAAGCCCCGAGGGCTTTCACACTGGGGCGGTGCGCTGGCAGGACAGTAAAAAAAAGTCCTGCTAGCAGCATCTTTGGAGCGGTGAAGGAGCGGTGTGAATAAAGTAAGTGGTGATTGCGCTGTGATAAGAGGGGAAGGAAGGAGGGGAAGGGGCTAGCTCAAATGTATAGAGAGGTGAATGAAAAATGAAAAAATTATACAAAATATAAAGGTATAATGAGCATGAGGGCTAGTATCATACTAGCACATAAAAAATATAATGTAAATACTGAAACAGAAGAAAAGAAAAATCTCAGTGCAAAAGGGCTAGTACCATACTAGCACATATGTGGTAACTCAGCAAATACTTATCAAAAGAAAAATCTCAGTGCAAAAGGGCTAGTATCATACTAGCACATATGTAGTAACTCAGCAAATACTTAATGGTGACTACAAGTAAATAAATAAATGGTGAACAGTCCCACCGCTTTGTTGTACAACGTGCTCAAACAATGAGTCATCAGTTCCAAAAGGCAAAATGGAAAAATTATACAAAATATAAAAGTGTGATGAAATGAAATAAAGTGCAGTCTAATGAGCACTAAATCCAAATAAACTGAAGAAACAAAATAGCCTAAAACGTATAAAAAGCTATGAAATGAGTGACAAATACAGTGTGGGTACGAAAAAATTGAACAAAATAAAATATATAAATCAAACAAAGTCCATGAGGGCTAGTATCATACTAGCACATAAAAATATTGTAAATACTGACACAAAAGAAAAGAAAAAATCTCAGTGCAAAAGGGCTAGTATCATACTAGCACATATGTGGTAACTCAGCAAATACTTATTGGTGACTCCAAGAAAAATAAATGAATGGTGAACAGTCCCACCACCTTGTAGTACAAAGTACTCAAACAATGAGTCATCAGTTCCAAAAAGGCAAGTCCACAAGCCACAGGGAAGGGAAACAAAGTCTTCAGTGGGGACACCTCTGTGCTCGCAAGCAGCTCACCTTACTGCTGAAAGACAACAGCTTGTAATCCAGTAACAAATCACCAGCAAACAAGGGTCCCATCCAGTAGTTCAGGCGATTCGGGTGGTGGGTGTGCAGGATGGTATATAAAAAACATAAGCAGACAGTATATAGTATAACTCCGTGGCGGCCAGAGTGGAAAAAGGGACAGGACACAGAAGGCGGATGCACTCACTTTTGTAAAATGAGTGTGGGCGTCAATCCAACGAACGCCGAGTTCGTGTACCTCAAAAAGGGTGTCTTCAAACCATCCCCATTTCCTCAATGCTCGTCACAATGGGATGCATATATGTGGAGTATTGGAAGAGAGTGCACATAGCGTGATCCCGTATATAAATCAGTTTATTAGGTTAAAAACAACATGGTACACTTACATTTAGCAGAAGGCTATAGTAAAAAACATCCACGAGCGCCAAACTCGTATCCTATCATCAGTCTGTGACAGTTCCCGTGCTCCAAACCTCACGCGTATCGTCACGTCACGTGACGCTTCTTCACTGCTCCTGCCCATTGAAATCAATGTGGCAGCACGGCTATACCGCTGGCATAGCGCTGCTGCAGCAGCGCTTTGCGGTGGTTTTAATCCTTTCTCGGCCACTAGCAGGGGGTAAAATCACCCCGCTAGCGGCCGAATACCGCCGCTAAAACGACTGTAAAGCGGCGCTAAAAATAGCCGACCCCGCCCCGGTGTGAAAAGGGCCTTACTGCGAGGTCATATGAAAAAAAGGAATTTTAACTTACAGTACCTATAAAAATTCTATATCTTGGAGTGCAGGCTGAGCATAGACCCTGGGTTATAGGCCTGTACCTTCAGGTGAATGAACACTAGCAAAGCTATTAAGGATACACCCCCTGGGTGGTGGTCACATCTTCCATGCTTCCCCCTTGTTGGGCGCCAAGCAAGGGTCACATGAGAGGCCTACCCCAGGTGGGTTTTTCTGGGCTATGCTAGGCAGGGCTATGCTAGGTGCTTTGTATAGGGTCACTGCCTTACATACGGGGTACTTTTACTTGAACAGATGCCTGAACTTGATTAGACTTTTCCAATGAACTAAACATCAATACGGTTACTTGTGCATTTAGCAGGGTCACGCAGAGCCCTTGCCCCTTCCAACTTTCCAGCGTATCACCTCTACCTCACTCCCAGTAATGGTATGGGGTCCCACTGTGCACCTAGTGCTGACTCTATCCATGTGTTTCATTTAGGCTCGGTTCACACATGGGCGGCACGACTTGCAGGTCGCCTCAGCGAGGCGACCTGCAAACGACTGCCGGGGCGACTTGCGAGACGACTTCTGCATAGAAGTCTATGCAAGTCGCCCCAAGTCGCCCCCAAAGTAATACAGGAACCTTTTTCTAAGTCGGAGCGACTTGCGTCGCTCCGATTAGAACGGTTCCATAGCACAGAACGGGAGGCGACTTGTCAGGCGACTAGGTCGCCTGACAAGTCGCCCCAGTGTGAACCGAGCCTTAAGGCTGAGTTCACACCTATGCAATTGGAGGTCTCTCCGCATCCAATTCGCATAGCAGGAGAATGTGACCGGCTCTCTATGGAGCCGGATAACATGTCTCCGGGGTGGCTGCGGAGACACACTGTACGGAAACGCTGTGCGTCTTGCCTCCGTTTCAGAGAAACTAGACATTCTAGCAGGAAAACTGCAGCCCCGGCATTCCTAGGAGGGGGCAGAAACAAGCAGGGGAGGAGAGAGATACCAGGTAGAGCAGAGGAGAGGAGACCACGAGGCAGGAGAGGAGGGTCTCGGCTTGTCAGGTATTCACAGGGGGACATCATGGCCAGAGCAGCGTGACCGACTCACCCAACAGCAGCTCCATTGCTGGATGCAGAGCAGTTAACGCAGGGGTCGCTATGTCGCTGAGCGCTCTGGTCGCCAACCAGTCGGGCAACCTGCAAGAGCCTGCCACAGGACATCTTTTATCTTGGGCTTTGGTGTCAGTGAATTGGTGAGCGGGCATCAGCCCATCTTGTGCAGGCCCTTCTTTTAAGTAGGACACTGCATTAAGACACCTTTACTTTACTCATTTCATCAAACACTGTAAGGGGACCTCTGTGCATTAGTTGTTTCATTCTGCAAAAAGAATGACCTTTTAACACATGCCAAAACATATTGGGCCCTTCTAAAGAGCTAGCTGAAGATTCAAAGCCTTATCTCCAAGGACTCTTCTGTGTTGCTCAGAACTGCAGTGACCCAAGGACACACACTTATTCTCACTAAGGAGGAACTCTAACTTCTAGCAGTCAGTTGATATTGCATATTGTTGCATGTTTTACCATACATTTGAAATCCAGGGCCTGTGATTTCAGGGTTTTAGGGAAATGGACTAACTTACAATAAGTCATCCCTAATTCCCTTTTTGCCTGAGCACATGGGCACCTTCAGTAATTTTTTCAACTTTCCATCTAATAAATCTTCTGCCGTTGTTTTAACTTTGGATAGTAAAACTTTTTTTCTGCCAGTAAATACCTTATACAGCCCACTTCCTGTTTTTTGTCTGGTAAAAAGCCTAGGCTTTTGTTTCTTGTCTGGTAAAAGGCCTAGGCTTATGACATCATGCACAGCTCTCTCTTACTCTCCTGAGAGTTTGCCAGGAAGGGAGGAGGGATGAGTCATAAGAGGGCCAATCATAGTTGCAGAGCTGGAGGTGTGCCTCTGTATGTCTGTGTAAATCCAGGAAGTGAACAGGCAGCAGCTTCAGCTGCCCACAGTTAAAATGGCTGCAGCCAGACTCAGTGGAGGGAGATTTCTGAGGATATTTGGCAAATACAGAATCACAGTATAAATAAAATAATATGCAAAGTGGTTGGACGGAAGCTTCAGTGTGGCAAAGATGCTTTTATTACAAATTATGTGAGCAGGCTGCAGTTTCTTTTTAAGTCATTCAAGTTGTTTGATACTGTGCTAATCACATACTTGCCAACAGTCCCAATTTTCCCAGGACAATCCCGATTTTGGGACCCTCGCCCCGATCGGAGCTCGTCCCGATTAATTTCTCTGGATTTTGCTTTGGTCCCTGGAAAATCGGGAATGTTTTGAGCAAAAAATGGCCGGCAGGCTACAAAAAGATGGCCGTCGCATTTCCCCTTGTGTTCAGTGGAGAGGGGAGGGGCAGCCAATCGGCTGCTCTCTTCAGTGTACAGCGGACAATTCTCTTGTACACTGAAGCCTATTGGCTGCACGGCCCCGCACCTCTCCACTGAACACACATGAAAAGAATTGTAGCTGCTACTGCTGGGGACATAATACGCTGTAATGAAGGAGATCGCCGCTGCCTGGGGATGCTGATGTGAGAAGGGCTCCACTGCCTGCGGACACCGCAGATGTGAGAAGGGCTCTGCTGCCTGGGGACACCACAGATGTGAGGAGGGCTCTGCTGCCTGGGGACACCACAGATGTGAGGAGGGCTCTGCTGCCTGGGGACACCACAGATGTGAGGAGGGCTCTGCTGCCTGGGGACACCACAGATGTGAGGAGGGCTCTGCTGCCTGGAGACACCAGATGTAAGGAGGGCTCCACTGCCTGGGGACACCTGATGTAAGGAGGGACTCCGCTGCCTGGGGACACCAGATGTAAGAAGAGGCTCCGCTACCTGGGGACACCAGATGTAAGGAGGGAAGCCACTGCCTGGGGACACCAGATGTAAGGAGGGACGCCGCTGCCTGGGGGCACCAAATGTAAGGAGGGACTCCGCTGCCTGGGGGCACCAAATGTAAGGAGGGACTCCGCTGCCTGGGGACACCTGATGTGATGAGGGGTTCCGCTGCTGGGGACACCAGATGTGATGAGGGGCTCCGCTGCTGGGGACACCTGATGTGATGAGGGGCTCCGCTGCTGGGGACACCTGATGTGATGAGGGGCTCCGCTGCTGGGGACACCTGATGTGATGAGGGGCTCCGCTGCTGGGGACACCTGATGTGATGAGGGGCTCCGCTGCTGGGGACACCTGATGTGATGAGGGGCTCCGCTGCTGGGGACACCAGATATGAGGAGAGACTCCGCTGCAAGGTGCCTTTGGCCAATCATGGTTCAGGGACTAAGTCCACGCCCCACACTATATAAGGCTGCTTACACAGCAGCCGTATATAGTGAATGAATAGAGATTATGCAGGTAGTTAGTGTATTCAAGCATGCAGCCTAGCAGGCCAAGAAAGGGAGGGGACGAGCGAGCACCCCCTCCTGAATCATACCAGGCCACTTGCCCTCAACATGAGGAGGGTGCTTTGGAGTGCCCCTCTTACCGACAACTCTGGCCAGTGGTTGTCGGGGTCTGCAGGCGGGGCGCTTATCAGAATCTGAAAGCCCCCTTTAACAAGGGGGCCCCCAGATCCCGTCCACCCTGTGTGAATGGGTATCGGGTACATTGTACCCCTACCCATTCACCAAAAAAAGTGTCAAAAACTGAAAACCACAAGAGACAGTTTTTGACAATTCCTTTATTAAAAAAGAAAAAAAAGTGTCCCTCGATGTTTAACCATAAAAAAAAAAAAAACAGAAAAATAGAAAAGATTTAAAAAGCTCTGCCTCCATGGGAGGCCTCCCGGTGACTGCTGTCTCTTGGCTTTGACAGCTGTTATATATGCAAGGGCGGGGCCAACCATGTCACATCAGGGGGGCGGGGTCATCCCGTGCTTTGGCTGGAGAAGTTTGTTGTTGAGCCGGCTGCTCCATCTCCCATACCCTGGCTGCTGGACAGACACATTCCTCCATACAGTGAGGGAAAAAAGTATTTGATCCCCTGCTGATTTTGTACTTTTGCCCACTGACAAAGAAATGATCAGTCTATAATTTTAATAGTACGTTTACTTTAACAGTGAGAGACAGAATAACAACAAAAATATCCAGAAAACTGCATTTCAAAAAATGTATAAATTGATTTGATTTAATGAGTGAAAAATTATTTGACCCCTTTGCAAAACATGACTTAGAACTTGGTGGCAAAACCCTTGCTTGCAATCACAGAGATCAGACATTTCTTGTAGTTGGCCACCAGGTTTGCACACATCTCAGGAGGGATTTTGTCCCACTCCTCTTTGCAGATCCTCTCCAAGTCATTAAGGTTTCGAGGCTGATATTTGGTAACTTGAACCTTCAGCTCCCTCCACATATTTTCTATGGGATTAAGGCCTGGAAATTGGCTAGGCCACTCCAGGACCTTAATGTGCTTCTTGGGCCATTCCTTTGTTGCCTTGGCCGTGTGTTTTGAGTCATTGTCATGCTGGAATACCCATCTGGGACCCATTTTCAATGCCCTGGCTAAGGTAAGGAGGTTCTCACCCAGGATTTGAGGGTACATGGCCACTTTGATACGGTGAAGTTGTCCTGTCCCCTTAGCAGAAAAACACCCCCAAAGTATAATGTTTCCACCTCCATGTTTGATGGTGAGGATGGTGTTCTTGGGGTCATAAGCAGCATTCCTCCTCCTCCAAACACGGCGAGTTGAGTTGATGCCAAAGAGCTTGATTTTGGTCTCATCTGACCACAGCACTTTCACCTAGTTCTCCTCTGAATCATTCAGATGTTCATTAGCAAACTTCATGTTCATGTGCTTTCTTGAGCAGGAGGACCTTGCGGGAGCTGAAGGATTTCAGTCCTTCACGGCGTAGTGTGTTACTAATTATTTTCTTGGTGACTATGATCAAAGCTATCTTGAGATCATTGACAAGATTCTCCCCTGTAGCTCTGGGCTGATTCCTCACCGATCTCATGACCATTAAAACTCCACAAGGTGAAATCTTGCATGGAGCCCCAGACCAAGGGAGATTCATAGTTATTTTGTGTTTCTTCCATTTGCAAATAATCGCACCAACTGTTGTCACCCTCTCACCAAGCTGCTTGGCGGTGGTCTTGTAGCCCATTCCAGCCTTGTGTAGGTCTACAATCTTGTCCCTGACATCCTTGGACAGCTCTTTGGTCTTGGCCATGGTGGAGAGATTGGAATCTGATTGATTGATTGCTTCTGTGGATAGGTGTCGTTTATACAGGTAACAAGCTCTCCCTTTGAGAGTGCTCCTAATCTCAGCTCGTTACGTGTATAGAAGACACCTGGGAGCCAGAAATCTTGCCGATTGATAGGGGATCAAATACTTATTTTACTCATTAAAATGCAAATCAATTTGTAACTTTTTTGAAATGCGTTTTCTGGATATTTTTGTTGTTACTCTGTCTCTCACTGTTAAAATAAACCTACCAATAAAATTATAGACTGATTATTTCTTTGTCAGTGGGCAAACGTACAAAATCAGCAGGGGAACAAATACTTTTTTCCCTCACTGTATAAGCTTGTCCTGTGCAGAAACAGGTTTGTCAAAGTGAGTCAGCACTTACTGCATTCACCATAAGAGTTCCACTTCCATAACTGAAGGTGGGCAAAGCACACTGTCACGTGGGTGCGTGTTATAGGCCGATCCCCGCCGATTTTGTGTGATCGGAGCGATCGCAGCAATTGCCAGTCCTGCCATTGGACCCGTGTTATGTCCATCATAGGGCGGGACTGAGCGTGACTGTGAGCGGCGCCGAAAAAAGCCGAGAACACGGGTATGTGTATCTCGGCTCCGCCGAGTCCCTGCAGTCTCTGCGCCATATTTGAATCTACACACGGCTGTGTATGTCGGCGGCGGGTGCACAAAGCTGCACTGACAAGGCTGCACTGGGACAAGGCTGCACTGGGACAAGGCTGCACTGGGGCAAAGCTGCACTGGGACAAGGCTGCACTGGGGCAAAACTGCAATGGACACTGGAGCAAGGCTGCACTGACACTGAAAAGGCTGCAGATGGACATGATAACGCTGCATTGATGGGCATTTTAATGTAAGTTTTTTTTCCTTAAACTTCCCTCCTAAACTTGGGGTGCGTGTTATACGCCGATAAATACGGTATATCTCTCTCTCTGGAGTCCATACCTCTCTTAATACTTAAGGACTTTGCTCGCTTTGGAAACCGCAGCTTGACATTGCATGTTATTATTGAGCTTATGATCTACCAAACCCCCCAGATCTTTCTCCACTACAGTTTCCCCCAGTTGTACTCCCCCTAGCATGTATGATGCATGCATATTTTTAGCATAGTGCATAACTTTACATTTCTCAACATTAAACCTCATCTGCCACATAGTCGCCCAATTAGACAGTGTATTGAGGTTGGCTTGTAAATTGGAGACATCCTGTAAGGACGTTATTCCACTGCATAGCTTGGTGTCATTTATAAAGATATTAAAAAGTAAGGGTCCCAACACTGAACCTTGGGGTCCACCACTGCTAACCTTAAACCATTCAGAGTAAGAATCATTAACCACTACTCTCTCTGAATTCTGTCTTTTAGCCAGTTTTCTATCCATTTACAAACTGATATTTCCAAGCCTGTAGACTTTACCTTACACATGAGCCGTGTGTGGGGAACAGTATCGAACGCTTTTGCAAAATCCAAGTATACCACGTCCACAGTCACCCCTCTGTCCAAGGTTTTATTTACCTCTTCATAAAAAGAAATCAGGTTTGTCTGAATACTTCTGTCTTTCATGAATCCATGCTGTCTGTTGCTTAAAATGTTTTTTTCCAGCAAGAACTCGTCTATGTGATCTAGTATTCAAGAAGACCCAGGGCTATCCAAATCTCATTAACCAGCTTTCTTTTCAAAATCTGCTGGAGGGCGGTGTAACAGCATGGTGCCGTGCTGCAGCTTGTAGCTGTGAGCTCCATGCATCTCCCCAGGTGAATCGTTAGGAGAGAGGGTTCTCCCACATAAGCAACACCTGTTACCTGGCTTATCAATCTGCTGGATCGTTACCTGAACATGTGTATTAGTCGTGGCTGGACCTGAACGTGTGGCCGTACTTGTCCAGATACAGGCTGCTTTGGCTGTTTTTGCAGCATATCTGCCCGACCGCTCTAGCTGTTACCAACTAACTGCTGTTCATCCCCCGAAAGTCGCTGGTTGGGAGTGCGAGAGGAGGTGCTTGGAGTGGCGGCTTTAAATCCAGAGCTGGGAAAGGCTGCTGTAGATCTCCGTGCGTCACCTGACCTCCTTGCCGTGGAGGTCGCCCCCCCCCCCCTATTGGAGAGGATCGGAGAAGATCATAGCCCTGGAGCGGTGAGTGGTGAGTAGGGCCAAGCGCTGAGAGGAGAGGACCAGCTTCTATACTGTACTCCACTCCTGTATTGCGGGGAGCGGATCCAGTGGGTCAGTGGGGAGCTGCAGAGGACGGAGGACTGTGTGAGAGGCAATCTTGCAAAGGATTAAGAATCATAGTTTATTGGAAGCATCCAAGGATGTAGGAGGTCTACAGGAAAGGTAAAGAAGTGGGTGTAGAGGTGTAGCAGAGACAGTTTCAGTGGCAGGTGATTGTGCTGCATCGATCTGGACTGGCTTTGGGTGTGGTAAGCAGGCTGTGGACTATACAAAAGTCCATATAAAAGACTGTATGGAGTAGAGACTGAGAGAGGTCCAGTGTAAATGGGAATCTACAACAAACTGGAAGCAGTTTTGCTACTTTTCTCCGGTATACCCCACTGAGTGTTATTAAGCTCCTGGAAAGAAGGGAGGGAGAGAAGCAATCCATTCCTACACCTTTGGTTGGGAATCACTGGAGACTATTGGTGTCCTATGAGTATACTTGTCTGCACCTTATGTTTGTCTTTAAAGTTACATACACTGACGTGGATACCTTTATACATACCTCACTTATATATTTAATGATACATAAGTGATTAAAACCTTTTATCTATATATGAATCAACCCATGAAATTAAGAACGAATGATATCTGTTCGAAAAGGGTAACAATCTAATTTATTTAAACTTACTATTGTACAGAAAAGAAACTTGTGGTAATATGAGATTAGCAACTATAACATAAATGATATAACCTTAAAAACAACAATGTTACCAATGATAATAAATATTGCTATAATGGTCATACCCATGCTATCAAGAGATTAATAAGATATTACGGCCAAATCCTACGATAGAAAAGGTTACAGGAAAGAAAAGAGACATAGAGATACATTGTATGGAGAAGTCTTACGTAACCATCCTGCATCTAGACCGTCCGCCGAAGAGAGCTAGCCTCTCCAGGTTTTTGGTTGTATATTGTTAGAACCCACTCCCACTCAATCAGAACTCAGGGTCACCTCATTGGTTCAGAAGTGGCATTGAATCCTGATTGGCTACCCCTGAAGCCTAAAGTTTATTGGTTAAGTTGGCTTAACTTCTGCTTTAAACATTAGACTCTCTGGTGCCTCTGAGTCTGCCTTAAACCAGTTAGCTCTGTTTGAACTCAATATAACCAATTCGGAAATTAGCATGTCAAAAGACCCCCCCATCCAGGTGGTGAATTATCACCTGCCTAAAACATTCAACAGCTTTTGAGAACCAGGAAAAATCTAAGCTGGACTCAACCTGATATCACAAAATATAGTCCTTTTATTAGAGAGTTCCCCTGAAGATATAAATATGGATTGCAAAATCTCCACCACAACACCTAGCCTGCTCCCCTCAGCATAGGACTACATAGAAATGAATTAAATACCTGCACACCCTCTTGCAAACGCAGCATACCTCTGCATACCCACCTGCATTTCCACCCCACAGCAAGTGCACAATTTCACAATTATGTAAGAATTATTTTGAATATATACTTATAGGACTTGGTCACTTAATATAAACATTATTTCAACATCATTATAACAATTTTGACTGCATACTTGCCTGCAAAAATTTACATCAACAAATCTAACCGTATTGCCAATACGCAATTATTAGGCTATCTGCATACTTTTGTATCTTTTCATATTTGTGTTTAAAACCAGCTTTCTTTTCACATACATCTGCTCACGGAGTTTCAAGTTGGCAGAGACCATCATTCCTTGACTGTTAAATGTAATAATGTCCTTTTGCATCATATAACAGGACGTCTTCCTAAATGCTTGCAGTGCCCTCAAATGCCAGGGCCCCTAGTCAGTAGGCAAGAGGCTACCCTGCAGCCCCCTTCAAAAGCCCCTGTCCTGGCTGGGTCTGTCACACCATTGTTGGCATGTTCAGAAGAGACTGCAAGCCCCAGTAATCCTTCTGGGCAGTGGGAACTCCTACTTTGGCACAACATTGGACATCCAGACTCCGGTAGAACAGCAGCAGTAGCTCTAGGATCCAGGCATTTGTCCCTTTTTATAGCACATAGGATGGGGGGGTGGAAAAAAAACAACTCAAAAGAACTCAGGAAACACAATGAAATTTCAACTTCCCGGCTCGGACAGCGTTCACTATTACCTGTCTACATGTGTTACTATTGTACTCGAAGATATGGAAATTACAGGTAAGTCAAATTTCCTCTTAACTGTACAGTACAGGACACAGGTATTCACAGACCCTGGGATGTGTCCAACCAATGAATGAAAAGGGTGAGCAACATCTAGGCAAATGGAGCTGTGGCAACAGTGCCAACATCAATTAAGGTCAACAGCTCCAACTTCAGAGTGAACAAAGTTTTTTCGATACAGGTTCTGTGTCCTAAATGTCCACATCCAGGGGTGGTGCTAGGTGAGTGCTTGGGTGTGCTGAAGCACACCCAAGCATCCATAACATATATCAGAATTTCACCTATCTTTACATACACTATATTGTGAAAAGTATCAGGATGCCTGCATTTACACACACATGAACTTTAATGGCATCCCAGTCTTAGTCCGTAGGATTCAATATTGAGTTGACCCACCCTTTGCAGCTATAACAGCTTCAACTCTTCTGGGAAGGCCGTCCACAAGGTTTAGGAGTGTGTCTATGGGAATGTTTGACCATTCTTCCAGAAGCGCATTTGTGAGGCATTGATGTTGGGTAAAAAGGCCTGGCTCGCAGTCTCTGATCTAATTCATCCCAAAGGTGTTCCATCGGGTTGAGGTGAAGACTCTGTGCAGGCCCGTCAAGTTCCTCCACCCCAAACTCACTCATTCATGTCTTTATGGACCTCGCTTTGTGCACTGGCTTGCAGTCATGTTGGAACAGGAAAAGGCCATCCCCAAACTGTCTTGGTATGCTGACGCCTTAAGAGTTCCATTCACTGGAACTAAGGGGTCCAAGTCCAACCCCTGAAAAACAACCCCACACCGTAATCTCCCCTCCACTAAATGATTTAGACCAATGCACAAAGAAAGGTCCATAAAGACATGGATGAGCGAGTTTGGGGTGGAGGAACTTGACTGGCCTGCACAGAGTCCTGACCTCAATCTGATAGATCATCTTTGGGATGAATTAGAGCTGAGACTGCGATCCAGGCCTTCTCGTTAACATCATTGCCTGATCTCACAAATGCGCTTCTGGAAGAATGGTCAAACATTCCCATAGACACACTCCTAAACAGCCCTAGTTACAAGGGACTTGTTTCTCTCTGTGGAGGGATATAGAATCGCCTGGTCGCTGTTTCCGATGCTTTGCTTCTAGTTCCGGCTACAGGAGCCCTCTCAGGACTGCTCATACTGGCAGACTGATCTATTAATCGCTTGCCGACCAGCGCACGGCCGATTTACATTGGCAGAATGGCACTGGTGGGCAAAAGGGCAAACAGGTACGTCCCCTTTAAAAAGCAGTGCTGCGGTCTCCGCGACTGTGACCGCGGGTCCCGCGGACTTGATATCCGCCGGGTGCCTGCGATTGTGTCACAGAGGGGTAGAACGGGAGATGCTTTTGTAAACAAAGCATTTTCCCGTTCTGCCTAGTGACAGGACTGAGATCACTGCTCTCTGTCATCGAGCGCAATGATCGCTGTCATGTGAGGTGTAGCCCCTACCCCCCAGTTAGAATCACTCCCTAGGACACACTTAACCCCTTCACCGCCCCCTAGTGGTTAACCCCTTCACTGCCAGTGTCATTTACACAGTAATCAATGCATTTTTATAGCACCGAACGCTGTATAAATGACAATGGTCCCAAAATAGTGTCATAAGTGTCCAATCTGTCCGCCATAATGTCGCAGTCACGATAAAAATCGCAGATCGCCGCCATTACTAATAAAAAAAAAAAAAAAAAATTAATAATAAAAATGCTATAAATCTATCCCCTATTTTGAAGACGCTATAAATTTTGTGCAAACCAATCAATATACGCTTATTGTGATTTATCAAAAATATGTAGAAGAATACATATTGGCCTAAACTGAGGAAAAGAATAGTATTTTTATATATTTTTTGGGGGATATCTATTATAGCAAAAAGTAAAAAATATTGCTTTTTTTTTCAAAATTGTCGCTCGCTTTTTGTTTATAGCGCAAAAAAAAAAACTGCAGAGGCGATCAAATACCACCAAAAGAAAGCTCTATTTGTGGGGAAAAAAGGACATCAATTTTGTTTGGGTGTAACGTCGCACAGCCGCGCAATTGTCAGTGCCGAATCACAAAAAGAAGCTCTGGTCAGGAAGGGGGTAAAATCATGCAGGGCTGAAGTGGTTAATCTATCAGAGAGAAGCTGTGAGTGTATGTGGGCGGGAACAGGAAGAAGCTGCACAGACAGTAAGTGAGGAAACAGCAGGACGGAGAGGAGAGAAGCTGGCTGCCAATTACCAGACTAAATATGTAAGTATTCATCTGATAAAATGTTGTGTCCAGTGTATTTATGCATGTATTGGAGTGTATGTATGTATCTCAGAGTTTGGATAAAGTATATCCTAGTGTGTTCGTGTGTGTGTGTGTGTGTGTGTGTGTGTGTGTGTGCATGTATGTAACTGAGCATATGGACAGTATATATCTGAGTGTGTATATGTGTGTGTGTGTATGTATGTAACTGAGCATATGTATATACAGTTTCTCACAAAAGTGAATACACTCCTCAGATTTTTGTAAATATTTTATTCTATCTTTCCATGTGACAACACTGAAGAAATGACACTTTGCTACAATGTAAAGTAGTGAGTGTATAGCTTGTATAACAGTGTAAATTTTCTGTCCCCTCAAAATAACTCAACACACAGCCATTAAAGGGGTTGTAAAGGTAAAAATGTTTTCACCTTAATGCATTCTATGCATTAAGGTGAAAAAACTTTTGACAGTACCGCCGCCCCCAGGCCCCCCGTTTTACTTACCTGACGCCTCGAATCTTCGCTCCTCGTCCTCGTCAGCTTCATTGCAGCTCAGCCTGGTCGCTGATTGGCTGCAGTGGATGGATTGAAAGCAGCGCAGCCATTGGCTCGCGCTGCTGTCAATCACATCCGATGACGCGGCGCGCCGGGGGGCGGGGCCGAGTGATACAGCGAGCGGCTATAGCCGCCGGCTGTATCACGGGAGCGCGCCCGCAAGCACTCACCACCGTGCGAGGGAGCTCGCATGAAGGTGGTAAATGCTTGCGGGGAGGAGCTGAAACAGCTGCCGAGGGACCCCAGAAGACCAGGTTCGGGGCCACTCTGTGCAGAACGAGCTGCACAGTGAAGGTAAGTATAACATGTTTGTTATTTAAAAAAAATAAATAAATAACTTTACAACCCCTTTAATGTCTAAACCGCTGGCAACAAAAGTGAGTACACCCCTAAGTGAAAATGTCCAAATTGGGCCCAAAGTGTCAATATTTTGTGTGGCCACCATTGATTTCCAGCACTGCTTTAACCCTTTTGGGCATGGAGTTCACCAGAGCTACACATGTTGCCACTGGAGTCCTCTTCCACTCCTCCATGACGACATCACGGAGCTGGTGGATGTTAGAGACCTTGCACTCCTCCACCTTCCATTTGAGGATGCCCCACAGATGATCAATAGGGTTTAGGTCTGGAGACATGCTTGGCCAGTCCATCACCTTTACCCTCAGCTTCCTTAGCTAGGCAGTGGTCATCTTGGAGGTGTGTTTGGGGTCGTTATCATGTTGGAATACTGCCCTGCGGCCCAGTCTCTGAAGGGAGGGGATCATGCTCTGCTTCAGTATGTCACAGTACATGTTGGCATTCATGGTTCCCTCAATGAACTGTAGCCCCCCAGTGCCGGCAGCACTCATGCAGCCCCAGACCATGACACTCCCACCACCATGCTTGACTGTAGGCAAGACACACTTGTCTTTGTACTCCTCACCTGGTTGCTGCCACACATTCTTGACACCATCTGAACCAAATAAGTTTATCTTGGTCTCATCAAACACAGGACATGGTTTCAGTTATCCATGTCCTTAGTCTGCTTGTCTTCAGCAAACTGTTTGCAGGCTTTCTTGTTCAACATCTTTAGAAGAGGCTTCCTTCAGGGACGACAGCCATGCAGACCAATTTGATGCAGTGTGCGGCGTATGGTCTGAGCACTGACAGGCTGACCCCCCACCCCTTCAACCTCTGCAGCAATGCTGGCAGCACTCATACGTCTATTTATGCTCCAGTTGAAGGACTTTTGTCCGAAACATGTCAGGTTGTTGAGCCTTTGTGCTTTCTGACACCACGCGATACTGTTTTTTATCCTTTACTTTTTATGTGATCACTCCCTGTACCCACCCGACTAAGTGGATTGTACTGTTAAGCTTTTGCTGTTTTAATAAATTTTAATTTTGCGATTTACGCACTATGTGGAGGCCCTTCTCTTCTTTCCTTTTTTATGGTTTGATGTGACACCATTTGGAGTTCGTACATCCTATCAAGTGTGACCATCGGATGGGAGTCCAAGTTCGTTAGCCAGGCTGTCCTAGCTACACCATTTGCTTACCACGGATTTTGACGGAAGTATTGAGGCGTATCTCCACACCAGCTCCTTCCATCAAATATCTGCCAGATTGTTGAATCCAAACACCTGATTGACCCACCGCCGTATGGTGAGTGTGTCCACTTCTCATGGTAAGCGTACCCATTCCTTAAATATTTCCATCTTGATGCGGCAAATATCTTATGAAGAGGTTATTCCTGTCACATATAGTGGTTGATTTACTATCATCTACAGGCATCATCTACACATGGGACTTTATTTCATTTTACTGAAGAATCTCCTATTTTTTTGGTTTATCACAGACAGTTTTTGTTGCATTTTTTTTGCTGTCTTACATGGACATTTTCACCTATCTTTGACAAACTTTCCTTATTTGTTTGTCCTTTTGTTGTTGTATATTCACGTTGATATCTGACCTACAAGTTACTATCAGCTTTATATTTGCACGTGAGGTGATACTTCACTTTCGCACTTTGTTACACACTAGCGCTGCATTTTTTATCTTTTCACTTGTTTGTGCGGTTTACTATACTGTTTATGCTAGCTGCTTTACTATTTTTTACCTACTTTTAAGTTTTATCACTAGTAGTGCGGCATTGTTTCATACTTATTGCTTTGTCATGAGATGCCATGTTGAACTTTCAGTGACCAGTATGAGAGAGTGAGAGCGATAACACCAAATTTAATACACCTGCTCCCCATTCACACCTGAGACCTTGTAACACTAACACTGGTATATGCAAGGATCTTCAGTTCTGCCCGCGTTCTCCATCAACTGTGACATTGGGGATGAAAGAAAATGTCCATCCAGAATTCCCACGCAGGGGTTTCAACTTCACAGCAGTAATGTAGTAATAAGCAAAAATACCAAGCCACCCGGCTCTCTGGTCAGCTCTGCTGCTCATGCACACCGGGGAGGGAAAATGGCTAATTGGGCCCAATTTGGACATTTTCACTTAGGGGTGTACTCACTTTTGTTGCCAGCAGTTTAGACATTAATGGCTGTGTGTTGAGTGTTTGAGGGGACAGCAAATGTACATTGTTATACAAGCTGTACACTCACTACTTTACGTTGTAGCAAAGTGTAATTTCTTCATTTTGTCGTGACGTGTTGTCACATGAAAAGATATAATAAAAATGTGAGGGGGCGTACTCACTTTTGTGAGATACAGTGTGTGTGTGTGTGTGTATGTGTATATATATTACTGTATATCTGAGTATATATATTTACATATGTATGCATGTTTGTGTGTATGTATACATATACTCAAATAAGCAAATATTACTTATTATCCTCCATTGATGTGAACTTAAAATGTGATAATTCATACAATTAATTCCTAATCATTCCCCTATATACATATACCTAAAAAATTAACATAATGCTTTATATAAATAAATTCAATAAGTTATAAAAACAATATTTCATAAGTGTACATTCAATGAATTTATGTAAACATCCACTGTGCAATAACTTAAAGTGGCTTTCCCAGCCCCCCTAATACTTAAGTGAGCCCCCTCTTGATCCAGCGATGTCCACGAGAGCCTTGCCTTTCCGGGGACTCGCACTCCTGATTGGCTTTTAGCATTGGCTTTTAGCCATTGGCTCCCACTGCTGTCAATCACAGCCAGTGAACCAATCAGGAGGCGGAGGGGGTGGGGCCAGGCCACGGCTCTGTGTGTAAATAGACACACAGAGCTGCGGGTTGGGAGCACGCCTGCTTGGATGCTCCCAACCTGCAGCTTTGTGTGTCTCAGCAGGAGGGAGGTGCCAGGAGCGCCAGAGTGGTACCAGAGTGGTACCCGAGTGGTACCGAAAAGATGTGAAAAACCACAAATCCCCCCCAAGGCTTTATTTTAACTTCAAGTCCAGTCATGTGAAAAAATATAAAGTTGATAAATTCTTCCGCGCCTCACACCTGAAGACAGCATTTCACCCATAATTTAGACACCCAGATCAGAAGGTAAAACAGAGCTTCAGCATCTATCCATGGCCAGCTGCTCCACTCTAAGGATCACAGACAGTGCAAGCAGATCTCACAGATCGAAATCCACATAAGCACATCAAGGGCAAACGGAACTCCTAATTGTAAAATACCATTAAGAATTTTGATTATAAAATAAATAAAAAATCTGCACTCACATGATCAAAGCTTCAAAAAGTATCTAAGGACATAGGTGACTGACATAAAAGCAAACAGGCCATCCCATCCTTCCTATCTCTCAAACTATGTCAGCGTTTGTGGTGACATCACAAAGACCTCCCCCTCAAAATTGAGATTTTCCATATTTTGTTATGTTACAACCAAAATCCTAAACGTACAGTATTTTATTGGGATTTTATGTGATAGACCAACACAAAGTGTCACATATTAGTGAAGTAGAAGGAATATTAAAGGTTTTTAAAATATCTGAAAAATGTGGCGTGCATTTGTATTCAGGCCCCCACACAGTGGAATTTATTGTCGCATTGATTTGCTTGCACTGTTTATGGGAGGATTGACTCCTATAATTGGTTGTTGCACCATTTTTTAAACCTTATAGTTACAATATGGTTATGAATATTCACTGAAAGTTATTTCAGATCACGATGGCACATTGCACCTTTACTTACTTTTTGTGATTTGTTCTCAGAGGAGTGATCATATATTATTTATAATTGCTTATTTATATGATATTCAGTTTACTAGGAGATTTATTTATCTTTGTTTTGGGTTTTTGATAGGATTAGCGCAGCACCATTTTTATTTTATTTTATGTATATTGCACATTACATACTTCTGACCAAAGTGTTCATTGTCTCGACAGTTGCTTGTTGATCAGTCCCTGACTATTTGGGGGTCTTCTTAAAATTGTCTCAGACAAAGAGTTGGCTTTCTGTTTATTTTCAGCGCACTTAAAATTATATGTAATCAGGGCTGGCGCTACCACTAGGTAGCCTCCTAGGGCGCACTGCCACCTAGGACGCAGCCACGGCCGCTGGTCTGTCGATGTTCCCCACTAGGGTAGCCATCAGGAGAAGCAGCTGTCAAAGAAAGCATCCATTAAGTACCCCAGCAGACCCGCCTCCCCCAGGTACTGATTGGTGGCTCTGTTGGAGATCATGCAGGTCCTGCTGGCTCATTTTTGGGCATAGAAACCTGGTAGTTCAGTTGTGAAGCTGGAACTGGGGGCTACTGTTCATGCTCCTCCTCAGCCGCCTAGGGCCCCCTGGCCCCTCCACTCCATCCTGAAATGCACCACAAGGCTCTGGCAGGCTTCATCCTCCTCGTTACCCGCACAGCAGGTACAGTGGAGTATGTGGACTGATGGAGCAGGCTGGTATGTGCTCCTGACAGTCTGATAATCCCAGCACCGATCCTATCAGATCCTGGCTACAGATGCTGAGCCCCAGCACACATCCCAACCAGCCAGACTGGGCTCTTCCTCCGGTACTTGGAAGTAGCAGTCCGCTCTATGTCTGTCCCTGTCTGCCCGACTGCTACTCACAACCAGTCCTGCTCTGCAGAAGGAGCTCCCCGCTCTCTGTTCGCTCCACATCCCCGCTCAACAGAGGAGGACCCCTCCAGCTGTACGTCCACTCCGCTCCTCTCTACACCTTCACTGTCCTGCCCGGACCAACACCCCTGACCGGCAGGACCCCCAGCACACTCGGCCTATCCATAAACTACCCTAGCCCATCCATATACTACCCTAGCCTGTCCATATACAATACTACCCTAGTCCTTCCATATACTACCCTAGCCCATCCATATACTACCCTAGCCCATACATATACTACCCTAGCATGTCCATATACTACAAAAAAAGCCAAGGATAAATCCAAGGAAAACTCCAAGCTCACATACCAACCAGCCCTCGGACAACCAAATTGACCTGACTAACAGTATGCGTTAAAAACAGGGGTTTAGTCTGCACACATTTGCAAATACATGAGTAAGCTACAGGCCCCGCCAAGGCACCCTGTTATCTGTACTCCTACCATTAGCTTCTGAGTGACTCCACGATGGAAGCACATGAATTCTGATGGATAGATGGAGGGCAGATGGACTGAAGGGAGTCCACCCCTTCTTAACCACTTCCAGCCCCAGGACGTCATATGACATCCTTGACTTTCAGTGGTGATATCTGAATGATGCCTGTAGCTCCCTTTGTTTTTTTGCCACTATATATTTTGTAGTTTCATGTCTTATCAGAGTTATGATTGAAGCTGTGTAGGCTGAAACACATCAACGTACTGTATCTGTGACTTGTACACTGTGGTTTACCTAATGAAAGCAAGATTTTAGAGCAGCATTGGTTGTGATCACTTTCATGGACAATTATCTTCAGCAAAGGAAAAGACCAAGGCCAAAACCTGTCTAATCAACATGCTTAAAGCGGAGTTCCACCCAAAAATAGAACTTTCACTTTTCAGAATACCCCCCCTCCGGTGTCACATTTGGCACCTTTCAGAGGGGAGGGGATAGCAGATACCTGTATAATCCAGGTATTTTCTCCCATTTCCAGGCATAGATATCCGCGGGTACCCGCGGATATTTATGCCATATCCGGCGCCTTCTCCGACCCCCCGCGCTATCTTCTGGGAGACACACAGGTCCCAGAAGACAGCAGGGACCTGTGGGATCGCACAGCATGGCTCGCGCATGTGCAGTAGGGAACCAGGCTGTGAAGCCGCAAGGCTTCACTTCCTGATTCCCTTACTGAAGATGCGGCACCTCCATCCAAGAGCTGAGGGACAGATCGGCTTCGGTGCCGACATCGCGGGCGTCCTGGACAGGTGAGTGTCCATATTTTAAAAGTCAGCAGCTGCAGTATTTGTAGCTGCTGACTTTTAAAAAAAAAAAAGTCCTGAATGTAGAAAAGCCAGAATGCAAAGCACAGAGTAATCTTAGGGATTGAAGTATCTGTGCAATTGGCTTTGAGACAGCAGGCCTGGCCTGTTAGGAAGAGGCCAGAATTTGCCTCCTAGTAGTAAGAGTGTCTGTTTACCAGGTTCTCATGGGTCAATTTGGTGCACCTATTTCTTATCTTTCTCTATTTTATGGAGCAAATGAGGTAGAATTTGCACCAGGGAAAATGCACAGATTAGCCTGAAAAGAGACCCAGGGATTATCAAGGCATCCAATGCCAGCAAAAGAGGTTCCTTGGTCCTTTCCGCAAACAAATGTAATTTGTTGTTGAATCTGGAGGCCAGGATATCCACACAAAGATCACTAGACAGTGAGTCTCCATCATTGAGAATATCTAGCTTGCTTCTTTCAAGTCTGCATGACTCCTGGTGCACTTTCAGTGGTTGATGAAGACCACAGCAGTGGCATTGTTTGACTGCACCCTGATTGGGTGCCATTCTTATTGCTCTGAGCTCAAGGATGTTGATGGGGAACTTGGCTTTGATCATGTTCCCTGGACTGTGAGAGACTGTAACACACCTCAGCAGCCTGAAAGACTGGCATCAGTGATAAGAAAACTTTTTCTATTGTTGATGCTGGGCTGGAGATCCACCAAGTTAGGGAATTCTTTGCTTAACTGGATAAGAGCATGGGAAGGTCGAGAGAAGGGTCATGATGGTTCCAGGTTGACAAGATGTTGTATTGGAGAGGTCTCAAATAAAATTGGGCACATTGCACAGCTTCAAATGAGGCCACTATGAAGGCTGTAACTTTCATTGGAAATCTCATTGTAGGATGTCTGTTTGACCTCAGTTCTAAAGCATGAGCTCTGAGAGAGAGCATTTTCTTCTTTGGAAGTAAAACCTTTGCTTGGGATGTGTCCAGGTCCAGGCACAAGTATTTCAGATGAAGAGAAAGCTGGAGAGCAGATTTTTGGAAACTGATCACCCAATTGAAAGCCTGGAGCATCTGAATTGTCCTGTGAATTGTCCTGTGGAAGGGAGAAGAGTCCTTTTGGAGGTGGTCATCATCTAGATAACCTGTGACTTGGATGCCCTGTGTTCTGATAAGGGCAAGAAGAGGTACTAGGACCTTTGTGAATAGTTTGGAAGCAGAGCATAGGCCAAAGGCAGTGCAACAAACTGGAAATGATTGTCTGCCACGGCAAAGCTCAGAAAATGCTGAAGAGGCGGATAAATGTGAAGGAGGAAATAGGCGTCTTGGATGTCTATGAATTCCAGGCATTCTTTTGTCTCAGAGAGAGGTAATAATCACCCGCGGATTCTATGCAAAATTTTCAGATTAAGAAGTATTTGTTGAGAAATTTTAGGTTCAGAATAGAACCAATTTCCCCCATTGGGCTTTGGTACTGTGAAAAGGTTTGAATAGAATCCTTTCAGCCAGTCTTGTGGAGTTACTGGCACAACTACTCCCTCGAATAAGAGATGATTCAGGGCATTTTGCAAATCTGTATGTCCTTGGGCAGACTTTGGTTGATTTGACCGAAGAAAGTTGTGGGGGTAGCGTTTTGAACTCCATTTTGCACCCCTCTAAAACCACTGAGTGAACACACAGGTCTGTGAAATCTGTAACCCAGATAGAGGCAAACTGTAATATGCTATTGAAAAGTGCTTTATGCAAAAATGGACGGTCTGTGTATTGGACCCTGTCATCTCTTGTCTTAACAAGATACTAACAGTCCTTGTAGATGATAATTCTGTGTTCAAAGACAAAGTAGACAAAAGGTTATAGAGGCCCTCTTTTAATACCCTTTTTTTTACTTGGCAGGCTTCGCCTTGAAAACCTGCTGTTTCTTCCTTGGCAGTTTTCCATACCCTAGTTGTCACTACTAAGCACATGGCCGGAGACCCTTACTCTATCTTAATAGATCCCTCTGTTCAACACAAACTTGAACTTTTACCTGTAGCTTTACGCTACTTTGTGAACAACCTGGCAGATACACTTCGCCAGATCTCCAGGATGAGCCTCTTCTATGTTCTGAACTCCTGTGCAAGAAAGGTCTTGATCATCTGTTCTTTGAGGGAGAATGCCCATTTGGCTCCTCCTTGGATAAGCACATCAAGGAGATCACAAGAGGTAAAAGTAGACTCCTCTCACAGAAAAAGAAGCCTCATGGTTCCATGGGCAGACCTTCTACTCCTGAGGTTTGAAAAAGTTCATTTTTGTCCCTCTCAGGTCTCCAGCCCCAAGCTAAGTCTGAAATAATCTTTACAGGGACTACCACACACTATTTTGCTTGGCCGACATTGTTCTCCAAACCTGTCATGTCTGGCTCCAAGCCCTCTGTTTAGAACGGTTTGTCAGATAGAGGGACGTCCGTCGACCTTTTCAGCATTCTAGTTCCAGGAAATCTCAGATGTGTAGGTCAAGAGTGTCATTTCTAGGGGCTACAAAATGGAGTTTTGCACACCTTGCATCATGCTCTTAAATTTACCTCTCCACAAAAACAGGCTGATCGCCTTGCTGCTGTTCAGCAGTTACTCTTGCACAAAGTCATTGACTTAGTTCTGAACAAGGAACGCTTTCAGGGTTTTAACTCAAACCTGTTCACAATTCCCAGGCCAAGTGGAAGAGTTTGGCTAATTCTGGATCTCAAGACTCTCAATGCCTGTATGATAGCTTTGGTCCTGCTGGTAGCCGCCTTTGAGGCAGTGCCATATACCTAGTTTCACTGAGGACAATTGCAACTCTACATTCTAGCATCATGGGACAAAAAGACCTGGTCCTTGAATAGTCTATGTACCTGAACTGCAAGGCTAGACTCTTCCTGGCATGGTAGATTTCCAAACCCACACTGGAGTCAGGGAAACCCTTTCCCCCAAAGTTGTGGAAATTTTCATGACAGATGCCAGCCTGTCAGGTTGGGGAGGAGTTCTAGATGATGGACTTGGTCATTGGAGGAAGCCCATCTTCCCATCAAAATCCAGTAACTCGGGTGATTACATTTTTCCTTCATTACTGGACCCCTCAGTTGCAGGGTAACCCAGAAAGAATCTAGTCAGATAATGCCACAGCCAAAATAAACCACCAGGAGGATCCAGAAGTTGTGCCTCTCAAAGGGAAACAGACTTGATCTTACTTAATCTGCTATCCATATTTTAGTAATGGAAAATTAGCAAGTGGACATTTTTATAGCCTCTGGGTCTAGGGGAATGTCGTCATCATCTGAAGGTAACCCAAACCCATTTTGATAGGTGAATTCAAATGTGATCTACAACAAACTGGACAGGCTTTCTGCTAGGTCCAGGGATCCTCGAGCCTTTGCAATGGGGGCACTGGTGACTTAGTTTTGCCTAATCTTTGCCTTTCCGCCTTTCTAGCTTCTCCCTTGTATGCTCTGCCAGATAAAGAAGGAGGGCATTCTAGTGATTCTCATCACACAGAACTGGACCAGGAAGACATGGTACTTGGGCATACTCAGACTCTTGGCAGATTCTTCATAGGCTGTTCTAGATCGTCCAAGCCTTCAGTCCACCATCCTGGTAATCAGTCAGTGACTTTAACAGCTTGGCTGTTGAAGCCCAGATCTGAAGGGACAGCGAATTAAGGAGTGACGAAGGAGGACTACAAAGCTCAGCAGGCCCAGGATATCTGCACAAGCGCATATGACTCCTGTCATTGGGACTCCATAGCAGCTGGCGTAACGAAGGAGAACTACAAAGCGGCATATAATTGTGAAGTGGAAGGATAATGATAAATGGTTTTCAATTTTTTTTACAAATATGTGAAAAGTGTGGCCTGCATTTGTATTCTGCCCCCTTTAAAAGAACCACCTTTCGCTGCAATTACAGCTGCAAGTCTTTTTTTTTTTTTTTTTTTTTTTAATAATCTTTATTTATCAAAACATTTTCAGAAACACATTTATCACACTTGTATACATCCATATAATAAAACAATTCTGTCGTTTTTTATCAGAACATCATTCAAGATTTATTTTACATTTTAATTCCTCATACTCTTAAATCAAGGATGTAGGACCTATATTTAAAACCTATTTACCCACCCATCTCCCCACACTCATACCCATTCATACTGACAGAGAAAAGAGAAAAGAAACAAAAAAAAAAAGCCCTCCTTGTTAAAGGGGAACTCTTCCCATTATGTTCTTTACTATTTCTATATTGTCCTCAAAAATCTCGAAGAGGCTCTGAACTCCTCCCATCTAGTCCATATATTTAATCTTGGTTTTTTAACCCTTCTTCTATTATCATTCTTTCTTCCAGGGTACGCATCTCCGTCATCTCACACTCCCATTCCGTAACAGACGGTGCCTGTGTGTTTTTCCATTTTCTTGCTATGACCGTTCGTGCTGCTGTCAAAAAATATCTCAAAATTCCCTTTTTTATCTTTTTTATTGATCCTGGAATCATGGATAAAACTGCTACTTGTATTTCTGGATATAGTTTGGTCCCAGTCAGTGCTCTAAAAATCTCAAATATCTTTTGCCAGAATGGTTGGATTTCTGAGCAATAGTACCACATGTGTGACATTGTGCCCTGAGTTAAATGACACCTCCAGCAAATATCTGTATTATCCGGGTTCATTTTATGTAAATCCGCAGGGCATCTATACCATCTGGCTAAGATTTTATAGTTTCTTTCCTGATGTTTAGCCGATATTGAGAGTTTGTGAGTCGCTATAATTGCTTTTCCCCACATTTCCCTAGGAAATTCTATTCCAATCTCTAATTCCCATTTTTTAACATATGGTAATATCTGTCTATTGTTTTCTGAGATTAAATATTTATAAATTTTAGATAAGACATGGGTGGGTCTTAGTTCTTGCAAAAAAATGTTTCTAAGTTTGTCAGGGGCCTATCTATTATGGATTCTTTTGTTAAAGACTCTATATAGCGCTGGAGCAGACCATACTGCATCCATTTATTTTTATGTTCTACCCCCAACTTTTCCAATGGGAGAAGTTTATTTTCTTCCATCGTTTCTATTATTCTAGTGTCCCCACTTCTTTTCTATTTGAGAAATGTTTTAGCTTCAAGTGTCAGTGGAAACTCTGGATTACTAAATAGTGGGGTCATTGGGCCACTATAGGTAGATCCACTCCCTCTTTTTATCATATTATCCCAAGCTTTTAATGTTGCTACCACTAGGGAGGGCATCTCCCTCTCCGGTGGTCTTTGTGCTTTTTTAATCCAGGGAAGGGACTTTAGCTTAAGAGTTGTAATATCCTCTTCAAGCTTTACCCACTGTTTATTATCTCTGTTGTGAAACCAGTCTACTATTCTGGTTATCATTATTGCTCTAAGGTATATATCTATATCCGGGAGGGCGAGACCCCCGTCTTCTTTTGTTTTATTTAACACCGTTCTTTTAATTCTGGGTGTCTTGCCTCCCCAGACAAATGTTTCTATTAATCTATGCAATTTATCCAGAGTATTTGTTGAGGGAAAAATGGGTATTGTTTGAAGGACATATAATATTTTGGGCAGTATGACCATCTTTATTATACTTATTCTACTTATCCAGGAGAACATTCCCTTTTCATATTGTTGTAACGTTCTCGCAATTTTTTACACCATTGGGATGTAGTTATACTCCTGTAACTTATCTAGATCAGTAGGGATATAGATACCCAAATATTTAATTGCGTTCTCTTGCCATTTAAATGAGAAATCTTTTTTAAGGAGTTCCACCATAGCGCTTGGTAAGTTAATATTCAAAGCTTCGGATTGACTATAATTTACTTTGAAGTTACTGTATAAGTGAAATATAGGCCTGCATACTTTGTGGGACAAAGGACAGTGATGTAGATATTGCGTTGAATGTCTGTTTCATAATGGGGACAAGTTCTTCTTTAACTGTTTTATAGAATCTTGGAGTGAAGCCATCAGGACCTGGACTTTTCCCCAGTACTAATGCATCAATTACGTTTTGTATTTCTAACTTTGAAAAGTCCTGATCTAGTTGTGTCCTATCTGTCGGAGCTAATACAGGAAGTGCTGTTTCTCTCACGTACTGTTCTATATTATGTTGAATTCCCTCTGAAACACTATTCGTGGGATAGTTGGGAATATTGTACAGTTTTGTGTAAAAAGTTTGGAACACTTTCAGTATCTCTTTTGGGTCATATCTTGTATCACCTTTTTCTGATTTAATCTTAACAATGGGCTGTGCGTTGCCCCGATGGCGCAGAGCCCTTGCAAGAAGTTTACTTGGTTTGTTACCCTGATGATAATACAGGGCACGGTTGCTGTCTCTTATTGGTAGGGTTTGCTCGTTTATCAACGTTTTTAGTTCTATCTTCTTTTCCGTTAACTCTATTAATATTTCACGCGCTGGGTTTTGTTTATGTTGAGCTTCTATTTTAGGTATTTCATTTAATAGTTGAGTTATTCTATTCCCTTTTTAATTTTTTTCAATCTGGCCCTGTGTTTTATAAAAAGGCCTCGGATTACACATTTTAATGTTTCCCATTTGATCATCAGGGAAGTGGTATCCTCCCTGTGATCATGTAAGAAATCTGATATTGCCTTCCTTATTTCTGTCACACAAGTCTCATCATGAAGCAAATTATCATTGAGCTTCCAGTTCCCTTTAGTATTGTTACCTTTAAGCAAGTCTAGAACCAGAAATACCGGTGCATGATCTGACCATAACGAACTACCTATTTCGGAAGATAGAGTTTCCGCCATCCCCTTTTGATTTATCAAAAAATCTAGTCTATGATATGTCTTATGAACTATTGAGTGAAATGTGAAATCCTTTTCTGTTGGGTGTAGTACCCTCCATATATCAATCAACTGATATTTTGCTATCCATTTCTAGAAAAAAAAATTTTTCCCTACCTATCTGTATTGTTGAAGGTGCCGTGGTATCCATTTCCCTATTCAGGACAATATTAAAGTCTCCTCCAATTATTATTATCCCCTCAGCTTTTTCCATAAGCTGTTTTAGTATTTGTGTTCCTACTTTATATTGTCCCTGGTTAGGTAGATATATATATTAATGTATACTTTTTTGCCAAATATGATAAGTTTGAGTAATATTGCTCTTCCATCCTTATTATACCATTCTTCCATCACCTGGTGAGGTATTGTTTTGTGTATTGCTATAGAGACGCCTTTTGATTTTGAGTATCGAAAGGAGTCATGATACCAGGTAGTGTAGAATCTGTTTTGTAGATTTGGGACGTGATCCGTACGGAAATGCGTCTCCTGGAAAAAGATTACCCCCACTTTTTGTTTATGAAGAGAATACAGAACCTGTGACCTTTTTGTTGCTGAGTTAAGACTTCTAATATTGTAAGAACATATTTTCATATCTTAGGATCAAATAGAACCAATAGGAGAAGAGAAGGAAAAAAAAAAGAAAAACCCGCACTCACACACACCTCCCACCCAATCTATTGAATTAAAAAAACAAAATAGTCTTTCTTACTATCTAAGTAAGTTCCCTACTATAGGAGGTTTTGAGTCTGGTGACCAAGGGAAAAAAAAAACAAAAAAAAAACCCTCTGTGTCATCTTGCATATACAACTAGTTACACTGTATATAAATAGTTACAGTATAATTCAACTTACAAATATTAATACCTCCAGTCATTTTTCATAACTCTTGTTGTGATATAACATATATCTAAATATTATCTTCTCTGAGAGAAAGGGAAAAAAAAAATCCCCATCTAGTGTTACTATATACTGTAGTTACTGTATGCATATATAGTTACCATTTCATATCATTTAGTTAAAACTTATAAAAATTATTATCTATCTGTGTATACATTTCATATCTCTTAGTGCAACCAACAAAAAAAAAAAAAAAAAAAAAATCTCCATCTAGTGCTACTATATTATTTAGTGTGTACGTATATAATTACCATTTCATATCATTTAGTTAAACTTATAGCAATTATTATCTATCTGTGTATACATTTACATATCTCTTGGTGCAAACAGACAACAAAAAAAAAAAAAAAAAGAGAAAAACCCCATCCAGTGCTACTATATTGCTGTATCCATACTGCGTGCATAGTATTCCATTTCATATCACTTAGATAATAATTCTTTTTTATAAGTTTAACTATCTGTGTGTATATTTATATATCTCTTGGTGCAAACATCATAATGAAGAAAAAAAAAAAATCCACATCTTATTTAGATATCTTACTGCTGACAACATGTATAAAATATTTTCACTATTGCATAACAAAAAAAGGGAGACCCCATATCCCTCACCCCATGCCAAAAAAAAAAAAAAAAAAATTTAACTCGAGATTCCAAATTATCCAGTTATTATATTTCGTTTCCCCATCTTTTCATCTAACCCCACCTCCCCTTTTCCCCTCACAGGCCACCTTATATTTTCCTATAAGTTTGCATATATTTTATGGGGCAGTCCGGCAGTGCTAGCTCTGCGATTCCTAGAATCGCTAAAAATTCCGGTAGGTCCTCCAGATCTCTAAATGAGATAGTCTGTCCTTCTTCCTTTTGGATTTGCAGCTGAAATGGAAATTTCCATCTATAGTGAATATTATTTTTTATTAGTTGCTCCACCAGGGGCTTCAGCGCTCTTCTGCGATCCAATGTATACTTTGATATATCTTGAAAGAGCAGGAGAGGTTCTCCTTCAAATTGGATACTTTTACTTTGGCGGGCTGCAAGCATAACTTTATCCTTAATATGAGCATAATGCATTTTACAAATAATGTCCCGAGGTTTATTAATATCTGGCTTCCTTATTCCTGCTACCCGATGTGCTCTTTCAATAATTAAATCTTTTATGTCAATGTCCTGGGTAATTTCCTGGAATATTTTTTGTAGTGTTGTTATAAGCTCTTTTGGGCCCACTGACTCTTTTAATCCTCTTATTCTTATGTTGGATCTTCTGCTTCTATTCTCCTGTTCATCTAAGTTGTTTATTATTTGCTTTAATTGGGTTCCTTTTTTCTGCATTTTTTCCTTTATCTTTAGCAGTTCCTGTTCCGTTTTTAACATTCTCTTATCAATATTGTCTGTCTTTTCTTGCATATTTTTTGTAGATATTTTAAGCTCTTGGATCTCTTCCTTATATGATTTTTCTAGCCTATGTACGTATTGGTGCATATCTGCCCTAGTAGACAGCGAGCAAATATAAGCTCTTATATCCCATTTTTCTTTGTCTTCCTCTTTGTGTTCAGTTGAAGACCCTGTTGTGTCCATTAATGAACTATTTCTGGGGTGATTTCATTGCTCTTCCCCTGATGATCTAGATGTTTCTATTGCTTCTGCTATATTTGAAAGATCTTGCGATGATTGTAGCATCTGTGTTACCTGAGGAGAATGTATCTGCAACTGTAATTGTTGAAAAAATTCCTTAATATCAGTTGTTTCTGTAGGTTGTACCCCTGTAGTGCTTTTGTTCATGCCTTCTGCTTTGTCTTTTTTACCTTTTAGGGGTTGCGGGGTCTTACTGCTCTTCTTAGGGGCCATGCTTCTTTCTTTCCCCTTCTTTCCTCTTCTTAACCCCTTCTTAACCCCTTTATCTTCGCTCTCTTTGTGCTTTTTTCCCTTTATTTTTTCTTTCCTTCTTTCTTTCCCTCTCCTCCTCTCTCTTCCCTTCCCCTTCCTCTCTTTCCTCCTCTCCTCTTTTTTCCTTTTCCCTTTATTTTACCTCTTAATCCCTTCTTTCTTTTGATGTTCTTTGTTTTTACATTTGAGAGAGAAAAAAAAAACGAAGGGACAGGGGAAGCAGAGGGATATTTAAGGAATCCTGTAGTTGTTACCTATTACTTGCTTTTATGGTCTCTTTAATTCAGTGGTTTATGTTTATTTGTCGCTAATATATGTGTCAATCAGTATAAGCGGCTGTAGAAATTTTTTTTTTTCCTTCTTTTCCTTCTTCTCTCTCTTCCTTTCCCTCTTTATATGCTTAAATTCCTTTTAAGAGCTATATCTTTATGTCCTTATTATGTTACACGAGTTACAAGATACTCAAACATTTCAGGGACTGATATAGGGAGCACTGGAAACAGGGCCCGCCACCGCTCCCGTGTCCCGCCTGCAGCTCCACTCTCTAGTCAAAGTTCAGCGATGTTCAATGAATTAATAGCTTAGTAGTAGCTTAGTTTAATAGTAGAAGGCGGCTGACCTTTGTGTTTTGGAGATCCTGGGTTTATCTTTCCTCTGCCGTTCCGTTCTTGGTATTACTGCCGGAGAGGACGCTCTCAAGCGAGGACCACTGCCGTCCACTTTCGCAGACCCACAGAAGCTCCCGCCTCCCCGCGTCCACTGTCTGACTCTTGTTCTCGAAGGAACTCTCGGCTCTTCCACGGGCTTATCTCCCGTCGCGCCTCCCGCAGGTCTCCGCTCCTCTGGATCACAGGTATCGCTTCTACCGCCTCACTCGTTGCCGCCTCTGCACTGTGCTAATCAGCTGGGTAGGTAGGAGGGGAATTTACCCAGAATGAAGCCGGTAGCATAACGAAAGCAAGCACCAGCTGTATAGACGTCAGACGCCCAATGTTAGCAGCATGTCAGTCCACGGTCTGCCTGAGCGGCCATCTTGGTCAGCAGCTCCTCCCCCCGCTGCTGCAAGTCTTTTTGAGTATGTCTCTACCAGCTTTGCACATCTAGAGAGTGACATTTTTGCCCATTCCTCAAAGCTCTGTCAGACTGGATGGAGAGTGTCTGTGAACAGCAATTTTCAAGTCTTGCCACAGATTCTCAATTGGATTTAGGTCTGGAGTTTGACTGGGCCATTCTAAAAAATGAATATGCTTTGATCTAAACCATTCCATTGTAGCTTTGGCTGTATGTTTAGGGTCATTTTCCTGCTGAAAGGTGAACCTCTGCCCCAGTCTCAAGCCGTTTGCAGACTCGAACAGGTTTCCTTCTAAGATTGCCCTGTATTTGGGCTCCATCCATCTTCCCATCAACTCTGACCAGCTTACCTGTCCCTGCTGAAGAAAAGCATCCTCACAACATGATGATGCCGCCATCATGTTTCACGGTGGGGATGGTGTGTTCTGGGTGATGTGTAGTGTTCGTTTTTCGCCACAAATAGTGTTTTGCTTTTAGGCCAAAAAGTTCAATTTTGGACTTATCTCACCTTCTTCCATGTTTGCCGTGTCCCCCACACGGCTTCTTGTAAACTGCAAACAGGACTTCTTAGGGCTTTCTTTCAACAATGGCTTTCTTCTTGCCACTCTTCCATAAAGGCCAGATTTGTGGCGTGCACAATGAATAATTGTCCTGTGGACTGATTCTCCCACCTGAGCTGTGGATCTCCGCAGCTCCTCCAGAGTTACCATGGGCCTCTTGGCTGCTTCTCTGATTAATGCTCTCCTTGCCCGGCCTGTCATTTTAGGTGGACGACCATGTTTTGGCAGGGCTTTTTTTTCTCAGCGAAAAGGTGCAGGAACTCCCCCTCTCCAAGTCACCCCTTGTCTCCGCCCTTACCTACCTCCGAGCACTGTATTTTGGTTCCACTCCCTACCCACCTCCCAGGACCACCCCTTTAGAGAATACAGAAGCATGTAAAATTTGTGGTACTAAGTAAGTTGTATGGAACTTGTTTATGATAACATGAAAAGCAGTAAAATAGATCCCCCACAGCCAACAACAATAGACCCCCCCCAGTAACAACAGACCCCCTGCAGCAACAACATATCTCCCCACAGCCATCAATAGACCCTCCCACAGCTTCATCAGCAATAGACCCCCCCCCCCAGCAACAATGGACCACCTACAACAAAATACCCCCTCAGCAAAAATAGACCCCTGGCAGCAACAACAGATCTACCCACAGCCAGCACCAATACACCATCCAGCAGTCAGCAACAATAGACCCATCCCAGCAACAAAAGATCCCCTGCCAGCAACAATAGACCCACCTGCAAAAATAGATCCCCTCCAGTGACAATAGATCCCCCCAGCAGCCAGCATCAACAGACCCTGCAGCACACCCCAGCACCCCTTGTCATTACATACATTTAGTGCTGGAGGTGCCAGAACTGCGGTCACCCGCGTTCCCGCTGAAAAACAGCCCTGTGTCTTGGTAGGTTTGCAGTTGTGTCATACGCTTTGCATTTTCTGATGATGGATTGAACAGTGCTCTGTGAGATGTTCAAAGCTTGGGATATTTTTTTTTTTATACCCAAACCCTGCTTTAAAATGTTACTTAACCCACAACAGTACAATCTGTCTGTATGTGCAGAATAGCATGCTTGTTATACTCACTGTGGAACTTAAGGGGTTAATCCTCTGCATTGTGTAAATAGGCTCTTTGATCCTGTATGAACAGATCCTCTTCCTCCTGCAGGGCAAGGTCAGATAAGACACGGTGAGGGTAGTTCTGCTGCACACGCTCAGTTTGGTCTCTATTGCTGGAGAGAACATTTCCTTGTAGTTCAGAGCTAGCCAGGTCTCAAGATATTGACATCACACATGTGGGCATGTATACAGATGCTAAATGACAGCCCAGTACCTCCCTCCTCCTCCATGTCCAGTAACTAAAAAAGAACACAGTGGTTGGGATGTCACATCTTGATTGATGGCTGATCTACCTCCCATAACAGCATGGAGACACAGGCTATAGTGGAAATCTCCTCCTACCTGAACACTCAGCACTCAGCCAAAAAGGTATATATAGTGGCAGTATTTTTATATAAAAAGAAGATTTATAAGCTGTGGGCTCTGTGGGGGTAGGGGGAAGATGAACTATTTTCATATTACTGGGTTTAGTAACACTTTAAACTTCTCCACAACTTTTTTTCTGACCTGTCTGGTGTGTTACTTGGCCTTCATGATGCTGTTTGTTCACTAAGGTTCTCTAACAAACCTCTGAGAGCTTCATAGAACAGATGCATTAATACTGAGACTAAATTACACACAGGTGGACTCTAATTGGGTGACTTCTAAAGGCAATTGGTTCTAATAGATTTTAGTTAGGGGTATCAGAGTAAAGGGCACAGAATACAAATGCACGCCACACTTTTCACATATTTATTTGTAAAAAATGTTGAAAACTATTTATCATTTTCCTTCCATGTCACAATTATGTGCCACTTTGTGTTGGTCTATCGCATGAAATTTCCCAATAAAATACATTTACGTTCTTGGTTGTAACATGACAAAATGTGGAATATTTCAAGGGGTATGAATATTTTTTCAAGGCACTGTATGTAGGAAAGAAGATAGAACCAATGACAACAATTTAAAGAACATCAAACACTGGACTGAATGTTAGCTGATGTTCTTATTGCACAGACAGAAAAAATGTACTGGTTTTATACCCTGTCACTACCCTGTCACTTCTGCAATACCTGCAGAAAAAGAGTTTCTATACCTGGGGTCTCCAAACTTTCAAAACAAGGGGCCAGTTTATTATCCTTCAGACTTTAGGGGGGCCGGACTGTGGCCAGCGAGAGTGGACATTTTTCCAGTTGGCGTTAACATCACCACATTTGGTATTAGAGAGGAGAAGAACAGTGCCCCATCACTGGTATCATTAGGAGGAATAGTGCCCCATTGTTGGTGTCAGTGGGAGAAATTATGCCCCATTGTTGTTGTAAGTTGGCAGAATACTGTCTCATATCAGTGGGAGGAATATTGAGTGCCCCAAGGGTCAGATAAATTAAAGCAAAGGGCCGCATCCGCCCCCCTGAGCCACGGTTTGGAGACCACTGCTCTATACTAACCTTAGGCTACTTTCACACTGGGACGTTGACGATTTACCGTCAATTTTGCGGCGCTATTCGGCCGCTAGCACTTTTACCCCCCTGCTAGCAGCCGAGAAAGGGTTAAAACCACCACAAAACCCTGCTGCTTTATAGCCGCGCTGCCCCATTGATTTCAATGGGCAGGAGTGGTGAAGGAGCGGTGTATGTATACACTGCTCCTTCACCGCTCCAAAGATGCTGCTTGCAGGAGTTTTTTTTAACGTCCTGCAAGCGCACTGCTCCAGTGTGAAAGAACCCAGGCTTTCACACTGGAGAGACAGGAGCGGCTCTTTACAGGCGCTATGCAGGCGCTATTTTTAGCGCTGTAGCGCCTGTAAAGTGCCTCAGTGTGAAAGGGGCCTTAATAGCAGCATGTGACCTAAAAAGTTCAGTGCTGTTCCCTAGCTGCTGCAAATATTCCACCTGTTTCCCTCATCGCATTCAGTGGTTCCTCTCGCTGGTTCGAATGTGCAGTGACTGAGGAGAAGCATCATGGAGGCTTTTAAGATATGGGCTGCCTGCCAGAAAGGTAAGTACAGTCTTTTATTTTTGCAAGTATTGTTATTAGCTTTTTTGACCTGTTAGTTCCTTGTTTTAATTGGGACTGCTGGATGAGGAAGAAATTAGAAATTGTTTTTCATTAGTTTAAAGCTGAATGGCAAAGGAAAAATGCTCAATTGCAGTGGGGCTTTGGATAGTATAACCTTTTTTTTCCGCCAGTAAATACCTTATACAGCCCACTTCCTGTTTCTTGTCTGGTAAAAAGTCTAGGCTTATGACATCATGCACAGCTCTCTCTCACTCTCGTGAGAGTTTGGCAGGAAGGAAGGGGGAATGAGTCATTAGAGGGCCAATGAGAGCTGCAGAGCTGGAGGTGTGTCTGTGTAAATCCAGGAAGTGAACAGGCAGCAGCTTCAGCTGCCCACAGTTTAAATGGTTGCAGCTAGACTCAGTGGAGGGAGATTTCTGCAGCATATTTGGCAAGTACAGAATCACAGTATATATAAAATAATATGCAAAGTGGTTGGAGGGAAGCTTCAGAATGGCAAAGATGTTCTTATTACAAATTATGTGAGCAGACTGCAGTTCCTCTTTAAGTCCAATGGAGAGCTCATAGCCTTGCAATGGACGTGAGGTTACTGAGGGACAGCCCATTGCCGGACCATAGGGGAGCAGAGGAGAGTTGCCAGGGGAGTGGGAGATCAAGGTAAGTAAAAGTATTTTTTGTGGCCCACCTAGACCTAAATGAGCATTAGACCTTGCAGTACAGTTGTAGCTCCACTGCAGGGGAGGATTTTTCCTTTCCCTATAGATAGGCTTTAATAATAATATTTTTTCAATATTAATATTTTTTATGTTTCAATTATTTTAACCTGGACACAAGATGACTGCAGCGAGCACAGTGCACACTGAGGATGGGAAAGCCATCTGTGAGACTCCTGAGGAACCGGTCATAGGCATCAACATAAACAATATGTCTGCAGCCAGCACAGTCAACACCGAGGATGGGAAAGTCATCTGTAAGACTCCTGAAGGAAAAGTCATAGATATCAACATAAATAAACAGTCCTGCCTGGATGGCCTTTTGGAATCCATTAAGATTTTCGGAGTGGTAAAGAACATTGGTGACGATAAAAAGCCAGACAGACAGACTGGTTCTGCAGTACTTCTTGGAGCTGGGGTGATTAAAAAGCACACATCTTTCTACTTAAAATGAATCAATCACATGTATTAACTGTACAAACTAGCAATAAGGCTGCAAAATTGACAGCAAGCAATATCCACAGCTGCAATTTATACCTTCTAATTGTTTTCTGGTGTGCAGTCCGGATAGGACTTGCAATGCCCATAGGGTCTCCTACAAGCCTATTAGCTTCTCACTATGGGCTTTAGAGACAGGGTCAATGATTTGTGGTGGCCAGTGGGCTGTGGAAGCGTTCCAAGATGCACAAAAGCTTGTGTGGACAGTGTGCCTGCGACTGGGTGGGCTTATCTGAAAGATTGTGCCCTTTATTCTTATTGTTAGTTTGTACAATTATAACAGAAATGTTATTTCTAATTCATACTTTTGTAATCATCAGTAATTTTTCAATCAAATACCATTATTTCTACAAACTACCTGAAATGTAAAAGGCTGAAATTGGATCACCATTGATGGCAGTATATTTATATTACCAGTCAGAATCACAAGACTTTACACAAAGTATATATCACAGTTATTGTACATATTTAACATTTTTTTTTCTCTTTAGGCTTCCTTTATCAGTTTGGGTTGCTTTGTTGTCGTGCTGGCTGTAATTTTTGCTGTTGCAAAGCCAAATCTGTACTTCTGGACATATGGAACTTTTTTCTGGGTGGGATTTCCAGTAAGTATTATGTACAAAGCAGTGTTACAAAGGGTTATCTGCAAGTGGTCTCCAGGATTAAGAGAGCTGACAATAGGGTTCTTCGGACCCCCTACCCAAGTTCCCTATTAACATTCCCCTCCTGTTCATATTTCAGATCAGCATGGTGGAAAACCAATAGACAATCACATATCCGTGGCGGCCCTACATACGGGTCGCAGGGGCGCCGCCCCCTAATCCATGCACCCGGCCCCTAATCTACATGCAGCGAGCATGGATTTCAATAGTTTTATTTTTGAAGCACATGATTAGAGCTTGAGGCTCTAATTGGCTTCAAATAGAGTAGGCTCGGGGCAAAGAGCACTGCGCCCTGGGCCCACCCAGTTGAGACCCAATTGGTCAGGGAGTCTTAGGACTCCCTGGCCAATTGGTACTCAGGACACACTTCCTGTTCAGCCAGGAGGAGAAGCAATGGCCCGGCTCTTCCTTCCCCCTGCCTCCTAAGTTAAGGTCAGTCTCCCACAGGGGGTGGCGGTGCATCACCGCCACGTTCTTGTACATCTAACGCTGGGGGTGGGTTAGGGGGTGCTTGCGGCGATCGTTGCCTTCCCGTCTGTCTCCACGGAGGGGGGGTTTGGCGTTTGTGGTGATCGCCACCTTCCCATCTGCCGTCCGTCTCCCACGTGGGGGGTTGCTTGCGTGGCGTTAGTTTGCCGCCCCCCCCCCCGATCAGAATAGGGACATACTGTATACCTTGTGATAAAGGTGCATACTCATAAAACTGTGCACTGCATCATCATTATAAAATGGGATCCTCTATATGCACTCATTGACTCCAAAAGGAAAGTTGTTTATTTGCCCGCTGGCTGTGTTTTAGAATTTATTTATTCATATTACAAAAAAAGGTTAATATCTTAATTGTACAGTACAGGACATGGGACTTGTATTCATACACCATGGGTTATATGCAGGCTACTTTCAGGTGATTGGACAAAATTTGCTCAGGCCCATCTCCCCCCATGTAAAGACTCATATAACCCCACCCACTTTGTAAGACTCCAGTTTTTTGGTTTGTGTCCTTAGATGATGAACCTGTTCTCCTCTGGATAGGTATTTTTCATTTTAAGCCATGCAATTTCTCTTTTCTGGCACCTCTATTAAGTTCTGTCTGCTTATTGCTATGGGCTATATAGCAGTTTCCAGATTAGTAACCCTTGGTGTGTACCTTGGGGACCATACCCTGACTTCACTGGAGCCAGTCTGTGGGGCCAGTCTGTAGACAGGTGCAGGCATCCTTCTGCCGTGTAGGTGGCACTGTACTGATGCTACAGGGGAATGGGAGTCTGTTAAGGTAAAAAGTTGTCCCTGAGAGACTCTGTTAGTCCTTTCTATGGAAGTAAATACATGATTTTATACTGCATTCCCACAAGAGTTCAGCCATTTTAATAGGGGAGTCTTTAAATAGGGGACCCCACCTAATTTGGGCATGCTATGAATGTGTGGACAGGTTAGGGAAAGGAACCTGCTGGCTAGGGACAGTGTTTAGTGCACGGAAAGGTTCCCGATGAGTAGGGATAGTGCAAGGGACACTTCCTGACTCTGAAGAACTTCTCTAGGTTTCCCTGCTTTAGGTTACATTGTTACATAGTTAGTCTGGTTGAAAAAAGACACAAGTCCGTCTTGTTCAACCAATAAGTTAGTGCTATCCATTGGTACAGCAGACTGCCACCTCTCCAGCACAGCCAACCACTAGTAAAGCTTTTCCAGCTGCAGAACAATCATAAGTGGAGCACCCTCTAGCTAGTGTGCTAGTATACTGTACATAGTTTTTAAAGTAGGTAAATGTGGCTTGGCTGGCAGCCAAGCCTGGGTTGAATCTGGGTCAGGGCTGAGTGACTCTTGGAGGCTGAATGACTCAGCAAGCAGCACCTCTGGTAACTTCCCCTGCTCTCTGGAACATTGGGGAAGCTTCCAGAAGTAGAGGGTGGAGTCTAGGAAGGCCTGCTTGAAGTATTGATGAGACCCCCAGCCAATCCCCAGCAAGTGGGCTGTCAGGTGCAGGTACCTCACAAATACTCATGGGTCAGCAGGGGATAGTGTGTCTGGTGGAAGATTGGAGATGGAGTGCTGAGGAGGCTGTCAGAGGCCCTTGAGAGAGCCCCCTAGTCTGGGGGGGTGACCTTGGGCCTGGGGCTTGGGTGCTGGAGGGTCCCTCTACAACACATGGAGGATATCCTTCCCGGAGGTAAGAGAGCAAGGAGAGGACAGTGGGAGCAGGTCAGCACCTCCAGGAGATCTCCTGGGAGGACTGGGGAGTGGAAGTCTGGAGGACTGGGGAATGTCAGTCTGGAGGACTGTGGAGAGGTGGCCAGGAGGGCTGGTGAAAGGGGCTGCTGCAGCCAGGAGGGCTGGCAGGGCCTAAGGAGGTGGTGCTGGGATCGGTGACCGCAGGAGGAAAGTGCTGGGAAAGTATGAGCTGTGTCAACCTATCTGTTCTACAAGTATAGGGGCCTGGGGTCCCTACCTGTAATGGGCCTTTGCTACACAAATTACTGCTGGGTGGCATAGCTGAGTCCTGTAAGCAGGTGAGGTGCTGGAGGAAGAAGTGGAGTGTACATAGAGACTATATATAGACTGTATATACTAGGAGGTTGTCCCTGAAGTTTTTCTAAAGTCAAGTGGGCATCCCACAACTTCCCATTCCCATCCAAGTGTATTAACCCTCAATAAACCATAAAAACAAAGATTTGGTTGGCTGTGCAGGGTGAGGGATCCTATTTCACCAGCTGCAACTACGTGAGGTGTGCTACATAAATTTCCCACTTTACTGAAGCCTGTGTACGTGTATTCCCTTCCAAGTGATACCTTAAAGTGGATGTAAACCCAATGTCATCCTTTCTAAACTACTGCCATAGGGGTTATCTATAAGGCTATACATGCCTCCTGCATGTATCTTTACCTGTCAAATGTCTCCCCTCTGTCTGTTATCAGACCCGAAAAACTGCATATTCTGTGGGTGGGTCTGTTGTCTGGAGCTCGGTGGGTGGAGTCGTGATGTCAGACTCCCCGCCCATCTCTACACTCCCCTTGTCAATATGCATTTCTCCTTTGTATTTCTAATGCCCTGTACACACGGTCGGATTTTCCGATGGAAAATGTGTGATCGGAGCGTGTTGTCAGAAATTCCAACCGTGTGTAGGCTCCATCACACATTCTCCATCGGAATTTCCGACACACAAAGTTTGAGAGCTTGCTATAAAATTTTCCGACAACAAAATCCGTTGTCGGAAATTCCGATCGTGTGTACACAAATCCTACGCACAAAGTGCCACGCATGCTCAGAATAAATTAAGAGACGAAAGGTATTGGCTACTGCCCCATTTATAGTCCCGACGTACGTGTTTGACGTCACCGCGTTCAGAATGATCGGATTTTCCGACAACTTTGTGTGACCGTGTGTATGCAAGTCAAGGTTGAGCCAACATCCGTTGGAAAAAATCCATGGATTTTGTTGTCGGAATGTCCGATCAATGTCCGACCGTGTGTACAGGGCATAACACTGAAGTTCTGCTGAACTTCTGCTATGATCTCTAACATCCAGTGAAAAGACAGGAAAGTAACCACATGACTTCAGCTTGCCAAATCATGCTGAGGTGTGGAACAGCCAATCCTTGCAGAGCTGCTGTAGAAAGGAGTGGGGGGGGGATTAAAAAATAATGCATGTCTTAGGCTAGTGCATGAGATATGTAAATCACCTGTCACTCACAGCAAGGGGGAGGATTTGACAAAGTTTTTCTCAGTTTGTCAAGATTTTTCTCACTGAACAATAAAAGAGGATTGCTCAGAGCTGGATTAACTCTGTGTGGCAAGACTGGGCTCAAATGATAGGAAATTTTATACTCTACAGTATGATAAAAAAAAATTTCAGGTTTACATCCACTTTAATAGAGGGCCCCCTACAAAACATTAATGTTAGCTTCGGGCACTGTATCCTGCATTAGGCGCTCACCTTGGTAACAAGTGTAGTGGTTCATTTCTATGATTTCCAGACCCTGAAGATATTTATGGGTATGCCCACTCTGACTAGCCTGAAGAACCTCTGGTAGAACCAGTATTTTGGATAAGGTAAGGCAGGGTTTCCCGGTATATTGATACCAGTTCCTGGCTTGTAATCTCCCATGAGTAAGTCAGGTATGACGAAACATGTCGGGGCGTGGCTGTACGGCATCCATCTGTAGCAGCATGTGACGGAGGACGCGCTGGATCGAGTCTGAGGGTGACAGCGGGGGATCCAAGCCCGAGCTAGCGAGGATCAGTGAGTGGTGGTGAGAGCCTTATCCGCACACCTCGGGTCCGCCGTGACCATCATTGCATCTGGTGTTGGGCGTTTACACAGGAGGATTGGGAGATGATGTGATTTTTTGCTCGGTTTAAAGAGATTTTATGTGAGTGCAATGTTTGAAGTTTAGACAGTGAAAATGGTTTTACGTTACTACACTATCAGTGCATTTTTTATTTGCATGTGGAGTGAAATGGTATACACACGGATGGAATTTGGATCTTTCGTTTAAACCTGATTGTAAGGTTTATCACGCTTATTTGCCAAAACACGAGAGTGTGAGGCATATTTATCCGGTGAGTTTTGAATCTGAAGGGAGAGGAATCGCTGGCACGTTTGATTTTGGTGGACATTTCTTAGAAATCTGCACATCATTCACGGTGTCTTTCCTATTGATGGACTTTACAACATTATTTCTACAACCTCATTTTTATATATTTTTGTGACACAGGGTGGCTATATGTTATATACTAATTATTGTTTTGTGTGATAAATATAATCTGTGCTCTTGATATCACTTAGTATACTGGTCAAACACATGGTCACTTACCATTACCACCAGCGCCGCTTATATTAATTTTTTGGCATTTGCAAATTAATAGAGTTCACATTGTAATAAGACAAACTGCAATGCGTAGCATATTATGTGGTTTTATCGGCAGATGAATGGGGAGTCATTCACTTTGTGGTGCCCCTAATATATTTGTCAGTAGCTCTTCTTGCTGTAAGCAGTTTTAATCTGGCTTTATCACCTTCTATCTATACTTAGTGTCATGAGAATGAGGTAATTACCTCACATCTCTGGGCTGACACCTTCCCACCTTTTCTGCTGATAATGCATAAAGCACATTGCTGCTCTGGTACTGCAATCTGCTACAGAGACACAGCCACAAGAACACAGTCAGTGCTTGGGTTATATTGGATCCTGTACAAGCAAAACCCCATCCAGTCCAAACTCCGTTTCATACTACTGGAGATCCCTCAATTAGCAATGGGGGGGTCACAGACGCAAGGGAGCTTGTAAAAAAGAGAAAATACATGCATTCTGCACACAGGAAACTCCTAAAACCACTCAGGATGATAGCTGTTCCTTTGTCCCAGAGCAATTTCCTGTTGTGACAATGCTCCCCTCCTCTGATTTTAACTCCTTCTGAGGCACACACCATGCGATGTGTCTGACAAAAGCAGATTTCTCTGCCACTATGTCTGAACTCTTTGGAAAAATGTTGGCGCTTTTAGAACCTTTGGTTCAGGAATCAGAGGTGGAACCTCCTTTTCTTGAGGATATTATGGAGGGAAGTATTGGAGAGTATGTTCTTTGCCCTACTTTTTATGAGGTACAAGCTACAGTTTCACACCAAATGTTCTCTGCTGTGGACACATTCATCGACGCAGTGTACACTTATCTTGGCCTAATAGCAAATGACTCTCCACAGCCAAAAGAAGCCCCTATGGACACTAAGAGCCTGGCTAGGAAAAACGTTTCCAATACTCGCACAGATTGATTGTGCACTTTTTGAGGACTGGCTAAACCCTGAGAGGGTATTCCCTCCTCCTAAACTTTTGTTTCTGAGATTTATCAAAAAACACCTTACAATTTCTATTGAGAATGTTCTCTCCTTTAAGGGTTCTGTTGATAGGCATTTTGAAGCCCTTTTAAAGGCCTTATTTGCTCTTGCAGGTCCAGTCCTGTAGCCAGCGATAACTGCCATGTTTAATTGCAATTGCCAGACTATTCCTAACAGGAGAAGACAAATTAACAGAGACCAACAACATTTCTTTGATGATTCTGTTCTAATAGAACAATTACAGCTAATGCTGTCAGCCTTATTGTTTTATGTTTACGTTCTAGAGAATATAATTTGCTAATTCTCTAAATTATCTTTCATCTCTGTGCATATGCACAGGACTTTATGGCTAAAAGCAGGGGCGGACTGATAACTCATGGGGCCCCCGGGCAATAGGGGATTATGGGGCCACACAGTATACACACACACAGTATACAATCACACAGTATACACATACATGTATACACAGACAGATGTAAAAAAAACACAGATTTATACATACTGTCCCTGGTTTTACTGAGGCTGGCAACCCTGATGGGGCCCCTTAGTGGCCCAGGGCCCTCGGGCAGTGCCCGAGTGGCTCAATGGTCAGTCCGCCCCTGGCTAAAAGCTTATACTGCTGAGCCTGCTTGTAAGGACGCCTTCACACAGGCAGCCAGGGAGCAGTAAAAACCAATCTGGTCTTGAGCACCCTCAAGGGACAGGTTTCTGTTTTATCCATTCTCTTCTCTCTTGCCTAACAAGACTTTTCTTCAGGGATTTGCTAAAATAAATCTCCCAAATGGACCTCCTGTGTCACCTTGAGATCTCAATCTTGTCCTTCAGAGACCCCGCTTTGAACAGGTTAGAGACATTGGTTTGGAAGGCTTTACATGTAAGGTTGCCCTTCATTTACCATTACATTTGTTAGGGACATTTCTGAGCTGGCATCTCTTTCTTGTAAAGGGTCTTTTCTTGTTTTGTACTGACAGAAGGTGGTCTTTCTTTTTTTGCTTTTTTTTTTTGCAAAGGTGGTTTCTTCTTTTCACCTCATTGAAGACATTATTCTCCTAAGGCCTACACCCTTTAGGGAAAGTTTCCTCCCTTTCTTCATCAGAGCTGGGGCTGCTGATGTATCCGGCTTTTCGGTATCAAGCATCTGTATCCCAGATATTCAAGGCTTTCAATTGCCCTCTGTTCACATGTTCTCCAAGTTCTATTGTGGATGTTCAGGACTCGGATGATGTGCGTTTCGTCTGCAAGGTGCTTCAAGCTGTTTTCTGAGTGTTTTTGGGTTCTTTAGCCATTGTGATTTTGTGGGCCTGTTGGCAGTTCTGTTTTGGTATGTTGTTGCCAACCCCTTAGGTTATTGCTGGGAAAGTTCCACAGTCTGTGAATAGAAGTCCTGTGTCTTGTACTGTAGGATTAAGATACTAGGAATTTAGAATTACCTGTAAATTCCTCACTCCTTATAGCTTGCTAAAAAACTGGAGTCTCCCAGTCTGCGCAGAGTTATATGAGTGTGCACTAGGGAGGCCCTAGCAAATTTTTTTGCCAGTGTCCAATCACCTGAAGTTAGCGTGCATATAACCCATCGTTTATGAACAGTCGTGCGTCCTGTATTGTACTCCAAGATAAGGAATTTACAGGTAAATCAAAATTCCTATTTTTTGTACACTGTAAAAATAAACTAAATTAAAAAAAATGATTGACTGAATTAAAGGGAGATTATGTTTAAAAATAAGTTTTATATACCTAATTGTGAGTATCTGTATTCTAGAAGTGCCAAACACAGACTAGTCAAGCAGCATGCCAGCTAAGAGCACCACCTTTCTCTTCACACATTACTGGCCCTTCCTGTGTTATTCTCTCACTTCCTTATATATAGTGTGGTGTCTAAGCCCTGTTTCACACTTGTGCAGTGCGAATTGAAGCTCAGGTTTCACTGGGGAGATAACAATCTCCTGTTCAACAGATTCATTGCATTTTTGCTCAGGATTAGAGAGCAGGGAGAGGGGGAGGGAGGGGGGGGGGGGGGGAGGGGGAGGTGTAGTGAGGAGAAAGAGAAAATCCTTGTTCAGAACGCAATGCATCTGCGAATCAGATGCGTTCCCATAGGAGATAATAGGCTTGTAGTTCGCACCGCAATGCCCAAAAAACGCACACGTTTTTTGTGCAATGCGCAGTGCGAATGCAACGCACATATGTGAACCAGATGCATTCATATGAATGTATTTTAAAATGTCCTGCGAATTAGATGCGGTGTAAGCCGCATCTAATTCGCATAGGTGTGAACCCGTGCTTACTGTTATTTCTTCACTTTGATTCTGATACACTGTATATCCTTTCCTCCTTACACACTATTGGTCAGTAGCTGTATCATTCATTTCTCCTTATAGACAAGCCACAACCATACCTTCCAACATTTTGAAATGGGAATGAGGGACATCTACTAACAAATGTATGTAGGCATAGGACACGCTCCCCGCCACACCCCCTTAAAGGAGAATTAACCAAAAAAAAGGTTAACTAAATCCACAAGGACTTTTTTTTTACCAGTACTATTCCTTTATATTGGCTTTTAAAATGTACAAATGCAGCAATTTAGAAATGGGATGAAAGGTTTAGCACTGGGAAACACTTTTTAAAAGATAAAAAGTGCATTTTATATACAACTGTATAGATCAGACCAAAATGAGGGACAAATGAGGTGGAATGAGGGACAGAGGGACATTGCTCCAAATCAGGGACAGTCCCTCCAAATCAGGGACAGTTGGGAGCTATGGCCACAACAGTTACATGTCCATTTGCACCCCCTTTCTCTTCTTTCCTTGGACTGTAACTTTAAATTCAGTCTGGTAGAAGATCAAGCAGTAAACCAACCCAGTGCTGGTTTTCCTCAATGTTCCTGTATAGCAGCAGCTGAGAAGGTATAGAGTGTGGAAAGTTATGGTTATCATCTGCTGGTGTTGGTGTTTTATCAAGTCCAAAGTCAGCACAGCCCTCTACCAGGAAATTCGAGAGCACTTCATATTTCCCCCTGCTGACCAGTTTATATAGAAATGCTGATGCCAAAAGTACGAATGCCTGGTTTGATGATCATGGTATCATGATCATTAAACGAGCTGAAGGCCGTTATCAGAGCAACCTGGGCTTCCATAACACCTCGGCAGTGCCACAGGCAAAAGAACCCTGACCAAGTATTGAGTGCCTACTATACTGTACATGGACATACTTTTTAGTAAGCCAACATTGCTTTTGTTTTATGTAATATTAAAATTTTCTGAGATAAAAAATTTTGGGTTTTCACTAGCTGTAAGCCATAATCATCAAAATTAAAAGAAAGAAATGCTTGAAATATATAATTCTGTGTGTAATTAATCTATACAGGGCCGCTGATTAGGCAGTACAGCCAGCCCTCCTGTACTGGGCCCAGGTCTCACAAGGCCTCAAAAGGGGGGCCAGCAGTACTGCCTTATTGTTGACACTTTTGACTCTTGTGCAGTGCTACTGGCTTCAATTTTTCTTTTCTTCCTCTGGTTTCACTGCAGGGGGATTTGTTCTAGTACCTGCACCACCTTGTGGGGGGGGGGGGGGGGGGGCTCACTATCCTGAATGAACACAGTGAGCGATCGCTCACTGTGGGGGTGCAGATAGTGCCACTATTCACTTCAATGGGTCTTGTTCAACGGGGGGTATCATTTCTGCCATGGCTGCAAACCATAGCATCATGGGCATTTTAGCAAAAATATAATTTGATATTTTCGTGGTAGGGGGCCTTGTTAGGTAAGCTGTATGGGGCCCCATGATTTCTATCAGCAGCCCTAAATCATTTTGAATTGAATTACTGAAATAAATTAACTTTTTTCAAATTTTCTGAGATGCACCTGTATGTCTTCATGATGGTCTTTTCCCAAGTCTGTGGCAGACACCCACAGGCTAGTAGTAGGAAACCTAAATACTGATTGTTAACGGCTCACCAAAACATTGAGGGATTTGTCCTTGTGTCCATTCTGTTAAACCCCTACATTTGGCACTACTCATTTCTGCCACAGACTTTTCTTTCACTGTCTCCCACTCCTCTTTTATTTTTGCCCTCAACTTCAGTTGTTCGTTTTTATCTCTAGATCTCTTAACAATATACTATTTTTGTGCTTTGCAAAATCCCATTATGTTTTTACTTTTGCTTGTTTCCTAACAGTTCATTGGTCGTGGAGTTCTGAATGTTGTGGCCTATAGATATCCAAAAGCATTTTGGGTAAGTACTTCTCCATTTAATTTCAGGCCTGCCTTCTTGTTTACAGCTGGAGCTAATCCATCTGGAAACGAGCAAGGTCCCCTTCACACTTTTGCATGCATTTCCTGCATGGAAGAGTGCTGCGTTAAGGCAGCTTGTTCATCTTGAATGGGCTGGCATTGCATACCTCCCAACTTTCTAAGATGGGAATGAGGGACACCTATTAGCAAAACTATGTAGGCATAGGACACACCCCCTGTGCACCCCCTTGAACAAAAAAAATTATTGGTTAAACCCACAAGTGATTTTTTTATCCACTACTCTTCCTTTATTTTGGCTTTTGGAATTTATAAATGCAGCCATTTAGAAACTGGATAAAAGGTTTAGCACTGGGAAACACTTTTTGATAAATAGTGCATTTTATATACAGCTATATAAATCAGACCAAAATGAGGGGCAAATGTGGAAGACAGAGGGACTTTGTTCCAAATCAAGGACAGTCCCTCTAAATCAGGGACAGTTGGGAGCTGTGCATTGTACCACAATGCATGAAAAAAGAATGTCCCTGCAGCACTTTCAGCAACATAACCTTTCACAATGCACCTTAGTGTGTTGTGGTGTACTGTAGTACAGGTGAATTTGCAGCTACTCTATGGGGTTGATTTACTGAAGGAAAATAGATTGTGTACTTTGCAAATGCAGTTAGTCCAGAGCTTAGTAAATAAGGGCAAGCCCTGCTGACTTCCATCATCCAATCATGTGCAAGAAAATTTTTTTTTTTTTTTTGTATTTTTCTTGCATGTGATTGGGTATTCTTTGTAAAGTGAAGCTTTACCTCATATATAAAGCTCTGGAAAACTGCACTTGCAGAGTGCAAATGCACTTGCAATGTGCACAGTCTATTTGCCTTTAGTAAATCAATCCCTATGTGTGCATTTGAACATTCTAAAAGCATGGCAACTTATTTAAAGTGCATAGTACTGTGCATTAATGTGTGTTGAGATAATGCATGGTAAAATGTGTAAATCCAGTCAATGTCACATAGGGGTTGATTTACTAAAGGCAAATAGACTTTAGACTTTGCACTTTGCAACATGCATTTGCACTCTGCAAGTGCAGTTGCTCCAGAGTTTAGTAAATGAGGTAAAGCTGCACTTTGCAAAGAGTACCAAATCACATGCAAGGAAAATAAAAAACTAAAATTTTTTGCTTGCACATGATTGGATGATGAACGTCAGTAGAGCAATCCCTTCTATATATTATCTCATGTCTTTGGATTATGGAGCGAGGGGCAGGTTACGCTAGCATTAAAAGGGCTTTATTTCAGCGTCTCCTCCCTCGGTATGTTTGCCTTTGGAGAGGCATGATGTGAGAAGATGGGATATTGTGTGCTTTCCTTCCACTCTGCTTGATGCCTAATTAAATTGTTATATTGTATTCTCTGTTTGCTTAATCTTTTTGGTTTCTATGTTTTTTTTTGTTTTTTTTTTTTCATTTTATCTTATTTACTATTTCTGAATTGTGGATGATAATGAGCCAGGAGTAGTGACAAAATAGTATGTTTCTCTTCTGTAATGCATAAGACTTATAGCGGAGTTCCACCCAAAAGTGGAACTTACACTAGTTTGTCTCCTCCCCCCCCCCTCCGTTTGGCACCTTTCGAGGGGGGGGGGGGCGGATACTTGGGTAATATCCCCAAAAAAATATATAAGAAAACATTTTTTTTCCTCAGTTTAGGCCGATACGTATTCTTCTACATATTTTTGGTGAAAAAAATCGCAATAAGCGTTTATTGATTGGTTTGCGCATTTATAGTGTCTACAAAATAGGGGATAGTTTTATGGCATTTTTATTAATAATTTTTTTTTTTTATTAGTAATGGTGGCGATCTGCGATTTTTATCGTGACTGCGACATTGTGGCGGACACATCGGACACTTTTGGCGCTATTTTGGGACCATTCACATTTATATAGCGATCAGTGCGATTAAAAATGCACTTATTACTGTGTAAATGTGACTAACAGTGAAGGGGTTAACCACTAGGGGGTGCTGCAGGTGTTAAGTGTGTCCTAGGGAGTGATTCTAACTGCAGGGGGTGTGGGCTACGTGTGACACGACACTGATCACCGCTCCCGATCACAGGGAGCGGTGATCAGTGTCAGTGTCACTAGGCAGAATGGGGAAATGCGTGTTTACATCAGCATTTCCCCATTTTTCCTCTCTGTGAGACGATTGCGGGTATCCCTGCGGACATCGAGTCTGCGGGACCCACGATCACACTCACGGAGCTCGCGGCAGGGTCGCGTGCGTGCCGCCACACGACGGCAAATTTAAAGGAACGTACCTGTACGCCCATTTGCCTGTCCGTGCCATTCTGCCAACGTAAATGTTCGTGCAGCGGTTGGCAAGCGGTTAAAGTGGTCACTGAAGTTTTCAGGAAATACTATTGACATCAGGGGTTACATCATTGGGTTTCCAGTTTTACTAAAATCTGGATGCATTGTAGCTACATTGTATTATAGAGCACTCTGTAGCAGGATCGGAAGACCAGGAGCTAATGGATTCCTGTCCTGGGCTCAGTGCTGGATTGACAGCTGGATTTCCTACACCTACATCTGCCAAACATGCAAACAGCTGCTCGCAGCTAATGCCATATTACCATAGTGAATATTAAATATTATTATGAAAAAATCTTTTGTTTTATTCTTCCTTGCAGGAGGTTCTTGCCTTCATTTCAATGTTGGTTAGCCTTGCTGTCTCTATTGCTGCAACATTCCTCATAAGTAATGACAATGGTTGGACTATCAACCTGGTCCATTTGTGTGAGAACGTCTCCCAAAGCCGTTATCCCCATTATTATGACCAGTTTTTCTATGGCAACGCTCCAAGATATTATCAGCTATCAGAATGGGAAATGGAGAGCTGCAAGAGAGGCTTTCATCAAGCCCAGGTATTGTGTCCCAGGTACTCTTGTAAATGTCATTGGGTTTACATCTGGCAAACAATTATTAAAACTCAAGATATATAGGATGATGGTGATTGTGATATTAGGGCTCAGCACAGTACGCCTCAGTATTTAATGATCAGTACCAAGAAAGAGACACTCCAGATACAGCAGTAGTTTTACCTACATAAGTTACAGAAACTGAGAGCATCAAAAGGGGTCAGACAGGAAGGGTCACTTTCACTGCCACACACACCAAGGGCCTCAGGTCATGAATCCCTTCTTAGCAGGCTGTGATCAAGCCTTGGCCACCCCTGCTCCTCACACTTATTTAATGACCACATAAGATTTACCAGGCTGCCACATCTGGGATATTCTCCTTTCTCCATTCAATACAAATTGGCTGAACAACTCACTTGCCTACTGTTTTTACTGTTGCTTAACTCCTAAAATGCTAAAAGCGCAAGCACATTGAAGCAAATTTTTCAGACACTGGGTTATTTTCTTCACTGGTGTGATATATTTGGACTTAATTTATTGGACTTTATATAGCACACTTTATTCCAATTATACTACAGCACTGCCCCATGTTCTAACTTTTGATGGAATATGGTGGTGAAGGTTTTTCACTTTGCTCTGAATAGGAAAAATGGCAGTGTCTCATTAGAGGTTCCCAAAAATGGCTTGAGTTTCAGCCGATTCAACAGGAGTCCACTGAAATTCAAGCAGAGGGTGTCCTGCAAACATCCCTGAGTTGGGTGAAAAATGGTCAGCCCATTGTAGTCCTCCACATAGCAGTAATTAAAGGAAGAGGCAGCACTAGCTAATTGACTATTGGGCTCTGATGTAAAGACATGAGCTTAGCAAGGAGAGGGAGCAGTAGTGTGAGTAATAAGTGTGCTGCTGTTCTTTCATTATCCAATCAGTAGCCTGCAGGTGGGGAGGGGACACTAATGTAGGTAACACGCCTTCAGTGACTCCCCTGACACTTTATTAAGCTGCTGTGGGTGAAGAACTTTTCTGGTCCTTCCAGATATGTGGGACATGTGCCCCACTCAGCTTCCTGTAATGTGACATTGCTGATACTTGGTAATTGGCCCAGAACTGTCACATTGGGATGTATAGCCAACCGTCATACTTATGGTATGTGAGCTTTAACTAGAGTGACTCAGAACTTACACATGCCTTCTTTTCCTCGTATCCACGCAGCTGAACACAGTGGGGGGGGGGGGGGGGGGGTTTACAATGCAAGGGTAAAACACAGGTTTGCTTGAAAAAGGTACCCCAGATGTATCCTGACTCTTTGTATCCTACATTACGGTACCCCCCGATCTTATTGCCCCCACTATAATTACCAAAAAGTATACTGACACAAAGGTTGGAGTAAAATGGCTGTTTTCGGCCTCTTTAATAAAATTAATAATTATGTAAACTAATGTTACAAACAAAACATAACCTTTTGTTTGCCGATCCTTAGAGGTACCAAGTATCAAAATTTTCCTTGTATCTGCGTAAACTATTTCAACGGTCCCTGCCGCACTACATTGGCACGGGGATGAACCACATTCTGCAGATACACCATTGTAACTCCCAGTTAATCACCATAACTGGCATTCCACTGGGGACCTGTACCTTAGATGTGTCCCAATCATCTAATACAGCAGGTTATTTAAAATGCCTCCAAAGACCCAACCGCCACAGCGCAAAGTGTGAAACCTCACACCTTTGTGCCCCGCCAAAAATGTAATGCTCGCTGTATCCCATCTTGCAAACCCAGGGACCACAGATCCATGCCCACGGCATTCAGATGGACCCCATCACTGCGGAGGTATCGCCACGTATCCACCTCTAGATCCCGATGCCTCACTACGACACCACCGTTCCGTGCTATAAACCTCCCAACCTCCTTGGTAACCTTTACTCGGGCCTTGTTCAGTTTTGCTACTGAGCTGGCAAGACGCCAGGTCATGCAACCTACCATCTCGGACCACACCACCACCATATTAGGAAAGGCCAACTGCAGATGGAGCAAACTTGACGTCCCGTATGAGGTGTATGCTGGACCTAACACCCAGATCGTTGCCTCCAGCATGTATGACCAAGATGTCGGGGGCCCTATCCTATCTCGCGATCCTTTTCACCTCCGGAACCACCCTGCTTCATAACAGCCCCGGAACACCTATGCACCTAATGCTGGCCTCAGATCTGGGGAAGCCTAGTTGATGATCATTAAGCCTAACATCCACCCTCTTAGCCCCCCAATGAACAAAGGAGTGTCCCAATATCCACACGAGGCAAACATGATCTGAAAGAAAATAGAAGACATAAAACACAACATAGAACATAACTACACTGACTAAACGACTAGACATGCAATAGGGAAAAAACAACAAGACTCCACAATAAACTCAGGGGTATTAAATCAAGTGTGGGCGAACATAAATTTTGAACCTGTATGACTCCCACCTGCCGATACGTTTTATAACTGTGCTATACAATCCCCACCGGGCTGCCCCAGTGGCTGTCCCAATGCGGAAAGAATGAGAGGAAAAGCTACTGGTCTCAAGGCCGGCAGCGCCGTAGAACCGACACAAACTGAAAAGTAGACAAAGCCAAACCATCCAAATGGATGAGAAATGACCCAGCCACTATTGGGCGAAGCCGCAAGTACTCCACCACCGCGGCAACAGGGCATATGGGCGAACCAGGAATCTGCAGCAACCTAATGTGCGCCCCCTTTCCCCCTTGGTCCACCTTAGATCGACGGATAAAGAGCATGACAGAAGAGCCATCACAGCGTATGTTCACCACAGACAATCCCCCAGAGGCAGCCTTGGACAGACTAACTAGCTCACCCACCCTAGGGGGCTCCATAAAAGGCCAAAGCAAAAGCCGCCCAGAATAGCAAATTTGCGAAGCTGCACGAACAAAGATGACGAACAAACATTCGTCATCTGCAAAAACAATGATTGCAGGATATCAAAAGTAATAGGCCGGCCGTCGAGTACCCTTCTGATAAACTCTCAGGGCATGTCTTACCAAAAAATCTTTGGTAAAATCGGGAATGCCCTGCAATTTGAACAGGAAGGCCAGGCAATTTTCGGTTCATGGCAGAAATAGATACGCCAGCCACAAAACACAGACAAACGAAATAAACTACCAGATGTCTAACTTGAGAACTGTCCATGTCAACCCCCGCCCACTGTAGCAGCTCCCCCCCATTCCCTCCAGACCTTATTGTAGAAGGAACATGTCGACTCGTTCAAGGAGCTTTGTATCAAACCGGCGGCAAATTCCACCGCAATCCGCCACAGCCGAGGAGGACAAGGGGTTCCCTGTTGCTCCGCGCCAGACACCAACTCCTGGAACCTGTCCTGGAACTGAAAGCGGGAGAAAGCGTCAGCCACCGTATTCTCCATTCCAGGAATATGCACAGCGTACAGAAAAACATTTTTCCGAATACAACACAAAACCAGATATTGCAATAGACGTATAACCAGAGGGGGGACCGCGACAGAGAGTTGATAACCTGCACTACACCCAAGTTGTCGCAGTGGAGACAAACCTTCTTGTTGCTAAACAATTCTCCCCAGAGCTATATGGTGACCACCAAAGGAAAGAGTTCCAGAAGCACCAAATTTTTTAGGAATCCCGCCTCACGCCATTTGGCGGGCCAGCGCTCAGCACTCCACCGATCCCCTAAGAATGTTCCATATCCAGTGGATCCGGCAGCATCAGTGAAAAGCTCAAGATCGTAGTTGCTGACCAGCCCTTCCATCCAGATGGACCGGCCATTGAAATCGCCCAAAAATTAATTCAACACCCACAGGTCAGCCCTATGCTCTCTAGTAAGCCGAATGAAATGTCTGGGCGAATTAACCTCCGCAGTGGTGGCAGACAGCCGGCGGCAAAAAACTCTGTCCATTGGCATGATACGCATGCAAAATTGAGCTTACCGAGAAGCAACTATAGCTCTCGGAGCTGAATCTTGTGTTTTTCCGAGGCCAAACGGACCTCCTCCTTCAGGCCATCTAGCTTGTCGTCAGGCAGATGACACTCCATTGCCCAGGAATCAATCTCTATACCCAGGAACTTGATAACTGACGTGCCGCGAGAGGAATACCAAAACGCTCTGCGAGGTCCTGTACCGTAGCCAGCAAAATACCACATAACTTGGAGGATGGAGGGCCAACGCATAGAAAGTCATCCAGGTAATGAATTACCGAGTTGACCCCCGCCACATCCCGCACCACCAATTCGAGAAATGAACCAAAGGTCTCGAAAAAGGCACAAGAGATGGAGCAGCCCATCGGCAGGCAGCGATCCACATAAAAAGCCCCCAACCATCTGCAACCTAAAAGGTGAAAGCTGCGCGGGTGAACCGGTAGTAACCGAAAAGCAGATTCGATATAGGTTTTAGCCATAAGGGCAACCTTACCGTAGTGCTGTACCCAAAACACGGCAGCATCAAGCGAGGTATAAGACACCGCACACGCCTCAGGATCAATGGCGTTATTAACTGAACCGCCTTTAGGAAAAGAAAGATCAGGCAAAACTTATTGGGCTCCTTCTTCGGAACAACACCCAAAGACGAGACCATCAAATTATCCAAGGGGGATGAGTAAAAGGGGCCGCACATGCGGTCCATTAACATCTCCTTAGCGAGTTTCTCAGAAACCACTTCGAAGTGTAACCTAGCTGACCGCAAGTTGTCAGCCGCAGGGCGAATCTGAGGAAGGGAGCAAGGGAAAAAAAACCTTCCATGAAACCCACCTGTAACAACCGAGCTGCCAACTGATCCAGATATCTACTTAGAATGGGGGACATCCTGTCCACCCTCACTGGAGTCTGGCCTTTTTCCTGCAGCATCGCCTTGCTGCCCTAAAGCAACGGGATAGGGGGTGAGCCCCCCCCCCGCAGTGAGAGCATTCATGTTTGTATCTGCAGCTGGTGCTGAACCTGCAAGAATCCTTCATTGAACTGCCAACACTGACCCCACCTTTTCTGCGACCGGTTGTCAGGGGCGGTCGGACTCCAGGCCCCTGCTGGAAAAAACGAAGAGGCCCGCGGAGAGGACATAAGTTTCATCCACAAACTGATGTTCTTATGATCCCAGCGCAGCGAGAGCCGTATTGCCTTATATTGACAAAATTGTTCATCGTACCGCAACCAAGCCACGCCCCCATAAATCTTCTGGACCTCGCTAATGGAATCCAGATAGCAAAAGAGTGTGAACCAAGTTCGTACTTTTACTAGCTTCCTTCGCAGAGTCCGCTGGGGCAGAGACACTTGACCCCGAAACCACTGTATCCCCTGGTGACACTACCGCCACTGACCCCTGACCAGGCACAGGCACCAGAGTCTCTGAAACCTGGGTCACTGTACGACCCGCATCCGGAACCCAAGCCAACACCGGCGTAGAGCTCGCCAACGCGCCCACGTCAAAGCGTTGAACCAAAGAACGCAGCCCGACCAAGAGGTCATGTATGGCCGTGGAATCACCCGCCCTCCGAGGTGGGGGAGGGGAAGAGGCCCCGCCTACTATATCTGAAAGGATACCAGGACCAACCCCGGGGGGGGCCTGCCCACTGCTAGAATCCGACACAGGGGACACAGAAAGCTGCAAAGAAGGGACAAGTTTAGACAAGGACTTACCAGGCCAACTAGAACGAGATCCCACAGCCGCCAATCTGGAATCCACCATTGCCATCCTCCGTGGATGAATATCCTCTTCGGCACTGGACAACTCCCCCTTAGAGCGGGAGGAATCTTGGCGACCGCTCGGAGTCTGGACTGGCGAGGATACGCCACTCGCAGAAGGCCCTGGCTGCTTGCGGTCTCTCCTGCGCCTCTCTCCCCAGGGACTGGTGAGCCTGGCCTTTGCTGTGAGGCTCCTCTTCATCCCCCCACTGGTGGGTGGGGCCCTGCTGCTCCGACCAGTTGTGGAGGCCCTCAGATCCCAACTGGATCCGGGTGTGATGGGGCCTCCGGCTGCTCCGCCCGACTGGCCGTGACCTCTGAGATGCCATTGTCCGCCGCTATTCCCACCAGGGATGGGACTGCACTCTTGCGGGTCTTCCTCCTCTCCGGGACCGGGGTTGGTGTAGGGCTGTGTCCCCATCCCACAGAGCTCCGCCCCCGCCGGGGATTCCTCCCAGCACCCGCGCCTTAACTAGCCATAGATGGCTTGGCTGGAGGGTCCGAGTCCGGGCTCCCTGCATGGCGCTGAGCTCGCGGGGAATGTGAGGGGCTGAATCGCTTCGGGGAGCGTGCTCGTCGAGCGCGTCTCACCTGTGTGCCGGCTGGATCGGAGGCAGTTGTCCCCAGCATGGCTGTGATCTGGCTCTGCAGCCAATCGGTCCTCATGGAATCCGCCATCGAGCGGAGCTGTGCTGCTAGGTGCCGGGAATCAGACATCACAGAGATGCAGAGGAGGGGCACTTGCTCGGAATGTTTCTCCTCCTTGTGTGCTAACTGGATGTCCGGTTCCCCCTGACCTCCCTCACTCCTGACTTCTACAGTTCCTCCCCCACGCCCAATCCACTGCAGCCCCATGTTGCCTGACAAAATATATTAACCCCCACTTGCCCGGCTTCCCTGTGCTCCTGTTCATGCTAGTCTGACGCTATTTTTTTTTTCTTCTCTTTGGGCTATACTTTAAGCATTTAGATGCTGAGCAAGTAAGCGTCTGTTAATTTGAAAATAGCTTTTACTCTACTGTATATCAAATAGGAAACCAGCAGTCTATAAAGTGTAAATACAATTGACCATCAAACTTTTTCATAAAGAAAACTACTTCCAGCTGTTATTGACAAAAACAGATAAGTCTGGAGTTTTCCCGTACAGTGTTTGACATGCTAGTTGTCTTCCCTTTTTATGAACAGAACTTGCTGTTTGGCTTGGATGTTATGTCCTTGCTTATGATGATCTGGGGTCTTTGTCTTTCCTCTATAATTCTGGGATACAGACTGGAGGTGGTTCTCGCTGCCTGTAAATGTGAGGTAAGTGGCAACTTATTTAATGAACACTTAATGAATTAGAACATATGAACTGAAAGGCATTTATTGCTAAAAAATATTTTAAACCAACCCAAAGCCTTTCATAGGTCAGAAGCACCACCATCTTCGAGGCTTATGAAAAATATATGGTGGTTCAGTGATGGTACATTTAGCCATACAAACTGTATGGCTAAATTTGCATCGCATTTGGACCAAACTCTTGCAGGACCCTTTTTTTGTCCGCACCAGAATCAGATCGCATGGGTATGAACACCCATGCAATCTGATTCCTGCCTGAATTCACAGTTGGCATTGCGATCTGCGAACCGATCTGGGGGTGCCATTAACTTTGTATTGACACCCACAGTGGTTAGTAGAGGGCAGTGTGAACTTCCGGCGATTCAGGCGCGATGCGGAACTCTGTACTGAATTTGCAGGTTTTCTTGCATCGCACCTGTGTGAACCGAGCATAAAAGTGATCAAAAAGAAATGTAAACAGTGTACAAATAAAATGTAAAACTAATTAAAAATAATGATAAAAAAAAATGAAAGCTCATAGAAGCGAACGCATACGCAAGTCGCGCACGCATATGTAAACGGTATTCAAACCACACATGTGAAGTATCGCCATGAACGTTAGAGCGAGAGCAATCATTCTAGTGCTAGAGCTCCTCTGTAACTCTAAACAGGTAGCCTGTAAAGGAGTTTAAATCATTTGCCTATCGAGAATTTTAAGTAAAGTAGTTTGTCCCCATTCCACGAGCGTGCAAATTTTTAAACCGTTACATGTTAGGTATCTATTTACTCTGCGTAACATCATCTTTCATATCATACAAAAAATTAGGGTGTTTTTTTTATTCATTCATGTATTTTTTCCCCAAAAATTGCGTTCACAAAACTGCTGCGCAAATACAGTGTGACATAAAAAATTGCAATGATCGCCATTTCATTCCCTAGGGTCTCTGCTAAAAAAATGTATAATGTTTGGGGGTTATAAGTAATTTTCTAGCAAAAAATACTGATTTAAACTTGTAAACAAAAAGTGCCAGAACACCTGGTCTTTCAAGTGATTAATCTGCAAATCTCTATTTATTATAATACCAAAGATATGCTTGTAAAAGTATGAACTTTGTGTAAAAAAAAAACTTTTCCTATTTTACAGAACATGATACGGAGAGAGGATCGTAATGAATCTTCCCTGATACCAAGCCCTACTGAGGAAATCTCGATTGCCTAAACACATGGTATCTGGCCACTCTGCCCTCCTGGCGCATAATCCACACTTTTGCCCTTTCAGTAAAATTCATTAGACACTTCCTATAAGATATGACCTCACCAATTTATTCACAAATCAAAATATTTAAATGTATCTGTTTTATTTTACTTCTAATAAAATTACAAACATCATGTCCTGTAATTTCTTTCTACATATCATACAATTCCACCAGCCACAAACAAAACCTCAACTTCAAATCAGCATAACAGTGTTATTGGTGGCAGCATGAGTTCTGAAATAAGTGAGAAGAGCACAAGTAAGAAACGCTCCAATGTTCTGGGTTGTATTTACTAATACAAGTGTATAATACTAATATGCACGTGTACATAAAACAGTGAATGTACTGTGTTCCAGACGTATCCAAGCTTTAATGGAGAACATACCATATCACATGGCGCCTTTTCTTAACATATGGTGATAAAGTTTACCCTGCAACATTCAGCAACAGAAACATACAGAACATGACTGAAAATCAGCATTGACTGTAAAACCATGTCACAACGTGACTTAATTACATAGTAGGTTACATAGTAAGAGAGGTTGAAAAAAGACACAAGTCCATCAAGTCCAACCTATGTGTGTGATTATATGTCAGTATTACATTGTATATCCCTGTATGTTGAGGTCGTTCAGGTGCTTATCTAATAGTTTTTTGAAACTATTGATGCTCCCCTCTGAGACCCCCGCCTGTGGAAGGGAATTCCACATCCTTGCCGCTCCTTCAGTAAAGAAACCTGTACGTAGTTTAAGGTTAAACCTCTTTTCTGAGTGGACACATGTCTTGTTAAACTCCCTTCCGCAAAAAAGTTTTATCCCTATTGTGAGGTCTCCAGTATGGTATTTATAAATTTAAATCATATCCCCTCTCAAGCATCTCTTTTCCAGAGAAAATAAGTTCAGTGCTTGCAACCTTTCCGGCCTTTTGCGGCCGGGCTAGACTTGTAGAGCGGGAGAATTATCGCTTTATCTCTGGAGTTGATCACCTTTTTAATGCATGCCAATATTCTGTTTGCTTTCTTAGCAGCAGCTTGGCATTGCATAAATAGAGGGGTGGTAGTTGCGCTGTGATAGAAGGGGAATGGGGAAAGGGAAGAGGGGGACTTTACTATAGTACATACATAGTGAATGTCAGATAACCTGAATACATGAGTCAGATACATCAAGGAAAAAACTCACGGATGCAAATATATAAATGTAAATGTAAAAGTATAAATAAAAGCATGAAAAAACCACTCACACTTAATGGTGCATACCAAAAGTGCTAACATAAAAGAATATATACCAGCAAGCAGTGCACATGGGTATGTGAATCAACATAGGGGATGCATAAACCCAAAAAATATCAAGTAAAAATCCCTTTAAACGTGTATCAATATGCTGACACTGTGGGCAGCTGATGGCATGAAAAACTAATAAGTAGTTATCGAAAAAATGATCATATAAATCAATAAAATATATATATGTAAAAAATATTAAATAGTCCCAGTGATATGTGCTAGTAACACGCCAGCAGAATCCAAAAGGTAAAAAATGTAACAACAGTCCCACCACCAAATGTGACACTTTTAAATGCAGACCAAATGCCAGTGGTGGAAAGAAGGGGAGTGTTCTTCAGTGGGGGCACCTCCGTGTTCACAGGCCGCTTACCTTACAGCTGTAAGGTATACAGCATATGTGGTGGAAGACCAGAGAATAGGATAATCCAGTGGTACAATGGGTGACGTTGGTTAAGGATGCAGTATGGCATATGGAGAGACAAAACGAACAGCATATAGTATAATTCCGTGACGTCTGGTGTGAGGGGGGTAGCAGGATACAGAAGGGGAGGGGGGGTTGCACTCACTTGTAAACAATGAGCGCAGGCCTCAACCCACGAGCGCCCAGCTCATATAATTCCAAATGCTGGCTGTAATCCTCAATCTGTCCCCGCTTCCTACTCCTCACCACTCGTCAGGCAGAGTTAAAATGTGCGGTATAAAAAACGAAAAACGCACATAGCGTGATCCCATATAACATACAATTTATTAAGTAGGCAAAAATTCCATGAACTTACATTTAAAAAAACGCTGGGGAGTAATACATCCACGAGCACCGAGCTCGTCACACTCAGCTAGTACGTGGCAGCGTCCCGTGCTCCTAACGCGTGTCGTCACGTCACGTGACTTCTTCAGAGGATAGCACGGGATAGAAAGCCAATGCTTATAAATGGTCCCCGTGTGATGGACGCATGGCGGCCATTTTCCCGAAGGACGCTATTGTAAAGAATGCAATAGGTGCCCGGCGGCCATTTTTCCAGAGCTTACCTACATATATGATACCATATGGGGCCATATATCAGGATTTAAAACGAAGCCAATTACAAAACAAGAATCATGCCAATTGGGGACATAGTCAGCATGAGACTAAGGGGGAAAAGACTTAAAACAAGGACATAATTGCAGACAGAGAGAAAATTTAAATGCTCAGATATGTATATATACAGGGAGCGACTCTCCCAAATTTGGAGAGTGGTAACATGGCCGGTAAGGCAGCTAAAGGAGAAAAGTTAAATTAAAAGAATATGTTATTTTATTTATTATTATTATTACTAAGAAAAAATAATAATAATTATAACTAGAAAAGCTACAATTTCTGGGGAAATTGTGAAAGTGTTCTTGCCTCTACAACTGGAGTGGGCGGAGTAACTGGGTGGGGTGGAGTGGCTTGAGTAACTGTGAAAAGTGTTAAAAAGCTTAATATTTTAAAAAGTATAAATAGTAGTAAAAAAGTTCCATCATTAGCTGAAAGAGCTGAACATTTTTTTCAAAAGTAATTTTTTTTTTTCAAAAATGAATTTTTTTTTCAAAAATGAATTTTTTTTCTTCAAAAATGATTTTTTTTTTCAAAAGTAATTTTTTTTTTAAAAAATATTTTTTTTTATGGGGCGGTCATAATGTTTTGGCTGATCATGGGGTTGTCAGCTTTTGTCACCTCCCACTCTAGTTTTGAACATTTCGCCATTCATTCCTATGGGACCAATTTCGTCGCAAAAACGACGATATTTCGTGAACCATTCGGCGAAACGTTCCAGAAAGTAATAGCACACCAATTAAATGACATTGATTCCGGATTCACACTGGTATATTTCAGCTTTTCACAAAGTTCCACAAGGTAATAGCACACCAATTAAATGACATTGAACATTTCACCATTCATTCCTATGGGACCAATTTTGCCGCAAAAACTACGATATTTCGTGAACCATTCGGTGAAAAGTTCCACAAAGTAATAGCACACCAATCGGGAACAATCCACACGTTTCGGTATATTACTTGTCTCTGTAGTGTAAAAACTGTGGGAGGAGTCTACAAGCATTATCAAGTCTAGCAGATGAAGTCACATGCATTTGGGGTGTCTCAGCATCTTGTGTTTACATCCACTGTTTCCTAGCAACGCTCATGCCCTGTTTATGCTTCACAAATACTGCTCCATACACAATAGACAGGACCATGATAGATGTAGTAACTATGAGTAATTCAAATGGCCGTATTTTAAAAACTATAAATCCTACAGCGAAGATCTTTATATTGTGAGAATCACAATTACTTGTCTATGTAGTGTAAAAACTGTGGGAGGAGTTAGGATGGTAAATTTGGCTATAATAATAATAAGAAGAACTAGAAAAGGTACAATTTCTGGGGAAATTGTGAAAGTGTTCTTGCCTCTACAACTGGAGTGGGCGGAGTAACTGGGTGGGGTGGAGTGGCTTGAGTAACTGTGAAAAGTGTTAAAAAGCTTAATATTTTAAAAAGTATAAATAGTAGTAAAAAAGTTCCATCATTCGCTGAAAGAGCTGAACATTTTTTTCAAAAGTAATTTTTTTTTTCAAAAATGAATTTTTTTTAATCAAAAATGATTTTTTTTCTTCAAAAATGATTTTTTTTTCAAAAGTAATTTTTTTTTTCAAAGGTAATTTTTTTTTTCAAAAATGAATTTTTTTATTTCAAAAATAATTTTTTTTTCGAAATTATTATTTTTTTTAAAGTAATTTTTTTTTCAAAAATAATTTTTTTTTTTCAAAAATATTTTTTTTTTTCAAATATATTTTTTTTTCAAAAATATTTTTTTTTTCAAAAATAATTTTTTTTTTTCAAAAATATTTTTTTTTTTTCATAAATTATTTTTTTACTTTTTTCAAAAATTTTTTTTTTTTTTCAAAAATATTTTTTTTTTTACATGGGGCGGTCATAATGTTTTGGCTGATCATGGGGTGGTCATAATGTTTTGGCTGATCATGGGGTTGTCAGCTTTTGTCACTTCCCACTCTAGTTTTGAACATTTCGCCATTCATTCCTATGGGACCAATTTCGCCGCAAAAACGTCATTTCGTGGACCATTCGGCAAAACATTCTACAAAGTAATAACACACCAATCGGGAACAATCCGCTCGTTTCGGTATATTACTTGTCTCTGTAGTGTGAAAACTGTGGGAGGAGTCTACAAGCATTATCAAGTCTAGCAGATGAAGTCACATGCATTTGGAGTGTCTCAGCATCTTGTGTTTACAACCACTGTTTCCTAGCAACGCTCATGCCCTGTTTATGCTTCCCAAATACTGCTTCATCAAAACTGCCCCATCAGAATTACCCCATCAAAACTGCCCCATCATATTCCTCTATTATAAATCAGTACATGGTGTGTCTGTCCCCTCCCCCGGGCTCTGTAATCAGAGCTGAGATGCTCCAGCCACCTTCCCCCCTGTGTATAACAGAAGCTTTGGTAACCATGGCAACAAAACAAACACTAACAGTACACTCTGATTAATGGCTAAAATTTCCTGAAATGACCTCTAAACAAATGGCCGTATTTTAAAAACTATACATCCTACAGCGAAGATCTTTATATTGTGAGAATCACAAGACCCAGACCTAGATTTTGATGTATAGTATGTCTCTGAAATATTAAAAATGAAGGCACAGTCGCAGTTTAGAAATTGCCCTTCAAATTTGGAGGGGGCTAGAGTGTAGTTTCAATGAATGTCAATGGACGGCGTGAGTTGCAAACAAATGGTCATATTGTGAAAACTATCAGGACTATGGCTTAGCCGTGGACATGTTTAGTGGCAGCAGAGATAGCTGAACGTTTTGATATAAGATTTGTGTAGGTGGGCTTGAAAATGAGGGAGTGGCGGCAGTTTAGAAATCATGTTCTGATTTTCCAGCTTTTGTCATCTCCCACTCTAGTTTCCCCATTCATTCCTATGGGACCAATTTCGCCGCAAAAACGACGATATTTCGTGAACCATTCGGCGAAACGTTCCACAAAGTAATAGCACACTATTTGGGAACAATCCGCACGTTTCGGTATATTACTTGTCTATGTAGTGTAAAAACTGTGGGAGGAGTTAGGGTGGTAAATTTGGCTATAATAATAAGAATAATATATATGTGAGATAACAGTAAGTGGTCTTGCTATGCAAGAACACTTAATAATAACTAGAAAAGGTACAATTTCTGGGGAAATTGTGAAAGTGTTCTTGCCTCTACAACTGGAGTGGGCGGAGTAACTGGATGGAGTGGCTTGAGTAACTGTGAAAAGTGTTAAAAAGCTTAATATTTTAAAAAGTATAAATAGTAGTAAAAAAGTTGAAGTCCCATCATTAGCTGAAAGAGCTGAACATTTTTTTCAAAAGTTTTTTTTTTTTTTCAAAAATGAATTATTTTTTTTCAAAAATGAATTATTTTTTTTCAAAAATGAATTTTTTTTTTCAAAAATTATTTTTTTTCAAAAATATTTTTTTTTTCAAAAATGATTTTTTTTTTCAAAAATGAATTATTTTTTTTCAAAAATGAATTTTTTTTTTTTTAAACAAAATTTTTTTTTTCAAAAATATTTTTTTTTTTCAAAAACTGCCATCAAAACTGCCCCATCAGAATTGTCCCATCAAAACTGCCCCATCATATTGCCACCATCAAAACTGCCCCATCAGAACTGCAACATCAAAACTGCCCCATCAGAATTGCCCCATCAAAACTGCCCCATCATATTGCCACCATCAAAACTGCCCCATCAGAATTGGCCTATCAAATAAGCCCCATCATATTGCCACCATCAAAACTGCCCCATCAGAATTGCCCCATCATATTGCCACCATCAAAACTGCCCCATCATAATTTCCCCACCAAAACTGCCCCATCATATTGCCACCATCAAAACTGCCCCATCATAATTGCCCCATTAAAACTGCCCCATCAGAATTGCCCTATCAAAACTGCCCCATCATATATGAATTTTGTGAAAACTATCAGGACTATGGCTTAGCCGTGGACATGTTTAGTGGCAGCAGGGATAGCTGAACGTTTTGATATAAGATTTGTGTAGGTGGGCTTGAAAATGAGGGAGTGGCGGCAGTTTAGAAATCATGTTCTGATTTTTCACCTTTTGTCACCTCCCACTCTAGTTTCCCCATTCATTCCTATGGGACCAATTTCGCCGCAAAAACTACGATATTTCGTGAACCATTCGGCGAAACGTTCCACAAAATAATAGCACACCATTCGGGAACAATCCGCACGTTTTGGTATATTACTTGTCTATGTAGTGTAAAAATTGTGGGAGGAGTTAGGGTGGTAAATTTGGCTATAATAATAAGAATAATAAGAACTAGAAAAGGTACAATTTCTGGGGAAATTGTGAAAGTGTTCTTGCCTCTACAACTGGAGTGGGCGGAGTAACTGGGTGGGGTGGAGTGGCTTGAGTAACTGTGAAAAGTGTTAAAAAGCTTAATATTTTAAAAAGTATAAATAGTAGTAAAAAAGTTCCATCATTCGCTGAAAGAGCTGAACATTTTTTTTCAAAAGTAATTTTTTTTTTCAAAAATGAATTTTTTTTAATCAAAAATGATTTTTTTTTCTTCAAAAATGATTTTTTTTTTCAAAAGTAATTTTTTTTTTCAAAGGTAATTTTTTTTTTCAAAAATGAATTTTTTTATTTCAAAAATAATTTTTTTTTCGAAATTATTATTTTTTTAAAGTAATTTTTTTTTCAAAAATAATTTTTTTTTTTCAAAAATATTTTTTTTTTCAAATATATTTTTTTTTCAAAAATATTTTTTTTTTTCAAAAATAATTTTTTTTTTTTCAAAAATATTTTTTTTTTCAAAAATATATATATTTTTTTTTCAAAAATGATTTTTTTTTTTTCAAAAATTATTTTTTTACTTTTTTCAAAAATTTTTTTTTTTTTTCAAAAATATTTTTTTTTTTACATGGGGCGGTCATAATGTTTTGGCTGATCATGGGGTGGTCATAATGTTTTGGCTGATCATGGGGTTGTCAGCTTTTGTCACTTCCCACTCTAGTTTTGAACATTTCGCCATTCATTCCTATGGGACCAATTTCGCCGCAAAAACGTCATTTCCTCGACCATTCGGCAAAACATTCCACAAAGTAATAACACACCAATCGGGAACAATCCGCTCGGTTCGGTATATTATTTGTCTCTGTAGTGTGAAAACTGTGGGAGGAGTCTACAAGCATTATCAAGTCTAGCAGATGAAGTCACATGCATTTGGGGTGTCTCAGCATCTTGTGTTTACAACCACTGTTTCCTAGCAACGCTCATGCCCTGTTTATGCTTCCCAAATACTGCTCCATACACAATAGACAGGACCATGATAGATGTAGTAACTATGCAGTAATTCAAATGTCCGTATTTTAAAAACTATAAATCCTACAGCGAAGATCTTTATATTGTGAGAATCACAATTACTTGTCTATGTAGTGTAAAAACTGTGGGAGGAGTTAGGATGGTAAATTTGGCTATAATAATAATAAGAAGAACTAGAAAAGGTACAATTTCTGGGGAAATTGTGAAAGTGTTCTTGCCTCTACAACTGGAGTGGGCGGAGTAACTGGGTGGGGTGGAGTGGCTTGAGTAACTGTGAAAAGTGTTAAAAAGCTTAATATTTTAAAAAGTATAAATAGTAGTAAAAAAGTTCCATCATTCGCTGAAAGAGCTGAACATTTTTTTCAAAAGTAATTTTTTTTTTCAAAAATGAATTTTTTTTAATCAAAAATGATTTTTTTTCTTCAAAAATGATTTTTTTTTCAAAAGTAATTTTTTTTTTCAAAGGTAATTTTTTTTTTCAAAAATGAATTTTTTTATTTCAAAAATAATTTTTTTTTCGAAATTATTATTTTTTTTAAAGTAATTTTTTTTTCAAAAATAATTTTTTTTTTTCAAAAATATTTTTTTTTTCAAATATATTTTTTTTTCAAAAATATTTTTTTTTTCAAAAATAATTTTTTTTTTCAAAAATATTTTTTTTTTTTCATAAATTATTTTTTTACTTTTTTCAAAAATTTTTTTTTTTTTTCAAAAATATTTTTTTTTTTTACATGGGGCGGTCATAATGTTTTGGCTGATCATGGGGTGGTCATAATGTTTTGGCTGATCATGGGGTTGTCAGCTTTTGTCACTTCCCACTCTAGTTTTGAACATTTCGCCATTCATTCCTATGGGACCAATTTCGCCGCAAAAACGTCATTTCGTGGACCATTCGGCAAAACATTCCACAAAGTAATAACACACCAATCGGGAACAATCCGCTCGTTTCGGTATATTACTTGTCTCTGTAGTGTGAAAACTGTGGGAGGAGTCTACAAGCATTATCAAGTCTAGCAGATGAAGTCACGTGCATTTGGAGTGTCTCAGCATCTTGTGTTTACAACCACTGTTTCCTAGCAACGCTCATGCCCTGTTTATGCTTCCCAAATACTGCTTCATCAAAACTGCCCCATCAGAATTACCCCATCAAAACTGCCCCATCATATTCCTCTATTATAAATCAGTACATGGTGTGTCTGTCCCCTCCCCCGGGCTCTGTAATCAGCTGAGATGCTCCAGCCACCTTCCCCCCCTGTGTATAACAGAAGCTTTGGTAACCATGGCAACAAAACAAACACTAACAGTACACTCTGATTAATGGCTAAAATTTCCTGAAATGACCTCTAAACAAATGGCCGTATTTTAAAAACTATACATCCTACAGCGAAGATCTTTATATTGTGAGAATCACAAGACCCAGACCTAGATTTTGATGTATAGTATGTCTCTGAAATATTAAAAATGAAGGCACAGTCGCAGTTTAGAAATTGCCCTTCAAATTTGGAGGGGGCTAGAGTGTAGTTTCAATGAATGTCAATGGACGGCGTGAGTTGCAAACAAATGGTCATATTGTGAAAACTATCAGGACTATGGCTTAGCCGTGGACATGTTTAGTGGCAGCAGGGATAGCTGAACGTTTTGATATAAGATTTGTGTAGGTGGGCTTGAAAATGAGGGAGTGGCGGCAGTTTAGAAATCATGTTCTGATTTTCCAGCTTTTGTCATCTCCCACTCTAGTTTCCCCATTCATTCCTATGGGACCAATTTCGCCGCAAAAACGACGATATTTCGTGAACCATTCGGCGAAACGTTCCACAAAGTAATAGCACACCATTCGGGAACAATCCGCACGTTTCGGTATATTACTTGTCTATGTAGTGTAAAAACTGTGGGAGGAGTTAGGGTGGTAAATTTGGCTATAATAATAAGAATAATATATATGTGAGATAACAGTAAGTGGTCTTGCTATGCAAGAACACTTAATAATATATATGTGAGATAACAGTAAGTGGTCTTGCTATGCAAGAACACTTAATAATATATATGTGAGATAACAGTAAGTGGTCTTGCTATGCAAGAACACTTAACTAGAAAAGCTACAATTCCTGGGGAAATTGTGAAAAGTGTTCTTGCCTCTACATCTGGAGTGGGCGGAGTAACTGGGGGGAGTGGCTGGAGTAACTGTTATGTGGTTGGAGTAACTGTGGAAAGGTTGAACTGGGCAGAGTAACTGTGTGGAGTGTTTGTAGTGAGTAAAGATAGTAAACATTACACTAACCAATTGATTGATCAAATTTAAAAAGTGCACAAGTGCTAATGATGTAGAAGGTAGACATATCGGTAAATGACTTTGTCGGACACAGACTTAAGGGTTACCAGGATTTATTCCGCCCCAGCCAAAGCATAGCACCTGACGGACTCGCGTCCCAAAATCAAGTGTGTCAAAAACAGTTTACACAGTGTACATATAATTTCAATATATTGCATCACAAGCGAACTGGCGGTATATTTCTGTTATACATTGTATTAACATTTTGAACAGTCAACTTTTTGAACTTTTTGGATACAAGGCAATTCATTAAAGCATATACTTTAAACCCTTACAAATTTTCAGTTTCTCTGCAGTTTTGCTCCTTGCTGTTTCTTTATCTGTCTTACTAATCAGCAAGCAGGCTATAGCACAGGAAGGAGAGGGTGAGTGTGATGAGGACAGATGTCTGTGATGGATGGAGGGGAGTAAGTGAGTTCAGTGTCTAACAAGTACACCGAACATGAAATATAGAGAATGATTTTTAGCTAATTGTAAATGGTCCCACATAACTAAAACTGACATAAAACTCACATAACATAAACTGACCCTCATTGCCACTTTATTATCTGTTTGATGACCACTGTCTCACAACCACTGCTTCCTGGCATCACTCATGCCCTGTTTATGCAGGCTCTAAGCGTGTTCACAAGCACTGTTCAAAACACAATACACAGGATCATGATAGCTGTAATAACTGTGCAGTACTCCTGACTGGAGACAGTGCTGCACCCTGGAGATGTAAATGTGATCCAACAGTGTGTTTTTTCTGTGGTGGCTGCCCAGACCAGTTGGGTATATCCTCTTGAGTGAAGAAGGTCAGATATTGGCTTCTTTTCTCTGCACAGAAAATCTTCATTGAAATCTCCACAGAGTATTATAGGTTGGCAATCCATTATTTCCAAAGATTCCAAGAGGCCCAGCAGGTTAGTAAGGAATTGGCCAATACTGTAATCCGGTGGCCTGTAAACAACAGCGATCAAAGCTTGTACAGGGGACTCCAGTTTGACAACCAAGAACTCCAAGTCAGTCACATTGTGATGATACTGCTTTTCAAAGGCCTTGAAATGGTTTCTGACATACAAGGCGACACCTCCACCACTTTTGCTTGCAATGTCAGGAAGGTTCGTGTACGAGAGGTGTCTGTTGCATTTGAACAGGTTGTAGCCCTCCAGCTGGAGACTTTCAGCAACAGAAGAGCCTGAGAGATGAGTTTCAGTGAAACATAAAACATCTCCAAGTGTCAACTCATGGTGAGATTTGATATCTTCAATGTGAGCTCGTAATCCTTCCGTGTTGTGATGGATAATTGTTAATGTTTGCTGTTTGTCTGTTGTCTGTAGAAACTTTAAGAGGGGCATAACACTTTCCAGTGATGCATTCTTCATTGAATCCAGGGAGGCTGTGATTTCAGGATCAGCAAAGATCTTCTTCTCATCAAAGTCGGTTATGTACAGTCCTTGCAGTGTAGTCGTTCTACTCAGAGCAACATAGGCCATTCCCGGTTGGAAGACCCGTTTCAATGAGACCACTGCTGACTGTATCGACATCCCCTGACACTTATGAATCGTACATGCAAAAGCCAACTTCAGGGGGAACTGCCTGCGAACAACTCCTTTCTGTCTCAGGTTTTCCTCTACCCTTTCTATGTACACCAAGTTGTCAGCATCACAAGATGACTTGTTACGGTATCTCTGTCCTGCATTTGGATTGTCCAGCATAAGCCCAAGCTTGTTTACCGTAGTAGTACCATTCTCAGTCTGGATGATTATTCTTGCAATCTTGCCATATGTCCCGTTAACAAGCCCGTCTTCTACATCAATGTTTCTTGTGATCATGATACGGGCACCTTCAGCTGCTTGCAGTGTGTCAATCAGATTGTCTTCGTGTCCTTTGAAAGGTTGTTGTTGCCTCAGCATCACTCCTGTCTTAGGGTCTTTTCTGTAATCGTCGGCATCTATGTTGGTGACGTTTGAATGGAGAACAGACACAGTTGCAGCATTATGTTTGTGAACCTCTTTGTTGGTGGCAAATATGTGTAGCACGTCATTAGGGCAGTGGGTGGGATCTGTAAAAGCCTGAGCAAGCAGAGCTTTGTCATCATTGCTTAAGGTGACAGTCTTCTGCTTGACTCTGATTCTATTCAAAAGCTCAGCAAATGAAATGTCATCCTTCTGTCGCATGATCTCTGTCAGCGTGATCATCTGAAAGTTGTCTTTCCAGAGGTCATTGGTATTTTTCTCAAACACGCAGAGTGGCTTACTTTTTCCCAGCGGGGGGACCTGGTAAAAGTCTCCTACTGCTAGTACTGACATACCACCAAAAGGTTTCTTACTGCCTTTGATTTGCTGTAATCTCCAGTTGATGTAGGCAAACAGGGGCTTTGAAATCATTGACACCTCGTCAATAACAATGATCTCCGCATTTGACAGCTGCATAGCTGCCAACTGTCCCGAATTTCCCGGGACATTCCCGGGACTTGGACTTCATTCCCGGATTTGTGGCGTCCCGGCAAATGTCCCGAAAAATTCGGTTCCGGTTTTTGAAACCGCCGCCGCTGCCGCCGCCGCCGCCGCTAGAGGTCGGCGGCCGGCGGAGACATTGTCTCCGCCGGCCGCCATTTTGTTGGAGTTCAGGAAGACGGCTGGGGGGGGGGCTAGACGAAGCTTCTGCGTCGCCGCCCACCCCCTGCCCCGCTCCGCCTCGGCCCGCCCCGCTCCGCCTCGGCCTGCCTCGGCCCGCCCCGCCTCGGCCCGCCCCGCCTCGGCCCGCTCCGCTCCGCCTCGCCCCGCCTCGCCTCGGCCCGCCCCGCTCCGCCTCGCCCCGCCTACCCCCCGCCCCGCTGCCAGTCTGATATGGAAAGGGGCGGGGGTTCTAGGTGGGGGGTGAGCGCGCGCACCGCTGTGGGACACGATGTGAGTGGGGGGGGGGCACAGGGGACACCTGATGTGAGTGGGGGGGGGGCACTGGGGACACCTGTGATGTGAGGGGGGGGGGCACTGGGGACACCTGATGTGAGGGGGGGGGCACTGGGGACACCTGATGTGAGTGGGGGACACCTGATGTGAGGGGGGACACCTGATGTGAGTGGGGGGGCACTGGGGACACCTGATGTGAGGGGGGACACCTGATGTGAGTGGGGGGGGCACTGGGGACACCTGATGTGAGTGGGGGGGTGCACTGGGGACACCTGATGTGAGTGGGGGACACCTGATGTGAGGGGGGGACACCTGATGTGAGTGGGGGGGCACTGGGGACACCTGATGTGAGGGGGGACACCTGATGTGAGTGGGGGGGGCACTGGGGACACCTGATGTGAGTGGGGGGGGGCACTGGGGACACCTGATGTGAGTGGGGGACACCTGATGTGAGTGGGGGACACCTGATGTGAGGGGGGACACCTGATGTGAGTGGGGGGGGCACTGGGGACACCTGATGTGAGTGGGGGGGGGGCACTGGGGACACCTGATGTGAGTGGGGGACACCTGATGTGAGGGGGGACACCTGATGTGAGTGGGGGGGGCACTGGGGACACCTGATGTGAGTGGGGGGGGCACTGGGGACACCTGATGTGAGTGGGGGGGGCACTGGGGACACCTGATGTGAGTGGGGGGGGCACTGGGGACACCTGATGTGAGTGGGGGGGCACTGGGGACACCTGATGTGAGGGGGGGGCACTGGGGACACCTGATGTGAGGCGGGGGCACTGGGGACACCTGATGTGAGGGGGAGCTCCGCCGGGGACTCCTGATGTGAGGGGGGGCTCCGCCGGGGACTCCTGATGTGAGGGGGGGCTCCGCCGGGGACTCCTGATGTGAGGTGGGCTCCGCCGGGGACTCCTGGTGTGAGGGGGGCTCCGCTGGGGGCACCTGATGCAAGGACGGACTCTGCTCGGACATCTGAAGCAAGGACGGACGGCTGGTGGCAGGCGACGTGGCAGGTGACACGCTCAGGGATCCCACTGATTCTGCATTATGGTGAGTTGAATGATTTCATTTTATATTACAATGTAATAATAGAAATAATGCGCTTCAATCATCCTGACACCATAACAACCATGGTGCCGGGATGATTGAAGCATTAACACCAGGTGTTTGGAGTATCTTTATCTGCTGATTATTAAACTTTCTAGAATACACATATTTTTATTGTGTAGGATCTGGGGCTGCTGTCCCGTCATTTCCCTCTCTCTCCCCCTCTCCCCCCCTCTCCATCCCTCATTCATTTCAGACTCTAACCACACCCTCTAGAGCCACGCCCATTTAAGCCACGCCCACAATTTCGCGTAAACCACGCCCATTTTTCGGCGCGGCGCGCTTCGCGCGCCGCACTTGTCTGTTTTTCATAGGCCACGCCTGCTGGTGAATGCCCCGCCCCCTAATTATTGGACAGCTCCGCCTACAGCCACAAAAGTGTCCCACATTTTTTTTTTACAATGTTGGCAACTATGCAGCTGTGCCCTCACTTCATCTATTAGATTTCCAAGTCCTTGGTAGGGTGGCTTCAAGCTTCTTGGCAACTTCAGCAGAGAATGCAAAGTGTTGCCTGAAATGTTGAAAGCTGCTGTTCCTGTAAATGCAGTTAGTAAAACGCTGGGCATGGATATGTCTGCTTCCTCACGTAGTCTGGTAAGTTTACAGAGTATCTTTGTCGCCTCAGCATAGATGCACTTTATCAGGTGTGATTTGCCTGTCCCTGCACCACCAGTGACAAAGTAATAGAATGGGTCAGGATTTAGGCCACGCACACGGTTAGTGCACCAGTCACAAACTGAGTAGAATGTCTGAGCTTGTGTCCGGTTAAGGTTTCTGTACATTTTCCGAAGGAAATCAGGGCACATTTGTGGGGCCTTCACAGACAGCGCAATTCCACCTGTTTGTTTGTGACGTGTATACTCCGGAACATCATCTTGTTCATTCTCATGAAGTGGCTCCCCTTCTTTGTGTTCCTCTATACATTCCAACCTATCCAACTCAGCTTCTGGGGCAAAGGTGTTCCAAGCATCTTCAACAGGGCCGTTTTTTACAAAGTCATCCAAGACTTGTTCCACAATTTTGTTGTGTTGTTCGAACTTCTTTTGGTTGCTGGTAACAATTGCAGACACTGCTCGGATTGCTTCTTCCCCTGGTAAGCTCACACAGGCGCCTTTGTAAAAATCCTGGTGTGTTGGGAACCTTACAGTTTTCAGTGATGACTCTGAACGGTGGGGGAGGTAGAGTTTAAGCAGTCTGCCGTAGTAGTTCTCGGGGTCCTTCTTCTCTGAGAAGCGTGTGTACCTGATGATTGCAGGCTTCCCTCTCGTGCGTTTTTGAATCATTCCCATTTCATTCAATAGGCTGACACGCTTGCTGTCTTCCTTTTGCTTGCCATATTCCTTCTGCTTGCCATAGACAACCCTGTAATGGGATGCAAAGTCTGCCAGACACATGGACTCTGGTGTTTCGGGTCTGGCTCTGTATTTGTCGACAAAACTCGTCATCCACACATTAAGAGAATCGGCAGGTTTGTTCTGCAATGCACTGAGCAGGAGACTCATTTTCAGTGCGTTGTCACCAGTTGGCAGAAAAACAACCTCACGTGAGCAAGACTTCATTTTCAGGCTGCACGTACGGGCCACAGACTCCTGGGCGCTGACCTCTCTGTGTTTTGAATAAGCCTGAAGAACCTCTTTCATTTCTTCTCGTTCTGTCGCTGTTTCTGGGCTCATTTCTTTGACTATGAGATAGTCACTCAGCTCCCGTTCTGGCTTGGATATGTAGGACAACATGTACATGATGCAACCATACTCATCAAGAATGTACTGGATGTCCATGTTGGCGTTCCAGGCCGTCAGCAAATGTGGATTGTAGTTGTTCACCCAGCAGTCCTTGACATCACGCTTCATTAGAATCACGCTTGAGGAGGTCAATGCCTGAATGTACGAGTTGTACTGATTCAAAGTCATATCACACTGTGCCAGTAGCTGTGACATGTCTTCTTTTGGGTTATTAAGCAAATCCCAGACTGGTTTCAGTTTGTTTTTGGCTGCTTGTGGTTTCATTGCACAATCTCCTTGTTCTTCTGGCAGCGGGTAAGTTATCCTCGTTTTTCTAATAGGTGGCTTTGGAAATCCAAATCTGCATACTCTGTTACCTTTCTTGCATGATTTTGAATGAGACCTGCTGTGCATTTGAAGTTCTGTTACAAATCTGTGAAGTAAGGCCTGTTTGGCTTCATCAGGCAGCTGGCATGAGATGTTATGATCTATAAAAGGCACACACCTTGTCATCACTGTCTTGTCCAAATATAGGAGCTCCTGCTACCCAACAGAGACAATGTATATGAGGGCTCCCTCTCGCCTGAAATTCAACCCGGTAAAAGTAATCGAGAACTTCACCAATTGGCTGTGCAGGACCCAACAGCAGCTCTCGCATCAGAGCATCAACCCGTTTGTCAAACATGCGCATGGTGGTCACTGGGTTGCCTCGAAGAATGTCACACTTTTCAGCCCAGTCTAGCCCCGCAAAATCCACCTTTTGACCTTGTTGTGCCTTTATTGCCGTTATTACCTCTGGCCATCTGAATTCTGCAGCAGAGAAGGTAAGAAAAAATGTTGGCTTACCCAATTGTCTGACCATGGCTAGCAAATTCTTCAGATTTTTATCCCAGTAAGCTGGACTCCCTCTCAGTGGTTGCATGAACCTTGTGGCATCTCGGTTTCGCACCAACCTCTCAACCTCACACTTGTCCTGTAGCAGCTTGTTGGATATTTTCCGTCCATCCCTGGTATTGGGTTTTCCTTTCCTTAACTGGATGGACATGCTGCTTTTGGCCATGTGTGTTTCTGTGACAAACTGCGCAAAGAAGAGGTAGCTTGTGTCTCTTGCAAAACGAGTATCAACACAAAAAAGCCTTGCATTGAAATACATGCTTGGGGACAGTTTGACTTGTCTTGCCTGGTCCAATGTATTCTGTCCAGTAGGGAACTGAACAGGGAAAGCCATTGCCTCAAGCCTAGGAACTTTAAAGAAGCTGACAGGTGTGTTTCCTTGTGCAGGTGCAATGCTGAATATTCCATCACCGTGTGTCAGTGTTTCCTCTCCAAGGTCAGATGGCTGCAAACAACTGTCTAGGCCAATTCCAGGTCTTAGTGCATCCTTCTCATCCTCTGCATTGGGAGGTTGTTGGTCATGGCCTTCCTGTTGCTCAGAAGCAGCCAGTAAACATGCAGACTGTACCTCTGATGGATCACAATTTTCGATGCGTTCAAGTATCTCCATCATTTCAGTGTCGTCACAACTGTCGAGTTCCATCCCATCATCATTATCATCATCATCATCAGCGATTGTCTCATCCACTCTAATTGAAATGTCACTGTAGTCGGGGTGTGTGTCAATGAGTTTTGACAGACCTGCTACTACATTTCCCATGTTGACATAATGAAACAGCTGGTGGCCTTTGTAAGTCAGACGTCTTTTCAGCTTCACTCTGTGTAACTGGGATGTGCTGTGCGATCTTGGTAGAGTATTGACCGTGGTTTCCACCTCGGATGGCACACACACTACAGCGCCATGTATAGCTGCCTGTCGACCTTTGGGAAGTGTGATGATCTTGGCAAATGGCAGTATTTTGGCCAAAAGTTGTCTCTCCAGCACATTCAAATCGCAGAGCTCTGGGGGAATGGGCGCCAGCTCCATGTTGTTAGCTACAGCGATGGATGATTTGTGTCCTGCTTTTAAATGTGAATCACAGTTGTGACAAATCCATTCTTTGGTCCTTTCATCTGGTACGGTGCATTGTTCAGGTCCTTGACAGTGATTGTTGCACACATGGACATATTTCCCTGTCAAACAGGCAGCAACAATGTGTAGATTCTTCTTGTAATTGCTGTGAATGCAATGTTTCACTTGGTTAGGGAAAAGGGTGCGATGACACATCGTGCACACAAATGTTGGCCCAGCTTTAATGCATTCATGGAAAGTGGATATAGCTGTCTGCATTAGGCTGTTGTCCACTGGTTGACTGCATTCCCGCATGACACGAGTCCATCGTCTGTATTTCATTCTTATTTTGAAGGCACATTGCATCTTATGGGTTATGCGAAAATCTGCTTGAGTTTGACGCTTCATTTTCATGTAACTCATGCAATGTTGCAAGTGACGTTTTCTGAAAGCAGGATCATTATGATATTTTCTGGTGATGTATTGCTTCTGCTTCAAGTTGAAATCGACATTTGTGGCATATTTTCTGGTGATGTATTGCTTCTTCTTCAAGTTGTAATCTGCATTTGTCGCATATTTTCTGGTGGTGTACTGCTTCTGCTTCAAGTTGAAATCTGCATTTGTCGCATATTTTCTGGTGATGTACTGCTTCTGCTTCAAGTTGAAATCTGCATTTGTCGCATATTTTCTGGTGATGTATTGCTTCTGCTTCAAGTTGAAATTGGCATCTGTTGCATATTTGCGAATGATATATTGCTTCTGCTTCAACTTAAAATCAGCATCTGCTCTGTATCGGCTGGTGATGTATGTCCTTTTCTTATTGGTGACAGACATCTTTGTAGCCTTGGAATCACGCCTTCTTTCATTTCTGTGTCTTGTCTTCAGTTTTTGTTGTCTCTGTGCATTTAATTTGGAAAATGCCTTACTGTCCTTCCATATGCCCTGTGAGGATTTTGTATCAAGTGACCGTGGAGAATGCTTGCTGGCTGGGAATCCAGTGTGTGTTGCATCTTTGGTCATCTGTGTCACTTTGTTCTCCACATGCTTTGCATTATGTGGTTTGTCAGATTGCACCGGTGGGGACAGCAAACCATCTGACAGAAGTCTTGCACGATGAAATGAGACTGGCATGAAGTCATACTGCAGTCCATCAATAGGGCCTCTGGTGTCTGTAAGGAGCAATTCATACAACTTATAAATCCTTGCCCCCATATTACTCAAATGTGTAAAAGTGATCATAACAGCTTTTCCTTTTCCAGTGGCAGGAAGTCCATCCTTATTTCGACTATGAGAATCAAACAGTCCATATCTCCCAGACTTGTCTCTGAACAATGCAATGCAATATGGCACTACTATAAAAAGTGCATGTGTAACATCTGCATTGAGGCACTGAAGTCTTGTGGAGAGGTCAACAAACCAACCTTGGTTGTCACCGTCTACCGTGGCTCTCATACATCCCGATAACACTGGAGATTTAACAACGTTATACTCATATTTGTCAGTGTTGAGTCTGAGGGGCACTTCTTCCATTGTCAAGTGCTGATGCTGATAGACATTTCTTTGTTTTAGCTGTTTTATTGTTGAGCCATACAAGCTGTTGCCCTTCTTCAGTATTTGATCAAGATCACCCTTTCTCACATCATCAAGCTCACTGTGGTATGCCAAAAATGTCAGAGCCATGCATGTACACTGTTTGTTCCTTAACCTTCCATAGCCATGAGGACCCTGATGAAATGATGCCTGCACAGAAATCTCAATTGGTACACATGGTTCTTGCATGCCATGGTTTTCAGAAGTGCCCATCACACTGTCACTGTGCTCTTGAACTTGACACTGAGTTGAACATGAAAATGACACCACAGGTTCACTATGTACCTCCTGGGCACATTCACTGTCACAAACCTCCATATCCACTATGCTGCTGTGGGGCTCTGGATCCAGTTTAGTCCAGCGTATCTTTGCAGCTTTAGATCTCTTTCCTTTAGATGGCATGATGATATTTGTGGAAGGAGCTATAATTCCCCTCAGAGCTTTGTTCGAAGAGCTATAATTCTCCTCAGAGTTGTGTGGGAGGAGCTATAATTCACCTCACAGCGGTGTGGGAGAAACTATAATTCCCCTCAGAGTTGTGTGGGAGGAGCTATAACTTCCCTCCAAGCTGTGTGGGAGGAGCTATAATGCTATAATTGTCCTTAGAGCTGTGTGAGAGGAGCTATAATTCCCCTCAGAGCTGTGTGGGAGGAGCTATAATTCCCCTCACAGCGGTGTGGGAGAAACTATAATTCCCCTCAGAGTTGTGTGGGAGGAGCTATAACTTCCCTCCAAGCTGTGTGGGAGGAGCTATAATGCTATAATTGTCCTTAGAGCTGTGTGAGAGGAGCTATAATTCCCCTCAGAGCTGTGTGGGAGGAGCTATAATTCCCCTCACAGCGGTGTGGGAGAAACTATAATTCCCCTCAGAGTTGTGTGGGAGGAGCTATAATTCTCCTCAGAGTTGTGTGGGAGAAGCTATAATGCTAAGCTATAATGCTATAATTCCCCTCTGAGCTGTGTGGGAGGAGCTATAATTCCCCTCAAAGCTGTATTGGAGGAGCTATAACTTCCCTCCAAGCTGTGTGGGAGGAGCTATAATGCTATAATTGTCCTTAGAGCTGTGTGAGAGGAGCTATAATTCCCCTCAGAGCTTTGTGATTTTTTTTTTTTCAAAAATGTTTTATTTTTTCAAAAATGTTTTTTTTTTTTATGATTTTTTTTTTTTTTTTTTTTTTATGATTTTTTTTTTCAAATTTTTTTTTTTTGATGGGGTGGTCATAATGTTTTGGCTGATCATGGGGGGGGGGTCATAATGTCAGCTTTTGTCACCTCCCACTCTAGTTTTGAACATTTCACCATTCATTCCTATGGGACCAATTTCGCCGCAAAAACGATATTTTGTGAACCATTCGGTGAAACGTTCCACAAAATCATTTTTTTTTTCATGGGGCGGTCATAATGTTTTGGCTGATCATGGGGTGGTCATAATGTTTTGGCTGATCATGGGGTTGTCAGCTTTTGTCACCTCCCACTCTAGTTTTGAACATTTCCCCATTCATTCCTATGGGACCAATTTCGCTGCAAAAATGACGATATTTCATGAACTATTCGGCGAAACGTTCCACAAATTAATAGCACACCATTCGGGAACAATCCGCACATTTCGGTATATTACTTGTCTATGTAGTGTAAAAACTGTGGGAGGAGTTAGGGTGGTAAATTTGGCTATAATAATAATAAGAACTAGAAAAGCTACAATTCCTGGGGAAATTGTGAAAAGTGTTCTTGCCTCTACATCTGGAGTGGGCGGAGTAACTGGGGGGAGTGGCTGGAGTAACTGTTATGTGGTTGGAGTAACTGTGGAAAGGTTGAACTGTGCAGATGGGCAGAGTAACTGTGTGGAGTGTTTGTAGTGAGTAAAGATAGTAAACATTACACTAACCAATTGATTGATCAAATTTAAAAAGTGCACAAGTGCTAATGATGTAGAAGGTAGAAATATCGATAAATTACTTTGTCGGACACAGACTTAAGGGTTACCAGGATTTATTCCGCCCCAGCCAAAGCATAGCACCTGACGGACTCGCGTCCCAAAATCAAGTGTGTCAAAAACAGTTTACACAGTGTACATATAATTTCAATATATTGCATCACAAGCGAACTGGCGGTATATTTCCGTTATACATTGTATTAACATTTTGAACAGTCAACTTTTTGAACTTTTTGGATACAAGGCAATTCATTAAAGCATATACTTTAAACCCTTACAAATTTTCAGTTTCTCTGCAGTTTTGCTCCTTGCTGTTTCTTTATCTGTCTTACTAATCAGCAAGCAGGCTATAGCACAGGAAGGAGAGGGTGAGTGTGATGAGGACAGATGTCTGTGATGGATGGAGGGGAGTGAGTTCAGTGTCTAACAAGTACACCGAACATGAAATATAGAGAATGATTTTTAGCTAATTGTAAATGGTCCCACATAACTAAAACTGACATAAAACTCACATAACATAAACTGACCCTCATTGCCACTTTATTATCTGTTTGATGACCACTGTCTCACAACCACTGTTTCCTGGCATCACTCATGCCCTGTTTATGCAGGCTCTAAGCGTGTTCACAAGCACTGTTCAAAACACAATACACAGGATCATGATAGCTGTAATAACTGTGCAGTACTCCTGACTGGAGACAGTGCTGCACCCTGGAGATGTAAATGTGATCCAACAGTGTGTTTTTTCTGTGGTGGCTGCCCAGACCAGTTGGGTATATCCTCTTGAGTGAAGAAGGTCAGATATTGGCTTCTTTTCTCTGCACAGAAAATCTTCATTGAAATCTCCACAGAGTATTATAGGTTGGCAATCCATTATTTCCAAAGATTCCAAGAGGCCCAGCAGGTTAGTAAGGAATTGGCCAATACTGTAATCCGGTGGCCTGTAAACAACAGCGATCAAAGCTTGTACAGGGGACTCCAGTTTGACAACCAAGAACTCCAAGTCAGTCACATTGTGATGATACTGCTTTTCAAAGGCCTTGAAATGGTTTCTGACATACAAGGCGACACCTCCACCACTTTTGCTTGCAATGTCAGGAAGGTTCGTGTACGAGAGGTGTCTGTTGCATTTGAACAGGTTGTAGCCCTCCAGCTGGAGACTTTCAGCAACAGAAGAGCCTGAGAGATGAGTTTCAGTGAAACATAAAACATCTCCAAGTGTCAACTCATGGTGAGATTTGATATCTTCAATGTGAGCTCGTAATCCTTCCGTGTTGTGATGGATAATTGTTAATGTTTGCTGTTTGTCTGTTGTCTGTAGAAACTTTAAGAGGGGCATAACACTTTCCAGTGATGCATTCTTCATTGAATCCAGGGAGGCTGTGATTTCAGGATCAGCAAAGATCTTCTTCTCATCAAAGTCGGTTATGTACAGTCCTTGCAGTGTAGTCGTTCTACTCAGAGCAACATAGGCCATTCCCGGTTGGAAGACCCGTTTCAATGAGACCACTGCTGACTGTATCGACATCCCCTGACACTTATGAATCGTACATGCAAAAGCCAACTTCAGGGGGAACTGCCTGCGAACAACTCCTTTCTGTCTCAGGTTTTCCTCTACCCTTTCTATGTACACCAAGTTGTCAGCATCACAAGATGACTTGTTACGGTATCTCTGTCCTGCATTTGGATTGTCCAGCATAAGCCCAAGCTTGTTTACCGTAGTAGTACCATTCTCAGTCTGGATGATTATTCTTGCAATCTTGCCATATGTCCCGTTAACAAGCCCGTCTTCTACATCAATGTTTCTTGTGATCATGATACGGGCACCTTCAGCTGCTTGCAGTGTGTCAATCAGATTGTCTTCGTGTCCTTTGAAAGGTTGTTGTTGCCTCAGCATCACTCCTGTCTTAGGGTCTTTTCTGTAATCGTCAGCATCTATGTTGGTGACGTTTGAATGGAGAACAGACACAGTTGCAGCATTATGTTTGTGAACCTCTTTGTTGGTGGCAAATATGTGTAGCACGTCATTAGGGCAGTGGGTGGGATCTGTAAAAGCCTGAGCAAGCAGAGCTTTGTCATCATTGCTTAAGGTGACAGTCTTCTGCTTGACTCTGATTCTATTCAAAAGCTCAGCAAATGAAATGTCATCCTTCTGTCGCATGATCTCTGTCAGCGTGATCATCTGAAAGTTGTCTTTCCAGAGGTCATTGGTATTTTTCTCAAACACGCAGAGTGGCTTACTTTTTCCCAGCGGGGGGACCTGGTAAAAGTCTCCTACTGCTAGTACTGACATACCACCAAAAGGTTTCTTACTGCCTTTGATTTGCTGTAATCTCCAGTTGATGTAGGCAAACAGGGGCTTTGAAATCATTGACACCTCGTCAATAACAATGATCTCCGCATTTGACAGCTGTGCCCTCACTTCATCTATTAGATTTCCAAGTCCTTGGTAGGGTGGCTTCAAGCTTCTTGGCAACTTCAGCAGAGAATGCAAAGTGTTGCCTGAAATGTTGAAAGCTGCTGTTCCTGTAAATGCAGTTAGTAAAACGCTGGGCATGGATATGTCTGCTTCCTCACGTAGTCTGGTAAGTTTACAGAGTATCTTTGTCGCCTCAGCATAGATGCACTTTATCAGGTGTGATTTGCCTGTCCCTGCACCACCAGTGACAAAGTAATAGAATGGGTCAGGATTTAGGCCACGCACACGGTTAGTGCACCAGTCACAAACTGAGTAGAATGTCTGAGCTTGTGTCCGGTTAAGGTTTCTGTACATTTTCCGAAGGAAATCAGGGCACATTTGTGGGGCCTTCACAGACAGCGCAATTCCACCTGTTTGTTTGTGACGTGTATACTCCGGAACATCATCTTGTTCATTCTCATGAAGTGGCTCCCCTTCTTTGTGTTCCTCTATACATTCCAACCTATCCAACTCAGCTTCTGGGGCAAAGGTGTTCCAAGCATCTTCAACAGGGCCGTTTTTTACAAAGTCATCCAAGACTTGTTCCACAATTTTGTTGTGTTGTTCGAACTTCTTTTGGTTGCTGGTAACAATTGCAGACACTGCTCGGATTGCTTCTTCCCCTGGTAAGCTCACACAGGCGCCTTTGTAAAAATCCTGGTGTGTTGGGAACCTTACAGTTTTCAGTGATGACTCTGAACGGTGGGGGAGGTAGAGTTTAAGCAGTCTGCCGTAGTAGTTCTCGGGGTCCTTCTTCTCTGAGAAGCGTGCGTACCTGATGATTGCAGGCTTCCCTCTCGTGCGTTTTTGAATCATTCCCATTTCATTCAATAGGCTGACACGCTTGCTGTCTTCCTTTTGCTTGCCATATTCCTTCTGCTTGCCATAGACAACCCTGTAATGGGATGCAAAGTCTGCCAGACACATGGACTCTGGTGTTTCGGGTCTGGCTCTGTATTTGTCGACAAAACTCGTCTTCCACACATTAAGAGAATCGGCAGGTTTGTTCTGCAATGCACTGAGCAGGAGACTCATTTTCAGTGCGTTGTCACCAGTTGGCAGAAAAACAACCTCACGTGAGCAAGACTTCATTTTCAGGCTGCACGTACGGGCCACAGGCTCCTGGGCGCTGACCTCTCTGTGTTTTGAATAAGCCTGAAGAACCTCTTTCATTTCTTCTCGTTCTGTCGCTGTTTCTGGGCTCATTTCTTTGACTATGAGATAGTCACTCAGCTCCCGTTCTGGCTTGGATATGTAGGACAACATGTACATGATGCAACCATACTCATCAAGAATGTACTGGATGTCCATGTTGGCGTTCCAGGCCGTCAGCAAATGTGGATTGTAGTTGTTCACCCAGCAGTCCTTGACATCACGCTTCATTAGAATCACGCTTGAGGAGGTCAATGCCTGAATGTACGAGTTGTACTGATTCAAAGTCATATCACACTGTGCCAGTAGCTGTGACATGTCTTCTTTTGGGTTATTAAGCAAATCCCAGACTGGTTTCAGTTTGTTTTTGGCTGCTTGTGGTTTCATTGCACAATCTCCTTGTTCTTCTGGCAGCGGGTAAGTTATCCTCGTTTTTCTAATAGGTGGCTTTGGAAATCCAAATCTGCATACTCTGTTACCTTTCTTGCATGATTTTGAATGAGACCTGCTGTGCATTTGAAGTTCTGTTACAAATCTGTGAAGTAAGGCCTGTTTGGCTTCATCAGGCAGCTGGCATGAGATGTTATGATCTATAAAAGGCACACACCTTGTCATCACTGTCTTGTCCAAATATAGGAGCTCCTGCTACCCAACAGAGACAATGTATATGAGGGCTCCCTCTCGCCTGAAATTCAACCCGGTAAAAGTAATCGAGAACTTCACCAATTGGCTGTGCAGGACCCAACAGCAGCTCTCGCATCAGAGCATCAACCCGTTTGTCAAACATGCGCATGGTGGTCACTGGGTTGCCTCGAAGAATGTCACACTTTTCAGCCCAGTCTAGCCCCGCAAAATCCACCTTTTGACCTTGTTGTGCCTTTATTGCCGTTATTACCTCTGGCCATCTGAATTCTGCAGCAGAGAAGGTAAGAAAAAATGTTGGCTTACCCAATTGTCTGACCATGGCTAGCAAATTCTTCAGATTTTTATCCCAGTAAGCTGGACTCCCTCTCAGTGGTTGCATGAACCTTGTGGCATCTCGGTTTCGCACCAACCTCTCAACCTCACACTTGTCCTGTAGCAGCTTGTTGGATATTTTCCGTCCATCCCTGGTATTGGGTTTTCCTTTCCTTAACTGGATGGACATGCTGCTTTTGGCCATGTGTGTTTCTGTGACAAACTGCGCAAAGAAGAGGTAGCTTGTGTCTCTTGCAAAACGAGTATCAACACAAAAAAGCCTTGCATTGAAATACATGCTCGGGGACAGTTTGACTTGTCTTGCCTGGTCCAATGTATTCTGTCCAGTAGGGAACTGAACAGGGAAAGCCATTGCCTCAAGCCTAGGAACTTTAAAGAAGCTGACAGGTGTGTTTCCTTGTGCAGGTGCAATGCTGAATATTCCATCACCGTGTGTCAGTGTTTCCTCTCCAAGGTCAGATGGCTGCAAACAACTGTCTAGGCCAATTCCAGGTCTTAGTGCATCCTTCTCATCCTCTGCATTGGGAGGTTGTTGGTCATGGCCTTCCTGTTGCTCAGAAGCAGCCAGTAAACATGCAGACTGTACCTCTGATGGATCACAATTTTCGATGCGTTCAAGTATCTCCATCATTTCAGTTTCGTCACAACTGTCGAGTTCCATCCCATCATCATTATCATCATCATCATCAGCGATTGTCTCATCCACTCTAATTGAAATGTCACTGTAGTCGGGGTGTGTGTCAATGAGTTTTGACAGACCTGCTACTACATTTCCCATGTTGACATAATGAAACAGCTGGTGGCCTTTGTAAGTCAGACGTCTTTTCAGCTTCACTCTGTGTAACTGGGATGTGCTGTGCGATCTTGGTAGAGTATTGACCGTGGTTTCCACCTCGGATGGCACACACACTACAGCGCCATGTATAGCTGCCTGTCGACCTTTGGGAAGTGTGATGATCTTGGCAAATGGCAGTATTTTGGCCAAAAGTTGTCTCTCCAGCACATTCAAATCGCAGAGCTCTGGGGGAATGGGCGCCAGCTCCATGTTGTTAGCTACAGCGATGGATGATTTGTGTCCTGCTTTTAAATGTGAATCACAGTTGTGACAAATCCATTCTTTGGTCCTTTCATCTGGTACGGTGCATTGTTCAGGTCCTTGACAGTGATTGTTGCACACATGGACATATTTCCCTGTCAAACAGGCAGCAACAATGTGTAGATTCTTCTTGTAATTGCTGTGAATGCAATGTTTCACTTGGTTAGGGAAAAGGGTGCGATGACACATCGTGCACACAAATGTTGGCCCAGCTTTAATGCATTCATGGAAAGTGGATATAGCTGTCTGCATTAGGCTGTTGTCCACTGGTTGACTGCATTCCCGCATGACACGAGTCCATCGTCTGTATTTCATTCTTATTTTGAAGGCACATTGCATCTTATGGGTTATGCGAAAATCTGCTTGAGTTTGACGCTTCATTTTCATGTAACTCATGCAATGTTGCAAGTGACGTTTTCTGAAAGCAGGATCATTATGATATTTTCTGGTGATGTATTGCTTCTGCTTCAAGTTGAAATCGACATTTGTGGCATATTTTCTGGTGATGTATTGCTTCTTCTTCAAGTTGTAATCTGCATTTGTCGCATATTTTCTGGTGGTGTACTGCTTCTGCTTCAAGTTGAAATCTGCATTTGTCGCATATTTTCTGGTGATGTACTGCTTCTGCTTCAAGTTGAAATCTGCATTTGTCGCATATTTTCTGGTGATGTATTGCTTCTGCTTCAAGTTGAAATCTGCATTTGTTGCATATTTTCTGGTGATGTATTGCTTCTGCTTCAAGTTGAAATCTGCATTTGTCGCATATTTTCTGGTGATGTAGTGCTTCTGCTTCAAGTTGAAATTGGCATCTGTTGCATATTTGCGAATGATATATTGCTTCTGCTTCAACTTAAAATCAGCATCTGCTCTGTATCGGCTGGTGATGTATGTCCTTTTCTTATTGGTGACAGACATCTTTGTAGCCTTGGAATCACGCCTTCTTTCATTTCTGTGTCTTGTCTTCAGTTTTTGTTGTCTCTGTGCATTTAATTTGGAAAATGCCTTACTGTCCTTCCATATGCCCTGTGAGGATTTTGCATCAAGTGACCGTGGAGAATGCTTGCTGGCTGGGAATCCAGTGTGTGTTGCATCTTTGGTCATCTGTGTCACTTTGTTCTCCACATGCTTTGCATTATGTGGTTTGTCAGATTGCACTGGTGGGGACAGCAAACCATCTGACAGACGTCTTGCACGATGAAATGAGACTGGCATGAAATCATACTGCAGTCCATCAATAGGGCCTCTGGTGTCTGTAAGGAGCAATTCATACAACTTATAAATCCTTGCCCCCATATCACTCAAATGTGTAAAAGTGATCATAACAGCTTTTCCTTTTCCAGTGGCAGGAAGTCCATCCTTATTTCGACTATGAGAATCAAACAGTCCATATCTCCCAGACTTGTCTCTGAACAATGCAATGCAATATGGCACTACTATAAAAAGTGCATGTGTAACATCTGCATTGAGGCACTGAAGTCTTGTGGAGAGGTCAACAAACCAACCTTGGTTGTCACCGTCTACCGTGGCTCTCATACATCCCGATAACACTGGAGATTTAACAACGTTATACTCATATTTGTCAGTGTTGAGTCTGAGGGGCACTTCTTCCATTGTCAAGTGCTGATGCTGATAGACATTTCTTTGTTTTAGCTGTTTTATTGTTGAGCCATACAAGCTGTTGCCCTTCTTCAGTATTTGATCAAGATCACCCTTTCTCACATCATCAAGCTCACTGTGGTATGCCAAAAATGTCAGAGCCATGCATGTACACTGTTTGTTCCTTAACCTTCCATAGCCATGAGGACCCTGATGAAATGATGCCTGCACAGAAATCTCAATTGGTACACATGGTTCTTGCATGCCATGGTTTTCAGAAGTGCCCATCACACTGTCACTGTGCTCTTGAACTTGACACTGAGTTGAACATGAAAATGACACCACAGGTTCACTATGTACCTCCTGGGCACATTCACTGTCACAAATCTCCATATCCACTATGCTGCTGTGGGGCTCCGGATCCAGTTTAGTCCAGCGTATCTTTGCAGCTTTAGATCTCTTTCCTTTAGATGGCATGATGATATTTGTGGAAGGAGCTATAATTCCCCTCAGAGCTTTGTTCGAAGAGCTATAATTCTCCTCAGAGTTGTGTGGGAGGAGCTATAATTCACCTCACAGCGGTGTGGGAGAAACTATAATTCCCCTCAGAGTTGTGTGGGAGGAGCTATAACTTCCCTCCAAGCTGTGTGGGAGGAGCTATAATGCTATAATTGTCCTTAGAGCTGTGTGAGAGGAGCTATAATTCCCCTCAGAGCTGTGTGGGAGGAGCTATAATTCCCCTCACAGCGGTGTGGGGGAAACTATAATTCCCCTCAGAGTTGTGTGGGAGGAGCTATAATTCTCCTCAGAGTTGTGTGGGAGGAGCTATAATGCTAAGCTATAATGCTATAATTCCCCTCTGAGCTGTGTGGGAGGAGCTATAATTCCCCTCAAAGCTGTATTGGAGGAGCTATAACTTCCCTCCAAGCTGTGTGGGAGGAGCTATAATGCTATAATTGTCCTTAGAGCTGTGTGAGAGGAGCTATAATTCCCCTCAGAGCTTTGTGATTTTTTTTTTTCAAAAATGTTTTATTTTTTCAAAAATGTTTTTTTTTTTTTAATGATTTTTTTTTTTTTTTTTTTTTTTAATGATTTTTTTTTCAAATTTTTTTTTTTTGATGGGGTGGTCATAATGTTTTGGCTGATCATGGGGGGGGGGGTCATAATGTCAGCTTTTGTCACCTCCCACTCTAGTTTTGAACATTTCCCCATTCATTCCTATGGGACCAATTTCGCTGCAAAAATGACGATATTTCATGAACTATTCGGCGAAACGTTCCACAAAATAATAGCACACCATTCGGGAACAATCCGCACATTTCGGTATATTACTTGTCTATGTAGTGTAAAAACTGTGGGAGGAGTTAGGGTGGTAAATTTGGCTATAATAATAATAAGAACTAGAAAAGCTACAATTCCTGGGGAAATTGTGAAAAGTGTTCTTGCCTCTACATCTGGAGTGGGCGGAGTAACTGGGGGGAGTGGCTGGAGTAACTGTTATGTGGTTGGAGTAACTGTGGAAAGGTTGAACTGTGCAGATGGGCAGAGTAACTGTGTGGAGTGTTTGTAGTGAGTAAAGATAGTAAACATTACACTAACCAATTGATTGATCAAATTTAAAAAGTGCACAAGTGCTAATGATGTAGAAGGTAGAAATATCGATAAATGACTTTGTCGGACACAGACTTAAGGGTTACCAGGATTTATTCCGCCCCAGCCAAAGCATAGCACCTGACGGACTCGCGTCCCAAAATCAAGTGTGTCAAAAACAGTTTACACAGTGTACATATAATTTCAATATATTGCATCACAAGCGAACTGGCGGTATATTTCCGTTATACATTGTATTAACATTTTGAACAGTCAACTTTTTGAACTTTTTGGATACAAGGCAATTCATTAAAGCATATACTTTAAACCCTTACAAATTTTCAGTTTCTCTGCAGTTTTGCTCCTTGCTGTTTCTTTATCTGTCTTACTAATCAGCAAGCAGGCTATAGCACAGGAAGGAGAGGGTGAGTGTGATGAGGACAGATGTCTGTGATGGATGGAGGGGAGTAAGTGAGTTCAGTGTCTAACAAGTACATCGAACATGAAATATAGAGAATGATTTTTAGCTAATTGTAAATGGTCCCACATAACTAAAACTGACATAAAACTCACATAACATAAACTGACCCTCATTGCCACTTTATTATCTGTTTGATGACCACTGTCTCACAACCACTGTTTCCTGGCATCACTCATGCCCTGTTTATGCAGGCTCTAAGCGTGTTCACAACCACTGTTCAAAACACAATACACAGGATCATGATAGCTGTAATAACTGTGCAGTACTCCTGACTGGAGACAGTGCTGCACCCTGGAGATGTAAATGTGATCCAACAGTGTGTTTTTTTCTGTGGTGGCTGCCCAGACCAGTTGGGTATATCCTCTTGAGTGAAGAAGGTCAGATATTGGCTTCTTTTCTCTGCACAGAAAATCTTCATTGAAATCTCCACAGAGTATTATAGGTTGGCAATCCATTATTTCCAAAGATTCCAAGAGGCCCAGCAGGTTAGTAAGGAATTGGCCAATACTGTAATCCGGTGGCCTGTAAACAACAGCGATCAAAGCTTGTACAGGGGACTCCAGTTTGACAACCAAGAACTCCAAGTCAGTCACATTGTGATGATACTGCTTTTCAAAGGCCTTGAAATGGTTTCTGACATACAAGGCGACATCTCCACCACTTTTACTTGCAATGTCAGGAAGGTTCGTGTACAAGAGGTGTCTGTTGCATTTGAACAGGTTGTAGCCCTCCAGCTGGAGACTTTCAGCAACAGAAGAGCCTGAGAGATGAGTTTCAGTGAAACATAAAACATCTCCAAGTGTCAACTCATGGTGAGATTTGATATCTTCAATGTGAGCTCGTAATCCTTCTGTGTTGTGATGGATAATTGTTAATGTTTGCTGTTTGTCTGTTGTCTGTAGAAACTTTAAGAGGGGCATAACACTTTCCAGTGATGCATTCTTCATTGAATCCAGGGAGGCTGTGATTTCAGGATCAGCAAAGATCTTCTTCTCATCAAAGTCGGTTATGTACAGTCCTTGCAGTGTAGTCGTTCTACTCAGAGCAACATAGGCCATTCCCGGTTGGAAGACCCGTTTCAATGAGACCACTGCTGACTGTATCGACATCCCCTGACACTTATGAATCGTACATGCAAAAGCCAACTTCAGGGGGAACTGCCTGCGAACAACTCCTTTCTGTCTCAGGTTTTCCTCTACCCTTTCTATGTACACCAAGCTGTCAGCATCACAAGATGACTTGTTACGGTATCTCTGTCCTGCATTTGGATTGTCCAGCATAAGCCCAAGCTTGTTTACCGTAGTAGTACCATTCTCAGTCTGGATGATTATTCTTGCAATCTTGCCATATGTCCCGTTAACAAGCCCGTCTTCTACATCAATGTTTCTTGTGATCATGATACGGGCACCTTCAGCTGCTTGCAGTGTGTCAATCAGATTGTCTTCGTGTCCTTTGAAAGGTTGGTGTTGCCTCAGCATCACTCCTGTCTTAGGGTCTTTTCTGTAATCGTCGGCATCTATGTTGGTGACGTTTGAATGGAGAACAGACACAGTTGCAGCATTATGTTTGTGAACCTCTTTGTTGGTGGCAAATATGTGTAGCACGTCATTAGGGCAGTGGGTGGGATCTGTAAAAGCCTGAGCAAGCAGAGCTTTGTCATCATTGCTTAAGGTGACAGTCTTCTGCTTGACTCTGATTCTATTCAAAAGCTCAGCAAATGAAATGTCATCCTTCTGTCGCATGATCTCTGTCAGCGTGATCATCTGAAAGTTGTCTTTCCAGAGGTCATTGGTATTTTTCTCAAACACGCAGAGTGGCTTACTTTTTCCCAGCGGGGGGACCTGGTAAAAGTCTCCTACTGCTAGTACTGACATACCACCAAAAGGTTTCTTACTGCCTTTGATTTGCTGTAATCTCCAGTTGATGTAGGCAAACAGGGGCTTTGAAATCATTGACACCTCGTCAATAACAATGATCTCCGCATTTGACAGCTGTGCCCTCACTTCATCTATTAGATTTCCAAGTCCTTGGTAGGGTGGCTTCAAGCTTCTTGGCAACTTCAGCAGAGAATGCAAAGTGTTGCCTGAAATGTTGAAAGCTGCTGTTCCTGTAAACGCAGTTAGTAAAACGCTGGGCATGGATATGTCTGCTTCCTCACGTAGTCTGGTAAGTTTACAGAGTATCTTTGTCGCCTCAGCATAGATGCACTTTATCAGGTGTGATTTGCCTGTCCCTGCACCACCAGTGACAAAGTAATAGAATGGGTCAGAATTTAGGCCACGCACACGGTTAGTGCACCAGTCACAAACTGAGTAGAATGTCTGAGCTTGTGTCCGGTTAAGGTTTCTGTACATTTTCCGAAGGAAATCAGGGCACATTTGTGGGGCCTTCACAGACAGCGCAATTCCACCTGTTTGTTTGTGACGTGTATACTCCGGAACATCATCTTGTTCATTCTCATGAAGTGGCTCCCCTTCTTTGCGTTCCTCTATACATTCCAACCTATCCAACTCAGCTTCTGGGGCAAAGGTGTTCCAAGCATCTTCAACAGGGCCGTTTTTTACAAAGTCATCCAAGACTTGTTCCACAATTTTGTTGTGTTGTTCGAACTTCTTTTGGTTGCTGGTAACAATTGCAGACACTGCTCGGATTGCTTCTTCCCCTGGTAAGCTCACACAGGCGCCTTTGTAAAAATCCTGGTGTGTTGGGAACCTTACAGTTTTCAGTGATGACTCTGAACGGTGGGGGAGGTAGAGTTTAAGCAGTCTGCCGTAGTAGTTCTCGGGGTCCTTCTTCTCTGAGAAGCGTGCGTACCTGATGATTGCAGGCTTCCCTCTCGTGCGTTTTTGAATCATTCCCATTTCATTCAATAGGCTGACACGCTTGCTGTCTTCCTTTTGCTTGCCATATTCCTTCTGCTTGCCATAGACAACCCTGTAATGGGATGCAAAGTCTGCCAGACACATGGACTCTGGTGTTTCGGGTCTGGCTCTGTATTTGTCGACAAAACTCGTCATCCACACATTAAGAGAATCGGCAGGTTTGTTCTGCAATGCACTGAGCAGGAGACTCATTTTCAGTGCGTTGTCACCAGTTGGCAGAAAAACAACCTCACGTGAGCAAGACTTCATTTTCAGGCTGCACGTACGGGCCACAGACTCCTGGGCGCTGACCTCTCTGTGTTTTGAATAAGCCTGAAGAACCTCTTTCATTTCTTCTCGTTCTGTCGCTGTTTCTGGGCTCATTTCTTTGACTATTGCTTTGAGATAGTCACTCAGCTCCCGTTCTGGCTTGGATATGTAGGACAACATGTACATGATGCAACCATACTCATCAAGAATGTACTGGATGTCCATGTTGGCGTTCCAGGCCGTCAGCAAATGTGGATTGTAGTTGTTCACCCAGCAGTCCTTGACATCACGCTTCATTAGAATCACGCTTGAGGAGGTCAATGCCTGAATGTGCGAGTTGTACTGATTCAAAGTCATATCACACTGTGCCAGTAGCTGTGACATGTCTTCTTTTGGGTTATTAAGCAAATCCCAGACTGGTTTCAGTTTGTTTTTGGCTGCTTGTGGTTTCATTGCACAATCTCCTTGTTCTTCTGGCAGCGGGTAAGTTATCCTCGTTTTTCTAATAGGTGGCTTTGGAAATCCAAATCTGCATACTCTGTTACCTTTCTTGCATGATTTTGAATGAGACCTGCTGTGCATTTGAAGTTCTGTTACAAATCTGTGAAGTAAGGCCTGTTTGGCTTCATCAGGCAGCTGGCATGAGATGTTATGATCTATAAAAGGCACACACCTTGTCATCACTGTCTTGTCCAAATATAGGAGCTCCTGCTACCCAACAGAGACAATGTATATGAGGGCTCCCTCTCGCCTGAAATTCAACCCGGTAAAAGTAATCGAGAACTTCACCAATTGGCTGTGCAGGACCCAACAGCAGCTCTCGCATCAGAGCATCAACCCGTTTGTCAAACATGCGCATGGTGGTCACTGGGTTGCCTCGAAGAATGTCACACTTTTCAGCCCAGTCTAGCCCCGCAAAATCCACCTTTTGACCTTGTTGTGCCTTTATTGCCGTTATTACCTCTGGCCATCTGAATTCTGCAGCAGAGAAGGTAAGAAAAAATGTTGGCTTACCCAATTGTCTGACCATGGCTAGCAAATTCTTCAGATTTTTATCCCAGTAAGCTGGACTCCCTCTCAGTGGTTGCATGAACCTTGTGGCATCTCGGTTTCGCACCAACCTCTCAACCTCACACTTGTCCTGTAGCAGCTTGTTGGATATTTTCCGTCCATCCCTGGTATTGGGTTTTCCTTTCCTTAACTGGATGGACATGCTGCTTTTGGCCATGTGTGTTTCTGTGACAAACTGCGCAAAGAAGAGGTAGCTTGTGTCTCTTGCAAAACGAGTATCAACACAAAAAAGCCTTGCATTGAAATACATGCTCGGGGACAGTTTGACTTGTCTTGCCTGGTCCAATGTATTCTGTCCAGTAGGGAACTGAACAGGGAAAGCCATTGCCTCAAGCCTAGGAACTTTAAAGAAGCTGACAGGTGTGTTTCCTTGTGCAGGTGCAATGCTGAATATTCCATCACCGTGTGTCAGTGTTTCCTCTCCAAGGTCAGATGGCTGCAAACAACTGTCTAGGCCAATTCCAGGTCTTAGTGCATCCTTCTCATCCTCTGCATTGGGAGGTTGTTGGTCATGGCCTTCCTGTTGCTCAGAAGCAGCCAGTAAACATGCAGACTGTACCTCTGATGGATCACAATTTTCGATGCGTTCAAGTATCTCCATCATTTCAGTTTCGTCACAACTGTCGAGTTCCATCCCATCATCATTATCATCATCATCAGCGATTGTCTCATCCACTCTAATTGAAATGTCACTGTAGTCGGGGTGTGTGTCAATGAGTTTTGACAGACCTGCTACTACATTTCCCATGTTGACATAATGAAACAGCTGGTGGCCTTTGTAAGTCAGATGTCTTTTCAGCTTCACTCTGTGTAACTGGGATGTGCTGTGCGATCTTGGTAGAGTATTGACCGTGGTTTCCACCTCGGATGGCACACACACTACAGCGCCATGTATAGCTGCCTGTCGACCTTTGGGAAGTGTGATGATCTTGGCAAATGGCAGTATTTTGGCCAAAAGTTGTCTCTCCAGCACATTCAAATCGCAGAGCTCTGGGGGAATGGGCGCCAGCTCCATGTTGTTAGCTACAGCGATGGATGATTTGTGTCCTGCTTTTAAATGTGAATCACAGTTGTGACAAATCCATTCTTTGGTCCTTTCATCTGGTACGGTGCATTGTTCAGGTCCTTGACAGTGATTGTTGCACACATGGACATATTTCCCTGTCAAACAGGCAGCAACAATGTGTAGATTCTTCTTGTAATTGCTGTGAATGCAATGTTTCACTTGGTTAGGGAAAAGGGTGCGATGACACATCGTGCACACAAATGTTGGCCCAGCTTTAATGCATTCATGGAAAGTGGATATAGCTGTCTGCATTAGGCTGTTGTCCACTGGTTGACTGCATTCCCGCATGACACGAGTCCATCGTCTGTATTTCATTCTTATTTTGAAGGCACATTGCATCTTATGGGTTATGCGAAAATCTGCTTGAGTTTGACGCTTCATTTTCATGTAACTCATGCAATGTTGCAAGTGACGTTTTCTGAAAGCAGGATCATTATGATATTTTCTGGTGATGTATTGCTTCTGCTTCAAGTTGAAATCGACATTTGTGGCATATTTTCTGGTGATGTATTGCTTCTTCTTCAAGTTGTAATCTGCATTTGTCGCATATTTTCTGGTGGTGTACTGCTTCTGCTTCAAGTTGAAATCTGCATTTGTCGCATATTTTCTGGTGATGTACTGCTTCTGCTTCAAGTTGAAATCTGCATTTGTCGCATATTTTCTGGTGATGTATTGCTTCTGCTTCAAGTTGAAATCTGCATTTGTTGCATATTTTCTGGTGATGTATTGCTTCTGCTTCAAGTTGAAATCTGCATTTGTCGCATATTTTCTGGTGATGTAGTGCTTCTGCTTCAAGTTGAAATTGGCATCTGTTGCATATTTGCGAATGATATATTGCTTCTGCTTCAACTTAAAATCAGCATCTGCTCTGTATCGGCTGGTGATGTATGTCCTTTTCTTATTGGTGACAGACATCTTTGTAGCCTTGGAATCACGCCTTCTTTCATTTCTGTGTCTTGTCTTCAGTTTTTGTTGTCTCTGTGCATTTAATTTGGAAAATGCCTTACTGTCCTTCCATATGCCCTGTGAGGATTTTGCATCAAGTGACCGTGGAGAATGCTTGCTGGCTGGGAATCCAGTGTGTGTTGCATCTTTGGTCATCTGTGTCACTTTGTTCTCCACATGCTTTGCATTATGTGGTTTGTCAGATTGCACCGGTGGGGACAGCAAACCATCTGACAGACGTCTTGCACGATGAAATGAGACTGGCATGAAATCATACTGCAGTCCATCAATAGGGCCTCTGGTGTCTGTAAGGAGCAATTCATACAACTTATAAATCCTTGCCCCCATATCACTCAAATGTGTAAAAGTGATCATAACAGCTTTTCCTTTTCCAGTGGCAGGAAGTCCATCCTTATTTCGACTATGAGAATCAAACAGTCCATATCTCCCAGACTTGTCTCTGAACAATGCAATGCAATATGGCACTACTATAAAAAGTGCATGTGTAACATCTGCATTGAGGCACTGAAGTCTTGTGGAGAGGTCAACAAACCAACCTTGGTTGTCACCGTCTACCGTGGCTCTCATACATCCCGATAACACTGGAGATTTAACAACGTTATACTCATATTTGTCAGTGTTGAGTCTGAGGGGCACTTCTTCCATTGTCAAGTGCTGATGCTGATAGACATTTCTTTGTTTTAGCTGTTTTATTGTTGAGCCATACAAGCTGTTGCCCTTCTTCAGTATTTGATCAAGATCACCCTTTCTCACATCATCAAGCTCACTGTGGTATGCCAAAAATGTCAGAGCCATGCATGTACACTGTTTGTTCCTTAACCTTCCATAGCCATGAGGACCCTGATGAAATGATGCCTGCACAGAAATCTCAATTGGTACACATGGTTCTTGCATGCCATGGTTTTCAGAAGTGCCCATCACACTGTCACTGTGCTCTTGAACTTGACACTGAGTTGAACATGAAAATGACACCACAGGTTCACTATGTACCTCCTGGGCACATTCACTGTCACAAACCTCCATATCCACTATGCTGCTGTGGGGCTCCGGATCCAGTTTAGTCCAGCGTATCTTTGCAGCTTTAGATCTCTTTCCTTTAGATGGCATGATGATATTTGTGGAAGGAGCTATAATTCCCCTCAGAGCTTTGTTCGAAGAGCTATAATTCTCCTCAGAGTTGTGTGGGAGGAGCTATAATTCACCTCACAGCGGTGTGGGAGAAACTATAATTCCCCTCAGAGTTGTGTGGGAGGAGCTATAACTTCCCTCCAAGCTGTGTGGGAGGAGCTATAATGCTATAATTGTCCTTAGAGCTGTGTGAGAGGAGCTATAATTCCCCTCAGAGCTGTGTGGGAGGAGCTATAATTCCCCTCACAGCGGTGTGGGGGAAACTATAATTCCCCTCAGAGTTGTGTGGGAGGAGCTATAATTCTCCTCAGAGTTGTGTGGGAGGAGCTATAATGCTAAGCTATAATGCTATAATTCCCCTCTGAGCTGTGTGGGAGGAGCTATAATTCCCCTCAAAGCTGTATTGGAGGAGCTATAACTTCCCTCCAAGCTGTGTGGGAGGAGCTATAATGCTATAATTGTCCTTAGAGCTGTGTGAGAGGAGCTATAATTCCCCTCAGAGCTTTGTGATTTTTTTTTTTCAAAAATGTTTTATTTTTTCAAAAATGTTTTTTTTTTTTTTAATGATTTTTTTTTTTTTTTAATGATTTTTTTTTCAAATTTTTTTTTTTTTGATGGGGTGGTCATAATGTTTTGGCTGATCATGGGGGGGGGGGTCATAATGTCAGCTTTTGTCACCTCCCACTCTAGTTTTGAACATTTCCCCATTCATTCCTATGGGACCAATTTCGCTGCAAAAATGACGATATTTCATGAACTATTCGGCGAAACGTTCCACAAAATAATAGCACACCATTCGGGAACAATCCGCACATTTCGGTATATTACTTGTCTATGTAGTGTAAAAACTGTGGGAGGAGTTAGGGTGGTAAATTTGGCTATAATAATAATAAGAACTAGAAAAGCTACAATTCCTGGGGAAATTGTGAAAAGTGTTCTTGCCTCTACATCCGGAGTGGGCGGAGTAACTGGGGGGAGTGGCTGGAGTAACTGTTATGTGGTTGGAGTAACTGTGGAAAGGTTGAACTGTGCAGATGGGCAGAGTAACTGTGTGGAGTGTTTGTAGTGAGTAAAGATAGTAAACATTACACTAACCAATTGATTGATCAAATTTAAAAAGTGCACAAGTGCTAATGATGTAGAAGGTAGAAATATCGATAAATGACTTTGTCGGACACAGACTTAAGGGTTACCAGGATTTATTCCGCCCCAGCCAAAGCATAGCACCTGACGGACTCGCGTCCCAAAATCAAGTGTGTCAAAAACAGTTTACACAGTGTACATATAATTTCAATATATTGCATCACAAGCGAACTGGCGGTATATTTCCGTTATACATTGTATTAACATTTTGAACAGTCAACTTTTTGAACTTTTTGGATACAAGGCAATTCATTAAAGCATATACTTTAAACCCTTACAAATTTTCAGTTTCTCTGCAGTTTTACTCCTTGCTGTTTCTTTATCTGTCTTACTAATCAGCAAGCAGGCTATAGCACAGGAAGGAGAGGGTGAGTGTGATGAGGACAGATGTCTGTGATGGATGGAGGGGAGTAAGTGAGTTCAGTGTCTAACAAGTACACCGAACATGAAATATAGAGAATGATTTTTAGCTAATTGTAAATGGTCCCCACATAACTAAAACTGACATAAAACTCACATAACATAAACTGACCCTCATTGCCACTTTATTATCTGTTTGATGACCACTGTCTCACAACCACTGTTTCCTGGCATCACTCATGCCCTGTTTATGCAGGCTCTAAGCGTGTTCACAACCACTGTTCAAAACACAATACACAGGATCATGATAGCTGTAATAACTGTGCAGTACTCCTGACTGGAGACAGTGCTGCACCCTGGAGATGTAAATGTGATCCAACAGTGTGTTTTTTTCTGTGGTGGCTGCCCAGACCAGTTGGGTATATCCTCTTGAGTGAAGAAGGTCAGATATTGGCTTCTTTTCTCTGCACAGAAAATCTTCATTGAAATCTCCACAGAGTATTATAGGTTGGCAATCCATTATTTCCAAAGATTCCAAGAGGCCCAGCAGGTTAGTAAGGAATTGGCCAATACTGTAATCCGGTGGCCTGTAAACAACAGCAATCAAAGCTTGTACAGGGGACTCCAGTTTGACAACCAAGAACTCCAAGTCAGTCACATTGTGATGATACTGCTTTTCAAAGGCCTTGAAATGGTTTCTGACATACAAGGCGACACCTCCACCACTTTTACTTGCAATGTCAGGAAGGTTCGTGTACGAGAGGTGTCTGTTGCATTTGAACAGGTTGTAGCCCTCCAGCTGGAGACTTTCAGCAACAGAAGAGCCTGAGAGATGAGTTTCAGTGAAACATAAAACATCTCCAAGTGTCAACTCATGGTGAGATTTGATATCTTCAATGTGAGCTCGTAATCCTTCTGTGTTGTGATGGATAATTGTTAATGTTTGCTGTTTGTCTGTTGTCTGTAGAAACTTTAAGAGGGGCATAACACTTTCCAGTGATGCATTCTTCATTGAATCCAGGGAGGCTGTGATTTCAGGATCAGCAAAGATCTTCTTCTCATCAAAGTCGGTTATGTACAGTCCTTGCAGTGTAGTCGTTCTACTCAGAGCAACATAGGCCATTCCCGGTTGGAAGACCCGTTTCAATGAGACCACTGCTGACTGTATCGACATCCCCTGACACTTATGAATCGTACATGCAAAAGCCAACTTCAGGGGGAACTGCCTGCAAACAACTCCTTTCTGTCTCAGATTTTCCTCTACCCTTTCTATGTACACCAAGTTGTCAGCATCACAAGATGACTTGTTACGGTATCTCTGTCCTGCATTTGGATTGTCCAGCATAAGCCCAAGCTTGTTTACCGTAGTAGTACCATTCTCAGTCTGGATGATTATTTTTGCAATTTTGCCAAATGTCCCGTTAACAAGCCCGTCTTCTACATCAATGTTTCTTGTGATCATGATACGGGCACCTTCAGCTGCTTGCAGTGTGTCAATCAGATTGTCTTTGTGTCCTTTGAAAGGTTGGTGTTGCCTCAGCATCACTCCTGTCTTAGGGTCTTTTCTGTAATCGTCGGCATCTATGTTGGTGACGTTTGAATGGAGAACAGACACAGTTGCAGCATTATGTTTGTGAACCTTTTTGTTGGTGGCAAATATGTGTAGCACGTCATTAGGGCAGTGGGTGGGATCTGTAAAAGCCTGAGCAAGCAGAGCTTTGTCATCATTGCTTAAGGTGACAGTCTTCTGCTTGACTCTGATTCTATTCAAAAGCTCAGCAAATGAAATGTCATCCTTCTGTCGCATGATCTCTGTCAGCGTGATCATCTGAAAGTTGTCTTTCCAGAGGTCATTGGTATTTTTCTCAAACACGCAGAGTGGCTTACTTTTTCCCAGCGGGGGGACCTGGTAAAAGTCTCCTACTGCTAGTACTGACATACCACCAAAAGGTTTCTTACTGCCTTTGATTTGCTGTAATCTCCAGTTGATGTAGGCAAACAGGGGCTTTGAAATCATTGACACCTCTTCAATAACAATGATCTCCGCATTTGACAGCTGTGCCCTCACTTCATCTATTAGATTTCCAAGTCCTTGGTAGGGTGGCTTCAAGCTTCTTGGCAACTTCAGCAGAGAATGCAAAGTGTTGCCTGAAATGTTGAAAGCTGCTGTTCCTGTAAATGCAGTTAGTAAAACGCTGGACATGGATATGTCTGCTTCCTCACGTAGTCTGGTAAGTTTACAGAGTATCTTTGTCGCCTCAGCATAGATGCACTTTATCAGGTGTGATTTGCCTGTCCCTGCACCACCAGTGACAAAGTAATAGAATGGGTCAGGATTTAGGCCACGCACACGGTTAGTGCACCAGTCACAAACTGAGTAGAATGTCTGAGCTTGTGTCCAGTTAAGGTTTCTGTACATTTTCCGAAGGAAATCAGGGCACATTTGTGGGGCCTTCACAGACAGCGCAATTCCACCTGTTTGTTTGTGACGTGTATACTCCGGAACATCATCTTGTTCATTCTCATGAAGTGGCTCCCCTTCTTTGCGTTCCTCTATACATTCCAACCTATCCAACTCAGCTTCTGGGGCAAAGGTGTTCCAAGCATCTTCAACAGGGCCGTTTTTTACAAAGTCATCCAAGACTTGTTCCACAATTTTGTTGTGTTGTTCGAAATTCTTTTGCTTGCTGGTAACAATTGCAGACACTGCTCGGATTGCTTCTTCCCCTGGTAAGCTCACACAGGCGCCTTTGTAAAAATCCTGGTGTGTTGGGAACCTTACAGTTTTCAGTGATGACTCTGAACGGTGGGGGAGGTAGAGTTTAAGCAGTCTGCCGTAGTAGTTCTCGGGGTCCTTCTTCTCTGAGAAGCGTGCGTAGCTGATGATTGCAGGCTTCCCTCTCGTGCGTTTTTGAATCATTCCCATTTCATTCAATAGGCTGACACGCTTGCTGTCTTCCTTTTGCTTGCCATATTCCTTCTGCTTGCCATAGACAACCCTGTAATGGGATGCAAAGTCTGCCAGACACATGGACTCTGGTGTTTCGGGTCTGGCTCTGTATTTGTCGACAAAACTCGTCATCCACACATTAAGAGAATCGGCAGGTTTGTTCTGCAATGCACTGAGCAGGAGACTCATTTTCAGTGCGTTGTCACCAGTTGGCAGAAAAACAACCTCACGTGAGCAAGACTTCATTTTCAGGCTGCACGTACGGGCCACAGACTCCTGGGCGCTGACCTCTCTGTGTTTTGAATAAGCCTGAAGAACCTCTTTCATTTCTTCTCGTTCTGTCGCTGTTTCTGGGCTCATTTCTTTGACTATTGCTTTGAGATAGTCACTCAGCTCCCGTTCTGGCTTGGATATGTAGGACAACATGTACATGATGCAACCATACTCATCAAGAATGTACTGGATGTCCATGTTGGCGTTCCAGGCCGTCAGCAAATGTGGATTGTAGTTGTTCACCCAGCAGTCCTTGACATCACGCTTCATTAGAATCACGCTTGAGGAGGTCAATGCCTGAATGTACGAGTTGTACTGATTCAAAGTCATATCACACTGTGCCAGTAGCTGTGACATGTCTTCTTTTGGGTTATTAAGCAAATCCCAGACTGGTTTCAGTTTGTTTTTGGCTGCTTGTGGTTTCATTGCACAATCTCCTTGTTCTTCTGGCAGCGGGTAAGTTATCCTCGTTTTTCTAATAGGTGGCTTTGGAAATCCAAATCTGCATACTCTGTTACCTTTCTTGCATGATTTTGAATGAGACCTGCTGTGCATTTGAAGTTCTGTTACAAATCTGTGAAGTAAGGCCTGTTTGGCTTCATCAGGCAGCTGGCATGAGATGTTATGATCTATAAAAGGCACACACCTTGTCATCACTGTCTTGTCCAAATATAGGAGCTCCTGCTACCCAACAGAGACAATGTATATGAGGGCTCCCTCTCGCCTGAAATTCAACCCGGTAAAAGTAATCGAGAACTTCACCAATTGGCTGTGCAGGACCCAACAGCAGCTCTCGCATCAGAGCATCAACCCGTTTGTCAAACATGCGCATGGTGGTCACTGGGTTGCCTCGAAGAATGTCACACTTTTCAGCCCAGTCTAGCCCCGCAAAATCCACCTTTTGACCTTGTTGTGCCTTTATTGCCGTTATTACCTCTGGCCATCTGAATTCTGCAGCAGAGAAGGTAAGAAAAAATGTTGGCTTACCCAATTGTCTGACCATGGCTAGCAAATTCTTCAGATTTTTATCCCAGTAAGCTGGACTCCCTCTCAGTGGTTGCATGAACCTTGTGGCATCTCGGTTTCGCACCAACCTCTCAACCTCACACTTGTCCTGTAGCAGCTTGTTGGATATTTTCCGTCCATCCCTGGTATTGGGTTTTCCTTTCCTTAACTGGATGGACATGCTGCTTTTGGCCATGTGTGTTTCTGTGACAAACTGCGCAAAGAAGAGGTAGCTTGTGTCTCTTGCAAAACGAGTATCAACACAAAAAAGCCTTGCATTGAAATACATGCTCGGGGACAGTTTGACTTGTCTTGCCTGGTCCAATGTATTCTGTCCAGTAGGGAACTGAACAGGGAAAGCCATTGCCTCAAGCCTAGGAACTTTAAAGAAGCTGACAGGTGTGTTTCCTTGTGCAGGTGCAATGCTGAATATTCCATCACCGTGTGTCAGTGCTTCCTCTCCAAGGTCAGATGGCTGCAAACAACTGTCTAGGCCAATTCCAGGTCTTAGTGTATCCTTCTCATCCTCTGCATTGGGAGGTTGTTGGTCATGGCCTTCCTGTTGCTCAGAAGCAGCCGGTAAACATGCAGACTGTACCTCTGATGGATCACAATTTTCGATGCGTTCAAGTATCTCCATCATTTCAGTTTTGTCACAACTGTCGAGTTCCATCCCATCATCATTATCATCATCATCAGCGATTGTCTCATCCACTCTAATTGAAATGTCACTGTAGTCGGGGTGTGTGTCAATGAGTTTTGACAGACCTGCTACTACATTTCCCATGTTGACATAATGAAACAGCTGGTGGCCTTTGTAAGTCAGACGTCTTTTCAGCTTCACTCTGTGTAACTGGGATGTGCTGTGCGATCTTGGTAGAGTATTGACCGTGGTTTCCACCTCAGATGGCACACACACTACAGCGCCATGTATAGCTGCCTGTCGACCTTTGGGAAGTGTGATGATCTTGGCAAATGGCAGTATTTTGGCCAAAAGTTGTCTTTCCAGCACATTCAAATCGCAGAGCTCTGGGGGAATGGGCGCCAGCTCCATGTTGTTAGCTACAGCGATGGATGATTTGTGTCCTGCTTTTAAATGTAAATCACAGTTGTGACAAATCCATTCTTTGGTCCTTTCATCTGGTACGGTGCATTGTTCAGGTCCTTGACAGTGATTGTTGCACACATGGACATATTTCCCTGTCAAACAGGCAGCAACAATGTGTAGATTCTTCTTGTAATTGCTGTGAATGCAATGTTTCACTTGGTTAGGGAAAAGGGTGCGATGACACATCGTGCACACAAATGTTGGCCCAGCTTTAATGCATTCATGGAAAGTGGATATAGCTGTCTGCATTAGGCTGTTGTCCACTGGTTGACTGCATTCCCGCATGACACGAGTCCATCGTCTGTATTTCATTCTTATTTTGAAGGCACATTGCATCTTATGGGTTATGCGAAAATCTGCTTGAGTTTGACGCTTCATTTTCATGTAACTCATGCAATGTTGCAAGTGACGTTTTCTGAAAGCAGGATCATTATGATATTTTCTGGTGATGTATTGCTTCTGCTTCAAGTTGAAATCGACATTTGTGGCATATTTTCTGGTGATGTATTGCTTCTTCTTCAAGTTGTAATCTGCATTTGTCGCATATTTTCTGGTGGTGTACTGCTTCTGTTTCAAGTAGAAATCTGCATTTGTCGCATATTTTCTGGTGATGTATTGCTTCTGCTTCAAGTTGAAATTGGCATCTGTTGCATATTTGCGAATGATATATTGCTTCTGCTTCAACTTAAAATCAGCATCTGCTCTGTATCGGCTGGTGATGTATGTCCTTTTCTTATTGGTGACAGACATCTTTGTAGCCTTGAAATCACGCCTTCTTTCATTTCTGTGTCTTGTCTTCAGTTTTTGTCATCTCTGTGCATTTAATTTGGACAATGCCTTACTGTCCTTCCATATGCCCTGTGAGGATTTCGCATCAACTGACCGTGGAGAATGCTTGCTGGCTGGGAATCCAGTGTGTGTTACATCTTTGGTCATCTGTGTCACTTTGTTCTCCACATGCTTTGCATTATGTGGTTTGTCAGATTGCACCAGTGGGGACAGCAAACCATCTGACAGACGTCTTGCACGATGAAATGAGACTGGCATGAAGTCATACTGCAGTCCATCAATAGGGCCTCTGGTGTCTGTAAGGAGCAATTCATACAACTTATAAATCCTTGCCCCCATATCACTCAAATGTGTAAAAGTGATCATAACAGCTTTTCCTTTTCCAGTGGCAGGAAGTCCATCCTTATTTCGACTATGAGAATCAAACAGTCCATATCTCCCAGACTTGTCTCTGAACAATGCAATGCAATATGGCACTACTATAAAAAGTGCATGTGTAACATCTGCATTGAGGCACTGAAGTCTTGTGGAGAGGTCAACAAACCAACCTTGGTTGTCACCGTCTACCGTGTCTCTTATACATCCCGATAACACTGGAGATTTAACAACGTTATACTCATATTTGTCAGTGTTGACTCTGAGGGGCACTTCTTCCATTGTCAAGTGTTGATGCTGATAGACATTTCTTTGTTTTAGCTGTTTTATTGTTGAGCCATACAAGCTGTTGCCCTTCTTCAGTATTTGATCAAGATCACCCTTTCTCACATCATCAAGCTCACTGTGGTATGCCAAAAATGTCAGAGCCATGCATGTACACTGTTTGTTCCTTAACCTTCCATAGCCATGATGACCCTGATGAAATGATGCCTGCACAGAAATCTCACTTGGTACACATGGTTCTTGCATGCCATGGTTTTCAGAAGTGCCCATCACACTGTCACTGTGCTCTTGAACTTGACACTGAGTTGAACATGAAAATGACACCACAGATTCACTATGTACCTCCTGGGCACATTCACTGTCACAAACCTCCATATCCACTATGCTGCTGTGGGGCTCCGGATCCAGTTTAGTCCAGCGTATCTTTGCAGCTTTAGATCTCTTTCCTTTAGATGGCATGATGATATTTGTGGAAGGAGCTATAATTCTCCTCAGAGCTTTGTTTGAAGAGCTATAATTCCCCTCAGAGTTGTGTTGGAGGAGGAGCTATAATTCGCCTCAGAGCTGTGTGGGAGGAGCTATAACTCCTCTCTGAGCTGTGTGGGAGGAGCAATAATGCTATAATTCCCCTCAGAGCTGTGTGGGAGGAGATACAATTCCCCTTAGTGTTGTGTGGGAGGAGCTATAATTCCCCTTAGAGCTGTGTGGGAGAAGCTATATTTCCCCTCAGAGCTGTGTGGGAGAAGCTACATTTCCCATCAGAGTTGTGTGGGAGAAGCTATAATTCCCCTCAGAGCTGTTTAAAAGGAGCTATAATTCCCCTCACAGCGGTGTGGAAGAAACTATAATTCCTCTCAGAGTTGTGTGGGAGGAGCTCTAATTCTCCTCAGCTGTGTGGGAGGAGCTATAATGCTAAGCTGTAATTCCCCTCAGAGCTGTGTAGGAGGAGCTATAATTCCCCTCACAGCAGTGTGGGAGAAACTATAATTCCCCTCAGAGTTGTGTGGGAGGAGCTATAATGCTAAGCTATAATGCTATAATTCCCCTTTGAGCTGTGTGGGAGGAGCTATAATTCCCCTCAAAGCTGTATTGGAGGAGCTATAACTTCCCTCCAAGCTGTGTGGGAGGAGCTATAATGCTATAATTGTCCTTAGAGCTGTGTGAGAGGAGCTATAATTCCCCTCAGAGCTTTGTGATTTTTTTTTTTCAAAAATGATTTTGTTTTTTTGTTTTTTCAAAAATGATTTTGTTTTTTTGTTTTTTCAAAAATGATTTTTTTAAATGATTTTTTTTTTCAAAAATGAAATTTTTTTTTTCAAAAATGAAATTTTTTTTTTCAAAAATGAATTTTGTTTTTTTCAAAAATGATTTTTTTTTTAATTTTTTTTTTTCAAAAGTAATTTTTTTCTCAAAAATATATTTTTTTTTCAAAAATATTTTTTTTTCAAAAATATTTTTTTTTTCAAAAATTTTTTTTTTTTTTACATGGGGCGGTCATAATGTTTTTGCTGATCATGGGGTGGTCATAATGTTTTGGCTGATCATGGGGTTGTCAGCTTTTGTCACCTCCCACTCTAGTTTTGAACATTTCGCCATTCATTCCTATGAGACCAATTTCGCCGCAAAAACGACGATATTTCGTGGACCATTCGGCGAAACGTTCCACAAAGTGATAGCACACCAATCGGGAGCAATCCGCACGTTTCGGTATATTACTTGTCTCTGTAGTGTAAAAACTGTGGGAGGAGTCTACAAGCATTATCAAGTCTAGCAGATGAAGTCACATGCATTTGGGGTGTCTCAGCATCTTGTGTTTACAACCACTGTTTCCTAGCAACGCTCATGCCCTGTTTATGCTTCCCAAATACTACTTCATCAAAACTGCCCCATCAGAATTACCCCATCAAAACTGCCCCATCATATTCCTCTATTATAAATCAGTACATGGTGTGTCTGTCCCCTCCCCCGGGCTCTGTAATCAGCTGAGATGCTCCAGCCACCTTCCCCCCCTGTGTATAACAGAAGCTTTGGTAACCATGGCAACAAAACAAACACTAACAGTACACTCTGATTAATGGCTAAAATTTCCTGAAATGACCTCTAAACAAATGGCCGTATTTTAAAAACTATACATCCTACAGTGAAGATCTTTATATTGTGAGAATCACAAGACCCAGACCTAGATTTTGATGTATAGTATGTCTGTGAAATATTAAAAATGAAGGCACGGTCGCAGTTTAGAATTTGCCCTTCAAATTTGGAGGGGGCTAGAGTGTAGTTTCAATGAATGTCAATGGACGGCGTGAGTTACAAACAAATGGTCATATTGTGAAAACTATCAGGACTATGGCTTAGCCGTGGACATGTTTAGTGGCAGCAGGGATAGCTGAACGTTTTGATATAAGATTTGTGTAGGTGGGCTTAAAAATGAGGGAGTGGCGGCAGTTTAGAAATCATGTTCTGATTTTTCAGCTTTTGTCATCTCCCACTCTAGTTTCCCCATTCATTCCTATGGGACCAATTTCGCCGCAAAAATGACGATATTTTGTGAACCATTCGGCGAAACGTTCCACAAAGTAATAGCACACCATTCGGGAACAATCCGCACGTTTCGGTATATTACTTGTCTATGTAGTGTAAAAACTGTGGGAGGAGTTAGGGTGGTAAATTTGGCTATAATAATAAGAATAATATATATGTGAGATAACAGTAAGTGGTCTTGCTATGCAAGAACACTTAATAATATATATGTGAGATAACAATAAGTGGTCTTGCTATGCAAGAACACTTAACTAGAAAAGGTACAATTTCTGGGGAAATTGTGAAAAGTGTTCTTGCCTCTACTACTGGAGTGGGCGGAGTAACTGGATGGAGTGGCTTGAGTAACTGTGAAAAGTGTTAAAAAGCTTAATATTTTAAAAAGTATAAATAGTAGTAAAAAAGTTGAAGTCCCATCATTAGCTGAAAGAGCTGAACATTTTTTTCAAAAGTTTTTTTTTTTCAAAAATGAATTATTTTTTTTCAAAAATTATTATTTTTTTTTTTTTAAACGAAATTTTTTTTTTCAAAAATATTTTTTTTTTTCAAAAACTGCCATCAAAACTGCCCCATCAGAATTGTCCCATCAAAACTGCCCCATCATATTGCCACCATCAAAACTGCCCCATCAGAATTGCCCCATCAAAACTGCCCCATCATATTGCCACCATCAAAACTGCCCCATCAGAATTGCCCTATCAAAACAGCCCCATCATATTGCCACCATCAAAACTGCCCCATCATATTGCCACCATCAAAACTGCCCCATCAGAATTGCCCTATCAAAACTGCCCCATCATATTACCACCATCAAAACTGCCCCATCATAATTGCCCCACCAAAACTGCCCCATCATATTGCCACCAACAAAACTGCCCCATCATATTGCCACCATCAAAACTGCCCCATCAGAATTACCCCATCAAAACTACCCCATCATATTCCTCTATTATAAATCAGTACATGGTGTGTCTGTCCCCTCCCCCGGGCTCTGTAATCAGAGCTGAGATGCTCCAGCCACCTCCCCCCCTGTGTATAACAGAAGCTTTGGTAACCATGGCAACAAAACAAACACAGTACACTCTGATTAATGGCTAAAATTTCCTGAAATGACCTCTAAACAAAAAGCTTTTTCCCAAAAACTATAAATCCTACAGCAAAGATCTTTATATTGTGAGAATCAGAAGACCCAGACCTAGATTTTGATGTATAGTATGTCTCTGAAATATTAAAAATGGAGGCACAGTCGCAGTTTAGAAATTGCCCTTCAAATTTGAAGGGGCTAGAGTGTAGTTTCAATGAATGTCAATGGACGGCGTGAGCTGCAAACAAATGGTCATATTGTGAAAACTATCAGGACTATGGCTTAGCCGTGGACATGTTTAGTGGCAGCAGGGATAGCTGAACGTTTTGATATAAGATTTGTGTAGGTGGGCTTGAAAATGAGGGAGTGGCGGCAGTTTAGAAATCATGTTCTGATTTTTCAGCTTTTGTCACCTCCCACTCTAGTTTCCCCATTCATTCCTATGGGACCAATTTCGCCGCAAAAACGACGATATTTCGTGAACCATTCGGCGAAACGTTCCACAAAATAATAGCACACCATTTGGGAACAATCCGCACGTTTCATTATATTACTTGTCTATGTAGTGTAAAAACTGTGGGAGTAGTTAGGGTGGTAAATTTGGCTATAATAATAAGAATAATAAGAACTAGAAAAGGTACAATTTCTGGGGAAATTGTGAAAGTGTTCTTGCCTCTACAACTGGAGTGGGCGGAGTAACTGGGTGGAGTGGCTTGAGTAACTGTGAAAAGTGTTAAAAAGCTTAATATTTTAAAAAGTATAAATAGTAGTAAAACAGTTGAAGTCCCATCATTAGCTGAAAGAGCTGAACATTTTTTTCAAATATGATTTTTTTTTTCAAAAATGAATTTTTTTTCAAAAATGATTTTTTTTTCAAAAATGATTTTTTTTTCAAAAATATTTTTTTTTTCAAAAATATTTTTTTTTTTCAAAAATATTTTTTTACATGGGGCAGTCATAATGTTTTGGCTGATCATGGGGTGGTCAGCTTTTGTCACTTCCCACTCTAGTTTTGAACATTTCGGCATTCATTCCTATGGGACCAATTTCGCCGCAAAAACGTCATTTCGTGGACCATTCGGCGAAACATTCCACAAAGTAATAACACACCAATCGGGAACAATCCGCTCGTTTCGGTATATTACTTGTCTTTGTAGTGTAAAAACTGTGGGAGGAGTCTACAAGCATTATCAAGTCTAGCAGATGAAGTCACATGCATTTGGGGTGTCTCAGCATCTTGTGTTTACAACCACTGTTTCCTAGCAACACTCATGCCCTGTTTATGCTTCCCAAATACCACTTCATCAAAACTGCCCCATCAGAATTACCCCATCAAAACTGCCCCATCAGAATTACCCCATCAAAAATGCCCCATCATATTCCTCTATTATAAATCAGTACATGGTGTGTCTGTCCCCTCCCCCGGGCTCTGTAATCAGCTGAGATGCTCCAGCCACCTTCCCCCCTGTGTATAACAGAAGCTTTGGTAACCATGGCAACAAAACAAACACTAACAGTACACTCTGATTAATGGCTAAAATTTCCTGAAATGACCTCTAAACAAATGGCCGTATTTTAAAAACTATACATCCTACAGCGAAGATCTTTATATTGTGAGAATCACAAGACCCAGACCTAGATTTTGATGTATAGTATGTCTGTGAAATATTAAAAATGAAGGCACGGTCGCAGTTTAGAAATTGCCCTTCAAATTTGGAGGGGGCTAGAGTGTAGTTTCAATGAATGTCAATGGACGGCGTGAGTTACAAACAAATGGTCATATTGTGAAAACTATCAGGACTATGGCTTAGCCGTGGACATGTTTAGTGGCAGCAGGGATAGCTGAACGTTTTGATATAAGATTTGTGTAGGTGGGCTTGAAAATGAGGGAGTGGCGGCAGTTTAGAAATCATGTTCTGATTTTCCAGCTTTTGTCATCTCCCACTCTAGTTTCCCCATTCATTCCTATGGGACCAATTTCGCCGCAAAAACGACGATATTTCGTGAACCATTCGGAGAAACGTTCCACAAAGTAATAGCACACCATTCGGGAACAATCCGCACGTTTCGGTATATTACTTGTCTATGTAGTGTAAAAACTGTGGGAGGAGTTAGGGTGGTAAATTTGGCTATAATAATAAGAATAATATATATGTGAGATAACAGTAAGTGGTCTTGCTATGCAAGAACACTTAACTAGAAAAGGTACAATTTCTGGGGAAATTGTGAAAGTGTTCTTGCCTCTACAACTGGAGTGGGCGGAGTAACTGGGTGGGGTGGAGTGGCTTGAGTAACTGTGAAAAGTGTTAAAAAGCTTAATATTTTAAAAAGTATAAATAGTAGTAAAAAAGTTCCATCATTCGCTGAAAGAGCTGAACATTTTTTTCAAAAGTAATTTTTTTTTTCAAAAATGAATTTTTTTTAATCAAAAATGATTTTTTTTTCTTCAAAAATGATTTTTTTTTCAAAAGTAATTTTTTTTTTCAAAGGTAATTTTTTTTTTCAAAAATGAATTTTTTTATTTCAAAAATAATTTTTTTTTCGAAATTATTATTTTTTTTAAAGTAATTTTTTTTTCAAAAATAATTTTTTTTTTTTCAAAAATATTTTTTTTTTCAAATATATTTTTTTTTCAAAAATAATTTTTTTTTTAAAAGAAATTTTTTTTTCAAAAATATTTTTTTTTTTCAAAAATAATTTTTTTCTTCAAAAATATTTTTTTTTTCAAAAATATTTTTTTTCAAAAATGATTTTTTTTTTTTCAAAAATTATTTTTTTACTTTTTTCAAAAATTTTTTTTTTTTTTCAAAAATATTTTTTTTTTTACATGGGGCGGTCATAATGTTTTGGCTGATCATGGGGTGGTCATAATGTTTTGGCTGATCATGGGGTTGTCAGCTTTTGTCACTTCCCACTCTAGTTTTGAACATTTCGCCATTCATTCCTATGGGACCAATTTCGCCGCAAAAACGTCATTTCGTGGACCATTCGGCAAAACATTCCACAAAGTAATAGCACACCAATCGGGAACAATCCGCTCGTTTCGGTATATTATTTGTCTCTGTAGTGTGAAAACTGTGGGAGGAGTCTACAAGCATTATCAAGTCTAGCAGATGAAGTCACGTGCATTTGGAGTGTCTCAGCATCTTGTGTTTACAACCACTGTTTCCTAGCAACGCTCATGCCCTGTTTATGCTTCCCAAATACTGCTTCATCAAAACTGCCCCATCAGAATTACCCCATCAAAACTGCCCCATCATATTCCTCTATTATAAATCAGTACATGGTGTGTCTGTCCCCTCCCCCCGGGCTCTGTAATCAGCTGAGATGCTCCAGCCACCTCCCCCCCTGTGTATAACAGAAGCTTTGGTAACCATGGCAACAAAACAAACACTAACAGTACACTCTGATTAATGGCTAAAATTTCCTGAAATGACCTCTAAACAAATGGCCGTATTTTAAAAACTATACATCCTACAGCGAAGATCTTTATATTGTGAGAATCACAAGACCCAGACCTAGATTTTGATGTATAGTATGTCTCTGAAATATTAAAAATGAAGGCACAGTCGCAGTTTAGAAATTGCCCTTCAAATTTGGAGGGGGCTAGAGTGTAGTTTCAATGAATGTCAATGGACGGCGTGAGTTGCAAACAAATGGTCATATTGTGAAAACTATCAGGACTATGGCTTAGCCGTGGACATGTTTAGTGGCAGCAGGGATAGCTGAACGTTTTGATATAAGATTTGTGTAGGTGGGCTTGAAAATGAGGGAGTGGCGGCAGTTTAGAAATCATGTTCTGATTTTCCAGCTTTTGTCATCTCCCACTCTAGTTTCCCCATTCATTCCTATGGGACCAATTTCGCCGCAAAAACGACGATATTTTGTGAACCATTCGGCGAAACGTTCCACAAAGTAATAGCACACCATTCGGGAACAATCCGCACGTTTCGGTATATTACTTGTCTATGTAGTGTAAAAACTGTGGGAGGAGTTAGGGTGGTAAATTTGGCTATAATAATAAGAATAATATATATGTGAGATAACAGTAAGTGGTCTTGCTATGCAAGAACACTTAATAATATATATGTGAGATAACAGTAAGTGGTCTTGCTATGCAAGAACACTTAATAAGAGAAAAATAAAAATAAAAACAAGGAAACTATATATACAGAGAGAGTGAATATATATATATATATATATATATATATATATATATATATATATATATATATATATATATAATTAGTAAAAAACAAATATTTATAAACAAATATTAGTAAACTAATATTGAAAAAAACGTAAAAAACTTAAAAAATTAGGGAACAGGAGCTCGAGAGGTGTCACATATCAACTGTACAAATAATCTCATCATAAAGTGTACAAGAGAAAGACAATGGTACAATACAAATATTTACAATGGACTGGTGAACTACAGGTACAGAACTATATAAGCAAGGATAGGACCGGGTCATAGACAGAGAAAAGAATAGCGTGAGGGGGAGGTTGTTATGCTAAAAGTCGCTTATGAAGCAATTTAAGTTGAACACAATATTGAGTCCCTTTGGCACAAGGGTGTCCATGGAATATATCCATTTGGACTCTAGTTGGCTTAAAATTCTCACTTTGTGCCCCCCTCGCCATGGTCTAGTGTAGGGTTCGATCCCCCAAAATTTCAAATGCCTAGGGTCTCTATTGTGATGTTTATCGAAATGCCTAGAGACATTATGTTTGTCGAAACCGATTTTTATATTTTGGACATGCTCCTTAATATGAATTCTTAGTAGTCTTTTAGTGCGGCCTACGTACTGGAGGCCACAACTGCACTCCAATACATAGACCGCCCCTTCAGTATTACATCCAATGAACTCGTTAATATTAAATTTGGTACCGTTGCTGTTTGATTGAAACGAGGATACTTTTTGATTCGGGTGTTTCGTTCGAATACAGGCGTAGCAGCGTTTACAAAGATAAAATCCTTTGCCGGTGAAGAAAGAGAATAGTTTTTTGGGGGGATCAATCACGCTTTTGACCAATCGATCTCTCAGGGTGGATGCCCTTTTGTAAATAAATTTAGGTTTTTCTGGTAGTATTTCTCTCAGGCCTTTGTCCGATTTGAGGATATGCCAGTGACGGGATATAATACTTTCAATCTTTTTGTCTTGGAAGTTGTAGTCGAGGACTAGAGGAACCTAATCCTGTTGGCAGATGGATATCTTATCCTCAAGTAGTTCCTGTCTTTGCATCCGTCCTACCTCTGTTATTTGATCGTTTATAAATTCTTGGTCATATCCTTTATTCATAAACCTTTTCCCAATCAACTTAGCTTTCGCATAAAAGTCTTCATCTAGAGTACAGTTGCGTCTTAGTCGCATTATCTGGCCTTTAGGGATGTTAAATAGCCAGTTTCTGTGATGGCAACTACTTAGAGGCAAATAGCTGTTACGGTCGACATTTTTGAAAAAAGTCTTGGTAATATATTGGTTGTTGATACGTGAGATCTCTAAGTCAAGAAATGGAATAGACTGTTCTTCAATTTGCCAAGTCAATATAATATTATTGGCATTATTATTCAATTTGAGAATGACGTTAAAAGATCCCGTTCGCCTTCCCATAAAATAAAAATATCATCAATATACCTTTTGAACATACAAAGTTCTTTAGGGGGATCTGAGAACACCACTTCCTCTTCCCATTGGGACATAAAAAGTCCTGCAACGCTGGGGGCAAATTTCGCCCCCATAGCTACTCCTGTCTTCTGATAATAAAATTTTTTACAATACCAGAAGTGACTATGTTTCAAGCAAAAATCTAAGCACTTAATGAGAAATTTCCTTTGGTAAAGGGGAAGCTTAGTAAATTTTCTCAGACCCCACTTCGCAGCCTCACAGGCCGCAAAGTGGGGTATGATTGTATAGAGTGATGACACGTCGGCCGTAGCCATCCAAATAGTACCAGTGTCATCTCTCTTTTCAAGTAGCTGAAGCATTTGTTTCGTGTCTCGCAGATAGGCTTTCGTGCTTTGTACTGCAGGCTGAAGGTACTTATCAATATACTCGCCCAGTCTTGCTGTAATTGATTCTATACCATTGACGATTGGTCTAAAAGGAGGGTCAATTTTATCCTTATGGATTTTAGGTAATGCATAGATTATTGGAGTTCTGCAGGCCTCCGGAACCAGATATTTAGCTTCTTTTTTATTGAGTATACATTTTTTAAGTCCCAATTGGACTACTTGTTCGAGTACTTTCTTCCATTTAAATATACAGTTATTGGGGAGTATGGCATATGTATTCTGATCTCCTAGTAGCCTCAACATGCCTTTGTGGTATTGTTCAGTGGTTAGGATTACAATGCCACCACCTTTATCTGAAGGCCTAATAACAAGGTTCTTTCTTTTAATAAGCTTTTGAATTCCAGTTCCTCTCTTTTTTTATATGTTAAGTTCTTAATTCCTTCCATCACCAGGTCCTTGAAAGGTCCATTGCATGCCATTGCTGAGCCTATCATCTACTAGGACCCCCAGGTCCTTTTCCATCCTAGATTCCCCCAGAGGTTCTCCCCCCAGTGTATAGATTGTATTCATATTTTTGCCACCCAAATGCATTATTTTAAATTTTTAAAATTAATTTGTAACCACGTCTACGGGCTTTCCTTTATCTAGATGGCAACTCCCCTCCTCATAGAAGGTGTCAGAAAAGAGCCTGTCAACATCGGAAGGTTCCTGTGCGTTTGCGCGGCGGAGCCGCGCTTCGGCGCATGCGCGTTAGCAAAGTAGCGGCACACACGGGTTCACTACACGGCGTAACGGCGTAATGGCGTACGAACGTTCGCTCGTCAGCGTCACGCCCCCTTTCTGGCCTATATAAGGACTGACTTGTGCCCTGTTTAATTGCTGGTTTGTCTTTCAGCTTCCAGTGTTCCGTTCCTGATTCCTGCTTCTTGTGTTTACCTGTTTGACCCGGATTTGCCTGACCTACCTTGTCTCTCTCCAGCATTTTGACCTCGGCTTGTTTAAAGGACTTTCCCACGATCTGCTTCCAGTGTTTGACCCTCTGCCTGTCTCCGGATTCTCCTGCCTTCTCGTGTATGACCCCGGCTTGTTTAAACGGACTTCTCTGCTGACATCTCCAATCCCCTACCTCTGGCTTGCCTTCAGGATTCCTCTACTTACCATCTGCTGTGTTTGACCCTCGGCCTGCTTCAAGGACTTCCTCATCTACCAGTCTCCAGTATTAAGTTATCGGTCTGCATCATAGACTCTCCACTACTGGGTTCTCTGTGCCTGATCTCCTGCACTTACCCCAGCTCCCATTGTGTTTGCGGGTTAGAACCCCGGCCGGGTCTTCTTCTCCAGCTCTGGGTCAGAGCCACCGTTGCTCTCATCTCTGCGTGACTGAAGTCCTCCTCTCAAGAAGCTTCCTGCCTGCAGGCGACCCGTGCCTCTCTGTGCCCTACACCCTCTGTACCACTACCAGGGGTGTGGTGCGCTTAGCCGCAAGGGAAGCCACTCCCAGCATCTCGGCCTCGGTGAGTACCCGTGATAGTACAAACCAGCCAGATGTCTGAGGCCGACAGAGTGGGTTCCCCTCTCGAAGCTCTATGCCAGCAGGTAACGACCCTTACGCAAGCAGTCCAGAGGCTACAAGATGGCTATTTCCAACTAGAAGGTCGTCTCCAGCACCTAATCTTATCTCCCGGGGATGCAACTTCCACATCCCCCAGTGGGGCCAGCTCTTCACAAGATCACTCCAGCACAGCTCCTGCAGTTGTTATGACTCTCCCAGAACCTAGGGTGCCCACACCCGAACGATTTTCCGGAAATCGGAAGAGGTTTAGAGCATTTAAAAACGCCTGCTTGTTATACCTGGCTCTCCAACCTAAGACTTTCAGCTCTGAGACAGTAAAAGTAGGGTTCATCATTTCCTTGTTGTCCGAAGAACCCCAAGCTTGGGCTCACAACCTCCTGGAGCAGAAAAGTCCCTTACTAAACTCCGTGGAAACCTTCTTTGAATCTATGGGAAGATTATATGATGATCCCCAACGCATAGCCACGGCCGAGTCCATCTTACATACCTTAGTCCAGGGAAAAAGACCGGTGGAGGACTATACGGTCGAATTTCGGAAATGGTCAGGGGACACTGGATGGAATGAGGCGGCTCTCAAATACCAGTACCGCCAGGGACTCTCAGAGACTCTCAAAGACGAATTGGCACGTGTGGATTCTCCTTCCACCCTGGAGGAGTTGATCCAGCTAGCCATAAAACTAGACAGACGTCTACGGGAACGACGTTCTGAACGTCTTCAATCTCCTCGGCCTACATGGATGCTACCCAGGGTCCCCACAGGTCATCCTCTTCCTGCAGTTCCTTCCTCCTCTACCTTGGAGAGCGAGCCAATGCAACTGGGACTGATCCGGGCTCCACTTACACCTGATGAGAAACAACGCCGGCGGGAGGCCAATCTCTGCCTATACTGTGGAGGGTCAGGCCACTTTTTGCGCAACTGTCCTATAAGACCCAGTAAGTCCCAATTACAAACAGCTATGAACTTTCAAGTCAATGGTTCAAGTACAACTCATCTTGTCCTTCCTGTCTCCCTACAGGTGGCAGGCGAGGAGATCCGGCTACCAGCCATTATTGATTCTGGCGCCTGCAGCTGCTTCCTGGATACATCCCTATCTCGAAGTTTACGCATCCCTCTGCAAAATAAAAGACAAAGGCTCCAAATCCACCTGGCCGATGGATCATCCCCCTGTTCCGGGCCTGTTACCCAAGAAACTAAACCCATTCTCACCATCACAGATTCAGGACATCAAGAATTTCTGTGCTTTGACATCATCTGCTCCCCCATGTTCCCTATCATCCTGGGACTTCCATGGCTGCAAGCTCACAACCCCCATATCAATTGGAGTGAGAAGAAGATCTCCTTCTCTTCGGCTTACTGCTCCCAGCACTGCTTCACCTCTGGTCCTGTCTGCACAGCTTCCTGTCTAACTGTCCAGCCAGTTCCTGATCACCTTCAGCACGTCCCTGCAGCCTACCATGAATTCCTGGACATTTTTGACAAAAGGAGAGCTGACAGTTTGCCTCCTCACCGACCATACGACTGTCCCATTGATCTCTTACCTGGTTCCGAGATTCCTTTTGGTCGTATATTCCCTCTATCAGAAAAGGAGTTGGAGGCTCTGCGGTCCTACATCAACGAAAACCTTGAAAAGGGATTCATTCGTCCTTCCTCTTCTCCGGCTGGAGCAGGGATTTTCTTCGTTGAAAAAAAAGATGGTACTTTAAGGCCTTGTGTGGACTACAGGGAGATCAACAAGATCACCATCAAGAACCGTTATCCACTTCCCCTCATCCCAGAACTGTTCCAACGGTTTCGAACCGCACGAGTTTTCTCTAAACTTGACCTAAGGGGCGCCTACAACTTGGTGCGGATACGCCCAGGGGATGAGTGGAAAACGGCTTTTAGGTCTAGGTTCGGACATTTTGAATATCTAGTGATGCCATTCGGTCTGTGCAATGCCCCAGCTACATTCCAACACCTAGTAAATGATATTTTTCGTGAATACTTAGATGACTTTGTGATCGTTTACCTTGACGATATTCTGATTTTCTCTACAACCATTGAGCAACACCAGGTCCATGTGAAGAAGGTACTCACGATCCTCAGGAAGCACGGACTTTACCTAAAGGGAGAGAAATGCGAATTTGAAAGAACAGTAGTCCAATTCCTAGGGTTCATTATCTCCACTGAAGGGGTCTCAATGGATCCTCAGAAAGTGAAGTCTATCCAAGAATGGCCAGCCCCTACAGACAAAAAGGGGGTCCAACGATTTGTGGGCTTTGCCAACTTTTATCGCAGGTTCATAAAAGGATTTTCATCGATCATTTCTCCCATAACCCAACTGACTCGCCAGCAAAGTCGATTCCAATGGTCCTCAGAAACTCAGGAAGCATTTGATAAACTGAAGAATCTATTTACTTCTGCCCCGGTACTACTGCATCCAGACCCCGCTTTTCCCTATGTGTTGGAAGTAGACGCCTCAGAATCCGCTTTAGGAGCAATTCTATCCCAAAGACGAGGCCAGAAGGCCCTTCTTCATCCTGTGGCATTTGCCTCCCGGAAACTGTCCCCGCCGGAAAGGAACTATGACGTGGGGGAGCGTGAACTACTGGCCATCAAATTTGCTCTTGAGGAGTGGAGATATCTTTTGGAGGGCGCTTCTCACCCCATTATGATCTTCACAGATCACAAGAACCTGGAGTACCTCAGAACAGCAAAACGCCTCAGACCCCGGCAAGCCCGCTGGGCCTTGTTCTTCTCCAGGTTCAACTTTCACATTTCCTATCGGCCTGGTTCCAAGAATGGGAAAGCGGACGCCCTATCTCGAATGTTCCCAGAAACCTCTCAAACAGCAGAACCTGGTACTATTCTATCCTCACAGAATTTTCTTTGTTCAATCCAGCCAGATCTAAGAACTGCCATTGAACAGGCCTCCAGCCAATGCTTAAACCCTGAAGTACCCACACTGAGGAAACAGGATGGTTTACTATGGGCCCAAAACAAAATATTTGTTCCAGCGCAAGTAAGACCCTTGGTACTAAAGACATTTCATGATAACAAATTTGCAGGACATTTCGGGGTACAAAAGACCTCGGAACTAATACATCGTTCCTTCTGGTGGCCAGGGTGGAGTCAGGACTGTAAGAACTACGTAAACTCTTGTATTATTTGCCAGCGCAGCAAGGGATCCAATGCAAAAGCCTGGGGTCTATTAAGACCATTACCCATTCCAGAGCAACCCTGGAAGGAAGTGGCTATGGACTTTATCGTTGACCTACCACCTGCTGAAGGATTCTCCACCATTCTGGTAGTGGTCGACCGCCTTTCAAAAATGGCCCACTTCTTACCCATGAAGGGCACACCCTCTGCCTCAGATACCGCGGATATATTCATCAAGGAAGTGGTTAGGCTACATGGAGTACCCGTTAGCATTGTGTCTGACAGAGGAGTCCAGTTCACCTCAAAATTTTGGAGAGACCTTTGTAAATCCCTGGAAATCAAGGTATGCCTATCCTCAGCATATCATCCTCAAAGTAATGGCCAAACAGAGAGGACGAACCAAACGCTGGAACAATATCTGCGCTGTTTCTGCTCGTGCTCTCAAGACAACTGGGTTTCACTCCTCCCCTGTGCAGAATTTGCCTATAATAATTCCATACATACAGCAACCAATCAAACTCCTTTCTGGGCTAATTATGGATTTCACCCTTCTTTTTTGCCTAATTCTTTTTCAGAAGTATCAGTTCCCGCGGTGCAAGACCGAATAAATTCCATTCAAGCCAATTTTCAAATAATTCAGGAAACTATGAAGAAGGCTCAGGACAGCTACAAGAAATACTATGACAGGGGGAGGAGGAGCAACCCAATTTTTAAGATTGGGGATGAAGTCTGGCTATCTGCAACAAACCTCAAACTTTCTTGTCCTTCACGCAAATTAGGCCCAAGGTTTATTGGTCCCTTCAAGATAAAGAGAGTAGTGAACCCCGTGGCCTTTGAACTCTCTTTACCCAGCTCTTACAGAATTCATCCTGTCTTCCATACTTCCCTTTTGAAACCAGTAACTCCCAGTTCGTTTCCAGGAAGGGAGAAGTTGCCACCTCCTCCAATTAATATTGAAGGCGAAGATGAATTCGAGGTTGAGGCTATAATGGACTGTAGAAGGAGGGGGGGTCATATCCAGTACCTGGTCAAGTGGAAGGGGTACCCCCCAGAAGATAATTCTTGGGAACCCTCCTCCAATATACACGCCCCACGGTTAATACAAACATTCCACAAGAAATATCCGGGAGTACTGGCCAGATTGGGCACCCGGAGGTTGCCCTTTGGGGGGGGGCACTGTCAGAAAAGAGCCTGTCAACATCGGAAGGTTCCTGTGCGTTTGCGCGGCGGAGCCGCGCTTCGGCGCATGCGCGTTAGCAAAGTAGCGGCACACACGGGTTCACTACACGGCGTAACGGCGTAATGGCGTACGAACGTTCGCTCGTCAGCGTCACGCCCCCTTTCTGGCCTATATAAGGACTGACTTGTGCCCTGTTTAATTGCTGGTTTGTCTTTCAGCTTCCAGTGTTCCGTTCCTGATTCCTGCTTCTTGTGTTTACCTGTTTGACCCGGATTTGCCTGACCTACCTTGTCTCTCTCCAGCATTTTGACCTCGGCTTGTTTAAAGGACTTTCCCACGATCTGCTTCCAGTGTTTGACCCTCTGCCTGTCTCCGGATTCTCCTGCCTTCTCGTGTATGACCCCGGCTTGTTTAAACGGACTTCTCTGCTGACATCTCCAATCCCCTACCTCTGGCTTGCCTTCAGGATTCCTCTACTTACCATCTGCTGTGTTTGACCCTCGGCCTGCTTCAAGGACTTCCTCATCTACCAGTCTCCAGTATTAAGTTATCGGTCTGCATCATAGACTCTCCACTACTGGGTTCTCTGTGCCTGATCTCCTGCACTTACCCCAGCTCCCATTGTGTTTGCGGGTTAGAACCCCGGCCGGGTCTTCTTCTCCAGCTCTGGGTCAGAGCCACCGTTGCTCTCATCTCTGCGTGACTGAAGTCCTCCTCTCAAGAAGCTTCCTGCCTGCAGGCGACCCGTGCCTCTCTGTGCCCTACACCCTCTGTACCACTACCAGGGGTGTGGTGCGCTTAGCCGCAAGGGAAGCCACTCCCAGCATCTCGGCCTCGGTGAGTACCCGTGATAGAAGGTTAATAGATTGGTTTGGCAAGAACACTTCTTCATGAATCCATGCTGATTACTGTCAATGATACCGTTCTCATTACTAAAATCTCATATATAGACCCTTATTATGCCCTCCAAGAGCTTGCATACTATTGATATTAGGCTAACTGGTCTGTAATTCACAGGGATGTATTTTTGGCCCTTTTTAAATATTGGTGCTACATTGGCTTTTCTTCAATCAGCTGGTACCAGTCAGTCTGTCAGTAAAAATTAGGAACAAATGGTCTGGCAATTACTTGACTGGGTTCCCTAAGTACCCTCGGATGCAAGCCATCTGGTCCCAGTGATTTATTAATGTTGTTTCCCAAGTTTAATTTTAATTCTGTCCTCTGTTAACTATGGAGGTGCTTCCTGTGATGTGTCATGAGGATAAACACTGCAGTTTTGGTTACTGAAGCCCCCGGATTCCCTCGTGAAGACTGAGGAGAAGAATAAATTCAATACCTTCACCATCTCCCCATCCTTTGTAATCAGATGTCCTTCCTCATTCTTTATGGGGCCGATATGGTCTGTCCTCCCTTTTTTACTGTTTACATACTTAAAGAATTTCTTGGGATTTTTTTTGCTCTCCTCCGCTATGTGTCTTTCGTGTTCTATCTTAGCTGCCCTAATTGAAAAAATTACTTTTGGAAGGTTATACTTTATTTTTCCTTCTCCCTCCCTTCCACCCTGAACAGCTCAAAGTCTTATACTCAACTGTAGAAGTTCACCGCTCAAGAACGATTACCCCTCCCAAAATCAGCTGTCTCCACAATCAAACAGGGTGCTGGCTCTGTTTGCAACAGAAAATGAAATAGAAAAAATGTATAGTTGGATAGCTGCACTCCAAATATTCACCTTTATTGAAATTTTTTTTTTAAATCAAGGCATCAAGGGTAAGTACAGAATAACTGCACAGCCGCTGACATGTTTCACACCAGACACGGTGCTTAGTCATAGCTAAAGTGCAGAATATACATACAAAGATATATATACACATCCAAGTAATTAGACAAATAGAAAAAGCATGTATGTCATAAATAAAAATATGGAAAGCACCTGTGAGCATCCAGAGTCCAAAGTTTAACCACTAAGCAGATGGAGAGACTCCTCCCCACCTGCTGAAGGTTCACATATTGAAAATGCATTTAATATAAAACATGAACAATCTTGTATTCGGGAAAAAGGAGACACCAGTGCAACCTAAAAAGAAAAAAGACATAACACATAAAAAATGTCATCTACCAACAGATCAACTTAAATTGGTGAATGACAATCATAACTATAAATGGGAACAAAACACCTTGAAATACCTAGGGATAAATCTAACTAGTAACATAGATTCTCTATATTCCAATAACTACAAACCCCTTCTCACCACATTGAATAGAGATCTCCAAAAATGGACAACCAAAACTTTCTCTTGGTTCGGTAGAGCCTCAATTCTAAAAATGACAATCCTACCGAGATTGCTTTATCTCTTCAATACACTTCCCATCAAAATTCCTGAATCCTTTTTCACCAGCCTTCTCAGAGCACAAAGACGCTTCTTGTGGGCTGACAGAAAACCAAGAATAAACCCCAATTTACTGTCCCTACCCAAACACAAAGGGGGAATAGGACTTCCGAATTTTAAAAAATACCACCAAGCATCCCACATCACGAGAATCATCAACTGGCATTTCATAGCTCAAATAAAGATTGGATCCAACTAGAACAAACTCTAATTCCTTTCAACTTAACCTTTTATCCATGGTCAATACATTCCAAAACGGATACGAATTTAAAACATCCCTTAGTCGCAAACACACTTGAAGTTTGGCATAAGGTAGCTGGTACCCATAATCTAGCCTCAATACCCGGCCCACTGACTCCTGTTACCAACAACTCCGACTTTATCCCAGGTCTACACCTGAGGAACATGCCGACCCGCACAGCCTCCCAATGCTTGGTAGACTCTAAAATCAAACTCCTGGACATCCTTCGGGCAGAGTGGGAAGGATCACCTCCTGGCACGTGGCTTTATATGCAACTTAAAGACTTCCTGTTAAATAGCAAATATAGATCATCATACAGCCTACCATTACTCCCTCTAGAAAACTTATGCTATAAAAGATCACCAATAACCAATACTACTTCTCTATCTTATTGCTGGTTAAATCAAAACCAGCACACAGATGACTTAAAACACAAAGAAAAGTGGGAAAAAGACTTAAATGTCAAGATTTCCTCTAAACAATGGGAGAATGCCTGTATTATGACACATAAATGCTCTTTAAGCACTAAATATCAGGAGATCTCTTATAAAATCCTTACCCAATAGTATATCACACCACATAAGGCCAGGGGGTGGTCCCCCACAATCTCTGACACCTGCTTGCGCTGCGGGGAGGACATCGGCAACTTCCTCCACATATGGTGGGAGTGCCCACCACTCCATGTCTTTTGGAAAGCAGTAATAGAATGGACTAAACTCATAACAGATTCCAAAATTGAATTCAATGCAGCCACTTGCCTGATTAATGTAAATAAACTCACCATAAGCAAATATAAAAAGTCTCTCTCTAGGCATTTATACTACTAGCTGCTAAAACACTCATACCCCTCCATTGGAAGACCACACACATACCTAACATTAAAGATTGGTTAGAAAGAGTAAATTACATTTACAAAATGGAAGAAATTGCCGCTATGAAGAAGGAAAACAGTACAAACTTCAATCGTACCTGGCATCCATGGCTATTATTTGTTCACTCCTCTGTTTACAACTCACTTACTAACTAATACCTCTTAGGTAACAGATTGCTGTTCCATTATAAGGTTGACAAGAAAAGATGTATTATGTTATACTATGTCTCAACACCACTTAAGCCTTCCTCCATTGTCGGTTAACGAATACACCATCCTATGTATTTGGCTGTTACAATTTTTAAATACCGCTTTTCATTCTAGTGGGATACTTATTACTTATTACAGTACTCCTTACTTCTATTCCCCTTTACCTCCCCCCCCCCCTTCTTTTCTCCCTACCCCCCTCCCCCTCTTCTGTTCCCCTTTATCCCTTCCCTTCCCCTTTTCCTTCCCTTAACATATCCTTTCCTGAAAAAGTTCATAATATATTCATAAACCCCAATAGTTACTTATTCAACCATATGACGATATCCCATCTGCAAACAACAGATACTAAATGCAATACCTTTATATTATGGATATATGTTTTCAAATTGTATTGAATCCAGTTATTGTAATACAACAAGCTTCAATAAACTTTTGATTGTGGGAAAAAAAAAAAAAATGTCACATGTAATAAAAAACTTCCATGCACCAACACATATACAACGAGAGAAGAGACAGAAACGTCTCTCCCCCCTGTCTCAATGCTGGTGCATGTAGCTCATAGATATCTGATCCACTAAAGATAATAAGGTCCTTCCTCTATAATAATTCATATCCATATAATTGTACAGTGACAAAATTTAGATTGCTAGAATCTTCCACTTTTACTATTCACCGCTGTAAAGCGTCAACATCTCCCCCAAAAAATCGCTGAAGCTAGACCACACATGGCCAATAAAAGGCTAAAAAGATGAGAGATCAAAAAATGAATGCTGATATCACCCGGTATAGAGTCGTAACAAACCTGACAAGATAGTCGCTATAATGAAAGACATCCGGGGTGGACATACACATATATATATACATACAAACATGGAGCATACACACATTATATACACATGGGTACATATCCACAGACAAAATAACTAAAAAGATATTAAATAAATAATTAATGTCTGTGGAATACGATAAGTGCACAAATAGAACTGATCATAAATATAAATGTATAAACATGGATATAAATAATTATTGATAATTACTATAGCAAATATCTAGTGCTACATGTGTGCAGCTCCAGAAAGATCTCAATCAAGCGACAAACATAGTGAAAAGTAAGGAAATACAAGGAGAATAGTAAATAAGGAGAACAGCAAAAGAAGGACATATCGGAAAAGACAAAAATTGGCCAAGCAGAACTGAGATGGAATATAATAGCACTCAATGGACAGCCATAACCTCCCATCAGGAAGCATCATGAAAATAAAAAATAAAAAATAAGCATAAATACACAAGCAAACCAAGATGGGAATATTACAGATAAACCTCAAACAAAAAATACCGTCAACATTAACGTATCAAATGTAAGGTGACCAGTGTATAAGGTGTAAAGGTCACTCATAGAAGTGTGAGATATCCCACTCAAAGTTGAGGCCGGTGGGCTGCCTCATATGGAGATGGAATATCCAATAAACCTCCCTTTTGCACAGTAGCCTAAACTTATCACCTCCTCTTTTAGACAACATAACTTTTTCAACCCCCTGTATACGCAGGCTACTGACATCCTTATCATGGCATAAATTCCAATGCCTTGCTATTTTGGTGCAATGGTTTCTAGAGATATCATAAAGATGGTCATAAAGCCTGTCCCTTAGTCTGTGGGTCATGCGTCCCACATATTGTATGGAGCATTGTTCACAGGTGACTACATATATAACAAATCTGGTGTTACAATTAATAAAAGAGGTTGCCTTAAAATCTCTATTTAGGGATCTAGAGTGAATCATATTGCCTCGTAAAATATGGGGGCAACACAGACAACTATTGCCCCCACATCGAAACGATTCTTTAAACTGCAGCTAATTTGAACGTTGAAAGCTGCTTGTAAATTGGCTCAAATTGGCTGCAGTTTAAAGGATCGTTTCGATGTGGGGGCAATAGTATTGGAATTTATGCCACAATAAGGATGTCAGTAGCCTGCGTATCCAGGGAGTTGAAAAAGTTATGTTGTCTAAAAGAGGAGGTGATAAGTTTAGGCTACTGTGCAAAAGGGAGGTTTATTGGATATTCCATCTCCATACGAGTCAGTCAACCGGCCTCAACTTTCAGTGGGATATTTCACACTTGTATGAGTGACCTTTATACCTTATACACTGGTCGCCTTACATTTGATACGTTAATGTTGAGGGTATTTTTTGTTTGAGGTTTATCTACAATATTCCCACCTTGGTTTGCTCGTGTATTTATGCTTATTTTTTATTTTTTATTTTCATGCTGTTTCCTGATGGAAAGTTATGGCTGTCCATTGAGTGCTATTATATTCTATCTCAGTTCTGCTTGGCCTATTTTTGTCTTTTCCGCTATGTCCTTTTGTTATTCTCCTTGTATTTCCTTACTTTTCACTATGTTTGTCGCTTGATTGAGATCTTTCTGGAGCTGCACACATGTAGCACTAGATATTTTCTATAGTAATTATCAATTAATATTTATATCCATGTTTATACATTTATATTTATGATCAGTTCTATTTGTGCACTTATCGTATTCCACAGACATTATTTATTTATTTAATATCTTTTTAGTTATTTTGTCTGTAGATATGTACCCATGTGGATATATGTGTGTATGCTCCATGTTTGTATGTCTATATGTATGTCCCCTGGATGTCTTTCATTATAGCGACTATCTTGTCAGGTTTGTTACGACTCTATACCGGGTGATATCAGCATTCATTTTTTGATCTCTCATCTTTTTTATTCTTTTATCGGCCATGTGTGGTCTAGCCTCAGCGATTTTTTGGGGCGATGTTGACGCTTTACAGCAGTGAATAGTAAAAGTGAAAGATTCTAGCAACCTAAATTTTGTCACTATACAATTATATGGATATGAATTATTATAGAGGAAGGACCTTATTATCTTTAGCGGATCAGATATCTTTGAGCTACATGCACCAGCATTGAGACAGGGGGGAGAGACGTTTATACTCTTCTCTTGTTGTGTATGTGTTGGTGCATGGAAGTTTTTTATTACAGATGAAATTTTTTATGTGTTGTCTTTTTTCTATTTAGGTTGCACCTGTGTCTCCTTTTTCCCGAATATAAGATTGTTCATGTTTTTTACTACATGCGTTTTCAATATGTGAACCTTCAGCAGGTGGGGAGGATTCTTTCCATCTGCTTAGTGGTTAAACTTTGGACTCTGGATGCTCACAGGTGCTTTCCATATTGTTATTTATGACATACATGCTTTTTCTATTTGTCTAATTACTTGGATGTGTATATATCTTTGTATGTATATTCTGCACTTTAGCTATGACTAAGCACCGTGTCTGGTGTGAAACATGTCAGCGGCTGTGCAGTTATTCTGTACTTACCCTTGATGCCTTGATTTAAAAAAAAAAATTCAATAAAGGTGAATATTTGGAGTGCGGCTATCCAGCTATACATTTTTTCTATTTCTTATACTCAACTGTCGATGATTCTACAAGATCCATGGTGTAGCCCACCAGGTGAGTTTACAGCAACGGCATTGCGGCTCCTTCCATGGGCTGCACTGCATGGATACAGCAGGAGCATAGACATGTGAAGGCCAGGTTCACACTTTCTCAGCGTGTCAGCATGCTTGTTCACTCATCTATCATGTGTTTTAACATGCATTGCACCAAGGCAGCACATTTATAGGCTGCCAACAAACCCCATTGTAGCCAAAATTGTATTTGACCCTTTTTTAGAAACATGACTCATGGTAGTGGTGCACTGCAGTGCAGGTGCATTGGGATGCCATTCAAAAGCATGAATAGCATGATTTCGCAACACATTAGTGTGACCCTGGCCAACTTTAAGGGGTGCTGGGGTTTAAATTTCAGGATATGTTTACTAAAGTGCAGTTACCTCCATTCAAAACTTTTATTTTAATTTTAGATGGAGTTGGTTTAGAAATTCAGACTTTATTGCTTACTTCTGTTGCAGTAGTGATGGTCAACTGAGATAGGAAGTAAGGGGGTAATCTCTGCAATATGGAACACATATACCAATAAAAAATTGTTTGCACTTTAGTAAGGAAGAGCAGGTGTAGTGCTACCCCCGCAGGGGCCGCTGGTAATTTGGGCCTATTTCCCTCAGTCACTGCATACACAGCCAGGCACATGGCATTTTCAGCATTCCTCCTCTGGCTCAAAGATCAATCTAGGGTTTTTTTGTTTTTGTTTTTATTGGAACAGTAACTTGGATAGGGATGGATAGGCATGGGATACCCCGGAACTGAAGAAACACACAACTTAAGAACTGCTAGGCTTCTGGCTACTGTGTACAAAAATGCAGGCTGTATTGCATAGCATCTGGTTGCACTGCACTCTCTTGGCTGTCTAGTACAACTCCTGGCTGTCTTGCACAACTCCTGGCTGTACTGGGCAAACTTTTAGCAGTATTGCACGCTCCTGCGCTTAGCACAACTCCTGGCTTCACTGCATTAGCTTGGGAGGATAAAACACCCCACAGTCACTGTTCCTCTGTATAGCAGGATCAATTACTCAGTCAGTCCTAGAATGGTTGGGCTTAAGTCCAACAACTATCTTCTGGCTTTGCTCAGTCTCTGGACAAAGCTTACTTTGGTAGGCCCCCCAAGCTAAGCTTAGCTGAGACCCCAATGTGTTCAAGGACTCCTCTAGCATCTTCTCTGTTTCTCTCTCTCTCTGCCCCAAGGGCAAAGTACCTGCACTGGGTCTTCTTCTTTAGGACCGGACTCTCCCTTGGCTGCCAGGCCTCAGAATATTTATGGGCTCTTCCTCCACCTACTGGCCACAACTCCCTATGGATTGGCCAGAGTTCCATAAATATTGAGGCTGCCTGTCCTGCTCTCCCTCCCACTATACTTCTAGAAGAGAGTAGGTAGTAGCTGAACAGCAGCCTATGAGACACTGAACAGCCCTAAATATTCAACACCTGCTCCACTGTTTACAGAGGAGCTAATTAAATTTATCTAGCAACAAGAAAATCCCGGACTGCTGCACTCTGGAAACGGACATCTTTATTTCATGCGTAAAAATCCAACAAAAGTCATCAGATCATCAGATGCTTACTCATAGCTAAAGTGTGAACAAGAAGATAAAAAAAAACACCAATGAGGAACTGGTGGTAAAACAATCAATTAATTAAATCAATACATAATTATCAGTTAAAAGGACACAGTTGTGGGACATCACAAAGGCCAAATTTCCAACAGTGAAAAGCACCTGTCAAAAAGGGGGGGATGTATATACGTTCAAATGAACATGAACATGAACATCCAGAGGACAGACTTATATAATCTATAGAGCTTAAAAAAGCAATTTATAAACAATAAAATATAGTGATGTGTTGATCTCTTATATCAATATTAATGCCATAGTAGGCTTACTAGTAAGGAGGCAGCAGAATAGAATACAGTGAGGGAAACCTGGTATACAGCGCACCTAATTGTAAATAACAAAAAACATAAAAAGGGGACAGGTTGTTGTTCTTTTAAATCGAGGTTGAAGGTGTAAGGTGTCTTTATATACGTATAAGGCGCCTTAGTAGAATGTGTCCATTGAAGACTAAGATTACTATTGTATGTGTATATCAATACCATTAACGCCCTTAGAATAATAGAATCTTCCTTTCCCTTAGTTATAGTCAACAGAAAAACCCAGCTATCGTTGGTTATACATAGTCATACAATATTGCAGTGACCATGCATATAGAGTATATAATCTTAAAGTATCAAAGAGGTTTCTAGCAGGTATGTGAACCGATATTAACAAATCGAATAGACAGAAAACTATTATTCTCAGTATAGTCCAACAGGATTTATGGATTTATAGATATTAAACAGTGTTGCACGGCACTGGAATGAAGTTCATAATAGGGATACCTCCAGTTTAGTCATCCAAGTTACTGATAAAATTCTAAGACCCCCCCCAGAGGTGGTGATAAGTTCAATTTTCTTTGTAAACGTGAAGTTCGGTGGACCTTTATTCTGAACACTAGACTCCCGTTTGGCCTCAACTTCGAATGGGATGTGTCCCATTTTTACGAATAAATTATATAATTTCTCCGCTGGACGAATTTCATATGTTTGTGCAACTAGTGTTCGAAGTATGAGGTCCTGGGTTCTTCTTACTTATTCTTTCTAATTTTTTTTTCTTAGATTTTCTTATAATTTCCACCTGCCTTGTTGCTAGAATACTGTAATGCATACGCAAATACGACTTCAGTTTAGTGATGTGTTGACCTCTTTTTTTCTTGGAGGAAATTATATAACACTACATATTGATGATATCGATAATTATTTTTGATTGGGTTTTGTTTTACATTATAGCGAGGGATATACATGTTCACGGCGCAATTCATATACCGGGTTTTCATCCTCCCGTGTTTGTTTGGTACTTATAATAATATTAATATACAGACATGAATAGGCTATTTACACTTGCAAGATTTGCTGGTATGACATTATTGGAAACTTTAGAAGGATGTGAGACACATCATCCGTGTGTTCTATTTTTCAGCAAGTGGAGGGAGACTCTATTCATATAAAATTAAAAACCCATATAGCCTTTTGGACTATTTTGCGATTTTTTGGCTATGTTTTTGGTTAGTTGGGGTCTTATTCTTTGAGGCAACACTATGACATTATAAATATATGACAAGTATGTGGGGCTTTAGTTTAACTTTAATTTACTTATTTTATTCTATTTTTCCCTCCAAGCGATGTAACAATTGCATAATTGCATAATGACTGACATACACTTTGATGGCACCGTGTATTTGCGGACACGGGGTTCTTTCATTCATTTTCTCATCTTTATTTATATATTTCTAATTTTTTCAAATTTTCTTTTTTTATCCCCCCCCCCTTTTCATTCCTATTTTTAGTTTTAGTTTTGAAAATGTTTTGGTCTCTCTATTACTAATTTTCATTATAGACGGGAGGCTGCATCTCTAATAACCTTGCGGATTGTTTAATTGTAAATCTGCTACGTCCGTGAGAAATATAATCCATTGTTTCTATTCTGCAGTAAGTTGGGAGAGACTTTGCATATCTAATATCTGTTTAATATCTATAAATCCATAAATCCTGTTGGACTATACTGAGAATAATAGTTTTCTGTCTATTCGATTTGTTAATATCGGTTCACATACCTGCTAGAAACCTCTTTGATACTTTAAGATTATATACTCTATATGTATGGTCACTGCAATATTGTATAACCAACGATAGCTAAGTTTTTCCGTTGACTATAACTAAGGGAAAGGAAGATTCTATTATTCTAAGGGCGGTAATGGTATTAATATACACATACAATAGTCTGCAATGGACACATTCTACTACGGCGCCTTATACGTATATAAAGACACCTTACACCTTCAACCTCGATTTAAAAGAACAACAACCTGTCCAGTTTTTATCTTTTTTGTTATTTACAATTAGGTGCGCTGTATACCAGGTTTCTCTCACTGTATTCTATTCTGCTGCCTCCTTACTAGTAAGCCTACTATGGCACTAATATTGATATAAGAGATCAACACTAGGGATGAGCCGAACACCCCCCTGTTCGGTTCGCACCAGAACATGCGAACAGGAAAAAAGTTCGTTCGAACATGCGAACACCGTTAAAGTCTATGGGACACGAACATGAATAATCAAAAGTGCTAATTTTCAAGGCTTATATGCAAGTTATTGTCATAAAAAGTGTTTGGGGACCTGGGTCCTGCCCCAGGGGACATGGATCAATGCAAAAAAAAGTTTTAAAAACGGCCGTTTTTTCAGGAGCAGTGATTTTAATAATGCTTAAAGTCAAACAATAAAAGTGTAATATCCCTTTAAATTTCGTACCTGGGGGGTGTCTATAGTGTGCCTGTAAAGGGGCGCATGTTTCCTGTGTTTAGAACAGTCTGACAGCAAAATGACATTTTGAAGGAAAAAACTCATTTAAAACTACCCGCGGCTATTGCATTGCCGACAATACACATAGAAGTTCATTGATAAAAACGGCATGGGAATTCCCCAAAGGGGAACCCCGAACCAAAATTAAAAAAAAAAAATGACGTGGGGGTCCCCCTAAATTCCATACCAGGCCCTTCAGGTCTGGTATGGATATTAAGGGGAACCCCGGCCAAAATTTTAAAAAAAAAATGACGTGGGGTTCCCCCTAAATTCCATACCAGACCCTTCAGGTCTGGTATGGATTTTAAGGGGAACCCCGCACCAAAAAAAAAAAAAAAAACGGCGTGGGGTCCCCCCAAAAATCCATACCAGACCCTTATCCGAGCACGCAACCTGGCAGGCCGCAGGAAAAGAGGGGGGGACGAGAGTGCGGCCCCCCCTCCCTCCTGAACCGTACCAGGCCACATGCCCTCAACATTGGGAGGGTGCTTTGGGGTAGCCCCCCAAAACACCTTGTCCCCATGTTGATGAGGACAAGGGCCTCATCCCCACAACCCTGGCCGGTGGTTGTGGGGGTCTGCGGGCGGGGGGCTTATCGGAATCTGGAAGCCCCCTTTAACAAGGTGACCCCCAGATCCCGGCCCCCCCCCTGTGTGAAATGGTAAGGGGGTACATAAGTACCCCTACCATTTCACGAAAAAAGTGTCAAAAATGTTAAAAATGACAAGAGACAGTTTTTGACAATTCCTTTATTTAAATGCTTCTTCTTTCTTCTATCTTCCTTCATCTTCTGGTTCTTCTGGCTCTTCTGGTTCTTCTGGTTCTTCCTCCGGCGTTCTCGTCCAGCATCTCCTCCGCGGCGTCTTCTGTCTTCTTCTCCTCGGGCCGCTCCGCACCCATGGCATGGGGGGGAGGCTCCCGCTCTTCTCTTCTTCTTTTCTTCTTTTCTTCTCTTCTTCTCTTCTTCTTCATTTTCTTCTCCGGGCCGCTCCGCAATCCATGCTGGCATGGAGGGAGGCTCCCGCTGTGTGACGGCGCTCCTCGTCTGACAGTTCTTAAATAACGGGGGGCGGGGCCACCCGGTGACCCCGCCCCCCTCTGACGCACGGTGACTTGACGGGACTTCCCTGTGACGTCACGGGGAATGCCACAGGGAAGTCCCGTCAAGTCACCGTGCGTCAGAGGGGGCGGGGTCACCGGGTGGCCCCGCCCCCCCGTTATTTAAGAACTGTCAGACGAGGAGCGCCGTCACACAGCGGGAGCCTCCCTCCATGCCAGCATGGATTGCGGAGCGGCCCGGAGAAGAAAATGAAGAAGAAGAGAAGAAGAGAAGAAAAGAAGAAAAGAAGAAGAGAAGAGCGGGAGCCTCCCCCCCCATGCCATGGGTGCGGAGCGGCCCGAGGAGAAGAAGACAGAAGACGCCGCGGAGGAGATGCTGGACGAGAACGCCGGAGGAAGAACCAGAAGAACCAGAAGAGCCAGAAGAACCAGAAGATGAAGCAAGATAGAAGAAAGAAGAAGCATTTAAATAAAGGAATTGTCAAAAACTGTCTCTTGTCATTTTTAACATTTTTGACACTTTTTTCGTGAAATGGTAGGGGTACTTATGTACCCCCTTACCATTTCACACAGGGGGGGGGGCCGGGATCTGGGGGGTCACCTTGTTAAAGGGGGCTTCCAGATTCCGATAAGCCCCCCGCCCGCAGACCCCCACAACCACCGGCCAGGGTTGTGGGGATGAGGCCCTTGTCCTCATCAACATGGGGACAAGGTGTTTTGGGGGGCTACCCCAAAGCACCCTCCCAATGTTGAGGGCATGTGGCCTGGTACGGTTCAGGAGGGAGGGGGGGGCCGCACTCTTGTCCCCCCCTCTTTTCCTGCGGCCTGCCAGGTTGCGTGCTCGGATAAGGGGCTGGTATGGATTTTTGGGGGGACCCCACGCCGTTTTTTTTTTTTTTTTTTGGCGCGGGGTTCCCCTTAAAATCCATACCAGACCTGAAGGGTCTGGTATGGAATTTAGGGGGAACCCCATGTCATTTTTTTTTTTAAATTTTGGCCGGGGTTCCCCTTAATATCCATACCAGACCTGAAGGGCCTGGTATGGAATTTAGGGGGACCCCCACGTCATTTTTTTTTTTTAATTTTGGTTCGGGGTTCCCCTTTGGGGAATTCCCATGCCGTTTTTATCAATGAACTTCTATGTGTATTGTCGGCAATGCAATAGCCGCGGGTAGTTTTAAATGAGTTTTTTCCTTCAAAATGTCATTTTGCTGTCAGACTGTTCTAAACACAGGAAACATGCGCCCCTTTACAGGCACACTATAGACACCCCCCAGGTACGAAATTTAAAGGGATATTACACTTTTATTGATTGACTTTAAGTATTATTAAAATCACTGCTCCTGAAAAAACGGCCGTTTTTAAAACTTTTTTTTGCATTGATCCATGTCCCCTGGGGCAGGACCCAGGTCCCCAAACACTTTTTATGACAATAACTTGCATATTAGCCTTTAAAATTAGCACTTTTGATTTCTCCCATAGACTTTTAAAGGGTGTTCCGCGGCATTCGAATTTGCCGCGAACACCCCAAATTGTTCGCTGTTCGGTGAACTTGCGAACAGCCAATGTTCGAGTCGAACATGAGTTCGACTCGAACTCGAAGCTCATCCCTAATCAACACATCACTATATTTTATTGTTTATAAGTAGCTTTTTTAAGCTCTATAGATGATATAAGTCCGTCCTCTGGATGTTCATGTTCATGTTCATTTGAACGTATGTACAACCCCCCCTTTTTTACAGGTACTTTTCACTGTTGGAAATTTGGCCTTTGTGATGTCCCACAAGTGTGTCCTTTTAACTGATAATTATGTATTGATTTAATCAATTGATTGTTTTACCACCAGTTCCTCATTGGTGGTTTTTTTTATCTTCTTGTTTTATTTATCTGTAACTGCACTCACTCACACTTTAGCTATGAGTAAGCATCTTTGTATGTGAAACATGTTAGCTAATGCTATTTTCTGATCGGATCTGATGACTTTTGTTGGATTTTTACGCATGAAATAAAGATGTCCGTTTCCAGAGTGCAGCAGTCCGGGATTTTCTTGTTGCTATAGACTTGTGCACAGTCTGCACCTGATCTCCATCGAGGGTGGACGTTTTCCCCTCACGGTCCACGGAGCTTGCAGAGCGGCATTACCTTTTTCTAAATTTATCTAGCAGCCTGCTCTAAACAAGGGGGGTGCTACATCAGGTTAAGAAGCCCTGCAATGTATTTTTTGTTTTGTTTTCTACTGCCCTTTTGGGAAAATGTCTTTCACTTCCTGCCCCAGTGACAGCGGTCAACAGGAGGGGAAAATCTCCCCTGTTGGTTCTTAGACTGCACTAGATATATGTGAACATTAATACCTTGAACTGAAATTACACTTTAAAGTGAAGGTAAATATCAGAATTATTTCCTGGTTAGACAGGATTTTTGCTGTCTAACCAGTACTGAGCTATATTTAACTTTCTCATCGTTGTAAATATTTGGAAAAAGTGCTTCGCTTATGTTTTAACGCTTCTGCCAAACCCTATTTCTTTAAATAAAGCAAGATTTGCCTCTGGGTTTGACACCTATCCATCATAAAGTAAACCACTGCGTGACCATCGATGATTAGGAGGCATCTCTGTATATAGGACGGTGTTCCATCAACCAAGATTGTCAAGTGGAACTAAAAATAGGGAAAATAAATGTTACTTTTTAGGTTTGAGTGTCACACTTACACTTAGGTGACAAACAGATAACTCAGTCCATCTCAATATAAATTCCCTATATATGATATTGGTAATTATGTTGTGCCCCACTCTTTAAGGTTTTCCTGGTCTCAACAGCTCCGTTGTGATGGATGAGTAGACCTTCCTTCTAATATACGTATCTCAAATGTATTTCATGTCTCCTTATTAAAACCTTTGGTCTGCAACCACTTTACCACCTCGGTGCCACGTCCTTACCCTGTTCAGGTTGTGAACCATGAGGAGTATGAAGTGCAGTCCATCGTTGACTCCCATAGGTTCCATGGGCGCATATAGTACCTGGTGCATTGGAAAGGGTACGGTCCGGAGGAATGCTCTTGGGTCCCATCCTCGGACGTACATGCCCCTGTCCTCCTCTGTGACTTCCATAGACATTTTCCCCTCAAGCCTGGTGGTCCTCCGAGGGGGAAGGGTCATTGAGGAGGTGGTACTGTCAGGGCTGAGCTCAGCCCTTCCTTCTCTGAGCTGGCTGCTCAGCTGTCGGCTAACTGCCAGCTCCTATCTCTCCACAGTGACTCACCTGTTGATGATCCTGTTCGTCGGTCCTGCCTACTTAAGCCATCCAGCCCAGAGGAGCTCTGCCTTTGCCTTGGACAAACATCACAGAGACTATCTCCTACGTTCCTCTTAAAGACTTGCTTGGCTGACATCCCTTCTGGCTCCAGATCCTGCTTGCTGTTCCACTACACTGATCCCTGACCTTCTGGCTTTGCTGACTATCCATTCCAGTTACCGAACTTTGGCTATGTTCTGACTACGTTTGTTCTATTTACTTTTATTATTAAACAAGTGTGATTTAACTATACTTCTGTCTTGGTCTGATTCATGGTTTCTGACACTCCTGTACACTGAGAAACAACCACACCTGACCACTGCATTATGCATATCTGAGTCCTGCACGCTCTGTGTTACGCACTCCTTGCCACTACACTCTCTGTTTTACACATTCCCGAACCCTGTACTGTGAGTGTTACGTACCTGTCAGGCTGCATGCCCAGATAAGGGTCTGGTATGGATCTTGGGGGGGACCCCACGCCGTTTTCTTAAAAAATGTTGGTGTGGCGTTCCCCTTAAAATCCATATCAGACCCAAAGGGTCTCCCCCCGACATTTTTTTTTTAACTGGCACTTTTTTTTTTCAGCTGTCAGCGGGGAAAATCACTGACAGCTGATGACTGATCAGTTTTTAAGGACGCCGCGGCCGGCTTCCCAGCCCGCTCCTTAACAACCAGCTTACACTGTGCCCAATCAGGGGGCAGAATGCACTGTTCAGCACTTGGGCGAACATGTTGCAAATTCAAGTGTTGGGTGTACGGCCGAACAGGTATATGTTGAATGGGCTCCCGTACCTGCAAGAAATCCAGTGAAAGAAGTTCCTAACCCTCTGGTTCCCGGCCATCATTCTGCTATACTGTAGGCCGGGCAGGAAAATGTTAGAGGAAGTAAAGGCAGGAAAAAAAAATTACACCCCGTAAGGCAAAAGCATAATGAGCTAGTATGCATAGCATACTAGCTCATTATGAATAACTTACCTGAGATGGAAGCCCCTGAAGCGACCCTCGTTCTTCTCCTTCATAGCTGCCATCTATCCTGGAGTGACTTCCGGGTATCGCGGCTCCGGCGCTGTGACTGGCCAGAGCCGCAATGACGTCACTCCCGCGCATGCGTGAGGGAGCCGCCACTAACAGCATGATCGCCGTTAGCAGCGGCATGCTCAGTGCGCCTGCGCGCAGCTGTCTATGGCGCATGCGCCGTAGACATCGGTGCCAGTCTTTTGCAAATATCTCCTAAACCGTATAGGTTTAGGAGATATTTGTTGCACCCACAGGCAAGCCTTAATCTAGGCTTACCTGTAGGTAAAAGTGGTCCCAGAGGGTTTACAACCACTTTAAGGAAGATATTAATTTCTAATCGAACCCCAATGCATCGGCACATGGGCACTGATGGGAAGCACTGATATGCAGCACTTATAGGTGGCACTGATGGGCAGCCTTTATGGGCGGCAAGACTGGGCACGACACTGATAGGCAGCACCGATTGGCACTGATAGGTGGCATAGATGAGGAGGCAGCCTTTATAGGCAGCAATGATGGCGCACGGGACTGATGTGCTGCACTGATAGACAGCACTGATAGGTGGCATTGATGAGGAGGCACTGACAGGCATCACTGATGGACACTGAAAGGCATCACAGATGGGCACTGATTGACATCACTGGTGGGCATCTCTGCTAGGGTTGCACTGATAATCACCACACTGATTATCAGTGCAGTCTAAGGATAAGCTCCGGCGTGTTCGCACACTCCACGTGCAGAGCCCGCCAGGAAGTCGGCATGGCACTGTGCTAATCACAGGCAGTGAGACATTTTCCCTATGTGCGGCTGCAGAGATCAGGAGATGTCTCACTGCCTGTGATTAGCGCAGCGCCGTGCCGACTTCCTGGCGGGCTCTGCATGTGGAGTGTGCGAACACGCTGGAGCTCATCCTTAGTGCATACCCTCCATGTGAGCGTGAATAGAGGAATGCCGATAGCCAGCACTTCCTAGTTATGCTGTGATCGGCTGTGATTGGGCACATCTGATCACATGGTAAAGAGCCTATGTCATAGACTCTTTACCGTGATCAGAGATGTGGTGTGTCGACTAACCGCACTACTGATCGTTTCGCTGCACACCCCCAGGGGCGCGCACGAGTGGCTTGTTCTGAATGACGTTATATGATAAGGTGACCAGATTTTTAAAATGAAATCCAGGGACATATTTTTTTTTTTACTAGTAATGGCAGCAATCTATGACTCTTTGCCCGTCTCCGCTGCCCGCCGCCCGCCTCACAGCCTGTCAAGTCTAAAGCCCCATACACACTATCAGATTTTCTGTTGATTTTTTCCTTCAGATTTACCAAAACCATATAATATGAGGTCAAACCTTAGGAGTTTCAATTTGCATGCAATCAGGCAGGCCCTTGCACTACATGGTTTTGGTAAATCTGAAGACAAAAATCAGCAGCAAATCTGATAGTGTGTATGGGGCTTTACTCTTTGGGCCCCGGCAACTACTGGGTGGGGAGGAAGATCACTCCACCAGGGAAGGCAAGGAGATAAGCAGGCAGGCGGCTGGCCAGGACTTGAGCCAAGGCAGAAGAACATGCGAGTGGAGCTGAATGGGCATGCGCCCGAAACTGAAGAAATAGTCCTTCTGCTCTGACCAGCACATGATCATCAGAAAGGGGCACAGATATTGGAAAAAAATAAACCCCCATAAGCTAGTAGGAGCGGCAGAGGAGGGGGGGGGGGTGCAATTCAGATTTTTTTTTCTTTTTATGCTGCACGGGCTGTCTTTTAAATTGCCCCAGCCCCTGTTCAAATTCAATCAGGGGACAAAACTGGGGACAGACTTGGTCCGGGGACAGTGTCCTCAATCCGGGGACTGTCCCCAGAAACCGGGGATGTCTGGTCACCCTATTATATGATGTCCAGTCAGAATGGGAGAGCCATGGCAAGGTGTCCATTTCTAATAGCACCCCTTTGCATTGGCACCTGTGCTCTCAAAATAATGAGCGTTGCATGACTGCGCAATGGTCATTCAAAGTGCGACAGTGCTGAAAGCTGAATATTGGGCTGGGCAGGAAGGGGGTGAAAGTGCCCGGTATTGAAGTGGTTAATAACTCTAATTAAACAGCAGCTTGTATCTGTGTGGGTTAGGATAATGCACTTGTTCCCGACCCGCTCATATGTGACCCGAGTCATGTCCTGGTACAGGGGCAGTGAGCAGATCTGACATAGAAACAGGCAGAGCAGTCATAGAGAGCTCACAGTGCTGGAAGAGATGTGTTTTCCTCACATTAACACAGGAAATGGCAAGTCATTCAATGTTAGTAAATGGATAACCTGTAATGGTAACCTGGCTTCATAGCATTAATATAAATGTTTTGAGCACCTGAAGACCAGGATGTCATAACAGGAAGTTCTCTTCCCCCATCCACCCCTCCCTATACAAGGCTCCTCCCCCTCCCTCTGTGTGTTGATCTCATTCCAGCCAGAGACACAGAGCAGAGTAGAGTGTGGGAGAAATACGCAGCAAGTAAGTGCATCGTCCACGTCTCCTTTCTTATTAGACACGACTCCTTCTCTGCTCTGCATATCTTCTTCTAGAAAGGGAATTCTTACTAAATCAGGAGATAGAAACTTTATGGTGTTGGGCTTTGTAGAAGAATCTGAAATGAGAAGAGTTTGTGTTCATATAACATTCAATCCTATCAGAGACTTGTCATAGAGGAGGATGGGAGCTGTGATCTGTATGTCTGGTGCTGAGAAGTACTGAGGTCTCCCACATAGAAGAAAAGGTCACACTTTTTTCAATTCTCACTTCTCACTTGGCCTCCTTCCTTTTTCTTTTTTTTTTTTTTGTTTTTGTTTCCTTTTTTGTTTTATTTTTTGTTCTTTTTAATTATGTACTTTGTTGTTTTTTTTTTTTTTTTTTGTTGTGTTTTTTTTGTTTTTGTTTTTTTTTTTTTTTTTTTTTTTTAGTTTTTGTTTTGGATAGAGGGGGTGGTTTCACATGGGGCAGATTCAGTTCCGATTAGCTGGGGATCACCCCACAGATCCCCCCCCCCGCTCTGATCAGCGGGGTGACGGGTCCGTGTCCCGCTTAGTACCCACAGCCTAGACCAGGGGTCTCAAACTGGTGGCCCTCCAGCTGTTGCAAAACTACAAGTCCCATCATGCCCCTGCCTTGGGATTCATGCTTGTAACTGTCAGTCTTTCAATGCTTCATTTATTTATTTCAGGTACTTATATAGCGCCGTCAATTTACGCAGCGCTTTACATATACATTGTACATTCACATCAGTCCCTACCCTCAAGGAGCTTACAATCTAAGGTCCCTAACTCACATTCATACATACTAGGGACAATTTAGGCTCCATTCACACTAGCGCGTTTTTTTGATGCATTTTGCATTTTGCAGAAATGCACGGGAATTTTTTAACATGGGTTCCTATGGAACATGTTCACATCAATGCCTTTTTGTTTCTCTGCATTTTTGGAAAGGGTCAGGGACTTTTTTTCATGCAAAATGCAGCATTTTGCATGTAATAGAATTCAATGGACAAGCATCAAAAACGCAAGTGCACCGTTTTTGCACCGTTTTTGCACCGTTTTTGCACCGTTTTTGCCGTTTTTTTTTTTTTTTTTTTTTTAATTTTTTTTAGACTGTAAAAAAAAAAACTGTAAAAAAAAAAAAAAAAAAACGCAAATCGCGGCAAAAACGCAGCAAAAACGCTGCTCAAAAACGTGGCAAGCATGAAAAAAAAAACTCCAAAAACGCTCAAAAGCAACATGCATAGGTGTGAATCGAGCCTTAGACAGGATCCAATTAACCTACCAGCATGTCTTTGGAGTGTGGGAGGAAACCCACGCAAACACAGGGAGAACATGCAAACTCCAGGCAGGTAGTGGTTGGGTGCGTGGGACTTGTAGTACTATTATTATTATTATTATTATTTATTATACAGGATTTATATAGCGCCAACAGTTTGTGCAGCGCTTGTAGTTTCGCAACAGCTGGAGGGCCGCCAGTTTGTGACCCCCTGGCCTAGACACAGACAGAGCCCGCTCTGCTCTATGGGGGGCTGGGAGTAAACCGATTCTGCTGCTAATTTACACCTGACTAACCTCTGATCCGCTCCACCTAAACAGAAGAGGATGGATTCCCTTAGGGTCTGCAAAAAACCCCAAAAAAACCTATCGATCCCACAGGTAGGTGGGTGTAAACGGAAGCAAGTCCGTTTACACCTGATTGTCCATGGGAATGAATGGTCCTTCTGTTCAGGTGAGACGGACAGAGCCCACTCTGCTCTATGGGCAGCCGGGAGTAAATGGAGTCTGCTGTCCGTTTTACTGCTGACTACCCTCCGATCCACTGTGCCTAAACAGTAGAGGACAGATCCCTACCTACCTGAAGGTAGGTGGGTGTAAACGCACTCAACTCCATTTACACCCACCTAGGGCTGAAACAATTAATCGGCAACTAATCGATTAGGAAATGAATCGATTTAACGGCCAGTAACATAATGGGGTTCAAAACTGAAATGAGCCCTTTATAGTACAAAGAGCTAATCGCTACTGTAAATATTACTTTCAAACTTCTACAGTAAAAAAAAAATGAATCCCTTACAGTAGTGATTATTTGCTTTTTTTTTTTTTTTGTAATGGGTTAATTTTAGTGTTTTTTTTAACCCCCATTATGTTACAAAACGTCTTAGACCTGGTTCACATCTATGTGTTTTTTGGTGCTTTTTGCAGAAACGCACTACAGTTCATTTACATGGTTATGGAACACATTCACATCTATGCTTTTTTTTTTAGCCGCTGGGTATTTGGAAAGGGTCAGGGACTTTTGCATTAAAAAAAAAAAAAAAAAAAAAAGGTGCTTTTTTTGGTTCAATAGACATCAATGGAGAAGCTGCAGAAAAGCATGTAATGTGTTTTTGCAGCAATTTGTATTTTTTAATCTGCCCAACAACAAATTGGCCAAAAAAAAAAATGCAAAAACGCACATCGCGGCAAAATCACGTGTGCAAAAATCAAAACGCACAGCAAAAAGCACTGCAGAAACAGATCAAAAGCAAACTGCATAGGTGTCTATGGAGCCTTATGTACTTATTTACTGACACATAATCAGACACATAGGTTGGACTTGATGGACTTGTGTCTTTTTTTCAACCTCACCTACTATGTACTAAGGCAGTGCTGCTCCAATACACATTGAAGTGCAGCGCAATACATAGTAATGCCCCGCCACACATTGTGGTGCGTTGCATTAGAAAAATTGCTGCATGTCAGGTTGTTTGTTTATTTTTTTTTTTTTTGTTCATGCACCCCATTCAAATTTCTCACAATGTATAGAAATGGAGAAGTGTGACTGGACCCTGAAAGGAAACCTGCCACGATGGACTTAAGTCACTGACCTGACTTTTTTTTTTTTTTCAAAAAAATGCTTCTAGATTCAACTGCTTAGAAACGACTATTAACGACCCTGTGTACATGTACTGATAAGATAACCTAGAGGAGATTTCAGGGGCAGCTGAGAAAAATGCCCAACTGCTCCTAAACGTCCGTTTACCATAGTTACATAGTAGGTGAGGTTGAAAAAAGACACAAGTCCATCCTACGTGTCTGATTATGTGTCAGTAAATAAGTACATAAGGCTCGATACACACCTATGCAGTTTGCTTTTGATCTGTTTCTACAGTGCTTTTTGCTGTGCGTTTTGATTTTTGCACACGTGATTTTGCCGCGATGTGCGTTTTTGCATTTTTTTTTTTGGCCAATTTGTTGTTGGGCAGATATAAAAATAACTAGCAGCAGCATACATGAAGCCTAAGGCCCCTTTCACATGGCCGTTCTGTATGTCCGTTTTTCATCCATTGACGGAGGAAAAACATACATTCATGCATACAAAGGTGTTCCTACGGGCCCTACAGTTCCAAAGCAGAAACAATAAATTAAACTGAAGATAATGATGAAAAAAACGACCAATTTGCTAACACACACAAGGTACGGAATCCAGATAGTAAAAAAGCAGCCGTTTAAAAACATAGATAAATCATAATGAACAGTGGTATAAAATAATCAATACATTAGACTATAATATCACACTAAAAACAGCGCTAATGTTGAGCTGAAATAAACATGCATGTGGCCAACTTCACACAAAAGTCCTTTGAGAGTGGTGAGGCGTTTAAAAAGTAGTTCACAAAGTGTTCATAAGTGATCATAATACAGAGTCTCAGTGTGCACCTTCCACCGGTCATTCCAGTTTCACCATGTGAGAACACACTCCCCTCAGGGGTTTAAACTCACCAGAGCTAAGTAATAATGAGCCTCCAAGGAAATAAACATCCAAGCCACAAGCCGCTGCCAACACCACTCCGGAGGATTCACAGATGATCAGAGCTCAAAAATGAATCAACAACAAAAAAGCGCACATAGCGTAATCCTATTTATTGATTAAAAGCCCATCACATCACACAGAGAACCCCCCCCTACAATAAAAATACGTACATCAACACTGCAATTAACAAAGCACATCAAAGGAAGTGTTTAGATGTGCACTTCACCGTAACAGACATCAGCCAGCTCAGCTTCCCGCGTGGCCTACACGACGCCGAAAGTGACGTCTGCGCTCCACCGCAGCTTGATTCACAACCAGGAAGTGGAGATCACTCCTTGGGAAGCTGAGCCTGGTGATGTCTGTTACGGTGAAGTGCACATTTAAACACTGATCTCACCCACCTGGAGCTGTGATACTCTCTCTTGAGTTCCGTCATACTATCTGACGGTTTTAGTGTGCTGTTTCGTCGTAGAAGTGTTGGAATGCATGCGGCGTCGCGCATGTGCACTCCAGTGGGTAGCCAAATGTGATGGGTCGCCATATGTGACGCTACACCGGCCGCTGCGACCTTAACAACTGAGTCATCAGCTGTTCCCCACTGACAGCTGAATGTAAAAGAAGAAAAAGGAAAAAAAAAACAGATGTCAGCGGATTAGAAAAAGGATGTAAAAATTGACATCCGTATCCGTTTTTGATCTGTATTTTTACAAGAAAAAAATGTGACTGAACAAAAAAATCAGAACGTCTGTGAAAAAGGGGCCTTACTGTGCAGGGAATCGCCAGTGGGAAAAAAAAGGATATCTGAATGATGCCTGTATAGCTGCAGGCATCATTCAGATATCCCCACTCAAAGCCCAGGACTTCATATAGGTGGGAAGTGTTAAAGTGAAAATGAACTTTGGTCAATTAGGGTCCGGCCACAATAAAATCTTCCTTCTCTAAGTTCATCCAGTGCCCGGGCGAAAGAACAAACATCCGGTGCCTGTAAGTTCTGTTTTATAAAAAAAAAAAAAAAAAAAAAAAAAAAATCTATAATATCTTTAAGTGATTGTAAAGGGGAAAAAAAAAATTGAACCGCTTGCCGACTGCCTCACGCACATATACTGTGGCAGAAGGGCTTGTACAGGCAAAATCACGTACCTGTACGTTGCCCTTTAAGAGGCGGCCAGCGGGTGCGCGCGTGCGCCCGTGGCAAGCTCCGCGATCGCCTCACGGGGAGGAAGAACGGGGAGATGCTGATGTAAACAGCATCTCCCCGTTCTGCCTAGTGACAGTGTCACTCGATCTCTGCTCCCTGTCATCGGAGCAGAGATCAGTGACGTCACACACTGCCCATCCCCCCTGACAGTTAGTAATCACTCCCTAGTACTGATTTAACCCCTCCCCGCCCCCTAGTGGTTAACCCCTCCAGTGTAATTTATACAGGAATCAATGCATTTTTATAGCACTGAATGCTGTATAAATGATAATGGTCCCAAAAATGTGTCAAAAATGTCCGATGTGTCCGCCATAATGTCGCAGTCACGACAAAAAAAGCTGATCGCCGCCATTTAAAATAAAAATATAAAAAATAAAAAATTATTAATAAAAATGCCAAAAAACTATCCCCTATTTTGTAAACGCTATAACTTTTGCGCGAACTGATCAGTAATCTTATTGCAATTTTTTTTTTTTTTTTTTTTTTTTACCAAAAATATGTAGAAGAATACGTATCGGCCTAAACTGAGGAAAAAAATTTTTTTTTTTATATATTTTTGGGGGATATTTATTATAGCAAAAAGTAAAAAATAATGCGTTTTTTTTTCAAAATTGTCGCTCTATTTTTGTTTATAGCGCAAAAAATGAAAACCACAGAGGTGATCAAATACCACCAAAAGAAAGCTCTATTTGTGGGAAAAAAAGGACGTCAATTTTGTTTTTGTGCAACGTCGTACGACCGCGCAATTGTCAGTTAAAGCGACGCAGTACCGAATTGCAAAAAGTGCTCTGGTCAGGAAGGAGGTAAATCCTTCCGGGGCTGAAGTGGTTAAAAACAAACAGAACCTAGACCTTCGTTCCTCACAATTATCCCATAGGACAGCTGTCATTTTATAGCCGTCATGCTTCTAAGAAATGTAAGGAAGCTATCACCCTATTGTTTGCAAATGGGTAAAGTTCTTGAAGGGCTACACCTTCTTGTTAACGAACACTATAAAGATTTTGTCATACTGTAAGGCCTCTTGCACATGATACTCCTGTTTGAGCATCTACTTTTCAGATGTTTTTTTTTGTATGTATTTTCATGCATACGTGGTTGCACATTTTCACGCAAATTTATTCTCGCGTTGTTGTTCTGCGGTATGTAAATGGACATGAGGCGTAAATTACTGACCAAAAATGCTGATTTTCTGTATTTTTTTTACTGAAGAATGCACGGCGCTTGTTTACGTGTCTGTGTGCATAGGCACATTACAATTAATGGGCTGTAATTTAGCTCAGTAAAAAAAAAAAAAAAAAAAGCTGTACTGAGCTTTTTCAAGCTGCAGTGTGCAAGAGGCCTAAAGAAACCTTAAAGAGTTAGGCTAAAGCCTCGTACACATGATCCGAATATCGTACAAAAAACACCGCTTTTAAAGTGATTGTATGATAATCTGATTGTTAGTACACCTCTTTTGTCTGAAAATTTTCAAAGGGATAAACGTAACTTTTTTTCATGATACCAGATCGTACGATTTTCATTTTAGTTTGTCCGAAAATACAATAAAAATACACTACATCACTTACGAATTTTTATTCTATCGTACGAGAATTTTCGTACTTTAGTAACCTATTTGTTTTCGATGTGGAGACTAGCGTGCAAAAAAAAAAAACCCAGATGATCATTCGTCCGATAATCTCATTGTGTATACTAGGCTTTAGTGCTCATTGAGGGTGCAGTCAAAGCCACAGTAAAAAAAAAAAAAAAAAAAAAAAAAAAAAAGGGGGGGGGGGGGGACGGACCACTTCGGGTATCAGAAAATTTACCTGCAAATTCAGTGCATCAAAGATTGAAAAGTCGATTGCCAGGTTTGAGCCATTTCATGTTATAGCAGGGGGAGGGAGGTTAGAGGTTTGGAAAGGTCCATTGGTAAAATAAGTTGTATAGGGATATTGAGGGATTCTGTAGAACTTACCCACAAATGCCTTCTAAATGTCATGGATCCTTAATTATTCCACTGTTTTTCCACTAGCCACTATGAGTCCAGGTAAGTTAAAGGATAAGGTCACCTTTCTACAAAATGGAATAAATCCTTTTTTTTTTTTTTTTTTTTGCAGGTAAAAAATGTGCATTTAAAAAAAAAAAAAAAAATGTTTGTGATAGGAGCCTGTAAAGCATTGCACCAGCGATTTAGCAGATGTTTAATGTCCTGCAGGTCTCCTGCATACTTTCAGTGTATCTGCTTGCCCGTACATCACATACGGGCAAGCCGATACTCGCTGACAGGAAGACTCAATGAACTACCACAGTGCTCCACAGCCCCAAGGTAGTTCATTGAGAACTACAAGCTGACAGCTGCAATGGATGTTGACTTGTAGTTCATTCAGTCTTCATCTCTAGCAATACACACCAAACTGAGCTTAGTGCAGCTTGTCCCCTAATGCTCTGTTCCATCAGGAGATGGGTTGGAGTCAGTTGAAAAGGAGGATCAGAGAGACGGGATCACATAGCATTTATACACCATGCAGAGGATTAACCCCTTAGGCTCCACAGTGAGTATAATAAGCATGCTTTACTGCATATACAGACTGATTTTACTGTTGTGGGTTCAGTAACACTTGAAATAAATCTTCAGTTTGAAAGTGATTATGCCCTAATTTAGATACATCATTATGTGCATAAAGTTAATAAATATACACTTATAGAGGCACCATCACTATTGACATTAAAAAAAAAAAAATGACTTCCTTTCAAGCCCCTTAAAGGGGGAGGAACAGCATATAATGGGACGTTGATTGTGCCAAAATAGGGGTCAAAACACAATACCAATAAGATCCAGGCTCCTTTTTTTACAAAGATTTAAAAAAACGATAATAAAATATATGTTTTCAATATGTGTAATGAACATCATTGCAAGCCATATAGGCAGCTATCGCATAAAATGTGTAGTGAAGGCGTGCTAGATCAACGCGTTTCACTCATCGTGCTTCTTCAGGATCCAAACCCATATACAAAAAAAATATATGGCTGTATAAATATAATCCAAAACATAATAAGAAATTCAGAGTAAATTTAAGGAAGCGGTAGTGGTGACGGCTAGGGTACAGTGAGAATGAGACCTGGGAGCGCTCACTGACGCTCAGAGGTCTTATCTGCGATCCCAAAGGTGTCGCTGTCAGCCACTCAAAATTTACACAACTTTTTACACATAGCCCCCTGATATCCAGATTAACCCGCACAGAGCGTAGCAATGGTTCTAAGACCAGCGTGAAAAGGAGGAGCGAAAGGGGACATCCCTGTTTCATGCCATTCCTGATCGGGAACTTAGGAGAGAGTAGCAAATTAAAGTGGATCTAAACCCTATTCATGAAATCTGACCTGGGCACAGATATCTGTAGTGTTTACCCCTCTCCAATGCCCGAAGTCCTGTTTCTTTCTGCTGCTCCGTTCCTCTGTTATCAGCATGATAACTTCTAACAAGCTCTCCAACAAAGGAGATGAAGGCAGTTGGAAAATTTGTGTCGGGGATAGATTATCAGAGAACTTGTCTATTCACAGTTCTGCAAGTTTCTTCATTCCTCTGCCTATGTGGAGATGGTGTGTGCATTTCCTCAAATCGGCTCACACACAATATATGCCCAGACTCTCCTCCCACTGCTGAAACAGGAAGAAAAATTTCTAGCACCATGTGCATTTTCTAAAGAGTGTAGAAAGGGAAAGAGAGCAGATATACATGTAAAACTTATGTAGGGAGATTTGTTTCATCTGTGTATTATCTGAGGCTGTTCACTTCACAGGGTGTATGTGAGGGTTTACATCCACTTTAACTTTAACTTTAACCTTGACCTGGGGGCCCGAGTACAAAGCCAAGATCCAAGCTAACGTATGCGGTCCCAGCCCCAGAGTCTCCAAAACTGCCCTTAAGGTAAGACTAGTCCACACCGTCAAATGCTTTTTCTGTGTCCGTAGATAAAATGAGGTATGGCCTAGGTTCAGAGCAAGTGCGGGACCAGTGGATAAGACGAATAGCTCTGAGGGAATTCTCTTGCTTCATGGCCTACAATGAATCATGTTTGATAAGGATGGCATAAGGTGTTTTAGGCGATTCACCAGTATCTTAACCAGCATTTTAATGTCTGCGTTCAACAGCGATATTGGGCGAGAATTCTATGCTAACGTTGAGTCTTTGCCTTCCTTTGCGTGTACCGTGATATGAGCCAGCAAAGGTTTTGGGGGAATCTGACCTCCCTTAGCTATAGAATGAAAGTAACTACACATAGGGCTAAGTAAAAGTTGAAGAAAGGTAACATAATATGCCTTAGTATACCATGGAAATAGTTTTTACCTGTTGATATGCCTTGGGTGTGCAGCTATTGCCTCCGTCATTTGCGTTCTGTGTTTGTGAAAGTACACCCATTGCACAATGAAGCACCACTCTGGACAGCCAGGCTGGCTCCTAACTTCACATGAGTGACAGTGTATGTCCTTGAGGCCTAACCTGCTGCCTGAGGGCCGCATGTGGCCCTTTGGCACTGTTTTGCATCCCTTAGGCCCCCTGAAGTCACTAATCTGTTTCCCTATTGCCCTGTTATAGTAGTGATTTCTAGCAGCCTCATGTAATATGTCTCCAGTTTATTAGTCTTTTGAAGGATGTCCCCAGTATCCAACTCCTATAGCATGTTCAGTCTCTGACAATCTCTTGTATCATGTCCATAGTCTTTGGCTATATTCTGTTGTCTCTGATAATGAATATTCACTGAATTTTATGTATGGCCCTTTGGTGGTGATGGGGTCCACAGATAAGACACCCCCCCCCCCCATATCTGGAAAGTTGATCACCACTGGTGTATATGGGGGCATGTAACAGGATTGCTAATGTCCTACATTTTAGCTGGACAGCAACCAAGTGCCTACTCAGAATTGTGGGGATGCTTTGGTTCATATGCTCCATGTGTTCTTTGGCTCTTTCCCCTATTTACTTCCGTTTTATATATGTTATATGTGCTCTTGGGATGGGGTTTCAATACCTTATAGGTCCACTTATAGCAGAACTTGTACATGGATGCAATTTACTGCTGGTTATACGCAGGATCTTGCTGGCAAACAGATCCTGAGTAAGGTTGTACATACAACAATAAAAAAAATAAACTCTGATCATATACACAAGGTTTTTATGACAAAAAATTCCTGCATAAATGATCAGTAAAATATGTCTTAGATATGATGTGTTTTTTTTTTTTTTTTTTTTTGTGAAATTGTAGCTCTATATCCTGCTGCAGGCTGAATCTTTTTTCATCTCTGTATGAGGCCCCGTTCACTCCTGAGTGACTTATGATCATGCAATTCTGCCTGTGATTTATCAAACGCAATGGCAAATGCGTCTGTTTCATTGCTGAAATTTGGTACATGAGCTTTTTTGGGAGCAGAGGAAGCCTGTTAAAAAATGCACTACTAAATGATACAAAAAACAGCAATGTGCAGCATCATTTAGGCTTAAACAGGGCCTTAATGCAGACATGCATTTTCAATAAAGTGCGTAAAATGCACTTTACGTCCTACAGATTTGAATGCCGTGCATGTTTATGCATCTGTTTTGAAGTTATGCTCTGTGTTTTTTTTTTTTTTTTGTTGTTTTTTTTACGTTTTTGTGCATAAATGCGCACATAGCTGCCTCTCTGCCAAAATCAGAATACATAACTAATTTTAGAAATCTAAATTATTTACTTGTATTGTACTCAACATGTTACACTGTCCAAGATTTGTTTAACTGGCAATTTCATTGTTTTTTTTACGTTGGCACAGGATGGTAGCAGTCAGTACTGTGAAGATGGGGGATGAGAAAGTCTCCTGTGAGACCCCCGAGGGAACAGTCATAAATATCAACATTAACCAGCGGTCCTGCATGGACGGCCTGCTAGATGCCATCAAGAGTGTCAGACTGGTGAAAAAAGATGGACCATGTGTCCAGCCAGCTAGAGAGCCTGCTTCCGGAGTATATCTAGGGGTTGGCGTAAGTACTTTATTGGATCGTTCTTACTTTTTTTTTCTTTCTCTTTTCGTATGGTAAATCGTAATGGTAGTAAAAAAAGCACATTTAAAAAGGAACCTAAGCTGGTCTAAAATGTTTCTAAGGTAACAGCAGCTCTGAAGAGCAAGCACATAGTGGGCTTAATCTTTAAAATGATCTCTGTGCAGCATTCTTGGATCCTAACCCCAGACTGTATATGAGGCATGGACTTCTACCCAAGTCAAGATTTAAGCCACACACCTTCCTTACATTGAAGAGACTGTAAGGAGATAAGCATGCCAAAGAGAAGTATGTACTTAACAATTCCTCGGAAAATGAGTTCTTAGATTATTGGGTTGTGTTCCACCTCAAGATGATTGGACACAAAAAGCAAAGCTTGACCCAGGCAGCCCTCCAGCTCCCAGCAATGTCTGTTTTTTGCTGGTGGTCGTAGGTGATGGACCTGTTGCTCTCTGCTGGGATAGTCTTTCTACTAAGAAATCCTCTACAACTACTTTTGCTGATTCTTAGTGCTCAATAGCAGCAGTTTTCTGGATTGGTCCCTACAAACCAGGACCCTTACAATTTCAGGAGGTCTGTACCCATATCCCAGTGGTAAGATTGGGGAAGGCCTGTAAATGGCATTAAATCTTGCATGTGGGGCTCACCTTGCCAGGTTAATGCTTTGCTTGAGTTAGCTGGCGGAATGCTGTACAGATCCCGAGCTATGGTCTGCTGAAGACCCTGCAGGGTATGCCTGACCAGGACAAAGTAAAGACTGATTGGTTTGTTGGCCCTGCTATGTGCCACATAAGTAACCCCTATTGTGGGGGGAGGTTTCCAGTGCTTTTTCCCTGCCTCTGGGCTGTATGAGGGGCGGGATCTGAAATTTTTCCCTCACTACACATGTGAGCTGCAGTGTCCAGGTCGGTTGGCACCATTGGTTTACATTCCTGGCCTAGTGACATGACGCTGGACATGCTGTCACTGTTTAGCCTGGGACACGAGGGTGCCAATCAAGTGCCTTTACACAGCTCAGCATTGACGCTGCAGATGTGTCCTGTCTGCATTTGCTGGCATGGCCAAGAGGGTACACTGTGCATGTGTGGGCCTCATCTCGGATTCATTCACTTTCGCAACTGGACATCAAACGAGCAAGACTTGTACTACGCAGCTCCGTTATATTCAGCACAGCCCACAGAGGGACCTTTGGCCTCCAGATGGTGGGACACTGAGGTTACTCCTCCCTTCTTGATCCAGTAACCCTGAGTAGTGCACCCTTATGGGCACAGTGGGCATATCAGATATGGCATCATGGGGATAGGGTCCAAGGGACAAAACTCCCACATTCTTGTTAGAGCGCTTTATTTCCACAAACTAAATTCTATGGCAACAGGCTGGCTCTTTATCCTATCCTCATCTGGTTTTTTACTTGCTCCTACAGGGACTTCTTTCCCAGGTACCTTTTTGTGTCCAATGAGGCATTTATGGATGCATTTTCCACTGAAACAACTAGATATCAGTAAGGATTTACTGCGGGACAAACGTAAACAGTCCAGGTCCCCATTTCCACAGGTGCTGCATTCTGAGTTTCACCTCTCTCCACTTTTTCTCCCTTCGCCTTTCAGGACAGCACCTTGGAGAGAGCGCAGCTCCACCTCTAAGACAGGAAACACTGCGTGACAACGCCCCTTTAAAAAGCAGCTGCTTCCACCATGCCGTCAGTTTTAGTGTTTCCTCCGCCATGGTGGAAGCACTGCTTGGGGAACCAGAGGGGCTGCGCTCTCTCCAAGGAGAGGGTTTTGGCAGGACCTCCACGCTTACTCAGACCAGCCCAGCTCCTTCCCAGCTCCGGTGTCCCTTCCTTCTCCGGCTCACAGGAGTAATGGTCTGCCGGACGTTTTCCACCCGGGGTGTTCGGGGGGTCGCGGTTGTGCTCAGTAAGAGCGTCCATGCCAGGCCTCTGCATGGCGGCGCCGAATCCCGGACAGCAGGTGATGTCAGTTCCGGTGGGAGGAGACTTCCGGCGGGGCGTAGCAGCGATTGGTTCCTGCTGCTGGAACGCAGGAGGAAGGGGCGGGTCCTCTGGCCGGGACTTCCTTTTGTTTGGCACATGGAGCCTAGTACACAGTGCAGCAGCTGCGGATTGCACTATGGAGACAGCAGAATCGTCAGCAGCAATGGCGGATGCAGGCGCCCAGGTTCCCGGCCAGGCCCAGGTAGGAGAGGTGCGGTGGCACCTCTTTCCTTTTATATCACTGGGTGTTTTATCTTTTTATGTGGTTATTCAAAACCTGCTGCTGTCTGCTATGGGGTAACAGTTTCCATTAGCAGTTCAGCAAAGGAGTGAGACTCTGGGCACTTAGGGTGTTGGCTGGAGGTACTACTTTTCTCTGAAGCCTTAGTTCTAAGGACCTGGCTTTTTTTTGTTTCTCTGTTTCAGAAAGCTACTGCCAAATCAGAGAGAACAGGGAGAAAGTGCCCCTCATGCAAAAATCCTTTAAGGGACTCTTGGCCCAAACCACTGTGCAAATCCTGCATTGTGGATTTAGTAAAAGAAGAATCCTCACAAGAGTGCAAAGAGCTCTTATCTTCTGTGAGGAAGGAATTAGCAGAGGCCCTAGGGACAGTGCGTTCCCTTGTAAAGCGCGGCCAGAGTTCCAGCCAAGAGCAGAGTTCTCACTCCAGTTTCCCTCAGTCCACTTCCAGACAGGTGGAAAGTGAGTCGGAGGAGGAAAGGGAAAGCATTCCACCCTCAACCATTGATTCAGAGGAGGAGGAGGTGGAAGAAGAGTCAAGATCATCTAGATATAAGCTTTCACTTGAGGAGGTGGATGAATTACTCAAGGCAATTTATACTACCCTGGAGATCCAGGAAGAAAAAGTTCAGCTGTCCGTGCATGACAAGATGTACCTGGGGCTGGAGGAAATTAAACACAGGGTGTTCCCTGTGCATAAAGTGTTAACAGACACTATTAAAAAGGAATGGAAGGATCCAGAGAAAGGATTTTTTTTTTCTAAAGCCCTCAAAAGGAGGTTTCCTTTTGAGGAGAATGAGGAACTGTTGTGGAATAAAAAACCAAAGATAGACGCTGCTTTTTCTCAAGTATCTAGGAAAACTGATTTAGCTTTTGAGGACATGGCTATTCTCAAAGATGCTATGGATAAGAGGGCAGATGGGCTACTGAAGAAAGCCTGGGACTCATCTCTAGCTAATCTTAAGCCAGCAATGGCGGCTACAGTTGTGGCTAGGAATCTGGAGTGTTGGTTAGATCAACTTAAAAATCATGTTGTGGCAGGTACCTCCAGAAAAGACTTATTGGAGTCCTTCCCTACCCTGCTTAAGGCAGTAAAATATATGGCAGATGCCTCTGCAGAATCTATCAGGATGTCAGCCAGGTCCTCTGCGCTTGTTAACTCAGCAAGAAGAGCACTCTGGTTAAAGACCTGGACAGGGGATTCAGCTTCTAAAGTAAAACTGTGCCGAATTCCCTTTTCAGGAGACCTGATGTTTGGGCCAGAACTTGAGACTGTCCTTGACAGGACAGCAGATAAGAAAGCTGTCACACAGAAGAATAAAACGGTACAGCAGAGGCAATTGGAATTCTCACAAAGCCCCCCAAATCGGTTTTACATCACAAACCTGCCAAAGGATCGGGAAAAGGCTCTGGCCATGAAGTCTCTGTTACAGGAACTGATGCAACAGAAGGTCATTTCCCAGGTTCTGAAAGATCAAGAGGGGAAGGGGTTTTACTCCCACATTTTTCTGGTCAAAAAGCTATCAGGAAAGTTTTGCCTGATTCTCAGTTTGAAGGTTCTAAATCGATCCATAAAATACAAAAAATTCAGGATGGATACGATTTTCTCAGTGAGGAACTTGCTAACCCCCAAATGTCATATGGCTTCCATCGATTTGAGAGATGCCTATCTCCATATACCAATAGCTCCCCCATCACAAAGGTTCCTGCGTCTTGCAGTCAATCTTGGGGGGGGGAGATTTGGCACCTGCAGTTTCGGGCTCTGCCTTTCGGTCTTTCCTCTTCTCCCAGGGTATTCACAAAAGTGATGGCGGAATCTTTGGAGCCCCTGAGACTGAAGGGGATTTCAATAGTACCCTATTTGGACGACCTGCTACTGTTTGCAGACTCAAAGGGTCAAGTAGAGGTCAACCTACAGACAGTTCAAACACATCATAGAGGTTTGGGATGGCTTCTCAATCTTCAGAAGTCAAACTTAATTCCATCTCAAAGGGTAAGGTTTCTGGGGTACGAAATAGACTCGATAGAACAGAGCATTTTTCTACCCCAGGAGAAAATAGAGAAGATGCAGTTGACCCTGAAAAAACTTCAATCCAACGCAGAGATCTCTGTAAGACAAGCCATGTCCGCTCTGGGACTGTTGACAGCAGCAATTCCTTCGGTACAGTGGGCCAGGTTGCATGCCCGTCCTCTGCAATCGGATATCCTGATGAATTGGTCATACCAGGAACCTCTGGAGAAGAAATTCAACATGGGGGCAAGAGCAAAAAGGTCACTCTGGTGGTGGAGGAACCTAGGAAACATTTCAAAAGGGCTTCCTTGGGTCTTTCTGGTAACCAGAAGGCTGACTACAGATGCCAGCGCATGGGGATGGGGAGCTCATCTGGAAGAAAAAACGATTCAGGGAGTTTGGACCAAACCAGAAGCGAGAAGATCTTTAAATTGGAGAGAGTTAAAGGCTGTTCACTTAAGCCTCCTCTCCCTCCGGGAATTTCTAGTGAAACAACATGTCCAAATATTGTCAGACAATATGACGACAGTATTATATTTAACAAAGCAAGGGGGCACAAAAATCAAAACCCTAATGGGTCTAGCGCATCAGATCCTAAGATGGGCAGAGAACAATGTGGCCTCTCTATCAGCAGTCCATCTGAAGGGGACGGAAAACACCTTAGCAGATCTCCTCAGCAGGAAAGAAATAAGGGAAGCAGAGTGGTCTCTCAATCAGGAATTATTCGAAACAATTTCCAAGAGTTGGGGTTATCCCCAAGTGGGCCTCTTTGCAAAACAGGAAAACGCAAAGATACCAGTCTTCTTCTCTCTTCAGAGACCGGATCAAGCTCTCGGAGTAGATGCGTTAGCTCACAAGTGGGACTTCCATCTGTCCTACGCTTTTCCCCCGTTTCAACTGATACCAAAGGTGTTAGCCAAATTCAGATTGGAGTCCACGGAGCTAATATTAATAGCTCCTTATTGGCCAAAAAGACCCTGGTTTTCAACCTTGATGAACCTCTCAGTGAAACCTGCTTGGAGATTACCAATCAGGACAGACCTGTTGAGTCAGGGCCAAATTCTCCATCCAGATCCAGCTTACCTCAAACTAACAGCTTGGTTTCTGAAGAACAAATCTTAAGACAGAAGGGTTTATCAGAGAAGCTTATTTCTACCCTTCTTGCAAGTAGAAAAAAAGTGACGAGAGACATTTACTTTAAAGTCTGGAAGATCTATAATTCTTGGTGTTCCAGTAAAAACTTTGATTTTCATACCACTTTTTCAGTTTTGGAATTTCTTCAAGAGGGATTGGAGAAGGGGTTAGCAGCAAGTACGCTCAAGACGCAGGTAGCTGCTTTATCAGTTTTTTTGGAAAGAACCCTGTCAGGGGAACCTTTTTAATAATCAGATTTTTTTAGGGCAATGGCAAAAATAAAGCCTAGACCTGTTGTTAGTTTTCCCAAATGGGATTTATCTTTAGTTCTTCAGGGACTAACTAAGGCACCGTTTGAACCCATAGAAGAAGCATCATTAAGTTTTTTTGACGTTAAAGACTATTTTACTGGTAGCAGTAACTTCCGCACGTAGAATTAGTGAGTTACAAGCCCTTTCAATTAAGGAGCCCTTTATGAGATGTCTACAGGATAGGGTAGTCTTAAGGACGGATCCTGCATTTCTACCAAAGGTGGCTTCAGTTTTTCACCGTACACAGGAAATCATTCTCCCTACTTTTTTGTCCTTTACCTTCGGGAGCAGGAGAAGAAGCTTTCCATACCCTTGATGTCAGGAGGTGTCTGCTTAAAGCGGGGTTCCACCCAAATTTTGAACATTATCTCTATGCATTCTCTTCCTTGCCTAGATGCTGACATGCTGTATAAAAAAATTTTAATCGCCGTAATTACCTTTTTTTTTTTTTTTTTTTTTTTCTAATCTTCTTCTTGGCACTTCCTGGTTTTCCTCCCATGGGAGTAGGCGTGTTTCTAGCCTCTCCCAGACCTCCCACAGTCCCCTGGGAGCTAGTCTCAGGCTTCCCGGCATGCATTGTGCAACAGCGTCATCACAACATCTCGGTGAATGCTGGGAGCACAGCATTCACCGCATCCAGGAAATACATGCTTGTGGGCTTCAAATGCCCACAATGAAGATGGAAACCGCCTTCAGTGAATTTTATAAGTTATTCTTTACAACGAAATCGGACACAGGCGGACTTATTACACAGAACATGTGAGTAGATAATCATGAGAAGAAAAGTTTGTGAATGAACTCCAAAAAAAAAAAACCATAGATAGGTGGACTCCCGCTTTAAATATCTGGAAAGAACAAAGGAAATCAGAAAGTCATCTTCACTCTTTGTTTTAATGGAAGGTACTCACAAAGGAGGTAAAGCTTCCAAGAGCACCCTTGGAAGATGGTTAAAGCAAGCAGGCCGTTAAAGAGGCATACAAATCTTTGGGTCTGGAACCTCTGGAAGGGGTATTACCTCATTCTACCCGAGCAGTGGCGGCATCATGGGCAGAAAGGGCCGGGGCATCTCCTGAGCAAATCTGCAAGGCTGCCACATGGTCCAGTTTTTCGACCTTCATAAGGCACTACCGCTTGGATCTACTATCAGCCTCGGACCAATCATTTGGTAGGAAGGTTTTGCAGGCAGTAGTCACACCCTGAAGTAAGTTTCTCTGTTATCCTCTCCAAGGTGCTGTCCTGAAAGGCGAAGGGAGAAAACCTTAGTTAGACTTACCGCTGACGGTATTTCTATGAGCCTTTCAGGACAGCAGCCTACTTCCCTCCCTTGGTTATCATATGTAAAGTAGAATTATAAGACCTGGTAATTGTCTGATTATATTTTCCAGCATGTCGGAGGATTTCTCGGTAACAACTGACGGCATGGTGGAAGCAGCTGCTTTTTAAAGGGGTGTTGTCACGCAGTGTTTCCTGTCTAAGAGGTGGAGCTGCGCTTTCTCCAAGGTGCAGTCCTGAAAGGCTCGTAGAAATACCGTCACCGGTAAGTCTAACTAAGGTGTTGTTTTTTTTTTTTTTTTTTTTTTTTTTTTTTTTTTCAAAAGCCCACGACTGGAACCTTCGGGGCCCTAGGTGACAAAATTGGAAAGTGCCCCAACCAGCTAAGTACTTTCTGATGCATCTTCATACCGAAGAGGAATTTACAAGGGCTGGGTGCATCTGGACAAGATGTTTGTGCAGTAAAAACCAATTGAAGATGGCTTTCAGAAAAATGGATGGTTCCAGCTGTGGATCCAGCAGTCTCTTATCTCAGTAGTACCCTTCCAGTGTGATGATGTACTGGTGTGTGTTTGTGTATGTATGTGTGTGTGCGCGCGCGCGCATTGTATGATCCCCTGCTGATTTCCCTAAACGTCTTTCAGGACAGCCACCTTTGAGAGAACTTGGCTCCTCCCTTCACAGGAAACACCGCCTTAACTTCAAGATTTAAGTCCCTCCTGCCCCACTTGACCCTCGGTTTCGGTTTTTCCTCTGGTGGGGAGACATCGCTGGGAACCAGGGCTGATCAACTGGGGAGGTTGAAGCTGTTTTTTTACTGTGGGGTAGAAGCTCTCCCTTTCTCTATTTTTCAGTTGACGGAGCCTTGGGCAAGGTACCGTTAGGTCTGCCATTTAGCCACCCCAGCTTCTCCTGAGAGTGGGGAAGAGGCTTCGGGGGCCCCGCTCTCATTCTGTCCAGGGAGGGTGTCATCGGAGGTGCACCGTTCCTCCCTGTGTTCTGTGTGGCCATGGAGGGAGCTCAAGGCTGGATGGAGTAGTGACGTCGCGTCCGGTGGGGGTGTGCACTTCTGCCGAGGCTTTCAGTTCCAGCCGCAGTTTATGAGAGAGGGACAGGCTCTGGCTAGTGCGAGCCTGTAAACGCTTTAAATGTCAGCGAGCGGCTCCGGAAGGTGGGACCACCACGATCCTCAGCGGGAGATGTCCGAGGCAGAGGCGGCCCAGACTACTCCTGGTAATGTCAGCACCAGCCACTAAGGTGAGAGGAATCCTGGGGTGGGTATTCCCTTTTACCCCATAGCTCCATGGGTGTAGACCCCTCTGTTGGTCGAGGGGTTGGGAGGTGGTACTGGGACCTTGGTGGTGTTTTGTCCTAAGGACACTCCTGGTGACACTCTGCTTAGGAGTATGGCCTTACATTTGGTTTTAAAAGTGTGCTGGAGGACTGCAATGCCCAGCATGCCCTTTGTGCAGCAAGCCTGAGGGACTGCAATGCCCAGCATGCCCTTTGTGCAGCAAGCCTGAGGGACTGCAATGTCCAGCATGCCCTTTGTGCAGCAAGCCTGAGGGACTGCAATGCCCAGCATGCCCTTTTGTGCAGCAAGCCTGAGGGACTGCAATGCCCAGCATGCCCTTTTGTGCAGCAAGCCTGAGGGACTGCAATGCCCAGCATGCCCTTTTGTGCAGCAAGCCTGAGGGACTGCAATGCCCAGCATGCCCTTTTGTGCAGCAAGCCTGAGGAACTGCAATGCCCAGCATGCCCTTTTGTGCAGTAAGCCTGAGGAACTGCAATGCCCAGCCTGCCCCCTTTTTCAGTTGGGTTCAGCCCCAGGCTGGCCCCCCGGCAGCTCAGCAGAGTATTGCACCTGCCCAGCAGTCTTATCCTCCGCTATTGGGGGGGCACTAGTGACAAGCTGAGAAGGAGCCAGTTAGCGCTTCTTCAGGCTCCCGGGTAGAGTCATAGGGAGAGGGGTTGGATGGTGAGCCCTCTAGACCCTATCAGTACAAGCTTTCCGTCGAGGGGGTGGAGGATCTCTTGGGAGACATCCGTACCACCCTGGGAATCCAGGAGATGAAGCCACTATCGCTCCATGACCAGATGTATCAGGGCCTGGGGGAACAGAAGAAGTTGTTCCCGGCCCAGGAGGGTCTGGTGGAAGCCATCAAAGATTAACAAGATCTGGGGAGGAAACCCTTCCTTTCAAGGGCCCCGAAGCCTAGGTTTTCTTTTTCACGGAGGACGGTCCGTCAGTCGGTAGGGTACCCAGACTGGACGCAGCCTTCTATCAGGTTTCCATACAGGCATACAGACCTTACCTGGGAGAGATCCCATGGACAAGAGGATGGATCCGCTCTTGAAGGGCACCTGAGACTCTACCTTGGGGCGCACATAGGGGCAGGGATGGGACAGAGACAATCTTGTCCTTTCCCTTGCTCTTGTGGACCGCTCATCGCTGGTTTGCCAAGCTGCATGGAAAAAGCGTCAGCCTTACTACCCTACTTGAAAAATCCTAAACTTTGTATCAACAGTGGCTTAGTGGCTGGCACTCTGGACTGGCAGCACTCAAACCTTAATTTTGGTCTCGGACAGAGAATCGCCTGCTTGGGGCTTGAATTGTAAACCGCAGAGTATCCTGAAAATAGGCAAGGGCCTAGTTACCAATGCCACATCAGTATGTTGTTTTAAAAGGGTGTTCCCGGTCATGGAAGCTTGGGTGGAAGCCATCAAAGCATGGCAAGACCCGGTGAGGAAATCCTCCTTTTCAAGGGGAGGTAGAGGAGCCAGTTAGCCCTTCTTCAAGCTCCCAGGTGGAGTCAGAGGTAGAGGGGTTGGACGATGAGTCCTTTAGACCCTCTCGCTACGAGCCTTCCTTGGAGGAGGTGGAGGATCTTTTGGGAGCCATCCATGCCACCCTGGGAATCCAGGAGTAGAAGCTATTATCACTCCATGACCAGAGGGATAAAAGTCACAGTGGCTAATGGGTTAGCATTTCTGCCTACTAGCACTGAGTTTCTGGGTTCGCACCCCAAACATGCCACTTCATATAGAGAAGGTCTGTTCTTCCTCTGTCAAACATAACTCCTGATTCGGGACTTTCCTAAATTCAGGGCTTGGGGGAACAGAAACTTACAGAAGCCACCGTATGGACTCAGTCTCTGATCCCCCCTCCCCAAACTGCTTAAGGGCAATCAGACCTGAGGGACACTTATCTGCACATTCCCATGCTGGAGAGCTGTCCAAAGTTTATTGGGCTGACAGTAGAACCAGGGAAAGCGTGCGATTCATAGGTGATTATTGAAATGCCCATCTGGACGACCCGCTTCTATTTATCTTCAAACCAAGGTTATGTCTCCTATTCTCATTACACTGCATTGGCCCAGGAGGCTGTGGTTCCCAAGCTGGTACGATCTGGTGTGGAACCTTCCTGGATACTGCCAATCCGGGAGGACCTTCATCTCGGGGTCCATTCTGCTGTCCCCAGGTGGAGCGTTGGATTCTCCCTACATGGCTTCCGAGGAAGAATTGCTAAAGGCAAGAGCTTCTCGGATGGAGAGGTGGCCCTGCTAAGTAGCAGGAAAGGGGAAACCCACTCCATCTACTGGAGACTTTTTCAACAGCTGCTACGCAGAGGGCATTTCCAATCAGGGGTCCTCTTTTCCACAAATATTTCCGTACCAGGTTTTGTTTTTTTAGGGTGGCCTCAAAGTTTCACAGAGGCCAAGAAATTATTTTGCCAACTTTCTGTTCGAATCCTGTGGGTGAACATAAGTTGGATGTTAAAAGGTCGTAGCACCTTTTTGCCAAACACTACAGGTTAGACCTGTGGATCGATGAGGATCGGACCTTCGGGGGGGAAAAGGGGGTCCTACAAACGGTGGACCCACCCTAGGGTTAAGTGCTAGTTTATCCTCAGAGGTGGCTGTCCTGAAAGATTTTTAGGGAAAATCAGAGTTTTGTACCGGTAATGTCTTTTTCCAGGAGTCTTTCAGGACGGCACCGATATCTACCCGAAAAATGTGTTTGCAATAAGGAGGCTGCCCACTGACTAAGTGGGTAGCATCTCCGTCTAGCAGCACTGGGGTTGCTGGTTCAATTCCCCAACATGCTAATGGAGTCCCTGACAGGGGAACAGTCAGGAGGATTAAGTTATGTGTATGACATGTTCTTGTGTCTCCCCAGTGGGCCGGATGGACTCTTAGACTGAGGGTCCAGTGGGGCGGGAGGGGCTTAAATCTTGAAGCTAAGGCGGTGTATCCTGTGAAGGTAGGAGCCGAGGTCTCTCAAAGGCGGCTGTCCTGAAAGGAGGAATGCTGCCTGTGACTCCAAGAACACCATCCCCACCATCAAACATGGAGCTGGAAACATTATGCTTTGGGGTGGGGGGTGTTTCTGCTAAGGGGACAGGACAACTTCACCGCATCAAAGGGATGATGGACAGGGCCATGTACCATCAAATCTTGGGTGAGAACCTCCTTCCCTCAGCCAGGTCATTGAAAATGGGTCATGGATGGGTATTCCAGCATGACAATGACCCAAAACACACAGCCAAGGCAACAAAGGAGTAGCTCAAAAAGATGCACATTAAGGTCCTGAAATGGCCTAGTCAGTCTCCAGACCTTAATCCCATAGGAAATATGTGGAGGGAACTGAAGGTTCGAGTTACCACATGTCAGCCTCGAAACGTTAATGACTTGGAGAGGATCTGCAAAGAGTAGTGGGACAAAATCCCTCCTGAGATGGGTGCAAACCTGGTGGCCACTACAAGAAACGTCTGACCTCTGTGATTGCCAACAAGGGTCATGTGTTGCGAAGGGGTCAAATATTTATTTCGCTCATTAAAATGCAAATCACTTTGTAACTTTTTTTAAATGTTTTTCTGGATATTTTTGTTCTGTCTCTCACTGTTAAAAAAAAAAAAAAAAAAAAAATTTCTTATTGGGCAAACATACAAAATCAGCAGGTGATCAAATACTTTTTTCCCCTTGCTGTGTGTGTGTGTATGTATGTATGTATGTATGTATGTATGTGTGTGTGTGTGTGTGTGTGTGTGTGTATGGCTGCGGTTGAGCTTGTTATCGCATTTTACAACCAGCGATTGGCTATTTCTTTAAAGTGATTCAGGCGGCTCTACAGCCACTTGATCAATGTTAAAGTACAGAGAAAGAACAGCATTCATCCCAGGAGCCTGGGCTAGCTTCACACGGAGAAGATGCAGGAACATCTGTTCCCCAATCTCCTCCATAAGTGATGATGATATCACGATCTGTGCTCGATTAGCTGCTTTGGAAGGCAGGGGAGACATTGGGGTTTCATAGACCACTGATGTCTCCATAAAGAGTACCTGTCAATGTGCCAAAGCTATAAAATAGCTGTTCCATCCTTTGCAATCCTTGCCTTTCCCTTTCATTTGTTCACATCCATTGAAGTCATTTTTATCCTCTCCACTCCTTGACCCTCAGATTTTTCAAAACATCTGGGGTGCCGAGGTTCGCCACCACTGCCCTATAGCAAGCTGCTTGCTGTGGGGGGCACTCGGCAGGAGGGAGGGGCCAGAAGCAGCAAAGAGGGACCTAAAAAGAGGATCTGGGCTGCTCTGTGCAAAACCAACTGCACAGAGCAGGTAAGTATAACATAGATTGTTTTTTGTTTTTATCTAGACTTTGCAATCCACTTTAAGCAGTCATGCTTACTTTACATAGAATGCAATAAGATAAAAAAAAACCTTCTGCCTTTGCAACTCGTTTTAAGTTTGCATCAACCCCTGAGGAAGTGAGCGGTTTTCACAAAATTGGGCCACTGGTATGCGTTCTTGTACCTACTATGGATTATTCTATGGAAAATTGTACCTGACTGTAATATATTATGTACAACATCACAAATCTGACAATATGACATCTGCCTGTGGCTACTGTTGATCTTGTATGTATTAATAAATTAGTATTTTATTTAATCAATAGGAGTGTCGCATCCCATTTAGGCTCCATTCACACCTGAGCATTTTGTAGCTTGAAGCCTCAAGCTACAAAACGCTGGAGGGGAAAAAAATAATCAATTATTTTCTATGGAGATGGTTCACATCTCCACTCCAAAACGCCTGAAGCCAGAAGCTCCAAAACGCCTGAAGCTAAAACAAGTCCTGAAACTTTTTTTTTAGGCGGATTTGGGCGTTTTTCAGCTTTTTACATTGGTGACCTTTTGACCTGCGCAAAAACGCTGTAAAAAACGCGGCAAAATCGCGTGACTTTCTGCCTGAAAACGCTACACTCAGGAGTGAATGGGGCCTAAAAGTCCCACGGGCAAATTGGAGCAACAGTCGACCCTGGAGCCATTGGGCTGCCTGGAGTATCTGGGCTTTGACCTGGACAATGCCCTAGCATGCATTATCCTGTCCCAGGATAAGCTTCAGGTGGTTTCGATCCATGGTATGGGAGTTGCATTCGCTAAAACGCCCCTTTACGGCTTTTGCATGACGGCGCTGGGGTTGATGGTAACCACCTTCAAGGCTGTCCCATGTGCTCAGTTTCATTCAAGACTATTGCAATAATCAAAAAAAAATATATAGAACATAGGACTTTAACAGTTGCCAACTATAGCCCCAAATAAGAAAAGTGAGTAAATTGTATATAAAAAAATACAAGGTTTTATTTCACAATTTCATTAAAATCTTTCCATAAAGATAGAGAGGGCACCCAAGTTCAGCTCCACAAGGGGAAACATCACACCGGAATCAATGCAGCTTAAGAGGAGCTCACTGAGACAAATCCTTCAAAAAAGATGGCGACGAATGAACTCCCAAATCCAAAGGTTTGAAGAGCATGGATGGGTGGAATTCACAACTATAAGGTTTTCCACTTCAGTGCTTAAAGATCATCGAAGCCGGTCCTAGCTGCTGCCTACTTACCATCACCCCTATGGAAGTCATTGATTAAACTTATTCAGGATTTTTCTCCCCAGCTTTTTTCATGCAAGGCTACTTGTCTTGTGGCAATTGCTTCAAATAGGAAGATGTCGTCTGAACTTGCAACTTTGTTCTAGTATTATACAAGGATAAGGTTGTTTTTGAGACCTCAAAGCTCTTTCCTGCCCCAGGTGTTCTCAGCGTTTCCTTTGTTTTTAGTAGTGTTGCCTTCCTTTTTGTCTAGTTCCAAAACATCAAGGCTAATTCTCTGCACTTTTTTGGATGCGACTAGTGCTCTATAGTTTAACTGTGGCCATGGCTGTGCGAGTCATAGCCACAGTATTGATTTGTCAATCCCTGTTTACTTCTTTTTGGTCTAAGGTGGGATGTAAACTTAAAGTGATACTAAAACCTTATCCTTTCTCTTCCAGTATATGGATGATTGCAATGTAATTATTTTAATAAACAAAAAATCTAAGTATATGACCCAGATCTTTCCCAGCCTGTCTGCGGGAAAACATAAGCAGAAGGAGCTACTAGTCCTCTGCTGCTGGTTAGATGTTCAAAATAAAATAACAGCCTTTGGAATGCAGAGTAAAAATAGTTTAATATCAAACAGTTTTAAACTGTCATACAAATTAAATATATTTGAAATCAAATCTTTATTATTTTTGGCAGTAACATGGTGTTGGCAGATTTCTGCCAGTCACAGGCTGTGTCACACCCCTCCAGCCTGTGTCTAAGAAAGAGAAGCGAAGCCTCCATCAATCTACCTGCAATATCCCACCCCCATTGTGTTTAGCTGGTTAGTGGGCATGGCAGGGGCAGGGAGCTGGGTGTCATTTACCACTGTGTATACAGCAACATGTGTGACTCTTTAGACATGGGCTGCTCAGATGTAATTGAGAGGAAGTTCTCAACATAGATACTTACTGAACACTGAGCATGTGCAGAGCTGCCAACACTGCTGTACAAAATCCCCAGCTGAATTGGGGACTTGGACTGAAGGGGGAGAAAGAACAGCAGGATCAACCTGTGTGGTTTTTTTTTGTAGAATACAGAAAACAAATCTCATAGTGACTGAGTATGAACCACATGTAATATACTATATATATATATATATATATATATATATATATATATATATATATATATATATATATATATATATATAGGCAAAAAAGTATTTAGTCAGCCACCAATTGTACAAGTAATCCCACTTAAAAAGATGCGAGAGGCCTGTAATTGTCATCATAGGTACACCTCAACTATGAGAGACAAAATGTGGAAACAAATCCAGACAATCACATTGTCTGATTTTTGAAAGTATTTGCAAATTATGGTGGAAAATAAGTATTTTGTCAATATCAAAAGTTCATCTCAATACTTTGTTATATATCCTTTGTTGGCAATGACAGAGGTCAAACGTTTTCTGTAAGGCTGGATTCACACCTATGCATTTTTAGTGCTTTTTGCATTTTGCAGATTTGCACTACAGTCCATTTAACATGGTTTCCTATGGAACACGTTCTGCAGTGCAAATCTGCAAAATGCAAAAAGCACTAAAACTGCATAGGTGTGAATCCAGCCTAAGTCTTCACAAGGTTGTCACACACTGTTGCTGGTATGTTGGCCCATTCCTCCAAGCAGATCTCCTCTAGAGCAGTGATATTTTGGGGCTGTCGCTGGGCAACACGGACTTTCAACTCCCTCCCAAAGGTTTTCTATAGGGTTGAGATCTGGAGACTGGCTAGACCACTCCAGGACCTTTAAAATGCTTCTTACGAAGCCACTCCTTCGTTGCTCGGGAGGTGTGTTTGGGATCATTGTCATGCTGAAAGACCCAGCCACGTTTCATCTTCAATGCCCTTGCTGATGGGAGATGGTTTGCACTCAAAATCTCACGATACATGGTCTCATTCATTCTTTCATGTACACGGATCAGTTGTCCTGTTCCCTTTGCAGAGAAACAGCCCCAAAGCATGATGTTGCCACCCCCATGCTTCACAGTAGTTATGGTGTTCATTGGTTGTAGCTCAGCATATTCTCTCCTCCAAACATGACGAGTTGTGTTTCTACCAAACAGTTCTACTTTGGTTTCATCTGACTATATGACATTCTCCTAATTCTCTCTGTCTCTCTGTCTCTGTCTCTCTCTCATAAAAATTATCCTACTATTCCTGAATTTTAGCATCCCCCCTACCTTCGTATCGTAGAGGAACGTTACATGACAGATTGGTTAAATCAGACCAACATAGCACTCCCATTCCCCGCATTACATTTCTAGGTCCCCCCAACTATGGCTCTTTCCAGTGCCTTTCTTGCACTCAATGCACTAGTATGATAAAGGGAAAACATTGAGAACATGTTGTCAGATGTGGACTAATTGATTCCAGCTTAATTAAATGTAGTAATGATTTTTATAGATGGATATATAGATTGTGACGTGGGTTTCTTCAGGGTGAAGCGTTTGCCTGAACAGAATCCTTTTTATAGGCATTCGAGTGACACACAGGGAATTACTTGGGAAACCCACGTCACAAGTGGGTGAAACATGTCGGTGTGTGTGCCTACACATGCCCTCTGCCGATAGCCAACCTGGGCTTTTCATCAACCTTTAGCCCTCATCCTGTCTCCGCAAACTGGAAATCCACGAACGACTGAAAACTGGAAGTAGATGTCCAGGCAGCCCCATGCCGGTTTTGCGTGGATGACACCCTGTGTGTGTCACCAGGACTAGGAATACAGAGATTTACATCCTGCATACCCGTGGACCCCTGCAAAGGATTCTGGATTCGCCACCTTGTCGCTGCAATTGAGAACCAATTCAATATCTAAACGGTGAGTCTTTTTCAAGCTGGTATATCCAGCAAGCAACCACAGCCTGAACACTTTTTGAGGCTTTGTGATTTGACTCAGCTCATGGAAACATGGTGCTGAATGATTAACCACTTGACAACTGGGCACTTAAACCCCCTTCCTAACCAGACCAGTTTCCGGTGCTCCCACACTTTGAATAACAATTACTCAGTCATGCAACACTGTACCCTTATGAAATTTTTGGCCTTTTTTTCACACAAATAGAGCTTTCTTTTGGTGGCATTTAATCACCTCTGGGTTTTTTATTTTTTGTGCTATTAATGAAAAAAGACCGAAAATTCTTAAAAAAAAAAAATAAATTTTTTCTTTGTTTCCGTTTTTATAAAATTTTGTAAATTAAGAATTTTTCTTAAATTTTGGCCAAATTTTATACTCATACATATCTTTGGTAAAAAATAATCCAAATCGTATAATATTTGGTCTGTGTGAAAGTTAGAGTCCACAAGCTATGGTGCCAATCACTGAAAATTGATCACACCTGAAGTACTGACGGTCTATCTCATTTCTTGAGACCCTAACAAGCCAGGAAAGTAGAAATACCCCCCAAATGACCCCTTTTTTGGAAAGTAGACATTCCAAGGTATTTAGAAAGGGGCATGGTGAGTTTTTTGAAGTTGTAACTTTTTCCCACAATTCTTTGCAAAATCAAGGGTGTGGTTGTATTTTTTTTTTTTTTCACAAGTGTCATATCAGGTTATTTCTCACACACAGCATATGCATACCACAAATTACACCCCAAAATTAAATTCTACTACTCCTCCTGAGTATGGCGATACCACATGTGTGAGACTTTTACACAGCCTGGTCACATACAGAGGCCCAACTTGTAGGGCGCACCATCAGGCATTCTAGGGGCATACATTTCAAATCCAATTTGACTACCTTTTACACATTGAGGCACTGTAGTGGCATGAATGCGAACTGATGTGGCATGGATAAGCCGTGGATGGCTGGGTGGGTATGGCTGGATGAGTGTGGCTGAGGATGGCTGGATGAGTGTTGCTGAGAATGAGTGTTGCTGAACATGGCTGGATGAGTGTGTATTGATGAGTATGGATGGGATGGAAGAGTATTTTTGAGCATTGATGGATGAGTATTTCTGAGGATGGGATGGATGAGTATTTCTGAGCATGGATGGCAGAGTATATCTGAGCATGGATTGGATGGCTGGAATGGGCACAGATGAGCGCGGTGGGCATTACACATCCAGCCCACAGCGCCTACTGTACCCGATCTCTCCCCTTGCACTGTACCAATAGGTACATTTGACGGAGCGATCACGTGGTAAACGGCCGCTATCAGCGTACATTTACCGTGATGACCTCCGTACCCGGCAGTCAAGGATATTCCTGGGTGCGCCCTCCCAGAATAAGCCAACCGCGCTGTAGCCATCTTTCGGCTATGGCTTGGTCGGCATGTGGTTAACAGGCTCACTGTGGATCTTTTGTTTCTCCTTGACTCAAGTCGCATTTCTACATCACTGCCTGCTGCATTCCACTATTCTACCATCTCTGATTGATGGTGCTACACCAAGAAACCAAACCTGCCTTGTTCACTAATGGCAGGGATTCCTTCCAGTCAAAATTGCATTTATTTGTCTGTGATAATTGATGCCTTTTTCAATACTGTAGATACCTAATGCAGCAGCTTTAAAGGCATATAGGGAGTCTGGAGATCCATGGTTAAGCATACGGATACCGGTCTGTGCTACCAAGGTTTCCCAGAACTCCCCTCGCCTAACGTACATAAGCATTATATGTTAAGCCACACTAAATAACTTGAGGTGATTGACACGTGTGGATGACTTGGATATGGCTGAGCTCATGGGCATGTGTTTTTAAGTGACAACGTTGTCAGTTTTTACCATGTGCATTTTCCTTGTAATGAAAATTTTTTTTTTTCTACGAATTGTTCTAATAGTTGTATCAGGTCAAACCGCAGTTTGTTCCTTTTCTTTCATCAAAAGGGTCCTATTCCCACTCCCCTTTTTATTGTTACTCTCCTGTGCCCTGTGATGTACTCCAAGAAGGAGATTTTTACAGGGAAGTAAAAAAAAAAACCCCATTTCACCTTCATGTATTCAAGCCTCTACTGGAAAATTTGAATTCTTTCAGAAAGATAGACATTTCTGAACAGGCGCTACCATATGAAGTAATCTAGTGCCTGATAGTATTGATATAATTGTATTGTCTGCAACTTTTGTTTTTAACAAATCTAATTTTATTTTGTCACTTGTTGCAGGTCTCTTTTATTACCTTTGGTTTCATCAGTGTCATGCTGGCTATCATTTTGGCTGTGATTCGTCCAGAACTTGTTCTCGCCTATGTTGGGACACACTTCTGGGTGGGATTTCCGGTAAGTGTAATGTGCACAATAGATATCAAGAAACCAATACTGGGGAGAAAAAAAAATATTTTATGTGTTTAACGGAAATGGCTAAAAAGCTGTTGCATACCACATGTGAACCCAGTCTGTAAACCTCTCATTTCCTACCTGTGGCCCTTTTGGTACTTACTGTGCAGCCCATTGCAGACCCCAGTAAAAAAAGTAGAAACCTTAATTTTCAAAGAGGCTGTATGAATGATCTGTAGTACACACGCAGAACACATCCCCTGTCTTTTTTCTGTATCAAGTTTCCTGTCTCCAACAACACATGTAGCATGTCTGCATAAACTAGGAAAAAAACTGTCCCCCTTACCTGGTGGAAGCCGAGCTGAGAAAGGGGTTTCTCCTGCATCTCTGGTTCAACAACCCTAGAGGTGGAGACCGGTAACGTGGGGACACAGAATGGTATGAGGGCCAAAGTTTCAGGCAGTGTCGGATGTGTGGGTCACATGACTGTAATCGACAGTGCAGGAACCAGATGTGGGAGCAGAACAACATCCAAGCAGGAGATCAGAGCATAGCTAAGATGATGCCAAGGACTAGTGACAACCAGGCAGTAAGGTATGTAGTCAAGCAGCAATGACCATGGTCCGGTTACAAACCAAGATTAGTAACTGCTGGGCAGCGAAATACAGAATTGGAAGGCAGAAAGTATTCCAAACACAGCTTGGGGTAATAACTGGAAGACCAGATCCAGGGTCAGGTCAGGGGGCAAGCTGGGTCAAAAACAAAAATGCAAAACAGCATAGTGCTGAATGAGCATACATGTCTGTGAAACTCTGCACACTCATCCTCTCATACTGAAACATACTAGACCTTCCTTTATAAACTGCTCCGGCTATCATCAAACTCTGCAATGTTCAAATTTACCACTAACCAAAAAAGTAACCTAATTATGCAAGACTTGTATTAATAGACCATGGGTCTACATTCAGGTTATTAGACACTGGCAAAGAATTGCTAGGGCCACCCCTAGTTCACATTCATAACCACACTCAGTTCACACTCATGCCCACTTTTTGAGACTCCAGTGTTTTGCTAGTATCCTTCAGGAGATTGGCCTCATTTTCCTATGGAGAAGTATTTCTACAGTGCCTTGCAAAAGTATTCACCCCCCTAGGCTTTTTACCTATTTTGTTACATCACAGCCTTTAGTTTAATGTTTTTTTAATCTGAATTATATGTGTTGAATCAGAACACAATAGTCTAAGTTGAAGTAAAATTAGAAAAATATATACATAAAACTATTTTTCAGAAATTTAAAACTGAAAATTGGCATGAGCGTATGTATTCACCTCTTTTGTTATGAAGCCCATAAAAAGCTCTGGTGCAACCAATTACCTTCAGAAGTCACATAATTAGTGAAATGATGTCCGTATGCTGGATAGAGTTGGGCTTTATGGCAGAGTGGCCAGAAGAAAGCCATTACTTTCAGCAAAAAACAAAATGGCATGTTTCGAGTTCGTGAAAAGGCATGTGGGATACTCCGAAAATGTATGGAGGAAGGTGCTCTGGTCTGAGACAAAAATTTTTAACTTTTTGGCCATCAAAGAAAACGCTATGTCTGGTGCACACCCAACACCTTACATAACCCAAAGCACACCATCCCCACAGAGAAAACTGGTGGTGGCAGCATCATGCTGTGGGGATGTTTTTCAGCAGTCAGGACTGGGAAACTGGTCAGAGTTGAGGGAAAGATGAATGGTGCTAAATACAGGGATATTCTTGAGCAAAACCTGTACCACTCTGTGTGATTTGAGGCTAGGACGGAGGTTCACCTTCCAGCAGGACAATGAACCCAAACACACTGCTAAATGAACACTTGAGTAGTTTAAGGGGAAACATGTAAATGTGTTGGAATGGCCTAGTCACAAAGCCCAGACCTTAATCCAATAGAAAATCTGTGGTCAGACTTAAAGATTACTGTTCACGCGCAAACCATGCAACTTGAAGGAGCTGGAGCAGTTTTGCAAGGAGGAATGGGCAAAAATCTCAGTGGTAATGTGGCAAGCTCATAGAGACTTAAATGTTGTGCATTTTATGCACAATATTTAGAAGCTTATGTCACACATCACCCACTCTTCTAACCACTTGAAGACAAAGCCCTTTCTGACGCTTTTTGTTTACATGAAAAAATTATTTTTTTTTGCAAGAAAATTACTTTGAACCCCCAAACATTATATATTTTTTTAAAGCAAATGCCCTACAGATTAAAATGGTGGGTGTTTCATTTTTTTTTTTTTTTCACACAGTATTTGCGCAGCGATTTTTCAAACGCATTTTTTGGGGAAAAAACACACTTTTTTAAATTTTAATGCACTAAAACACACTATATTGCCCAAATGTTTGATGAAATAAAAAAGATGGCCGAGTACATGGATACCAAACATGACATGCTTTAAAATTGCGCACAAACGTGCAGTGGCGACAAACTAAATACATTTTTAAAAGCCTTTAAATGCCTTTACAGGTTACCACTTTAGATTTACAGAGGAGGTCTACTGCTAAAATTACTGCCCTCGATCTGACCTTCACAGTGACACCTCACATGCATGGTGCAATTGCTGTTTACATTTGACGCCAGACCGACGCTTGCGTTCGCCTTTGCGCGAGAGCAGGGGGGCACAGGGGTGCTTTTTTTTTTTTTTTTTTTTTTTTTTTTTCCCTTTTTATTATTTTTTTGCTTTTTTATCTTATTTTTAAACTGTTCCTTTCATTTTATTTATTTATTTTTTTAATCATTTTTATTATCTCAGGGAATGTAAATATCCCCCATGATAGCAATAGGTAGTGACAGGTACTCTTTTTTTTGAAAAAATTGGGGTCTATTAGACCCTAGATCTCTCCTCTGCCCTCAAAGCATCTGACCACACCAAGTGCGGTGTGATAAAATGCTTTCCCAATTTCCCAATGGCGCTGTTTACATCCGGCGAAATCTAAGTCATGAAATGCTCGTAGCTTCCGGTTTCATAGGCCATAGAGATGTTTGGAGCCACTCTGGTCTCTGATCAGCTCTATGGTCAGCTGGCTAAATCACCGGCTGCATTCTCAGGTTCCCTGTTGAGACAGGAGAGCCAGAGAAAAACACGGAAGACGGTGGGGGGGGCATTCCCTCCCACTGCTTGTAAAAGCAGTCTAGAGGCTAATTAGCCACTAGGATTGCTTTTACATGAAAGCTGACCGCTGGCTGAAAAGAATGATACCAAGATGATACCTAAACCTGCAGGCATCATTCTGGTATAACCACTCAAAGTCGTGAATGGCGTACCTGAAGACAAAAAAAGGTTAACAATAAAACACAGTAAACGGTAAAGTATAAAAAATTGCATACCTGAAAAGCAAACATGATAAAACATAATAACAATAAAACATTGCAGAATAGAATACAATAAAAAAGAGCAGAACAATAGAGAGAATAGAGAGAGGGAGAGTACAATAAAACAACTATTTTTTTTTTTATTTTATATATTTTTACACTTTTTTTCTTGTAACTAACTTTTATAACTGTAACCAGTTCCAGGTTCGGGTCACTCAAAATGCGATGGCATCTTGGGAGACCCTGTGAAAGTGTGCCTAGTCTGTGGAATGCTGTACCCTATACTAATACTCAACTAGTGAATGGTAGCGTTCAAAACATTCACCAATGCAAAGACCAGGATTGTCAGGACAGGAGGGACAATAATAGCGAGTGTCACGCCTATATCCGCGCTTGCTGCAGACACAACATCTTTTTTGGGGGGGTTCGCTGGGTAGGAGTACTCGGGAGGACATAAAGAAAATGCCTCTCATGCAGCCGACTGCATTTGGTTGGGGATGTGAATGGGGGAAGTACGGGTGCTGCAGAAGTGGTGGGTTCCCAATTAGGATTGGCGAATGCAGCAGGAAGGGCACTATGGGCACGACGGGCCTGTGTTTGTCTTCTTGGTGGCAGCGGGACACTACTTGTGCTTGCCACCTCACCAGCTTGAACTGCACTTATGGGACTCGCCACGTCACCAAGTGTTACTGCAGTGCTGGTTTGACTACGACCGGGATGTACTAGGCCTCTGGTGCTTGCCAGTTCACCAAAATGCTACCAAAAAAACTGTTAGCGATCGCAGGGATCAGGCCTGACTCTGCGAACGCTGCAGTTATGCGTTTAGTGTTTTGTAAGTGACAGTGATCGATCGATACTGCACTTGGCTGGGCTGGGCGGAGGGGCAAAACGCAGGTGCTAGCAGGTATCTGGGCTGATCCCCCTAACACTGCGTTTTTGGGAACCCTAAACTGCTGGGGACGCTAGTATAGATCTGATCGGATCAGATACTATACCACTAAGGGAGGTGTACGGTGCGTGCGTGGGTGTTAGCGGTACTGCCGCTAATCTGACGCTGCCTGGGGCTGGTGCTTGCCAGTTCACCAAAATGCTACCAAAAAACTGTTAGCGATCGCAGGGATCAGGCCTGACTCTGCAAACGCTGCAGTTATGTGTTTAGTGTTTTGCAAGTGACAGTGATCGATCGATACTGCACTTGGGTGGGCTGGGCCGGGCGGAGGGGCAAAACGCAGGTGCTAGCAGGTATCTGGGCTGATCCCGCTAACACTGCGTTTTTGGGAACCCTAAACTGCTGGGGACGCTAGTATAGATCTGATCGGATCAGATATTGATCCGTTCAGATACTATACCACTAAGGGAGGCGTATGCTGCGCGCGTGGGTGTTAGCGGTACTGGCGCTAATCTGACGCTGCCTGGGGCGACGCATATCACCGCCGGGCGATCAGGGGGCTAAACCTTTATTCGGTAATAAACGGCGGGCGCCCTGACACTATAAAAAATAAACAAACTAACAAGTGTCACCCGTAACGGTTATACGGTGATCAGTGGTGAAAGGGTTAACTAGGGGGCAATCAAGGGGTTAAAACATTTATTAGATAGTATATGGGGGTCCCTGACGTTATAAAACGCTGACGGCGAACCTTAATATTTAGGTCTCTAATTAGCGTCACAAGTGACACTAATACAGCGATCAGAAAAATGATCGCTTAGCGACACTGGTGACGGGGTGATCAAGGGGTTAAAACTTTATTAGGGGGGTATCCTAGACCTAAAAGGGGCTAACACTAACTGTCCCACCACAGTAACTGTCACAAACTGACACCATGCAGTAATCAGAAAAAAAACAAAAAAACAAACAAAACACTGCTTGGTGTCAGTGTGACGGGGGGGGGAGGGGTGATTGGGGGGGGGGGGGATCGGGGGTGTTTTGTGTGCCTGGCATGTTCTACTGTGAGGTGTAGTGTTTGTGCACTCACTCACATGTCTTCTTTCCTCGGCGCCGGAACGGAAAATACCGAGCCGAGGAGAGATGACATCATTTCCTTTGCTGCTGTTTAGCATACAGCAGCAAAGGAATGTTCTGATTGGCCGGCAGCGATCGCGAGGGGGGGGGGGCCACGAACGGATGGCCTCCCCCTCACCTCCGATCGCCGGGGGACAAAAGAGGACCGCCTCGGGCACCTGGGGGGGGGGGTCCGATCAGACCCCCCACCCACGGGAGGCAAATCACGTGTATGTACGTGATTCTGCCTGCCCGTGCCGCCTTGCCGACGTACATCGGCGTGAGGTGGTCCTCAAGTGGTTAAAACAATTTCAGCTTTGTTTTGTGTTAATGTGCTAGAGAATGTAATTTGTGAAGTTTGTAGACCAGTGGTGGTCAACTTGAAATTTAGACGACCTCCTCAGGGCCGCACAATAGCGGTGCATTTTTGCACCTCAACACCCAAAAATGTTGGTCCTGTGGAATTTTTTGCAGGGTACGCAATGCACACTGATATATATATATATATAGTGGTGATTACTATCAAAGAACAGTAAACAAAGACTCTCTAAAAGGACAGGAGAAAATACCGAAGCGAGGGGCCTTCAAAGTCCTCAATAGAGGAGGGCGGGGAAAATCTCTATACATTCGCCACCCTACCCCTATAGGGGATACCCCATCTCATCCAGTCAAGGTCTCCACATTCCCTCAAATTTCCTATAATTTCCTTGCTTGATATATATCACTCTCTCATTACCAACTATTGAGTTATTAGTCTCAACCCAGTTCTCCACAGTCGGGGGGGTTGTGAGCCTGCCATTTTTGTGCAATTCATTTTCTCGTCTGGAATAGGCATCTTAACACTTCAGTAGTGTCATTCGACTCTACCCCCCTCTATGCCCTGCAGTAGGCAGGTCTTGGCCATCGGTTCTATTACAGTCTTAAAAAATTTTATTTATCCTATCTACTATTTCTGCCCAGTATCTAAATAGCTTTGGGCATTTCCATACCATATGGATAAAGTCCCCTGATGCCCTGCACCTGGGGCAGTGGTCGTTTTTGTCTCCACCCAAGTTTGAGTATTTTTTTTTTTTTTTTTTTTTTTTTTTTTTTTTTTAGGGGTGTGATATACCCTATGTGTTAGGAACAGGTGGGAAACCTTCTGCGAGGGGGGAAAAAGACCAGTGTTCCTTGTTTCAAGATCCTATCCCATTCTTCTGTGGTTATTGCTCTTAGAAGGTCCTGTTCTATTTATTGTTCTAGCTTGCAATATGGCATATATCTCAGAAATTAGTCCTTTAGATGTATCTGAATTAATTTTTGCAAGAGTGGGGATCTGGGTCCATTCAATTATCTGTGACCTAAACTGCGCCTGGATGGCATGTCTAATTTGGAGATATTTAAAAAATGAGTTTTATGGTATATTAAAATCCAGTTTTAAAGCTAAAAATGATTTCATAGTGCAGTGAAAGTTAACTCCTCCAAGTACTTTCCTCACACACTTCAAAGACCTTCTGGTAGGTTAATTGGCTCCTGTCTAAAATGGTGCTTTGTGTGTATATGAATGTGTGAGGGACCTTAGATTGTATGCTTCTTGAGGGCAGGGACTAATATGAATGTACAGTATATACATATGTAAAGTGTTGGGTAAATTGTTGGCGCTATGTAAATGACTGAACCTTAGGGAACACTGTCACTTGTATTGTGGCCGTTATTCAGTCTGGCCTTGACCAGCTTCTGGTCACAAGTTCCCCCTAAGGGACAGGTTTCTGCTTTATTCATCCTTTTCCAGAAGTCTTTTCCCCTGTAATCCTATCAATCCCACAATCTGAACTCGTGTATCACCTTAGGATCTCAATCTGGAGCTCTGTCCTTCAGATACCCCCTTTTTGAATTAAAGACATTCATTTTGGAAGACCTAACATGCAAGACTGCCTTCCTAGTTGCCATTACATCCGTTGGGCATGTTTCTGAATTTGTGGCTCTCCCCTAATAGAAGCATTTTTTCTGCTTTTAGAACGGGATGCTGTGGTCTTCAGAGCAAAAACCACCTTCCCTTTTTTTTTTGTTTTTTTTTTGTTTCCCTCCGGTGGTCTCTTCTTTCCACCTCATTGAGGGCATTGTCCTCCCTTTTGCCCTGGTCTGCTCCAAAACATGACAAGAAAGTTGGTTTACACTGTTCACAAGACTGAGTTCCTCCTTTGTTCTGCCAGTAGGTCTCTGCAGAGAGCATCCCACTTCCAGCTCCACCATTGCCAGGTGGATCAGGCAACTTATTTCCAGGACTTAGGCCCTTAAGGAAAGGGCTTTTACTTTTCCCCATAAGAGCTCATTTCTCCAGGGTGGTTGTGTCTTGGGCTTTGCAGCATTGGGCGTCTGTATGCCAGATTTTCAAGGCTAACACATGGTCCTCTGTTCATATGTTCTGCCAGGTGAATGTTCAGGCTTCAGCTGAAGCAAGCTTCAACCGCAAGGTGCTTCAAGCTGTTATGAGCGCTTTTTGAGGTTTTTAAAACTTGTGTTTCTTTGTGGTGCTGTTGGCAGTTATGTTTTGATATATTGCTGCCCACCTCTACTTTACTGCTTGTGGATATCCCATAGTCTTGTACTATAAGTTTTTAAAATAGGAATTTTGACTTGTCTGTGTATGTAGGAGTGGTTAGGGGTCCCGAGTGTGCATGAAGGGTGACCTAGCAAGTGTTTTTTTTTTTTTTTTTTTTTTGTCAGTATTCACTCACCTGAAGCTAAGCCTAACCCATGGTCTAGGAAAAGATGTTGTGTACTTTACTACAGGATAAGAATTTACACTAATATATTAAAATAAAAAATATATATATATATATATATATATATATATATATATATATATATATATATATATATATAGAAGGAGCTTAGTGGTTTGTGACCCAGTTGGAGTTTCCCCTTATTTTCTGTTCTTGTGAGCACATGGCAGGGTTTATTTTCTGTATATGCATCTCAAGTGTGTGTTTGTTGTGGTGTGTGGGTTTTTTTTTTTTTTTTTTTTTTATACTATATGGCTTGTACCTGTAAAACATGAGTCTAGAGCAGGGTTCTTCAAACTGTTCATTTCCAAGGGCCACATCATAAATTTTACACATACTCACGGGCCGAAAAAAAATTATAAATCCACAGCAGCGGAATAGAATAAAATTTGCCACGGCTGGATGGTGTGCCTGTATCCTACTCCTGCAGCTAAATGCTGCAGCTGCATGCAGTGGGTCGAACTTCTAGTGTGCCTAGGGCCTTACATATGTGCCCCCATCAGAGTCTCTCACATTTATGTCCCCATCACTCATCAGTGTTTTCCTGCAAATTGGTGTCCCTATCACCCATCAGAGGATCCATGCAAACTGGTGTCTCCATTGGCGCCCCTCCGCACATTTATGTGCCCATTGGAGCCCCCCACACACATTTGTGTCTCCCTGTACATTTGTGTTACCCTCAGAGCCCCCCCCCCCCACAACTGTGCCCCCATCACAGCCATCAACCACCCCTCCCCCACACACTTGTCCCTTTCAGTGCCATAAACATAACTCCTCCGACGCACACTCTCTCAACTGTGTCCCCTTCAGTGCCATACCCCCCAACACAGATCAACTCTACAACACCCCCCCAACTGTCCACAACAGAGCCAATAAATCCCCATGCTGCACATTTGTTTCCTCCCTATCAGCTTCTCCATACTTTACCGCTGTACAGTGTGCCTAAAGTGCAGACCTTCTGCACCTCCCAATCTCGGCTCCCGCCCCGCTGTTACACAAGTACACTGTATGCAAAATCACAGTGCTAAAGTGCACTGATGTAAACAGCAGGGTGGGAGCCGAGAGGTGAAGCCGGTCTGCACTGAAATGTCTTTGGTTGAGGCTGGGTGCCAGAAGCGGTTGCAGGACCTGTGCAGGGGTGAGTATGCATCACAGGTTTCGCAAACCTGACAAAGCTTTGGCAGAGACCATCCCTGCAGCAAGTCTGATGACTCTAGCTGCGGGCCGCTAAAAACGTCCTAGCGGGCCGTACTTTGGAGACCCCTGGTCTAGAGGATAATTGGAGCAGTGTGCAGGAGGGCATGTAATACTGTTTTTAAGACTCCAACTGTGGCTGGTGTGTGAGTGCCGCAGTCTAATTCACCAAGGTGCTGCCAGTAACCAGTATTTTACTCTTTTAAGGTCTTTGCAACATTTCTAAACCAAAAAAGTCCATGTGTTGCAGCTTACCAGTCCTTAGGTGTGGTAGCTACGTTAGTTTTAATTTTTCTTGCTAAGAACATTTTTCAGCAAGTGTACAAATATTGCCCAAATTGCTGTATCCTTGCCACTACCAATAAGCTGAAAAAGCACAAACAATCCTAATTTCTTGTGTAAATTACTAGTCCTATCAGCCTGCAACATAGTTGAACAAAGGGAGACCTGTTTGAAGTTCTACAGCACATGACTCCCTCCATAGATACAGGGGAGAAGTTAGTATAGCCACAAAGGGACAGGATGTTATTCACAGAATTACCAGGTGAAAGGAGGGAAAGCCTGGAAAAAAAAGACAAATGCACTAGTGTCTAGTAGCTGCAATATGTTATTCTCACCTTCCTTCTATGTGGTGAAAACACCGGTGCTTGGCGATTTGGCCTAGTACCATCATACATGTTAGGGGAGAGGATCATGGGCTTTGTGTAAGCTCCAACTAGAGTGACAAGGAGCTTACATTGGGAAAGGCTTCCTTTCCACACAACCAGTGGAAGAGTGGAAGGAGGGCAAGTGTGTGCTGTTGGGCTGGTGTTCAATTTAACCTGTTTCTTTGTCCTGTGTGGCTGTTTTACCAATGCAGTAGAAAACCCCTTACAAGGACACCGTAAAGATTTTGCACTGCATTTGGCAAAAACCCTGAAGCCCTCCAGGTGTTTGGGTTGTGCTTAGCCCACACAGGGGAGACCTATTCGAGGTGTTCACTGTTTTTATGGTCTCGGCTTGTCTGTATTCTTAAATATACTTGTAGATTATTGTAGGTCTCTTACTATTATTAAAATGCTATAATATTTTTTTGTCTCCTAACAGTTCCTTGTTGCTGGCGCACTGAATGTTTTGGCTTACAAATATCCCAATGCATTATGGGTAAGTGCAATCATTAGGTTTTCCCTGGTTACCATGTTGATCAGTGCTGTTATACACCACATATGTCCATATTAGGGCTGAAACAACTGATCGAAAATTTTCATAATCGATTAATCGGCCAGTAACATAATGGAGTTAAAAAAACTAAAATAAGCCCTTTATAGTCCAAAAAGACCAAATAATCGCTACTGTAAATTACTTTCACAGTTCTACAGTAAAAAAATTAACCCCTTACAGTAGAGATATTATATATATAATTTTTTTGTACTATAAAGGGTTAATTTTAGTGTGTGTGTGTGTGTGTGTGTGTGTGTGTGTGTGTGTGTGTTTTTTTTTTCCTTGTTTTTTTTTTTAACCCCATTATGTTACTAAACGTCTTAGACCTGTTCACATCCATGTTTTATTTGGTGCTTTTTGCAGAAACTCACTACAGTTCATTTACATATTTTCCTATGGGACATGTTCACATCTATGCTTTTTTTCAGCCGCTGTGTATTTGGAAAGGGTCAAGGACTTTTTTTTTGTTTAACGCAAAACAGTGCTTTGGTTCAATATACTTCAATGGAGAAACTGCAGAAAAGCATGTAATGCGTTTTTGTAGCAATTTGTGTTTTTTATCTGCCCAACAACAAATTGGCCAAATGTAAAAATGCAAATCGCAGCAGAATCACGCGCGCACAAATCAAAAAGCACTGCAGAAACAGATCAAAAGCAAACATAGGTGTGTACCGAGCCTTATGCTGGCCACATGGATCAATTTTCAGACGAGAATATTCAGACGAAAAATCTTTGTACCTTCGCTGAATGAAAAGAATGTTTGAAATTTTCACTTGTTTTTAACATTGTTTTTAAAACGAATTTAATTTCTGAACGAAAACCACATACAATGTCTGAAAATTCCTTTGACCAAGAAGTTTTCTATTTCTAAATTTTCCCATCACTGTGGTTGAAAATGAACGTCGATTTGACCCCACTAACGATTAGAAAATTGAACAAACGTTCTTAAAATGAGGCACATTGTATTTTAAGGTGCATGCAAAAACATACGGTCTACAAAAAAAAGTTAACGGAAGCAAAACAGTGAGTTTAGTTGAACTTTATTCTACTATTTAACAATACACTCACATTATTTTTTAATCAATCTTCTCCCACAAATCCATCAAAGTCCTCATCTTCTGTGTCTGAATTGAACAGCTGGGCAATTTCGCCAACAAACATGCCGGGTTCCCTCTCATCATTGTCGGAGTCAGTCTCGTTGCCAGGTGGCTGTTCAGCAATGATGCCGGCTTTCTCAAAAGCTCGGACAACAGTTAAAGCAGATGCCTTAGCCCAGGCATCCACAATCTATTCCCATATAGTGGCGTAACTCGCCCGGCGGTGCCTCCCAGTCTTGGTAAAGGTGTGTTTGCCGTCTGTCATCCATCGCTCCCACGCCACTCACAACTTCACTTTGAACGCCCTGTTTACACCAATGTCCAGCGGTTGGAGTTCTTTTGTTAATCCTCCCGGAATGATAGCAAGCGCCGAATTCATTTGCTTCACTTGGTTTTTCACAGTAACGGTGAGATGGGCACGCATGGGGTCATAGATCAACAGGGGCGGTGATGCGTGAAAAAAAAACACCCGGTCTCTCTACATACACCTCTCTCATTTTCTCCTTGTCCACCCACCCCTTTGAGTGGCCTTAACAATGACTCCGGCTGGAAACGCTTCTTTTGGCAGCGTCTTCCTCTTAAAAATGACCATAGGTGGTGGTTTCAGTCCATTACCGTGGCAACAAAGAACAGTGAAAGCCGACTTCTCATGCCCCGTGGTGCGTATCGATACCGTGCTGGTCCCCTATTTCTCCACAGTATGGTTCACGGGGATGTCAAAAGTGAGGGGGACCTCGTCCATGTGTGTGATGTGGTTGGGCTGGATCTTTTTGTCGGTAATCTTGTTACTGCAGTAGGTGCGGAAGGTGGCCAGCTTTTCTTTGTAATCCGCTGGCAGTTGCTGCGCCACGGTAGACAGTTCAACCCCCCCCCCCCCCCCCCCAAATGACCCCATTTTGGAAAGTAGACACCCCAAGCTATTTGCTGAGTGGCATGTCGAGTCCATGGAATATTTTATATTGTGACACAAGTTGCGGGATTTTTCTTCTAATCCCCTTGTGGAGGCTTCCATTTGTGGAAGGACATTTTATGGTTACACAACCTATTACATAGCTATAATCTTTTTATATGGATTATAAACTGAAGGACTTATGAATAAATGGTTGTGGAACGAATCCTATGAGTTTCCATTATTTCTTATGGGGAAATTCTTTGATATACGAGTGCTTTTGCATGTTTCCGGAATGAATTATGCTCGCAATCCAATGTTTTACTCAATATTTTCTGAAAGCAGAGGCTCTGTAGCATAAAAAGATTGTAGTTGCAAATTTTTATGTCACGTGATATTCACGCAACTGTTGAATGCAAATTTGCAGAAAAAAAGTAATGTATTTTAGTGCAAACAAACACTATAATCATTTTTTGGTAAAATTATAAAAGATGAGGTTGCGTCAAGTAAATGGATACCCAACATGCCAAGTTTAAAAATTGCATTCACCTGTGATAGCGCCAAAAATAATGCGAAAAAAATTGCATAAGTGACGCTTTTACAGTTCATCAGTTTAGAGTTAACCAGGAGATCTTGTGCTAGAATTATTGCACTCTGACTTTCACAGAGAGATGTCACACAGGTGTTGTGACCGCAGTCTACAAATGCGTGCGCACCCTGGGTGTGCGTTTGCATATGTGTGCAGGGCAACAGGAGTTTTTCTATGCATTTGTTTTTATACATTTTATTTTTAGTTTTTAATTTTATATTTATTTTTTTTTCTTGAGTGCTATTACAAGGGGTTGCTATTACAAGCTTGGTTAGATGTGTCCCCTGGCTGTAATGGCTGGGAAACAGTGGATCTGAAACCAGAAGTGACAAAATCATTGTCTCTTCTGGTTTCATTGTTTACATTTGAGATCAAGGCATGATTTGCCTCTGTCTCACAACTCTCCCCTGTGAAGCCGGCAGTTGTGGTCCAGGGCTGAAATTACAAAAATAACACAAGGGGGCGCCAGCTGGGTGCAGCATCAATTGGTTTATTACGATTAAAAAGCCAAGTGCAAACTCGCAGAAATATAAAGTTATCTGTAGCCGTGCCACATTGGATGTAAGCCGTCCACCAGAGGAGCCACTTGTGACAGAAAACAGCATGTAGTCAGTGAGGAAGCAAAGTCCAATGTTCCAGGAGGTGATACCATACCATTACCATAGCAACCAGCCCGCCCCAGGTGCGACATCACATCCGGTCTTGTGTCCTACAGTAGCTCTCCTCACCTCCTGGAACATTGGACCTGGTTTCCTCACTGACTACACGCGGTTTGCAATAAAATCTTTGATTTTGTATTTGTGAGTTAGCATTTGGCTAGCATTTTTAATCATAATAAACCCATTGATGGTGCACTTAGCTGGCACCCCCTTGTGTTCCTTTTTTGGTCCGATGCTGCACCTGTCTCCCTCTGGCTCTAACACTGAGAACCGAATGATCAACCGCTGCAGATCATTCGGTTTTGACAGCTCCCTGGAGCAGAGAGCTGCTGATTGGGGCCCCGGGCTGTGGAGGGGGTGGGAGCGGCTTGCTGAGATGTTGAGCCAGGTGTCGATTTAGGTATGTGGGCGGATCCCAACTTTATTGTCGCAACCTTACCCGAGCCTGGACCAGCTCTGTGACCTCTGTGAAGCCCGCTGTCTGCTGAAAATGGGTCACAGGAATGCAGAATGAACTGCACTCCTGTGATCCCACAGGATAATTACAGCCAAATGAGCTTTGGCTGTACTTCTCCTCCTTCTTTTAAAGGGTCACTCTTTTTGGATGTACAGGTTAGGGCTGGGAAAAAAAATCGATTTTAAATCTTGAATCGAGTTGAGAGGTCAAATCGATTCAAAATTTAAGCAAATCGATTTTTTTAGATTTTTTTTTTTTATTTTTTTTTCACCGCGCCGGTCCCGAGGCGCTGCGGGCATGAGTTTTTTTTTTTAGGCGAGGCCACGGCTTCGGCTTAGTCCGCGGCTACGGCCGGACGCCGTGGACTAGGCTGAAGCCGCGGCCTCGCCTTAAAACTCATGCCCGCTGCGCCTCCGGACCGGCGCGGACACCGCGCCGGGCCTGAAGAGCTGCGGGCAAGGAGTTTTTAGGTGAGGCCGCGACTTCGGCCTAGTCCGCGAGGCCGGGCACCGCGGACTAGGCCGAAGCCGTGGCCTCGCCTAAAAGCTCATGCCCGCAGCGCCTCAGGACTGGCGCGGTTTCCAAAAAAGAAAAACTCGATTAGAATCGTGAATCGAGTTTTTTTTTTTTTTTTTTTTTTTTTTTTTTTTTTTAAGGAAATCTCCCAGCCCTAGTACAGGTGCATCTCATGAAATTAGAATATCGTAAAAGTTAATTAATTTCATTAATTTAATTCAAAAAGTGAAACTCCTTTATTTTATATAGATGCGTTACACACAGAGTGATTGATATATTTCAAGCATTTCTTTCTTTTAATTTTGATGATGGCTTACAGCTAGTGAAAACCCTAAATTCAGTATCTCCGAAAATTAAAATATTACTTAAGACCAATAAAAACAAAAGGTTTTTAATACAGGAATGTTGGCTTACTGAAAAGTATGTACAGTATAGTATGCACTCAATACTTGGTCAGGGCTCCTTTTGCATGAATTACTGCATCAATGTAGTGTGGAATTGGATGCAATCAGCCTGTGGCTCCACTGAGTTGTTATGGAAGCCCAGGGTGCTTTGATAGCGGCCTTCAGCTCGTCTGCATTGTTGTGTCTGGTGTCTCATTTTCCTCTTGACAGAAGCCATTTATTATTAAACCGTGTTTACTCTTTTTAAATCATAATGACAAACGGGAACCACCCAAATTACTCTGATCTAAAGTTTACAAACCCCAGTTCTTAATACCATGTATTGCCCCTTTTAACATCAATAACAGCTTGAAGTCTTTTGTGGTATTTGTGGATGAGGCTCTTTATCTTAGATGGTAAAGCTGCCCATGCCTCTTGGCAAAAAGTCTCCAGTTCCTGTAAATTCTTGGGCAGCCTTGCATGAACTGTACATTTGACATCTCTCCAGAGTGGCTCAATGATATTGAGATCAGAAGACTGAGATGGCCACTCCAGAATCTTCTCTTTATTCTGCTGTTGCCAATGACAGGTCGACTTGGTGTTTTGGCTCATTGTCATGTTGGAATGTCCAAGTACGTCCAATGCGCAGCTTCCTGGCTGATGAATGCAAATGTTCCTCCAGTATTTTTTGATAACATACTGCATTCATTTTGGCATCAACTTTAACCAAATTTCCTGTGCCTTTGTAGCTCACACATACTCAAAACATCAGCGATCCACCTCCGTGTTTCACAGTACGAATGGTGTACTTTTTATCATGGGCCTTGTTGACTCCCCTCCAAAGGTAGCGTTTATGGCCAAAAAGCTTTTGGTCTTATTGCTCCAAATGACTGTGCCAGAAGGTTTGAGGCTTGTCTCTGTGCGGTTTGGTGTATTATAAGCGGGATACTTTGTGCATTTGCGTAGTAATGGCTTTCTTCTGGCGACTCGACCATGCAGCCCATCTTTCTTCAAGTGCCTCCTTATTGTGCATCTTGAAACAGCCACACCACATGTTTTCAGAGAGTCCTGTATTTCACCTGAAGTTATTTGTGGGTTTTCCTTTACATCCCGAATAATTTTCCTGGCAGTTGTGGCTGAAATTTTAGTTGGTCTACCTGACCGTGGTTTGGTTTCAACTGAACCACTAATTTTCCACTTCTTGATTAGAGTTTGCCAATCAGCAGTGTTAATTCTCAATTCCTTGGATATCTTTTTATATCTCTTTCCTGTTTTATACAGTTCAACTACCTTTTCCTGCAGATCCTTTGACAATTCTTTTGCTTTCCCCATGACTCAGAATCCAGAAACAACAGTGCAGCACTGGATGAAATTTGCAAGGGTTTGTCAGGAGTTCAGAAGCTCATTGACCTTTAATACACACTAATTACAAGCAAACGGATCACAGGTGTGGATGGTTGCCTTTTCAATAGCAATTTAAATCCCTTTGTGTCAACTTGTGTGCATGTTTTCAGGCCAAAATCACCAGGGTATGTAAACTTTTGATCAGGGTCATTTGGGTAGTTTCTATTGTCATTATGATTTAAAAAGGGCAAACATGATTGATAATAAATGGTTTCAGCCAAACACGAATGAAAAGTTTTTCATCTTCTGGCCAAGAAATCATAAATTCTGCCAGGGTATGTAAACTTATGAGCACAACTGTGTGTAATGTATTATTTAAATAAATCGTTATATATATATATATATATATTTTTTTTTTTTTTTTGTCTCTCACATAGATGGTCCTTTCCTTCATTTCTCTGTTGGCCTGCTTGGCAGTGTCTATCACTGGCATAGTCTTTGCTGCCAATGACATCAGTAGCTTCTCCTGGAGGAACAACATGGCTGATGTATGTGATAACCTTCGCCGAAAACAAAACCGCTATTACTACGCAACTACGCCTCCATACTACAGAGACAACAGCTATGACTATGATACTGACTGGAATTTGCAGAGATGCAAGATCGGATTTCAAGAATACAAGGTGCGACCCTGTCTGCTTCTGCTTGAACTGTACATGGGGTGAAAGATGTTTAACCTTCCAATGATTCTCCTAACGATTAAAGCTTTTGCAGCTGGTGAACGTTATTGCTTATTGCTTGTTACAAGGCGTATGTATGCCTTAGGCGGGGTTCACACTGGTACAACACGACAGTCGTACGATTGGATCCGACTTTGCCCTGCGACTTGACATCCATCCGACTTCAATGAACGGTGATCCGACTTTGATCCTGACAATGCAGGCAATTTGTGGGGGAACTCCAGATCGCTTGCTCGTCCCCACCCCCTTTCCTGACCTGCCGGGCTGTATGATCGGATAAAGGTCTGGTATGGATTGGGGGGGGGGGGGGGAGACTCCACTCCAAATGTAAAAAAAAAAAAAAATAAAAAACTGGCATGGGTTACCCCTCCAAGAGCATACCAGGCCCTTCGGTCTGGTATGGATTTTAGGGGAACCCCCCACGCCAAAAAACAGTGTGGGGTCCCCCCCGAAATCCATACCAGACCCTTATCCGAGCACACAGCCCGGCAGGTTAGGAAAGGGGGTGGGGACGAACGAGCGCCCTTGCACCCCACCCCAAAGCACCTTGCCTCCATGTTGATGGGTACAAGGACCTCTTCCTGACAACCATGGCCATTTGTTGTCGGGGTCTGCAGGTGGCTTATCCGAATCTGGAAGCCCCCTTTAACAAGGGGGTCCCCATATCCCAGCCTCCCACCCTATGTGAATGAAAGTGTTAAAAATAAAACACAGTACACAGGTTTTTAAAGTCCTTTATTAAGACAACTCCGGCGGCTCTTCCGATTTCTTCTCCCCTCTTCTGCCTCCTCCACTGACATCTACTGCCTCTGCCAGTTCTTCTCCGCTGATGTCTTCTAGCCCTCTCCGGTTCTTCTCCCTCTGTTCTTCTCCCTCTGTTCTTCTTCCGATGTTAACTCGATGCTCTTTCTCTTAGGTGCACGGTGTTCCACTACTTATATTGGTCACCGGGTGATGTCCCATCATGGCCAGGCGGTGACATCAAGGGGTGGGGCCTCCAAATGATGTCACCCGGTGACCCCGCCCCATGCCAATATAAGTGGTGGCACACCGTGCACCTAACAGAGAGGGAGAGAGCGTTGAGTCAACATCGGAAGAACCACCGAGGGAGAGGACGCGGTAGAGGTAGATGACAGCGGACAGAGGGAGAAGAACCGGAGAGGGCTAGAAGACGTCAGCAGAGAGTGGAGAAGAACCAGCAGGAGAGCGGAGAAGAAATCAGAAGAGACACCGAAGCTGTCTTAATAAATTACATTAAAAACCTGTGTACTGCGTTTTATTTTTGACACTTTTCCTGACCTGCCAGGCTGCATGCTTGGATAAGGGTCTGGTATAAATCTTGGGGGGGGGGGGGGGGGACCCCGTGCCGTTTTTCAGCGTGGGGGGTTCCCCTTATAATCCATACCAGACTGAAGGATGTGGTATGTTCTTGGAGGGGGACCCCATGGGGTGTTTTTTTTTTATACATTTGGTGTGGAGTTCCCCTTCAAGATCATCAGAGCACAAGTGGCATGCCGAAGTCGGATCAGTTAAGACCATGATCGGACTTTAATCCGAATTCAGTGATACGCAACGGGCTGAAGTACGATCAAAGTCGGACCAAAGTCAGTGAGCTCCCAATGTCAGAGTGTTTGTTGTACCAGTGTGTACCTGGACTTAGTAGTAGGGGTTGAAATCACAAGGGCTCTGTACAGCTGCCACAATAGTGCCTGCCTAGGATTTCTCTGAACACAAAGGGGTTGATTTGCTAAAATTTGAGCATGTAAAATCTATTGCAGCTGCGCATGGTAGCCAATCATCTGCGTCTAACTCCAGGTTGTTCAATTAAACTTTGACCAAAAAAAAAAACACCTGGAAGCTGATTGGTTTCTATGTTGAGATGCACCAGATTTTGCACTCTAGTTTTAGTAAATCAACCCCAAAGGCTCTACCCCTTGAACACACTTTTCCTAATTCTATTCACACTCTAACTTTAAAATGGTGCTCAAGCTAAAACTTTTTTAGGTTTGGATAAATTATGGAAGGGTGAGAGAGTCTGTGTTTGGTTTTTAAGCTGTCTGTGTCCCAGCTGGGGAGATCTCTCCTTTCTTCCTTTTGTGAATCTGGAATATGAACAGAAGTAAAAAAAAAAAAAAAAAAAAAAAAAAAAAAAAAACCCTGACCAAGGCTGTAGCCCTTTTCCACTTTATCTAAAAAAAAATTGAAGTAATACTAGCTAGGGTTTTAAACAGTTTTTTTCTCAGGCAGTAATAATTGAATACAGTTCCTGTAGTTGAGTATGACTGAATATCTTAACAGTTGGTTTGATGGCTTTCCTCTTTTTTGCACAGAACTTGCTGTTAGGCTTGGTCATTATGTCCTTGCTGATGATGATCTGGGGCATCTGTGTTTCCGCTATAACTCTGATCTACAGACTGAAGGTGTTTTTCAAAGCCTGCAAATGTGAGGTAAGTAGTGACATGCTACTTGGTTACTGCTAGAGTCAAGCAGATATTAAAATGGCAGGTCCAGATTTGAGATTGGATATTTACAGACCAACACTACTTTTAAAGTAAAAAAAAAAAAAAAAACCTCCATAGACATAAAAAGTACTAGAGCTAGTATGTGGGTTCCCAGCCTTCTCTGGGATTCATTATTGAAGTGTAGCCTGCCCTGCCTTTGCACCCCTTTTCAATCTTGTGCTTACATGTCCCATATTCAGCGTGATATCACCAAGAAGGACAAACGGCCACTTATCAATATCTTCTGAGCCAGGCCCACACGTGCATTGAGCACACTCCGCTCAATTTTATGGAGAGTTTGTGTTCCATAGGAGTGCAACAGTGCACATGTGGGTCCAGGTCTGGAGATTTGACAAGTGACTGTGCAATCATGTTGAGAGGCTGGGCAAGCCACAATGAAAATGCAGCAAAGTTGCAGTTCTACTTTTGATAGTTGGTAATGTCTGTATACTAATTTAGCCAATAGGGAAGCAGTATACCATCTTATAGGGTCACTAGCTGAACTACTCAATTGGGTAAATAAAAATGCTAAAACCAGGCTGCCAGTGGAAATGTCTGCAGTGACTATTGGAAAAGGCTTGTGGCAGAGCAGGGACTGTTGATACAAAATATACTTCTGTATTTTCATAATGACAATATTTAACAGGTAGACATCATATGTGTATTTTATTTTTTTTATTTTTCTTGTCTCACAGAAAGTTGAAGAGAATGATGATCCTCTGCTGTCACCAAACCCTACCCAAGACATTATTATTGCTTGAGGACGATGGTGTGATCTATATTTTACACAGGCTTATTTCAGCTTCCTAAAGATACTAAATGCAAAGATAATCTAAATCATGTACTGAGCGAAATGAGCAAGCTGTCATTGCTGGCCACCTTTCAGTAATGCTAGTTGCCTGGCTGTTTTGGCTTTTAGAGCTTTAAGTTGCTGACCTGGAACAATCAAGTCAGAAAAGTCAGAGTGAATTCAAGACCCCTAATCCGCATCCTTGTCCTGGCTCAGTGAAAACATAGAAGCCACTGGATTAGCATGACAGCCAGGGAAGTAAATCTCATTATGTTTTCCTTTTTTAAAGTGGTCTTAAATAGAACCTGTCACCTTTCCCACTCTTTTTTTGCTAGCCAGACCTTCCATCCCTGAGACTCCTCTTAGCACACTCCCTTCTTCTATGTTCCTCCATTGGAAATCTTTGCTTCTAGGTAGATATGGGGCAGCAGTTGACCTTTCGTTCCTCTTAGGATGCAGAGTTTGTGCCTGAGTGGCTAATCATTGGTCTGGGACACTTTTCACATAATTGGGGAGCTGGTCCTGAATGGGAACTATGACAGATTCTCCTTAATAGACTGCGGCCTGTGTTGGGCAATAATTCCCTTTTTTATCTTTTGCGTTTTCAGTTTGTGACACACTAGCTGAGACATTAGCCCTGTGTCCACTTTGATTGACAGTTTATACTCCGCTCATAATCCTTTTGCAGTTTCACGAAATATCTTTATGACTTAATATGATTTTATAGAATGTAATGTTCACAAACTCACGTGTAATTTAGGTTTACCTTTTTCCTATGTAAACATGATTATCTTTCAGTAATAATTTCTGTGATGGTATCTTGCCACTGTCGCAATAAAGAAATATATTGTTACTTCTGCATCAGCCAGTCTTTGTAATGCTTTGTTATTCCATATGGCATTGAATAACTGAAGTAAAGTATTTTTACTAGTGAGCACTTATTTTAACATTGCAGAGGACAACCTGCCTAAGACTGCCTAGGCTTTTTTGTTTTGCATAGAATAAGGAAAGGTTCGCCCCATTATGTTCTTTTTGCTGTCTGTTTTCTCTCTTGTTGGAGAGACTTGTCGTCACTTCTTTCACACAGACCCTTCCAAAATGCTGGGGTTTTTACTCACTGTTGGTACGGATTTATTTCTATTTTATTTTTTGTTTTTAACACAACTGACAATTTATCAATGTGTCTCCCAGTTATGTGATCACCAAGTCATCTATAACTCCCTAACGCTATCATGCATTTGTTTCTATTGTTAGTGTAGTTAGGATATAACAGCCTTAGAGGGGACTGGTAGGTATTTAGTCTGCTTTAAGCTTCTAAAAAAAATAAAAGCCAGCAATATAATTGTGTTGGACAGAGGAATGTACATTGACAATTTTTGATTTTAGGTTTACATATACTGTTTCCTCTTCTTCTTTTTTTTTTTTTTTTTTTTTATTTTATTCTACTGAATTATTATAAGTTTTGTAGATGAACCACTACAGATATCGCTGTATTTGAGTTGGCCCTACTTGCCCTCCCAGCTTAACTGTAAGGCCGCCTATAGATGATACGATTTTTCTTTCCTTCCACCACGAAGGCCTCCCACTGTGCTATTGTATTCTGCTGGTGGGGAGGCGCCGGGAGCATTCCCGGCTGGCAGAATACAATGGTTTACTGCTAGCAGATTTAGCCGCCGGCTGTAACTATATGTGAAAAAATCCAACATGCTGGTTTTACCCAAGTCGTTCGACTTGAGTACAATCAGCCCACCCACACATCAGGGGTAGGCAAACTTTCAGGGGTTGAAATGACAGGGAAGAAAACAAAGATCCCTGGGTAAGGGGGAGGGGGACCCCCTTGGGGAAAGAAAAAAAAATCCTAACCGTTAAGCCTGCATTTAAAAACACAGAATAGTGCCCTGTGCCCCCTCCACCCACGGTAGTGTCCTCTCTTCCCCTTCACATCACACCCCCCCCCCCCCCCACAGTAGTGTCCTCTGCCTTCCCTATTCTTGCCCCTCTTAACATAACCATTGGCTGCCACCATAGCAGTGTGCTGTGCCTTCCTTAAAGCAGTGTCCTTTGTCCCCTATACATCACCCCCCCATAGTGTAATGTCCTCTGCCTGTCCCTCCCTCCATAGCAGTGTCTTCCTGCCACCCCACAACAGTGCCCCCCAAAGCAGTGTCATGTGTCCTCTACCCCCCCACCATAGCTGTGTTCTGTCCTGTCCTGTCCCTCGTTTACCTCTCCCCGTCACCTTTTTTCGGCAGCATTTATGTGTGTGTGTGTATATGTGTGTATATATGTGTGTGTGTGTATATATCTATATATATATATATATATATATATATATATATATATATATATATATATATATATATATATATATATATATCTCTCTCTCTCTATTGTATAATATATTATTGTGTGTGTGTGTGTATATATATATATATATATATATATATATATATATATATATATATATATATATATATATTTATATATATATATATATATATATATATATTTATATAGTGTGTGTGTGTATGTGTATATATATATATATATATATATTATTGTGTATGTATTATTATAATTATAGTGTGTGTGTGTATTATTATAATTATAGTGTGTGTGTACAGTGGATATAAAAAGTCTACACATCCCTGTTAAAATGTCAGGTTTCTGTGATTTAAAAGAATGAGACAAAGATAAATAATTTCAGGACTTTTTCCACATTTTTAATGTGACTTATAAACTATACAACTCTGTTGAAGCACCTTTTTGATTTTATTACAGCACTCAGTCTTTTTGGGTATGAGTATCAGCATGGCACATCTTGACTTGGCAATATTTGCCCACTCTTTGCAAAAACACTCCAAATCTGTCCGATTGTTAGGCTTCTGCTAGAAAGCTAGAGGGTCTTGTGCCAATATTGACTGGTATTTGGATCTGTTAATTCCCTCTACCTTGACTGAGGCCCTGGAACGTGCACTCGGATCAGACAAATCCTCACCTGCTATGAACTTTAAAAAAAAAAGCTATCTAGGGTCGTAGCTCGACGACCTGGGGTCACGGAGATCCCAAATTTGGGGGTAGGACTCTGAAGTCCTACCCCACCACTGGTCAACCATGACCTATGGTTTCTAGACATACGGGGCTCCTTGTGCAGCCTGTCAGAAGCTACATACAGAGCAGCCAGTTTAAATACAAGCTGGCAAACTGTTTGCAGCAGAGGATGAGCTCACAGGGCCTCTCCTCACTTCTTGCCAGAGGCACTGAGCTCAATGGACAGCTTGGAGTCTTGGACCAATGGTAAAGCTGTCCAATAAAAATGCTGCAGTGGAGGCATGCCTATCACTGCAGTGTCATAGAAAGGGGCATGTGTCTAAAAGACACATGCTCCCTTCCAGCCCACAATCCTCGCTTTCAGATCGCTCTACTACAGGGTAGTTTTCCCGGGCGCGATTGCAGACTGACAGCGGTGAGAGTCGGCGGTGCAGAGGATGGTCTGTGTGGACAGCTTTACACCGGATGCTTGCATATTTAGATGTGCCTCTTTTAATCATCAACCATGTGAGTTGCTAAATGTAACCATATTGCTACACTAAGGCTCGGTTCACACATGGGCGGCACGACTTGCAGGTCGCCTCAGCGAGGCGACCTGCAAACGACTGCCGGGGCGACTTGCGAGACGACTTCTGCATAGAAGTCTATGCAAGTCGCCCCAAGTCGCCCCCAAAGTAATACAGGAACCTTTTTCTAAGTCGGAGCGACTTGCGTCGCTCCGATTAGAACGGTTCCATAGCACAGAACGGGAGGCGACTTGTCAGGCGACTAGGTCGCCTGACAAGTCGCCCCAGTGTGAACCGAGCCTTAGAAGTGCCTCTTTTCTTTTCTTTCTTTTTTTTTTTTTTTTATACATTGTAGCTTCTGCTGGATTTTGCTTCTAGTCCCCTTGTGGAGGCTTCCATTTGTGGATGGACATTTTATGGTTACACAACCTATCACATTGTTATAAGCTTTTTATATGAACTATAAACCTGAAGGACTTATGAATAAATGGTGTGGAACTAGTCATCTGAGTTTCCATTATTTCTTATGGGGAAATTTACTTTGATATATAAGTGCTTTCGGAACGAATTGTGCTCACAATCCCAGGTATTAGTGTGTGTGTGTGTGTGTGTGTGTGTGTTTTAGTGTTGGATATCTCTCACACAAAAGTGAGTACACCTCTCACATTTTTGCAAATATTTTATTATATCTTTTTATGTGACAACACTGAAAAAAAAGACACTTTTGCTGCAATGTAAAGTAGTGAGTGTACAACTTGTATAACAGTGTAAATTTTATTATATTTATAATAACGCAACACACAGCCATTAATGTCTAAACCACTGGCGAAAAAAGTGAGTACACCCCTAAGTGAAAATGTCCAAATTGGGTCCAATTAGCCATTTTCCCTTCCCGGTGTCATGTGACTTATTACTGTTGCAAGGTCTCAGGCGTGATTGGGGAGCAGGTGTGTTAAATTTGGTGTTATCGCTCTCACATACTGGTAACTGGAAGTTCAACATGGCACCTCATGGCAAAGAACTCTGAGGATCTGAAAAAAAGAATTGATGCTCTACTTAAAGATGGCCTAGGCCAGTGATGGCGAACCTTTTTGAGCCCGAGTGCCCAAACTGCAACACAAAAGCAACGAATTAATTTCAAAGTGCCAACATATACAGAACTTGATGAGCGTGTGCTGTGATGTCTGGGGGTGAACATGGGAAACATTACAAATAATTGTGTATTCATTATGTAGTCATAGTGTTTTGTACAAGAAGATCTAAAACTAGAACACATTTTGACAAAAGTTACATTTTTTGGAAGCTGTCCTAACATCGTACAAACAAATTCCAGCATCACTATTCTACTAACTATACATTAATATTCAATACACTCAAGTTGCGTGAAAGGTGCACTTTAAATTACTAGTTGTTCAGTAGAAGCACTGGCTGGATGATAAAGAAATTCTGTTACAGGGGGTGACATGCAACCAGCAACTCTTCAGCTGCAGCAGAACTTCCAGTCCCCCCATGCCTTGCTGGGGCACATTATGCACTCTTTATTTGACAAGGTATGTTGAGATCTGTAGTTCTACTCCAGCTGAAGACGTACTGGTTGCCCTGCATTGCTGTAGCAGAAGGCTACTTGAAAAATCTCTCATTTCTGACTATGTTCACAGTCCTATATGTCCAGGAAACATCCTTCTGAACGTGAACACTCAAGGACAACTGTAGCAATGCTTTACCAATGCGGTTCACTCAATTCCTGTGCAGATCATTGCATGTCGAATACAAACCCCCAGCAGCAGCTCTACACCTCCTCCCTGTATAATGCCAGTGATTTTTCTGGACTGTCTGTCATGTGAACCTGGTGTCATGAAATACAGGGGGAAGGAAAGGACAAAATCTATATGTATTTACATCTCACAGTGGTCCCTGCTAAATCTAGCAGGCATTCCCAGCCAGATAAACCTATATAGCCAACACGAAGCATCATGGCATCAAAGCTCATATCCTACAGAAAATGCTTTTCTGACAGCTTTAATAGAGAGTAACACAGACAGCATATACACAACATTATTCTGACCATACCCTTCCATATTTTGTGGCAATGTTGGGAACAAGAAGAAAAAAAAAAGTCCCCAAGGAATAGATTCTATTTGAAGAGGCACAGAAACAGTGTACACAGCTAAACACATTTATTCCCCACACAGCATGTACACTTGCTTTAACAACGCTTGCCACAGAACTCCAATAATACATCTATCAGCCGACTCAGTTCCCGGGCACAAGAATGGCCTGTGATTGGGCATCTCCCCACCACATGTTCTGCCTGCCATCCAACCCGGAGCAACTCTTCTTCTCGTCCACGCCCATCCTAGGCACGGCTCCCCATTGGCTCAATCCCCACCACATGTTCCGCCTGCCATCCAACCCGGAGCAACCCTTCATCTCGTCCACGCCCATCCTAGACACATCACCCCTGGCCCCAGAGACTTGTGGGAGATGTTGTTCTAGGGGGAGAGGAGCTGTGCTCGAGATACAGGATTTTCTCATGTGCCCACAGAGAGGGCTCGGCGTGCCGGCTGTGGCACACATGCCATAGGTTCGCCATCACTGCCTAGGCTATAAGAAGATTGCCAAGACCCTGAAACTGAGCTGCAGCACGGTGGCCAAGACCAGAACAGGCATCGCCATGGTTGACCAAAGAAGTGGAGTGCATGTGCTCAGTGTCATAGCCAGAGACCATACGCCACACACTGCATCAAATTGGTCTGCATGGCTGTAGTCCCAGAAGGAAGCCTCTTCTAAATATTATGCACAAAGCCCGTAAACAGTTTGCTGAAGACAAGCAGACTAAGATTACTGGAACCATGTCCCGTGATCTGATTAGACCAAGATAAACTTACTTGTTTCAGATGGTGTCAAGTGTGTGTGGCGGCAACTAGGTGCGGAGTACAAAGACAAGTGTGTCTAGCCTACCGTCAAGCATGGTGGTGGGAGTGTCGTGGGCTGGGGCTGCATGAGTGCTGCCGGGACAGGGGAGCTACAGTTTAGTGAGGGAACCATGAATGCCAACATATACTTTGACATACTGAAGTAGAGCATGATTCCCCCCCCCCCCCCCCCTTCGGAGACTGGGCTGCAGGGCAGTATTCCAACATAACATCCAGGTCTCTAACATCCACCAGCTCCATGATGTCATCATGGAGGAGTGGAAGAGGACTCCAGTGGCAACCTGTGAAGCTCTGGTGAACTCCATGCCCAAGAGGGTTAAGGCAGTGCTGGAAAATAATGGTGTCCGCACAAAATATTGACACTTTGGGCCCAATTTGGACATTTTCACTTAGATGTGTACTCACTTTTGTTGCCAATGTTTTAGACATTAATGGCTGTGTGTTGAGTTGTTTTGAGGGAACAGCAAATTTACACTGTTATACAAACTGTACACTTACTACTTTTACATAGTAGCAAAGTGTCATTTCTTCAGTGTTGTCACATGAAAAGATAAAATATCTGCAAAAATTAGGCGGATGGCTTTTAACGGTATCGGAGAGGCGCAGCAACCAAAATTATATCAAAATAACAGATAAAACCATTAAGTCCAAAAAGCTAATGTGTAAATATAAGCCGTTGGCTTGTACTGTTCTGGCAAGTGGTTGATGCGTTTAGCAGTCTGCTTCCTCAGGACCGTTGTATCTTAACAGATAACAGTAGGCCTATGCAAAAAAAACCTAACAAAATGAATTAAATCCAAACATACAAGGTGAACAGCATTGCATGTATAACATAATCTTAAGGTTTGAGAAGAGAGGGAAATCATTATTTGCATGCCCTCCACCTTAGACAGAGTAATGACATGCCATGCACAATGCAGATGCACGATCTTCAAATTGCCTCTCATAATTACCATAGTCAATAAGTCAGTCAGCTCACAAGGTGTCCTCAAAATGTTATCCTTCCTGGGTAAGTAGTACAAAATATTCCCAGTATCTAGAAAAACACAAACAGTGTCTCCATCTATCACCCAGCAGGTACATATACAATCCCCCCTGGTGAACCAGACGTCCAAGATTAATTCTATTGCAGTGGGAAAAGTTACTCACCAATGCATAAGAAAAGATACATTTAACTGCTTGCTGCCGGCCGTCAGGTGGCGCGGCCCTCGTTCTGGGCGGGCGTCATGTGACGTCCTTCCATTTAAACAGGGAATGTGCACAATCGTGTGCGCGCAGACCTGACGCTTCGGTGGTTGCATGTCACGGAGACACCGCTCACCACTGAGGGGGATGAACAGCCATTGGGTATGGCTGTTTACCATGTGATCGCCCACGATGAAGTCACGGCCGATCACAGGTGGTACCGCCCCACTTTGCACGGCGCATGCACGCGAGCACATCGATGGCAGCGTGTTCCCGGGAACACTGCTCGTCACAGACGCTGGTAAACAGCCATTGGCCGGCGGCTGTTTACCACGTGATCAGCTGGGGTCCTTTCACAGCCGATCACTAAATGTAAACATAGAGCGGTAACGAGATGTTACCGGGTTCTCCTCCTCACACACCGATCGTGTGTGAGAAGGAGATTGCGGTAACATCTCGTTACCGCTTACAATGTACACCAATCACACTGATTGCCCCCCCCCCAATAAAAAGGATGTCACTAGCCATCACAGTCCATCTGAGTACCTGTCACAGTTCATCTGGGTACCGAGTACCTGAGTACCTGTCACCGCCCTTCAGAGTACCCAAATACCAGTCACCAGCCCAACGGAGTACCCGAGTACCTATCTGTAGCCCATCAGAGTACCCGAGTACCTGTCACCAGCCCATCAGAGTACCCGAGTATCATAGAATATACGTTGGGGTGTTTGCTTTCCAAAATGGGGTCATTTTGTGGGTAATTCCACTGTCCTGGTGCTCAAGGGCCTTCAAAAGTGTGATCAGTAGGAATGAAATGAGATGTGTAATTTATGCTCCTAGAACGCCTGAAGGTACTATTTCAATGTTGGTCCTCTGTATGTGGCCAGGTTGTGTAAAAGTCGCACACATGTGGTATCGCCATACTCGGGAAGAGTAGCAGAATGTATTTTGGGGTGTAATTTTTGCTATGTACATGCAATGTGTTAGAAATATCTTATAAATTGACAACTTTGTGTAAAAAAAAAAAAAAAGTTTTCATTTTTTTTTCCACATTTTCCAAAAACTGGAAAAAAATGAACCGTTCAAAAGATTCACTATGCCTCATAGATTATACGTTGGGGTGTTTGCTTTCCAAAATGGGGTCATTTTGTTGGCAATTTGATTGTCCTGGGTGCTCCAGGGCCTTCAAAAGTGTAATAGGTGGTTGAGAAGTGAGATGTGTCATTTATGCTCGTAGAAAGCCTAAAGGTGCTACTTCAATGTTGGGCCTCTGTATGTGGCCAGACTGTGTAAAAGTCTCACACATGTGGTATCGCCATACTCAGGAAGAGTAGTAGAATGTATTTTGGGGTGTAATTTGTTGTATGCATATGCTGTGTGTGAGCAATGACCTGATAATGCCAATTTTGTAAAAAAAAAAAAAAAAAAAATCTACATTTTGCAAAGAATTGTGGGAAAAAATTACAACTTAAAAAACTCACCATGCTACTTGCTTAATACTTTGGAATGTCTACTTTCTAAAAAGTCATTTGGGGGGTGTTTGTACTTTCCTGACTTGTTAGTGTCTCCAGAAATGATTGGCACCATAGTTTGTAGACTCTATAACTTTCACAGACCAACTAATATACACTAATTTTGGGTTATTTTTTACAAAAAATATATGTAGCAGTATAAATTTTGGCCAAAATTTATGAAGAAAAATTACTAATTAGCAAAATTTTATGACGGAAACAAAGAAAAAGGCATTTTTTTCCACTAAATTTACGGTCTTTTTTTTATTTATAGCACAAAATAAAAAACCCACTAGTGATTAAATACCACCAAAACAAAGCTCTATTTGTGTGAAAAAAGGACACAAATTTCATATGGGTACAGTGTTGCATGACTGAGTAATTGTCATTCAAAGTGGGAGAGCGCTGAAAGCTGAAAATTGGTCTGGGCAGGAAGGGGGTGTAAGGCTCGATTCACATCTATGCATGTTGCCTTTGAGCATTTTTGGAGTTTTTTTTGGTGATGCTTGCCACGTTTTTGAGCAGCGTTTTTGTAACGTTTTTGCAGCGTTTTGCTGGGTTTTTTTTTACAGTTTTTTTTTATACTGTATACATTCTAAAAAAAAAACGCTGTAAAAACGCTGCACTTGCGTTTTTGATGCTGGTCCATTGAATTCTATTACATGCAAAACGCTGCATTTTGCATGAAAAAAAGTCCCTGACCCTTTCCAAAAATGCAGAGGTACAAAAAGGCATTGATGTGAACATGTTCCATAGGAACCCATGTTAAAAAATTCCCATGCATTTCTGCAAAATGCAAAATGCATCAAAAAACGCGCTAGTGTGAATGGAGCCTTAGTGCGTTACATTTGTGCGTTATATGTTGCCAAACCACACTGACTTTACACCTTGTTATTAAAACCTACAGAACTCAGCTTAGGTTTCCTTAATGTAATGCTCCTCCCACTGTCCTGGGGACTGCACTTCATAATGTACCCTGGAAATGAAGGCCCCTTGACCCGCCCCGCCCTAAGGAAAGGGAGCCTTCACTGCTGGATGCTAAAACAATATGCTCACATCCGCAAACAAAACCATCCTATGACTGTGCATTTCATCACTATCTATCTTAGCTGAAAAGCCTAACAGCTTGATAGGAGATCAAATGGTTCCAGAAAAAGAAAACATTAAACATACATGCAACCTATACTGTTTCAGGAGCAAAGTCTCATTTGAAAGAAATGAAACTCTCTTCCCATAATCTATAGCAGATTAATCCTCAGGAGTCCATCCCTACATATACACAATTTTTCTTAAATGAAGAAAATCCGGCTAGCAAAAAGAAGTCCTTGGATTTAAAACACTGAGATGAGTTTCCAGATCTTGACCACGAAGATCTCTATGCCCTGACACTAACTAAACTAACTCAAAGTTCTTTTGTCCATAATTACCAATAAAACCGGGGATCTGGCAATGTCAGTGTCTTTTCCAGTTTATCCACTGTAGTGATGAAATACACAACGTCATCTTTTCCGGGTCTGCAAATGACCACTTTGTCAGCATGAATGTGCCGACCATAATTCCAGTGCATAAAACATAAAACATCCACTGTAACTTTCATCCATAGCAACAGAACAACCAGTTTTCCGGAAAGGCTTAGGCACAGACAAATAGTCCCAAACAGCTTCACTGTACCAAAGCTCCCGGTTAGCTTCAATCACTTGCATTATGTCCTGAGGGACATATGGGAACTCCAAACCATACTCCGTAGTGACACGTTTGCTCAACATTCTCTGCAAACGTGCAAGTTTCGGTAAGGATCTATTTTTCCCCATACCAGGAGGCACACACGAATCCAATGACTTGCTCACCATAGACCCATCCGGTGTCTGAAGTGAACTAGTAACTTTTGACAATGTCTCATTTACAGTGCTGTGTGGCTCCACACAAGGTGACGTCTTCCCAGAACTCAGGGCTGTCCATTCAGGGAAAGTCATGGCAGAGGCAACATCCTCGCCTTGGGCCCATAACAACTCTTGTGACATAGTCTCAAATAAGTCATCATCACTGGAGAGATCCGACATGGATTCTATCTCCGAATCTCTCAGTTCTTCTGCTGGCAGCAGACTATTCTATTCTTCAACTGCTGGCAGCAGACTAGACTATTCACAGTCCCAGATAAATTCCCCAGCAATTGCTCACCCGTTCCTGACGTGGACTTTGTTGGATCCGGTTCGGGTAGTCTCCGGGGTAGGCCTCGACCACGGCCGCGGGAAGCCTTCACATGTCCCACCTTCTTCTGAACAGGTACAACAGGGATAGGTGTAGTGGACACGGAAATCAAAGCAATGTCCGCTGGTGAATCAGTAACAGCAGTGTCTCTCTCCGGAACACTCTTGGTAGCAACAGGCAAAGTCACGGCCTGCCGTTCTCTTCCAGCAGAAGTAGCAGCTTCTACTGTGGTGACACCTGTAGCCCAGTCCATACGATAGGCACGGGGCGACATGGTAGATTGCTCCACCACAAACAAATATTTTCCACATTGCGGGCAGCGACTAAATGGAGATGTACGGCCAGTCCCTCACATTTGTGGCAAATCATGCCCAGCCCTTCAATATCTCCAACGGTGTAGAGAACAAACCTCCCCTGCGGCTTCAGACGAATACTGCAAGTATCTGTAAGCAGGGTTCCAGTCAACATAGCACTCCACACGGTGCTCACTGGGAACATTCTTGGTCCCATAATTGACTGCATCGCCGAAAAAGACATGGCCACACTCTGATCTTCTCAGCACAATCACGAGGCCTCTCTTCTTCTCTGGCGCCAAACACATACACGCGTCCCACGCGGTATCAAGTAGGGTAGGCTCCTCCCACTTGTTCTTCTGATCACGAAGCTCCTGGGCTTTTACTGGTGCCCGCCGCCTACGCACTCAGAAATAAAGTCCTGCAACTTTTAACCTCCTTCTCCTAAGAAAATGACAAAGTCCAGCTCTCACCGTAAACTCCCGGTGAAACACCTCTCTGGGTTGCGAGAATTGACGGCTAACAAATCCCAGACGACGCTCCCACATGTAGCAATAACTCTCGGTGGAGCTGCTGGTTTAAGCGGGCTTGTTACCTTCACTCTCGACACCTCTGTTTCACCGGCACCGGGTCTAGGGTTCCGTTGAGTTTACCTCTGGATGATATAAGCGCCAAACACTTGAGTAGGTTTTCCAATGCTTTATTAAACAAATAAGGGAAGTAGCAGGAAAGAGGTAGTAGGAAAGCTGCAGGGAAGCTCAAATACCTTTCTGTTGTATTTCTTCAAAACATTCTTTGTAATTGAACACTTGCAATTGAATAGTCCCCCTTTCCTAGGATTCAATCTTTGCCCGCCTGGATAGACATCTCTCACTTGCCTAGCAGCCAGCACGTAGCGCGAACAAAATTCTCTTCCACAGACTTATCTGGAGTAAAACCCATACGATCCTCTGCCACAGGATGTATTGGTTTGTAATGAATGTCAGATACAGTATTTGAACCTTAAAGCCAACCCGGCAGTTCTATACTGTAAGATTACTTCCGAATGCGTCCTCCAACCGAGTCACCAGGCCCCTCTCCAGACCAGCACTCTGCATGATCCTTCCATGACGGGCCCTCCCTTGGGATCTCCTCGGTTGTCCAGCTTCTTTACTCAGGAAAGACAGCTCAGGACCATTTCTCCGCTACTGTGGTAGGCCCCAGACAGGCTTCTGGGCCCACCCACACGCCGCAGCGACGCGGGCCTCCGGAACGGAGGACCACAAGGTGGCACTCCCAGTGCACCCCCGTCGGCCAGGAGGGCCAGCAGCTGGCAGAAAACGAACCCTAAAACATGGCGTCTGTCCCATAAATACCCTCCCCCAGAATGCAACTCAGAGGACCACCTCCACCGAGTTATCTCCGGGACAGAGGAACACTCATTCGCTTCAACACGTTGCTTTTCCAACACCTGCCGATGGTGACAACGACACCCACCGGCACAATGCGGAACCGCATGCAACGTCAGCCAAGGTGGAACAGAGGCAAATCTAACTTCCTATAATAAGCGACCGTAGAAAAAAATCTACCAGCGCTACACTAGCAAGACAACCTAATATAGTGGTTAGGTGGCAACCCTAGTTGTGTTAATAACTGATGTCCCCATGTACTGTATACATCCGGTGTTCAGGGTTAGCCACAATGTAAAATCATTGTAGTAACATACAGAAATGCTTTAAACCTTTCCTGTCTACACACATGGTAATCAAGGGCATTAGGGTACATTAACCACTTGCCTACCAGGCACTTGCACCCCCTTCCTGCCCAAGCCATTTTTCAGCTTTCAGCGCTGTCGCAATTTGAATGACAATTGCGCGGTAATGCTACACTATACCCAAACAAATTTTGTATCATTTTCTTCACACAAATAGAGCTTTCTTTTGGAGGTATTTAATCACTGCTGGGTTTTTTATTTTTTACCAAAAAAAAAAAATTTTGAAAATTTTTAAAAAAATTTTTCTGTCAGTAAATTTTGTGACTAAGTAATTTTTCACCTTCACTGATGTGCGCTGATGTTGGCTCTGTTGTTTCAGGGGTGTCCGGAAACATTCGGGAGAGTGCATCTGCCTTGCTATTCTTGGAACCTGGCCGATATGTAAGATGGAAATTGAACCTGGAGAAGAACAGAGCGACATCAGGCTTGCCGGGGTCTTACACGTTTTGCTGTTCTGAGGTATATCGTGTTCTTATGGTCCATAAAGATCATAATGGGATGAGCGGTACCCTCCAGTAAATACCTCCATTCTTCTAAGGCAGATTTATTAGCCAATAGTTCTCGATCTCCTACATCATAACTTCTTTCTGGTGGGCTCATTTTCAGAGAGAAGAAAGCTACGGGATGATGAAGAGCCTTAGGTCCCTGCCGTTGGGACAGGATTGCCCCTGTAGCTACTTCAGAGGCGTCCACTTCCAACATGTAAGGCAGGGTTGGATCTGGGTGCTGTAGGATTGGTGCAAAAGTGAACAGACTCTTTAATTTGTCAAAGGCTGTCTGAGCTTCTGGGGACCACTGGAACCCGACCTTCTGGTGGCTCAACTGGGTGATGGGTGCTATGGTGGTGGAAAAATCCTTCACAAACCTCATGAAAAAGTTGGAGAACCCCAACATAGCGTTGAACACCTTTCTTGTCCGAAGGAGCTGTCCAGTCTAATATCGCTTCCACCTTTTTTGGGTCCATTGCAATTCCTTCTCTGGAGATTATGAGACCCAGGAATTGAATAGATCTTTTTTCAAAGTCACATTTGTCTGCCTTGACATATAGTCCATGTTTTCTCAGGGTTGAGAGCACCTTTTTTACATGAGTTCGATGAAGCTCCAAAGAGGCAGAAAAGATATCATCGAGGTACACAATTACAAAATAGTCAAGGAATTCCTAGAAGATGTTGTTCACCAGGTGCTGGAACGTGGCTGGGGCATTGCATAATCCGAACGGCCTATGAAGGTATTCAAAGTGGCCGAACCGAGTTCAGAATGCTGTTTTCCACTCATCATCCTTGCAGATGCGGACAAGGTTATAGGCGCCCCTCAGATCTAATTTAGTGAAGATCCGGGCGGTTCAGAACCTTTGAAAAAGTTCAGGAACAAAAGGAAGTGGGTATTGGTTCTTTGCAGTGATCTTATTGCATTCTCTGTAGTCCACACACGGCCTCAATGTGCCATTCTTCTTCTCAACAAAGAATATACCCGCCCCAGCGGGAGAAGAGGAAGGACGGAAAAACCCCTTTTCAAGGTTCTCATCAATATACAACCGTAACGTTTCCAGCTTGTTTTAGGATAGAGGAAAGATCCGCCAAAACGGGATCTCAGCCCCAGGGAACAGTTCAATTGGACAGTCATAAAGCCTGTGAGGTGGGAGGACATTGGCCTTCTTCTTGTCAAAAATGTCTATGAACTCTTGATAAGCTGGAGGAACGTTCTGGTGGTTAGTGGGAACAGGTTGCATGGCCAAACAGCTGACAGGATTACTGGAGCTGGGAGCAAAGCAATGTTGCAGGCAGTATACTGAAGAAAAAGGAAATTTCCTTCTTTGCCCAGTTGATTTGTGGGTCATGTGCCTGCAGCCACGGAATTCCCAAGATGATGGGGAACTTGAGTGAGCATAAGACGTCAAAGTGGACAAATTCTTGATGGCGGTATCAGTAATAGTGAAGATGGGCATGGTTTCCTGGGTGACAAGTCCAGAACTGGGCAGGTAAACATGGGCCAAAAGTACTTCAATTCTTTGTTTCTTTTCATAGAGGGGCACACCAAGTCTCTTAGCCAGAGATGAGTCCATAAAGCAGCTACATGCCCCGGAATCAATGAATACTTGTAATTGGATCTCCCTTTCCGTCACTTGTAAGGAGATAGGGAGAACAAGGTAAGAATGGGAGGATCCAGAGACTTGGAGATGTATGGAACTTGGTGGGTAGACCTTACTAGGTCTTATGGGGCAGCTGCATAAAAAATGTCCCCAGTACAGGCAGAGATTGGCCTGCCGGCGGCGTTGTCTCTCATCAAAAGTAAGGGAGGAACTGGCCAGGCCAACTTGCTTTGGTTCCCTTTCAGGGGTTGCAAGGCAAACAGACGTGGGTGCAAAAGCAGGTGGAATCTTGGGTGACATCCGGGTAGGCCGGAAGGTTTGAGCACATTCTGACTGCCGCTCCTACAGGCGTCTAGAGTAGCAGGAGTAGCAACTCGAGCTAGTTCATCCTTAAGGAACTAAGATAGTCCTTGGTGATACTGGAACTTAAGTGCTGCCTCATTCCAACTTGTGTCGGTGGACCATCTGCGGATTTCCATGGTATAATCTTCCACTGGGCGTTTTCCTTGCCGTAAAGCAACTAATGCAGATTCAGAGGAGGCCGTACGCTGGGGGTCATCATACAACAGTGCCATAGCCTCAAAGAAAGTGTCCATAGTGTTCAGAGCAGAAATTCTTTTGTTCTAGCAGGTTATGAGCTCAGGTTTGGGGTTCCTCGGACAGTAAGGAAATAATAAATCCTACTTTCACAAACTCAGAAGAAAAAGTTCTAGGTTGGAGGGCCAGGTAGTTACAGTAGGCAAGCATTCTTAAAGGCCCTGAACTTTTTCCAGTCACCGAGGAATCGTTCGGGTGTAGGTACCCGCGGTTCAGGAGGAGCACCATCACTGTATTGGTTAGGTTGGCATATTCTTGAGGCACAGAAGCTGGTGCAGTGTTAATGGAGGATGAACTGGAATCCACTGAGGCTGGAGCAACTCTCAAATGCTGCAGCCGACCCTCCAACAGGAAGCAGCCGTCCTGGAGTCTCTGCACGGCTTGTGTAAGAGTGGTGACTTGTTGGCACAGATCCTTGATCGTGGAAGCACACCTCTGTCGGCCTCAGACATTTCCTGGATTGTACTGTCACGTACCTGGTTGGAGGCCGAAATGCTGAGAGGGCTCCCCTTGCGGCTGAGTGCAGTACACCCCTGAGGTTGGGTACAGAGGGTGTAGTGCCCAGAGAAGCACAGGTTGCCAGATTTATTCGGGAGAGAAGAGCTGGTGGTCACCTGAAGAATACTGGCTATGCAGGAAACACAGCTGGGCCAAAGTCTCTAGGAATCCTCCGTAATACTTCGCAAGGTGTGTGCAAGGGACGGTAATGGAAGCCAGACGAGGGGTCAAACCAGGAGAGCAGATCAGACAGGTCAGGAACAAGCCGGGTCACAACAGGAAATCCAAACAGTATTGCACAGAGTCTCAGGAACACAGGGAGGCTGACGACAATCCAGCAATGAGATGGGCTTAGCAGCAGTCTTATATTGGCCAGCAAGTGGCCGCATCTGTCACGTTGTGCGTACGTGCGTTTGCCAATTGGCGCTTCTGTGCATGCGTGTTAGCTCCGATGCGAATCTGCGTGCGTCCGTCCGTTCGCACTTCTTGCATTAGTGTACATGGCAATGTGCCGGAGGTGACCATTACCAATACTGGCACTATTGCCAGTTCTCCTACGGCCATTTCCCTGACACACACCCTGGTGATTTTGGCCTGATAACATGCATACAAGGGGTTTGAATGGCTATTAAAGGTAATCATCCTCTCCTGTGATCTGTTTGCTTGTAATTAGTGTGTGTGTATAAAAGGTCAATGAGCATCTTGCATCCAGTGCTGCACAGACGTTTCTGGATTCTGAGTCATGGGGAAAGCAAAAGAATTGTCAAAGGATCTGCAGGAAAAGGTAGTTGAACCGTATAAAACAGGAAAGGAATATAAAAAATGTTCAGACTCTAATCAAGAAGTGGAAAATGAGGGGTTCTGTTGAAACCAAACCACGGTCAGGTAGCCACAATTGCCAGGAAAATGATTTGGGATGCAAAGAAAAACCCACAAATAACTTCAGGTGAAATACAGGACTCTCTGAAAACATGTGGTGTGGCTGTTTCAAGGTGCACAATAAGGAGGCACTTGAAGAAAGATGAGCTGCGTGGTCAAGTCACCAGAAAAAAGCCATTACTACGCAAATGCCACAAAGTATCCCACTTACAATGCGCCAAACAGCACAGAGACAAGCCTCAAACCTTCTGGCACAAAGTCATTTGGAGTGATGAGCCCAAAATTGAGCTTTCTGGCCACAACCATAAACGCTACATTTGGAGAGGAGTCAACAAGGCCTATGATAAAAAGTACACCATTCCTACTGTGAAATACTGAGGTGGATCTCTGATGTTTTGGGGATGTGTGAGTTACAAAGGCACAGGAAATTTGGTCAAAATTGATGGCAAATTGAATGCAGTATGTTATCAAAATACTGGAGGAACATTTGCATTCATCAGCCAGGAAGCTGCGCATGGGACATACTTGGACTTTCCAAAAATGACAATAATCCAAAACACAAGGCCAAGTTGACCTGTCATTGGCCATCTCAGTCTCCTGACCTCAATATCATTGAGCCACTCTGAGAAGATCTCAAACGTGCAATTCATGCAAGACAGCCCAAGAATTTACAGGAACTGGAGGTTTTTTGCCAAGAGGAATGGGCAGCTTTAACATCTTAGAAGATAAAAAGCCTCATCCACAAATACCACAAAAGACTTCAAGCTGTCATTGATGTTAAAGGGTGAAATACATGGTATTAAGAACTGGGGTATGTAAACTTTTGATCATGGTCATTTGGGTAGTTTCTGTTGTCATGATTTAAAAAGAGTAAACACAGTTGATTGTCTGATAATAAATGGCTTTAGCCAAACACTAACCATGAGTGAAAGAAAAGTTTTTGTGTTATCATTTATACACTAACCGTGAGTGAAATTTTTTTTTGTGTTATTCATATTCTCTGAAAAATGGACAATAAATCATAAATTCTGCCAGGGTATGTAAACTTATGAGCACAACTGTACATAGTAAATACAGTGCAGATGACAGGGGTATAATATGCAATGTAGTGCAAGTGTCAAGAATATAAAAGACAACAAAATATACAGTGCTCAACTCACATGTAACCAGTAAAAAATTTTAAAGCGTCTCCTATGGGGATTTTTAAGTAGCGAAGTTTGGCGCCATTCCACGAGCGTGTGCAATTTTGAAGGGTGACATGTTAGGTATCTATTTACTCGGCATAACTTCATTATTCACATTATGCAAAAACATTGGGCTAACTTTACTGTTTTGTTTTTTTTTTAAAGCACAAAACTGTTTTGTTTTTTTAAAAAAAAAACGCGTTCGAAAAATTGCTGCGCAAATACCGTGCGAGATAAAAAGTTGCAACGACCGCCATTGTATTTTCTAGGGTCTTTGCTAAAAAAATATATATAATGTTTTGGGGTTCTATGTAATTTTCTAGCAAATAAATTATGATTTTTACATGTAGGAGAGAAATGTCAGAATTGGCCTGGGTGCTCCTAGAATGCCTGATGGTGCTCCCTGCATGTTGCGCCTCTGTATGTGGCCACGCTGTGTAAAAGTCTCACAAATGTGGTATCACCGTACTCGGGAGTAATAGCAGAATGTGTTTTGGGGTGTAATTTGTAGTATGCATATGCTGTGTGTGAGAAATAACCTGCTTATGAGGCCTCCCCCTCCCCCGCCTGGGCCCTGGCTTAAAGGGAAACTCCAGATGAAACCTCCTCAACAGACGAGGCGCAAAGATCTCAGATGCAGTGATCCAAGACCTCTCCTCAGGACCAAACCCTTCCCAATGTACGAGGTACTGAAGAATGCCTCTACGGCGCCGGGAATCGAGAACTTGACTAACCCCGTACTTAAGATTATCCTCAGAGACCGAAACCGTAAGTCCGTAAGGAGAGGACGAGAGGACTTATTGAGGACTAAAGGCTTTTTAGAAATGGGTAAGGGCACGAGAAGACCATCAGACGACTGAGCAGGGTCCCCCAGACCCTTAAAGATGAGCTGGACATCCAACACAGGATCATCAGACTGGGTAGAGGTCAGTGGATCCCTGAGGTCAGGTTGGTTAGAAGGTGACGTGTCACAAGAGTTAAGCTGGATAGCTGAAACACAAACAGAATGCAGAAAGCCCTGAACAAAAGATTGAAAACCCCACCTGGCCGAATGTGGCAGTCTATCCAATGGATGGATTGAGCCTCTTAAACAGGTTTGAACGGACGTAGTAGCAGTAGGGTGAGGCCAGGTTACAGAAGGTCCTGAACAAGAAGCAGGAAGCTCACTGGGCATAGGCTGGACTGGTGCAGAGGCCGACTGAACAGCATCGCCAGGTGCAGCGACCACCAGAATTGCATCGCAGGGCGTAGCGACTGTCGAACTGGTGGACGAGTCAGCCTGGGTGTGTGTCCAAGGGTGTCCAGGGACAGGCAAAGGGAAACGGCCATGCAAACTGGAGTGACTGATCTGCAGTTTATTGAGGGAACCATGAGTGACATCTTGTCTCATTCACTCACAATTTGGAACTCTGTTAAATATTCTGCAGGACTACTTTCACCTCACTTACCTCGTTTGGAGGTCTTCAACGGTCCATGATTTCCTCCAGGGTTGGATGACCCCCATAGCTTTCAATAGTGGCACTCTAAAGGCCTGACAATGGTCCGTTCCTTTCTCATGACTAGAGGTGTATACGCCTTTCAGCAGCTGCAGGAAACTTATGAGGCTCCTGATCAATAGAGATAGCGCTATATCCAAATTCGCCATTTTCTAGACCCTCTGGTTAGAAATTATAGGTTTGAAACCAGATGCCGTACCCATCCGACCACGCAGAGCCTAGTTTTGTTACTTTACTCTTGGGAGCCACTAACACTACAACACCCTCCTACTGCGCACGATGGGAGGCAGCTTTTGGTGCCCTTCAATCCTCTGAGGACTGGCTCAAGATGTGAGCAGCCCTCTCATTCTTCTCGCAATGTCATAGCCCTAGAGAATTTGTTCAAAGTCATGTCTAGATGGTACTACACCCCAGTGAGAATTGCAAAATACCTTCCTACGTATCCAGCGTTGTGCTTTAGAGGCTGTTCTGATCTAGGCGACATGAAGCATATATGGTGGACATGCCCCAAGGTTAAACGGCTGTGGATTTGTGTGTACGCTTTAGTCAATATGCTCTTTCATTCTACTATACTTAAAGTGGGGTTCCCATTTAAAAAAAAAAAAAATTAAAAGTCAGCAGCTACAAATACTGCAGCTGCTGACTTTTAATTGGACACTTACCTGTCCCAGGGTCCAGCGATGCGGGGGATCGAAGCCCTGCTCGTCCCCCCCTCCGCTCGGACCCGCAATACTCTGCAATGCCCCGCAATACTCTGCAATGACCCGCAATACTCTGCAATGCCCCGCAATACTCTGCAATGCCCCGCAATACTCTGCAATGACCCGCAATACTCTGCAATGCTCCGCAATAGTCTGCAATACTCTGCAATGCCCTGCAATACCCCACAATACTCTGCAATGCCCCACAATACTCTGCAATACCCCGCAATACTCAGCAATACCCCACAATACCCCACAATACTCTGCAATGCCCCGCAATACTCTGCAATGCCCCGCAATACTCTGCAATGCCCTGCAATACTCTGCAATGCTCCGCAATAGTCTGCAATACCCCACAATACCCCGCAATACCCCACAATACTCTGCAATACCCCGCAATACCCCACAATACTCTGCAATACCCCGCAATACTCTGCAATGCCCTGCAATACTCTGCAATACCCCGCCATACCCAGCCATACTCTGCCATACCCAGCCATACTCTGCCATACCCAGCCATACTCTGCCATACCCAGCCATACTCTGCAATACCCAGCCATACTCTGCAATACCCAGCCATACTCTGCAATACTCGGTGATACCCAGCCATACTTTGCCATACTTTGCCATGCTCAGCCATGCTCAGCCATACTCGGCTGTACTCGGTCTCTGTATGTGGCGAGGCTGTGGAAGTCTCACACATGTGGTATTGCCGTACTCAGGAGGAGTAGGAGAATCTATTTTGGGGTGTCATTTTTGGTATGTACATGCTATATGTTAGAAATATTGTATAAATGGACAACTTTGTGTTAAAAAAAAATGTGTTTTAACCACTTCCCGCCCGCCGGCCGTCGTACGACGTCCTTGACTTTGTCAGGGATTATCTGAATGATAGGTGCAGCTACAGGCATCGTTCAGATATCATCTTTTTCAGCCAGCGATTCCCTACACTATGAGAATGATCATAGCGGCTGTTCCACTGCTTGATCATTCTTACGGGAGGCGAGAGGGGACGCCCCCCCTCTCGCCGCCCTCAGGTGCTTCTACCGACTCACCGCTACGATCAAAGCCAGGATCTTTTTTTTTTTTTTTTTTATTTCAGGCTTCCCAGCCTAGATGTGAGACTCCATTATTACTGTAAAGAGGACCTGTCATGCCATATTCCTATTACAGGAGATGTTTACATTCCTTGTAATAGAAATAAAAGTGATAAAAAAATGTATTTTTTGGAAAAAAGCCTCAAACTAAAATAAATAAAGCAAAATGAACAATAAAAAAAAAAAAAAAAAATTTCCCCGTGTGCTCGCATGCAGAAGCGAATGCATACGTAAGTTGCGCCCACATATGAAAATGGTGTTCAAACCACACATGTGAGGTATCACTGCGATCGGTAGAACAAGAGCAATAATTTTGGCCCTAGACCTCCTCTGTAACTCACAACATGTAACCAGTAAAAAATTTTAAAGCGTCTCCTATGGGGATTTTTAAGTAGCGAAGTTTGGCGCCATTCCACGAGCGTGTGCAATTTTGAAGGGTGACATGTTAGGTATCTATTTACTCGGCATAACTTCATTATTCACATTATGCAAAAACATTGGGCTAACTTTACTGTTTTGGTTTTTTTTTAAAGCACAGAGCTGTTTTTTTTTTTTTTTTTTAAAAACGCGTTCGAAAAATTGCTGCGCAAATACCGTGCGAGATAAAAAGTTGCAACGATCGCCATTGTATTCTCTAGGGTCTTTGCTAAAAAATATATATAATATTTTGGTGTTCTATGTAATTTTCTAGCAAATAAATTATGATTTTTACATGTAGGAGAGAAATGTCAGAATTGGCCTGGGTGCTCCTAGAATGCCTGATGGTGCTCCCTGCATGTTGTGCCTCTGTATGTGGCCACGCTGTGTAAAAGTCTCACACATGTGGTATCGCCGTACTCGGGAGTAATAGCAGAATGTGTTTTGGGGTGTAATTTGTGGTATGCATATGCTGTGTGTGAGAAATAACCTGCTAATATGACAATTTTGTGGAAAAAAAAAGAAAAAAAATCTTGATTTTGCAAAGAATTGTGGGAAAAAATGACAACTTCAAAAAACTCATCATGCATCTTTCTAAATACCTTGGAATGTCTTCTTTCCAAAAAGGGGTCATTTGGGGGGTATTTGTACTTTTCTGGCATGTTAGGGTCTCAAGAAATGAGATAGGCCGTCAGTACTTCAGGTGTGATCAATTTTCAGAGATTGGCACCATAGCTTGTGGACTCTATAACTTTCACAAAGACCAAATAATATAGGCCGATTTGGGTTATTTTTACCAAAGATATGTAGCAGTATAAATTTTGGTCAAAATATATGAAGAAAAAATTACTCATTTGCAAAATTTTATAACAGAAACAAAGAAAAATGCATTTTTTTACAGAATTTTCGGTCTTTTTTCTTTTATAGCGCAAAAAATAAAGAACCCAGCGGTGATTAAATACCACCAAAAGAAAGCTCTATTTGTGTGAAAAAAAGGACAAAAATTTCATTTGGGTACAGTGTTGCATGACTTAGTAATTGTCATTCAAAATGTGAGAGCACCGAAAGCTGAAAATTGGTCTGGTTATTAAGGGGGTTTAAGTGCCCAGTGGTCAAGTGGTTAAGCATAGTTGTAAGATGAGGGACTACTATATCCATTAATTTCTTGTAGAATAAAGCCATAAATCCATGCACTTTAAGTGCTTTAATTGCAAGACGCACTTCGTATTCTGTAATATCAGCCCCCAGCATAGTGCTGTGGGAATGTCGTAAAGAGGGTAGAGTCAAATTTTGTAGGAAAGCTCGGATCTCAGCGTTAGAGGGAGTAGCACCTGACAAATAAAGCTTCGCTGGATGAAAATGAAACTCCTCCAAGATCTTAACTGGATTAGATATTCGAACCTGAAACCTTGTTTTAAGTGACAAAGCTGGCTTCCGGGGTTCAAAGGACTTGAGCTTATTAGCCAATAGCGAACCCATCTTATTGGCATTGGCATAAAACTTCTGTTTAGTCCAGCGCAAATTGCGCTCTACCCTGTCCGTCAGACAAAGGTCAAGGTCACGGCGCAACTTATCAACCAGACCTCTATTGCAAGTTGATGGGTGACGTTTCAGCTCCGCTGTGGCAGTAGCCAATTCAGCCTCCAGACGACGGACTTCTGCCTGACGCTCTTTCTTCTTCCTGGAGGCATGTTGAACGAGATGACTCCGGATTACCGCTTTGTACGCCTCCCAAAGGGTAACCAGAGAATAGCCTGACGGGACGTTGAGTTGGAAGTATTCCGCCGAACGGGAACACAATTCGCTGAAAAGTGTGTCATGGGATAGGAGGGAATCGTTCAAACACCAAGTAGATAATGAAGGCTTAAGTGAAAGTGAATTGCAAACCACTAAAAGTAGGTCATGGTCTGACCAGGGCAACGTTAATATAGAGGCCGAGCAGACTCTAGGAATTAGCTGTCGAGCAACATACGCATGGTCCATACGAGAGTAACTTGCATGAGGATGGGAATAGTAAGTAGAATCTTTTGTCAAGGGATGTACTTCTCTCCAAATGTCCACTAAGCCCATAGTGTCTAGAAGGTCCCTGTAGGACTTGGAGGGAGAGTCCACACCCCCTGGATCAGAAACTGAGCGATCCAGACTGGGGTTAAGCACCATGTTAGAATCTCCACAGAACAACAAAGTGCCCTTCAAATGGGTGCGTACAAGGTTAAATAAAAGAGATAAAAAAGGAAGCTGACACTCATTGGGAGCATAATAGGAGCAGACTGTCACCTCCAAGTCCATCAGGGTACCCTGAAGTAACAGGTAGCAGCCCTGCAATGGTTTTCTCGCATGAAAAGGGAACTCAATTATGAAATGCGATAAGGATGCCACGCTGTTTAGTAGGAGCAGTAGCATGATATGCTTGGCGATAATGGTTGTCAAAATATTGCGGGGTTGAGGACGATGCATAATGCATTTCCTGCAAACAAGCTACAGTATATCAATTCTATGAGAACAAAGGTAGCGAAAAAGCTTAGTACGTTTTTGAGGCAAATTCAGTCTCTGAACATTTAAGGAGAGCCAATTAAGGGACATAGGATAATTCTAAAAAATGATGGGCAAAACGGCCATAGAATCCCCGGGGCAAGGGAGAAGAGAAAGGAAGAGAAGAAAAAAGAGCAAGAGATGAAGAAGAGAAGAAGAGTTAGTACAAATCAAAAACCAAAAGAAAAAAGGCCTCTACAGGGAACCATCCCCGTTGGGGCAAAAGTCTGGTACCATAACAGTACCTGTAGCACCCAACTCTCAAGAGTGTGGAGCCAGTCAGTGGTTGTAGATAGACTCCCCACTGTGAAGAAGCCATCCAAGCCAGTGGAATGAGGGAAGCATGAATCACCTCGGGCATGAAGGGCCCCCGAACAGAAGATTATCCTTAACAGTGACAGGATACCCATAAGTTGAAATGTGGAGGGAGAAAAGAAAAAAAAGGGGGGGGGGGGACGCCCCCGTAAAACTCACTCATTTTCATAGGTCTATATCAGGTATCAAACCATGCCCTCACGTTTGATAACTTCTGCAGTGTCTGGGTATGATTCTGACCACAGTACATAGCTGGGATGGTACCAGAGTCTAATGTCGGGAGGGGCACTGCCAAAAATGTTGTGGCCAATTTGTCGGGGCAATGGTTGGTGTTGGCGCTTCAATCATCACGGCACCGTGGTTGTATGGTGTCAGGATGATTAAAGTGCATTTTTTCTATTATTACATTGTAATATAAAATTAAATAGTTCAACTCACCATAATGCAGAATCAGTGGGAGCCCCGAGTGTGTCACTTGCTACCGTCTGTCACCTGTCACCAGATAGGGATTGTTACTTGCTATGTCGCCTGTTATCAGATGCAGCTTGTCACTGCCAGTGGCCAGTGACAGTGTCCCTGTTGTCCCAGAGTGAGTGCGAGCAGTGAGAGATGATGTCATCACTCTGCTGCCTACACCTGCACAGTAATGGCAATCTTCTTTTAGATGCAGAAATGCGGTGATGCAGGGGGGCGGTGAGAGACAGTGGCATCTCCAGCTTTCATATTTAGGGGGGGGACAGGGACAAAACTAGAGGGGCCAACTATAAAATGCAATTATATATATATATATATATATATATATATATATATATATATATATATATAAATAAATACACAGTGTCTTAAAAAATCCACCAGGGTGAATGCAGCCTGGTGGAGGGGAGGACAGGGTGGATGCAGCCAGGTGGAGGGGAGGACAGGGTGGATGCAGCCAGGTGGAAGGGAGAACAGGGTAGGAGCAGCCAGGTGGAGGGGAGCACAGGGTGGGAGCAGCCAGTGATAAGGTCCTGTACCTTTATGCATGCCTGCATCTCCGCCTCCCCTCATCCCCCACCTGAAGGTAAGTTCTTACCTTGGGGGATATATAATAGAATCACTGGCACTTTCTCTCTGGCTCTCTCCACCCGACAGCCTCATGGTCCCTCTTCCCCCTCCTCCTCCCACTCAGCATGTTGGGGGCTGCAGTGCACTCTCAGGGAATCATCCTGGGGCCTGCTGGTATCCGAGACTACATGTCCCATAATCCTCTAGTTGTCAGTTTCCCAGTTATTGGCCCTGAATGTAGCCACTAGGAGCAGGCATTGCCGGGTGAATGAGAGCTGCTCGGCTCAAGGAGGAGAAGGAGGGGCTCTGCCTGTGTCCCTTCACAGAGCCTGTCAGTTTCGGAGCCGCTGCCCTGTGTCCTGTGGCAGCAATAACTGTAGGTTCCCCGCAGTGCGGCTTGTAGGCCTCCAGAAAGAACAGTCTGCCGGTAAGGGACACAAGGCCCCCAGTCCCAGCCCAAAAATCCACAGGGCAAAACACCCAAGGGGCCAAAAGAGCCCACAAATTTGAGCCCAGGCCCCACCGCAAAGAGGGGAACCCCAACAAAATAAGTATAATGGTTCAGCATTGCTATAAAATAGGTAGTAATAACAACTCCATCTGAAACATTCCCGGATAAAGGTAAAACAAAATAACCCCCCCTCCAGAAAATGTAGTGTTCATAAGCATCTGTCCAGGAAAGTCCAGGAAAGCTTATGACAGCCAAAAAATGTAGAAAAAACTGAAACAATAACCCCCCCCCCTCAGAAAAACACATGGGTCCATAGGGCACATGTAACAAATAGTGGGAACTCCCATGGAATAGTGTGGAATAGAATGGCAGGTAACTCTCAGTGGCGGCTGGTGCTCCACATTTTTGGGGGGGTGCAAACAACTAAAAAATTCTGAAAAAAAACCCCCATCAATTGCAGCCTCAATCTGCCCATCAATTGCCGCCACTGTATCATCAAACGCAGCCACTGTGCCCATCAATTGCCGCCATTGTGCCATCAAACGCAGCCACTGTGCCCATCAATTGCCGCCATTGTGCCATCAAACACAGCCACTGTGCCCATCAATTGCCACCACTGTACCATCAAACACAGCCACTGTGCCCATCAATTACCACCACTGTGCCCATCAATTGCCACCACTGTGCCATCAAACGCAGCCACTGTGCCATCAAACACAGCCACTGTGCCCATCAATCGCCGCCACTGTGCCATCAAACGCAGCCACTGTGCAATATCAAACGCTCCCACTGTGCAATATCAAATGCTCCCACTGTGCCATCAAATGCTGCCAGTGTGCCCCATCAAATGCTCCCACTGTGCCATCAAATGCTGCCACTGTGCCATCAAATGCTGCCAGTGTGCCCCATCAAATGCTCCCACTGTGTCATCAAATGCTGCCAGTGTACCCCTTCAAATGCTCCCACTGTGCCATCAAATGCTGCCAGTGTGCCCCATGAAACGCAGCCACTGTGCCATATCAAATGCTGCAGGTGTGCCCCCCGCCCGCCGTCTGCACTTACCCTGTCTTAGTGGGGCATCAGGTGATGAAGAGCGGTGTCCTCGATGCTCCTCGATGTCTTCTCTCTTTCTGTCCTCTGCTATGATTGGATGCCTGATAGGCGTCCTGATAGGCGTCCAATCACAGCGCCTGTCATTTCAGCCAATCAGGTGGCCAGTAACAGATCTGAGCACCTGATTGTCGGAGAGGCGGTTTAGTGTTAGGAAAGTGAATATTCATTCGCTTTTCTAACACAGCTGAGTGACCTGCGAGCGCCCAGCATGGCGCTCTCAGGTCACCTTTTTTGATGCCTATTAGAACCTATGGCTCTAATCAGTTGCTTAAAAAAAACCCTGCCGGTGTAATTCAGGTGCCTGGCGCCCGAAAAGGGGCTGGGCGCCAGAATAGGGGGTGGCAGCGGCAGCCATAAATAGATAGATTCCTGCAATGCATGAATCTATCTATTGGTGATAGAGGGGTGGCTGTAGAGAGGGGGCAGCGTCCGTGCGCTGTTATGGATGCACTGCCACTGTAACCACTGCAATAGTCTCAAGGTTAACCACTTCCAGGAACCCAGTACTCTCCAGAATTCAAAATAGAATATTACCCAACCATAGATCAACTCTGTCAGTGAAAAAAAAAAACACACAACCCCCCCCCACGGAAAAACACAAGGGTCCATAGTGCACTTATAACAGATAGTGGGAATTTCCATCACAGGGGCAGGTAACTGCTATAAGTTGCAATGGACGTAAGGGTAACCGGTTCTGGAAACCCAATGCAGAGTTCAAGACAGTACATTACCCAACCATAGACCATCTCTGTTTATGAAATAAAAACAGGAGGCAGAGTAGGCAGCATGGAGGATCAGCCGTTACCCACTGTTTGGAACACCTGGAAGTGAAGGACCTGCAAGGCCTGCGACTTTTGATAGCCCGACTTGTGATTTTGACATGCCGATACCACTGAAGTGGATCTTGTGGTGTGTTGGTTCTGTGAAGATGCAGCTTGTTGAGAATGAAGGTCAGCTGGCACTTCCAATCCAATTGATTGCAGATGAGTGCGGAGTTCCGCGAATGTTGTGGCATCATGATGAGAGTTCCGATACTCAAAGGAGACTTTGAAGGGGAAGCCCCGCCTATACCATATATCATGACCTTGCAGGAGTTGTAGGAGGGGTTTTTCAGCACTCAACGTGTCAGTATAGTCGATTGGGACAGATCAGAAAAGACTTGGTAGGGATGGCTTTGGAAGGTTAGCGAGCGGAAATATCTAGATGTCCCATCTCTGCCTCCTTAGTGCGAAAATTGTGAAATTTCAGGATGACATCCCGTGGCGGCCCATCAAGAGCTCTGCGAGTCAAAGCTCTGTGCACTCTGTCCATTTCTAGTCTGTCTGCTGGGATGGAAGGACCAATTCCTGCAGTAAAGCCAGCATTGAGCCCTGCAAGTGATATACAATATGTATCTAGATGGTATTACCACATTCATGTAGTAAACAGCATATACAGACATATAAAAGGCGATGCAAGACAACAATCCACAGGGATGGATGGACCAGAGATCAACGATCTTCAAAAAAGCCCAACCTTAAATGAAGCAATGTAATGCGTTTAACAAACCTCTAGATAAGAAAAAGGAGAATATACTCGGGGTATGATACACAGCAGGATGCTGGTAGGGGCAATCCATAAACATAAGCAAAGGACATGCAAAATCATCTTAAGAGAGGGGCCCCTAAGGTGGAGTATATGAAATACTGAAAGACCCCACTCAATATTCAAAAAATATGTATGGGTAAACAAATAAATCCTGTGAGCCCCATAATGCCAACTACACCCCAACTCAGATCAGATGATTTTCTTTTGATGAAGCCGCATTATACAATATTTTAAATGTCTTGGATGTTTTTGTAAAGTTGTTATAATAAAAAGATCTAACTTTCACATTTGGTTATTCAGTTCAATTATATTATATAAAGCGGTAATCTATGAAGTCCCAGAGGTTGCAGACTCATTCCTTTTGGTTTTACATTAATATGTAATATAATAATTACATATACTAAAATATTATAATAGTAAATACATATAATAATATTATATATAATAATAATAATAATAATAATAATAATTAATATTATATAATTAATAATATTATATAAAAAGAATATTATAATAATGTAATATAATAATTTTAATTATAATCTAGCAACACAATCCTCTATTTTTGTAGAATAGCTTAAAGTGGAATTTCAGGCTAGAATGGACTAAGCTTAAAAGGGCTCCTATCCCCTTTTTAACTACCCTCTGAAACAGGGGTCCTCAAACTACGGCCCCCCAGTTGTTCAGGAACTACAATTCCCATCATGCCTAGCCATGTCTGTGAATGTCAGAGTTTTGCAATGCCTCATGGGACTTGTAGTTCCGCAACAGCTGGAGGGCCGTAGTTTGAAGATCCCTGCTCTAAAAGAAAGATGCATATACTTACCTATTCTCAGAATGTGGCGTTCTTGTTGGCGTTCTTGATCTCCAAAGCAGCTGGCCTCAGAGGAGAGAGTGCCAAAAATGGATTTAATGCCTGGGCGGTGACGTCCCCCATAAGCTTACTATAGGGCATCCGTTGTCGGCTGTCCCTCCTCTCCCCTGAAGCCGCTGCTAGCTGAAAGAGAAGAGCCATATGACCGAACTAGAGCACCCTGAGAATAGCTAAGTAGAAGCATCTTCCTTCTACAGGGTAGATCGTATAGGTCTGTGATGGCGAACCTTGGCATCCCAGATATTTTCGAACTACATTTTCCATGATGCTCATGCACTCTGCATTGTAGTTGAGCATTATGGGAAATGTAGTTCCAAAACATCTGGGGTGCCAAGGTTTGCCATCACTGGTATAGGTGGTAGAAGGAAAGTGAGAGTGGTTCTAAGCTTAGTTAGTTCTACCCTGAAATTCCATTTTAAGTTTAGTAAAATCTAACTGCAGAAGATGTGGAATAGTTACCATTAACACTGATCTTGAAGATACAATACTAGCATAATCTGGTCATTCTTACTTTTGAAAATAGTATCCAATATTTTTTGTGCATGCCTATATTACTTCCTTCCAAACAGAGTAACATATCAGGGCTGTCCATGCTTGGTATAAATAACTTAAAAAGAGATTCCTTCCAACGCATACCTTTTTTTTCATGACAGCAAATAAATGAAGGTTTAAGACCTGATATCTTAACCATACAGTACAGGACACAGGCTGAGTATTTATAGACTCATTCATTCAAAATCTCACTCCCATCCCATGAAGGGCGAAAATGGTCCTCGGAGGCCAAAATCACACTCCCTGCCCTAGAAGGCCGAAAATGGTCCTCGGAGGCCCATATCACACTCCCGGGCCTTTAAAGCCAAAAATGATCCTCGGAGGCCCAAATTGCACTCCCGGGCCTTGGAAGCCAAAAATGATCTTCGAAGGCCCAAATCGCACTCCCCTCCCCGTGAGACCATAAAATGGTCCTCGGAGGCCAAAATATCACTCCCGGCCCTGAGAGGCCAAAAATGGACCTCGAAGGCCAAAAACGCACTCCCGGGCCTTGGAAGCTGAAAATGATCCTCGAAGGCCCAAAAATCGCACTCCCGGGCCTTGGAAGCCAAAAATGATCTTTGGAGGCCAGAAACGCACTCCTGGCCCTGGAAGGCCGAAAATGGTCCTCGGAGGCCAAAATCGCACTCCCGTGCCTTGGAAGCTGAAAATGGTCCTTGGAGACCCAAATTCACTCCTGGCCCTGTGAGGTTTGAAAATGGTCCTCGGAGGCCAAAATCACACTCCTGGCCCTGGGAGGCCGAAAATGGTCCAAGGAGGCCAAAATCGCACTCCTGGGCCTTGGAGGCCAAAAATGGTCCTCTTGTGCCCCCCCATAGCAAGCTGCTTGCTGTGGGGGCATTCGACAGGGAGCCAGGAGCATAGAAGAGGGACCCGAGAAGAGGAGGATCCGGGCTGCTCTGTTCAAAACCACTCCACAAAATAGGTAAGTATAACATGTTGGTTATTTTTTTTTTTTTAACTTTACAATCACTTTAAGTCCAATTCACAAACGGACCAGAGAGTAAAAAAAAAACATGCGATATTTACCACCAGGGTTTTGCTGGCGGTATCACATGTATAAAAACAGAGTGGGGGTCAGGGGACATATACATTACATACCTCCCAACATTTTGAGATGGGAATGAGGGACACCTACTAACAAACGTCTATAGGCATAGGACACGCCCGCTGCCACACCCCCTTAAAGGAGAATTAACCAAAAAAAAGTTAATCAAATCCAGAAGCGCTTTTTTTTACCACTACTATTCCTTTATATTGACTTTTAAAATGTACAAATACAGCAATTTAGAAATTGGATGAAGGGTTTAGCAACGGGAAACACTTTTTGAAAGATAAAAAGTGCATTTTATATACAACTATATGCATAGGCGTGCGCACAGGGTGTGCCGGGTGTGCACAGGCACACCCTAATCACCCTGTGCAACACAGATTCCCCCTACTGCCCTGGCTCCCCACTCCTTCCCTCTGCAGCTTTTCTGGCTTCCCTCCTCTCCTCTCTTGTCGGCTGTTGCTGCGGACATGAGTGAGGGAAGGGGCCGATAAATATATATTTATCAGCCCCTTCCCTTTCTGAATGAACATGGTGAGTTATGTGAGTAGTAGTGAGTAGTGTGTGTTTGAGCTTTGGGGTGCACACCCTAATGCAATAGGCTGTGCACACCTATGACTATATGGATCAGACCAGAATGAGGGACAAATGAGGAGGAAAGAGGGACAGAGGGACATTGCTCCAAATCAGGGACAGTCCCTCCAAATCAGGGACAGTTGGGAGCTATGACATTATATTTTATATATATATATATATATATATATATATAGATATATATCAATCACATAATAACACGTTTACAAAATAGTTTGTCACAAAATAATACATGACATGAATAAAAATAATAATACATGCCATGCTTTGGTCATAATGGTTTAGATTTAGTGAAACAATGACACCTTTTATAATACATATATTATAATATAATAATATCATTTACATTATATTGTAATTATATATATTTATTTTATAAATATATATTATAATATAATAATATCATTTACATTACATTATATTGCCATGCTTTGGACACAGCAGTTTAGATTTAGTGAAACAATGACACCTAGTGGTCAAACCTCCGCATTACAATGTCAGTTCTGTAGTATATTATGAATTGGGTGTACCATGGCCGACGTTCAAGCTTCTGTCCAGAGTACCAACATGGCTGACGTTCCACTATAACTACATTTCCCAGCCTGCACTGCTCCTCTGACTTCCTTTTGCCCTGGAAATGCTAGAAGTCCCTGTCTGCTGGACATAACTTTTTATGTATCTAAGGACTCAGATGATCAGATCACCTAAAAAATGGTAAATATAAAGAGAGGTGGGGATTTTGTGTGCCTGCAGTGAGGCTCTTGTACAGAATCTGATCCTCATATGTTATTTGTGATATTGTGAAGTCACACCCAGACTATATAGGTTGTATTGTCATTATTTTATGTTTAAAGTGGGATTATAGTAAAAGTGAGCAGCTGCAGCTTTGGCCATAATGTGAAAGTGTGCATATCGGATTGTCCTTTGTGGTTTTTGCCCTCCTACCGCGCTGACAGCTCTGCGATTTCTGCCCCTAAGCTGCCATCTTCTTTGCCCCTTTTTTTGTGAAACGATGATGTCACTTCTGCACATTGTTGACACTTAATAGTTGCTGGGAGGGTGCAGTGCACTGAGAATGTGCTGCAGGGAGCGTGCACCCAAAGATAGGAGGAAGGGAAAGGCTTTTTTGTTGTTGCTGTTTTTTGGGGTTTTTCTCTTTTTTTTTTTTTTTGGATCCTTTCACGTAGACTTTCTGATCGGGTCTAACTGTCTGTTTTTCAAGTGGACCTGATCTATGGAAAGGCAGGTGTAAACAGACTATATATATATATATATATATATATATATATATATATATATATATATGTTTTTCAACACATACAGTTGTTCCCATTTACATACCCTGGCAGAATGATTTCTTGGACATTTTTCAAAGAATATGAATAACACAAAAACTTTTCTTTCACTCATGGTTAGTATTTGGCTGAAGCCATTTATTATCAATCAATTGTGTTTACTCCTTTTTTAATTATGACAACAGAAACTACCCAAATGACCCTGATTAAGGATGAGCTCAGGCATGTTCACAAGCCGCACATGCAGAGCCCGCCAGGAAGTCTGCACAGCGCTAATCACAGGCAGTGAGACATTGTCCCGATGCGCGGCTGCAGAGATCGGGAAATGTCTCACTGCCTGTGATTGGTGCTATGCAGTGCTGACTTCCTGGCGGGCTCTGCATGTGCGGCTTGCGAACGTGCCTGAGCTCATCCTTAACCTTGATGAAAAGTTTACATACCCCAGTTCTTAATACCGTGTATTGCCCCCTTTAACATCAATGACAGCTTGAAGTCTTTTGTGGTATTTGTGGATGATGCTCTTTATCTTCTCAGATGGTAAAGCTGCCCATTCCTCTTGGCAAAAAGCCTCCAGTTCTTGTAAATTCTGGGGCTGTCTTGCATGAACTGCACGTTTGAGATCTCCCCAGAGTGGCTCAATGATATTGAGGTCAGGAGACTGAGATGACCACTCCAGAACCTTCACTTTATTCTGCTGTAGCCAATGACAGGTTGACTTGGCCTTGTGTTTTGGATCATTGTCATGTTGGAATGTCCAAGTACGTCCCATGCGCAGCTTCATGGCTGATGAATGCAAATGTTCCTCCAGCATTTTTTGATAAAATACTGCATTCATCTTGTCATCAATTTTGACCAAATTTCCTGTGCCTTTTGTAGCTCACACATCCCCAAAACATCAGTGATCCACCTCCGTGTTTCACAGTAGGAATGGTGTACCTTTCATCATAGGCCTTGTTGACTCCTCTCCAAATGTAACGTTTATGGTTGTGGCCAAAAAACTAAATTTTGGTCTCATCACTCCGAATGACTTTGTGCCGGAAGGTTTGAGGCTTGTCTCTGTGCTGTTTGGTGTATTGTAAGTGGGATACTTTGTGGCATTTGCATAGTAATGGCTTTCTTCTGGCGACTCGACCATGCAGCCCAACTTTCTTCAAGTGCCTCCTTATTGTGCATCTTGAAACAGCCACACCACATGTTTTCAAAGAGTCCTGTATTTCACCTGAAGTTATTTGTGGGTTTTTCTTTACATCCCAAACAATTTTCGTGGCAGTTGTGGCTGAAATTTTAGTTGGTCTACCTGACCATGGTTTGGTTTCAATAGAACACCTCATTTTCCACTTCTTGATTAGAGTTTGAACACTGCTGATTGGCATTCTCAATTCCTTGGATTGCTTTTTATATCCCTTTCCTGTTTTATACAGTACAACTACCTTTTCCCGCAGATCCTTTTGACAATTCTTTTTCTTTCCCCATGACTCAGAATCCAGAAACGTCAGTGCAGCACTGGATGAAAGATGCAAGGGTCTGTCAGGAGTCCAGAAACTCATTGACCTTTTATATACACACACACTAATTACAAGCAAACAGATCACAGGTGAGGTTTTTTGAGCTCTCCTTTTTTTCTGCCTGGAAACTCCCCTCTATGTTAGCCAATGTGTCCATGCACACTATGGGGATTATTTACTTAGGCTGGGTTCACACTATTGCGAATTGGATGCTGATTCCCTATGGAGCCGGTTCACATATCTCCGCTGCGGCTCCAGTGCGATTTTAAACAGGAGCCTGTGTGTCTTTTGGTCCATTTCAGGTCCCAATGCAGCCAATAATTTGGGCTGAAATCGGACCTAAAACGGTGAACAGGGACCCCTGCTGTGAGCCGCATGCGAAGATGGTGTGAACCCAGCCGAAAGGCAAATCCACTGTGTGCTACAAGTGCAGTTGCTGTAGATCTGAGGGGGACATGCAAGGAAAATTAAAAAAAGGCATTTTTGTGCATTCTTGTAGTGCACAGTGGATTTGCCTTTAGTAAATCAACCTCTATGGCTTTTTCAGAAGTTTACAGGCATATGCTCCTAAAGAAGTTGTAAAGTCCCCATGTTTTTCACGCTAATGCATTCTATCCATTAAGGTGAAAAACCTTCTGTGCAGCAGCCCCCCTTTTTCTTACCTGAACCTGATCGTTGTAGCGACGAGCATGAGCCCAGCAGCTCCAGCTGCTGTCTCAGGTCCTCTTTGGATTGATAGCAGCAGGAGCCATTGGCTCCCGCTGCTGTCAATCAAATCCAGTGACACGGGGGGGGCGGGGCCGAGTCCTGCTGTCTGTGTCAATAGACGCAGCAGCAGGACTTGGGAGCGCGCCCGCACGGGTGCCCCCATGGAAAGCAGCTCACCGTGGGGGGGGGGGGCACCCAATGAAGAGGAGGGGCCAGGAGCGCCGCCGGGGGACCCCAGAAAAGGAGTATTGGGGCCTCCCTGTGCAAAACCCTTGCACAGAGCAGTTAAGTATAATATTACTTGGAAAAAAATAAATACAACTTTTACAATCACTTTAAGCCGGGTACACGCTACAGTTTTTGTTTGTGCAACCCACGACTGACAGCTCCGGTCGGGAGCCGCTGTACTAAACATGTGAGGTTAGTCCAGCGATCTCCCTGCTGAACTATTGTACATTTTTTGTAAACTATTGTACTCTTTTGCACGTTTTTATTGAGCTTCTTTGAGCATAAGTGTTTTTTTTTTTGTTTTTTTTTTTTTTTTGTTTTTATACAAACCCTCCACTCTGCTAATTTTTCCTATTTTTTTTTTTTTTTGTGCGTTTTCACGCTTTCTCGCGCATTTTTGGGCACTTAAGTGCCTTTTATGCTCGAAAGTTCCTTCTGAAAGATATAAGTTTGGTGGGGTTTTTCAGCCTGTAAGAGCATATGCATGTAAACTCCTGAAAAAGCCAAAGTGTGCATGGACACATTGGCTAACATAGAGAGGAGTTTCCAGGCAGAAAAGAAATTAGCTCAAAAAAGCTCTAAAGCCTGTATGAGCCACTTCTTTGAGATGCAGTGTGCATGAGCCCTTATATCACATGTTAACATGCATTGCAATAAGAAGCCCATTTATATTAAATGGGCCGCCAATGCACAGTAATGGACTAAAAAACAGACATTGCAGAATTTTGTTTGACACGGTACAACACAACGTAGTGCGTTACCATGTGATGCAATGTATGTTGTGATATTCTAGGTCAGGGTTCCTTAACCAGGGTTCCATGGAACTCTAGGATTCCTCCAGATTTTATTAGGGGTTCCTTAAGGAATGAGAAATTTCTGCCTCTCGGATAAGTTCCCACTGACACCATTGAATTTTTTTTTTTTTTTTAGCTTTCTGTAAGGGGGTAATTCTTCCCAATATCCACAAATGTAAGGAGCATTCTTCCCACTGACCATCGACTATTGTATTGTGAGTTGTAGATATAGTTTTTTTTTTTTTTGTTGTTTTTGTTTTTTTTATTTAAAGGGTTCCTCTGTGTTAAAAAGACTGAGAAATGCTGTTCTGGGATTTCTCTCAAGGTGTAGTACTTTCTAATGAGTTCAGACAGGCCAGGGAATACTTTTAGGGCTTGATGGCCCACTTTTATTACACCACTAAAGCTCCGGAAGGGGTTACCCCCTTCATGACCAGGCCATTTTTTACTTTTTTTTTAGCACTGTGCTACTTTAACTGGCCATGCAACACTGTACGCAAATGAAATTTTGATTTTTTTTTTTTTTTTTGTGGTATTTAGTCACCACTGGATTTTTTTTATTATGTAAAGGAAAAAAGACTAAAAATATTAGTTATAAATTTGTCCAATAAAATGAAATGTATTCATGAATTTAGACCAAAATGTATTCTGCTACAAATCATTGGCAAAAAAAGAAAAATCCTAATAAAGTGTATGTTAATTGATTTGTATGTACAAACTATGGTATTTATACTTTGAAGAGTGATCGATGATGTAATGACGGTCTATCTCATTTCTTGAGGTCCCCAAAATGCCAGGACAGTATAAATATCCCCCAGATGACCCTTTTTTAGAAAGTAGACAGTTTGAGGCATTTAGTAAGAGCCATAGCAAGTTTTTTTGAAGTTGCAATTTTTTGTCACGATTTTATATTAAGAAGGGAATATTAGGAAATGAAATTTATTTATTTATTTTCGCAATTTTTTTTTTTTTTTGCTTACTGTCACCAATGCAGTACAACATCATATGACCAATGTGTTGATCAGGGGTTTTTGTGGTGATTAGGGATACTGACAGTATGTTAAAACAAAAAACAAAAAAAATTAATTCTTCAGTTCATTCTTTTTTCTCTTTTTAACAGTTTTGCTTTTTTTTTTTTTTTTTTACTATTATTTATTTACATACTTTTATCAGAGTAGTTCAGTGTCACTATAGTGGCACTGTACTACGCTGGGGGTTGATCAGGGATTTTTTTTTTTTTTTTAATAGGTTACATTCATAACAATTGTGATTACTATTGTGTGCTGTGATTGGTCCACAGCTATCACATGGTACCTGAGCCAATCATAGCATTACAATACTAAGCACAGCTGTTATGAATGAAACGCATTCATAACAGTTGTTTACATTGTGATCATGTGTTCGCATAGTGATCACGTGATGGCATCAGCTGGTGACATACATGTACATGATCCAGCCTGCCTGTGGAGAACTGGTTAAAGGAGAAGTAAGAGTTCCAATAAGGTTCATCATTATTTTGAAAACAAATGTAAAACAACATTCAGCCTCTCCGCTTCATCTTGCAGCACCACTTGCTCAGGTCTCAAGCTTAGGTCTTTGGTCTGGTCCCTCCAAACTCAGTACCTCCCTCTCTCCCTGCTGCAATAGCCCATGCCATGGCTTCTGGGTGGGGACCTCCTGTCTCCAAGGTGGAGCCCTGAACTATAGACAGCCCCTTGATTATAAGGGCTGTGCATACCTGCACACTCAACCTGTTGGTCTCCGGTAGGACCTGGACACAGGATTAGTGGCTTCGTCCCTCCCAAGACTCGTTGAAGTCTCTGAACTCCAGAACCCAATCTGGGAATAACTATGCAGCAGAAAACTGAAAATTCCATTCATCATAACCATTCTGGAGCCCCTCAATCTGCATTCTAGAGAGCCACTGCCTGCACTAATGTAAGCAACGTGCCTTGTGGTAATGCGTCTGCTTGCAGAGGTGTGTTTCGGTCCAAAAGGAAATGTCTTATAATGGCTGGTCAGAACCATTAGTGTTGGCATAGATGCCAGTTTCCTATATCAAGTCTATCAACTATCTACTGCAGGCATTAGCTGAGGTTTGACTGATTTTCTTTTGTGCTTTTATCTTCCAGAGTACCCCGACATAGAAACTGAATTGGTCAAATTTATTAAGCAGATGATAACCCAACTTTTACATGAAGAAGCCATGAGATTGGGAGCTTCTAGAGTTTCTTGATGAAAACTGCAAGTTTAGAGGCTAAATCCACCCAAAACTGGTACCTTGGTTGTGTGTGATTGCTGTTCGTTTAAACCACTCACTATTTTTTTTTTTTTTTTTTTAATATATGGGTCACCAGTGGCATATTCCATTTCCTTTATGCTGCACCTGTTATGACACCTAGAAGGAAGGTCTCACCCCTTCTGCTGCACTCTCCATAGTGTAAATGTCAAACAGAGCTTAATAATGAGAGTGTACTGGGAAATGTTGTGAACTCTTGAATGCAGTAAATGTTTTCTGTTTTTGCTTGTCTAGGTGCTGATCAGCTCCCTCGGACTAAGTCACAAGATGGAGGGGCAAAAAGAAGAACAGAAGCCAGCAGCTGGGGGGAATAAAAGGTTCATTATTCCATCTCAGGAGCCAGAGACCGTTCCGGTGAGCCTGCAAAATGGCTTACACTTTGTGAGCTGTATATAAATTCATAGACTATTATTCTTCCTTCATGATGTAATAGTGGCTTCCCTGCTTCTATAGGGATCAGAAGCATACTTTTTAATGCCGAGCGCTTGGAATTCAGCCACTTCCTAAAATGAGCTGGCTTAGTATGAGTTAAATCCAACAAGGTGCACGCCATTTCATGGACTTCTCTTTTACACCTGACAGTTTTACTAAGCGCTGGAAGTAAAGCCATCACTATACTCCCAGTGCTCCAACAGGAGAGATGCTTATTTTTCACACAGCAGTAGCTCCTCCCACCTCTCCCCTCTGCTGTCCATTCACAGAAGGCTTTGCATTACAAAATGTAAGTTGTGTATTTAAAGAGATAAGTCCATGAAGTGCCATACACTTTATTGGACATAACCCATAGAATCCGACACATTTTAGAAAGTGGTTCGATTCCTGGAAATTAGCTTTAAGGGTATGGGTCAAAGGGCAAATGGCGAGTGTGTTTTAGGTGTATTTAGCCTAGATTGGAGATCAGTTTGAGATGCTTCTGAGATCATTAATAGGTGCATTTGACTTGCAAATACCACCTTCCAAGTTGCAGCAACCTTCTTTAAATTACTCTGCAGGTCAAGTAGCTTGTACCAGTAGGGGCAAAAGTGAGTTTGTGGTGGGGATTCAGACTCCAGTTGTGGCTCTGTTGTGGGTCTACAAAAATGGACAAGTTAAGGTCTTGACATGAGCAGCTCCCTCAAAAGCCCACCAAAGTGTTAGCATCACTGCTACACCGAAAACACTTGTACCTCTGTAAAACTTTGCAGTTGTAATTGTTAAGGGGTCCTTTATGAGCACATGTCAATGGCATTAATTTGAGATGCTTCTAAATTCTTTCAGAATTCCTTGACGGATCAGCAACTTATTAAAAATAAAATCAATAAAGACCTAAATTAAATAATCAACTTAACTAAATACATATCATATAAAGTCCCCAGTGTGTATATCACATTTATATTACGTCCACCAAACAGTGTGAATGATTCTTATGACACACCACCACTGTGTACCAGCCACCAAAGATTCACACTGCTGCTTACCAGAGAATTAGACCTTGGATTCAAAGAGGTCTAACAGCACTTATGGGAGAAACCACAATGAATGGATGCTATAAATGATCAGTCCCAGATGCAGCTCTCAATGCTTCCAAACAGCCTAGTACAAATTTCACATCATAGGTGCCACATCAATCACTCACACAGGGGGAAAGAGCAAGGAGAATAATCCCCATAGTGAAGTACATTAAAACGTAGGCATGTACTCTCGAACAAGAAAAAGGTACAATGCATATCAGTCATCCATCAATCACCCTGGCAGGTGTTATGACGTCACCGCTTGGGTCTGCCTTAAGCATTTCCTCCGAAAGGACGTCTTCACTGGGGCTTACGGAGTTCTCTGTCATTTTGCACTCCCATACAAGTCTACTGGAATGCTTGAAGCAAACAAATGCCCATCAACACGGGTTTTTAACTTGATTTTGTTTGTTTTTTTTGCCTGGCAGGTACGTTCCTTGTTTCATGCCCCTTCATCAGTTTCATCCACAGATGTGGTGTCAGGCAGCAGTTATGCAGATTATATTTTCAAAAGGGAACCCAAGGTCACAGAACGAAAGAATGCAGATGTCAAGCAGACATCAAGTCTGGAGCACAAACCGCTGGTAGAGCATTTTGGCTCACCACAGAAGATTCGGGAGGAGTCTTCCAGTCTGCAACAATATCCTCAAGCCATGAATAAAGACTTGGGCTCAGAAGATAAGTCTCTAAGTGGGAAGGAAGGTTTGGGGACAGAACAGAAGATTGAAAACGGGAAGGGGGATCCTGCGAAGGTGGCCAGTTCTGTTGGAGGACCGTCAGCCATCTCAGTGGTAAAGTCAGTCGGTGGGAAGAGCTGTATTGTGGTCAGCACACGACAGGTAAGAGAAAACAGACTAGCTGTTCATAAGTGAACATCTCTAGAGGAACAGCTGCCTGTGTTACTCCTAGAAACCAATCTGCTCCTCCTGTAAGCTACCTCCCCACTTTCCTGAAATAAATACCACCTCTCTACTAAACTGAAAATGCAAATGAAAGAAAATTGGAGAAAAACCCTCATTAAAGCACATAAATTGTACATGTGTACAAAATGCTTGTGCATCCAAGACTACATGCATTTTTCTGGGAACAAATGTTTTTGTAACTTTGGGATAGGGGAGTGAAGAGTTAAAACCCCTGCTAGTCTGTGTTCCATGTGGTAAATTGTCCTTCACTTCCTGTCTTGGAAACACAACAGGAAGCAAGAAGAAATCCTCTTAGCTACCCTGTTTCCCCGAAAATAAGACCTAGCATGATTGTCGGTGATGGCTGCAATATAAGCCCTACCCCCCCCCCAAATAAGCCCTAGTTAAAGTCCTTGTAGGTCTTATTTTCAGGGTAGGGCTTATTTTTGGGGTAGGGCTTATATTGCAGCCATCACTGACAATCGCGCTAGGTCTTATTTTCGGGGAAACAGGGTAGTTGCCACTGGAAGACTTTCCCATTTCTGTTCTGTTGACTACTAACTAGATAGTACCTTTCAAATTCAGTACTTTCTGAGGAACTGGCACACAATAAGCATGCATCAAGTGTTGTATGAACGGCTTATCAGCATGCTTGTTTGTGGTCAGTTTTGAAGCCAGGCAGTTAGCATTTTCTGGAGAAGGTCAAAAGTAGAAACCTCTGTATTTCTTCTTCTTTCACAATTAACTCGTTAGCGCTGGAGACCGCACTGGACTGACTCGATCAGTTGCTGGTCGTGGGTGGGTGATAGCGTGGGCGAGACGGAAGAAGTCCCTTCCAGTGGTTTGTGCCCAATTTGTGAGTAGTGGCAGTGAGCCCTCTTGGGGCTTGGGCTGCTGCCTTTTGGTACGGCCTTGTGGTCATTTCCACACGTTGACTTAGAAAGGTAGTTGGAATGGAGCACCCGGTGTCCAATATTATGCAAGTTGAAAGGTGAGTTAAGGGCATTTATTTCAAATAGAAACAAGTACACCAAGCCAACGTGTTTTCGAGGGAACAAAGACTACCCCTTCTTGCTGTTGCATGCTAAAAGGGGAGGAGTGTTCCAAATCAGGTGTGTTAATAGCAAAAAATACAAACAATAACTGTCAGAGTGTTGGCTTTGGTTGCAGAGGCAAAAGAACAAAAGAGTCCTCGTTCCCCCAAAACATGTTGGCTCGATGTACTTTTTTTCTATTTTCAATAGACACCTTCTAACTCGCCTTTCAACTTGCATATTGTTGGACACTGGGCACTCCTTTCCACCTAACTTTCTAAATCTTTAGCAATGAAGGTAATGTCCTGCTTAGGGATCAGGAAAAACTGACAAGCAAACCTCAGGCCCAGTGCAAATTAATGTGGAAAAAATGATCCGCACTCCAGTTGTTGCTCCTAAAATTTCTTCATTTTATTGAATAGCCACAGTAAACAAACGCAGATAAGGTCATTTGACGCGTTTCGGCCTATAAGGCCTTAGTCATAACCACATTACAGACATAAAACTTTGAAATAAATAGTAGCTCTAAGGATCACAGGCTCCACCCTAATTGTCTTAATTGACCACAGGCAATTATCCAAAAAAGACTCAGCTGCAATAAATATAGGGCGATCCTTGTGTATGCCACTAATTTTCACACACCTTGTAGTGATAAGATGCACATGTATGTACAGACACATGCATACGTTCATACACGTATAGACATATGCATAAGAAAGCACACCATAAAATTAAAAAAACATTAAATAAAAAAGATGAAAATAATAATCCAGGTATGTGAAAAAAAAAAAAAAAAACCAGAAGAGAGCAGGCTCTAGGGAGAGGTATTCTTAATGTAAGTACAAGTCCAGATTCCACCCCAGGTTTAACCTCTGAGGTGATCTAGTTTTTAATCTAAAAATCCACCATGTTTCTCTCCCTAGTAGCCTTCTCTCCCTGTCACCTCCTCTGGGCGAGGGCAAATTAAACCAGAACTAAACCTAAATCTGCTCTACATACATTTACATTATGACTAGAATTCTGTGCTCCCGCAGCAGATCTAGGTTCACAGCAGCACTTTAAGTTCTGCGAATCAACACAGTGGCTCTGTTGTTGGCATTCTCTAGCTCCACCAGAGCACTCTATCCATCCAGCTCCCACTTGCTCCCAGCGCACCGCGGCATCGGAAGGGAGATCACCTCTCCTCTTCCCCCCCCCCTCCCTCTCGGCAATCATCTGGGGTGCGTCACAGGTCGCAGGTGATTGCCTGGCCAGTCACGGTGTGGCTCGCGGATGGCACATGCTCAGTGCGTGCCTGTCTGTGAAGCCACAGTCGGGCGCCCACAGTTACAATGCCGGCGTCACAGAGAGGAGGGGGAGATGAGCGGGGCTTCGTTCCCCCGCATCGCTGGACCCTGGGACAGGTAAGTGTCCAATTATTAAAAGTCAGCAGCTGCAGTATTTGTAGCTGCTGACTTTTAATTGTTTTTTTTTTTTTTAAGCGGAACTCCGCTTTAATGGGTTAGAAAATGTTTTCTCCATCTATAGCCTTGATATGTGAAGGCTTCTGTTTCCTACAGAGGGGGAATCCGCTTCTTAAGCACGTCCGGAATATCCCGTGGGAGTTTGGAGAAATTGTACCAGACTACGTGTTGGGGGACACTTGCTGTGCTCTGTTCCTTAGGTGAGTCACTGTTTCTATCTTATGTCATTGTTACACTGCCGAGCTGTGAGCCAAGACTCGCAGCCAAGTGGTTACAGGCGATTGGGGACTCTGAGTGTCCCTGGACGCAGACAGTTTGCATCCAGAAATGGCAGCTCTAGCCTCAGTTAATGGTCTGACCGTAAGCCGCCATAGCATACGATGATGGACTTCTTACGAACGGGAATGTTGGAAAATTTGTGTTTTGATTAGCACTGCAGCTAATTGGGTCAGTGTACTTTGACAGCAGAGGAGTCCCTGCTGTTAGAATACAATCGTACAGCAGGAAGGATTCATTCATCCACCCCAATTGTGTAGATGGGGGAATCTATTTGTCTGATCAAAAAAAAAAAAAATAACATCTATGGCCAGCTTTAGTTACAAGTAAGTTACACAGAACTATAAATGCCCTGTGTGACAGTGTTGAATGGCCTGGAGCTGTCACATGGAGTGAGTCACATACTCATCTATACCTAAAAGTACCGTTTATTTACAATCACACTGCTTGGCCTGAACAATCTGAATGGGAATAATTTGCTCATCAATACTCCTGTTCACAAATCCAGCATTTTCCTCACCCTCACATTTGTCCCTTTTTTTTTTTTTTTCTGTATGTGGGAGCTTAACAAGACTCGTGGCCACTCCTTAAAATTAGAAGAAAAGAGGTTTAACCTTAAACTACGTAGAGGGTTCTTTACTGTAAGAGCGGCAAGGATGTGGAATTCCCTTTCACAGGCGGTGGTCTTAGCGGGGAGCATCGATCGTTTCAAGAAACTTTTAGATAAGCACCTGAACAACATACAGGGATATACAATGTAATACTGACATATAATCACACACATAGGTTGGACTTGATGGGCTTGTGTCTTTTTTTCGACCTCACCTACTATGTAACTATGTGGATGATGGCACTGTAATTATTTTAATAAAAAAAACTCTACTGTAAGTACTTTTTTTTTATTTTACAAATCCATCTACAGCTGTCACATGACCCAGCTTATTTCCAGCCTGTCTTCAGAGAAACCATTGCAGGAAGAGCTTCTAGTCCTCTACTGCTGGTCACATGTTCAAAAAAAAAAACACAACCTTTGGAATACAGAGTAAATATTTAATATCAATAAACTGTTATAAATTGTCATACAAATCTATATTAAATATCAAATCTTTATTATTTTTTGGCATTGCCCCTCAAGCCTACATCTTACAATGTTTATTCACACATAGTTTGGACTTGATGGACTTGTGTCTTTTTTCAACCTCGCCTACTATGTAACAATAAGTGGGAGGCGAAGCCTCCATCAATCTACATGTAATAATCCACCCCCATTGTGTTTAGCTGGTTAGTGGACATGGAGGAGGAGGGAGGGAGTGGGCTGCCATTTACCACTGTGTATACGCCCACATGTGTGACACAGTCACATAAGCTGCTCAGATGTGATGGTGACAAAATGCTCCGCATAGAAACTCACTGAAAACTGAGCATGTACAAAGCTGCCAGCACTGCTCTGCAAAATCCCCAGCTGAATTAGGGACATGGACAGAAGAGGGAGATAGAGAACAGCAGGATCAACCAGGTTTTTTGCAGAATACAGAAAACAAATCTCATAGTGAGTGAGTATGAACAGCATGTAATAAAGTATGAATTCATATTTTTTTTAAGATGTATGTTTAGTGACATTTTAAAATGGAACTCAACTCCAGGAATCGCTCAGCTCCTCATTCCACTTAAATTCCTCGCTAGCTTCTGTCAACTACTCCCAGGCTACTTTAGGGTGCCTCTTGATCGACTGGTAAGAGAATGTTGTCATCCTGCGCATGCGCATGGGAGTTTGTTATTCCAGCACAGCCGAGTGTACTGGGGATGCACGCTGAGCTGCATGACTGGATGACTACAAGGCAGGCGGGTAAGTGTTTGTTATTGCAGTAGAACAGGGGTCTCAAACTGGTGGCCATCCAGCTGTTCCAAAACTACAAGTCCCATCATGCCTCTGCCTGTGAGAGTCATTCTTGTAACTGTCAGCCTTGCAATGCCTCATGGGACTTGTAGTTTCGCAACAGCTGGAGGGCCGCCAGTTTGAGACCCCTGCAGTAGAAACATAGCATGTCTCTTCCGCAGTAAAGAGCCTGCTCACAGTTTTTTTTTTTTTTCTTTATTTGTTAAAGTGGAAGTTCGCTAAACCTGCTCTCTGCCACATTCTAAACCTAATCTATCTAACCCTGTAAAGCAAAAATCGCTATACTTGCCTATTCTGCAGCCGATCCAGTCCGGTCCCAGCATCAGCTGTCAGCAGCGGCTTCAGTGTGGAGGCAGCCGACAACGGAAACCCCACAATAACTCTATGGGTGACGTCACTTCCCAGCCATTTCACAGCAGTTGTCGGTCCTCTCCTGCACACAGCTTCCGCCTCTGGAAACCGGATCGGCTGCAGAATAGGTAAGTACAGCAAGGTTTGCCTTACAGGGTTAGATAGATTAGGTTTAGAATGTAGCAGAGAGTTAGTTAGTTTTTGCCTGGACTTGCACTTTAAAGTGGAGTTCCACCCATATAAAAGTCAGCAGCTACAAAAAGTGTAGCTGCTGACTTTTATTAATCGGACACTTGCCTGTCCCAGGGTCCAGCGATGCGGGTGAACAAAGCCCCGCTCCTCTCCCCCTTCTCTCTGTGGCACCGGGATTGTCGCTGTGGGCGCCCGGCTGCTGGGCACGCACTGCACATGCGCAAGCCGCACTGCGCACTGTGACTGGCCGGGCAATCATCTGGGACCTGTGACGTGTCTCAGATGATTGCCGAAAGGGAGGGGGGGGAGAGGTGAACGTGCTTCCAGCTCCACGGAGCTCTAGGAGAAAGTGGGAGCTGGATCCCTATAAAAAGAGGATATCTGCTCCCCCCCCCCCCCCAAAATGACATGCCAAATGTGTCATGTCAGGGGTCACCTGCACTTAAAGTGGAAGTTCCATTTTTGGGTTGAACTCAGCTTTAAGTTTAGTTTCACTTTAAACAAGTGTAGAAAGCAAAAAAATTTCTGATTGGAACGGTCCTGGAGTAGAGTTGGGGGTAACAGGTACATGTGTTGTTTGCCAAAGTCAGGGAACTAGACACAGGTTGGTGAAAACTTTTTTAGTGTTTTCCGTAGTTGAGGATTTAGATCAGCGGAAGACCAGTGGGGTTTGACTACTAGATACTTTGAATTTGTCACTCCAGCCAGGATAGTGGTGGGCGTGTATTTTATTGGGATAGAGATTTAGGTGTAGAGGTGGGAAGGGTAGTATAGGTAAGCGGAAAGGTCATGGGGTAGAGGGGGGTTAGTGAAAAAGGGGCACGGGGGGGGTAGGGGGCAATTTGCTAACTCTCCCAGTTGGCTCTTTCCCCAATCAGCAGTTGTCCAGGATGGTTGGAATCCACCTATAAATACGAAATGATGACCAGAACAGGCAATTGTCACCTTATTTTTTGTAGATAGAATTGTGCATTTGTGATTTGACCTCCAGCTGAGGTTCTGGCAGTAAGGCAATTGTAAGGAAAAGGAAAAGTGGATTGTCAAATATCCCGTCTAAAACCCGTATGTACCTGCCATAGATTAAAGGAAGACTTTTTAGCATTTTTGGGCAGTTTTTGTGTGAATTCAAATTGTAATTTTAAGTGCATGAAATCCCCAGCAACGAATGTTTCTTATTTGCTGCTAAACAGCCCTGCCCAGAATACCTCTGTGAACTACAGAACCCCTCCCTTCTAGGTCAGAGGGGGGTATTCTATAGTCCTGCCCTAGAGTGACAGTTCTAGATACAGATGCCAAGTAATGACATGAGCCCAATACCACAGATGCCCTGGATGTAGAATAAACATCACCCAGCCAGCCCTTCCCCGTGGTGGGCCCAGCAGCTGTATATCACCATCCAGGGAACGAGGGATGTCCATATCCATTGGACCGAGACAGGCAAAATATTTAATTTCTGTCCTTGAGTTTATATGCACTGAAAAGAGACCTGTCTGGCAAGAAATGTGTGGGCTCATTCAGAAATGACTTTTGCCTGGCTGTCATACAGAACTTCTGGCTGGCACACATTGAGTCTTTGACCCAGAATAAATGTGCAGGACTTTTGACTTTACATTGAGGCTCCTTGTTGGTTTACTTGTATTGAAGCCTGAAAATCAACATGGCAGCCAGGCAGTTAGCATTTTCAGAAGTCTTTTGACATTTAGATGTACTGGATCTTTTTTTGAGTAGTCTTTTGTGATTTCAGTTTGAGGTACCACAACCTGAACCCAGAGTACATACACAGCCGGCTGAAGACGTTGGGCCAGGCCTATGCTCTGCGGGTCCTCTTGGTGCAAGTCGACGTGGTCAGTGCTCTGCATTAATGTAAAAGTTTTCTATTTGTGCTGCTTTCTTAAAGGAAATTTTGATTTATCAACATTTATGTTTTGTTTGCAGAAAGATCCCCATTTTGCACTGAAGGAATTGGCCAAAATCTGCATCCTTTCCGACCTTACCCTGATACTGAGCTGGAGGTGACTCCTTATTTATGCTGAATAAAAAACCTGATCCTTAACAAGTTTACCAAGATTTAAATTTGTACTGATTTTATTTTAGCGGGACTGCGACATTGCAGCTTACAGATTGGACACCTAGCTGACACTTTTGACACTTTTTTTTTTTTGGGAACTAGTGACATTATTACAGTGATCAGTGCTAAAAATATGCACTGACACTGTATAAATGACACTGGCAGGGAAGGGGTTAACATCAGGGGTGACCAAAGGGTTAAGTGTATTCCCTAATTGTGCTTTCTTACCGTGGGGGGGGGGCGGGGCGTGGGCTCACTGCGTGGACAGTGACCCGTGTTCCTGATTAGCAGGAACACTAGATCGCAGTGTCCATGCCTGACATCTCTGTGGGGAGCGATCGTGGATGGGTTGTCCACCGGGCCCGCTGATTGGCTACCCTTGTGGGCAATCAGCACGCAATCGCGTCTCCGACGGCACACATGACCCCCCCCCCTGGCTTTTGAAAAAAAATCACATACCGGTACATGATTTTGCGCAATAGAGCCGCCTTGCCGCAGTGTATGTAAGGCAGGCAGCCAGGAACTGGTTAAAATTACTTTGGAGAATAAAATGGTGGTAGTTGCGAAATTTTTTATGTTGCACGATAAATGTGCGTATATTTATCAAATCTCATTGTTTTTTTGGGAAAAATACTCTAAACTGAGTTCTAGCGCAAACAAATAAAATATTCTATCCAATTTTTGGTAAAATATAAAAGATGGGCTGTGTCAATTAAATAGACATCAAACATGTCAAGCTTCAAAATTGAGCACACCCATGAAATCGTAAAAAAAAGACATGGTACCCAAAATTCTCCAAAGGATTTGCTTTAAAGGCCTTTACTGGTTATAAGTTTAGAGATAACAATGATTTATGGCCCTAGAATTGTTCGCTGTAATGTTCGCAATGATACATGTGCTTGCCCTACACTGTGCATTTTAATTGGGGGTTGACAGGGTGCTTTAAAAAGTTTTTATTTATAACTTTTTTTTGTGCACTCAATTTCATTTTTTTTTCTTTATTTAACTTTATTGCTATCCCTATATGATACTATTGGGCATGTGATGGGTACTCTTTATGAGAACATTGGGGGGGTCTATTAGACTCCCAATGTCTCCCCTGCCCTCCAATGCAGCTAATCAAACACATACAGTATTGTCTTTAGTAGCCAAGGAATGACAGCTGTAAACCCACCACTTCTGTGTACTGTGAACCCTTTGACAGCTGTGAATATACCGCTTCCGGGTTCAGTAGTCACAGGGGTAATCCCATCCTGCTCTAACTATTGAAACAGTTTCCCAATTTAATTTTTGTAGTTAAGTCATTTACAGCAATGACCTATGAAGGAGAAGAAAAGCACACTTACTAGAGCTTGAAGTGTGATATGTCGGCACATGTGCCTGGTGATCTTCAGGCTCCATAAATAATATTTTAGCATTGTTTTTTCCTAAATATGTGTATGATTGTATACAGAGCTATAAAAAGAGCTTGAATGTCTGCATTTTTAATTTTTGACCTAGATTTTATTGACTTTAATTGCACCGTGCCTCTTTCTTTTAGTCCCGAGGAGGCGGCCCGTTACCTGGAGACCTACAAGTGTTATGAGCAAAAGCCAGCTGATGCCTTGAAGGAGAGGACTGAAAGTGATTTCATGTCCAGGGTGAGAATACAATGGAGGCCAGAGAGAAGTGGCCTTTGTCAAACATTTTGTACATAAGGGTATACATTAAACGGGAATTCCTGTTTCAGTTCTGTGATTTTCATACTGGTAGTTCGTGGCATGATATGGGAGGCCGGCTTTGGTGTTGAAAGCAAGCCTTAACCTAATCCTGAAACTTTTACCTTACCTTTTAATGTTGACTCTTGCACTTAACCTCATCCAAACCAAAAACTTTAAAGCAACAAATCTGTTGTTTTGTCTATTTAAAGGAAAGTGACAAGTTCTCTTGATAGGCCATTCCCACCCACTCATACTTATGTTCTTTGCTCTATCTGCCTGGCAGAACTCTAAGTAAGAGGTTACAGAGGAATAATGATCTTCTTTGCTTCCTAGAATAGATTATTTGCTCTGAATGGACAATATGATAGTTTCCCCTTTATCTTTGTAGCGGAACTCCAGGCTTGCTCTCATAGTTATATATATATCAAAAAAGTCGCGCTAAAAATTAGAGGTAAAAAACTTCATAAAGATATGAAGGTGAATAGTGATCATTAGGTAGATGAATTTCATAAGAGTGCTGAGCAATGTAAATACACGCTTTAAAAATAAATGCTGTTGGTTAAATAGGACACAGAAATCATTGACTATGTCCGTATGAAAGGATCAATATTGCATGACCCAATCGGTGACAAGTAAATATCTGAAATAACTGTAGGGATAATAATGTGACAAATCTGTGACTAAAAAACTGAACCGTGATGAATGAAGAAAAAAATATAATATAAATGAATAAAAAAATAAAAATACTGAGTCTGAACACGTGAGGAGAAGGCTGGTGGGAGAGAGTCCCTGGATCTGGATGCTGAGTGCCTGCCTTTAAGATCCCTGGCTGGGGTTGCAGCCATCCGCTCCCTGGGTCTCCTGTAATTAAGAGACCATTTTTGTCTGGTAAGAGGCAGCAATTTTTCCAAGAGGTGGAGGTCTGTCTACGCACTCTAATTTTTACCACAGCAAGATTTTGTTACATTATTTCACAGAGCACTGGGAGACAAGTTATTTTCTTTGCATATCAATCTAGCACGGATGGACTTCCATTATTATTGTTTTTGTTGAGTCACGGACTTATTTTGGGTTTATTGTATTTTTATTTTTTTATTCATTTATATTATATTTTTTATTCATTTTTTATTCATTTATATTATATTTTTTTCTTCATTCATCACGGTTCAGTTTTTTAGTCACAGATTTGTCACATTATTATCCCTACAGTTATTTGAGATATTTACTTGTCACCGATTGGGTCATGCAATATTGATCCTTTCATACGGACATAGTCAATGATTTCTGTGTCCTATTTAACCAACAGCATTTATTTTTAAAGCGTGTATTTACATTGCTCAGCACTCTTATGAAATTCATCTACCTAATGATCACTATTCACCTTCATATCTTTATGAAGTTTTTTACCTCTAATTTTTAGCGTGACTTTTTTGATATATATATGATTTATGGTTTACTACTTTTTAGTCGCTGCTTATATATATTAGTGTAAGCGCAATTTTTGTTTTTACCTTGCTCTCATAGTTGCCCTTTATCTTTGTAGCGGAACTCCAGGCTTGCTCTCATAGTTTATCCTTGTAGCGGAACTCCAGGCTTGCTCTCATAGTTTCCCTTTATCCTTGTAGCGGAACTCCAGGCTTGCTCTCATAGTTTCCCTTTATCCTTGTAGCGGAACTCCAGGCTTGCTCTCATAGTTTCCCTTTATCCTTGTAGCGTAACTCCAGGCTTGCTCTCATAGTTGCCCTTTATCTTTGTAGCGGAACTCCAGGCTTGCTCTCATAGTTTCCTTTTAGGGTTGTCCCGATACCACTTTTTTAGGACCGAGTACAAGTACTGATACTTTTTTTCAAGTACTCACCGATACCGATACTTTTTTTTTTTAATGTCACGTGACAGTGTTGTGTTTTTTTTTTTTTTTTTTTTTTAACAATGCTTTCTTTTTTTTCTTTTTTTTTTTTAGAGGGGCGGAGGGGGTGAACGGTGTCTGTGTGGTTTTTTTATTTACATTTTTATTATTTTTTTACAATAATATTTTTTTGTTTATTTATTGCAATATGTGTGTGTTTTTTTTTTTTTTTTTTAATTAGCCCTGTTGGGGGGCTTTGGTGAGATATCAGGGGTCTTAACAGACCCCTGAAATCTCCCCCTTGAGACAGAGAAAGAGACCGAGGATAGAGATTCCCCAGTATCTTTCTCTGCAGCCTCAGCTGCACTGAGAATGAATGGAGAGAAGACAGCGGCTCTTCTCCAGTAATCGCAGGAGATTACAATGTTTCAGTTATGTGAATGGAAAGAGTCAGCTGACTCTGTCCATACACAAAGGAGGACATGGAGAGAGACAGCACAACAGAGAGGGACAGTGGAACAGAGGGGGACAGCGGAACGAAGAGGGACAGCGGAGGGGGACAGCGGAACGGAGGGGGCATGAAGGAGGATGCGGTGACAGTCAGCGGTGATCGCGTGATGGGGAGTTACAAGCACCGATCACCGCTGTATGTCACTAAGCAGCTGAAAGCCGCGGGGGGAGAAGCTTGTAACTCCCCCATGCGCCGATCACAGCTGACTTCCAGGTATCGGCGGAAGCATCGGGAGCATTTCCCCGAGTACAAGTACTTGGGCCAATGCTCGGTATCGGTGCCGATACCGATACTAGTATCGGTATCGGGACAACCCTATTTCCTTTTATCCTTGTAGCAGAACTCCAGGCTTGCTCTCACGGTTTATCCTTGTAGCGGAACTCCAGGCTTGCTCTCATAGTTTTCCTTGTAGCGGAACTCCAGGCTTGCTCTCACAGTTTTCCTTGTAGCGGAACTCCAGGCTTGCTCTCACGGTTTATCCTTGTAGCGGAACTCCAGGCTTGCTCTCATAGTTTTCCTTGTAGCGGAACTCCAGGCTTGCTCTCACAGTTTATCCTTGTAGCGGAACTCCAGGCTTGCTCTCATAGTTTTCCTTGCAGCGGAACTCCAGGCTTGCTCTCATAGTTTTCCTTGCAGCGGAACTCCAGGCTTGCTCTCATAGTTTTCCTTGTAGCGGAACTCCAGGCTTGCTCTCATAGTTTTCCTTGTAGCGGAACTCCAGGCTTGCGCTCATAGTTTCCTTTTATCCTTGTAGCAGAACTCCAGGCCTACCTTCATAGTTTGCCTTTATTTTTGTAGCAGTACTCCTGGCTTACCTTCAGTCTAGCACAGTTGTGCAGCCTTCCCTACTGTACTTAAATTGCTCACTCTCAAGAAAAGACAGAGGAACATTGGCTTATAACATGGCCAAGAGTGCCTCAGATCTCAATGGCCCCTTCTATGAGAGAGTTATTTTTATTACATAGAATTTACTGGACCCCCTTAAAAATGTACAGTTTTTTTTGTTGAAGAGATTCCCTGCTCTGGCCTAGGTGCATCTTGGCACAGGGGAATCCTTTTTACTTGGTTTGGAAATTGCAAAAATTGGTCATGTACTAGTTTTGGTGTATGTCATTCTTAACAATGCCTTTTGCATTTTTTTCCTCTACCAAACATGGGTCTCCTGGGAATCTTGGAATTTCTCCTTGAAAACTCTCCTCTAGAGCTGAGGTTAACTATAATCCTATACCTGGACAGGAAAACTGTATGACAACATTGGCTGTCACCTCAACCTCCCACAACAAGTCTTTGGATATATAAAGTTAATGCTATACCTGCAGAGGTAGCTTTCAAAAATTTGGCCTGGGTGACTGTATACAACCCCACTCTTAGACCCCTAGCCTTGTTAGGAACATAATCTTTGGGGATCTTGGTTGTTAGGATAGATAGCCACACTACACCTTCTATTACCAAATACTGTATGCATTATACCTACTTTACATGTTTGCTACAATAAATAATTCAGTCTAGTTATTCTCTAACCATAAATATATTCCTTTATTGACTGTATTTGTCTACATTGTAGTTATTCTACTGTATTATGTCATTACAATGTACATTGCATGATTTCTGTACTTTATGGTTATGATGGAAGACTAGAAAATACATTTGTAGTATGTGGATTGAAGGCTGCTTTTTTTTTTTTTTTTTTTTCCTTCTTGTAGGACACTGATGTGTTTTGTCCTTTTACCTTTATTTTTGCTGTAACTTCCTTCTTCTTCAATAAAAGCTAATACTCTAATTCCACTGCACACTGTAAGCTTCTCACAATGTGTATTAGAAGCTGCAGCATGCCATTTAAAGCCTCCATCTTATTTGCTGGCTAGAGGACATTGAGCAACATCTAGATCCCGACTGACTCTTCCTGGGTCGTCCTTTTTCTTTAATTGGATTTTATTTCTATTTATTAATGGAGACTCTGTATCGCAAGTGGGCATAAGACAAAAGAAGTCTGCATGCAAATGCATCTGCCTAGGGATGCCCACTCCTCCAGATTGACATCCACCCATCAAGACGTTTTGACAGTTGTAGGTTTTCTCCCCAAGAGCCAGGCCACAGCTCTTGAGAAGTCAACAATGAGCACTCAGTATTCCTCCCAGTGCAGGTTGACTGTATGATGGAAATCGCACCTTTTAAACTTTTGATGTACATTTGAGGTGTTGGCATTTTACACACGTTACCATTCACCATGTTAGGTGCGTTATGCTGAAAAGAGTGCTAAAGATACAGCAGGTGGGAATTTTTCCATGCAAGGCACTAAAATGGCAGAGAGGACAATGTAACACATGCTTAGACATACTTTTATAAAATGTTAAATATAAACTATCACTTTTAATGTTTATTTACTTTTTCCTTAGATTACAGATTGCCTTACCACAGTGAAGTCGGTGAACAAGACAGACAGTTGCACACTGCTCACCACATTCGGGGTCAGTTCTGTGGAATTAGATTTGAATAAGTGTACTTTTTTGTGTGAATAAAAATACAAGGTAAATGATGTGCTGTTTCACATTCCGGGTTAGTACAATATCACTTCTATGCAACACATGCCTTCGGTGCAGCTTACAGAGACTGTAAACACAGTGAGTAAAACAGGGCTTCCTCAGCATTATTGGGGTTCCTATTCTGTCAGCTAATCCCTAAGGGCAATGCCTGTGCACTTGACATAGCATGTTACAGCCAGATGTCATTGTTGTAGCCAATACTGGTTGGCAAAAAAGAATGGCACTGCTGCAAAAGGCTTAGTAAAGCCAGCCGTAGATGGTGCAATTTTTCTTGGAAAGAAAATCGCTCGATTTCTCCATCAACACAGTGAGTGTTGATGTGGGAATCTCTCGCGCAGAGCTATTGTGTTCTCCCGGTAGGGGGGAGCCGCTGGCAGTGACCACATTAAAAATCCAACTTGCTGGTTGTACCCCAGTCGCACAACAATCAAATTGGATACAGTCAGCCTGCCCATAGATCAGAGCTCGACAAACCCCAGGCACCAGGTCGCAACGGCGACAAGAAATTTTGTCCTGCCACCCAAATGTTGCATAGACCCAGTGTCGTCGTCGCCCCCACTATGTATACCAGGCTCCGCTTGCCCATCCGCAGGCCTGGAACCGGCATAGTGGGTGCCGCTGGGTAGAGGGGAGGAAGGAGAGCTCTCCTACCCTTTTTGTTGTTGACCTGGAAGTGACGTATGACGTCACTTCCAGGTTCCCGTTGACAGTTTCCCTGGCCAGCAAGGCCAGGACAGAATGTAATGCAATGCGTTGTGCATTGTAATGCATTAGATTCAGTGGAGCACAGGGGAGACATGCAGGGTCTTTTAGACCCTGCATGCCTCATTAAAGTGAACCTGTCACCAAAGAAATCATCACATAGGGGACTTTTTGTCCCCTATGCGATGGGTAAAAATTATTTTTTTTAATTGTAAAAAAATTGAAGTTACACCCAAGCACATAAAATTTTTTAAACGTGTGCAAAAAAAACCTCATACAGTTCTGGCTGTGAAAGGGTTAAAGAATAAGTTCACCTTCGGGAACATGTTCCACCCCTAAAGCTTTGTTAGTTAAAAAACTGTCCCCTAACTTTTTTAGCTGCCTCCTAGATTTAAAGCAAATTTGTCAAGCCCTGCCATAGATGGTTCAATTCTAGACAAATTATTGCGTGAAGAATCTTGGCTCCTTTAGTAAGGCTTGCTTTACGCCGTTGTGCTGAGGTAAGGTGTGAACACATGTAGATATTATCTTGGATCTAGTGGGCCCTGGAGGAGTGATTGCAATGAAATACCAATGACCAGTGGAGGAAGAATGCACAGTATTGTATATGCAAGGGCTTATTTACACTAGCGGTTGGGGGACGGTGAAAATACGCGGTTGAGCCATGGTTGTACCACCATCCACATCCCCACCCCCCCCTCATAGTCCCCCATAAAATAACATAAGTTGTACACCTCTGGCATGTTCGGCGGGCATTATCGCCACCCAACATGACCCATGCAAGCGAATTGGGCTGTACTACAACTGCAAGCCAAACGCTAGAATTGCAGTTCCAGTGCAGTATTCCCATTTAAAAACCCCATTCTGCTGGCAAAAAAAAAAAAGACATTCAGGAGGTGGCAGGATCGCCTCCTGAATGCCTGTCGTCTGCTCCTGTAATGCTCTCTCCATAGTGGATTGCTTTTCAGGGACCAATGTAAGGGTGAACAAGCCATAATTAAGTTATGTAAATATATGGTACATTAGTAGCTTAAAAAATTACTTGGCGTTAAATATTCTAGTAATAACTAAATACGGGTTTATTGCAAAGACAACCAATGTTTCCCTTTAATAAATCTCTTGCTGTATCATTACCTCTAGACTCTTTCAGACCTTGCCAGTGCCTCTCGAGAAGACTTGTCTTTGTGCCCAGGATTTGGACCACAGAAAGTAAGTCCAACTAGCCAATTGAAGCTGTGATGTCTGATTCTCATTTTGAATGCAGTGTGTATTCTTATGGTGTCACTAAAGAGTCCATCCAGGCAGGAACACTAAATCACATACGGCTTTAATAGAATTTGACTGTGAGATCTTTGCACTTTGTTCCAACTCCCTATACCCACTTACCAATCTTGGCGCCATCGCTCTGGCACTTGTAATTTTGACATGGCGCGCATGATACTAGAACAAGTAAAATCTGCAGCTCCACAAGAAAAAAGGGAGCTTTCACTAAAATTCACATCAGTATGCAGCTCTGAAATTGATGTGAAATCATCTAACACTCATTTAAAAATGTATATTTATTGGGGGGCTTTATTGTCATAAGCCAGCTATCCGCTTTTGGTGTTGGCTTCCACAGGCCACTGTACAGTGTCACCTATGGACATTATTGTGTACCCAAGTTTGTTGTTTTCACTGGTGCATGCAGTTTTAGGGGTTTGACATACTTGGTGAAACCTCCATCTTTTAATGTTTTACCAAAAAAACTAAGTAATATATTGCTTTGTGTACACTAAAATGAACTTTAGTATTAGTATTTTTTTTTTTTTTTTACTGAAAACATGCGCTTGATAAACCACTGCATTAATATCATGTGACATTAGGGCAAAACTCTCTCTTTTTTTTGTTTTGGATAGAGCATTTTTTTTTTCACTTTTTTTAGCCAAACGGGAAGTAAAAAGGAATCCCTGCAAATTAAGGGAATTCCTTAGGGACGGAAGAATTCCCCTCTATTACTTTTCTGGGGACAACCCGAAATTTAAGCATGTCTTTTACTTTCACTAATGGTAAACAAGACAAATAGACAGGGTGAATCTCCTTAACAGGGGCACAGACAGCAATAAAAATTGACGAGTATTGTAAATCCCTCTCCACCCTATCCAACACTAATAAAAAAATGTTTTGCCTTTTTAGTTGTACTATAATTTCATTTTGTTTTCCAGTGTTTCTGCTTCAAGAAAATATATAATGTTTGGGGGGGGTTAAAAAAAAACATCAGGCCTAAGAAGTGCATTTTAACATGTGTGCCAAAAAAACAGCTCTATGTACTGTATAGTTGGTAAAGTTTAATAAAGACATCGGTCCATCCAGTTCAACCTGAAAGTGTGTGTCTGTAACTACTGTTTTCCATATCTCTGTACATTGTGTTCACCAAGAAACACATCTAGAAGCTTTTTTAACTTGGCTACACGCTCTGCTGATACCATCAACTATGGAAGGGAGTTCCACATCCTCACCGTTCTTATAGTAAAGAACCCCTTATTGTACGTAGCCTGATTGATCCATTTCTCATTCAACTTCATTGCGTGGCCATGTGTTTTTGCAAGGTGGCCACGCCCCCTGAAAGGGGCGCGCGGCGCGCGCTATGATCACCCAAGTCAATGAGACTCGGGTGATCACAGATCCGAGTAAGGGGCCGATCCCGGCCCCTTACCACATGATCAGCTGTCAGCCAATGACAGCTGGTCACGTGATGTAAACAGAAGATCGGTAATTTTTTTTTTTTTTCCTTCTTGCGCTGATATCGTGAGAAGAAAAAAAGCCGATCGCTGACTTCTGTTTGAAGGGACATCGGTCCTGAAGAGAAAGAGGCAAAGCTGCCTCATATGTGCCCACAAGTACCGCCTGCCAGTGCCACAAATCGGTGCTCACAGTAGTAAGTGCCAGCAATCAGTGCCACCTATCAATGCCCACCAATGGTGTCAATCAGTGCCTCATCAGAGGCAGCACTGCTAGGTGGCAATCAGTGTCACCTTCCAGTACCGATCAATGCCCATCACTGCCACCCATCAGTTTCCATCACTGCCACCCATCAGTGTCACCTATTAGTACCCATCAGTGTCACCCATGCCACCTATCAGTGCAGCCTATCGGTGCCCATCAGTGTAGCCTCATCACCGTACATCAATGAAGGAGAAAAATTACCTGTTTGCAAAATTTATCAACAAAATATAAAACTGTTTTGTTTTTTTTTTTTGTTTTTTAATCTGTCTTTTTAAATTTCTTTAACAAAAAATAAAAACCCAGAGGTGATCAAATGCCAGCAAAAGAAAGCTCTATTTGTGGGGAAAAAATGATAAAAATTTAATTTGGGTACAGTGTTGTATGACTGCGCAATTGTCATTCAAAGAGTGACAGCGCTAAAAGCTGAAAATTGGTCTGGGCGGGGGGGGTTAGGTGCCCAGTAAGCAAGTGGTTCAAGACCTAAGATTGAAGTTTTCCCCGAATGCTAGAGTCACTATTCAAGGGATTGTAGATCACTATTGTATGCCCTCTTAAGTGCCTCTTTTTCAGGGAGAATAAGTTTGCTAAGGTTTGTTGGTTTCCCCAAAAACAGAGTTTAGCCCCTTATTAGCTTTGTTTCCCTTCTCTGGACTCTCTCTCTAGTTCAAGCACATCCTTCCTGAGGACTGGGGACCAGAACTGGACAGCATACTCAAGATGAGGCCAAACTTGGCAGATCTATAGTTTTCCTCCTTGAGTTAATGCATGCTAAATGTCTGCTGGCCTTGCTTGCTGCAGCTTGGCATTATATGCTATTGCTGAGTCTGTCTACTAGGACTCCCAGATCCTTTACCATCCTCCATTCCCCCGGAGGTTCTCCCCTATCGAATAACTTGTATTTAGGTTTTTTAGCTCCCAGGTGCGTTACTTAAAATGTTCTAGATTGAACCTTATCTAGCATATAGTTGCCCACCCCTCCTATTTTAACTAGGTCTTTTTGTAAATTTGCTATATCCTTTAGTGAAGCATATAGCACTAGCACTGCTCACAGTTTAGCACGGAAGGAGTCCCTGACTTGCTGTGAGACTGAATTGCAAGGTTGTGGATGGTATTTGTGTCCCCTAGGTATCTTGCCTACATAGGCTGAGGTTCTCCAGGGTTTGTATGTTCTTTTGAGAAAACAGTTTTTCAGTCTGGATCAGGTCCTGGAGCCTTTGTAGAGCTTTGGGTAGGATAAAGTCTCCATTCCTAGGTCCACATCTTATCTGGTAGCGAGTGTTTGGGAGCTAACTGAGGCTTGGGGCTCCTTCCTGAGAGACAAATGGCTGCAGGAGCAGCGTGTGAACAGCCACTATGAAAGGCGATTACTATTGGTTATAAGGTGACGGCCACTGCACACAGTGGTGGATTGAGCACTGTTTGATTTACCATTTGAGTTTTGGTTCACATTATATATCCATAGATTCTGTTTTTTGGTTTACAGCCATCTTTGCACTGGACTTGGATTTACAACGTTATTTTTCATTATTATTTTGTTTGCTTATTTTTACTGGACTTTTTAATACATCATATGTTGATTTTGTACAATATTTTGACATTTATGTCTGCACATTTGTTTCATATATAGTGTTGATTTTCGCAATTATCATGTTTTGACCTTTACTATATATACAGTTGTGCTCAAAAGTTTGCATACCCTGGCAGAAATTGTGAAATGTTGGCATTAATATTGAAAATATGACTGATCATGCCAAAAATAAAGCCTTTTAGTTAAGGATAGCAATCACATGAAGCCATTTATTATCACAGTTTTTTTGATCCTTTTTAAATCATAATTATAACGGAAATCGCCCAAATGGCCCTGATCAAAAGTTTATATGCCTTGGTACAGACACAGAAGGTGGCACACACAGGTTAAAATGGCAATTAAAGGTTAATTTCCTACATTTGTGGCTTTTTAAAATCACAATTTGTGTCTGTGTAAATGAGTTTGTTAGCTCTCACATGGATGCACTAAGCAGGCTAGACACTGAGCCATGAGGGGGTAGAAAAGAACAGAAAAGACCTGCGTAACAAGGTATTGAAACTTTACAAAGATGGAAAAGGATATACCGTATATACTCGAGTATAAGTCGAGGCCCTAATTTACCACAAAAAAATGGGAAAAACTTACTGACCCGAGTATAAGACGAGGGTGAGAAATGCACAGCTACTGTAAGTGGAAAAGAGGGTCAACAATGCCCATTTGCATGCCTCACTGTGCCCATTTGCAGCCATAGGTCCCCCGAACTTCAAACTTGGTAGTTAAGGGTTTCTAGATGTCCCCTAGCTGCAGCCAAAATTTGGGGTCTCTGAACCCAAAGGGTCCCGAAATGACATTGCTGCAGATGGACACAGTTGACCAACTTTGGGGCCCCGTATCTCGGGGTCACTTAGTGCTAGGAACCCCAAATTTGGTGTGCAAACCCAGTGAAACTAGCACCATAAAATAACCAATTCTAGCACCAAGTGGTCCCGAGATACAGGGCCCCAAAAATTGGTTCAGAAAATGTCAAGCACTTTTCTGCAGCAGAGAATGACATTTTCCAAACCTACTTTGGGGCCCCATATCTCGGGGCCACTTGCTGCTAGGAACCCCAGCTTTGGATATGTTATGGTACCAGTTTCCCTGGGTTTGCACTCCACATTTGGGGTTCCTAGCACCAAGTGGCCCTGAGATACGGGGCCCCAAATTCGGTTCGGAAAATGAAATTTTTTGCTGCAGAAAAGTGCTTGACTCAAGTATAAGTCGAGGGGGGCACTTTCAGCACAAAAAAATGTGCTGAAAAACTCGACTTATACTTGAGTATATACGGTATATAAAAAAAAAAAGTATCCAAAGCCTTGAATATGCCAGTCAGTACTGTTTTTTTTTTTTTTTTTTTTTTTTTTTTTAATCACAGGTGGAAAATTTTGGAGCTCTTTGCTTACTTCAAAGTAAGTAATCAAATCAAAAGTGTAGTGCAACCTTCAAATTTAAAGGTTGCCCTACACTCTTGATTGCTTATGTATTGAGAGGTGTTGGTGAAATAACCTTACAGTGGTCAGCTTGCAACCTGATATATACACAATTGTGTTATAATATATATATTATAACATATATATATTATATATATATATATAATATATAAATATATGTAATATGTTTTGTCACATCGTACACCAATTTTCTGACTATGCTGATTAATACTTTTTAGTTCACTTTGAAGTAAACCAGCATTAGCTGGACTTTTATGAAGTATTTGTTATTAATATAAAAAATTTTAGTTGCCAGTTTTTCTCTGACTTGCTCTGGATCAGTGCCTCCAAGTATTAAAGCCAATGGCACAGGATAGTAGCCAGGTAGAACGTTGTCAATGACAGCACTGTATTTTTCTGACAGATCTGTTTTTTTTGCATATTTGCTCCCTTGTTAGGTTGTTAAATAAGCAATTTGAAGGAGTTTAATTATTTCTATTCAAAAAGTACTAAAAAAGCTGCTGATCCTGCCAGGAATCTTGTTAGCTGATAACAGTGCAGTAGAGACAGGAAGTTATTTCGGTTTTGTTTTCAGCATTCTCTGAGGACTATAGAACTTCACCTTATGAAGAGAAGAGCTTCTGCAATCCTGTTCTAGGGTGACAACCCTGCTCCTCTATGCAGCACAGTTAGTAAATGTTGCCACCATAGGAAGTGTATTACTGGCAGGATCACGAGGTGAAAACATTTTTGTTGCTATACTTAGTGCTTTAACATCACATTTCCTTCTCCTTCTAGGCAAAGAGACTGTTTGATACTCTACATGAACCATTCCTCAAAACTAAGAAGTAGGTCCATCCAAGTCTCACAATCACGGGACTGATTTTCTTCAACGTGTTGCAAAAATCTGTGACTAATGAAAGATTTATTTTTCATCGTTCTAGATGAGAGATGTGCCCATGTATAACCACTCAGGAATAGGTTCTCCAAAAAGTAAAAATCAAAACTTTTTCACTCACAGAAATGAGCTGCTAGTTGTTTATACATATTAGCTCATTAGGAAGAGCTAAAGCTAGTCATGAACTGCCCAGATTTCAGGCCTAATACTGCGAAATTGCCTAACGTTTGAGTAGTAGGTGGCCCTGTCAGCACCACTGGACTTGACAAAAATTGGCTGAAAAATCAAAAGGAGCCAGGTGTAAAACTGTCGCCTGAACAATGACTACACCCAATCAGTTGCAGTCACTATTCAGGTATTCAAAAGCCAGCAGAGGAGATTTGTCCCTCCTTTGCTGTTTAGTGTGGAGAGAGGAATCTATTGATTTTCTCATGATCATCGGTCTGTAATCAGCAGTGCTGTTTGTTTTTTGGTTTTTTTATTGGCAATTCTGTCATAGATGTAGTAAATTCTATAAGTATCTGGGCCAGCCTTTGCCCTCAACTAGTGATTGCAAGAGATCTCATTTCAGATAAGAGTTCAGATTCACAGTTCTCTTGTAGTTAACAAGCTTATGCTTGCAGACCCCTAATAGCCCCCTTTGGTGAGTACTTCCAAAGAGTTTAAGCGTTTTTTTTTTTTTCTGGAGAACCACTTTTAAACAAGTCCTGTCACCCTGAGCCACCAATTTTCACCAAGCTTACAGATTCCAACCCCAATCACATTTGGATCACAACTGACACTTGAACTGTATTTGCAACTGTGTGCAGCAGAGGGTATTTTGAATCGGACGTTTTTTAAGTGGAAGGTCATCCTAAAATTAACCATCTATCAGTCATTCTCCACAGAGGAACCCTTGAAATAACTTTCTGGTCTCGGGGAACCCCTGATAAAATATACCGTATCTACTCCTAATATAATAGTGTGATGGTCAGTGGGAAGAATCCCCCCCCCCCCCCCGTTACAGATAGCTAAAAAGATAAGTTCCCCCTGACACAGGAGCAGAAATTGCTCAAGGAACCCCTAGCAACCTCTGGAGGAGCCCTAGGGTTCCATTAAACCCTGATCCTTATAACACATGTACCTTTTAATAAATGCCTAGCATCAATTGTGTTCCATTTGTCCAGCAATCGGTATTGGCATCTGCTGGTTTTTACCAGCAATATCATACAACCCATTCTCCTGCTCAGCCCCCCTTATGCTGTCTCCATCTTTTGACAGCATCAGGGCCCAGAGAAAGTGTTTTGCAATCACAACACGTAGATACCATGAGGGCTAAGCAGCGTCATGAGTTTCATGGTTTTGCTGGTAAAACAACGAGACTTTTAACTCTTGTCCATATCTGCCTCACAACGGACTTCTTTTGAAAACCAGCATCTGATTAGCGTGTTCTGGCGGGGGAAGGGATCGGCCCCCTTGTCAGAACACAAAGGCACAGCTGGGGATATTGCTGCACCAACAATGCTTGTGTTAGTACAGCAATTTTTTTTTGTTTTTTTCTATTCAGCCTGCTTGGTTGAATGAAAAAAGTGACAGTGTATACCCAGCTCTAACCCATTGCGCTATAGCTGATATACAGCTACAGTGCAGCTCTTCAGTTCTGGGGGACATCCCTGGATGTCCTCTGGAGCACTGTTTCTCAACTCCAGTCCTCAAGGCGCCCCAACAGGTCATGTTTTCAGGATTTTCCTCAGATGAAACGGCTGTGGTAATTACCAAGGCTGTGAAACTGATCAAATCACATGTGCAAAATAATAGAAACCCTCAAAACATGACCTGTTGGGGCGCCTTGAGGACTGGAGTTGAGAAACACTGCTCTGGAGAACACGCTTCCCTCTGGGGCATGAATCTGGAAGCGTCTGTGATCACAGATTGGGGTAAACCATGTGATCAGCTGCGTCCAATCATAACTGGTTACATGTAAACAGTCCTGCAGGTTATCGGCTTTCCTTTCCTCACACAAAGATAGCATGTGCGGAAAGGAGAGCAGAGCTGACAGGACACAGCGAGTACAGCATTTGCACTGAATTATCAGTGTCCCATGAGTGCAGCCTCATCAGTGCAGAAGAAAAATTTTTTATTTGCAAAGTTTTATAACAGAAACTAAGAAACGTTTTAGCAAAAATGAAAAACCAAGTGGTGATTAAGTATCTCCAAAAGAAGGCTCCATCTGTCTCAACAAAAAAAGATAAAACTTTAATTTGGGTAGAGTGCTGCAATAATGAGTAATTCTCATTCAAAATGTGACAGCACTGAAATATGGGCAGGAAGAGGGTGAAAGTGCCTGGTATTGAGGTGGTTAATGGTTGGCAGCTTCCAATGCCTATTGAGGATAACCAGAGTGCAGACAGTCAAATGGGGTGCTTTAAATTTATCAAGTAAGGTACATGTGTTAGATCAGTGGTCATCAACCCTGTCCTCAGGGCCCACTAACAGGCCAGGTTTGCAAGATAACTGAAATACATCACAGGTGATATCATTTGCTGCTCAGTGATTGCAGTATTCTAGTCTGCATCTCCCCAAGGTAATACATAAAACCTGGCCTGTTAGTGGGCCCTGAGGACAGGGTTGATGACCACTGTGTTAGAAGGATATTTACTAATGTGGCAGCTAATGGTGTCCCAAGAACCCACAGCCCGTGCCACGTGTCTCTTCCTGCACCAACCTTGATGAATTCCGACAGATCTCATTCTTCAGCTTTTAAAACATCGAACACAAGAATTCTTTTTTGTAACAACTGTTTATTGTATGTTGGTATAAATGGCGTATGATTCCTGTAATAAACATTCTTATTGTTGAATAATATTGGAGTTCTAATCACTAGTAGATCGGAGTGTACAATAAGTAACATACACAAGTCTGGTACACATTACAATTTACACAGTATGTTCAAGTTTGTTTCTTCTTCTTCTACACAAGACATATAAATACATTGTACAGGTCTATACAGAATATCACAGGTGTAGGCTGGAGGTTTCAGGCGGAAACACATTCCTATGCCTAAAAAGTCAGTTAAGGTTATTGCTTAAAGGAAAGGGTTAATTCTTATTTAATTAAAACCATTCCTTCTTTGTAAAAGCATTTATTTGGTTCCTTTGGAAATACAGAGTAGGCAAATAAGCAGGTTCCCTTGATAACAGGAATCACTAGTATTTTATCCTGACCTCCCCCCCACTCACCTTTTACAACTATCAGCCAATGCAGCTTGCCAAAAACCCGGTGTCTACAAATATTGGGGAACACATTACACTATACCTTGCTCCCATAGGGCAATGGAAGGTGCAAGAGCAGCCAATCGCCAAATTAAAGGGCTGTCTCGTGTTCCTTCGGATAGGTTTCAAGTTTGTACTTTTACTAACTTGTGCAGGAAATTTCAGGAGCAATTCAGTGCAGAGGAGGCATATGTAGACTTCTTGTTGATCTTTCTATCAAGAAAACCTCTTTGCCTAGTCAGGGTTAAAGGAAATCTGAACTTCAAGAATCTGTAAACTCAACATTTCATATTCCTGATGTGTCCCCTGGACCATGTACTTGTATTAAAAAGTTCATTTTGTATTGCTTCCTTTGTGTGAAATCCCTGGTGATCGCACCATTCCTTCTTCTTTCCTATTAAAAACTGACTACACTAGGCATGAGAACAGGTCATGGTTAGTTCTCTAGCTGTGTTGGGAACTCAGATATTTATAATTTTTTTATATTTATACACAAATGTTTTGCCTTTCATTTCTATTTTAAACTGAATGGGTTGTTTTATAAGGTAAGCATTTACAATCACTTTAAAGAGATAAGGTGGTGTCCATTGCTATCCTTCCAAATAACATTTCCTGGCCATCTCTGGCTTCAATATTGAGTCAGAACTTCCGATCTGTAAACTCATGTCGGGTCAGTGCCAACTGAAGCATGGCAGCCAGGCAATGATCAGTTTCAGAAGGAGAGAGCAGCCTTTGTGTTTTTTAGGTACAGGTTTTCTTTGAAGTGACCCTGTTGCCTTGTGAAGAGATTTTACAATGATCTCTGGCAGGCAGGGTATACAGTGTTCATGTAGAGGTCGGCAGGAGCCAGTCAGGGACACATTATCCGACACACCAGGAAGTATCAGATAGCAATGGCACCTGAAGATTAGCAGGACAACACACTACCTGCACTTTAAATTTTTTGGGGTAGTTTTGGATAATAGCAAACATTGTGGGCTTTAAAGTGCCACTAAACTTACTCTATGAAAACTTCCAACCCCCTAAGTTAATGTACCCTAGACTGTCGTCATACTCACCGCTCTGTGGCAGCATCACATGGAGTTTAGATACTGGATGCAGAAATCTCGCTGGGCATTGGCTGTACCTGTGCAGTAACTTCCATTTGCCCTGAAAGTTGTCGTACTGCAAAGGAGAAGATTTTTGCATCCAGGATGTAAACCTGGTGGAAGGCTGTCAATGCTAAGGAGCGGTAAGTGCACCATGGTGGAGGTGGTTCTAGGTTAGCTTAGAAGATCAGGAAGGGATTTTATAGCAAATGTATAATTGCCCTTTAAATATAATGTATCATGTACTAAGTTTACTTCATTCACCAAAACTATTGTGTCTGCTCCAAAATCCTGGATCATACTGGCCCTCACGTTAGACAAGGTTGGTTTGTGCAAGACAAGACCATCTGGATAACCGGTATCTAAACCGCCCAGTCACAAATTAACAGAATTCTAGAGCCAGACTCTGCAAATGCCCAAACCTGAAAATGGTAGACTTGAGTGATTTAACGTCCTTAGAGGGTTAAATGTGTAGAAGTGTAACAATGAAAACGTCTGTCAGCTACAAAACAAATTGGACTAATGCACCAAAAGGTTTTCTAGTGGCCATGGACGACTTACTAAAACAAAATATACAAATCAGAACATGGTTTCAGTAACAAATACGTTAAAGGATTGTGCCACCTTTAAAGCAGAACTATACCCTCCTATCCTTTTTTTTAGCCAAGGAAGCTGCCATCTTGGCCTCTGTTTGATCTGCAAGTGCCATGATACCGCAGATGTGATCAGATACGACTCCAGCCATTTGAGGGTTTGACAGTTTGGTTTAGAGCACAAGCAACTGTGCCAGAAATGTATTTTTTTTTTTTTTGACTGTTGGGTTTAGTTCTGCTTTAAGTAAATATTTTCACTTCCATAATTATTTACTTTGTTTGAACTTTTCCATCTCCAAAAAACTTTTCCCCTATTCTGTCTGTGGAAAAGCTTGCTTTCAGTTGGGATTTTAAAGTTCTTGAATTAAAGGCCAAGTCACCTTTTGCAGAAAATTAGTAAACACTGATCTCATAATCAAAGTGCATTTTTTTTATTTTCTTTTGCACTGAAGCCTGACAAGTATTGCTACTAAAACTGGAGCACACAGAATTTATTGCACCCTTGCATAGTAACCAATCAGCTTCTAGGTTTTATCCTGAATTCACACAATGCGGGTTTGAAATCGTGTGAGTTCAGCTGAACTCGCATGATTTCAAACCGGCATTTCAGTACGACTTCGGGGGTGATTTGAGAGACATCTGTGTGGGTTCCTGCACAGATGTCTATTGAAATCGCCCTTGGAGCCCGCCAAAAGTAGTGCAGGAATCGGTGCAGCGTCCACCATTTCAGACGGTGCCGTTGCCGGCAATAGGCGGCAATTTAACATGTCAAAGCGCCCCGATGTGAATGGGGGATTATTGTCCAAGCTTAATTTAAGAAGCCAAAATTAGAAGCCGATTACCTACCATACACAGCTGCACCAGATTCTGTGTGCGCCTGTATTATTAAATCTCTCCATAATCAAAAGGTGAACATAGCCTTTAACTGAAGACCTACCTGCTCACCAAATCTGTTTATGTGATGTATAAACCATTAGACCACACCTTTGCTCTGCCTTTGTCACTAGTATTGCATAGCTTGTCTCTGCCACTAATATATGTGCACACCTGACAGTTACACAATGGAGCAAAATGTCAAATTTGAATATCTGCAGCAAGACAAAAAGTGAATGAGGCCTGTGACACCTCGTATGACAAAAGTTAGGGGCATTTTCAAAGACTACTTAATGGCCTGGGACTCTGGCTGGCAGAACCAGGGTCTTCCTTCAATTAACAGAGCTACACCAACTATAAATCAGTTGCCCGAGGTTACACTACATTTAAAGAGGAACTATAGCGTAATGTAAATGATCAATATGTCTTATAGGATTGAAAACTAGATAAGGTTTACGGTTTTTACAACTATAAATATGTACATAGTGGCAGCCATATGGACTGATTACATATGCAGGTTGTGCTTCCTGACTAGCAGTGCTTCACATGGTGGTACCTTACCTTTACACGCGCTTGTTTAACGTGCAACAAACCTAAAATGACTTCACATCTGTACATTGTGGCAAGGTACAACTCTCATGCATTGTGTTAGTATGTTGGGGCGCTGCTAAAAATCAAAAGCAACACACCACACTGCGGTACATGAGTTTGCAGTAATGCACCACAACCCACCAGTGTGAACCAGCTGATGCTCCCTCAATGCAAATCTACCAGTCAGATTTGATTAAAGTGTTATTAAACCCTCATCAACAAACTGTAGCTGTAGCACCATGCCTCGTTTATTTGAAATGTTGTTGTACCCTTTGTCTTTGCAGCAAAAGCTTAAAATAACATGTATACCCCATTTACTTCCACCTACAGTGTGACTACACTATTATTTAGGGCCTCCCAGGAGCCCCATCATAGCTCTGTTGCTTCCAGCCAGGACTACAAAGATCTGGGAGGAGAGACCTGCTGCAGCTCTATGAGAGCAGGGCTGGGTGCAAGGAATGTTGGACATGTAGTCCGGACACAGGAGGTCGCTTGTGAACACTGCACACTCCCTGATCTGGAAATTCAGAGAAGTGCCGCAAAGAAAGAATAGGCTGTATACACTTTAGGCAGGCACATCTAGGGTAAAATACTGCTTAATAGCCTGCCAATTGTTAATACGAACATGCTAAAGGGGAAAATACTTTATACAGTGAGGGTTTAATACTACTTTAATTGAAAAGGTTGTACTATGTGGATGAGATACATGCAGTAATTCAAATATGAGACAGCATGAAAGGTTGTTAAAGCTCAGCTGAATTTTTATTTCAAAATCAGCAAAATATATTCTAGGTGCATAAAAAAGGTATGAAAAAAGTCTTACCGTTTGTTTCCTATAGAAAGTGGAAAAGCTCTCCAATCAGCAAGAAACATGAACTTTGCTTATTGGAGAGTTCCAGTTCTGACTCAGCAGGGGGAAGGTCGGACCCCTGCTTCCAAAATCAGCCAAATCGCAGCGCACCGGTGTGAACCCAGCCTAAATCATCGGCCCATGGAGGCTTGTGTTTATAGGTATTCCATGCATCTCATCCCATTAGTGTCAACTGGGATGCAGTGGCTGCTTCCAATTTGAACTTCATGTGGGTACAAGGACCTGAACGCACACGAATGCGTTCAGGGCCTTGCACCCGCACAAATGCCCATGTCTGTGCAGCTGCTGCATCCCAATTGGCAATAATAAGACTGCATGCATAGATAAACATGGTACTTCACAGCTGTACACTTTAGTGTTATTGAGGCCTTAAAATCTTAATTCAATTGAGCTTTAAAATTACATCAAAAATTAAAATGTAAATATTACAGCAATCATTCAAAACATGTGCTCACTATAGTTTCCCTTTAAACTGCCTTAAGGTAATAAAATGTTTAAAACCAGCTTGCAAAACTGTATTACTGTGAAATAGACATATAAAATAAATGCCCAAAACCACCATTACCTAGAAAAGGAGTGTCCTTTAACCTCCCTGGCGGTATGATTATTTCGGATTTTAGGTGCTGAAAGCGGTACAATTATTTTGCATGGAAATTTGCGTTTTATATTGTAGGTCTGTAAATCTTAACAATAACACACTTAAATCTGTCCAAACCAGAGTCTAGTAGATATCCCGGGTATGATAAAGTTTGAAACACAAAAACATAAATTATAATATAATAAATAAAAATAAATAATAAAAAAAAATAAAAATAAATAATAATAAAATAAATTTCCCCACAATTCACTATCGCTCAATTCTGCAAGTGTTCTAATTTACTATCGCTGTTTTCTAGCTGGTCTAAAGCCACTTTTGACGTAAAGGGACACTTTTTGGTTGCTACGGACAATCTCCAGTTTCCAGGCAGAAAGAACAGTGTATATCATGTAAAAGCACTGGGGACAAAAGGGATGTGAAATCATTTCATACAGTACTGTAATCTGTAAGAGTACAGTACTGTATGTGTTATGATTTTTACTTTTTTTTTAATTTGCCGCCAGGCTCCGCCCCCGTGCGTCGCAACGCTCGCAGGGAACGGAGCCTGGCAAGGAGAGGCTTCGGGGGAGGACGGAGCCCTTGGACACTGCGGGGGACATCGCAGGATCCTGGGGACAAGGTAAGTAAGGAGGCACCAGGATCCTGCAATGTAATCCCGAGTGTGGCTCGGGGTTACCGCTAATGGTCCTGAATTTTAACCCCGAGCCACACTCGGGAAAACCTCCAGGGAGGCTACTAACCAGGATAATGCTGATGTCCCTATTGCTCCTTAAATTCTATTTAGCATTAAAATTTTTACATTTTTTTTTCTCCTGTGAATGCTGTAAAAATTGTAAACAGAAATAGGCTGCTGATCCAATGGCTCCAATACTTCCAGACCCAAAATAAGTATGCAGATCAAAATGTATATTCAAAGCAATTTTTTTTTTTTTTTTTTAACGAAAGTAGGAAATATAGTTACATAGTAGGTTACATAGTAGGTGAGGTTGAAGAGTCTGGGTTTGTGATAAACCTGAAGACTACTATGCTTTGACCTCACTTGCTGCATGCTTATTTCTCATAAAGGAAGTACTAAAGCCAGAAACTAGCAGTTTCAGGGGATCAGCAATGGTGGTCAAATTTCTCTCAGTACAAGTAACCATTTAAAGTAATCTTAAAAAATATTAAAATAGAAATAAAACGTGTTATTGCCCTGAATTCATGAACAAAGATATCATATTCTAAATAAAAACACTACAACATTCCACAACAGGTGACGCAAATAACAGATATAGCCCTAAATTCAACACAGCAGAGTCCCAATACTTCACGCAGCAAAAAAAACAAAACTGCTTCTCTGTTTTGGTTAGAATTTAGGCATCCTTTCCTGTATCAAGGTTTATGGCTGTCTGTAATGGCAAGGCAGACCTGAATTCTTCAGTTGAGCTACTACTGTTAAAGGTATTCATGTATTCTTATGAAGCAGCCCCTAGGGGGGCCTCAGAAATGCCCCACCATATGACCTCTAGAGGATTTGCCATAAGAATATATAGGGGAAAAGCCAATCCCAGCAGTAGGCAAAAATCATCCTTCTGGGGTCTCAGACAGCAGTAAACGCAAAGCACAGCATCTAGCCATACCCTACTTTACCCAAACATGGAGAGAGATGTATGCATATATTCATTGCAGACTAATGTGCTGCTTAAAAACAAAATCATAAAAATATGGAGCCACTGAACATCAGGAACAATCCCAGATGGAGTTAATGTTACCAGAGTTTGAGGTCAGAACACCGGCGCCCAAATATCTGCCTGCTGGCATAGTTCTGGGTGAACACTGCTTGTAGCTACGCCGAATCCTTCATGCCACGCGGTAAGCCTTCATTAGTGAATATTCTCGCCGACTGGCCTGAGAGGCCCAGAGGAAGAGAGCTCCAGCCATAACCTGAAGAGGGGAGGAGACGCAGGCCAAGAAGAAGGACCAACCGTAATCCCCGCGCACACCTGGGGGAGGAGGCAGGCTCTTCTGCAACATATACATCCCGCTGGCAAAACACAGGACTGCTCCCAGTGTGCACACACCTGAAAAGAAGCAGCAGAGACACATTAGTACACATCGAACACTGCTAATCCATTACCAGTCACAACTGGACCTATGCAAGAATATGAAGAGTCAGAACTGTTCAAGCTTATTATTTGCAACATATTTATAATTTCCTCCTTATTTAGCTTTTGAGCTGGGAGGTTCCTGATATCTGATATTTGTCACCCTAGCACTTGCTAGGGAAGGTTTGATCTTAAAGGCTAAGTTTACCTTTAAGGAAAAAATAAACAGTAAAAGAATGTAAAATCCAGAAAGTAAATAAGGAAAAATAGCAGCCACTTAGCAAACTGTGATACCAGTTAGTAAATTATAAAGGGAAAAAGCAGCCCTCTTGGCCCATCCTCTGAAGATGTCTCGTTAATGACGAAATGCATCAGGGAGTGGCCTACCAGTGACAACATCACGCACACCAGATCACTTACCAGCGGTAGTGTTTAAAGCCGACAGCCTGCTGTTTTTTTGTTATACAAAACGATTGCCCTTTATGTTTTGTATGAAGGTAATTGTAACCATCCTTTAAAATAAATCCTTTTATATCATGATGGGCTTCACCGTGGGCCTTTTTATATCATTGTGAGTCTCCCTGAATCTGTGATCCATATGAGGGTTACCCTCCTCGATAAACTTGTCGCTGCCTGTTTGACTATTATAAATTATGGTCCTGGACATCTGGTTTTTTTTTTTTGAAAAGCCAGTGGCGTGCAAAACATACCTCAAAAACTTCCACCCGGTGCCAAAAAAAAGTGCCCACACATAGAGAGTGAAACACAAAAACGTGCAACGGGCGTACAGAGTCCTCCACTAGGGAAGGACCTTACCCTGATCCCCCGGGGCGTTAGGCTCCAGACAGGGACTGAGGTACTCAGACAAAGGGTCCATCCGGCCGAAACCAGGCGGACCCCCACAACTGGAAGGACTGCCGAAGCAGACCAACCCAAGTACAGTGGATCTCTCCCGAAGAGAGACCCCTCAAAGGAGAGGGCGAACCAAGCCAAAAGGCCTATGTCCACCCCCTCCCAAGACTTTCAGAGTAGGCCCGAGGACTCACACCCTACTCGCCACACAGTGACAAAACGTGTATACAAAGACAACCAAAAAAAAGACAAAAAGGTGACAAACAGGGGTAAAAGAAAGAGTGGGGAAGATAGTGAGATGGGAGAGTGAAAGTGGCCATTGTGCTATACAATGGCCGGCCCTCCGGCCAGGCATAAAAATTTCCCCTGGTCCTGGCCAAAAGGCCCGGCCCAAGAGGCAGGTGCGAAAAACGTGTGTTGTGGTGAAGTGACCATGGTGCCATAAAATCAAGTGCTTTCACACCGTGACTATACGGCACCCCTGAACTGCCACTTCAGGGGCACATTCACCACTGGCTTTTCGAAAAAGCCCCGACCCCCCAGCCCAGACCACAGCAGACCCCACCACAGACAGGAAGGATATGGAGATCAGGAAGACAGAAAGAGTCCTTTATCAGGCTCTGCCGTCGCTCCCATCACTCCCTCCTAATTACATTCGGGAAGTACTAACCACTCCCCTCCCCCTGTAAGAGGGAAGTAAGCGTTCTCTCCCGAATAACTGTCCAGAGCTAGATCTGCCCCAATCCAGGCCAGAAGGCCAGGGTCCCGACCCTCCGGTTCAGACCCCGTGGTTCTCCATCCCCATCAGAAGGCTTCCCTTTCGGCTACAAACCGCTCCAGGTCACCTTCACTCCAGCAGGTTTTGCATAGCAACCGCAATCCCATCTCTATTTCGCCATAGATCAGGGACGGAAGCAAGCGCCACCTCCTGGAAACTGATAAGAACAGATACTACACTTGATCTCAGCCAAAAGGTCGAGAAGCAATTAGCAATAATCAATATATCATTGTGAGTCTCCCTGAATCTGTGATCAATATGAGGGTTATCCTCCTCAATAAACTTGTTGCTGCCTGTTTGACTATTATAAATTATGGTCCTGGACATCTGGTAAGGCGTCTGATTTGAGGGTGCTGCTGGTGGGGAATCCCTTTACTTTCCCTCTGCACGGATCATACCTTCATTGGATTGTTTTGCACTTATGGACTGTTTTTGATTTTTTTGTGTTGCATTATTAGGATTGAGTTCTATTTTGCACATGGACACTTTTTTTGCACAGGAATATGCAATTAGCGGACCTCCTGCTGTTGCAGAACTACAAGTCCCATGAGGCATAGCAAGACTCTGACAGCTACAACCATGACACCCAGAGGCATGATGGGACTTAAAGTTTTGCAACAGCTGGAGGTCTGCTAATTGCATATCCCTGACCTAGAAGATTGTGAAGAAGAAATACAAAAAAAGGAGGGCATTTAAGATCACCCTTCCAAAATACACTAGAACTTGCTGTAATTGTACAAAGAAATGATCACCTTCCTTCCCACTACATTTATAACACATTGTTTTAAAAAAAGAAACTCAGAAATTGAACTTTGACATATCTAAAAGATTGAAGAAAACTATTTATGACTTGCCTGCGAGGAGGTGTAAGGCTCCCGTCCCCAGAGCTGGATACAGACTGCGGCACACGCATCCAGCTAAGCCAATAATGGCACCGAAAAATATGAGCCCCAGAGAGACCAACGGCAGCAAAAACTGGCACCGCCAAAGATCTGAAATAATGACAATTTATTAGCTCAAACACAAGGCAGCCCAATAAGTTGCTCAGCATATGACCATGTTACCTCATTTCAAATAAGCCTGACTTGACAAGATCAGGAGTTACCATTGCTGAACCTCACATAATAGTTTTACTGTCTATTTGTGGCTTCAATACATTCAGAGTCACTGAACCTGAAACAAGATCATGAAGGGTGACTCTTGTTGAGAGGAAAAACTTACAGGCCTAAGGACTCTCTGCCTGCCTCTATGTGACAATACTGGAGCCTAGTGATTGGTCGCCCAGGCCCCCAATGCAGTACTATGAAAGGAAGGGGAGAGGATCACATTCTCCTCCATACCTGGACAGGTATTTCTCTTGATTCGGGTGGACAAAAGGATCAACAGAAGCATCAAGGTAGAGAATACAGGTATAGAGGTGCAATAAACTGCCCTGCCCTCCTATAAATACTGTAATAAAATATGTAATATTTCAGAAACATTGCCAGGCCATGCTATTCCAGCTTTAAACCTGTTTGTCTCAGTGCCCAGATTCAGCATTTGTCACCTACTCATTTTGTGAAGCAAGTTTAAATCACAAGGGAAGCTTTCAAAAGCTAAAACTACCCATTAAGCATTCCCTATTTTATGAGTCAAGATATATTATTACAAGGTATAGTCCTAACAATAAACTTCTGTTGTTCAATCCCTTTTGATCTGTTAAATATATCATTGGAAGTTTTCATTTTTATCACTGTGATAAGTTCAAAAAATGTATTGCTCAAGTCTTGTTCCCCCCTCAGATCTCTATGGATATTCCGTTTTACAAAATGTATATGTACTTTCACATTTATGAAAACTTTAAGGAAGAGAGACTGAATGAAAAAATATGCATTTATCACAAAATCTTGTGAGCTGTTGATTCGGCCTGTGCTGACCGATATCCGCTGCATTGTTCTCAGCTGTCTCTGAATACTACAGAACCACAACCCTCTACGTCAGAGGTCTCCATCCCTTGGGCCATGGACCGCTACCTGTTCTTTGCCTGTTAGGAACCTGGCCGCACAGCAGGAGGGCAGCTGTCCGTTCCTGGCTGCAGGAGGGGGCAGCATATTTTTTTTTGGTTAAAAATTTTATTTGAAATGTAGAAAATGCTGTTGTACATTGCCATGTGATTGGCACGGTGTGCTGTGATAAAATGCAGCATGTGTTGCACTGTGGCTGTGTTGCACTGTGAATGCAAGCTGACAGGTGTTTTACAATGCAGTATGAATTACTCTTGCAGCTGCTCGGTAGGCTATACCAACCACCCCCCCCCCCCCCCCCCACCCCAAGCTTTAACTGTTTATGGAAATTTTTTTTCCTCGATGAAGCCAGTCCCTGGTGCAAAAAAATAAAAATAAAATATCGCTATGCCAGTTTTATGTTTTCATACTATACATCAGGGATATGCAATTAGCGGACCTCCAGCTGTTGCAGAACTACAAATCCCATGAGGCATAGCAAGACTCTGACAGCCACAAGCATGACATCCAGAGACAGAGGCATGATGGGACTTGTAGTTTTGCAACAGCTAGAGGTCCGGTAATTGCATATCCCTGCTATACATCTTTGATCAATGGGTAGAGCCAGTGTCTGATTTTTCCATACAACACAAAAGTTCAATATTCCTACTTACATGTCCGGATCAGATCAACCTCAGAGTTGTGGTTTCCAGGATGGGTGTATTTCTCTAAAAACTGGTCAGAGAAGGACAGTGATACACACCGGAACTCAGGCAGAACCTCTGTTGGTTAATGAATAGAAGACATCATAATCAGAGTGGAGGAAATAGTGGTCTACAATGCAATTGTCATTCAAAGGTAATAATGTAGCAAAGGAAGGTGGTAGGTCGGGTACACATCCTATACAGTAGATCCAAGAATGAAGATTAACATGGTTAAGTAATAAAATAAAAATCATATTCCCCACTCCCCAATAGAAATGTGTGGGAGGTGGGCAACTTCCATCCCTACTAGAACGTAGACTAGAGCTTTACCCATTCAGGCCATGCCAGCATTCATAGGAAATTAAATGTTCTGCAGACATCTGCATCTCTAGGTGCTACACGTTATACTTTAATCCCTGTACAAGTCTGCACCGTTCTTATCTGCAAATCCCCAAGGTTAAGGAGGTTAAAACGGGACTAAAGTCAGTATACTTACCTCTCTAATGGTCCGAAGTCCGGGATCGTTCATTCACCGGTATCTTCTCCCTGGGTGTCGGTCCTTTGGGCATCTTTATTGACCAGCGTGGGATAAAATAACTCCTGTGCATGTGCAGAAGTCATCCCAGCACACAGACCGAGATATAAGATGAGCAGCAATTTATTAAAAATTATATACAGTGTGAATCAGAACTAAGAGGAAGTAATATTTAAATGCTGTGATTCCTTTTCTTCTTCTGTTATGGAACTTTACCCATAACAACTTGATAAACAAAATAATGCTTTTTAGCAAGAAACATACATTGCACATTAATAATTATGCTACCAAAATTAGTGTGTGCTGTAAATTGCCTCCAACATTATTTATTCTTGCTGGAGGCTGACATTTTGCTGAAGCTAAAAGCCCCAGCAGTAAATCTTTAGACTGTCAGCAGATCGGCCTCTACAAATTCAGCACAGAGCCTAAAAATAGAGAGCAACTGAGCATGTGCAGAGCAGAGGGGGGAAACAGTGTATTACTGGATTTTAAACAGTATAGATCAGTGATCTCCAAACTGCGGCCCTTTGCTTGCTTTTATCCGGCCCTTGGGGCACTATTTCATCCACTGATACCACAAATGGGGCATAATTCCCCCCAATGACACCAATGAAGAGGGCACGATTCCTCCCAATGACATCAATGATGGGACACAATTCCTCCCACTTACACCAATAATGGGGTGCAATCACTCTGAATGAAACAAACATGGGGCATTATTTTTTTCCCACTGACATCAGGACCTTTTCTACTCCCGCTGTCATCCTGATCCTTGCTTCACATCTATGCATTTTATTGTGGGTTGTATAAAGAAAAAAAAAATAAGCTTGCTGCATTTTTGGATGTAATTTCCAGCACATGGTTCTTCCATATGGATTAATGGTACTGCAGTAAAGAACATCACAAATGCACTTTAACAGAAGAAAAAGGCTGCGATCTGAGTGAGGTCTGAGGCACATTTACAGCGATTGCAAACCTTCATTTATTTATTTTTTAAAATAATAAACATGTCTGCTCTGTGCAATAGTTTTGCACAGAACAGCCCTGATTCTCCTTTTCTGGGGTCCCACACCAACGCTTCTGCTCTTCGCGAAGTGCCCCATTCCTATGTGGGCACCCGTGTGGGCTTGATCCTGAGCCGCGCTGCCTGTGTCTATAGACACAGAGATCGCGGCTGGGCACCGTCCTTGCCTACTCACCACAGGATTTGATTGACAATCACAGCTATTACCCTTTTGTATAACTTGACCCTCCCTCCTAGATTGTAAGCTCGAACGAGCAGGGCTCTCCGATTCATCCTGTATTGAATTGTATTGTACTTGTACTATCCTCCCTAATGTTGTAAAGTGCTGCGTAAACTGTTGGCGCTATATAAATCCTGTATAATAATAATAACAATGGCTCCCACTGCAATCAACCTGCCCTATGAGGGGAAAAAAAAGCAGACAGAGTTGCTGCTCTCGGGCACAGCGATGGATCGAGATCGGCCTCAGGTAAGTATAAGGGGGGGGGGGGGGGGGTTTGGGAATGCAATAGAGTAAAAAAAAACTTGAACCACTGCAAATTAAGCAATGACAGCCACCATACTGCTATCCTCCTATTTAAAAAGGGAAAGGATCATATTTTCCATGTTTTAGATACATGTGTAAAAAGAGATCATCTTGATGTAAGTAATCACATCAATCTTTTTGCAAATATTTCAAACATTTGGCTCCTCTGCATAGATTGCAATCCTTGGGGGGCAGCCATATTTTCTTCATTACAAACTCAGCCTCTACTTCCTGCCTTGCAATGCTATACATATGATGTGCGTGTATTGCTATTTGTTTAATGCTAACATTATATGAATTCTGCTAGCAGTTCTTCTTGATTACCTGGTTTATCCTGCCGGTTCCTGTCATCTTGTTAACAAACTAGCATGGGAGCCGATCCATGGTGGTCAGTTTACATCCTTTGTCATGTATTTAGATACAAGCTGTATGCTTGCACAGCGTGCTTGTATCTTCTGTGGTCTGGTTAAAGCCACGCCCCCCCCGACCATCCCTCCTCCAATGATTGCCAGCGACATCCCTGGACTTTGGACTTGGGTAAAGGCAGAAGTGGCACAATTCTGCCGGGGCTGATCGCGTTTCATTGCCTTTGAACCGCTGATACCCGGTGGCATTACATCATTTCTTGCAATGAAATCTGGCCCGGCTCTGTAACCTCCACACCTGTGAATTGCAGATCTGTGAGGAGCGGTCATGTGATCTGCATATCAATGGCATAAAAAAGAGCTACGGGCAAGTTTTTTTTTTTTTTTTCTAAATGCAAGCCAATGTTTTTATAATGTATGATAGCATCTCTTCAAAAATGATTTTCTGGGTAAATAACTTTAATTAAACACTAATCTCTTTCCTCCTGTAAGCACATGTGCATGTAGTGTGACCTGATTAGCACCTTCTCCCTTTCCCAGTCTGAGTGTTGCTGTACACAGGATGTCAACAGGCTGATAAGTCAGGCCGAGAATATTTTTGAAGGAATAGACAACCGCATTAATGGTCAAGGGGAGGAGGGGGTGGTGAATCATTGAAAGCATTCTTCAGGACTGTCAAGGTGTGAATACTTTTGAAAGGCCCGTATTACCATCCAAAAATGAACGGTTCTAGGCACAGCATCCCCCGAAGAAGCCCCGTCTCAAGAAACATACCTTCCTGGTAATATGGCTGGGAGGCCATAATGCACTGCTGCCACAATCCCAGGCTGCCATTACAATGATAGAGCGCATCTGTGTATACCTTCTCGTCTGCCCTCTCCAGCTCGCCAAGGAATTCATTAGCAGCCGTCTCGCTGACATTGGCCAGGACTGGAGAGGTGAAGTAGTGGTACCAGGAGACCGTGCCCACTGCAGCTGACAGGTAGATGACAGACAGGAGGGACAAGACGCTCCCAATCACCAGCGCGGTGGCAAATCGGTTATCCATGGTGTTTGGTTAATTGGTTTCTCTTTTCTCAGCATACGGAGGGAGCATCTGGCAAAGGAAAAGCAGACAAGAGGTTAGGAATTGCAATATTTCAACTACATAATGGCACAAACAGATGAACAGGACAAAGAAACAGGTCTGTAAGTAAACCCTAAATCGATTTTTCAGTATGTCTGGCATCATGTCTTTCTGTATACAGTTTTCCAAGGCAAATCATTTTTCTAACCTACCGATCCTGCCAATGACAACTCTTATGTACTTTTGCAGGATGCCAACTGCTTCATAATGAAGCCTTATCAGTCTCCCGTGCAAGTTTATTCAGTTCTCATTGAGCAGCTTCTCCGATCGATATCATAGGCAGCTCAACAGTCAACAGAACGATCTTGTTCAGCAAGCTGACTATGATGATAACTGCGAAGCAGCTGTTAGTCTGCAACAGAAAGTGCCGTTACTGGCAGGAAATGTTACAACAGATTAAAACAGATTTGCTTAGCTGACTTAGAATCCCCCATCACTACCACTGAACTTGAGTCCACTATCAAATCTTTACCCAACGGCAAAAGCCCAGGTCCTGATGGATTTACTATAGCATACTATGCCAAATTCTCCCCGCTCCTCACGAACCACATGTGTAAATACTTCAATTCCCTAGTAAAGGGATGCAGAATCCCATCTGAGGCTCTTTTAGCACACATCTCGGTTATACCGAAGGAGGGTAAAGACCCAACTGTCCCACAGAGTTACCGCCCCATTTCCTTACTAAATACGGACGTGAAAATCCTGGCGAAAATCCTTGCAAACCGACTGAAACACCTTGTCCCCCTTATAGTTCACTTAGACCAGACGGGTTTTATTGTAGGACGCGAAGCTCGAGACAACTCAATCCGTGCGATTCAACTTATACATTGGGCTAAAACTAAAGATGTACACCCCCCCTTACCTAATACTCTCCACCGACGCCGAGAAGGCGTTCGATCGCATAGATTGGTCTTATCTCAGAGAGGTCTTAACCCAAATATGCTAGCTTGGATACTGGCCCTTTACTCGGAACCTAGTGCACAGGTTAAGGTTAATGGGATTCTCTCATCCAAGTTCCCGATCGGGAACGGCACGAGACAGGGGTGCCCACTCTCCCCCCTCCTCTTCGCCCTGGCCTTAGAACCACTGCTACGTAGAGTGAGAGCAAACGCAGATATCACAGGGCTGACGGTGGGTGCCGTGGAGCACAAACTCTCAGCCTACGCAGATGATGTACTGTTTCATCTAACCAATCCCCTGGTCTCGTTGCCGGTCCTGATGCGGGAACTCAAAAACTTTGGTACACTTTCTAATTTTAAAATCAACTATAATAAATCGGAAATTCTACCTGTCAACCTGTCTTCCTCCATGACAAACAGCTTAAAAGCGGCATTCCCCTTCACGTGGACTAAATCTTCTCTACGCTACCTAGGCTTACAACTGACGGACAGCTTTGACACTCTATATACCACAAACTTCCCCAGACTTTTGACAGAAATTAAACAAGACTAATACATTGGACGAAGACAGCTTTTACATGGATAGGCAGGACAAATATAATAAAAATGAACGTACTCCCCAGAATTCTGTTTTATATGCAGATGCTTCCCATACGCCTGCCAAAAACCTTTTTTAAACAAGTATCCAACTTGATCACCACCTTCATTTGGAATTCAAAGAAACCGCAAATTGCTATGAAGGTGCTGAGACGTTCGAAACAATACGGAGGGCTGGGAGTCCCGGACTTACAGCGATAATGCCAGGCTATCGCCCTACAGAGAACTCTAAATTGGCACTTCCATGGACATTCAAAACTATGGGTGACTATGGAAAAATATATGGCGGGCAGAAACTTGTCCTATGCCCTGTGGCTTTCACGGGAACACAGGGGATTATCAGATTCTACGTCCCCATTAACGATATCTACGCTTGACACATGGGACAGAGTAAACAGAAGGTTAAATTTAGCCCCCCCTGTGTCCCCGCTGGCTCCACTGGGCGGATTCCTCTGGTTCGCACCGGGGGAACGCGCAGGTTTTTTTGAAGCCTGGGTAGATGACAAGAACGCCAGCTGTGGCAAGCTACTGAGAGGTGGGAAGCTTCTGCCCTTTGAGTCTCTGGGAAATAGACCAGGTAGCCCACACCTAAATTTCTGGAAGTATAGACAATTGCACCACTTTTTTGCAGTACACGGCAACTCTATTAGAGATATCTCAACACTCTTGCCTTTTGAGGGACTGTTTATACTGGAAGAACCGGTCCCACACATGATTTCTAAACTTTATCAATTACTGTGGTCCTCGGCCTCGGCCTCTAAACCTACTTATATAAGAGCCTGGGAGAAAGACCTTGGGAAGGGGTTCTCCGAGTCTCAATTAGCATGTATGTACCAACTCACACACTCCAGCTCGCTGGACTCTAAGATGCAAGAGACAAACTACAAATTATTAACACGTTGGTACAGAGTCCCATCTGACCTGGCGCGGATTTATCCTGCTAGCTCGGATCGGTGTTGGCGGGGATGCGGAGGCCGAGGCACCCTCCTACATTTGTGGTGGGAGTGCCCACGAATAACGATATATTGGCAGATGATTAAGGACCAGATTAACCTCCCTGGCGGTATGATTATTTCAGATTTTAGATGCTGAAAGCGGGTACCATTATTTTGCACAGAAATTTGGCGTTTTATATTGTAGGCCTGTAATTCTTAGGAATAGTTAACTTAAATCTGTCCAAACAAGAGTCTAGTAGACATCCCGGGTATGATAACGTTTGAAAAACGAAATAAAAAATTATAATATAATAAATAACTATAAATAATTAAAACACATAATAATATAATAATAATAAAAATTATATAATAATGTTATCAAATCAAAAACACTGAAATTTGCTCAGTTCCAGAATTTTAGCTTTTATTACTTTTAGTGTTTGATGACGGATCTCCCCACAAATCACTATCGCTCAATTCTGCAAGTGATTATAATTTATTATCGCTTTTTTCTAGCTGCTCTAAAACCACTTTTGATGTAAAGAGACAGTTTTGGTTGCTATGGACAATCTCCAGTTTCCAGGCAGAAAGAACAGTTTTATATATATAAAACTGCATGCAGGACACTGGACAGACCACTAGGGACAAAGGGGATGTGTAGTTATTTGATACAGTACTGTAATCTGTAAGATTACAGTATGCTGTATCTATACTGTGTTTTTTACTTTTTGAATTTGCCGCCGAACTCCGTCCCCGTGCGTCGCAACGCTCGCAGGGAACGGAGCTCGGCACTGTGAATCGAGCGAGACACAGCGGCTCGCCGATCACAGCGGGGAGACATCGCAGGATCCAGGGGACAAGGTAAGTATGCTCTTCCTGGATCCTGCGATGCAAGCCCGAGTCTGGCTCGGGGATACCGCTTTTGGTATGAAAAATCCAACCCGAGCCAGACTCGGGAATACCGCCAGGGGGGTTAAAGATATCCTCGGAATAGAGATCCCCTTCTCCCCGAAACATTTCCTCCTGCATATCCCCCCTGTACCAGTTAGTCGTTACAAAAAAAGCGCACTACCTCATTTGCTCAATGCCGCTAAGCGTCTACTGCCTATCTTCTGGAAGAAAGAGCAGATACCGAGCAAAGAGGAGTGGATATGCAGGGTTAATGCAATAAGGGAAGCAGAGGAATGGGTGGCAGTGGGCAAAAACACTACAGTTAAGCACACAGCCATTTGGTCAATATGGCAAGAACACTTCCAGGATACTTCCTATGTACCCTCTAGCCTGGACATTTCCCTACTAAAATTGGTGGATCCCACATTGGGCCACAGAGCCCACCTTAAATAGCCACCACCACGGTTTCTCCCTAAGATCGAAATATAGATCGCACATGGACTCAGATGCCTTTGCCAGAACCAGGGGGCTGCCTGGGGGCGGATAGTCCGGAGCGGATGACCGGAGAAGCACGAGTAAACAAGGTTTGACCCTGTCTACCCCTCCTTACCCCACCTACTCTTCCTGCCACCCCTCCCCCCTTTTTTCTACTCTCTTCCCTTCTTACCCCTACTCCTCCTATCCTATCAAGTGATGTTATTAATGGCACTGTTTGTTGATAACACAGAGTGTTGGCATCTAACATAACTTACCCGTTAAAATTGAGAAGAAGCTGCTCTCCTGGCCGGGGAGGCCGTGTGGGCGGAGACGGACCCGTGGTCCCGGGGGCGCGCCAGGGGAGGACAGATGGAGGCCTTGTGCCCCCCTCCTCCGGTGGGCGCACCCGGTGGTGACGGTTCGGACGGGCCGCGGCTTACCTCTCCCTTGATCGGGAGATCACTATTGCTCAGGTCGTGGGGTCTGAGGTGGGCGGGGGCTACCGCTGGTCGCCGCTCCCGGGGACCTGTAAACCTCAATGTAGCATATACTGGTACCACCTACGAGACCAGCTTTCACGGTCTCAACAGAAATCTTAACACAGCCCTAGACTACCCTCTCCCCCGCTCTTCTCTTTTTTTCTCTGTCGTTTTTTCCCTTTTTTTTAAATTTATTTTTATTTTATTTTATTTTTGTTAAATGCAAATATGCAGATTACTGCTAATGTTGATATAGAAAAAGTCTGTCACTAACGAATTTGTACTGAACTGTATTTGTCGAGATGTGATGGACAACAATAAAGAAAGTTTAAACAAAAACAGATTTGCTTCAGAAAACTGTATACAGTGAGACATCACACCAGACATACTAAAAAATACATTTTGAGTTTACTTACACTTTATAAAAAGTTCTAGTGTTGGAGGGGTTACGTTTTTATTGCCAAGGACATTCCTCTCATCTCTTGTGTTGGTAACCATTGGCACTGGAACAGGAATGGAAGGAAATGTTTTCTTTTCGGGCGGGTATCCGATACCAAAGCATGCCCACAGGGACAAACCTTACAGCAGGGATATGCAATTAGCGGACCTCCAGCTGTTGCAGAACTACAAGTCCCATGAGGCATAGCAAGACTCTGACAGCCACAAGCATGACACCCAGAGGCAGGATTGGACTTGTAGTTTTGCAACAGCTGGAGGTCCGCTAATTGCATATCCCTGCCTTACAGGTTCCCGACGACACAGAAGGGAGATTCTCTGTTTAGGAACGATCCCACCATCACAGCAGATCACGACATTCCACTTGGTCCAATGCTTCTGTTTATGTAGAGGGATGGGGCCAGCGGTGCTGGCAGAGGCTGCTGACATTGGCTATTTCATGAGTGCTTTGATGTGACTAGATGTGTCTGCGGGAGGCCTCCAACTTTACAAAACCCAAACTGAATGACTATGCAAGGCAAAAGAACAGGTTCCCTTTACATAAGAGGCCGTAAGCAGTTTATACTTACCTTCCACTTGTTCCTCTGTCCTGATTTGGGTTGTCACCTCATCCCTTTAAACCCGAACACATATGAAGTACACGGGTTCTGAGGCTAATTTAATGCAGATAATGCACCAAGTGAGTTTAAAGCGGAGTTCCACACAAAAATGGAACTTCTGCTTTTCCGGTACCTCCCCCCCTCCAGTGTCACATTTGGAACCTTTCAGGGGGGAGGGGGGAGCAGATACCTGTCTAATACAGGTATTTTGCTTCCAGTTCCGGGCATAGATACCCGAGCCACCTGCGGGTATCTACGCCATTTCCTGCCCCCCCCCCTCCCTCCCGCTGTCTTCTCTGTCATGGGTCCCAGAACACATGGCTTCACTTCCTGATTCCCTTACCGAGGATGGAGGCGGCAGCACCCGACAGCCGAGGGACAGATCGGGCCACCATGGACAGGTAAGTGTCCATATTTTAAAAGTCAGCAGCTGCAGTATTTGTAGCTGCTGACTTTAAGAAAAAAAAAAAAAAGGGCGCTTTAATTAACACCTTAATCAGCCACAGAACCTGTGTAATTAATATGTGTTCGGTTTTAAAGGGATGAGGTGGCAACACTAGTCCTGATCCTCCAGTAATAGCCAAGGTGAAACTTATACAGGTTATGCAAGCAACCATTAGCCCCATGTGACAGTGCTTGGGTCTAGAAGGGGCCAATCAATGCATTTTGGGAGAGGAAGAGGCCTGGTATTGCCCCATATCTAGCAGGCCCGGCACCTTAAAGCCTCGTACACACGGTACGATTGTTAGCAGGGAATTGTTTGTTGACAGACCGTTGTCCTAAAATCTGACCGTTAGTACGCTCCTTTGGACAACTGTTGTCCAATTTTCGGCTAACAAATGTTGGTCGACAGGCTAGTAAATTTTCGATGGACAAAGCTTGTCGGATTTCCGTATGGTCAGTACACAAATCCATCACACAAATGTCGAAAGTACAAACACGCATGCTCGGAATTACAGTTGCCACCTCATTCCTTTAAACCCGAAGTCATATATATTACACAGGTTCTGTGGCTATTTTAATGCAGGTAAGGCACTAAGTGAGTTTAATTACCACCTTAATCAGCCACAGAACCTAGGGGCCCAAAGGGTGGCGCTCAAGAGCTGAAATTCCTCGTAGTACGTCACTACGTTCGTGTTTGTTGCCTGACAATTGGGTACCATTAGTTTGCAAGACAAGATCCTAGCACACGCCCTTAAAGCGGTGTTCCGGACGAAATTATACTTTTTAAATAAAAATACCCCTATAATACACAAGCTTAACGTATTCTAGTAAAGTTAGTCTGTAAACTAAGGTCTGTTTTGTTAGTTTATAGCAGTAGTTTGTTACTTTATAAACTTACAGCAGGCCGTGGCCATCTTAAGTCTGGGCATCTGAAGCCAGACTGTATTTCTTCCTGGATCTCATCCTTGCAGATCTCGCACATGCTCAGTGCAGCACAAGCAGTGTAATAGGTTTCAGGTCAGGTTTCCATAGCAACGGCAGTGTCAGAGGAAGTTGCTGCCCCTTCCCAGAAGGCATTGCAAACAGGAAATGATGCGATGGGCTGTGGCCAGGGAGGAGGAAGTGAAAAATGAATACAGCAGATATACAGTAGGTGCTGAGAAAAAAAATAAAAAAATATCCAATTTGTTTACAGTGCACAGTTTAGTGAGGGAAGCTGAAGAGTTGTAAAAGTGGGTGGAACTCCACTTTAAGACAGAAATCAGACGCTCGGTTGGCCAACAATCGGATTGTGTGTACGAGGCTTAAAGGGGTTGTAAAGATTTGTGTTTTTTCACCTTAATGCATCCTAATGCATCCCCCCGTTTTACTCACCTGAACCCTCAAACTTGTCCCACGGGGATGTGCTGTCTTTCTGCTAGGGGGTTCTCGGCTGTTGATTGGATAGATTGATAGTAGCGCAGCCATTGGCTACCGCTGCTGTCAATCAAATCCAATGACGCACCCGCTGGGGGGCGGGGCTGAGTCGTGCATTCGATGTCCATAGGCGCTGGACTCGGGAGCACGCCCACAAGGAAACCCCCCGGGAGAGCGCTTCTCCTAGGGGATTATCTGATGAAGGGAGGAGCCGAGAGAGCCGCCGAGGGACCCTAGAAGAGGATGATCGGGGCCACTCTGTGCAAAACTAGCTGCACAGTGGAGGCAAGCATGACATGTTTGTTATTTTTTTTTTTTAAAAACCCTTATGCCCTTTAGACACGGTCGGATTTTCCGACAGAAAATGTTCGATGGGAGCTTGTTGTCGGAAATTCCGAACGTGTGTAGGCTCCATTGGACATTTTCCATGCACACAATTTGAGATCTAGATCTCAAAATCTCAACAAAATCCGTTGTCGTAAATTCCGATCGTGTGTACACAATTCTGACGCACAAAGTTCCACGCATGCTCGGAATCAAGCAGAAGAGCCGCACTGGCTATTGAACTTAATTTTTCTCGGCTCGCCGTACATCACAGCGCTCTTAACGTTCGGAATTTCCGACAAGATTTGTGTGACCGCGTGTATGCAAGACAAGTTTGAGCCAACATCCATCGGAAAAAATCCATGGATTTTGTTGTCGGAAAATCCTATCGTGTGTACGGGGCATTAGTGTCACTTTAACCACTTCCCTACCGCTGTATAGTCATATGACGCGCGCAGGAACCCTTCGTCCCTCCGGGCGGGCGTCATATGACGTCCTGGGATTCCCTGCATTGTAGAGAGCGCACGCCCGCCGCATCACTTGGGACCCGATGCACGTGCCTGGCGGCCGCGATGTCCGCCGGGCACCCGCGATTGCCCGTTAACTGAGCAGGACCGTGGATCTGTGTGTTTAAACACACAGATCCACGTCCTGTCAGGTGAGAGACCGATCCGTGTGTTCCCATTACAGAGGAACACCAATCTGTCTCCTCCCCTTGTGAATCCCTTCCCCCTATAGTTAGAATCACTCCCTAGGACACACAGTTAACCCTTTGATCACCCCCTAGTGTTAACCCCCTTCCCTATGCATTTTATAGCTCTGATTGCTGTATAAATATCACTGGTCCCAATATAGTGTCAAAAGTGTCCGCCGCAATATCGCAGTCACGATAAAAATTGCATGTCACCGCCATTACTACCCTGTTACCCCGAAAATAAGACCTAGCGTGATTGTCAGTGATAACTGCAATATAAGCCCTACCCCCCAAATAAACCCTACCCTGTTTCCCCAAAAATAAGCCCTACCCTGAAAATAAGACCTACAAGGACTTTAACTAGGGCTTATTTGGGGGGTAGGGCTTATATTGCAGCCATTACCGACAATCATGCTAGGTCTTATTTTCGGGGAAACAGGGTAGTAAAAAAAATAAATAAATAAAAATGCCATAAATCTATCCCCTATTTTGTAGACGCTATAACTTCTGCGCAATCCAATCAATATCTGCTTATTGCGAATTTTTTTTTACCAAAAATATGTAGAAGAATACGTATCGGCCTAAACTGAGGGGAAAAAATTGTTTGTTTTTTTTAAATTGGGATATTTATTATAGCAAAAAGTAATAAATATTGTGTTTTTCTTTTTTAAAATTGTGGCTCTTTTTTTGTTTATAGCGCAAAAAATAAAAACCGCAGGAGGTGATCAAATACCACTAAAAGAAAGCTCTATTTGTGGGGGGGGGGGGGGGATGATCAAAATTACTTTGGGTACAACATCGCATGACTGCGCAATTCTCATTCAAAGTGTGACAGCGCTGAAAGCTGAAAATTGGCCTGGACAGGAAGGGGGTGAAAATGCCCGGTATGGAAGCGGTTAAGAAAGCTCATAGGTTTACTTTACATGACAAACCAGAGGCAGCCTGTATTTATTGCGGCAGACGCGAGCGCGGGGGGGGGGGGTTGTGTTAAACCCGAACACAAATGAATTACACGGGTTCTGAGGCTAATTTAATGCAGATAAGGCACCAAGTGAGTTTAATTACCACCTTAATCAGCCACAGAACCTGTGTAATTAATATGTGTTCGGGTTTAAAGGGATGAGGTGGCAACTCTGGGGGGAAGGGCTGGTTGTTTGCCGCCAACCCCCAACAAACAACCCACCAGCCACCACCGATGGTAGGACACGATGTAGACGGGTTCTCCCGTAAACCGTTGTCACCCTGGGGTCATTCCTCTCTGGAGGGGACACCACGCCTTCCTCTGCCATCAAACGGGTAAGGCTCCAATCACATACATGTGTTCTGGGAACATACGTAGAGACGCGCTCGTTCCTACTACACGCAAAAAAAATCTGCTACAAACCCACGTTGTGGTTGCAGTGTTATAAATGAACGGTGCCCCAAACGCGGCTAGCGGAAGCGTTTTTTTTTTATAACGCCCCCCCAAAAAAAGAAGAAAATGTACAAAGCTAAAGTTTCTTTGGCGTGTTTGTTGTGTGAACGGTCTACTATGCCGCGTTTGCTCCTTTGCGCAAAAAAACGTGCGTCAGCGCGACACGTGGGGCCTACATGGGACAGAGATGGGTGTCCTCTCAGATATAAGGTGGAGAAGACATTTCCAACCTCCTCAGAAGACATGCCACCATTCTTCATAGGACCTGAGTGTCCACTCATGGACAAGTCACTGGTGACAGGTTCTCTTCAGCATTCTCCAGCACATGTCCTGGTCCTCTCACTTCTTTCACAAAACAAAGAAGCTAAACAAGCCTAACATACACCGTTCCATAATTAGCGAACAATAGCCTCACCATCGACTTCCATCAGCTGTTTCTTCCTGGGTCACGGCGCGCAATGCTCTCTGGGAGATGTAGTCTCTTCGTCTGTATGTGTCTGCTGCGCCCTACTGGTGAGATGTGATATCGCAGCCTGTTTCTCAATAGAGATAGAATCTGTTTAGAGGTGACACTCGTGCAACGAGCGCTGCTGCCACCAGGTGGTCGGAAATGGAATTGCAGCAGTGGTGATTCTCATAGTATGAGGAGGAGACACTCCTAGATGGGGATAGAACATTCTCAAGCTGGGTTCCATAAACCTAGGGTTCCTCAGAGGTGGCTTGGATAAAAAAGAGGTACCTCCTTGTATGGGACTTTAAAAGACCACCACCTCTCAAGTTAAAAATATATATCTTTATTAGAAAATAAATCTAGACAATGGTCTTGGTTAAAAAGACGTATAACGTCTACAGCAGGGGTCTCAAACTGGCGGCCCTCCAGCTGTTGCGGAACTACAAGTCCCATCATGCCTCTGCCTATCAGAGTCATGCTTGTAGCTGTCAGCCTTGCAATGCCTCATGGGAATTGTAGTTCTGCAACAGCTGTAGGGCCACCAGTTTGAGACCCCTGGTCTACAGTGTGTAGACGTTATACGTCTTTTTATCCAAGATCATTGTCGAGATCTATTTTCTAATAAAGATATATTTTTTTACTTGAGAGGTGGTGGTCTTTTAAAGTCCCATACAGGGGGTACCTCTTTTTGTCCTTTTGTACCAGGGATGGGACCACCACACTCCACATCTGACATGGTGGAGGTCTTCCTTTCTTTCTCAGAGGTAGCTTGGGGGTTCCTTGGGCTGTGGTTGATTCACCTCACATTTTGATGGTGTTTTGTCAGGTCCAACTCCACCAGCTTTCCGCCAACGCACTTTTTATTTGTATTGTAAGAGCTGCATTCTTCCTACTCACCACCATTGTACGGGGCATAAGAGGTGCATTCTTCCTACTCACCACCAATCTACGGGGCATAAGAGGTGCATTCTTCCTACTCACCACCAATGTATGGGGCATATTTTAACCACTTGCCACCCAGGCCAATTCTGACATTTCTCTCCAACATGTAAAAACCATCATTTTCTTGCTGGAAAATTACATAGAACCCCCAAACATTATATATGTTTTTTTTAGCAAAGACTCTAGAGAATACAATGGCGGTCATTGCAACTTTTTATCTTGCACAGTATTTGAGCAGCAATTTTTCAAACGCATTTTTTTGGGGGGGGGGGGGGAAACAGTTTCGTTCTTTTAAAAAAAAACAGAATAGTAAAGTTAGCCCAATTTTTGTTGCATAATGTGAAAGATGAAGTTACGCCGAGTAAATAGATACCCAACATGGCACTCTTCAAAATTGCACACGCTCGTGGAATGGCGCCAAACTTCGGTACTTCAAAATCCCCATAGGCGACGCTTTAAAATTTCTTACTGGTTACATATTTTGAGTTACAGAGGAGGTCTAGGACTAGAATTATTTCTCTCACTTCAACATTCGCTGCGATACCTCACATGTGTGGTTTGAACACCGTTTTCATATGTGGGTGGGACTTATGTATGCGTCCGCTTCTGCATGCGAGCACATGGGGACAGGGGCACTTTAAAATTTTTTTTTTATTATTGTTAATTTTACTTTAAATTTTTTAGTTTGCCACTTAAAAAAAAAAAAAAAAAATTGATCACTTTTATCCCTATTACAAGGAATGAAACATCCCTTGTAATAGGAATATGGCATGACAGGTCCTCTTTACAGTGAGATATGGGGTCAATAAGATACCGCATCTCACCTCTAGGCTGGAAAGCCTGAACTTAAAAAAAAAAAATGCAGAGGTCATAACATAGTGTCCGGCCTCCAACGACCATCTGGTCCGCCGGAAATCTCTATGGTAAACATCCTGGGCCGGCAGATCAGTTCTCCGACTCACCGATCGCAGCGGTGAGTCGGTAGAAGCACCAGAGGGCGGTCCCTCTCGCCACACGTAAGAATGATCAAGCAGCTGACCAGCAGCTATGAACATTCCTATGGTGTAGGTAATCACCGGCTGAAAAAGCCAATATCTGAATGATGCATGTAGCTGCACCCATCATTCAGATATTCCCACTCAAAGCCCAGGACATCATATGACAGGCCGGCCAGCCGTCGGTAAGTGGTTAAATTGACCCACGATGAATTGGTTTTAGTTTGGATTCTTTGACACTCACGGTAGAGTGTGGTGCCCTCTGAAGAGCCATCCACATGATCGCTTTTCAAAGGGCATATGACATGCAGCAAGAGGGCATTTTATTGCCTCCCCACTGCCTGATTTATCCCTATAGTGCTGCAGTACCATGCCACAATCATCTGCATTATACGTAGTTGCAACACAGCCCCATTAAACTTAATGGGCAAGTCTGAAAAAGCAGAGCCTCTTAGTTAGAGGAAATCCCTGCAAAATAATGGAATACACTGGGGTCCCCATTGGAAGATTTCCATTTTATTACTTTTCTGGGGACAACCCAATATTTGGGGTTTTTTTTATTCTCACTTTCAATGATAATGGTAAACAAGAAAAGACAAATAGAGAGGTTGAATCTCTCTAACGGGGACACAGACAGCAATAAAAACCTCATAGGTGTTCTAATCCCACTCCACTCTATCCAAAACCAAAAAAAAAAAAAATTTGCCTTTAGTTAGGCTGCTTTCACACTGAAAGCGCCGGCCGTTATTGCTAAAGGGCCACTCGTTTTAGCGGCGCTTTTTCAACCGCTAGCAGGGTGCTTATAACCCCCAAAAAAAGGGTTAAAAACTCCCCTTTTGCAGCGCTTTCAAAGCACTTTGAAAGCACTGCCCATTAATTCCAATGAGCAGGGTGTTTTGGGAGCGCTAAATACAGCGCTCTCAACCCGCCTCAAAGATGAACTTACCGCCCAGTGTGAAAAGGCACACTGGAATGAATGGGAGGTGGTTTTCAGAGGCTATTTCTAGTGCTAAAGCACCTGAAAACCACCCCAGTGTGAAAGGGGTCTTATATTTTCTGGCTGAATGGGTTAACACTACCTCCCTCTCCCACCAGGGGGAGCTGACAAGCAGAAGCTGCTTAAAGAGGAGTTCCACCCTTATTTTACACTCCTCACCATCCAGCACGTGTACCCTTAAAACGAACTGGCATTTTTTTTGGGGGGGATCACTTACTTTATTTCAGCTTTTATCTTTTTTCACTTCCTCCTTTGTGGCTGCGGCCCCGCATGTCATTTCTGGCTTTGCAATGTCTCCTGGGAGATGTGTGTCATCAATCCCAGGAGACAATAGGCAAACCTGACCTACAAGCTATTATGCTGCTCGCGCCGCACTGCGGCAGGTGCATGCTGGGTAGCCAAGCATGTACGGAATTCAGGAAGTAATACACTGCAGCTTCAGATGCCCACACAGGAGATGGCCGCAGCGTGCTGGGACTTCCTGAAGTAAGAAAACAACGCTGCGCATATACAAAACGGCCCTTAGTTTACAGAATAGCTTTAGTAGACTACACTAACCTTCAGCATGATAGGGGTATTTGTATCTAAAAGTAAAATTTCGGTCAAAACCGTTATACCACTTGTGCCTACCTGCACGGTTTAGGAGATACTTACCAAATACGCTTGCACCGATGTCATCGGCGCATGCGCACTGAAGAAATGGCTCGCTCATGCTGTTTCTTCAGCAGCGAGCTCCCGCTGTATGGGGTTGAGCACCCTTGTGATTGAGCCCTATATCTGCAGGCTCTGCACCTTTCACCATGTTTGTGCCTTGCTGGTTCTTCTATCTTCACTACTAGTCTACCAGACTCACTCTGTTTTAGTACCCCTAGGATATGAGGAGATGCATTTGGTTTAATGCCACTGGCTTTGCCATATGAAGTTGGCCCTAAAATGATGCAGTCCTTGTTAGGCAAGATATCAATCCACCACTACTAATGAAAACCCTGGTGACTGCTAGTGGAACCCTTGTTAAAAAAAAAAAAAAAAAAGCTACCATTACTATTGCCATGAAATGCCCACAATGTTCCTGATAACCAGAAATAAGTATTTAGATCACACAAGCAAGAGGTAGATTTTTCTCAAAATAATTAGATTTTTTTTTTTTTACAATTGAAGATGCTAATCTTTCTCAAGTCGTCTTCCAGGACGGCACCCTGAGAGATGACTGGTCCTCCTGACAGGAAACACAATCAAGAAAGAGGTTAAAAACCCCGCCCCTCCCTGCACTCCTCAGTTTTTGATTGTGTTTCCCCACAGCGAAACAGTTTGTTTTTTTCTAATAGACTGAAGGCCGTGGGCTGGAAGTCTCCCCCTGGGCCCAGACTGCAGGTTTTTGGAAAACCTTTGGGTCTGGTAGGGCTTGCCCTTCCCGGGGGGGTTTGTTTCCCCTATTTTCTCAGGGGGGCAATGAAGAGCTCCCCATGAGAACTGGAGGACCCTGGGCACTGTGAGTCTCCAGAACTCCAGGGACCATGTTCCTGCTCCCCCCTCTCCTTACCTCATGGTTTTAAGAGAGGATTTGCCACAATCTGCCTGTTTTCTGCTGTTGCAGCTCTATGCTGGGTCTCCTGGCCGCCTCAGTGCCGGCGGCTGTGTGTAGGATCAGCGCCATTTTGCGGTGGTCATCTCTGGGAGGAAATGACGTCACGGCGGCCCGGACACTAGAGCGCGCCGCCCACAGAGGAGGAAGCGGCCTCGGCAAGATGGCGGCGGCGTTCGGAACGCCATGAGGAGTCAGCAGCCGGCTTGAACCACAGGTACCAGCACTTAAGAGGGGAGTAGTTCCGGGCGGCAGAGGCAGCATCAGGCAAGGAGCAGGCGTCCACTACTCACTCATTGCAATGGAGCAGGAGGAGTTTACAGCCGTTGTGGAGGCCACCGGGGGTGAGTCTATCAGGCTGGAGGAGATAAGGGAGGGGGTGCCCCTCTAGCTTTGCCCTCATAAGAGATCTCTGTTTAATTGTTACTAGCTAAATGGGCTTCTTGTTTTTGCAGACACAGAAACCCAGAGTGTTGCCAGTAGACTGAGACCCAAAAATCCTTCCCGTTCCAAGAGGTGTGGGTACTGCAATGATAAACTAGCTGCAGAGCACACCAAGCCGTTCTGTTATAAATGCATTCATAAATTATCAGGGAAGGAGACTTCAGAGGTGATGAGAGATTTTCTCTCAGTACAACCTGAGATGCTGTCCACACTTAAAGCCTTTCAGGCTAGTCTCAATGCTAGGCAAGATAGCAGAGAAGGCTCACCCTCTCAGGAAAGTGCTTTTTCTAATGTTAGACAGGTGAGCACTGCTCCGCAGAAACCGCCATCTTCTCAGGATTCGGAGGAGGAGGCGGAGGAAGTGGAAGGTCCCTGCCGAAGTCTCCTTGAAGAAGGGGAAGACGCAGAAGATAGGAGGACGCTTCTGAGGAGATCCAGGAGCCAGAGGCACAGACTTCTGTACAGGATAGGTTGTATCAGGGGTTGTCTAAGGTTCAGTCTAAAGTGTTACCTATCCACCAGTCTCTGAAAGACATTGTTTTAAGAGAATGGAAGGAGCCAGAAAATAAACTTCAGAAGTTTAAAACCTGGAAACGCAGGTGTCCGTTTAAGGAAGAGGAGCAGGAGAAGTTTTTTAAACTTCCCAAACTAGATGCATCTCTGGCCCAGGTGTCTAAACAATCTGACCTGTCTGTTGAAGACGCAGGTAACATCCAGGACCAAATGGACCGTAGATCAGAGACCCTTTTACGCAGGGCCTGGGAGGGCCAGGGCCTAAGTTCGGCTTTAGCTTCAGCTTGTATAGCTAGGAATACTAACATGTGGCTGAATAAACTGACTGATCATGTGGCGAGTTCTTCCAAGTCCAAAGATCTTTTGGATTCCTTGGAAGTAATTGGTAAGGCGGTAGCCTTGCTTGCGGATGCAGCAGTAGAGTCGGTGTGGACTTCAGCTGAGACAGCAGCGCTTCTCAATTCTGCCAGAAGAGCCATATGGGTTAAGACCTGGGATGGGGATCATAGTAGGTTATGCGGTCTTCCTTTTGAAGGGTCTCTCCTGTTTGGTACAGGGTTGGACCAGACCCTCTCCAGATCTACGGAGAAGGGAAAGAAATTTCCGGTTAAACCTAAAAAAGCCAAAAGATTTTTTCGAGGCCCCCAGGTCAACAACCGGTTTAAGGACCATAAGGAAGGAAAGAAGTGGGGTGTTGGTAAAGCCAAACAGAAAGGAGCTCTCCTTTTCTCCGGCCCTAAGGTCGCAGACAAGGATCCTAAGTGACGCCAGCACCAAGGTGGGAGGGAGGCTGGCACAATTTATCCTACAGTGGGAGCAGGTAGCCCAGAGCCCTCTGGTCCTTCAGTGGATAAGAGAGGGCTACGGGCTAAAGTTTGCTTCCAGGCCTCCACAGACATTTCTACTGACCTTTTTACACAGAGAAAAGCCAAAAGCCATAGGACTCATGGAAAATATCAAGCAGTTGGCGAGTCAGAGAGTCATTCTCCCAGTTCCGGCGGATCAGCAAGGAAAGGGTTTTGTATTCCCACGTCTTTGTTGTTCCCAAACCGTCCGGGAAATTCAGGTTAATCCTGAATCTAAAGAAATTAAATACCTTCCTGCGATACAAAAGATTTCGCATGAAATCGGTCTATACGGTCAGAAAACTTCTGTTAAAAGAGGTTTTCATGGCTACCATAGACCTGAAGGATGCATATCTGCATATTCCCATTCTACCGCAGCACCAGGTATTCCTTCGCTTTGCTATCTGCACGGATCTGGGTACACAGCACTGGCAGTTCCAGGCCCTACCATTCGGACTGGGGGCCAGTCCAAGGGTATTTACAAAGATCCTTGCAGAGGTCATCTCCTACCTGCACCTTCAGGGGATTTCCCTGATACCATATTTAGACGACCTGTTGGTCTACAACCTTTCCAGGGAATCCCTTCTCCAGGATCTGGACAGGGTAATATCCACCTTGGAGTCCCTGGGATGGTTGATAAGTCAGGAGAAATCCTCTCTGATTCCTTCTCAGACCAAACTCTACCTGGGTCTGTGGGTGGACTCGGTAGGGCAGAAACTGATCCTTCCGCAGGAGAAGATAGAAGCACTGATTGCTTCAGTGTCTTCAATCCGGCACCGGAAGGCAGTATCCAGAAGAGTGATCATGAGGATTCTAGGTCTCATGACCTCATGTATCCCGGCAGTACCTTGGGCCCAGCTCCATTCAAGACCCCTGCAAAACTTCCTTCTGTCCTCATGGGATGGAAAGAAGGAATCCCTAGATACTCTGGTGGCCATCCCTCAAAGAATAAGAAATTCCTTACTTTGGTGGCTCAACCCCCAAAGGTTGGGGGCAGGCCATCTTTGGTTCCAGCTCCAGCCGGTCAGAATAACGACCGATGCGAGCTCGTGGGGATGGGGGGCCCATCTAGAAGAACTGCAAGCCCAGGGTGTGTTGGACACACGACAAAGAAATGCGTCTTCCAATTTCCGGGAATTGTTAGCTGTCAGGGAGGCTCTAATAGCCTTCGAGAGCAGGATCAAGGGGAAGGAGGTTCAGATCCTCTCCGACAACTCCACGACAGTGGCCTTTCTGAACCGTCAGGGGGGTACATGGTCGCTTTCCTTAATGGGTTTGACACAGGAGGTTCTAGAATGGGCGGAGCAAAGAATACTGTCCATTTCTGCGGTACACATAAGGGGAGTTTTCAACATAAAGGCAGACTTCCTCAGTCGTCAGACAGTACAACAGGGAGAATGAGAGCTGAATCCCGAAGTTTTCACCATGGTCTGTCAACAGCTGGGTACACCGGAGATAGATCTCTTTGCCTGCAGGGAAAACAGGAGAGTCAAGAGATACTTTTCCCTCTGCAGGGAATGAGGGTCCGAGGGGGTGGACGCATTGGCTCAGGAATGGGATTTCAGTCTGGATTATGCGTTTCCTCCCTTACCTCTGATTCCGAGAATCCTTCAAAGACTGAGTCGGACCAGAGGCAATTTGATTTTGATTGCCCCCTGGTGGCCCAAAAGGCCCTGGTTTCCCACGTTGTGGAACTGGGCGGTGTTGCCTCCGGTTCAGCTTCCAAAACGTCAGGATCTTCTGCTTCAAGGCCCTCTTTACCATCCAAACCCCGGTTTCTTCAGGTTGACAGCTTGGCTGTTGAAAGGGAGTGCCTGCGCAACAAGGGGTGTTCAGAGAAGGTGATTGACACCCTGTTACTGAGTAGAAAGCCGGTAACTAGACGCATTTATGCTAGGGTCTGGGGGGCTTTTTCCCCTTGGTGTGAAGCGAGAAAGGTTCCCCAGAAGGAAATTCCAGTTATTTTAGACTTCCTACAAGAGGGAGTAGACCGAGGTTCAGCCACCAAGACTCTGAAGGTTCAGGTGGCAGCCTTGTCTAGTTTTCTGGATGTTAAATTTAGCTCTAGATCCTTTAATTAAGAGATTCTTGTCGGCTAGAGAGAGACTTTCCCCGGTGCAAATGAAGGAATTTCCACCGTGGGATTTATCTTTAGTCTTGGAAGCCCTGACCAGGGCACCTTTTGAGCCGTTGGCTCAATCTTCAGTCAGACTGATTTCGTTTACTACAGCCAGAAGGGTGGGCGATTTGCATGCTCTTTCTATGAAGGAGCCCTTTTTCCGCCTGTTAAAAGACCAAATTATTCTCAGGCAGGACCCTTTGTACCTTCCCAAGGTGGCTTCACGCTTCCATAGGTCACAGGAGATTATTTTACCCTCCTTCTGTCTCAATCCACAGAACGAGAAGGAAAGGGCCTTCCATACGTTGGATGTCAGGAGATGTCTGTTGCTTTACCTAGAAAAGGTTAAAGAGTTTAGGAAAACTCAGCATCTGTTGGTTAGTTTTTGTGGAGTTCGAAGAGGCGAACAGGCCTCTAGAACGACCATTGCTAGATGGATTAGACAGGCTATTGCCATAGCTTATGAGCATTCAGGTCAGACGGCTCCAACTAATCTTAAAGCTCACTCTACAAGGTCTCTGGCAACCTCTTGGGCAGAAAGAGCCGGAGCATCGGTAGATCAAATTTGTAAGGCAGCAACGTGGTCAAGCCAGAACACGTTCCTGAAACATTACAGAGTGGAACTTCTGTCACCCCAGGATCTGTCCTTCGGCAGAAAGGTCCTGCAAGCAGTTGTCCCGCCCTAAGGTAGGCCTGAGCTACTTGCTCTTCTCGCAGGGTGCCGTCCTGGAAGACAACTTGAGAAAATGACCAGTTACACTTACCGGTAACGGTGTTTCTGGGAAGTCTTCCAGGACGGCAGGCCTACTTCCCACCTGGTTTGTATTATTATAGAGTGGTACATTGGAGATGTTTTTGTTTCACTTTCATGCACTGGTGTGGGTCAATACTTTTGCACAACTGAGGAGTGCAGGGAGGGGCGGGGTTTTTAACCTCTTTCTTGATTGTGTTTCCTGTCAGGAGGACCAGTCATCTCTCAGGGTGCCGTCCTGGAAGACTTCCCAGAAACACCGTTACCAGTAAGTGTAACTGGTCATTTTTTCTTTCATACCCCACTTGAAGTCTTTGTAGACGAAACGTGTCTGGTTTGAGGAGTCCTTTCCCTGCCATTGCACCTTTTTGAATTTCATGCTTTTGAGGTCACAGAGGAGATGTTTTACTTGATGCAATACATCTTGGAATCTATGCCTTTTTATGCTAAATAAACTGTAACCATACGGTTTTTCACTATGTGGAGGCTTTCTGTTGTTTTTTTTATGGATGCTGTTAACCATAAACCTACCAAAGGGTTCTGTGGTGGAAGGAGGTCTTTTTTACTATCTGGGACATTGCCACCCTGATCCATATTCTCACATGCCGGGTCGAGGTTGCCTAAGGTGGCTCAGCTGAGGAGGAGGAATTGCACCACTCGCTATAAAGAGCTTTGATATCACATGCCTGATTGATGCTACCTTCTGGTAAGTGTATTTAATCTTCTCCCATGGGTGGTGGATGCACACACGGCGGTGAGTCCTTTAGTCCTACACGCCTGAATTCCTTCCTATCAATATATACTAATGGATTAATGCTTTAATCACCAATGGGACTATACTACCAGTGTTGATTTACAATTTGTACAGTGCACTTTATTTAGAGACACTATCAATCAGACTTCCCGACAGAAAAAGTCCGATGGGAGCTTTTGGTCGGACATTCCGACCGTGTGTATGCCCCATGGGACTTTTTCTGTAGGCATTTCCGACGAACTCAGATATAGAACATGTTCTCAATCTTTCCGTAGGAAATGCCAATGGAGTTTAGCCCGTTGGCAAGTCCGCTCGTGTTTACGCAGCTTTAGAGTTTTGCACATCCGCCTGCACTGTATTATCTAATAACCTTGACAGTGTCTCTTGACATATATGTAATCGCAGTGGTTATAATCTATACATTTTATAGTTTGCGGCACACCTAGGAAGATGACACATCCTGTGTGTAATCAGGAAGAATGTGCTACAGCCTAAGGGTCTGATCAGAAATTAGTGATCCAACATGCAGAGAACTGGGAGGGCCTGTCTGATTGGGCATCAGTTGCATGAATCATTTAGATGGGCCCTTAGGGGTTCCATTCACTTAGACGATTAGCACACCCTGCGGATTCTTCCATTCCGAATGACAGGTGTGTGCGAATAGCTGCACACAAAACAATGAAAGGCCGCCGCTAGCCACCGCTATTCGTGAGCAGCCATTACCTGCAGTGATCATGGCTGGACAAATTTTGTACGCAGCTATTCGCACACAACTGTCATTTCAACCGCAGAAATCCGCAAATTCTTGCCACCAGAAATCACAGTGTGTGCTAATCACCCATGTAAATGTAACCTTAAATTACAGATTTAATAATACCTTTTTATGGATCTCACAGATCAAACTTTGACTGTGTGTGACCAGCTTCTGATATGTAATCTGTCACTATTGTACACAACAAAGCCGTACCATACATGGATCGAAATTTGGCCAGTTCTGGGGGACCGGACAAAATTTCAATCCATGTATGGGCTAGCAGCTCAGGGGTCTCAAACTGGCGGCCCTCCAGCTGTTGCGGAACTACAAGTCCCATCATTCCTCTGCCTATGGAAGTCATGCTTTTAACTGTCAGCCTTGCAATGCCTGATGGGAATTGTAGTTCTGCAACAGCTGGAGGGCCGCCAGTTTGAGACCTCTGGGCTAGCTGGTTGTACACAAGTTGATCTATCAATCGACTTGTGTACAACCAGCCTGTTGTTTTTTTTCTGAACGATGAGTGCCGCAGACTCCCTGCTGGCAGAATACAAACCGATGTGATTTGGTTTATTTCAGTCTTTTTCGTTTAATCCACCAGTTGAATGAAAAAAAAAAAGAATCATGTATGGCCAGTCTAATGCCTGGTACACACAATGAGATTTTTTTTTTGCATGCTAAAATCATATGGAAACTGAAGAGTTTATTAAAGTTACACAAATTCTCGTACAACAGAATAAAAAGTGATTTAATGTGTTGTAATGTATTTGTATTGTATTTTGGAATGACAACTGTACTGATTAAACGAAAATTGTACGATCTCGTATCGTATGAGAACATTTTTAGTGCTTTTTCACTGGGATAATATCAGATGAACTGTTGTGATTGGCTCTGGAAAACTGTGTACTAACGATCAGATTATATTATACAATCGCTTAAAATGCAGTATTTTTTTGTATGATTTTTTAATCGTGTGTATGGGCCATAAGTGGTCACCTTATGGCTGGGTTCACACTACTGCAAATTGGATGCGGGTGCAGCACGGTCCCCTAGAGGACTGCTGAGAATTACCTGCTCATTTGCACAGCCATGACCTGGTGAACCTTCCATCCCATCTGACACTCTGGGTTCAGACATTCTTGTATCACTGTATAGCAATAATCCAACAACTCAATGTATTTAGGTTCTAGGAATACTTTACTTGAACCAATAAAAGGGGAAGTTGTTACAAAGAGGAGGTAATAAATCTGCTGAGTTTAAGGAACAGCGCCAACTCAGCAAAAGAATTCCCCCGAAATACACAAGACAATATTTCAGCAACAACAATACTATATACATATATGTACACTTCCTTTTAGATGTACTGTTACCCCCTAGTGCAGCCCTCAAAAATTCCACTTGCCTGCTCGCATTTTGCGAGTGGATTTTGAGGGCTGGCGAGGGTGGGCTGCCTGGGAGCAAGAGGGGGGGGGGGGCGAGCACTGCCGGCTGGCAGGTTGTATGGGAGTCCTTCTCCAAGCGCTTGTGGGGGGGGGGGGGAAGAGAGAGGAGAGAGCCAGCTGGGTTATTTAGAGCGTGAGGGACATCACTAGTGGTTTTCATTTCAATAGCCGAGTGTTCCCTGCACTCGCTGTCACACACAGCCCCCCCCCCTGGTCCCGGGGAATTTGATAGACAGATCACCCGTCCAATCCCGGGATGAGTGACGTGTATCAAAGTTCCCTGGCCAGGGGGCGGGGCTGTATGGGACACAGCAATTGGAATCAAAGCTGTTCCAGTGATGTCCCTTACGCTCTTATCCATCCGGCAATGCTCTTCCTCTCCTCTGCTCCCCTGCATGATGGACACAGGTAAGCTGCATGATGGACACAGTTGGCAGCATGATGGACACAGGTAGGTTGCATGATGGACACGGGTAGGCAGCATGATGGACGCGGGTGAGGCTGCATTGGTGGACACGGGTGAGGCTGCATTGGTGGACATGGGCGGGCTGCATTGGTGGACATGGATGAGACTGCATTGGTGGACACAGATGAGGCTGCATTGGTGGACACGGATGAGGCTGCATTGGTGGACAGGTGTGATAAAATGCAAACATGCTGCATTTTGTCGCAGTGCACTGGACAGGACTGCATGCCACTGTACAGCAGCGCAATACCGGAGGCGATACGGAGATGTGTGAACCGGCTCCATTAAGAGCCGGTCCCAATCTCCTGCTGTGCGAATTGGATGTGGGGAAATCTGCATCCAATTCGCAGTAGTGTGAATCCAGCCTAAAGCGGAGTTCCAGCCTCAAAAAAAAAAAGTAAAAGTCAGCAGCTACAGGTACAGTCCATCTGAGTACCTGTCCCAGTCCATCCAAGTACCTGTCACAGTTCATCTGAGTACGCGAGTACCTGAGCACCTGTCACAGCCCACCTGAGTACCTGAGTATCTGTCACAGTCCATCTGAATACCTGTCACAGTTCATCTGAGTACCTCAGTACCTGTCACAGCCCATCTGAGTACCTGTCACGGCCTTTCAGAGTACCCGAGTACCAGTCACCAGCCCAACAGAGTACCCGAGTACCTATCTGTAGCCCAACAGAGTACCCGAGTACCTGTCACCAGCCCATTAGAGTACCCGAGTACCTGTCACCAGCCCATCAGAGTACCCGAGTACCTGTCACCAGCCATCAGAGTACTCGAGTACCTATCTGCAGCTCATCAGAGTACCCGAGTACCTACCTGCAGCCATGCCTCATAGAATATACGTTGGGGTGTTTGCTTTCCAAAATGGGGTCATTTTGTGGGTAATTCCACTGTCCTGGTGCTCAAGGACCTTCAAAAGTGTGATGGGTAGGAATGAAATGAGATGTATAATTTATGCTCCTAGCACGCCTGAAGGTACTACTTCAATGTTGGGCCTCTGTATGTGGACTGGCTGTGTAAAAGTCTCACACATGTGGTATCGCCATACTCAGGATGAGTAGCAGAATGTGTTTTGGGGTGTAATTTTTGCTATATACATGCTATGAGTTAGAAATATCTTATAAATTGACAACTTTGTGTGAAAAAAAAAAATAGGTTTTAATTTTCTTTCCACGTTTTCTGAAGACTTGTGTAAAAAAAATTAACCGTTCAAAAGACTCATAATGCTTCATAGAATATACATTGGGGTGTTTGTTTTCCAAAATAGGGTCATTTTGTGGGTAATTCCATTGTCCTGGTGCTCCAGGGCCTTCAAAAGTGTAATAGGTCGTTAGGAAATTAGAGTTGTATTTAATACTCCTAGAATGCCTGACGGTGCTCCCTGCATGTTGGGCCTCTGTACGTGGCCAGGCTGTGTAAAAGTCTCACACATATGGTATCGCCATACTCAGGAGTAGCAGAATGTATTTTGGTGTGTAATTTTTTGCTATATACCGTATTTATCAGCGTATAACATGCACCGGCGTATAACACGCACCCCAAGTTTAGGAGGGAATTTTAAGGAAAAAAACTATTTAAGGAAAAAAACTTACATTTAAATGCCCATCAATGTAGCCTTGCACAGCGTCCATCTGCAGCCTTGTCAGTGTAATTTGCAGCCTTGGTGTCATTTGCAGCCTTGCAACCTTGGTGTCATTTGCAGCCTTGGTGTCATTTGCAGCCTTGCAGCCTTGTCAGTGCCCATCTGCAGCTTTGTCAGTGTCCATTTGCAGCCTTGCCCAGGCTGCAGTTAACCTGCAGTGACTTGTCAGTGTCACTGCAGTTTGAAAATGGCGCCGCCGGCGCCAAGATACACGGAGCCGGTGTCTTGCGGCGGCTCTTGGCCACTTTCGGCTCCTCTCGTAGTCCTGCCCGGAATGGGCGTAACTGTGAGCGGAGCCGAGCGGAGCCCATATACATAGATAGCTGAGTGTACTCGGCTAGGTTCGGCTAGCTCAGCTCACAGTCACGCCCAGTCCCTGTGTCCATCATAGGGCGTGACTGTGAGCGGAGCTAGCCGAACCTAGCCGAGTACACTCGGCTATCTATGTATATCGGTGGGCGGCGCTTGCTCCACTCACAGTCAGCGGGGGGATCGCAGGGGATCCACGTATAACACGCACCCGCAATTTTCCCCTGATTTTAAGGGGAAAAAAGTGTGTGTTATATGCCGATAAATACGGTACATGCTTTCTGTTAGAAATGTCTTATAAACTGATCACTTTGTGTAAAAAAAAAAAAAAAAGCTTTAAATTTTCTTTCCACGTTTTCCGAAGACTTGTGGAAAAAAATGAACCGTTCAAAAAGACTCATTATTCTTCATAGAATAGATGTTGGGGTGTTTGCGTTGCAAAATGGGGCCATTTTGTAGGTTAATTCCATTGTCCTGGTGCTCCAGGGCCTTCAAAAATGTAATAGGTCATTAGGAAATTAGAGGTATAATTTATGCTCCTAGAACCCCTGATGGTGCTCCCTGCATGTTGGACCTCTCTGTGTGGCAAGGCTGTGTAAAAGTTACACACATGTGGCATTCCCTTACTCTGGAGGAGTAGCAGAATGCGTTTTGGGGTGTAATTGGAAGTATGCATATGCTGTGTGTGAGAAATAACTTTTTATTATGACAATTTTTGGAAAAAAAAAATCTTCATTTTCCCAAGAATTGTGGGAAAAAATTACAACTTCAAAAAACTCACCATGCCTCTTACTAAATACCTTTGACTGTCTACTCTTTAAAAAGGGGTCATTCGGGGGGGGGGGGGGTATTTGTACTTTCCTGACATTTCAGGGCCTCAAGAAATAAGATAGGTCATCAGTACATCAGGTGTGATCAATTTTCAATGATTTGCACCATAGCTTGTAGACTCTATAACTTTCACAGAGACTAAATAATATCCACTAATTTGGGTTATTTTACCAAAGAGATGTAGCGGTATAAATTTTGGCCCAAACTTATGAACAAAAATTACTTATTTGCAAAATGTTATCATAGAAACTAAAAAAGTGGGGGTTTTTTTCAAAGTTTTCGCTCTTTTTTCACCTATGTCGCAAAAAATTAAAAACCCAGTGGTGATTAAATACCACCAAAAGAAAAAATTTGTTTGCGTACAGTGTTGCGTGACTGAGTAATTGGCATTCAAAGTGTGAGAGTGCTGACAGCTGCAGCTGAAACTTGGTCTGGGCAGGAAAGGTGTGTAAGTGCCCTGTTTTGAAGGGGTTAAAAAAAATGTACAAACTCTTCAAAGAATCTCTCTAAATGAATGAATTGTAAAAATAACTTTTCAAAAGATTTCTTTAAATATATTTTTACTGTTATTTTGAAGTCCTGGAAACTATTGGTTTCTGTTCCTGTCTTTGGCCCCACTGGGGGGATTGTTTCTCACTTCCTGTCCCAGGTGGCAGAACTGAAAATTAGGATAAACCTCCCCAATCCAGGCAAAGGAATAAAAAATTAAAATCTCCATTCTATTAATGAGATTCTGTCATGGGAAAAGTATGGGAGCTGCCATGGCTGTCTACTCCTATCCTTTGAGAATGTTAGTTCCCTGGCTGCCATTTTGATGCTTTAGCTTTAAAGGCTAGGTTCACCTTTTGGTGCTCGTTACACCCATATTTAGGATATAATGTGTAGCATGCTCCAGACCTGCCCCCCTGCACCCCCGATTCACCCCCCCCCCCCCTTTGTGACAGCGGGCAGGAGATCCTCTCACCACACTCACTGTCACTGAAAACAGAACGGCTGTACAGGGCTCCGTCCACAGAGCTGCATCATTCATTCATAGAAATCTGTGAATGAGAAAATTACAAGTATCATCCACCCATCGCAGCAGATTGTATGGGCAACAGTGCTGTAGGCAGTGTCTGCAGGCTCCTTTGAAAAAAAATAATAAATGCACATTTTTTTTTTTTTTTGAAAATCATTTTTATTGTGTTTTATAAAATGCACATATTTTTGAAGGAAAAATAAGTGCATTTATAATTTTTTTCAAAAAAGTGAATTTAGTCTTTGTATTCTGACAATTGTTTTCTGAAACTCATGGTCAGCTTACTAGTTCTGGGTCTGTGGCACATAAGAATTGAAGCCAAACACAGCCGAGCAACTAGCCTTTAATAAAAGGAGACAGCAATAGGTTATCCAGTATCCTTTTATCATGAAAGAGTAAGTTTTTAAAGCAGACCCTGAAAACAAAAAATTGCCAGCAGGTAGGGTCTTTTGGTAGAAGTGCTTTGAGCACCATTCCCCCAAATGCCAGGGCCCACGATCGATCGGCAAGAGGCTAGCATTTAGCCCCCTCCAAAAGTCTCTCTCCCGGCTAGGTCTGTCACAGTTATCCAGTATCCTTTTATCATGAAAGGGTAAGTTTAAAGCAGACCCTGAAAACAAAAAATTGCCAGCAGGTAGGGTCTTTTGGTAGAAGTGCTTCGGGCCTGCTCCTCTTGCAGCCAAGGCAAGGGTAGAGGGCAGGCATGAGCCAAATGCCTAAAAAAAAAGCTTGGGTTTAGATGAAGTCAATTACAAGTTGCCTGGACAGGTCCACACTTTAAGAAGTTTTGTGTGAGAGTCATGTAGAAAACTAAACGTGGCGGCCATATTTTTAAACTACAAATCTCTATGACCTGTGCGTGGCATGAGGAGCCAGGAGGGCTTTACTGTATATTCTTTGCCCAGGGAAAATCCCGCTCTTTTGGCACTGTGGACATTCAAGCAGACCGGACCTATTGGAACAAACCAGTCTGGGAGTAGACCTAAGCTTGGTTGGGAGCACTATTCGTGCCGTTCACAGACGGAGTCTGAAGTCGCTACATTCCTCAGATCCACCATCTCATCCTTAGCTGAGAGAGCTGCATATCCTCCAGACCACCTTTTAAATGAGTCAACAGCACTACCACCACCTCAGAACCTGCTAACAAGGGGGGTCCCCTTCCACCCCAAGACTTCGTCTTCTGAGAAGGTGGTGAGTGAGCCGCCAGCCCACCTACATTTAACAACTGACATACTGCTGAGAGCAGAACATTGATTACTTCTCCCACCGCCTTATATTTTGTCGATGTCTCTATTTCTTGATTTCATTTCATACATTGCCATCTCAAGGTACAGTCCCATTACAGTTCACTCTGGAAGGAGCAAAGTTTGGAGAGGTGGGAGGCGAAAACAAAATCAAATGTGATGGCCATGACATCCAGACAGCACAAAGTTGTAGCACAGCGATAATCCTGCACAACACTTGGAAACAGGAGGGAATGTCCCCAGGTTTGACAGATTTGAACATGACACTTAGGAAAAACCCTATCGGCAGCAAACTAGAAGCTAAATGAGAGTCTAGCCTGCCTCAGATCGAACAGACGCTTTTTAATGATTGATCTGTGTACAATGGTATATCTAAAGGGCATATTGGACTTCAAAAGCAGCTGCATTGAAAGTTACTGCTACCTTGTATGTTCCATATGGACTCTCTTCCAGCTGCTGAGGTTGCCGATTCATCACTTACCACCTGCAGAGGTGACCAATCACCCAGGTTTAGGAGAAATGCCGCCTGTGACTGAGGACTTGTGGAAATGGTCTTTCCTCTCTTCCTCTGGTAGAGGCCTTAACTAGGAACCTTTACTGAACCAATTTGAAGAAAAAAAACCTGAGTCCAAATCTGTCCTGATCCTTCTGCCATGGATGAACAATGCACAGAGTTTTCTCATGAAAACGGACATTTCAAATTCACCTGTCCAAGTAAACCACTAGTCCATCTTAGGAGTGAGCAAGAGATGGTGGTGTAATGGAAATTTGTAAGTTCTGTATATAATTGTATTGTATTTTGTATGTATTGCACACTGCCCTCACTGTGCACACGGCACTAATAATGTTTTCAGTAAATGTTTACATTCTTTTGAGTCCTGATTAGAATTAGCCTGCCTATGTAACGCCCCTTGTTACCATAAACGTACAATTGTAATATTAATGTGATACCTACGTAATCATGTGCATAAAAACCTTCAATTGCGTCATAATAAAGCAGAACAGTAATTTGGAAAGATGCTGAGCGTATCTTTTGTGTCTGTTCCCTACTGCAGTAGTTATTATTAATTTGGAACCACTAATCAATATGAGGATAGGAGTTGCCTATCATCAATTCAACCGAGTCAGCATGGCGAGCTTTGCCTTAGGAGGGGATTCCAGGTGACCCTGAGTATCCGAAACGAGGAGCTTGAGACGATCCGGGAATTTCTGATAATCAGCCGGCTGAGGTAAGCCTTTTGCTTACATTTGAGTTATCAGACTTCCTTGATCGGTAAGGCATTTTCGGGACAAAGGGTACCTATTTTACTCCCCTTAATCGAACTGTATTGATTGGTGGTTATATGTTATGTTGTCCCTGTCTACTGTCCATCGGAGTGTTATAGATAAGAAAGGGAAGAATAGTGCTGTTCACAGGTATATGTAGTACATCTGCTAGATAAAGTAGTTTAGAGGCAAGAGGGTATAGGCACACGTAGAGAAGAGAGAAGACTGGCCAGTCATTATGGGCATTAAATTAAGTAAGGGAATGAAGGGTAAGAGACCCTCAAAAATGCCCAGCGCAAGAGGAGCGCTATATATGAACCGAAGGTGCAGTTCCGCCTATACTGAGCCCCTAGATTAATGGTTAGAGTGGACAGGGATCCACATTGGGTAACTGGGTTACCAAAGTCCACAGGGACTAAGAATCATGCAGAGTAAACAGCTAGAGAAACAGCTATCTATGTGAGCAGGATGGATCAAGGGTGACATTAACACTAGACAGAAAGGGACATTTTCATGTTAAGTTGTGGGATGAATTTGGGGTCAGGCACTATAACAGAGAAATGAGAGGTAAAACAGAATACTTTATATGTTGTCAGAGAGGGAAGATGGGATGAGCACTGTGGCTCCCCATCTGATCATAGAATCATAGAAGCTAGATATAAAAGTTATTTAAACAAAATAAGGAAAGCAGAATTTAGGCAGGGAAATATTAAAGAGTTAAAAGAAAGTGAGAGAATGATATGCATGTGTTGTGTACAAATGGGAAAAATGTAAGCGATTTTAGAGAGATATTGGTGTGTGTGCGAATGCTGGGAGCTTTAGTTCTATTGCTTGTGTGTGTCATGTACGCAGATGTGACCCCCTCCTTTGTGCTCTCCTGAAAGAATGTGGTCAGTGATAAGCTGGAAGGACTCCATGCCAATTTCTGTTTTTAAGACAAAACATTTATAACAAAATGTGCCGGGTTAACGAATCTAATGGTAAACAATGTGATCACAATTATTTTGAATCTGTTTTCCAAACATGGTAAAATGAAGGTTACATTTAACCGTGTATTACACAAATTGAATATCCTTTGATAGTGGAAACAGTGCATTTAAAAAAGGGAAATTAAGTAAAATTAAGTAATAATGAGTATTAATTTCTAATATGAGTTTAACAATTTTATTAATAATATAGATATATTGAAACTGGTTTAGACAACCTTTGGTTGGAAATGAAGTCGAGGTTAATGGTGAAATTTGTAATGAATGAGATTAGTTTAGATTAAGATAACAATTTTGTAATTTTACATTTATTCAATAAGCCCTTATTGAGAGAAAAAAAAGATTAAGATGAGGTTGTTATTTGGAATACAGCTGACATAATATTTAACAAAGCCAAGATGAATGGGATACATAAAAAGTTTTTCTACAAAAATGAAATTTCAAGGTTCTTGATAATAACTTGATGTGCGGTCCATGATGTAAGAGTAATATTAAATAAAATTTAAATATAACAGACCCATCACATCAAGTCCACACACCCTGTTAGGATAGATGCCACCTGCAGCCAGTTGTTTTATAGTTTTTGATGCTTTCTGGTCCATCATACAGATTCTTGGTCCTTTTGTTTTTATTTATTTTTATTTTTGAAATCCAAAGCAGAATGTGTGGATTGTGAAATGATGTGCCCCTTTTTCTTGTAAGTACAGTGGTATAAGCAGAAGAATATTTTGGATTTATGGGCATCTCTGCATGACCGCAGGGTATTGTTATCATTTATTATAATATTGCCAGGAAAAAGTTGTCTTTTGAAACATGAAACTGGAGTTCTTACACAAATAGCATGATAGAAAACAAGACATTGTAATATATTTATGCAAGCTGGACCCAGTAATGAAGGGTTCACCCCAATATATCAGAGCTGTAGCTTTTATGCAAAGGTGCTATTAGACAAAGTTAGATATTGTTTTGGTCAAACATTTAATTTTTAATGGTCCGACATTCTGTGCAGCAAATATACAGCTAACTAAATGTTTGTTTAATGAAAGGTTTAAAATATGAGTCTGTTTATGTACAAATCTAACCATGACAAATGCGTACATTTATTCAAAAGAAAGGAAAAGACACATGTGTTAAATTGATGGTGTAGGAATCAGCTGCTGTGAGCCCAGTGCAGGACACACTCCCTGAAGACCCAGATATTACATTTTTTGTAGATTTGAGTATGCAGTTTATCACCCAGAAGGATACTCTGTATTCAAAGTCATTGGATCCTTTTTCCCCAGCTCAAGAAGCAGAGCTCCATGTTTTAGCAAAGCCTGTGAGCTGTAAAAAGAGTGTATATTTATATAGATAGTCAAGATATAGAGAGCTTTTGGTTCCATTTAAAGGGCCAGAAGTTTGTTTTTACTTCGGCAGGTAAACCAATAAAGCATGCTAAGTTAATTTGATCGGCTGTTTTCAGCCTTCCAGGTTCTTGCTGAGGTAGCCATATTAACTTTCACACATGGAAGCAGACCAGGTGACTAAGGATGCTGCATTTACAGCCCCGGACACTTGATGGGTCTGTGCAACTCACAGATTCCACCCTAGTTCTGGCCCAGTATAGCTGGGATTAATAATTCAACTTTAAGGACCCCAGAACGAGAAGAACAAGTGGTCCACAGGGGGCAACTTCTTATGAAACAGGACTTTGGAAAAGGTGATCATTTATGTCTGCCAGCCACTCTTTTCCCTTCAGCTTGACACATGGACCGTGTCATCAGTCACAAGCAGTTATGGCTGCCTTAGTAAATGAGCATGGGATAGAGCCAGGGTTCTCCACAGTTGTTTTTATAACATACCACTTCTTGTTTTACCTGTTACCAAAGGTGTTACCAAAAGCTGAACATCCCTCCCAGAGATTACATAAAAGATATATCCAGATGCCCAAGTTAGGATCTTACGAGTATGCATTTTGTCTGTATGGACATGTTTTTTGGATGTCCAGTGGCAAATGCTACTGCAAAGGCCACAGTAAAAAGTGTTATCAGAAGTAGTTTGTAAGTACAGAGTGCCAGGGAGTACAGAGAGTAACAGAGAAAATCTTTTTTTATAGGAGAGTCCTTACTAGAAGTTTTGAGGTTTTATTTTTACACCCCCTACTGTCTACAATGTATCAGACAAAGTAGAGTAAGAAACTAGAAAACTTTTGCCTGAATGTTTTCTTATATTTTATGAAGCCCCTAAGGGGGATGTTGGACTCTCTCCCTATGGGATTTGGTTTGGGAGTGTGTTACTCACTTGCTTATATTTTGTCTCAGCAGCTGAAGTCCTTCATTCGGATCTCATAGAGAATGTTGCTGATCTTTTAAGGTTTTTGACAAACTCATTTATGTGTTTTCTCCCCAATTCCAGATCCTAAAAGTTTGGAAGGATCTAAAACTAAAGCCAGGTGACTTGTGGATTTTTAAGAGACATTTATATATAAGGAAAAGTTTGGAGACTCAATACAGCTTCTATTTCATGTACAGTTTTTGCAAAACTTGAAGGAAAAGTCACCTGGATCCACACCAGACACTGCAAAAATGACTAAATTAAAGAAATCTCTGTTTGATTTGTTTCCCTCTTGTGATCACAGTCTAGGGTACTTTTTGATTCAGTTACTTTAATTGTAAGGGATATATATATTTGAAAAATAGTTTAGCCATGTTGAAGTCATATTTGTCTTTTGTACGTCTTCCATTTTATGTAGAATTGTCTGTGTTTACATATGCTGATAAGTCAGCATGCCAACAATTAAGCTAGAAGGCCATTCTGGCCACAGGAGTGTACAGCCAGTACTCTGTAAATATGTCTTATCAATCATTTGTTTTTCACAATGAAAAGTCATTTGGTAATGAAAAAGTTGCTCAGCTATTATTTTCTCCACAATGGAGTTTTTTGCCTCTTTGGCCAGGACTACCTCTACCTAAGCGTGTGGAGGTTCCAGGTTAAAGGTGATAGCAGGTGTGGTTAGTGATCAAAATATTGATCAAAAGAGGGGAGACTGTAATGGAAATTTGTAAGTTCTGTATATAATTGTATTGTATTTTGTATGTATTGCACACTGCCCTCACTGTGCACACGGCACTAATAATGTTTTCAGTAAATGTTTACATTCTTTTGAGTCCTGATTAGAATTAGCCTGCCTATGTAACGCCCCTTGTTACCATAAACGTACAATTGTTAATATTAATGTGATACCTACGTAATCATGTGCATAAAAACCTTCAATTGCGTCATAATAAAGCAGAACAGTAATTTGGAAAGATGCTGAGCGTATCTTTTGTGTCTGTTCCCTACTGCAGTAGTTATTATTAATTTGGAACCACTAATCAATATGAGGATAGGAGTTGCCTATCATCAATTCAACCGAGTCAGTGGCTACGTTCCTATGTACAGTGGGACCACGGAGAACGTACCTAGCCACTCTTTAACAGGAGGTCAGCAGCAAAACATAGGAATTTGGACACAGCTGAGAGCAATAGAAGGGACATTTTTAGAGGAACTGCAGTCTGCTCACATAAATTGTAATAAAAACATCTTTGCCATTCTGAAGCTTCCCTCCAACCACTTTGCATATTATTTTATATATGTGATTCTGTACCAAATATGCTGCAGAAATCTCCCTCCACTGAGTCTGGCTGCAATAATTTTGTGTTTCAATCTCATTTTATTAAGTTTTCCATTTCATATAAAACAATCATAAATATCATAACATCCCAATTAAACAAAACATTTTACAGCATGTTCTTCTTACTCCTAATACATAAAAGATTTTTCCTAACAGGCTTTAAACATCTGCATCATTCAGCATTAAACCACCACTTCCTACTCACCCTTACCCTCCCCCCCCATACCTATTTTCCCATACATACCACATTCATAAAAAAATAAAATAAAAAAAAAATTCTCCTTTCTTTTCCTCCTTCCTTATATAAATTCTAATATTTCTCGCGATGACCGAAACTCTTCCCATTTTTGCCAGATTTCAGGTAATTGATTTATTATATGCCCTTCCTCTCTAATTTGTTCTTCCATATATTGTATTTCATTCATTTCACATATCCAGTCTGCTATAGCTGGATTCTCTGTTTTTTTCCAGTTTTTTGCTATTATTGTTCTTGCTGCTGATGTCATATGATGAATGATGTCTTTTTTAATTGTCTTTATTGACTTTGGTATCAGAGACAGTAATGAAATTTCCATACTCGGGGTCACCTCTACTCCCGATACCTTATAATAGATCTCGTATATCTTGTTCCAGAATTCTTTCACCCGATGACATCCGTACCATATATGTTCCATTGTTCCCTTTTCTACTTTACATCTCCAGCATAGATCTGTATTTCCTTTGCTAATTAGATTTAAGGTGACAGGGTTCCTATACCACCTCATTACAATTTTATAATTTCTCTCTTGATATTTATTTGATGTGGTTGTTCTATGTATAACTTTGAAAATCTTTTCCCATTCTTCTTCCGATAAGGGTCTTCCCATTACTGCTTCCCATTTCCTTATGCTCGTTAATTCTTTAAGGGGGCTGTTCGGGATTAGTTCATCATATATCTTCGATAATTTCTTGGTCGGGGCCTGTTCTCCCAGCAGTAATTTTTCAAATCTAGTCAATGGTCTGTTTATTATAGCTATTTTAGGTTCTATAAATGCCTGTAATTGTTGGTACTGCAGCCATTTTTTTTTTATTCCCCTCTCCCATTTCCCTCAATGTAGGTATTTTCCCATTCTCAAGGACTTGAACCAATCTTATATCTTTCGATCTATTCCATTTTAGGAAATTTTTACTCATCATTGCTATAGGAAATTCAGGGTTATAAAACATTGGGGTCATAGGTCCCAGAACTGTGGAGAGCTTCCCTCCTTTCATTATGCTGTCCCATACCTTTAACGTAGCACTTACAAAAAGTGTCAGCTCACTTCTTTTAGGTCTTAAGTGGGGTTCTACCCATGGAAGGACTTTTAATTGGGGCCCTATTATTTCCTCTTCTATACTGACCCATTGCTTATTTTCTCTGTTATGGTACCAGTCTACTATGCTGGTCAGTGATGCTGCCTGCAAATATTTCATGCAGTCTGGTAACGCAAGCCCCCCGTTAGTTTTTTTCCTTATTAGATTCTCCCTTTTTATCCGGGGAGTTTTATGCGCCCATATAAATTCGACTATCGCCTTACTTAGCTCCTTCATCAATTTTCTTGGGGGTTCCAGTGGTATCGTTTGGAAAGTATACAAGAGCTTTGGCAAGATATCCATTTTCACGATATTAACTCTTCCCGTCCATGAGTATGTCATTTTGTCATATTTCTGTAATAATTTAATGGTATTTCGAATTGCTTTCTCATAGTTCATCCCCTGTAGTTGTTTTAAATCTTTTGTTATAAGGATTCCCAAATATTTTATTACGTTTTGCTTCCATTTAAATGGGAAGTCGTTTTGCATCCGTAAGAGACCTTCTTTACTTACTGATATATTCAATATCTCTGATTTATCGTAATTTATTTTGAAATTGCTTAATTCCCCAAATCTCTTAAATTCTTTCATTAGATTTGGTATAGTTATAATGGGATTGGTTATGTATATTAATAGATCATCTGCATACGCTGCTATCTTATATTCTTTCTCTCCCACCTTTATCCCCCTAATTTCTTTATTATTTCTAATTGCAGTGATTAGATGTTCCATTATAAGTGCAAACAACAAGGGGGAAAGAGGACACCCCTGGCGGGTGCCATTTGATATTTTTATGTCCTTTGATAACATGCCATTTACTCTCACTTTTGCTTTTGGGTTGGAGTACAAGGCCGCTATCCTGTTACGCATTTTTGGGCCCATACCAAGTTGTTTTAGTGTTTCTTCCAGAAAACTCCACCCTATCCTATCGAATGCTTTTTCTGCATCTACAGCCAGCATACACGTTTCGATAGCTGTTCTTTGAGCAAATTCCATCAATGTACAAGTTTTATGATATTGTTCTTAGTTTCTCACCCTTTTGTAAATCCAGCTTGATCTAATTTTATATGATTAGGTAGGATTGGTGTTATTCTATTCGCAATCATTTTAGAATATATTCGTATATCTATATTGGTTAAAGAGATTGGCCTATAGTTTTTACATAGCGTATGGTCCTTCTCTGATTTTGGGATCAAGGTAATATGAGCCTCTGTGCTTTGTGGTACAAAACCTTGTTTATCAGATATGGAATTGTATGTTTTTCCCAATATAGGGGCAATTATTTCTTGAAATTTCTTATAAAATCTGGTGGTGTAACCGTCGGGTCCTGGACTTTTTCCCGGGACTAGTTCTTTAATCACTTGTTGAATCTCTTCTACCGAGATATCATTTTCCATTATCTCGTATATTTCTTTAGGGAATCTAGGAAGGGCTGTTTCTTCTATATATTCTTTAATTTTCTCTCTATTCCAATCCCTCCCTTTGTTCCCCTGTGATGTTTTAATATTATATAGATTAGAGTAGTATGCGTGAAATTCTTCCATTATTTCTTTTGGACCATATGTATATTCCCCATCTGTTTTTAATATTTTGCTTATAGATGGTAGGGTCTGTTGTTCCTTTAATGTTTTAGCGAGCATTTTTCCTGTCTTGTTCCCATACTGATACCATTGTGCCCTCTTACGATCCCTAATCCTAAGGGATTCCTCATCAAGCAAGGATTGTAATTCCATTCTTTTCCCTTTTATCTTTATTTTGTCTGATGGTTTTAGATTCTGCTTATGTTCTTTGTCCAATTCCTCTATATCTTTTATCAACTGAGATTTTTTTTGGTCCTTATTTTTTTCAATCTTGATCCGTGCTTGATAAGTATCCTCCTTAGTACGCATTTTAATGTTTCCCATTGCATGGGAATTGATGTTTCATCCTTCTCATGAATTTCTACAAATTCCTTTATTGTTTTGCGTATATCCTCTATACACTCTTTGTCTTTCAACAGGTTATCATTTAATCTCCAATTCCCTTTTGTTTTTACTTGCTCTATTACCTTAATTTCCAAAAACACCGGGGCATGGTCTGACCATAAGAACCCCCCTATATCCGATGATGGAGTCATTAACATTCCTGAGTGATTAATAAAAAAATAATCTATCCTATGATAGGAATCGTGTATATTCGAATAATATGAGTAATTTTTTTCGGTTTGATGCTGGGCTCTCCAAATATCCACCATATGATATTTCTCTAATAACCCCTTAAATTCCTCTAGTTGGCTCTTATTTCTATAAGCATGGGTATTAGTTGTATCAATTTTTATATCCATAACAGAATTAAAATCCCCGCCCATGATCACTGTACCTTCTGCCTTTTCCATACTACTATTTGGGGCCCTTATCCCTGTCCTTATCTGATCGTGATTTGGTAAATACAAGTTAATAATTGTAAAAATCTTCCCGTATATCGTCACCTTTATCACCAGGGATCTACCATCATTACCCATATATTTTTGTATTATTTGGTAAGGTACATTCCTATGGAAAGCAATAGATACCCCTTTTGATTTAGAATAGGCAAATGTATCATGTATCCAGTTGTTGTAATATCGGTTATTAAGGTTCGGTATGTGATTTGAACGAAAATGAGTCTCTTGGAAGAGTATAATATCCACTTTTTGTTTGTTGAGAAAATTTAAAATTTGATTTCTTTTATTAGGAGAGTTAAGGCCTCTTGCATTGAAGGAGCAAAATTTAATCCCACCCATAAAAAAAAAAAAAAAAAAAGGAAACTAACACACTCACACGCCCCACACACTCTATCTACCCTACTTCTATTTGACTTAGATAAATAAAGTCTATCTTACTATCTTTAGTAAGCTCCCTACTATAAGGGGTTTTGAGCCTGCTGACCACGACTTGCCGCACCGATCGTCGTTCGCATGCCTTATTTTAATTGCTAGTTTAGCCCTTTCCTTCTCCTTTCTCCTTCCTTTACTACTTTTCCTCTCTCTTACGGTCTATCTACTTTCAGTATTTTTCAGTTTTATTACTTTTTTACTGCTGTTACCCCTATATTAAGATCATGCGTTTTCTTAACCTGCTTAATGAAGAAAAGGGAGAGAAGAAAAAAAAAGAAAAATAAATAAATAAATAAATAAATGTGTGGATAGGGGGGGAGGGGAAAAAAAAAAAACAACCTTTCAATGCTTGTTATTTCATCATAGATAATTAAAATTCTCATATGCAATACTTTAGTGCAAAAAATCCATAAGATCCATATTTTAGTATTTCTCTTTTTACATTACTCTTTTTACCCTTCCTAAAAAAAAAAAAAAAAAAATTCCTTACCCTAATGCATAAACCTATATTTTCACCTTGTATTTTATTTATACCTATCCCTATTATTATCATTTCTGTGTCTATTATTTAGTTCTAGATAATTAAAGTTAAGGATATCTCAAATTCACTACCATTATGCGTCATCTTTTAAGTCGTTAAATTTATAAGGATTTATAAGTGCATTTCCCTGTGAATACCTTTCACTCAATATCCCAGTGTATAAACCATCAAATTAATATTTCCTCTTAATTATTTATAATTATAATCAACCATAATAATTATTAGCCCAAAATAAAAAAAATAAAATAATCCAAATAATCCATCAATTTAAATTCAGTGATACCACAGTGCATACACCATTCCCTTAATATTTCTCCTTGTATCTTATTATTAACAAAAGAAAATAAAAAAATAAAACATCCTAATAATCCATCAATTTAAATTCAGTGATGCCACCATGTATAAACCATTCACTTAATATTGCTCCTTACATCTTATTAAAAAAAAAAAATTATTGTGCTTAAACCAATAGATTAACAATCCCCCTTTTTCATTATTTATATATAAAAAAGAAAAAAAAAAAAAAAAAGGAGAAGCCCATTAAAATAAATTCCATAATACCATTGTGCATAAACCAATAAATTGCTACTTCCCCTTTTAGGAAGGAAAAAAAAAAAAAAAATCGGAATAATCCATCAATTTAAGTTCAGTGATACCACAGTGCATAAACCATTCCCTTAATAATTCTCCTTGTATCTTGTTATTAACATAAGAAAATAAATAAATAAAAAATCCTAATAATCCATCAATTTAAATTCAGTGATGCCACAGTGTATAAACCATTTACTTAATATTTCTCCTTGCATCTTATTATTAACAAAAAAAAAAAAAAAAATATTTGTGCTTAAACCAATAGATTAATAATCCCCCTTTTTCATTATTTATATATTAAAAAAAAAAAAAAAATTCAATACTTTAAATTCAGTGATACTATCGTGCATAAACTGTTCCATTAGTGCTTCACTCCATACATTATTATTAACAAAAAAAAAAAAAAAACATCAATATAAGTTCAATAATACCATTGTGCAGGAGCCAATACATTACTAATTCCCCTTTTATATCATAAAAAATAAGTAAATAAATAAATAAATACATTAAATCCATCATTTTAAATTCAGTGATACCGCAGTGCATAAACTGTTCCATTAGTGCTTCACCCCATACATTATTATTACCGAGAAGAAAAAAAAAAAAAAAGGAATGAATTTATATATAATCGGAACTAATAAACTTTGCTCTTCCCCCCTCCCCCACCATCCCCCAATCCCAACAGCCTCCATTCCTTTTATGTTTTTTAAGTTCACTGCATGTACGGAATGGGCCAGTCCGGTAATATTATTTCCGGGGTTTTAAGGATATCCAAAAACTCCGGCAAATCTTTCAAGTCTCTGAATGAGATAATACGACCCTCTTTCTGAACCTGCAGTTGAAATGGAAATTTCCATCTATATTGAAGGTTGTTCTTTATTAGTCACCATCCAGTTATTGGTCTCAGCCTGTATATTGTCACTGGTGGTTCCTGTCTTCTAATCCTGTCACCACATTTATACTTGTTGATCTAAGGACTTTTATTTGCGCAGCACTGTTTTGTATTATTTATGTCTTAGAGGTATTTTTTGAATTTGTCTGCCTGCATTTACTTTCTTGTGTCCACTTATTAGTCAGCGCTGAATTTAACTATACTTTTTCTACTTTTTACTTAATTCAAGACTAATTCAGCTGCAGACTATGGAGGTTTTTACATATGTTGAAAACAGAGAAATTATTCTTACTGATGTTTTTTCAAGAGATGTGATTAATCCTCAACATGATGACCTGGGGTATGCCTTTAAGAAACTTGGTCATTTATTCGAAAAAAAGATTAAAACCTGGTGGGATATCGTGTCTTTTGAACAGTATTTGTCTGCCAATATTGTCCCCAGGCGTTTAAGGTGGGAATTACCACCTAACGATGGGTTAGTTGATAACGAGTCCAACATAGAATGGTGTAACTTTTTTGTTGAGAAAAGCTTTGATCTCCTCCGGTTTCTGCTTGCTCGTAAACAGAGAAAAAAGAAGCATTTGGAGAATCAGATCAAAGAAATCACTGATCGTATTGAGAGTCATAAAGACTCCAGTGATTTTATTCAATTATCTGGCGAATTGAAATCTAAACTTATCAAATGGGATAGGGAAACAAGAGATAAAAAGAGGAAAAAATTTCTGCGGGATATTAATGATTTTGAGGGGAAACAGATCTTTAAGTGGCAAACCCAAGACACAATACCAGTTAATAATCCCATGGGTACAGCAGCCAGGATTCCACCACCAGAAATTAATATGCCTCCTCAGGGTTATTTTAATTATGAAATACCCCCCTCTCAGTATTCCAAAAGTATACCTAATTTGAAAAATACACCTAGAGGGAGAGGGCAGGGTCCCCCTAGAACTAACAAACGGGGCTGGGGTAGAAAGAACCAATATCCCCATCCAGGTCCATATGCTAACGGCTATGACCACCGACCCCCACAAACTGAGAACCATTTGTGGCAGACAGTGCCCAGGAAGGGAAAAGGCAAATTCCAGGGGAGAGGTAATTCAACAAAAGGTATACCTGTTTATACCTCTAATCACTATGCCCCTTTACAAAATTCTCAGGGTGAATCACAATATAATCAAGACCATTTTTTAGGGCAGGTGAGGACCCCTTGGACCTCCAAGGACCCCCCTGTGGGTGAGAGAGCCTGTGGATCAGGGGAACTCTCAGAACCAAAGGAGAGGTCCGCAAGACCCAAGGAGAGATCAAGGCAGTTTAAAAAGAAAACACAGAGAGGGTCCAGGGGGGGAAGACGATTCCAAAAGGTCAAGACCCCACTAGGCACTGGGATTTTTAACCTTAGTGGTACTCCTCTTACTACTGAAGAAACTTTGGTCTTGGATAGGGGCTTGAAGTTCGCTCCGGTCCGTAACCTAAATACATTTCAAGCCTACATCAGTATTCAGAAATATGTCCGTAAATTTAAATATGAAGAAATATTTTCTCTCCAATCCGGTGCCGCATACCACCCCTCCATTAGCTACTAGCTCTAGACATTCCAACCTTCGGAATCGCTCTATTTTTAATCCTATTTGCAGTGATAACAGGCACTTAGATGTATTTAAAAATATGGTTTGTCAAGACCTTGATCAACTCAAGATCAAGAGGGCTAGAGATTCACAGGCTATTAAGAGAGGTATCGCTTCCTTAGAACAAAGGAAAGACATAGTAATCCGGCCAGCCGATAAGGGTGGTGGGCTGGTTGTGCTTAGCAAAACATATTACCAAGCAGAAATGGAGAAATTGTTGAAAGATCGGAATACATATGAACTCTTGAGGAGTGACCCTATGTTGCCCTTTAAGAACAATTTACATTGCCTAATTGAAAAAGGTAAAAACCAGGGAATTTTAAATTCCAAAGAGGCTGCTTACTTAGATCCATTCTACTGCAGGACCCCTATCATTTATATCTTACCCAAACTTCATAAAAACGCAGAACATCCACCTGGCCGTCCGATCGTAAACGGAATTGACTCCGTAACTTCAAGATTAGGCCAATATCTGGACTTTTTTCTCCAGCCACTCGTTTTAAAAACTAAAGCGTTCTTACGTGATACGAAACAAATCCTTCAAATCTTATCTACCCTCCCATGCACCCCATCTAGCATTTTAATAACTGCAGACGTGGGTTCTCTTTATATTGTTATCGATCATAAACAGGCCCTTGATTCAGTTAAATGGGCTCTGACTACCTCCAACCTCTCGAGTGATCATACCTCCTTTTTGTTGGAACGTTTGGAGTTCTGTTTGTTAAACAATTATTTTTGGTTCAATGGGGACTTTTTCCTACAGACAAGAGGAGTAGCCATGGGGGCTAGGTTTGCTCCCAGTGTGGCCAACTTATTTATGGCCCACTGGGAGGAGGACACTATTTTTCAAGACCCCCAAAGCAATTATCGTGCTACAGACGATATATTGACAACTTAATTATGGTTTGGGAGGGTGATATGCCTAGCCTGCAAACCTTTATGGATGGGTTGAATGCCAATAACAAAAACATTGAGTTAACTTGGACGATTAGTCAACAACAGATCATATTCCTAGACCTCGAAATATTTAAGGGTGAGGGAGGTTTCCATACCAGGAATCATTTCAAAACAACTGATAGGAATGCATACATCCCTCTGACTAGTTGTCACCATAAATCTTGGCTCTGTAACATACCAAGAGGCCAATTCATCCGCTTGCGCCGCAATTGCACTTCAGATGATGACTTTTTAACACAGTCACAGGTGCTCGCAAATAGGTTTAAAGAAAAAAGGGTATACCCAAGCTCTGGTAGATGCAGAAATAGCCAAGGTATTGGCAATCGATAGGAACACTGTTGTTGCTGACAAGGCCAAACCCTCAAGAAGTTGACGTTAATGTCTCAAGCTATCGCATTATACTTGATTACAACATTCAGTATAAAAAACTAGAACATATCATAGCCAGACATTGGCCCATTCTCAAAGGAGATAGGACTCTTGGACCGGTTCTCCCCGATTATCCTTGGTTTATTTACCGTAAGGCTCCTTCCTTACGTGATCGGGTAGCACCAGGGGTCATTGACCCACCCAAGACTGTGACCAATGGACTGTTTGGGTTTCTATCTGGCTTTTACGCACGTGGTAAATGTGCCACATGCAGGAAGGCCAGCAGAAATATAAAAAGTCGGAAGGAGTTTGTTTCAAATGCAACGCAAAAAAGCTATAAAATTGAAGGTCTGATTACGTGCTCATCAGTGGGGGTGGTCTACATGCTGGAGTGCGATTGTGGCCTCCAGTACGTGGGCCGGACCTCAAGAGCACTTCACGTAAGAATTGGAGAACACATTAGTAACATCAAGCGGGGGGTAAAAACCCATAGTGTGTCCAGGCATTTTCGCCTTTGCCATCAGCGAGACCCCAGATGCCTCAAATTTTGGGGGATAGAAAAGGTTCCCCGACAATGGAGGGGTGGCCATCATATTAGGCAGCTAAGCTGTAGGGAATCATTCTAGATCTATGAGACAAAAGTTCTCTCCCCCTCTGGAATGAATGTTGATTTTGATTTGAACTGTTTCATTTCTAATAGATAATTTTTATTTTATCTTTTCTTTTTTAACTTTATTCTGTACATGTGATCGTATTTAGCAGATGCCCGTGGTCTAACGTCTCCCTTTCTTTTATATGTTTCATATATTTTATATATGCGATTTTTCATATGCGACTTTTTTACATGCGACTTTGTAGCATGAATCTATGCGTGTTTAAGATTAAATACTGCTATATTTTCAAATTTTAGGATTAAGATAATTGACTTTGCACAATGAGATTTGCTATCCGGGTGTTGCAAGTAATTATTTTTATATATTATTTTTATTATCTGGTTGCCGGTTGGCGGTGTCGAATTTTTCGTTTCCCGTTCTTAGGGAAGTGTAATAGGAACCATGAGTTCAGATGCAGCGGTGGGGAGGTGCCAGATTCCCTGATCAGTGCGCCCGCGCTTCTGATTGGTGCCGCCGTCACCATGGCACAGATTATAAACAATGCGGGCCGTCATTGCGTATCCCGCCCCACGCCGATGAAGTCCCGCCCACAGGACGTAACGCGTACGGGGGTCAGGAGCGCATGACGTCACCCGCGGTCATTCGACAGAGACGATCACAAGCTTGTCAGCCGGCACTCGGATCGGAGTGCCGGTATCTGTGAGTGTTTATTCGTTTTAATCATTTTAAATAAAGTAGCTACGGAGAGCACTATGCTGTTTGCCTTCTCATTTCATATGCATCTTCCGTTACTATGCTGAGTGCTGGGAAATGAAGGAGACACCACCATCCATACAGATTGATCCATCCAGGTTATTATATGCGGTGTGACCTGTTTCAGGTCGAATATCTGAGGTGAGGGGCCATCCATGTCCGGTGGAGGGATACTAGTCACCATCCAGTTATTGGTCTCAGCCTGTATATTGTCACTGGTGGTTCCTGTCTTCTAATCCTGTCACCACATTTATACTTGTTGATCTAAGGACTTTTATTTGCGCAGCACTGTTTTGTATTATTTATTAATTGCTCCACCAGGGGCCTTAACGCTCTTCTACGATCCAGCGTAAATTTCGATAGATCTTGGAAAAGTAAAAGGGGCTCTCCATCATATTGAATATTTTTATTTTGCCGGGCCGCCAACATGATTTTATCCTTTATATGGGCAAAATGCATCTTACAGATAATGTGCCGAGGCTTTTTTGAATCTGGCTTCCTTATCCCTGTAACTCTGTGTGCCGATCGATAATTAGATCTTTTGTATCAATATCTTGGGCAACTTCCTGAAAGATTTTCTGTAGTGTTGTTATGAGTTCTTTTGAGCTTACTTCTTCTTTCAATCCTCTAATTCTTATATTTGATCTTCTATTTCTATTTTCTTGTTCGTCTAAGTTGTTTATTACTTGCTTAAGTTGTCTTTCTTGCTTCTGAATCTTTTCCTCTACCCTTTTCAGGTCTTGCTCTGTTTTTGAGACTTGCTTGTCTATTGTGTCTATTTTTTCTTGTGTATTTTTGGTAGTTGTTTTTAATTCTTGTATCTCCAATTTATATGATTCCTCCAGCCTTTGTACGTATTGATCCATGTCCGCCCTGGTTGGGAGCGATCAAATGTATGCCCTAATGTCCCATTTTTTTTTTATCTTCCTCTGTTTGCTTGTTATTTTATCAATGGGTGAGCTATTTCTAGGGTGGCTTGTTTGTTCCTCCCCTGATGACCTGGATGTTACCGATGATTCTGCCAGACCCGACAATTCCTGTGATGTTTGTAATTCCTGTGTTACATGGGGGAATTGTAGTTGTAACTGTTGGAAGAATTCCTTAATGTCTGTTGTTTGTAGTGGTTGTGCCCCTGTAGTGTTTCTACTATTACCCTCTACCTTATCTTTTTTATTTATTTGATTTTGCGGTGTTTTACTGCCTTTCTTAGGTGCCATTTCTTCCTCTCCTCTTCCCCCTCTTTCCTTTTTCTTCCTTTTCCTTCCTTCCTCCTTTTCCTCCTCTCCCTTCCTCCTTCCCCTTCCCTTTTCTTCTCCTTTCCCCTTTTTTTGATAAACTTTTAAATAGTATACAGGGTCGGGGGGACTAAAGAGGGACTAAAGAGGACCTGTTTCCTTATAGTTCTTTAATAGCCCTTGACAGTCTCTTTTTAATTTTATTTGTCCCGCAAGTAACAAACAATTTTAGTGCAAGATTCTGGGTCTAAAATTGGTAAGCTCTTCTTTCCTCTGCTTGTTTATCTTTCTTTCTTTCGTTATTTAAATGTTGAGTCCTTCTGAATATTTATTACAACAGTTTGTATACATCAAAAATAAATTTCCATACCTGCTTCCCGCGAGAGCTACTGCTCTATCAGGCGCTCCTTCCTCCACTCCTACTTCCGCTCCTGCTCACGTGTAGTTAGCTCAGCTCAGCTGTATCCCAGTGGGAAGATTCAATAGGATAACCCCGGAGCCATCGAACTCTCACCGGGCATGTATATAAGAAATGTATTCCTTCAATGCCTGTAGTGTATCAGCTTGTCAGTTTGTCCTTTTGCCAGCATATCCGCTTTCCAGCATCTGGCTGCAATAATTTTAACTGTGGGCAACTGAAGCTGCTGCCTATTCACTTCCTAGGCTTACACAGACACACATAGGCACACCTCCAGCTCTGCAGCTCTCATTGGCCCTCTTATGACTCATCCACCCTCCCTTCCTGGCAAACTCTCACAAAAGTGAGAGAGGGAGAGCTGTGCATGATGTCATAAACCTAGTTTTTTTCCAGACAAGAAACAGGAAGTGGGCTGTCTAAGGTATTTACTGGCAGAAAAAAAAATGTTTTACTATCCAAAGTTAAAACAACAAGGGCAGAACATTTAATAGATGGAAAGATTAAAAAAAAATGACTAAAGTTCCACTTTAAGCAAAGAATACATACTGGAAAATATATATATTTTCTAAACCAGAGTTTAGCCTGACTTTCAGGTTTTGGGTAACTGCCATGGCTTATTGCTATATTTAAAGCTCATTAGAGAGAACAGTAAATGGGTGTTGAAGACTAAAGATTGGTGGTTAAAAATGTATGGATATGGAGGTGCATGCGCGGAGTCTAGCAGGGCAGACATGCATTGTTAGAGCTCCACACCGCTGAGGAGAGAAGAGAAGGACAAAGCGGAGCCTGCAGGCTCAAAAGGTATCCATTTGAACCTTTTTGCCCCAGGGAACAAACTGTGAAAGTTTGGGCAGGAAATATGGTACTGGGAGGAAACCGTGGCAGAAATAAAAATCACCTCACAAAGAGCTCACAGGCACTCACTGCAACTAAAGCAGCTCCAGTCACCTCACAAGATACAGCATCAGGGCGCTCTCACAGACAGAAAATGTCACAGCAAGACTCTCCATTTGAGTCAGATACAGAACAAATCCTCTCACAAACTTCTCCACAAGCCTCCTCAGCATCCCCAGTAATATTATTACAATTTGAAAAGATGCTTCATAAGGCTTTAAAACAAACCTCAGACCAAACAACAAAAAGCCTAACCAAAGAAATAAGAGAGCTGGGAAACCGCACCGCAGCCTTAGAAATAAAAATGGATGAAATTGAAATTACAACCCAAGTAAATATAACAGAATTGGAACAATTAAAAGAAGAGAATTTAATACTTCAAACTAAGCTCGAAGATTACGAAAATAGAGCCAGACGTTCAAACTTGCGCATAAGGGGAATACCTGAAACTGTGACAGACCTGCAATCTACTATTACTGCTCTATTACAAGAACTAAAGCCAGATATCCCTATTGAACGTTTAGAACTGGACAGAGTACACAGAGCCCTCACAGCCAAAAAGAAAGATGGACCCCCACGTGATATAATCACAAAATTTCATTATTACAGAACGAAAGAACAAATACTAATTGCTGCAAGAGAAAAAAAGGAACTTAATTTTCAAGGACACAATTATCAAATTTTTGCTGACCTATCCCAACTTACTATTACTAAAAGACGATCCATGAAACCCCAACTAATGGAACTGCAACGCCACAACATTATGTATCAATGGGGCTTCCCCTTTTCAGTCAGATTTAACTACCAAGGTACAATTTACAGAAGCAGATCAGCAGATGAACTACAACAAACCCTTTTAAAATTAAATCTGACAGAACCCGGGCGCATGCGCGGCAGCTCCTGACATGGATGTCTAGTCAGTGAGCTCCGTCCCACTCCAGCCATCTGAGGCCGCCAGCACGCCGAGCACCCCCGCTCTCCGCACACATCAACCCCCGGCGGGTAGCAGACACCCCGCAGACCCCCCCGATGCACTCGGGGACAGTGAGGAGAAGCCTCACTCTTTCATTTGAGCCTGTGAACGAGCGGGCCGCGAGTCCCAAGATGGCAGCCGCTCCACCTCACACAGCCCGGGATCGCATGACAGGCAATCAGAACGCAGCTCCATCTCCTCCACAGACACTCGGCTCCACAGTGAGTACAGCTGCTCTGGGCCCTATCTCCCCTGCATCCTCAGAATCCCTGCTGGAACAGACCCTAGAAGAACTCGGTCTCTCCCCCATGGAAGCCGCCCCCCCCCCCCCCCAGCCCCAGCAGCTAATACAGCCCGGGGATTCAGGCCTAGTTCTGCCTGCATCCATGGCTGACATGTTTACTAAATTTGCTGAGCTCCTGGACAGGGGTCTCCAAAACACAGCCACTAATGCCGCGTACACACGGTCGGACTTTCCGGCATACTTGGTCCGGCGGACCAGAGTGTGCCGGACAATCCGCCCGTGTGTGGGCGGCGGCGGACTTTTCCGGCGGACTTCTTCCCAAAAGCCCGCCGGACCTAGATTTTAAACATGTTTGAAATCTTTCCGTCGGACTCAGTTTCGGGCGGAAAGTCCGCTCGTGTGTGTGCTGGTCCGACGGAAAGCCCGCTCGTGTGTAGGCTGGTCCGACGGACCAAATACGACACGAGGGGATGGTATTGCATCTCGCGCTCGCTGCAATAGGAAAAACAAATCTTCCTATTGCGGCGAGCGCGGGGCATACCAGGCCCTTAGGTCTGGTATGGATTATAAAGGGGAACCCCGCTACGCCGAAAAAACGGCGTGGGGTCCCCCCTAAAATCCATACCAGACCCCGATCCGAGCACGCAGCCTGGCCGGTCAGGAAAGGGGGTGGGGACGAGCGAGCGCCCCCCCCCCTCCTGAACCGTACCAGGCCGCATGCCCTCAACATGGGGGGTGGGTGCTTTGGGGGAGGGGGGCGCCCTGCGCCCCCCCCCCAAAGCACCTTGTCCCCATGTTGATGAGGACAAGGGCCTCTTCCCGACAACCCTGGCCGTTGGTTGTCGGGGTCTGCGGGCGGGGGCTTATCGGAATCTGGGAGCCCCCTTTAATAAGGGGGCCCCCAGATCCCGGCCCCCCACCCTATGTAAATGAGTATGGGGTACATGGTACCCCTACCCATTTACCTAGGAAAAAAGTGTAAGTAATAAAACACCACACAGGTTTTTAAAATATTTTATTAAACAGCTCCGGGGGGGGGTCTTCTTCCGGCTTCGGGGGTCCCTCCGCTTCATCTTCTCCCGGCGTCCGGTTGGTTCTTCTCCGCTCTCCGGCCTCTTCTCCCGGTGTCGCAGGTCTTCGGCCGGCCCCTCCGCTCTCTTCATGTAGCTCTATTGCGAGCGGAGGTCCGGACTTCTGGGCTTCTTGGCTTCTTGGCTTCTTGGCTTCTCTTCTCTTCTCTTCCCCCAGATGTTGACACGACGCTCTCTCCGGCTGGACTGGTCTCTGAGGGCTGCGTTGTGACTTATATAGGCGGAGACCCCGCCCCCATATGATGTCACAGTCCCTGGGCATGCTGGGACTGTGACGTTTTAGGGGGCGTGGTCGACCACGCCCCCCGACCACGCCCCCTAAAACGTCACAGTCCCAGCATGCCCAGGGACTGTGACATCATATGGGGGCGGGGTCTCCGCCTATATAAGTCACAACGCAGCCCTCAGAGACCAGTCCAGCCGGAGAGAGCGTCGTGTCAACATCTGGGGGAAGAGAAGAGAAGAGAAGCCAAGAAGCCAAGAAGCCAAGAAGCCAAGAAGCCCAGAAGTCCGGACCTCCGCTCGCAATAGAGCTACATGAAGAGAGCGGAGGGGCCGGCCGAAGACCTGCGACACCGGGAGAAGAGGCCGGAGAGCGGAGAAGAACCAACCGGACGCCGGGAGAAGATAAAGCGGAGGGACCCCCGAAGCCGGAAGAAGACCCCCCCCCGGAGCTGTTTAATAAAATATTTTAAAAACCTGTGTGGTGTTTTATTACTTACACTTTTTTCCTAGGTAAATGGGTAGGGGTACCATGTACCCCATACTCATTTACATAGGGTGGGGGGCCGGGATCTGGGGGCCCCCTTATTAAAGGGGGCTCCCAGATTCCGATAAGCCCCCGCCCGCAGACCCCGACAACCAACGGCCAGGGTTGTCGGGAAGAGGCCCTTGTCCTCATCAACATGGGGACAAGGTGCTTTGGGGGGGGGGGGGCGCAGGGCGCCCCCCTCCCCCAAAGCACCCACCCCCCATGTTGAGGGCATGCGGCCTGGTACGGTTCAGGAGGGGGGGGGGCGCTCGCTCGTCCCCACCCCCTTTCCTGACCGGCCAGGCTGCGTGCTCGGATCGGGGTCTGGTATGGATTCTAGGGGGGACCCCACGCCGTTTTTTCGGCGTAGCGGGGTTCCCCTTTATAATCCATACCAGACCTAAGGGCCTGGTATGCCCCGCGACGGGGCTCGCAAGGTGTCAATCTAGCCGATAAAAGCGGCAAGATTGACATCCTTTTCTAGTCCCGTCGCACCTGAGTCACGTTCAAAATGAACGGACTTGTCCGTGTGTGGGCAAGTCCGTTCATTCTGAAAGTCCGCCGGAACTCCGGCGAAAGTCCGTCGGAAAGACGGGCGGACTTAGCCCGCCGGAAAATCCCGGCGTGTGTGGGCAAGTCCGTTCGTTTTAAAGTCCGGCGCACCTGGCGGACAAAGTCCGTCGGAAAGTGTGCCGGACCAAGTAGGATAGAAAGTCCGCTCGTGTGTACGCGGCATAAGATTACCAACGACATCAAAGCAGACCTACAGACCATAGGATCCCGCATAGAGATAATAGAAACCCACCTTGAAACTACCATTGCTAGAACGAATCAAAATACTAGCTGTATCCAGACCCTTCAAGATCAACTCGAGACAGCGCATGCCAAAATCGACGACCTTGAGAACAGAAACAGGCGCTACAACTTTAGGGTCCGAGGCCTTCCAGAATCCTATAAAGATGTCCCTGACGCCATTCGCTCCTTCATTAAGGAACTTATTCCTGACATACCGCCTCACAGGTTGGAGCTTGACCGAGCGCATAGAGCCCTGCGCCCGCCGAGGTCAGATGGTCTCCCAAGGGACGTAGTGGTGAAACCACATTTTTATACTGTTAAAGAAGAGGTGATGCGCAAATCCAGAGCCCTACCTCAACTATCGTTTCAGGGTCATGAGCTCCAAGTCTTTGCTGATTTGTCGCCAGCAACCTTTCAAAAGAGAAGAGCCCTCAAACCACTGCTCAACATCTTGATAGAAAAAGAAATCAAATATTGGTGGCTCTTCCCATTTCAACTCAAGTTCATCTACAAGGGCAAACCCTACACGTTTGCATCCATACGGGAGGGAGAAAATCTTCTTCTGAAACTGGGACTCATCAGACAAGACCCAAATCTCCAACCTTCTGGACAGGCTAATTACTCATCGAAAAGACAACTACCTACTAGTCCTCTACAGCCGATATGGGAAACCACTAGTTCCAAGAAGTCTAAGGAAACACCTCCACCCTGAGAAGCTCAGACCTCCTGGACCTCATGTTTATTTTTCCCTAATTACAGGGACGGCCCATTCTTCTTTTTAATCCACCTGGGCTACGTTGAACTAGTGTGTACCCCCTTCTTCTATATATAATTTTTGCCTCAGTGTGGTCAGACACGGGTGATCCCTGCCCCTAAGGGCTCTTCAGTTTGGTGCTCACCCGCGCCATTGATTCTGATACCTTGCCTGGGTTGGGGGTGGAGGGACAGGAATGGTCCCATTTCAAATTAAGCATGTTCCGGTTCGCCTAGCTAGAGTTTGCTGACTTTATTGCTCTCTCTAACACCCCCCCCATCTTCCCTCCCCCGATCCTACCTTCCCCATCCCTGTCTTTTTTCCACCTCCCTCCCCTATCTTCTCCCGTTCCCTCATCCCTGCCTATTTCTTTCCCCCGTCACTCACTAACCTCTTCCTGGGACCCAGTAAGTCTATAGGGTATAGGATGTAGTACTAGGTCTGTCCTTTGTTTTTATCCATCCCCTCCCCTTTTTGATTTTTGGCTTTTCTTTTTAAAGATAAGTTCTATATCGGTGCTCGATATGTTTGCGGACATTGGGCCCGCTTCAACCAGATAGATGTTTATTTAGAATTGGCCTCGTGGCTGGATTGGTACTCATGCTCCCCTTCCTGTCTTGTAGAACAGGTTCTACACTCTTCTCTTGACAGGACTGATCCCCTCTTCACAGAGTGGATCCTCTCTTTGGTTCATCTTAAGGATGGAGGATCCTATATCCTCCACTCCCCGGGAAACTCTCTTGTTTCCCGGCTCTCTTCTTTCTCTCTTTTCTTCCTTCCACCTATATCTTTTTCACTATTTTTTTGCAGCAACCGACTCGGAAAGAGCCCCTCTACTCACAACAGAAAAGATGGAGACTGCCCCCATACAAGATAAAAGCTGCATAGCCAATGAAACGGAAAAGGTAGGTGCCCTTGTTGTGCTGTTATGGTTCTCCCCTCTGCTCCATGGCTGATATCCCCTCAGAGTTACACCCCCTAAAGGTTGTGACCCACAATGTTCAAGGCCTAAACTCCCCGGTCAAAAGACGAAAAGTCCTACAATTCCTTCATTCACAAAAAATTGACGTAGCCCTACTACAAGAAACACACTTCCCGAAACGCTATTGTCCGACATTTCTACACTCCAAATTCCCTACTTTCTTCCTGGCCAATGCAGATGACAAAACAAAAGGGGTGGGCATTCTCTTTTCCCACAAATGCAAGTTTTCCCTTAAATCGGAACATAAGGACCCAGACGGCAGGTACATTTCAATTATAGGGGAGCTGGACAACCATACATATTCTTTCATTTCGTACTATGCCCCTAACAAAGGCCAACTCCCCTTCTTTCAATCTATGCTGCAGACCCTAACACCCTTATTGGAAGGTACGGTAATACTTGGAGGCGACTCTAATACTGCATTTGACCAGAGCCTAGACAAATCTCGCCCTCCGGGCAGACGCCTCACCAGACCCACTAAACAGAGTTTAGGTATTGCTAAACTCATTTTTAATCACGGCCTTGTTGACATTTGGAGAGAAATCAACCCATCAATGCGAGATTATACTCACTATTCCAGTCCTCACAGTTCCTTTGCTCGGATTGACCACATATTCATTCCCACAGCTAAGATTCCTCTGGCCTCCAAGTCATACATTAGAGACTCGGTCTGGTCGGATCACTCCATGGTCTTCCTCACTCTGCAGCGCCCCTCGGGCCGAGGGTCCCCCGGTCGCTGGAGACTAAATGAATCCATCTTAAGTGACCCGATCAGAGCGACAGAAATTAAAAGCACAATCGAAAATTACTTTCTTACAAATGATGTCCCTGACACTACACCTTCTTGCCTCTGGGCGGCACATAAAGCTGTAATTAGGGGAAAACTCATTCAAATAGCTTCCCAAATACACAGGGCCAGGAGAATTGAAATAACAAAGTTAGAACAAGACTTTTCTACTCTAACAAGAAAACACAAAGCAAACCCCAGCTCTGTCCTTATGGAACAAATTGACTCAGCCCGAACAGCACTGAATTTGGCTTTAACTACAAAAGCAGAGAAATGGTTGCGTTGGAATAGGGCCCGATTCTACTGCCAAGGAGATAGAATAGGTTCTATGCTCGCAGGAAGGCTCACACCGAAAATCCGTTCCTTTACTCTCCCCAAAATTAAAATTAAGGGTGGAACTCTCTCCCAGAACCCACAGCGTATTATGGAGGAATTCCAAGCCTTCTATAAAGCGCTGTATAGCAAAGGCGATCACCCTTCCCAAAACACAGTAGACCAGTTTCTGGACAATATCCAGATTCCCAGATTAGAGGACAAACATCGTTTGAAATTGGAAGCGTCGATATCGTCGGAGGAAGTTTGCGCGGTTATCAAAAACCTAAAGTCCCAATCTGCTCCTGGCCCAGACGGATTTTCCGTCCCTTATTACAAAACATTCGCCACGACACTTGCTCCCTATCTGGCACGCTTCTTTAATGCACTACGTCGCGGAGACCCGCTGGACATATCCATTAACTCGGCGTATATTACTGTTCTCCCCAAACCAGGGAAAGACCCTAGCTCAGTATGTAACTATAGACCGATTTCGCTCATTAATAATGACCTGAAGATCCTGACTAAGATCCTTGCAGACCGCCTGTCCTCTTTCATCAGCCTATACGTCCATAAGGACCAAGTTGGCTTCATCCCTGGGAGACAAGGCCCAGACCAAATACACAGAGCGATTGACATAGTATCCCTTCTTAACTCAAACTGGGACTACGACTCTCCACGACAGGGCTGTCTTCTTTCCCTAGACCTCCAAAAGGCCTTTGATTCTATCCACTGGCCCTATATTTTTGCTACCCTAAAACGCTGGGGATTCGGAGAAACCTTTACTAATACTTTACATGCCCTATATTCCTCCCCAGAAGCCCAGGTACGTCTGCAGGGATTTTACTCGGAGTCTTTCAAAATCTATAAAGGCACTAGACAGGGATGTCCGCTCTCACCCCTAATTTTCGCCATAGCAATTGAGACCCTAGCGATAGCTATTAGAAATAATCAGGATATTCATGGCATTATCAGTGGTTCTCGGTCACATAAATGCGCGTTATTTGCCGATGATATTCTCCTCTTCGTCTCTTCCCCCCTGATCTCACTCCCTAACATATGCCGACTTTTAGATGACTTTGGGAAGGTATCTGGACTTTCAGTCAACTACAGTAAATCCCAGGCGCTCAACATTAATCTTCCAGATTCCCTGCTCACCAGGCTTAGGGAGAACTTCCGATTCACATGGAGCGATCAGTCCATCACGTATCTGGGGATCAAGCTAACTTCCAAAATGGAACTCCTTTACCAAGCTAACTTCCCCCCTTTATTCCACAAACTAGAGGCTGATCTCTCTAGATGGTCGCAGTTATCTCTTTCCTGGCTGGGCAAAATCAATGCGATTAAAATGACACTGCTACCGCGCATCTTATACTACTTTAGAGCATTTCCTATTCCCCTGGTTAAGGCTCATCTAACACGATTTCAAAACAAAATTATTAAATTCGTTTGGGGAGGGGGGGGCCACAGGCTTTCGAAATCGGTCCTTTTCCGTCAAAGAGAGGAGGGTGGCCTGGGCCTCCCGAACTTATTTCGGTATTTTCAGGCGGCTCAACTAGCTCAGATCTCAGCAGTTTACTCCCGCTGGGAACTACCAGATTGGATACACATTGAACGCCAGGCAGTACCACGCCACACCCTAGATTATTTATTGTGGTGCCATAAAAAACTTAGACCCGCTATAATGTCCCCAACACTTTCTCACTCTTTTGCCCTATGGGATGAGCTTAAAGCTAACGCACAGCTAACGTCACCCATTACCCCTCTAAAACATTTATTCCACAACCCAGCATTCCATCCAGGGCTAAATGTCAAGGCTTTCCGCTGGTGGATCGATAGGGGAATGTACAGAATAGGACATTTCCTCAGACCCTCAGGCCCTCACCCTAAAGCATATTACATTGAAGATCTGAACATGCCTCAGTCGGAACTCTTTCGCCATGCACAGATCTCAAACTTTCTACACAAACACTGGAAGGCACACACGAACAGTCACCGTATTACACCATACGAACAATGGTGCGGCCAGGCAGATGAGCAGAGGGGAGGAATCACAGTAATATACCGGGCACTTTCTATCACTCATTCCAAGACTTCCTTCATGTTAGCATGGGAGAAGGATTTCTCCCAACAATGGGAATTGGAAACTTGGAATAGAAACTTTTTTCAATCTTACAAGGGCGTTCTTAACAACACCCTTGTGGAAGCTAGCATAAAGGTCCTCTCCAGGTGGTATCTTGTCCCCACAAGATTAGCCAAGATGTACCCGACGTCCTCCCCCCTGTGCTTTCGAGGATGTGATCTTCAAGGAGATATGTTACATGTGTGGTGGGGATGCCCCAGAATAAGGAATTTCTGGAACAAAGTCTTCTCCTGGATACGTAAGATTACCAAAGCTCCCATCCCCACATCTCCTCTAATTGCTCTTCTAAACTTTCCAGTCAGGGCAGTGTCCAGAAGTACGCAACGCTTGATCTTCTTTATCCTATTAGGTGCCAAACTAACTCTGGCCAAAGCATGGAAAAAACCAACTGTATCTGCACAATTGGCAAAGAGGAAAATTTCCTGGATTATGACTCAAGAAAAGGTTGCAAGCATACTCCTGGACCGCACGGAGAAATTCGAAAGGGTGTGAGATCCTTGGGCCACCTTCATTAAGGTTAAGCTACTTCCTAACTCAGACTCTATCTCCCCCCATCCAGCGCTTCCCTAGTCGGTTGTACTCTTATTTTTCCCTTCTTTTTCTCTATACTTTTCTTCTTTCCTCTCCTTTTGCTCTCATCTCTTAGAGGAAAGCGGGCTTAGGCCCACACCTTTGCGAACCCATTAGTCTCTGAGAATGGGGCGCGTAATAATAATAGCCATGTCCTGCCCACACAGGTGGGTTGGCTGGTGGTGAGCACAAGATGTTGTGCTTCCCACCTATTCATTCAATGTGTGTCTCATACCTTAGCATGATCTATTAGAGTGTATAAGAATCTCATTTGCCATCGAGCTAGGAGGGTTGGAGCTCCAACCACAGTGTGATCCCATTAGGGGTGGCTGGATTGCTCCACAGGGCTCTCAGCCCTGAATCATTCTATATACCGTATTTATCGGCGTATAACACGCGCCGGCGTATAACACGCACCCCAAGTTAAGGAGGGAATTTTAAGGAAAAAAACTTTTAGGAGTAAAGTTTAAGGAAGAAAAACTTACATTAAAATGCCCATCAATGCAGCGTTATCGGTGTCCATCTGCAGCCTTGTCAGTGTCAGTGCAGCCTTGCCCCAGTGTCCATTGCAGCCTTGTCAGTGCAGCCTTGTCAGTGCAGCTTTGCCCCAGTGCAGAATTGTCAGTGCAGCCTTGTCAGTGCAGCCATGTCAGTGCAGCTTTGCCCCAGTGCAGAATTGTCAGTGCAGCCTTGCCCCAGTGTCCATTGCAGCCTTGTCAGTGCAGCTTTGCCCCAGTGCAGCCATGTCAGTGCAGCCATGTCAGTGCAGCCTTGTCAGTGCAGCCTTGTCAGTGCAGCTTTTCTCCAGTGCAGCCTTGCCCCAGTGCAGCTTTGCCCCCATGCAGCCTTGCCCCAGTGCAGCTTTGCCCCCATGCAGCCTTGCCCCAGTGCAGCCTTGCCCCCCACGTGCAGCCTTGCCCCCGTGCAGCTTTGTGGGATCGCCGCGATCCCTGCCGTCATACACAGCCCTGTGTAAATTTAAATATGGCGCCGAGACTGCAGGGACTCAGCGGAGCGCTGATACACATAGCCGAGAGTCCTCGGGTTTTCTCGGCGCCGCTTACAGTCCCGCCCAGTCCCGCCCTATGGGCGGGACTGTAAGCGGCGCCGAGAAAACCCGAGGACTCTCGGCTATGTGTAGCTCCGCTCCGCGAGTCCCTGCAGTCTCGGCGCCGTATTTGAATTTCCACACGGCTGTGTATGTCGGCGGCGATCGTGGCAATTGCCGCGATCGCTCCGATCACACACAATTGGGGGGGGATCGGCCTATAACACGCACCCACGATTTTCCCCTGATTTTCAGGGGAAAAAAGTGCGTGTTATATGCCGATAAATACGGTAATTGCTTAGGCTCAATGACCATTAGCAATTGTTTTTCATGCTAACTGTAAACGATACTTCATAGGTATTCTTTATGTACTTAAATTGTATCTCACCTTTTTCTACATTTACTAGATTGCCGATTTGTGGCCATGTTGGCCTCGGCGGGACGATTGGTCCTACACTTGTTTCTACTCTGTGTATTTTATTTCTGAAAAATAAAAAACTATTGATAAATCTGACAGAACCCACAAGCAGCAACTCTCCCACACGCAGAAGAATGGCATCATCTTCACCTTCAGGCAGCACCCAGAAAATTTCAGAACAAAATGGGAATCATCATTCTCACAAAAGAGGCCGTTATGCCACATCATCCATGGACCAAGAAGATTCAATGGACTGACATCCTAATTCCTGATATCTCTTCATTTATTATACTAAGAGATGTAACTGCATTCTGATAGTCACACACTGTATGGGATCAAGTTACATTCCAGTTATATTTCTTATTACTTCTGATTCATATAGCCTTAGAATATATAAGTGAAACAAGGAAATTCTTGTTCAGTTATATATTTTCAGGTAATAACAATAGATTTATTACTTTTTAGGACAAATATGTTCAATAATCCAGAAGTAATGGAAGCTTTTTCTTTCTTTTCTTAAAACAAATATATTATTACCTAACTAGTTCCTAGAATTATGTTTTTGTTTATTCTAATCTGAAGCAATACAACCTCAATTTTATGAGTTAACATATCTAAACAGTTACATATGAATAAAATATGTAATTGTTTACTCTAAAAGGGTTAAAATCCCCAAATAATTCAAACTATCTTCATCAATACCAAAGTTATTAACAGTACCTTTCTAACTGAATTATTTAGCCTAGGGCAAGACTAACCATATACAACCACCCTGGAATAAATAATTTCAACAAAAACTATATTCTGCACTCCAATTAATGAAACATCATTTTGATGTCTTTTGACATAGCACTTCTCTCCTGTAAGCGGAAGATCTGTGTACCCCCATTAGCCCTCCTCATTCTCCCAACCATATTATGTGGGAGTGTGACGAAGGCACTTATTCCCCTGAGAGAGATATTTATTCTCTTTCACGGGTAAATTGTGATTACTTGCAAAAAAATAATTTATACAATGTATCATCTAATCTCATATGTTTTTTGTTTACTCTTTACTCCAGAATTCACTGGTTTCTTTCCTATCTTTTCATCTCTTCAGTCCACACAGGTTGATCTGCGCAGTCAGCTCTGCATAACAAAAAGTAAGTCAAAACTATTTGATCTGTTACCATGGCACCACTGAATATACTTTCCCTAAATGTTCAGGGAATAAATGTCCCTCAAAAAAGGACCAAAGCCTTCCGTACTTTCCATAACAAGAAGGCTCACATAGTATGCCTCCAAGAAACACACTTCACCAAAGATTCTACTCCAAAATATATTTCTCCTTTTTATCAACAAATTTACACGGCTTCTGCCTGTACCAAACAAAGGGGAACTCTAATTGCATTTCACCGATCCACACCATTCACCTTATCATCAGAAATTAAAGACCCAGAAGGTAGATACCTGATACTCATGGGTTATATAATGGATACAGCAATCACGGTGATTTCCTACTACGCTCCTAACAAACAACCTACACCATTACTCTCACATATATTACAAGTGATTAATACACACAAAATAGGAACAGTGATAATGTGTGGGGATTCGAACCAGGTCCTCCTCCCATTTCTAGATAAATCACCTTTTACACCATCTAAAATAACCTCTAGATTACCTTTTCCTCAACTTCTTTCCAAATACAATCTGGTAGATTCGTGGAGAGAAAGTAACCCAATGAAAAAGAAATTCACTTATTTCTCGCACCCTCATCAAACCTTCACCAGAATAGATCATATTTTTCTAACAATAGGAATGATACCAGAAATTATTGCATCAGATATAATTCCGATTCCGTGGTCTGACCATAATGCAGTATACACTACTATAGCCTCAGCCATACCAAAAGCGCATGACCCAACGTGGTACTTACCGGACATAATGCTCAAACACCCACTACATCAGATGGCCATTGAACAAGCTTTAAAGGAATACATAACAATTAATAATACAACAGACATTTCCCCAATAACACTGTGGGAAGCTCATAAGCCTGTCTTGCGTGGTACAATACAAAGACAAATGGCACTATTTAAACGGGAACGCAAAAATCTAGCAAAAAAACTAGAACTCAATTTTAATGCAGCCTACATATCATTCCAAGATAATCCATCTCAGAGTACAAAATCTCATCTGGAAAAATCTAGATTGGAATACGATCTATTTCTCACTGAGTCAGTTGATAAATCCCTCAAACGCTCCAAACACAATTTCTACATGAATACAAACAAACCAGGTACATATTTGGCTCGGGCATTAAATTCAACTAACAAATCTTTCAAACCAATACGTTTGAAATTATCAAAAAATGTTTATACTTGTAATCCAGTTAAAATAGTCCATAAATTTCACTCACACCTCGCAACTTTATACAAGACAAACAATGAATTTAATACTACAGAGGCTGAATCCTTCTTCTCAAAAATAACCTTACCTGAGTTGTCTCAGAATCAAAAAAGCAGTTTGGATGAGCCTATAACTATAGATGAAGTTGCTAACGCCATAAAAGACCTAAAACTTAACAAAAGACCAGGCCCAGACGGCTACTCGGCTTTATACTATAAAACATTCTCAGAAATACTCTCTCCCATTCTCACTGAAACTTTTAACAAACTTCTAGAAGGACATTCTTTTTGGCAAGAAACATTAATGGCAATTGTTTGTATGATCCCAAAACCCCTTTCTGATGATACTTCCTGTGTGAATTATCGGCCTCTCTCTCTGTTAAACCTTGATATTAAATTATTAGCAAAAATAATAGCAAAACGCCTCAATAGCATTATAGGAAAATTAATACATAGAGATCAAGTAGGCTTCATGCCACATAGACAGGCAGGCGATAATATACGCAGGGCAGTGTTATTGGCACATATTGCTAAAAAACAGAAAATCCCTTTATGTTTTCTATCTCTCGATATTAAGAGGGCATTTAATACAGTATCCTGGCAATATATGCAATATTCATTACAAAAATGGGGTTTTGGACCCCACTTTTTAACATGGATCAAAGCATTATATAATAAACCCAAAGCCTATATAAAATATGCTGGATACAAATCTGATGCCTTTAATATCGAAAGAGGTACCCGACAGGGTTGCCCATTATCTCCCTTATTATTTGCCCTTATACTCGAACCCATGGCCCAATACATCAGAACAAACCAAACTATAACTGGCATTGAAGTAGGAGGTATTACACACAAATTATGTATATTTGCAGACGATATATTACTTTTTCTATCATCACCACAGGTCTCTGGTCCTAACTTAATACCAGCTCTTGATGGATTTGCAGCCCTATCCGGCCTTATGATTAATCCTAAGAAATGCCTAGTGCTTAATATTTCGCTCACAAACATGGAATTGATCCCGGCTAGGGCTGCACTCCCATTCACATGGGCAGAAAAATCAATCCCATATCTTGGAATTCATTTAACAGCATCTCATTCTGACTTATTCTCAACCAATTATCCTCTTGTATTAAGACAGATCACAAATCTAATAAAACAATGGTCACAACTTTCTTTATCCTGGATAGGGAAGATTAATGCAATTAAAATGACTATTCTACCCAAATTGCTTTATCTATTCAGAGTCCTCCCTATTCCAATTCCTTCCTATTTTTTGAGAATAGTACAAAAAAGAGCAACTTCGTTTATATGGGGCTCTTCTAAACCACGTATACCTATACACACACTACATCTTCCCAAAAATAAAGGAGGCCTGGGATACCCTAATTTTACTAACTACTACAGAGCAGCACATTTGGCCAGTCTGTCCAAATACCATGCAAAACAGGAAATCCCATTATGGGTATTTATAGAGGCTTCAGAAAATGACCCTCTATTAATATCAAACTTGTTATGGCTTGATCCTAAAGACCGCTTTAAAATTCATAATCCCATAACTAAACACTTCTTATCTCTCTGGGATAAACTAAAAACCAAATATCAGTTACAATCTCCACACAATCCTCTCCTTTCTTTTATCAGAAATCCGGCCTTTTATCCGGCATGGATCTACCCAAATTCTTTTAAAGCTTGGACAACATCAGGCATTCAGATACTAAATGACTTCATAGCATCTAAATCATTCCTTTCATTCCCATCGCTTAGAGAAAAATATGATCTACCAAACTCTGAGATATTTAGATATCTCCAAATTAAAAATTTCTATACACCATTCCTAAAGGAGGATACACCATTATCCCAATTATCCATTTTTGAATCAATCTGTACAAAAGATCCATTTGCTAAAGGTACAATTTCATCACTTTATAATCAATTTTATGGAGTAGTAAATCTTAATAGACCCTCTTACGTTCAGAGGTGGGAGGAGGACCTGGGACGAACTTTAGAAGACACGGACTGGTCTAACATATGGCTCACATCTAAGTCATCTTCACCCAACATCTTAGCACTGGAGACAAATTATAAAGTCCTAACTCGCTGGTACCTTGTACCCGCTAGAGTGGCAAAATATTCACCTAATACCTCAGCTCTTTGTTTTCGAGGATGCCCAGAAATAGGCACACATTTACACATATGGTGGACGTGCCCAGTAATCCAAACCTTCTGGAAGGAAGTCTTCGTGATTGCATCTAAAATATTTAAAAAAATAATACAACCAGATCCATATATAACTTTACTTAATCTAAAACCGGAATGGTTAACACTCTCTCAATTCAAACTTATGATCCAACTAATAACGGCTGCAAAACAAACAGTGGCCAAGGCATGGAAATCTCCTACATTGGTACTAGCAGAAACAATTCACAGAATGAATAATACAATGTCCCATGCTAAGATGGTAGCCATCGATCAAAATCAAATTCCAAAATTTGAAAAACTTTGGCATCCTTGGATAAAACAACAGTTCCTGTCAAATTTCAATGACTCTGTCCTGTTGCCATGGTAACAGATTAAATGACTTACAGAGATACCCATTCTAAGGCTTCAAAGAGAACTAAAAAGAATAATAAACTGACGAGCAGGACAACCTTGTGGACCATACCTCTGCCTTTCTACCCTTTTTCTTCTTTCTCTTTCCTTTTCTCCACCTTACGATTAAAGCTCATTATCAGAATTTATTTGACCTATATACACTCTACCTGTAAACAATATGTATAGTAGGTATAAATCATTTAAATACCTACAAAAGTAACTAAGGAAATGATATATATCTTTAATTTAGGTTTACGTGAACCCAATGTTTAATATTTGAAATTTCATGATATTTACCTATATAAACCCTACTGTAAAACAATGAGCTTACTTTATAGATCCTTGTAAACTTACTTTATGTATCTTTATAATATTGTATACTCAATAAACTTCTTTTGACAAGGAAAAATTTGTGGATATGGTTTATGAGCTAATAAAAGTTTAAAATGGATTTAACCCTTTTGCTGTTAGAGCTTTTTTGACAAATGTAAAATGATAAAAGCATTAATGTTTACCAAATCTATATTTTTTTTTAGTAAAAAAAAAAATCTCAATATAATAGCCTAATCTTTTAGTAAAATTTAAAGGATGAGGTTGTATTGAGTGCATAGATGCCAAACAAGTCAAACTTTCAGATTGCATGCAGCCACTAAACCGTGCAACAGTACAGTAATTAAAATTGTCCATAGGTGACACTTTAAAACTACTTCCCGACTGTTAGGTCCTAAATACTGTACATTTTAGGATGGCTGGGTGGAAGAGGGGTGGGGGGAGGCCATTCACTCAGTGGTTTAGCTCTGTTTTAAAGTTATTGCTATCACAAGAGGGCTAATAAGCTGAATGGCTGTAGGCTGACAGGAGGAGTCATCAAAGATGGCTTTGTCAGTCTGCTTACTGCATCTTTACTGTCCAATCACAGGCTGGGGGTGAAGAAGTGACCAAACTGTATTTCTTAACTGCAATAGAGAGCAGTCAGGTCACCAAATTTCTGGAATGGCTGGACAGAAATACAGATCCTTTGGCAGAAAAAAACATCTACATATCTGTGAATTTACCTTTTTTACATAAAGTTTAGCTTTAAAGTATAACCTTAAGCTTTTTTTTTTTTTTTGATTGAGTGGAGGGGATTATACCACCTGTAAGGTTTTTATTGCTGTCTATGCACCCACTTTATCTGCGTTCTGTTTAGGCCTGGTTCACACCTATGCAGGTTGCAGATTGCATATTGCAGGTGCATTTTGCATTTTTCAATACACGCTTTTGATCCATTGAAGTCTATGGAGTCCATAAAATACACATGACCAGTGTAGGACAGATGTTCCATCCTTAGCCTAATAGCTACCCAGCCAAACCCATACTCCATCCCAACCCATACCATTAAATCCCAACAATGGAAACCACACCATCATACCTTCCAACTTTTTGAGATGGGAATGAGGGACACCTATCAGCAAAAGCATGCAGGCATAGGACACACCCCCTGCCACGCCCCCTTAAAGGAGAATTTTAAAAAAAACAAGATTGGTTAAACCCACAAGTGCTTTTTTTACTACTACTATTCCTTTATATTGGCTTTTGGAAATTACAAATGCAGCAATTTAGAAATCAGATGAAAGGTTTAGTGCTGGAAAACACTTTTTGATAGATACAAATTGCATTTTCAAAACATCTATATAGATCAGACCAAAATGAGGGACAAATGAGGAGGAATGAGGGACAGAGGGACATTGCTCCAAATCAGGGACAGTCCCTCCAAATCAGGGACAGTTGGGAGGTATGCAGATGTTCCATCCTTAGCCTAATAACTGCCCAGCCAAACCCATACTCCACCCCAACCCATACCATTAAATCCCATTAATGAAAACCACATCATGAATAGAATAAAAAATGGCCCTAACAGCCTCTTTATTAACAAATAAATATAAACAATAAAAAACATTTGTTAAACAAAAGCCATCAGTCACTAATCGCGTTGGTCTTTGAAGTAGGGTTGTCACCTCATCCCTTTAAACCCGAACACATATTAATTACACAGGTTCTGTGGCTGATTAACGTGGTAATTAAACTCACTTGGTGCCTTATCTGCATTTAATTAGCCTCAGAACCTGTGTAATTCAAAGGGATAAGGTGGCAACTCTACTTTGAAGGCACCCCCCCAAAACTATTGTAATGGTCCACAAAGCACTGATGTACCTCTACCATACTAGGCCTCCAGCCTCAACAGTTGGCTCGGAGACAAAACACTAACCACAGTGCACCCATTAACCTATTCCAGCTAAACCGATGTTAACTGGAATACACCAGATGGACCCGTATCACCGATGGGTCCCGAACCCTTCCTTATCTGAGGTTTTTCTATTTGCCATCATAGACCAACAACCGCCGGCTGCTGTGACATCCTTAATCCGCTGCTCCCGCTGGGAGAATTGACCGGAACAGGGAGGGCGGGTGGGAATTTGCTGCCTGCACCCATCAAGCTCCACTGGACGCCAGGGCTGAACCACCCCTCCTTAAAGGGACCTAACCCCTCCCATCCAATGGGCTACTTCCCAATCAGGTAAGCCCTCTCTTCTCACCTCTACATGACCTGTTCCCCTGTTCACCAGTCATGCCTGCCTTACGTTTTATTTTTATATTTTTTTTTATTTTTTAAGCTCCGGGCCTTACTGATGTGAACTGGGACCAATCCTGTTTAATTTGTTCATAAACAACCTGGAGGATGGGGTAAACAGTTCAATCACTGTATTTGCGGATGATACTAAGCTAAGCAGGGCAATAACTTCTCCGCAGGATGTGGAAACCTTGCAAAAAGATCGGAACAAATTAATGGGGTGGGCAACTACATGGCAAATGAGGTTCAATGTAGAAAAATGTAAAATAATGCATTTGGGTGGCAAAAATATGAATGCAATCTATACACTGGGGGGGAGAACCTCTGGGGGAATCTAGGATGGAAAAGGACCTGGGGGTCCTAGTAGATGATAAGCTCAGCAATGGCATGCAACAAAGCAAACAGAATATCGGCATGCATTAAAAAGGGGATTCATTCCAGAGATAAAACGATAATTCTCCCTCTCTTCAAGACTCTGGTCCGGCCGCACCTGGAGTATGCTGTCCAGTGCTGGGCACCAGTCCTCAGAAAGGATGTACTGGAAATGGAGCGAGTACAAAGGGCAACAAAGCTAATAAAGGGTCTGGAGGATATTAGTTATGAGTAAAAGGTTGTGAGCACTGAACTTATTCCCTCTGGAGAAGAGACGCTTGAGAGGGGATATGATTTCAATTTATAAATACCATACTTGTGACCCCACAATAGGGATAAAACTTTTTCGTGGAAGGGAGTTTAACAAGATTTGTGGCCACTCATTAAAATTAGAAGAAAAGAGGTTTAACCTTAAACTATGTAGAGGGTTCTTTATTGTAAGAGCGGCAAGGATGTGGAATTCCCTTCCACAGGTGGTGAACAGAGAAAGTCTGAGAGCTGCTCCCTAACATGAAACACCTCCATCCCTAAAGTACATAGAGGAACAAAGATTCGCCCGTGGGACTTTAAATGAAGTGTCCATGGTGATCACAGATATAGTAAAGAGATATAGGAAACAATATCAAAATTTATTGAAATAAATATCATCCAGTACAAGTCATAAACATAGGTGTCAATTACAACAGCAACATGATAAAGTGGTCCTAAAAACATAGCCATAATGACATAACATCAAAAATATGAAGAGTACAGATATACATAATACATCTCTAACTCGACACGTTTCGCGAGCTTTCCTCGCTTCATCAGGGGCTGATGTGTATATCTGATGTCTGTAACAACAAGTAAAAAGTGTATTGAAGTACTGGTTATGGTTGGACAACAACATGGAGCCAGAGCTGGTAATCCAGTACCTACTTGTCAGACGGTTGACCCCAAAACGGTGACCCCCGGCACGGGTCGGCCAGCAAGCATCTCCCCCGGGAGCTAAGGGGGAGGAGACCACAGACAGGAGGCCCAGGACCAGACATGGGGCAGGCATGGCAAGTGTATGAAAAAAGAGAAAGATGGACCCGACTGTCACCCACGATGGTTACAGAGCGTACTCACTGTAATGAAATAAATAAAGCGTACATATATGTATCTGAGATAACGGAATGGACCCTATCCTAAAGGTGTAAAAAATAATCGAGTGTGGAGGGTGCAGAGTATCCAACAGAGCTAGAAAGAGAACAAGAAATGAGCAGAAAGCAAAGGGAGGGTGAAAATATGTGAACCCAAATGTTGCCCATGAATCTAGCAGGGCATGCTCCATGTGATGAAATATGTGGATGTTAGTGTGTGTATACTGAAGTGGTGACTGACAGTCTCCTAAAGGACCCATAAATCCTACATGACATGTTCACCATAATAAAGTACATGAGTATATGTATTGTATGACTAAAATAGTTAGCGTCACATTGTAGTGGGAATATAGGGTGGTGGACTGAGGTATAGGGATGTGGGAGTGTCCTGCAAACCATGGGGAGGAGTAATGTCAAAGAAGAGGAGGTGTAAGAGAAAGGGTGTGGGGGGGGGGGGGGTAGTGAAATAAGAAAAAAGAAAAAAACGTAAAAACGAAGGACAAACGAAGCATAAAAGATGATGAGTCTAAGGAAATGGAATACAAGTGATCCTCTAGGATGTACCTATATAAATGATAGGTCTAATAGTGAAGTAACGTGTATAGAGGTGAGTGTGAGAGTATTACCTACCCGTGTGATCTTTCACCTATGTGTGGAGGGAGCCAAATAGAGAGAAGACTCGCCATGCCAAAACCCCCGCCTAAATACCTGAACGTCCATCATAGTCTCCGCCCCCAACGTCACAGGCGGTGGTCTCAGCGGGGAACATTGATAGTTTCAAAAAACTATTAGATATGCACCTAAAGACCGCAATATACAGGGATATACAATGTAATACTGACATATAATCACACACATAGGTTGGACTTGATGGACTTGTGTCTTTTTTTGACCTCACCTACTATGTAGCTACATCCATAGAAAACCATGTTAAATGGACTGTAGCGTGTTTTTGCAAAACTGAAAAACGCACTAAAAAATGCATAGGTGTGAACCAGGCCTTACCGTTATCAACAACAGTGAAGACAAGAAAAATCATAGATTCTGGGTTGTCACCAGAACAGGAGATAAAGGGGAAATCTTTCAATGGGGAGAATAGTTCAGTGACGACCAGGGAATAAAAATAAAAAATAGAAAATGTTTGAGTGCAGTCATTTGAATGTATACATGCATATATTGCAATAATGGCGACTAGAAGAGGAGGAAGAATTGTATGCATGTATATGTACACTTGTGCACCTATATTCAAGATCTTTACAGAACAACTTTGGATCTTTTTGTTATCAAGATCCTGAGTATAAACATAAGTAAATGATTATGTCAGATGCATTCCTTTCTTTCTGTCTCTCTTTTTTTTTTTTTTTTTTTTTTTTTTTTCATCGCTTTTTTTTTTTTTTTTTTTTAATTATTTCATTGTCCTGTCCGTCTGGGGTGACCCAACGTGTTGTCTGTGATGTACCATGATCCATAGCACCAGTCAGAAATGTGATCAGCTTACCTCTCAAAATATTACGACCGCCAACGCAGTGCCAAAGAGAAACCTCAAAAATCTGAAACACCCTTCAAAAGGAAACAAAGTTTATTTGGGCAATTTGTTTTTGTGGTTCGCATCTTTCTTCCCTCCCATAATCCTCTCCGCCTTCTCTGACTCTGATGTGCTTCATTAAAGGAAGAGGAAGGAGGGGGGGGGTCGTCTGATGGATTCAATTACCTGTCAGCCTTGAATGTGAAAAGTCTTGTTTCTCCCCCTCCCTCTTCTACGCTGCAAGTCTTGTATTTTGCACACATGATACTGAGTCATAGCCAGCCCTCCCTTTTTTTTTCCTCATTTGTAAACCACAAACTTCTTGCAAAATAAAGCGAGTCCTCCGGGTTTAACCGGGTGTGGTGATCAGCAAGCGGAGCAGTCAAGAGCAAGGACGACAGAGCAGCCAAAGAAGAAGGTGAGCGATGACGGGGGTGACAATGATAGCGGGGTTCGGCCTTGGTGTACTATTTGTCTGTTAAAGCGATACTAAACTTTGGTTTTTGAAAATGATTCAAGTATGTATTCTTAACTCAAAAAAGTTCCTTCTATTGCTCAAAGCCTCCTGAAAATTACTTTTTTTTTTACTGCTTTGATCTGAACTTCTGGGAGGCTATGTTTGTTCTCCATGGTCCCACTGTGTGTAGGAACATAGCCATCGCTCTTGCTCGCTCCGGAGATGGACACCATCTCGAGAGTGAGCAATGTGCATAGAGCAGTACACATGAACGCATCTAACGTTACATAGTATGTGAGGTCGAAAAAAGACACAAGTCCATCAAGTCCAACCTATGTAACGTCGTGCACTGCTTGTTCCAAACAAAAGAAGGTGAGGGCGAGTAGGACAGGTTCAGGAGCTTGCGGATGATGGTACAGAGGCAGAAAAACACAGTAAGAAACAATAGGGGTTGATTTACTAAAAGGCAAATCCACTCTGTACTACAAGTGCAGTCGCTGTAGATCTGAGGGGAAGCTCTGCTGATTTTATCATCCAATCATGTACAAGCAAAAATGCTGTTTTTTATTTTCCTTACATTTTCCCCTCGGATCTACAGCGATTGCACTTCAAAGTGCACTTTTAGTGCAAAGTGGAATTGCCTACAGTAAATAACACCGCTCCCCCATCATAAAAAAAGTAGATTATAGAGCCATGTGTTCTGTCAAACTGGCTTGCTGGAAATAAAAAATTTCGATCAGAGGCTGCAGCGCAGATCAGTGTATTCTGACAGCAGAGACTCCCCACTGTCAGAATACAATGGAGGCTAATTACTAAAACTAGTGCACACAGAATCTGGTGCCGCTATGCATAGTAACAAATCCGCTTCTAGGTTTGAGTGCCGGTTCACGTGATGGTGTCGGAACCACATGCGATTTTTAAACAGGAATTGCACTCCATTCCTGTTCAAATCACATGCGATTATTCAGCAGTGTTATTTGAGCCATACATTATTCTGTATGGCTCAAATCGCCCTGAACACGCACCAAAAAATGTGCAGGACTTTTTTTTTTTTTTTTTATTCGTCCGCACCAGAATCAGATGGTATGTGTGTTCACACCCATGGAATCCGATTCTGCAAATTGCACTGTGTTTTGCAAACCAATTTCGGGGTGTCGTTAACTTAACATACACACAACAGTTTGCATGAACGGGATACGATTTGGATGCGGTGTGGAATCTGTACAGAATTTGCAGCAAATTTGCACCGCATCAGTGTGAACCGCGACTTATTCCGCGTACACGCGGTCGCACTTTTCGTTTACAAAAGTCCAACGGACGCCGACAGACTAAAGCCGGCTGACAATCTGATCGTGTGTGGGCTTCCCCGGACTTTCAGCTGACTTTTCCAGCCGCAAATCTGACGGACTTTAGATTTGAAACATGCTTTAAATCTTTACGTCGTAACTACGCCGGACCCAGAAATCCGCTCGTCTGTGTGCTAGTCCGACGGACAAAAACTCACGCTAGGGCAGCTATTGGCTACTGGCTATCAACTTCCTTATTTTAGTCCGGTGTACGTCATCACGTACGAATCCGTCGGACTTTTGTGTGATCGTGTGTAGGCAAGTCCGTTCATTAGAAAGTCTGTTGAAAGTCCGCCAAAAGTCCGTCGAAAGTCTGTCGGACGGGCTGTCGGACTTTTGTAGCCGAAAAGTCCGACCGTGTGTACGCGGCATTACTGTCAAATATTAAATGAACAAGTTAGACAAGTTAGAAGCTTATCTTGTATAAGGGGCAGTGAGCCGAAATGACTGCTTGGTTTATGGAGCAAGTCATTACATGTAAAACTATGTATATAAAATGTTCAGTAGTTTATTAGACCCCTTCATATGGGCATTTCGATCATGTCCGCCTGTCAGTTTTTCAGGCGGATCTGATCGGCGCCTCCATTCACTCCTATGGGGCAGCGGATGTCAGCAGTGACATGTCCGCTGACAACCGCTGCTATTCGATCCGATCCTCTCTGTGAAATCCAGACGGATGGAAACCCTATTTTCCCTTTGTTTGGGGGATCGGATTGGATGGGATCAGATGAAAATAGACAGGCGGTCCGTTTTCATCCAATCTCCCCATAGAGGAGAGTGGGGCTCTGACAGGCCCGTCTCTACACATTGAGCGGAGACGGATCTGTCATCCGCCAGCTTAGCGGGGAACACCGGATCGATTCCCCTGCTGAGCAAACGGAGTCCACCAGAAACTAAATGTTAAATAAAGATAATTCAGATAAACTTGTCCTTGCAGAGAAATATTTTCTCACACATTGGGGTTGATATGCTGTAGCAGTACATATTTTAGTTTGCAGTGCATTTTAACTTGGCTTGGTGAACATCATCTGATCAAAAAAATTAATAATAAAAGAAAGGAAAAAAAAATTATTTTTTGCATTATATTAGTAAATACAGAACTGTATTATAGTGACTTTTGTATCTGCTTGGATTTCACCTTAGGGCTGCATCAGCCTCTGCATGTTTCCTCAACATGCGACAAACCACACAAAGTTGTGCATTTTTCCAAGCAATTCAGAAACGCACTGCAATAGCGGGTCACGCTTGCAGTGCCGTTAATTGTCAATGGCACCCCAAGCGCAGGTAATAGACGCGTGTTTTGCCTACAAACATGCCAAAATGTGCACTGAAAAAATGCTTAATGAATAAAAAGGTTCTGGAGCTACTTTGGAGCGTTTGTCCTGCTTAGGGCAGGCCATTCATGTGAATGAGCTAACCTAGGCGCAACGTATGTTAACACATGAAAACATGCAAAAAAAAAAAAAGCTATACTCAGGTGTGAATGAGGTCTTGTATAGAACTCAAGGCAAAATGTGTTTTTTTATTTTGAATAGAGTAAGGGATCCCCTGACATTTTTCTGCCATCTGTGTCCCATTGGGGGGATTTCTCTTCACTTCCTGCCGCATAGCCAAAATGGAGTGAGCAGAAATCCCTCCAAAGTGAGGGAATCCCCAGTTGTCAGCACTGCTGGTGTCCCCATTGGAGGATTTCCCCTTTATTACTGTTCTGGTGACCACAATCTAAAATTTGGGGATTTTCTTTCACTCTTGGTTATAATGGTAGACGGGTCAAAAAAAAAATGGAAGTCTTCAAATTTCTAAACGCAAGTACAGTTAATGGATGTAAAGCAGCCTATTTTCTTTTTTGGTGTCAGGAAGGCCCAGATCCTCTGTCAGGTTTTGTTTGCTTTCTGTGTCCTTTGTGGTGGCTGCCAGCACATAAAGTGAGGGGAAAATTCTCTCCCTTGCTTTCAGTCCACACACAGTTAAAAAAAAAAAAAAAAAGTTCCTCTTTGCTTGTGGAAAAGGCAATGACTAGATTCTAGTTGTTAACTAAGGATAGCCATACACATATAGATTCCTCCAGCCGCGCTAAACACTGTGGATGAAGGAATCTTCACTGCAGGCTATTGTATTCTAAATAGAAGAACAAACGGTGCACTGGCTTCAGATTTCTAAGGGTCAGTGATATTGGCACTGGGTACACTGGCACTGGTTCGGGAGCACACCACAAAACCAAGAACTGTCCTCAAGAACAGAGAACGAGCCCATACTTGAGAGTCCACATACATGCAATCCAACAAGAGCGCCAAACGCCCAAGAATTGATTTAATGATCAAATTGATTCATAGCAGAATAAATCCAACACATTTCAGGGGGCACACACACTCCCCCTTCATCAGGGTTATTGGCCCCGGTGAAGGAGGAGTGTTTTTGGCCTTTAAAACACTTTTTGGTTTTATCCAACAAGAGTGCCAACCAAACATCCAAGGTAATTTAATGATAACATTGATTCCTAGCAGAAGAAAGCCAATGCGTTTCAGGGGTCAAACAGACTCCACCTTCATCACCTGATGAAGGGGAGTGTGTTTGGGCCCCGAAACACATTTGTTTTATCCAATGAGAGCACTAAACAAACATCCAAGGTAATTTATTGATAAAAATTAATTCATAACAGAATAAAGCCAGTATATTTCAGGGACCAATCACACTCTATCATCTGATGAAGGGATTTTTTTTTGCCTCTGAAACTTATTGAATTTAATCTGCTGTAATTCAATTTTGTCATTAAATTACCTTAGACTCTTGGGCATTTGTTTGGCACTCTCCTTAGATTGTATAGCTATTGTATTCTGCAGCCAGCACCTTCATCATTCTGATGCTTCTTCTTTGGGATTGCAGATCTGACTCATTCAGAGCCAAAAGCCTATATTGTAGAAGAATTATCTGAGAAGAACTATTATGGAGGAAAAAACTCCATTTATTGTTGCCACCATCCCAAATGTATTGTATATTAAGAATAAGTACCCCCCATTACAAAGGGATTTTAAGGATGAACTTTTGAAGACACAATATTTTCAAAAAATAGAAAAAATGTATTATTTCATAAAAACAGTGTCAAAGATAACAACTGGTTGTTATCTTTGACCGCTATATATTAAGAAGGGGCCAAAAGAAGAAGTCCTATCATTATGTCACATCAGTAGAGTCCAAAATACAACCTCATTTTTCACAACAGCTGTTTTAATTATCTGTGAATTATCATCATCGGAACCCATAAATTATGTAATTGGTTGCTACCACAATTTCAAGCCATTAATTTTGATGGCTGATTTAAAGGAATTTAAATTTAATAAAAATTTAAAGAACATCATTGATAAAAAGAGATATACAGGCTGCTACTGCTGACCTCTTTCTGAAAATTATACTTTCTTGGCTGTCTGTGAATTCAGTACTTCGGCCACTGATCCAGAACAACATACCTCCCAACTTTTTAGATGGGAACGAGGGACACCTATTAGCAAAATTAGTAGACATAGGCTATACCCCCTTACAGGGAGAATTATACAAAAAAAGATTATTTAAACCCACAAGTACTTCTGTTTTACCACTACTATTCCTGTTCTGGCTTTCAAAAAAATGGGATAAAAGGTTTAGCACTAGGAAACACTTTTTGAAAGATAACTAGTGCATTTTATATACAACTTTATAGATCAGACCAAAATGAGGAACAAATGAGGAGGAAAGAGGGACAGAGAGACTTTGTTCCAAATCAAGGACAGTCCCTCGAAATCGGGGACAGTTGGGAGCTATGGAACAAGCATGCGAGAATAAAAGCATGTGGATCAGAGCATCAGCAGTTCTAATCAGTGATTTCCAGTTGTAAGAAGTTTAGCAAGCCTGCCAGTAGGTGACTCTGTCCCAAAATAGTATATGGTAACAGTGAATATTGTAATTTAATGTTCGATACACACACACCCTAAATAACTGGGTTACCTCCAAAGGTAAGGAGAAAAAAAGGGGGGGGAAGAGACAGAGGCCGCAAGAAAGTTCCTTATGGTGTAGTAGTTTGATAGATAATTGTATGAAATCTACGATAAGGTAAAATACAATGGTGTACTCACATCTGTGAGGTTGCTGAGCTCCCCAAGTGGATCAGACAACCTGGAATATAAGCCTACAGGGAATATGACTGTCCCTGTGCAGAATAAGGTAGCTCTTGATGCTCGGTGGAGAGAGCCGGACAACCCTACGCTCTTTCCCAAAAGATGGGAAAGTGGCGTTTGCAGAGGCGCCCAAATGTGAAGGAGAAGCTTAGAAATGGCATCTGCATCGATCTATTTATTGCTCACAGGATAAGATAAAAATTGAAGGTGGTGGGTGGAAAATTGTCAGCCCAACAGTGAATGCACCTAATCAGATGCAATCACTGTTCGAGAATTCAGATAGCTGCAGGTGTCCTTGAATGTCGGATTCCTCTAACCATGCCATTTAGTGGAGATAGGTGAACCTACTGTATTTCTTGTTTAGCTAATGGGATTGGGAAAAGGACTGGAAGAGCAGGGCCAGGCTCTGCCAACGCTGCTCATCTCAAAAGGCAACTATAGCAATCCAGGCATTTTTTGAACATTTCTGATTGAATGTCCCCAGCATCTGATGAACTAATACTCATGATGTAATTACCCAAACTGACTTGCTGATCAGGGATATCTCAGACAACCACTGTATATTCCTGACTTACCGCTGGCTGGTAAAGGAGTGTCTGCTTGTTCATCCAGGAATGATGATACAAGTTTAATGCACAAAAAATGTCTTACCACGTCATAATGCTTTATCAATGCAACTTGCTAATAACCCTTCCTTTTTTTTTTTTTTTCCTTCTTATAGTTTAAAGATGTACGGAGGACCCAGTGCAAGGTACGCTGTATAGAATGGAATCTTTCAGAGACACACGATACCCACACAGGTGTTCATAAACAAAAGCCACCAGCATCACTAATGGCACACTGTGCCCATAATAGCACTGAACATGGATGTCGGTCTAATTAACAAGAAGGACCTTTTTAAATGAAGAGCAGTCTAAACCTGACCTCCAGGCAAATAGAAAAGGATACCCTTTAATTTAGTTTTTTCATTGGGCTTAAAGGCTAAGTTCACCTTTTAAATAATTAATGCACGTGATTTTGCAGGTAAAAAAAATTGTGCATTTTTTTTTTTTATAGAAGCGTGCAGAGAATTGCAGCTGCGATCAGCAGATCACGGTTGCAATGTCAGGCTCCTGCAGTCTTCCTCTAGCTTTGTGTCCATATCTCCATAGCTTTCTGTTACAAAGCTAGGAGGAAAATGACAAACTACAAGCATGCTGATCAGCCTACTCACAGTTCATTGAAACAAAAAGTCCATCTGCCGTGGTGGCTGATGGGACTTGTAGTTTTTTAATTCATAGATCTCTTTAAAGTTTAAACAGATGACACGGCTATGTGGGCAGAGCCCTATGTATCTTGTGCCATTCTTAAAAAGTAACAGCAGGTGCAGGGAGATCGGGAGAGAAAACCCCACCTGCTGTCATGGTGGGAGTGAGGAGGTTGAGGTGGGGAGGTGCTTAACACTAATATGTTACACCCTAAATACGGGTGTAACATGTTACCAAAGGTGAACTTTTCCTTTAATAAAGGAAGTTAGGGGAAACAGGCAGCTATTTTCTTCGAAGAAAGACCATTTTTAATTTTTTTTTAAATTTATTTTATATTACTAGTTGTATCCCATTTGAGAAATGTCCTATCACTCTCTGTCTTGTAGTTCCAACAGTGTGGGTGTAGAGGCACGCTAGGTATAAAAGTTAGTAACACTTGAAGGTATATTTAAGTTTATTAAAGTTCATAGGTAAAGCCTAAAGATGTCACTTTGCTGCGCCCTCTCACCAGTTGTTTACTTACCTTGGTTCCAGAACTGAGGTCTAACTGGCATTTTAGGAATGTTGGAAAAAAATTCTTCAGGGCTGTCCAGGGGGTGTAGATAAGGAGGAGGGGGGGGGGGGGTGGGAGTCCATTGCCCCCCCCCTCTTCCCAGAGCAGCTGTGCATTGCATGAAAAGGGGGAAATAGACCAAAATTGAATAAAACCAATAGGAAGTGCAGGCAGAGGAAGCGCCACTCTTATGCCCTGTACACACAGTCGGACATTGATCGGACATTCCGACAACAAAATCCTAGGATTTTTTTCCGACGGATGTTGGCTCAAACTTGCTTTGCATACACACGGTCACACAAAGTTGTCGGAAAATCCGATCATTCTGAACGCGGTGACGTAAAACACGTACGTTGGGACTATAAACGGGGCAGTGGCCAATACCTTTCGTCTCTTAATTTATTCTGAGCATGCGTGGCACTTTGTGTGTTGGATTTGTGTACACACGATCGGAATTTCCGACAATTTGTTTTTGGAATATTTTATAGCCTGCTCTCAAACTTTGTGTGTCGGAAATTCCGATGGAAAATGTGTGATGGAGCCCACACACGGTCGGAATTTCCGACAACAAGGTCCTATCACACATTTTCCGTCGGAAAATCCGACCGTGTGTACAGGGCTGTGTTTCTCAACTCCAGTCCTCAAGGCGCCCCAACAGGTCATGTTTTCAGAATTTCCCTCAGATGAAACGGCTGTGGTAATTACTAAGGCAGTGAAACTGATCCACCTGTGCAAAATAATGGAGAGCCTGAAAACATGACCTGTTGGGGCGCCTTGAGGACTGGAGTTGAGAAACACTGGTACAGGGCATTAGGCTATTAGTTCAGAGCAAGGGAGGCTGCTTTTCCCTGGCTTCAGTCACATGACCCAGCTGAGGGAGGACTTCCCTTAAGCCGGCTATTTCGATCCATGTATGGACAGACTGATTGTACCCAAGTCGATCCATTAATTTACTTGGGTACAACCAGCCTGATGGTTTTTTTTTTAATTTTCAATTATCGCTGGTGGCTATAACCGCTAGCAGTAATTTTTTTGTCCTGCCTCCTGCACTCTGTGTCAAAAACACTTCTGTGCACAGTTTTGGCACATGTACAATTTGCTGCAGCGCACTGTGTGCACTGCCTATTGTTTTTCCTCCAAAGCTGACCCCTCCAGAAAAAAAAATATCCATGGCCCTGATTAGTCCCTATGGACGTGAAATACTGAAGATCTTCAATTTTGGTCTATTTCTTCTTTTAAACCAAAAGGGGTGCAATATGAGATAAGCAAGCGACTAGGGAGAGGGGTTAGCGCGGTTCAGTTTAGGAGGTCAGTTTAGTGATAATTGTAGTTAAGGGTTTAAAATCAAAGTAGGTAATCATCATTGCGTGGGGGGACGAGGGCTAACTAGAGATCCTGTTACTGCCTCTGAGTAGACAGGGCACAGACCCCATAGGTATAAAAAAACATGTTTAGAAAATGTGGTCATACTATTCAGGGCAAAACAGCAATGTAGCATGGGGAAAATTGTGGATTTAAATATTTTTCAGACGTGGAGTATTATTATGGCCTGGTTTATCATTTTGAACTGGAGTCCCCCTTTAATAATGTTCCTGTCAGCCAGTGCTCTGTACAGTATATTTTGCTTCATAAACACTTAGAGCCATTTCTAACTGCTTCAACCTTGTTTCCTGCCTTGTGGTTCTTCCTTCCTCCGTCTAGATTTTTGGTTTCCGCAAGAAAATAACCAAGATGTTTGTGAAAGATAGGAATTAATCATCTTAATGTTAAATGAGGTTAAACTGAAAATGTCTGCAGTCCTGTTTGAGAGACTCACTGGGGTTGATTTACTAAAACTAGAGAGTGCAAACTCTGGTGCCTCTGTGCATAGAAACCAATCAGCTTTTAACTTCACCTTGTTCAATTCAACTTTTGCCAAAAGAAAACTGAAAGCTGATTGGTTTCTATGCAGAGCTGCATCAGATTTTTCACTTTCCAGTTTTAGCAAATAAGCCCACTGTCTTGTTGACCATCCAAGTTTTGTGATATGATTGCATGATGAAAAATGTATGCACATTTATCATCGTAAACAGAAGGGGAAGGGGGTCTCTGGTGAGACAGACAGTAATCAAAACCTGCCAAAGCAGCTGTTTGAGCAATCCCACCGATGAGCAATATAAAGCTATATCATTTATTCCCCTGAAGAAACATTGGTTTGTTTATATCTTTCTGGAATGCTACCTAGTTTCCTTTTGGTTTGAGAATCATTCATTGAATTCAAGGCCTTTATAGTAGAAGACCAAACATTCAGAATCTAGAGAACCATATTTAGAACCTGGACAGCTCTCTAAAATACAAGGTCCATCACTGGGCTTGATGGATGAGAAATTTTGTAGGGGTTCTTCAGGGCTTCATTATCAACTTAGGCCAGGGAGCTGAACAGGCTGTACACCCTTGACATGATTTCAAATATAGATCAATTCATCATCCAGACTTCTTCAAGTTCAGAAAGAAATTTTTTTTAAAAGCTGATGAAGGGGGGTTCTTTAGAACACATGAAACACGTTGGCCATATCTTATGCAAACATCTTTTAAAACATAAATAATTTCTAGACTGTAAAAATTGTTTGGCACTCTTCCTACAAACTCTCTATAAAAGTAAGAAAGTTCTGAGTTTCTAAAATGTTCCAAGTTTCCTCACTTAACCGAAAAGTTTCAGAACAATTTGTTTGGAATTAACTTTAACTTTAATTTACGCATGCAGAAACCGTATTCATTCAGTATGCACCCAGGGGCTACTGAGTTCAGCCCACATGGTTAGAGTGGCATTCAAAGCCATACATTCAGAGTACATACCTTTCAACTTCATCAAATGAAGACACTTCATCAAAGAGAGGCACTTTTTAGCGCAAATAGTTAAAGCAAAGGACACACCACTGTCATTTGGTTCATCCCACTGATATTTTATTATACTGCCTCATCTCTTTTCTAGTGGTGTTTGAAAACCATTTAAATCATTTTATAGGCTGGATGAAAAGCCTAGTGCAATATACAGTAAACCTGTTTGAAGTTAACATTTGTCTGTTATGACAATGTTATGGGAGTGTAGAGGAGGCCTATATACACAAAGCCTACCCTGTCTAGCTTTATCTGGTTTCCTGGTTGCCCTTACAGCATTCCTAACAGAAAAAAAAATGTGAAACAAGAAATCTTACATAAGTCTGTAATTTAAGTTGCAATGACAGTTCAGTGCTAATATCATTTTTATCTTATGCCATGTTACCCCTGTTTGTTGGCACTCATCCTCCTAATTATTGAATTGGCCAGCAAAACCTGGGTTGATGGCTTTATTGAAGTGGTACCAATTGCCAGTCCCAGAACTGTCACTTGGGGATGGAAACAAAGACTTGGCCCTGTGTAAACTTTGGCCACAGGTACTTTGAGCTTACACAGGGTCCATGCTCCACCTGTAAGCTTTGCTCTGGCCTTCTCCCCCCTCCATGCCTAACTAACCACTGAGTTAATTGTAGAAAAAAAAAATCTAAAAGCCCAAACTGCTAATCTAAATCAATGGTCACATGATGCACCAAGTTCTTAATCTATCTTTCCTTCAGAGGAGGAGGGTCCTTCTTTGGCTGTCCTGTTAATGGCTAGGTGATTTGGACACTTTCTATTGGATGTCCAACAGTGGGGTTCTCCCAGGATCCAGAAGACTGCAGATAATTGACAATTACTCCAACCTGGAAATACTATTCTAAATCTATGTGAATCAATCAGCTAATAAATCTACAATTGCTTTATTTGTAGTCTTCGGTAAACTGCAATCCATTTCAACTTACCTATGTGTCCCTAATATAAAAAGTAATTCTTACAATAATACAATCCCTTACATGAACCCTTTAAAGCTTTACTTTCCCCGAAACAAAGTTCAATCCACCCAAAAAAGAAATATATACAGTATATTTCAGTGTTTGGTGGATGCTGGGGAGGTAAACTACTTGGCAGTTTCTTCTATTTCTTGGGGATTGGTAAGTTCTCTTTGCTGAGTTCCCAGCTATGCACCCTCCCTGTGCATATTATTAGGGATTCCCATCATCCTTGGTGGGAATTTCCAGCATTGGGGTTCTCCCAGAATCCAGAAGACTGCAGAGAATTGACAATTACTTATGTAGCTCTGGTAGATTTTTAATCTACCGCTGATAGGTAAATCTTGTGGGTTACTCGTTAGGTGAAGTTAGATTTGCCTCTGTTCCAGCTTGGCTGAGTTGCGTGTAGTTCCACACTGCGCCGGTGGGTGTCGTTGTCACCATGGGCTGGTGTTGGAAAGGCAACGTGTTGAAGCGTATGAGTGCTCCTCTGTCCCGGAGACAACTCGGTGGAGGTGGTCCTCCGAGTTGCATTCTGGGAGAGGGTATTTATGGGGCAGACACCATGTTTAGGGGTTCATTTTCAGCCACCTGCTGGCCCTCCTGGCCGACAGGTATGCGTTAAGAGTGCCACCTCGTGGTCCTCCGTTCCGGAGGCCCACGTCGCTGCGGTGTGTGGGTGGACCCAGAAGCCTGTCTGGGGCCTACCACAGCAGCAGAGGAATGGTTCTGAGCTGTCTATCCAGAGTGAAGAAGCTGGACAACTGAGGAGATCCCAGGGGAGGACCCGTCATGGAAGGATCATGCAGAGTGCTGGTCTGGAGAGGGGCCTGGTGACTCGGTTGGAGGACGTATCCTGAAGTAATCTTACTGCATAGTACTGCCGGGTTGGCTTAAAGGTTCAAGTGCTGTGTCTGACATTCATCATAAACCATTACATCCTGTGGCAGAGGATCGTACGGGTTTTTGCTCTAAACAAGTCTGTGGCAGAGACTTTTGTTCGTGCTACGTACTGGCTGCTATGCAAGTGAGAGAGGCCTATCCAGGCGGGCAAAGATTGAATCCCACAAGGGGAGTGCATCTAACTACAAGTGTTCAATTCCAAATAATGTTCTAAAGAATACTAAGAAAAGGTATTTGAGCTTCCCTGCAACTTTCCTTCTGCCTCTTTCCTGCTACTTCCTTTATTACTTGTTCATTAAAGCATTGGAAAACATACTCAAGTGTTTGGTGCCTACATCGTCCAGAGGTAAACTCAATGGGACCCTAGACCCGGTGCCGGTGAAACAGAGGTAGCGAGAGTGAAGATAACAGCCCGTTTTAAACCAGCAGCTCCACCGAGAGTTAGTGCTACACTTAGACTGTAAATTGATTGGCTATTAAAGTTCAGTCCACCCAAAAAATAAATATATACAGTATATTTCAGTGTTTGCTGGATGCTGGAGACTTAAACCACTTGGCAGTTTCTTTTATCTCTTGGGGATTGGTAAGTTCTCTTTGCTGAGTTCCCAGCTTTGCACACTCGGTGTGCTAATTATAAGGGATTCCCAACACCCTTGCTGGGTTTTTATCATTATTTTTTATTCTAGCAAATGTAACAGGAGCTGGAACACACAAAGGTGGGTGGGAATACCCAGAATTCCCAGGAGGACAGTTGGGAATTATGGCAGGAATTTGAGAGTAGGTAGGCACGGGGAGACAAAAAAAAAGCCATTATAAAAATATGCCATGTTCATTATATCTAATCAATAGTCACATTTTCATTTTGGAATGGACCATATTTAAATCTTTGCCATTTAAATTGTTTTCTCTACTGCAGAGATCTTTGTTTCCCTAAATCCATTTCGGAACAGGGACTCCATGTTTTCCGCATTGAAAAAATGAAGCTGATCCCGGTGCCACAGGAGAGTCATGGTGTATTTCACTCTGGGGACACCTACCTGCTGGTTCTCAATTCACCCGAAGGCAACAACATCTATGTCTGGAATGGTAAGGCTCAGAGAGACAGAGTAATGGAAAATGGGAAGAATGTGCCTAGCGCTTGCTTTCAAGGTCACAGCTTAACAAATTACCGTATACATCACAAATGCTCCAATAATGAATCCTCTTCTTGGCTATAGCCACCAATTGGATTCTTCTTTAGATTTCTTTGAAAACTAATTTTTGCTAGGCGTTTCATTAAAATGCCATGTTCATGGTGGGGAAAGCATAAAAAAGGCACTTAATGGTGTCTTAGCAAGCCACAGCCTACATTTCTCTTTCAAGAAAGTTGCTTTAAGATACAGTGATTTGTAGCGTAACTTTTTTTTACTATTTTTTTACTATTTGGTTGTATAGATAATCTTTTTGCATGTTTACTATAGTGTTCCATGATAGAATAATCAAATGATCACACATGTGACACCTGTGACTCTCGTACCTTTTAAAGATTCATTGTTAGCCAACTTATACTGTATATGTAATTTGCAATCATTTTTTTTTTTTTGAGAAAATCTGCTGTCAGAATACAGTAGCTCTGCGGTAGGGATTGCCCCATCAACATCGAGTGTGTTGATGGGGAAAATCAAATCATTTTTTTCCATTTATTTTATTATTTTTTGTTTTGTTTTGAGTGAGCTGTCATAAAGTTAATATGTTGTGATATACATAGTCAGTCTGTTTGGAAAAAGACATCCAAGTCCATCTAGCTCAACCAACAAAAGGAAGGAAAAAATAAAAAAAAATCCTAAAAAAAACCCAAAATCCAATCCTATACCCATAGTTGATCCAGAGGAAGGCAAAGGAAAAAAAAAACAGCAAAGCATGAACCAATTTGCTCCAGCAGGGGAAAAAATTCATTTCTGATCCCCTGAGAGGCAATAGGATATTCCCTAGATCAACTTTACCTATACATTTTAGTATCCAGATCAGTGGCGTAACTAGAACCTTCAGGGCCCCGGTGCAAGAAACCATGGAGGGCCCCCCTGACCTCCGGCCAGGGCCCTTCCCACTGATCCCAGGGGCAGCAGGACCTGGATAGGAGGGGGAACAAATCCCCTCCATTTTCCTCCTGCAGCCACTGAATGCCTATCAGAGGGAGAGAAGAAGAAGAAGATTTTTAGTGGCTGCAGGAGAAAAATGGAGGGGATTTGTTCCTCTAAATGCCCCCCCCCCATCCAGGTGTTCAGGGGCAACATGTGTGCTATTGCAATTGTGACCCCTGTAGTTACGCCCCTGGGATGAGTGGCAGCGGTGTTGGTGGGGGATGGGATCAGTGGTGGTTGGGGAGGGATAGGATCAGTGGCATCGTTGGGGTGGATGGGATGAGTGGCAGTGGTGGGGGAATGGGATCAGTGACAGCAGTGGTGGTAGGGGGATGGGATGATTGGCAGCAGTGAGGGGAGATGGGATCAGTGGCAAGGGTTGTGGTTGGGGGGGGTGGGATCAGTGGTAGGGGGGATTGAATGGGATGAGTGGCAGAGGTGGTGGGGGAATGGGATCAGTGTTAAGGGTGATGGTTGGAGGAGGGTGGGATGGGATGAGTGGTAGTGGAAGGGGGGGATTGGATGAAAAGAGTGGCAGCGGTGGTGGCAGAATGGGATCCGTGGCGAGGGTGGTGGTTGGGGGGTGGGATGGGCTGAGTGGTGGGGAGTGGAATGGTATCAGTGGCAAGGATGGGATCAGTGGCAGTAGTGGTCATGGTGGGGTGGATCAGTGGCAGCAGTGGTTGTGGTGGTGTGGGGAGGTTCAGGGTATCAGTGGCAGTAGTGGTGGTGGTGTGGGGGGGTATCAGTGGCAGTAGTGTTGGTGTGGGGATCAGTAGAAGTAGTGGTGGTGGTGGTGGTGTGGGGGAGTATCAGTGGCAGCAGTGGGGGGGGGGGATCAGTGCAGTAGTGGTGGTGTTGGGATCAGTGGCAGTGTTGATATAGAGGGATGGGTGCCACTTACTTGCAGATCACTTGGTTCCCCCTCCTTGCTGGGTCTTGCTTGGGCGAGCAGAGAGGATGGGCGGGGCCTGTGAGTGCAGACGGAGCTGGAGAAGATGGGCGGAGCGGGCAGGGACTGTGCCCGTGAGTGCAGGCAGAGAGTATGGGCAGAGAGGATGGGCAAAGCGGGCAGGGACTGTGCCCCTGAGTGCGGGATGAGAGGATGGGTGAAGAGGATGGGCAGAGCCTGTGCAGTGTGCCCGTGAGTGTGCTCGGGGAGGATGGGCGGAGCGGCCGGAGAGGATGGGTGGAGCGGACTCCCCGTAAATGACTGTAGTGTACACTACTGTACTATCTCCCAGGCGGCGGGCCCCCCTACAGTGGCAGAACCCGAGGGCTCAGTCACAAATGCGACTGGTGCGACCCTGGTAATTCCGCCACTGATCCAGATATATTATGTACATTTAGAAAAGAATCCAGGCCTTTGCTTAAATGAAAAAAAATGTACTAAGCTGGCCAGAACCAGCTCTTGAGAGTGTCTATTCCGTATTTTCACAGCTCTTACTGTGAAGAAACCTTTTCGTATTTGGAGATGAAATCTTGTTTCCTCCAGAAAAGTAGTGTCCCCTTGTCCTCTGTGATGACCTAAAGTGAATAACTCAACACCAGGTTCACTATATAGACCACTTATGTATTTATACATGTTGATCATATCCTCCCTTAATCTCCTCTACTCAAGAGAATAAATTGAGTTCCTCTAAACTTTCCCCATAGCTGAGCTCCTCCATGCCTCTTATCAGTTTGGTTGCCCTTCCCTGCACTTTTTCCTCTTCCCCGATATCCTTTTTTTGAACTGGTGCCCAAAACTGAACTGCATATTGCAGATAAGGTCTTACTAATGATTTGTACAGAGATAAAATGCATGCATAATATTAGCCCCCAAGTGCATAACTTTACATTTTTCAACAATAAACCTCATCTGCCACATATTTGCCCAATTAAACAGTGCATTGAGGTCAGCTTGTAAGTTGGAGACATCCTATAAGGACGTTATTCCACTGCTTAGCTTGGTGTCATCTGCAAACACTGAAATGGTACTTTTAATCCCAGACCCTATATCATTTATAAAGATATTAAAAAGTAAGGGTCCCAACACTGAACTTTGGGGTACAACACTAATAACCTTAGACCATTCAGAGTATAAATCACTACTCTCTGAATTCTGTCTTTTAGCCAGTTTTCTATCCATTTACAAACTGATATTTCCAGGCCTGTAGACTTTACCTTACACATGAGCCGTGTGTGGGGAACTGTGTCAAACACTTTTGCAAAATCCAAGTATATCCCATCCACAGCCACCCCTCTGTCCAAAGTTTTACTTACCCTCTCATAAAAAGAAATCAGATTTGTTTGACAACGTATGTCTTTCATGAATCCATGCTGTCTGTTAAAAAAAAAAATTCCAGCAAGAACTCATCTATTTGGTCTTTTTATTAAACTCTCCAGTATCTTCCCGACTATAGAAGTTAAACTAACAGGTCTATAGTTACTTGGTCAAGACTTTGAACCCTTTTTTTAAATATAGGCACCACATTTGCCTTATGCCAATCCAGTGGTAGTATTCCAGTCATTAAAGAATCCCTGGGAGACGTTTTACGGTGATTAAAACTAGGACAAATATATTTAAAAAGAGCTTCTATCCCAGGGCTTTTAAGGCTAGCAATGCAGGAATGAAATGAAAGAGGTCACATAGTCACATAGTCTTAATTTATTGTCTTGTCTAGTTGAGGACACTTTTTTATATATTTGTTATATATATATATATATATATATATATATATATATATATATTTATATATATTTTTTTTTTTTTTTTTTTTTTGGGGGGGGGTATAATTAAATCATGCATGGTTGATAATTGTAATGTATGAATGTGTGGAGTAGAAATGTAATTTCATTGTGAATTTGTTTTCTAAGATGACAATAAATCTTATCTCATCCTAAAAATTAGAAACAATGGCTTTGAACTGACAGAGCTCAATTCTTTTAGGGCCCATGGGTGTATGCCATCTATTCCAAGTGCTTTATCCACCTTTATTTTTCTCTAAATATTTCTGGTCACTGTTACCCAGATGTTCTTTTATATGACCATTAGCAATAAGCTCTGCATGGTTTGAGATTACCAGGTCCAGCAGAGCATCGTTCCTAGTTGGGGCCTCTATGAATTGTACCATAAAATCGTCTTGTAATAGGTTTATACAATTTTTGCCCATTAACTGTTCCTGCAGTGAATTCCAGTCAATTTCCGGGTAGCTAAAATCCCCCATTATTATCACTGTCCCAGTCCTTTCTATCTGTGCAAGGGAATGACCTCCTCATTACCCTGGATGGCCTATAACAAACTCCAATGATTACCTTTGTAGTACGCACAACCATGTACAGTTCACCCATTCTGCTTCAGCCTCATTACTCTCCATCAACTAGGTCCTCATTCACACTCGCTTTTCACATAGAGGCAGACACCCCCCCCCCCCCATTTACCATGTCTTTCCAAAAGAGAGCATAGCCAGTAATATTAATAGCCCAGTCGTGAAGAATGAAGCCAAGATTCAGCAATACCAATTGAATCATAGTTCTCTGCATGCACCAAAGCTTCCAACTCACCTATTTTGCTTGGCAGAATGCTTGTGCATTGTCACATTTTGCACACATAAAATGTACTTCTGCTTCATCACACGTCTTAACTCTTGGTTTTGTCCACATACAGGAAATGGAATGACGGTTGATGAAAAGGCAGCTGGAGCCATCTACAGCTCTCAGCTTCACATGTATATGGGTGAGAAGCCTACTCAGAACCACGAGACGCAGGGACACGAAAGTGTAGAGTGCAGGTCTTTATTCCCACAGGGGGTGACGTATTTGGTAAGTAAGCACCTTTTTGTTCAAGTATTTCTTGGGGTTTATTGAAGCTCAGTCTTTGGTACACTAAGATTTATTAGTGTATCACCCTCCTAGGTAGAGTTGGGCAAACTGTTCGAGCCGAGTAAAAGTTCGGCCCCAACAGCGCATGTTCACCCGCAGAGTGCCCCACAATGCACTGCAATCTAAGCCCTGATAGGGCAAAGCTTTGGCCAATCGGGCACAGTGAATAGCTGGTTGTTTAGGAGTGGGCCAGGAAGCCGGCCACAGCATCCTTGACAATGAATGAGTCATCAGCTGTCCACAGGCTTCCCTGATGGCAGCTGAATGGGAAAAAAAAATTGGCGGCAATAGAAAAATATAAAAAAAAACGGCGTGGAGGTCTCCCCCAATCCATACCAGGCGGTCTCCCCCAAACCATACCTTCGGGTCCGGTATGAATTATAGGGGGAACCCCACACCAACATTAGAACAAAAACCCACATTGAGTCCCCCCAAAATCCATACCAGACCCTTATGCAGCCTGGCAGGCCAGAAAAGGGGGGGGGGGCAAGCGAGTGCCCCTCCCTCCTGAACCATACCAGGTCACATGCCCTCAACATGGGGGGGGTTCTTTGGGGCAGGAGAGGGGCTCTGCCCACCCCCCTGCCCCAAAGCACCTTGTCCCAATGTTGATGGGGACTGGGGCCTCTTCCCCACAACCCTGGCTGTAGTTGTGGGTGTCTGCGGGCAAGGGGCTTATCAAAATCAGGGGGCCCCCAGATTCTGCCTCCCTATATGAATAGTTACATAGTTACATAGTAGGTGAGGTTGAAAAGACACAAGTCCATCAAGTCCAACCTATGTGTGTGATTATGTGTCAGTATTATATTATATATCCCTGTATGTTGCGGTCATTCACGTGCTTATCTAATAGTTTGTTGAAGCTATCTATAGTTTGTTGAAGCTCCCCGCTGAGACCACAGCCCGTGGAAGGGAATTCCACATCCTTGCCGCTCTTACAGTAAAGAACCCTCTAAGTAGTTTAAGGTTAAACCTCTTTTCTTCTAATTTTAATGAGTGGCCGCGAGTCTTGTTAAACTCTCTTCAATGAATGAGTATGGGATATATTGTACCCCTACCCAATCACCAAAAAATGTGTCAAAACACACACACACACACACACACACTTTTTGACAATTAATTTATTAAAAATAAAAAAACAATGTCCCCCAATGTAGACCCATTGTCAATCATGATGCCCGCCTCCACCCACCAGACCCGAAAAAAGAAAAAAAAGCTCCACCCGTGACGAAGGCTAACCGGTCAATGATGTTACATGGGGCGGTGCCACTAGGTGATCCCACCCCTTACCTATTTAGGAAATGTCAGACAGTGAAGCAGGCAGTCGGCAGTTAGCCTTTGTTGTGGCGGTTGTCGTGATTAACTATGGATCTACATCGTTGGACATTGTTTAGTTTTTTTTAATAACGGAATTGTCAAAAACTGTGTTTTTATTCCTTTTTGACACTTTCCTGGCCTGCATGCTCGGATAAGGGTCTGGTATGGATTTTGGGGGGGACCCCACGCCGTTTTTATTTTGCTGTGGGGTTACCCTCAAATTCCTTACAAAACCCAAAGGACCTGGTATGGATTGGGGGGGACCCCCACGCCATTTTTTTTTTTTGCTTTTGGCGGCAATTGAAATGTCTTTTTTTTTCTTTTTTTTTTTCCTTTATAAATGTCAGCTTTTCTGCAGCAGGTTCTATACAAGGTACTGATGCGCCACTTTACAGGCAGACTAAGGGGACCCCCCCCCCAAGCACTATACTTACTGCATTTTTCAATGAATTTTTTTCACTTTAAGCATCTTGAAAATCGCTGCTCCTGTAAAATCTTTAAAATCTGTATTTTTTGTATTTTTTATTTTTTTTGCACTGATGCATGTCCCACAGGGCAGTACCCGGGCCTCCATACCCTTTTTATGGCCAATAACTTGCATATAAGTCTCTAAATGGGCAATTTTGATTTCTCAAGTTTGAGTCCCATAGACTAATAGAGTTCAGAGTTCAGGTCGCAACTTTGGTGATGTTCGAGAGTTCTGGCGCGAACCGGGGTGGTGTTTGGCCCAACTCTACTCCCTAGGTAGGTGCGAGGATGAATGTAGAATCATTTTCCATTTTTCTGCTTAACCGAGAGACAGCTAGGTAAATTGAGTTGCTGTCTGCTTAACAGAGAGTGGTGATCAGCTAGTGTAGTCTGCTCAGTGTGCTCTGGTGCTGCTCATGCGGTCTTGAAGTTAAACTGGAAAGTGCTGGATAATAGGCATAAACTATGCAGATGGGAGCATGAATATTCATACAGCCTGGGAAATTACAAGGGGAGGTGTCCCTATGCATGCTAGGTGCCTGTATTTATCTTCTAGGAGCACATGGGATCTTGGTCTTTCCTAGCATAGGATTGCATTAAGCTTTTTATTTTTTAGGCTTTCTTTCCTCTAATTTCATTGGTGATCCAGCAAGTAAGTCTGTTCCTTTTCAAAAGAACAATCTCTCTTGCAGATGTATCAGTAACAGGGATGATACAAACCATTTACTACTGACAGGGGTGCTTGCATAGATCAGCTTTTATTTTTATCCCAAAAGGAAAAAACTGTTTGCTGTCACTGATTATAAAGTATTAGCTGCAGTTTGGCGTCAATTTGTTAGTGTATCTAAATCTGCTAGTACATCCAACACTCCACTTCCCACCAGACTGGCAATGCTGCTATCCTAATGTGCCCCCCGTGGTCCTTCATCCAGAGGGGAGGCACTCTAATACAGGAGGTATGTTACTGGCATTGGTGTATGCAGCCTATTGCATTATGCAATTGCACCCCAAAGCTCAAACACACACCTGTGTGTGTCATACACACCCCTTTATAAATAAGTGTAAATAAACATTTTAAAATGTATTAAAACATGGATAGTGTCAGTAGGGCAGTGGACAACATCGGTAGACCGGTGGATTTTATCAGTTGGCAGAGGGCAGTGTCAGTAGAGCAGTGGATGGTGTCGTGAGAGCAGAGATTTGTGTCAGTAGTTTTTTAATTTTATTATTATTAAATAATTTTATTTTTTTAGGAGCCCTGTTGGGGGGGGGGGGGTGTCAAGGATTCCCCATACCCTTCTCTGCAGCCTCAGCTACCCTGCACAGTGAAGGAATGGGAGGTGCTCTGTGCTGAACTTCCTGTTCATTCACAAACTGAAGCATATTAATCAGTTTGCTATACTTCAGTTCTGAATAAACACAGAACTGTGTTCATTCAGAAAAGGAAGGGTCAGTAAATGACATATTTACTGGCTCCATCCTGAAACAACCCCACAGCAGCCAGCAGGAGAGGAGGGAAGCAGGCAGAGCTTTGAAGGGGACACTAGGGGCCCAGGTAGCAGGGGGAATCTGCACCCCATGGGGCGATTAGGGTGTACCCAGGCACACCTATGGTTACTGGCCAGATCACCAGGTGAAAACAGCCTAAGAAAAGAAAACTAATGCAACTATCACATTTATTGATTGGTAAGCTTCAATGTATTATAGAAATAAAATATTTTTTACTGAATGCGTCCGATATTATTTTGCACCTTCAAAATCCTCACCCTCTTTCTCCTTTGAATTTTCTGTTTATTTGGGGATCGGTGCCATTATATGACTGTACATTTTTTGGTTTTGGGTTTAATACTGCTTTGAGGATGTACCCTGCATACAAAAAGTGAATTGAGCTTGCCATGTGTCACACTAAATTGAATACATTCTACAGCATTGGCCCACATTCACACTGCAGCCACCATTCATCTCATTGACTTTCTATAGCTTTCTTGGGTTAAATTCTGTATAAGCACTAAGTTGCCATATTCTAGCCTAAACCACTGTCTTAGGGCTCATGCACCTGGATGTAAAGAACTGTACACCATGCAGAAGCATACTTGTGCGCTCAGGGGTCACAGGAGTTTTGCGTGCAGCTGTATCCAGCAGCCTGTAAAATGCTGTCAGGTTGCAGGAAGGGGTGGCAGTTTGAAACCTTTTATTCTACAAAAGGGTCTGTTACTGACAATTACTTGTGCATACCTCCCAACTTTTTGAGATGGGAATGAGGGACACCTATCAGCAAAAGTATGCAGAGATAGGACACACCCCTTGCCACGCCCCCTTAAAGGAAAATTGTACAAAAAAAACAAGATTGGTTAAACCCACGAGTGTTTTTTTTTACCACTACTACTCCTTTATATTGGCTTTTGGAATTTAAAAATGCAGCAATTTAGAAATCAGATGAAAGGTTTAGTGCTGGAAAACACTTTTTGATAGATAAAAAATGCATTTTATATACAATTATATATATCAGACCAAAATGAGGGACAAATGAAGAGGAATGAGGGACAGAGGGACATTGCTCCAAATCAGGGACAGTCCCTCGATATCAGGGACAGTTGGGAGCTATGCTAGTGTGAGCTGTAACTGCCAGCCTTGCCACCAATGTGGGACCCTGTATGAACGTCCCTGCCTCCCATCTGTTCTAGTTTTGACAGGACAAGTCAGATACCCAAATCTAGCAATAAGGCTATGGTTTACACCAGTGGTCCTCAACCCTGTCCTCAGGGCCCACTAACAGGCCAGGTTTGCAAGATAACTGAAATACATCACAGGTGATATCATTTGCTGCTCAGTGATTGCAGTATTCTAGTCTGCATCTCCCCCAAGGTAATACATAAAACCTGGCCTGTTAGTGGGCCCTGAGGACAGGGTTGATGACCACTGTGTTAGAGGGATATTTACTAATGTGGCAGCTAATGGTGTCCCAAGAACCCACAGCCCATGCCACGTGTCTCTTCCTGCACCAACCTTGATGAATTCCGACAGATCTCATTCTTCAGCTTTTAAAACATCGAACACAAGAATTCTTTTTTGTAACAACTGTTTATTGTATGTTGGTATAAATGGCGTATGATTCCTGTAATAAACATTCTTATTGTTGAATAATATTGGAGTTATAATCACTAGTAGATCGGAGTGTACAATAAGTAACATACACAAGTCTGGTACACATTACAATTTATACAAGACATATAAATACATTGTACAGGTCTATACAGAATATCACAGGTGTAGGCTGGAGGTTTCAGGCGGAAACACATTCCTATGCCTAAAAAGTCAGTTAAGGTTATTGCTTAAAGGAAAGGGTTAATTCTTATTTAATTAAAACCATTCCTTCTTTGTACATTCATTTGGTTCCTTTGGAAATACAGAGTAGGCAAATAAGCAGGTCCCCTTGATAACAGGAATCACTAGTATTTTATCCTGACCTCCCCCCACTCACCTTTTACAACTATCAGCCAATGCAGCTTGCCAAAAACCCGGTGTCTACAAATATTGGGGAACACATTACACTATACCTTGCTCCCATAGGGCAATGGAAGGTGCAAGAGCAGCCAATGGCCAAATCAAAGGGCTGTCTCGTGTTCCTTCGGATAGGTTTCAAGTTTGTACTTTTACTAACTTGTGCAGGAAATTTCAGGAGCAATTCAGTGCAGAGGAGGCATATGTAGACTTCTTGTTGATCTTTCTATCAAGAAAACCTCTTTGCCTAGTCAGGGTTAAAGGAAATCTGAACTTCAAGAATCTGTAAACCCAACATTTCATATTCCTGATGTGTCCCCTGGACCATGTACTTGTATTAAAAAGTTCATTTTGTATTGCTTCCTTTGTGTGAAATCCCTGGTGATCCTACCATTCCTTTTCTTTCCTATTAAAAACTGACTACACTAGGCATGAGAACAGGTCATGGTTAGTTCTCTAGCTGTGTTGGGAACTCAGATATTTATAATTTTTTTATATTTATACACAAATGTTTTGCCTTTCATTTCTATTTTAAACTGAATGGGTTGTTTTATAAGGTAAGCATTTACAATCACTTTAAAGAGATAAGGTGGTGTCCCTTGCTATCCTTCCAAATAACATTTCCTGGCCATCTCTGGCTTCAATATTGAGTCAGAACTTCCGATCTGTAAACTCATGTCGGGTCAGTGCCAACTGAAGCATGACAGCCAGGCAGTGATCAGTTTCAGAAGGAGAGAGCAGCCTTTGTGTTTTTTAAGTACAGGTTTTCTTTGAAGTGACCCTGTTGCCTTGTAAAGAGATTTTACAATGATCTCTGGCAGGCAGGGTATACAGTGTTCATGTAGAGGTTGGCAGGAGCCAGTCAGGGACACATTATCCGACACACCAGGAAGTATCAGATAGCAATGGCACCTGAAGATTAGCAGGACAACACACTACCTGCACTTTAAATTTTTTGGGGTAGTTTTGGATAATAGCAAACATTGTGGGCTTTAAAGTGCCACTAAACTTACTCTATAAAAACTTCCAACCCCCTAAGCTAATGTACCCTAGACTGTCATCATACTCACCGCTCTGTGGCAGCATCACATGGAGTTTAGATACTGGATGCAGAAATCTCGCTGGGCATTGGCTGTGCCTGTTCAGTAACTTTCATTTGCCCTGAAAGTTGCCGTACTGCAAAAGAAGAAGATTTTTGCATCCAGGATGTAAACCTGGTGGAAGGCTGTCAATGATAAGGAGCATTGAGAGCACCATGGTGGAGGTGGTTCTAGGTTAGCTTAGAAAATCAGGAAGGGATTTTATAGCAAATGTATAATTGCCCTTTAAATATAATGTATCATGTACTAAGTTTACTTCATTCACCAAAACTATTGTGTCTGCTCCAAAATCCTGGATCATACTGGCCCTCACGTTAGACAAGGTTGGTTTGTGCAAGACGAGACCATCTGGATAACCAGTATCTAAACCGCCCAGTCACAAATTAACAGAATTCTAGAGCCAGACTCTGCAAATGCCCAAACCTGAAAATGGTAGACTTGAGTGATTTAACGTCCTTAGAGGGTTAAATGTGTAGAAGTTTAACAATGAAAACATCTGTCAGCTACAAATTGGACTAATGCACCAAAAGGTTTTCTAGTGGCCATGGACGACTTACTAAAACAAAATATACAAATCAGAACATGGTTTCAGTAACAAATACGTTAAAAGATTGTTCCACCTTTAAAGCAGAACTATACCCTCCTATCCTTTTTTTTTAGCCAAGGAAGCTGCCATCTTGGCCTCTGTTTGATCTACAAGTGCCATGATACCGCAGATGTGATCAGATACGACTCCAGCGGGTTGAGGGTTTGACAGTTTGGTTTAGAGCACAAGCAACTGTGCCAGAAATGTAACAGTTTTTTTTTTTTTACAACTGTTGGGTTTAGTTCTGCTTTAAGTAAATATTTTCACTTCCATAATTATTTACTTTGTTTGAACTTTTCCATCTCCAAAAAACTTTTCCCCTATTCTGTCTGTGGAAAAGCTTGCTTTCAGTTGGGATTTTGAAGTTCTTGAATTAAAGGCCAAGTCACCTTTTGCAGAAAATTAGTAAACACTGATCTCATAATCAAAGTGCATTTTTTTAATTTTCTTTTGCACTGAAGCCTGACAAGTATTGCATCTACTAAATCTGGAGCACACAGAATGTATTGCACCCTTGCATAGTAACCAATCAGCTTCTAGGTTTTATCCTGAATTCACACAATGCGGGTTTGAAATCGTGCGAGTTCAGCTGAACTCGCACGATTTCAAACCCGCATTTCAGTACGACTTCGGGGGTGATTTGAGAGACATCTGTGTGGGTTCCTGCACAGATGTCTATTTAAATCGCCCCTGGAGCCCGCCAAAAGTAGTGCAGGAACTACTTTTGGGAATCGGTGCAGCGTCGCACCATTTCAGACGGTGCCGTTGCCGGCAATTTAACATGTCAAAGCGCCCCGATGTGAATGGGGGATTATTGTCCAAGCTTAATTTAAGAAGCCAAAATTAGAAGCCGATTACCTACCATACACAGCTGCACCAGATTCTGTGTGCGCCTGTATTATTAAATCTCTCCATAATCAAAAGGTGAACATAGCCTTTAACTGAAGACCTACCTGCTCACCAAATCTGTTTATGTGATGTATAAACCATTAGACCACACCTTTGCTCTGCCTTTGTCACTAGTATTGCATAGCTTGTCTCTGCCACTAATATATGTGCACACCTGACAGTTACACAATGGAGCAAAATGTCAAATTTGAATATCTGCAGCAAGACAAAAAGTGAATGTGGCCTGTGACACCTCGTATGACAAAAGTTAGGGGCATTTTCAAAGACTACTTAATGGCCTGGGACTCTGGCTGGCAGAACCAGGGTCTTCCTTCAAATAACAGAGCTACACCAACTATAAATCAGTTGCCCGAGGTTACACTACATTTAAAGAGGAACTATAGCGTAATGTAAATGATCAATATGTCTTATAGGATAGAAAACTAGATAAGGTTTACGGTTTTTACAACTAATATGTACATAGTGGCAGCCATATGGACTGATTACATATGCAGGTTGTGCTTCCTGACTAGCAGTGCTTCACATGGTGGTACTTTACCTTAACATGCGCTTGTTTAGCGTGCAACAAACTTAAAATGACTTCACATCTGTACATTGTGGCAAGGTACAACTCTCATGCATTGTGTTAAAAATCAAAAGCAACACACCACACTGCGGTACATGAGTTTGCAGTAATGCACCACAACCCACCAGTGTGAACCAGCCGATGCTCCCTCAATGCAAATCTACCAGTCAGATTTGATTAAAGTGTTATTAAACCCTCGTCAACAAGTTGTAACTGTAGCACCATGCCTCATTTATTTGAAATGTTGTTGTACCCTTTGTCTTTGCAGCAAAAGCTTAAAATAACATGTATACCCCATTTACTTCCACCTACAGTGTGACTACACTATTATTTAGGGCCTCCCAGGAGCCCCATCATAGCTCTGTTGCTTCCAGCCAGGACTACAAAGATCTGGGAGGAGAGACCTGCTGCAGCTCTATGAGAGCAGGGCTGGGTGCAAGGAATGTTGGACATGTAGTCCGGACACAGGAGGTCGCTTGTGAACACTGCACACTCCCTGATCTGGAAATTCAGAGAAGTGCCGCAAAGAAAGAATAGGCTGTATACACTTTAGGCAGGCACATCTAGGGTAAAATACTGCTTAATAACCTGGCAATTGTTAATACGAACATGCTAAAGGGGAAAATACTTTATACAGTGAGGGTTTAATACTACTTTAATTGAAAAGGTTGTACTATGTGGATGAGATACATGCAGTAATTCAAATATGAGATAGCATGAAAAGGAGTTAAAGCTCAGCTGAATTTTTATTTCAAAATCAGCAAAATATATTCTAGGTGCATAAAAAAGGTATGAAAAAAAGTCTTACCGTTTGTTTCCTATAGAAAGTGGAAAAGCTCTCCAATCAGCAAGAAACATGAACTTTGCTTATTGGAGAGTTCCAGTTCTGACTCAGCAGGGGGAAGGTTGGACCCCTGCTTCCAAAATCAGCCAAATCGCAGCGCACCGGTGTGAACCCAGCCTAAATCATCGGCCCATGGAGGCTTGTGTTTATAGGTATTCCATGCATCTCATCCCATTAGTGTCAACTGGGATGCAGTGGCTGCTCCCAATTTGAACTCCATGTGGGTACAAGGACCTGAACGCACACTGTCTGAGTTCAGGGCCTTGCACCCGCACAAATGCCCATGTCTGTGCAGCTGCTGCATCCCAATTGGCAATAATAAGACTGCATGCATAGATAAACATGGTACTTCACAGCTGTACGCTTTAGTACACCCCGTGTGATTGAGGCCTTAAAATCTTAATTCAATTGAGCTTTAAAATTACATCAAAAATTAAAATGTAAATATTACAGCAATCATTAAAAACATGTGCTCACTATAGTTTCCCTTTAAACTGCCTTAAGGTAATAAAATGTTTAAAACCAGCTTGCAAAACTGTATTACTGTGAAATAGACATATAAAATAAATGCCCAAAACCACCATTACCTAGAAAAGGAGTGTCCTTTAATAACCAGGATAATGCTGATGTCCCTATTGCTCCTTATATTCTATTTAGCATTAACATTTTTTAATTTTTTTTTCCCCGTGAATGCTGTAAAAATTGTAAACAGAAATAGGCTGCTGATCCAATGGCTCCAATACTTCCAGACCCAAAACAAGTATGCAGATCAAAAATGTATATTCAAAGCAATTTTTTTTTTAACGAAAGTAGGAAATAATTAGACATGTTTCTTTCTATGCTGTCTGAGTCTCTGGTGTGATTTCATTATACTTCACAGTCTAAAGACATAACAGGTCATTTGGAAAGGAAACAGGAAATAAACGGGGACCCCATCACTTCTTGTCCCAGTGACAACAACTTTTTTCCACAACTTTTTGTCTTGGTGACGATCTACCCAGTGGGGACAAACAGCAAAAAAAAAAAAAACCTGATACTTCCACACTAATTTTTAAAAAGACTTCTATGCTTTGACCTCACTTGCTGCATGCTTATTTCTCATAAAGGAAGTACTAAAGCCAGAAACTAGCAGTTTCAGGGGATCAGCAATGGTGGTCAAATTTCTCTCAATACAAGTAACCTTTAAAGTAATCTTAAAAAATAATAAAATAGAAATAAAATGTGTTATTGCCCTGAATTCATGAACAAAGATATAATATTCTAAATAAAAACACTACAACATTCCACAACAGGTGACGCAAATAACAGATATAGCCCTAAATTCAACACCGCAGAGTCCCAATACTTCACGCAGCAAAAAAAACAAAACTGCTTCTCTGTTTTGGTTAGAATTTAGGCATCCTTTCCCGTATCAAGGTTTAAGGCTGTCTGTAATGCCAAGGCAGACCTGAATTCTTCAGTTGAGCTACTACTGTTAAAGGTATTCATGTATTCTTATGAAGCAGCCCCTAGAAATGCCCCACCATATGGGCTCTAGAGGACCTGCCATAAGAATATATAGGTGAAAAGCCAATCCCAGCAGTAGGCAAAAATCATCCTTCTGGGGTCTCAGACAGCAGTAAACGCAAAGCACAGCATCTAGCCATACCCTCCGTTACCCAAACATGGAGAGAGATGTATGCATATATTCATTGCAGACTAATGTGCTGCTTAAAAACAAAATCATAAAAATAATATGGAGCCACTGAACATCAGGAACAATCCCAGATGGAGTTAATGTTACCAAAGTTTGAGGTCAGAACACCGGCGCCCAAATATCTGCCTGCTGGCATAGTTCTGGGTGAACACTGCTTGTAGCTACGCCGAATCCTTCATGCCACGTGGTAAGCCTTCATTAGTGAATATTCTCGCCGACTGGCCCGAGAGGCCCAGAGGAAGAGAGCTCCAGCCATAACCTGAAGAGGGGAGGAGACGCAGGCCAAGAAGAAGGACCAACCGTAATCCCCGCGCACACCTGGGGGAGGAGGCAGGCTCTTCTGCAACATATACATCCCGCTGGCAAAACACAGGACTGCTCCCAGTGTGCACACACCTGAAAAGAAGCAGCAGAGACACATTAGTACACATCGAACAATGCTAATCCATTACCAGTCACAACTGGACCTATGCAAGAATATGAAGAGTCAGAACTGTTCAAGCTTATTTGTGACACATTTATTTATTTTTTTATCCAGAAAAATATTTTATTGAGAAAAACATGTAAAAACATACACATACCGATTTCACATTTGCATTCAATAATACATATTTCCACAAGATATATCACATTTAAAAGCCCCACGGGCTGCATTATTTAACCAGCATGTCTTAAGTCACCATTTGTGACATATTTATAATTTCCTCCTTATTTAGCTTTTGAGCTGGGAGGTTCCTGATATCTGATAATTGTCACTCTATCACTTGCCCAAGCTCCCAGCTCCTGAGTGCGTAAAACAATATCAAACAATAATGCATCCTCACGCAAAGTAAGTAAAGCGGGAAGGTTTGATCCTCAAGGCTAAGTTTACCTTTAGGGAAAAAATAAACAGTAAAAGAATGTAAAATCCAGAAAGTAAATAAGGAAAAATAGCAGCCACTTAGCAAACTGTGATACCAGTTAGTAAATTATAAAGGGAAAAAGCAGCCCTCTTGGCCCATCCTCTGAAGATGTCTCGTTAATGAAGAAATGCATCAGGGAGTGGCCTACCAGTGATGACATCACGCACACCGGATCACTTACCAGCGGTAGTGTTTAAAGCCAACAGCCTGATGGTCTTTTGTTATACAAAACGATTGCCCTTTATGTTTTGTATGAAGGTAATTGTAACCATCCTTTAAAATAAAATCGTTTTATATCATGATGGGCTTCACTAATGGGACTTTTTATATCATTGTGAGTCTCCCTGAATCTGTGATCAATATGAGGGTTATCCTCCTCGATAAACTTGTTGCTGCCTGTTTGACTATTATAAATTATGGTCCTGGACATCTGGTAAGGCGTCTGATTTGAGGGTGCTGCTGGTGACGAATCCCTTTACTTTCCCTCTGCACGGATCATACCTGCATTGGATTGTTTTGCACTTATGGACTGTTTTTGATTTTTTGTGTTGCATTATTAGGATTGAGTTCTGTTTTGCACATGGACACTTTTTTTGCACAGGGATATGCAATTAGCGGACCTCCTGCTGTTGCAGAACTACAAGTCCCATGAGGCATAGCAAGACTCTGACAGCCACAAGCATGACACCCAGAGACATGATGGGACTTATAGTTTTGCAACAGCTGGAGGTCTGCTAATTGCATATCTCTGGCCAAGAAGATTATGGAGAAGAAATACAAAAAAGGAGGGGGAAGGAGGGCATTTAACATCACCCTTCCTAAATACACTAGAACTTGCTGTAATTGTACAAAGAAATGATCACCTTCCTTCCCACTATATTTATAGCACATTGTTTTAAAAAAAGAAACTCAGAAATTGAACTTTGACATATCTAAAAGATTGAAGAAAACTATTTATGACTTGCCTGCGAGGAGGTGTAAGGCTCCCGTCCCCAGAGCTGGATACAGACTGCGGCACACGCATCCAGCTAAGCCAATAATGGCACCGAAAAATATGAGCCCCAGAGAGACCAACGGCAGCAAAAACTGGCACCGCCAAAGATCTGAAACAATGACAATTTATTAGCTCAAACACAAGGCAGCCCAGTAAGCTGCTCAGCATATGACCATGTTACCTCATTTCAAATAAGCCTGACTTGACAAGATCAGGAGTTACCATTGCTGAACCTCACATAATAGTTTTACTGTCTATTTGTGGCTTCAATACATTCAGAGTCACTGAACCTGAAACAAGATCATGAAGGGTGACTCTTGTTGAGAGGAAAAACTTACAGGCCTAAGGACTCTCTGCCTGCCTCTATGTGACAATACTGGAGCCTAGTGATTGGTCGCCCAGGCCCCCAATGCAGCACTATGAAAGGAAGGGGAGTAGATCACATTCTCCTCCATACCTGGACAGGTATTTCTCTTGATTCGGGTGGACAAAAGGATCAACAGAAGCATCAAGGTAGAGAATACAGGTATAGAGGTGCAATAAACTGCCCTGCCCTCCTATAAATACTGTAATAAAATATGTAATATTTCAGAAACATTGCCAGGCCATGCTATTCCAGCTTTAAACCTGTTTGTCTCAGTGCCCAGATTCAGCATTTGTCACCTACTCATTTTGTGAAGCAAGTTTAAATCACAAGGGAAGCTTTCAAAAGCTAAAACTACCCATTAAGCATTCCCTATTTTATGAGTCAAGATATATTATTACAAGGTATAGTCCTAACAATAAACTTCTGTTGTTCAATCCCTTTTGATCTGTTAAATATACCATTGGAAGTTTTCATTTTTATCACTGTGATAAGTTCAAAAAATGTATTGCTCAAGTCTTGTTCCCCCCTCAGATCTCTATGGATATTCCGTTTTACAAAATTTATATGTACTTTCACATTTATGAAAACTTTAAGGAAGAGAGACTGAATGAAAAAATATGCATTTATCACAAAATCTTGTGAGCTGTTGATTCGGCCTGTGCTGACCGATATCCGCTGCATTGTTCTCAGCTGTCTCTGAATACTACAGAACCACAACCCTCTACGTCAGAGGTCTCCATCCCTTGGGCCATGGACCGCTACCTGTTCTTTGCCTGTTAGGAACCTGGCCGCACAGCAGGAGGGCAGCTGTCCGTTCCTGGCTGCAGGAGGGGGCAGCATATTTTTTTTTGGTTAAAAATTTTATTTGAAATGTAGAAAAGCTGAGTTAGACTTACCGGTAACTCCTTTTCTGAGAGTCTTCCAGGACAGCCCATGAGACCTTGGGCTCCTCCTACCAGGACAGGAAACACGTCACCCCCACCAGATAAAAGGGCGGTCCTCCAGGCCCATGTCAGTATTCTCAAGAACCGTAGGACCCTGCAAAACATATGCATAATACACATAACTTCAGACAATACCGGGTGGGAATCCGGCTGTCCTGGAAGACTCTCAGAAAAGGAGTTACCGGTAAGTCTAACTCAGCTTTTCTCCAAGCGTCTTCCAGGACAGCCCATGAGACGATGAGCCAGAACTTACCAGTCTAGGGAGGGACAACTGCCTGAAGGACCTTACGACCAAACGCCTGCTCCTGAGCTGATAGGAGATCCAGGCGATAATGTTTAATGAAGGTCGAGTAACTGGACCAAGTGGCAGCCCTGCAAATTTGTTCCGGTGAGGCACCAGCCCTCTCAGCCCAAGACGTAGACAAGGCTCTAGTTGAGTGCGCAGTAACAAAAGGTGTAGGGACCTCCCTAATTTTGTAAGCTTCCAAGATGGCTTGCTTTATCCATCTAGCCAATGTGGCTTTAGATGCACTATTCCCCTTGTGAACTCCAGAAAAGAGGACAAACAAGGCATCAGTTTTCCTAAAGGTCTTTGTGACCTCAAGATAGACCAAGAGAATCCTTCTTACATCTAGAAAACTAAATTTTCTTTCTAAGTCGCCCTGTGGCGAACTACAAAAGGTTGGCAATACAATGTTTTGAGATCGGTGGAATGTACTTGCCACCTTGGGCAAAAAACCTGGATCGGTTCGTAACACAACTCGATCCTCAAAAATCGTGAGGAAGGGCTCCCTAACTGATAGGGCCTGCAACTCACTTACCCTACGAGCTGAGGTAACAGCTATAAGGAACACAGTTTTTAATGTAAGTAATTTAACTGACATACTTTCCAGAGGTTCAAACGGAAATTCTACCAGAGTTTGAAGTACTAGGGACAGATCCCACGTTGGACAACTTCTCACTACTACTGGTCTGGCCCTAGAGATAGATTTGAAAAATCTGGCTATAGTGGGATTTTCCAGGAGAGAAAACTGGAGGAACACACTAATAGCTGCCGCCTGTACCTTTAGGGTACTAACAGAAAGACCTTTGTCGACACCCTCTTGGAAAAATTCCAAAATAGACGGAATATCATGAGTTAATCTATCATTTTCAGATAACCATGAGTTAAACCTTTTCCAAACTTTGGAATATATGGCTCTAGTAACTGGCTTCCTGCAATTAACTAGAGTCCTGACTACTTTGTCAGAGAACCCTTGGGCGCTCAATATCTTTTCTTCAGATACCAGGCCGTCAAGTTTAAGGAAACCACCTGAGGGTGTGATACTGGACCCTGCAATAATAGGTCTTCCCTTTTCGGAAGACTCCACGGAGGCTCTGAAACCAGAGACTGTAGCAGGGAAAACCATGGCCTCTTGGGCCAAAACGGGGCAATTAGAATCAGATCTGTCTCTTCCAGCCGAAACTTCCGGAGGACTTCTGGAATCAGCCTGATTGGCGGAAAGGCATAACATAGGCCTGGAGGCCACGGGTTCGCCAGAGCATCGATCCCCAAGGCTTGGTCTGCCGGGTTCATGGAAAAGAATATCTCCGTCTTGCGGTTGTTTCGGTTTGCGAACAAATCCGCTACCGGATAACCCCATCTCTTGGTGAGGTCTGCAAAGACTTCGGGATGAAGGGACCAGTTGTCTCGGTCTATCCTGTGACGGCTGAGATAATCTGCCAGGCAATTGTTTTTCCCCTTCAGGTGTACAGCAGAAATGGAGGCTAGATTCCCCTCTGCCCATGAAAGGATCTCCTGGGCAATGGACTGAAGCCTCCGGCTTCTCGTGTGTCCCTGCTTGTTGATATACGCGACTGTCGCTATATTGTCTGACAGGATTTGGAGGTTGTGACCCCTGATCTCCATCTGAAAAGACTGGAGGGCTCTCTGGACTGCAAGCAGCTCTCTTTGATTGGATGAGGCCCTTGCCTCCTCTGGGGACCACTCTCCTTGTGCTACTGCATTGCTGAGGTGGGCCCCCCATCCCCAGGAACTCGCATCCGTGGTAATCCTTCGGGAAATGGGAAAGGACCATGGGAGACCTCCTGCTAGGTGCTGACCAGCTCTCCACCACCACAGGCTTCTTTTTATCCTGTCGGGAAGCCAGATCCTTGACTCCAGGGACCTTACGTCCCCGTCCCAGTTTCTTAAAAGAAACCTTTGTAACGGACGCTGACGGAGTCTCGCCCATGGTACTGCGGGAAAACATGAGGTCATAAGACCCACTGCCCTCGACACCTGTCTCAGAGAGACCGACTGGTTGGTCTGCAATGTAGACATAGTCTGGAACACTTTGGTAATCTTCTCCTGAGGAAGAAAAACTTTTTGGTTCACGGAGCAAAAATCGTAACCCAGATAAGTTACTTTCTGGGCCGGAATCAAGGACGATTTTTCTTTGTTTATTAGCCAGCCTAGGGACTGTAAGAAGTCCTGTACAGCCTGGAGATCTTCCAACAGCCTTTGGTATGATTTTGCCACTATCAGGAGGTCGTCTAAGTAAGGGATAACCGTTATTGCCTTTAATCTTAGAGGAGCCAGCACTTCCCCCAACACCTTCGTAAAGATGCAAGGGGCTGAGGAAAGACCGAAGGGGAGGGCCTGAAATTGAAAATGTCGGGTCCCCATACCCGTCTTCACTGCCAATCTCAAAAACTTTTGGAAGGCTGGATGGATAGGGATGTGAAGATAAGCATCCCTTAAGTCCAACGTGGCCATAAAGCAGTTTGGGTATAGTAGATTTTTGATTGTAAAAACCGTCTCCATACGGAAATGCTTGTATCTGATGGACTTGTTTAAGGTCCGGAGATTCAGGATAAGTCGAAACTTTCCTGCTGGCTTTCTGACCACAAATACATGGGAATAAAATCCCTTGCCCCGCTCCGATCGAGGAACAGGAATCAGGACTTTTTGATCTAATAAGTCTCCGATCTGGAGACCCAGAGCCCTTGCTTTCTCCCGATCTTGTGGAGGAAATGTGACCAACAAACGTTCTGGTGGTTGGTAAACAAACTCCAGCCTGTACCCGTTGGTCACTAGGTCCAGGGCGAAGGGGCTCAGAGTGACTGCTGCCCACTGTGGGATGAAGGCCCTCAATCTCCCTCCCACCGGGGAACACAAGTCACTGCGGCTTGGCGGGCTGTTGAGGAGGGTTAAATAGCACTCCCCCTTTGCCTCTGCCTTTGTGCCCAGTCCAATGCTTTTTCGGCCTGCTGTCCTTTTCTCTAGGACTCTGTTGCCTGTTTTGGCCACGAAAAAATTTTCTGGCTGTCTGAACTCTCTTTTTCTCTGGAAACGCCTTTTTCTTATCAGCCGTGCGTTCCAGTGCCTCCTGTAGACCTGGGCCAAATAAATGATCGCCAGTTAAAGGAAGGCCACAAAGGCGCAACTTGGAGGCCGAGTCCCTTGACCAGGTCTTAAGCCAAAGGCTTCTCCTGGCCGAGTTCACTAGAGCCGAAGTCCTGGCTGACATTCTTACCGACTCAGCGGAAGAATCTGCCAAAAAACCCACTGCCTGAAATAGGAGAGGAAAAGACTTTAAAATTTGCTCTCTGGAGGTACCTGCTGACAGATGTGACTGAATCTGAGTCAACCAAACCTCCAGATTTCTGGCCACACAAGTGGAAGCCAAAGCTGGTTTCAGGTTTCCAGGCTCTGTGGAGAAGGATATCCCCCCTCTTGTCCATCGGATCCTTAAGCGTACCCATATCATCAAACGCCAGGTCCGAGTTTTTTGAAACCTTTGAGAGAGGTGTGTCTAACTTGGGATTCTTATTCCATGGCTGCGCAGTGTCCTCATCAAAAGGAAACCTCCTTTTTAGGTTACTGTAGAAGAATGGTTTTCTCTCAGGATTATCCCATTCCAGTTTAATAGTATCAACCAAAGAACTATGAACTGGAAACACTCTTGATTTTCTCTTATGTAATCCTTTATACATAAGATCATGTTTGGATAACTGAACCTCTTCCTCTTTTAATTCAAGGGTAGTATAGATAGCCTTTAATAAGTCATCTACATCCTCCACAGATAACTTAAATCTTGAGCCTCGAGTGGATTCTCTATCTCTGGGCTCTGTATCTGACCCTGATTCTTCCAGAGAAGAACGGGTAGATCTGACCTCAGCCTCAGAGTCTTCACTCTCTGCCTGCTGCGGAGTGCTTACTGACGCCTTCAGTGAAGACGGACTCTCTGCTGGAGTCTGGAGCTTGTCAATAAGCGTTCTAAAGGAACTGAAGGTGGACGCAAGCTCATCCCTAACAGAAGTAAGCATCTTCTGGCAAGAGGCAACCGGGTCATCCTTTACTAGGCCTTCTATACAGGTGCGACAAACTGCTTTGCTCCATGAGGAGCTCAATTTGTTTGCGCAAACCGCACATTTCCTTTTAAGTGGCTGTGCTTGGGCCTTGTCCTGAGTCTTGGTCTGCAAGACAAAATAAATGCCCCACAATGTAATTAAAGCCACACAATCACTCCGTAACACCACGTGCAGGAGGGAGGAAATGTGTCCCCTTACACCCACTACTACAGAGGGGGGAGGGGGAGGGAACACTCACAGGGATAGTAAGGTGGTGACAGAACACCCCAGGCTTACCTGTGAGGTGCTGGTGTTGGGAACTGCATCCGCTGCCTGTGCAGGTACTGCAGGAGGATCCATTCTGCCCCTCTTGGTCATCCACAGCCTGGCTGCTTAACACCAAGAAACACCAGCAGCCAGCGTTCTCTGTTCGCGCCGTTTATGAAGACTGGAACCTCGTCTCCGGCGCCCGATGATGATGTCATATGCCCCGGAAGTAACCCTCTCCAGGCACTTCCTGTGGGCCAGCTTGGAGCGCAATAGCTCCGCCCCCTCGAACGCTGCGGCTTCCTCCATTCCTTGCTCAGATCAGCCAGGCTGTCGGGAGGGAAGGACAACCGAAGCTCAGCTGAGCTAGAGTGCAATGCACTGCGCTAGGGGCACGACCTCACACCGGTCCTGGCCCTCTCCAGGCACTGAGGACAGAGAACAGCAACACAGCCAACCTCCCCAGCGGTGTGCTGCTTCTGGCAGAGGAAGAGGTAAGTGATATGCCCCAGAAAAAGGCCATAAAAAGCCCCTGCTTATAAGGCCTATGGGAGCAGGTTCCATGAACATGTTACCCCCCGTCCGGAGGAAACACAAATAACTGACATGGGCCTGGAGGACCGCCCTTTTATCTGGTGGGGGTGACGTGTTTCCTGTCCTGGTAGGAGGAGCCCAAGGTCTCATGGGCTGTCCTGGAAGACGCTTGGAGAAAATGCTGTTGTACATTGCCATGTGATTGGCACGGTGTGCTGTGATAAAATGCAGCATGTGTTGCACTGTGGCTGTGTTGCACTGTGAATGCAAGCTGACAGATGTTTTACAATGCAGTATGAATTACTCTTGCAGCTGCTCGGTAGGCTATACCAACCCCCCCCCCCCAAGCTTTAACTGTTTATGGAAATTTTTTGTTCAATGAAGCCAGTCCCTGGTGCAAAAAAATAAAAATAAAATATCGCTATGCCAGTTTTATGTTTTCATACTATACATCAGGGATATGCAATTAGCGGACCTCCAGCTGTTGCAGAACTACAAATCCCATGAGGCATAGCAAGACTCTGACAGCCACAAGCATGACATCCAGAGACAGAGGCATGATGGGACTTGTAGTTTTGCAACAGCTGGAGGTCCGGTAAATGCATATCCCTGCTATACATCTTTGATCAATGGGTAGAGCCAGTGTCTGATTTTTCCATACAACACAAAAGTTCAATATTCCTACTTACATGTCCGGATCAGATCAACCTCAGGGTTGTGGTTTCCAGGATGGGTGTATTTCTCTAAAAACTGGTCAGAGAAGGACAGTGATACACACCGGAACTCAGGCAGAACCTCTGTTGGTTAATGAATAGAAGACATCATAATCAGAGGGGAGGAAATAGTGGTCTACAATGCAATTGTCATTCAAAGGTAATAATGTAGCAAAGGAAGGTGGTAGGTCGGGTACACATCCTATACAGTAGATCCAAGAATGAAGATTAACATGGTTAAGTAATAAAATAAAAATCATATTCCCCACTCCCCAATAGAAATGTGTGGGAGGTGGGCAAGTTCCATCCCTACTAGAACGTAGACTAGAGCTTTACCCATTCAGGCCATGCCAGCATTCATAGGAAATTAAATGTTCTGCAGACATCTGCATCTCTAGGTGCTACACGTTATACTTTAATCCCTGTACAAGTCTGCACCGTTCTTATCTGCAAATCCACAAGGTTAAGGAAGTTAAAAACGGGACTAAAGACAGTATACTTACCTCTCAAATGGTCCGAAGTCCGGGATCGTTCATTCACCGGCATCTTCTCCCTAGGTGTCGGTCCTTTGGGCATCTTTATTGGCCAGCGTGGGATAAAATAACTCCTGTGCATGTGCAGAAGTCATCCCAGCACACAGACCGAGATATAAGATGAGCAGCAATTTATTAAAAATTATATACAGTGTGAATCAGAACTAAGAGGAAGTAATATTTAAATGCTGTGATTCCTTTTCTTCTGTTATGGAACTTTACCCATAACAACTTGATAAACAAAATAATGCTTTTTAGCAAGAAACATACATTGCACATTAATAATTATGCTACCAAAATTAGTGTGTGCTGTAAATTGCCTCCAACATTGTTTTTTTTTTTTTTTTTTTTAATCAATAGTTTTTATTAGATTTTCACAGAATATACATTGTACAATTGAACATTGTACGTCGTGCAACGACGTTTGAGTGGACAATGCAATAAAATAACTCCATTCTGAGTTGAGTACAACTTTGTCCATACACAATAATCTATTGTAATAAGTACATTATAACCAGTATCTCTAACATTTGTAATGTTTTGTAGTTGTGGCTGCTCCACTTCACTAGTGTGACACCCCATGTGGGATCTCTAGAGCCACAGAAGCGAAGTGGACCATCTAATCTTGTAATATTCCAAAAATGGGAGTTATTTTGAAAGGTTACCAAATGAACATATGCATATAAGATTGCACTATTCTTGGTATTGCTCGGTCAAGAGGAAGGGATGTACTGCAGTAAATTTAGTTGTGAGATGCGCAGTGTCTAGTCCAGTTAGTCCATGGTTGCCAGCTGGATTGTACTTTTGTATAATGATTTGTGCCAGTAGCAGATGCATGCTCATAGCTGTAATGTAGTGATACCAAGTCGACGACTTGGGTTAGAGTTAAAGTTGTGGCGGACTTCCAGTGTCTAGCTATATTAAGTCTAGCTGCCATCAGGACGTGGGTGGTCACTATTCTAAGAGGGTGAGGAAAGTCTTCGATAGTAAGGTTCAGGATCGCAAGTGCTGGGGAGGGGGGAATTTTGATGTGAGCGATGTGCGAGACTAGTTGGAAAATACTATCCCAGTACGTTTTAAGAAGATGGCATGTCCAGAAAACATGAAGTAGATCACTTGGGGATGAGTTACATCTCCAGCATGTGTTGGGAATTTGGGGATTAATGGACGTGATTCTGGCTGGGGTCATATACCAACGCAGAGAAATTTTTTGCACCAATTCCCAAAGGGCCGCGCATTTTGTGGCTTTGTATATTGACTTAAAGGCTTGATGCCATTGATTGTCTGTGAATTCGTGGTTCAGATCCATTTCCCATTTCCTATGTGGTTTTAGTTTGGTGAAGGTATGTTTTTGGTGGAGGGAGTTGTAGAAGTATGAGATTCCTCTGAGATTTGTGTCAGGGTTAATGAGATAGTCCCAAGTCTTGGGGTGGATGATGTATAGAGGAAGGGGGACAGTTTTGAGGCAGTGTTGTATACGAAGGTAAGTGAAATGTTCAGATGTGGGTAGTGTATATTCAGATTGCAATTGTGAAAATGGTTTGAGGGAGTTGTCTTGTAGTAACTGTTGTAGGGACCCTATGCCTTTATGTGTCCATGAGGTTACTGAAAGTTCAGGCGTTATATGTTTCAAGGTGGCTAGAGGGATATGTGTTTGTGGTTCATGGGGAGTGTGGTTCATTAAGGTGGACACTTTTCTCCAGGCTTGCGCTGATGCTTTAATAGTTGGAGATAGGGACTTTGGGATCGGTGAGCCCAGTGGGATGCTCAATAACCAGGTTTTCAGGTCCGATCTTGCTATGGAGGAGCATTCAATTTGTCCCCGTAGCGTGGTTGGAGATGGTTGGAACCAGCAGGGTAATTGGGCCATAATAGCTGCTAGATGATAATCTTCAAAATCTATAGAGCTCGTGCCACCCACTTGTTTGTGTTTAACCCGTTGTTGATGTGCACACCTGGGACGTTTACCATTCCACAGGAGTTTGTTATACGTTGTACGTAGGGATCTAAAAAACGTGGCGGGTAGTGGAATGGGTAGGGTTCTGAAATAATAAAGTATTTGGGGGAGGCATATCATTTTAAAGGCCGCAAGTTTGCCTGTCCAAGAAAGTTCATGTTTTGCTATTTGTTGTGTTGTGTGCTGTATGGTCTGGAGTAGTGGAAGGAAATTACTTGAATAGAGGTTTTTAGTGTTTCTTGGGAGTTTAATGCCCAGGTAAGATATGTCAGCGTCAGCCCATGCAAAAGGATACTGCAGTTGTAAAAGGTTTTTTATGGTGGCGTTTATGTTTATGTCTAGGATGAAGGATTTGGATGTATTCACCTTGTAATAGGAGATCGAACTAAACCATTGGAGCATATTTTGTACTTCAGCCAGGGAAACAGTCGGATTGGATAGGATAAGAATGATGTCATCCGCAAATAAGCTGATCTTATGGTGTGTGGTTCCAATTTGTAAGCCAGAGATGTTGGGATGAGAACGGATACTTTCTGCTAGGGGCTCCATGAGCATATTGAATATGAGGGTAGATAGAGGGCAGCCTTGGCGGGTGCCATTGGTTATGGGAAATGGGCAGGAAAGCATGCCCTCTGTGTAAACTTGAGCTTCTGGGTTGGAGTATAGTGCCATAATGGCTCCAAGAATCTGACCCTGGAACCCAAACTTTTGGAGGACCTTTTCAAGGTAGGTCCAATGTACCCTATCGAACGCCTTCTCTGCATCCAAGGAGAGGAGCAGAGAAGGCGTTCCGGTGGATTCAGCGTGGTGGATTAGGTTTATCATCCTTCTGGTGGCATCAGAGGATTGTCTGCCTTTTGTGAACCCTGTCTGGTCATGGTGTATAATAGTGGGCATAATTTTGATCAATCTTGTTGCTATGGTTTTAGCGTAAATTTTAAGGTCGAGATTAAGCAAAGATATTGGCCGGAAATTTTGAGGTACATTTGACTGTTTCCCTGGTTTCGGTAATGTTATCACTAAAGCATTCAAGTATTCTTTAGAGAAAGCAGAAGAGGAGGCAGCGTGGTTATATAGTTCTGTTAGGTATGGGGTCAAATGGGATGAAAATTGCTTATAATATTCCCCAGTTAGGCCGTCAGGGCCTGGGGCTTTGCCGCTAGGTAGCGAGGCAATTGTCGTTTTTATTTCTTTTTCTGTGAAGGGGGCATTTAAGGCCGTCAGTTGGTCTGTTGTCAGTGTGGGTAGTTTGACTTTCCTGAGAAATTGGTCAATATCGTCTGGGGTAGGTTGGTGTGTGAGAGGGTCTTGTTTTAGATTATATAAGTCTCCATAATAGACACTGAAGGCATTGGCTATGTCTTGGGGGTTACTCAGTGGGGCTTTGGTGTGAGGGTGGAAAAGTTGAGAAATTTTGGCTTTGGTGCGCCTGCCTTTCAATCTTTGTGCTAGTTTCTTCCCCGCTTTGTTAGAGGTAGAGTACGATGTCGCCTTAAATTTTTTCTGAAGGAATTCGTAAGAGTGAAGGAGTAGTGTTCTAAGTTCCTGTCTGAGGGACAAGAGGTGATTTGTCTGGTGGTCTCGGGGGTCAGATTTGTGTTTCAATTCTAGGGCTGCTATTTGAGTTGTTAAGTCGTCTATACGTTGCGTCCTCTTTTTCTTGTGGTGAGAGCTTAATTTAATTAACATTCCTCTCATGTACGCTTTGTGCATACTCCACACCACGGCAGGGTGGGGCACCAAGCCTTTGTTTAGTGAGAAAAAAATCGGTTATTTGTTCTGCAATAGTTGGCGCATATTGGTTGTGTTGAATGCTATGGTTGTTTACTCGCCAAATAAATGTATTTTGTTGTAAGTTAGAGTCTTGGATCGTGATAGAGATTGGGGCATGGTCCGACCATGTCGTGGTGTGGATTGTGGAGGTAGATATTTTTTGTAGAATAAACTTGTCGGTTAGGAACAGGTCTATTCTTGAATATGAGCGGTGCCTGGAGGAAAAAAAAGTGTAGTCCCGTTCGGAGCCATGATGACAGCGCCAAACATCGTAGAGGTCTTGGGAGGAGATCAATTTTTTCCAGAGGTGAGTCTCTTCGGGTTGCTCTCGATGTAGAGTCGATGGATAATTCAGAGACGAGATTGAAGTCTCCACAGAGTATTAGGTGTCCTTTTTGAATGTGTTTGGCTTTACGTAGGACTCTGTGAAGGAATTTCGTTTGGCAAGAATTTGGGGCATAGACGTTGATTATGGTGTAGGTCACTTTGTTGACTTTGCATGCAAGTATGATGAAACGACCTTCGGGATCTGTTTCGATATCTAGAAGTTGGAAGTCCAGTGAGTCTCTGATTGCAATCATGACCCCTCTGGTTTTAGTTGAATGGGTGGCGTGGAATAGATGAGGAAAATGGTTGTTCTTGCATAGGGATGTATCATTGGTAAGCAGGTGTGTTTCCTGGACGCAAAGGATGTCACTGTGAAGATCTGTAACGGACCTCCACAGTGAGTGTCTCTTGGCAGGATGATTGAGGCCGTTGGCATTTAATGATAGTATAGTGAATGGCATTTTGCGGTTGTGGGGATGGTGGGTGTTGAGTGCAACACTTACGGTTCGCTGCTGGAGGGTGAGTCTGGTGGTAGATGGGGGTCAGCTACGTTGATCTGGAAGTGGAAGTCCGATTGCAGATGTGTTGAGGTACCAGTAGTGGGTTGATGTTGCTTCTGGCTGTTGGTGGGTCTTGGAGTTAGAGCGCAGTGGTGTGCTGGTGACAATCCAAGGGTCTGAAATAGAAGAGGACTGGAGTGCTGCGGATAGAGCAATATGTCAGTAACCAATAGAGAAATGCATTAACAGATCACTGGTATAAAATGCGGAAACTAGTGGAAAATGAACTTGGAGTTTGATTCGCTGTTGATTGATATGATATTGTTATTGCTGTATATTTCAACTAAAGCGAAGATTAGAGGGGGTGTTTGACACCGTTGAATCCTCTACGTGGGGGTAAACAGAGTCAGTATCACCGGAGGTAGAGAACTAGGGTAACAGGTTGTCAGGGCTCAGGGGAACTATGGAAGGAGTTGTCGGCCATTGTAGCGGAGAAGCGAGCATCCTCAGGTGAGGTGGTGAGTTTGTTGTCTACGAGGTGGTATAACACCGTTGGTTTGTGGGGCAGAGACTGCCATGTCAGGGATTATGCTCCAGGAGTGGAGGCGCTTAAGGCCTTTGTCCAGGTCTCCTATTGCGTGTGTCTGACCATTGTGGACAACAAGGATGGTAGCTGGGTGGCGCCATTTGTATGGTACCTTATGGTTCTGCAGACCTTTGGTTATCGGGTTTAGTTGACGTCGCAGTTGGAGGGTGTACTTGGACAGGTCAGGGAAAAGTTGTATCCTAGTATAGGGGGCAGGTAGTGGTGATTTAGCTCTAAGGCCCATAAGGAGTTTTTCTTTGGTTTGATAAAAGTGAACCCTCATCAGTACATCTCTAGGGACTGAGGCTGCCAGGTGGGACGGTTTGGCGATTCTGTGTATTCTGTCAATGATGGCATCTCGTAGGGAGGCTTCAGGTATCACTAGGTGTATCAATTCTTTCGCGTAGCGCGGTAGGTCCACGGGGAGTATGGACTCTGGGACTCCCCTCAGTTTAATGTTGTTCCTGCGTGACCTGTCTTCTAAATCCGCCATTTTGGCGCGCATCCATGCCTGTTCCTCCTTAACAGTTTAATAAGAATCAATCACTTCATTTACTGTGGAAGTGCAGGCCTGTATTCCCCTCTCAGCATTAGTCATTCTGTCATCTAGCTTGTGAATGTCAGTGGTGACTCTGTGAAACATGGATGAAAGATCATTCATGAGGGAGGACTGCAGGGATAGAAGCATGTCCTTCAGGGTTGTTTCCATGACTGGCTGCCCTGATGTGGGGAAGGAGGCCATGGAGGAGTGCAGGGCCTGGTCTATGGAGAAGGGGATGGGAGCCTGGGCCTCAATTTGCTGGCGCTGTGTGTGCAGCGGCGGTGTATCTAGCTTCATCCTAGCTTTTGCTGGGCTGCTGGGGAGAGGGTCACACTCTGGGGCTTGGTGCTTGTCAGGATTAGTACCTGTAGAGTGCTGTGTGTCCTGGATGTCATCCGGGAGGTCTGTGTACGGTTCGGGCGGCGCGGCCTGGTCGGCGCCATCTTGGGAATCCCAGCCCGCCGGCTTGTAAGCGAATTCCGTCAGTTTTTGGGGCTTGTGCTCCGTAAATCTTTTCCTGGATGGCTGCATCTTTGTCTCCTGAATGTCTGGAGCGAGGATGGGTGTGGATGGAGTCGTGGTGTGGGCCGATTGCGCTGGATTGTGTCCCCTGGCTGCTGAGCTATGCAATTAAGCGTCCATCTTCTTCTCCGGCTGGCCACGCCCCCCGCCTCCAACATTGTTTATTCTTGCTAGAGGCTGACATTTTGCTGAAGCCAAACGCCCCTGAGCAGCAGTAAATCTTTAGACTGTCAGCAGATCGGCCTCTACAAATTCAGCACAGAGCCTAAAAATAGAGAGCAACTGAGCATGTGCAAAGCAGGGGGAAACAGTGTATTACTGGATTTTAAACAGTATAGATCAGTGATCTCCAAACTGCGGCCCTTTGCTTGCTTTTATGCGGCCCTTGGGGCACTATTTCATCCACTGATACCACAAATGGGGTATAAATCCCCCCACTGACACCAATGAAGAAGGCACGATTCCTCCCAATGACACCAAATGACATCAATGATGGGGCACAATTCCTCCCACTTACACCAATAATGGGGTGCAATCACTCTGAATGAAACAAACATGGGGCATTATTTTTTTTCCCACTGACATCAGGACCTTTTCTACTACCGCTGTCATCCTGATCCTTGCTTCACATCTATGCATTTTATTGTGGGTTGTATAAAGAAAAAAATAATAATAAGCTTGCTGCATTTTTTGGATGTAGTTTCCAGCACATGGTTCTTCCACATGGATTAATGGTACTGCAGTAAAGAGCATCACAAATGCACTATAAACACAAGAAAAAGGCTGCGATTTGAGTGAGGCCTGAGGCACATTTACAGCGATTGCAAACCTTCATTTATTTATTTTTTAAAATAATAAACATGTCTGCTCTGTGCAATAGTTTTGCACAGAACAGCCCTGATTCTCCTTTTCTGGGGTCCCACACCAACGCTTCTGCTTTTCGGGAAGTGCCCCATTCCTATGTGGGCACCCGTGTGGGCTCGATCCTCAGCCGCTCTGCCTGTGTCTATAGACACAGAGATCGCGGCTGGGCACCGTCCTTGCCTACTCACCACAGGATTTGATCGACAATGGCTCCCACTGCTATCAACCTGCCCTATGAGGGGGGGAAAGAGCAGACAGAGTTGCTGCCCTCGGGCACAGCGCTGGATCGAGATCGGCCTCAGGTAAGTATAAGGGGGGGGGGGGTTGGGAATGCAATAGGGTAAAAAAACTTAAGCCCTTAGAACCACTGCAAATTAAGCAATGACAGCCACCATACTGCTATCCTCCTATTTAAAAGGGAAAGTATCATATTTTCCATGTTTTAGATACATGTGTAAAAAGATCATCTTGATGTAAGTAATCACATCAATCTTTTTGCAAATATTTCAAACATTTGGCTCCTCTGCATAGATTGCAATCCGTGGGGGGGCAGCCATATTTTCTTCATTCAGCCTATACTTCATGCCTTGCAATGCTATACATATGATATGCTTTACTTTTCGTACAACGGCAGTCTATTCGTTAGCTAAAAGTTTATTCTGTTTGGCCAATATCTTCTCTCCCCAGTTGGTCAGCAAGGGGGGGGGGGGTGAGGCAGAGTTAAAATAAAGTGTTTGTAAACCTTAAAATAAAAAAAAAAAAATCATGGATCTGTCTCTTTAATGTATTGCTATTTGTTTAATGCTAACATTATATGAATTCTGCTAGCAGTTCTTCTTGATTACCTGGTTTATCCTGCCGGTTCCTGTCATCTTGTTAACAAACTAGCATGGAAGCCGATCCATGGTGGTCAGTTTACGTCCTTTGTCATGCATTTAGATATAAGCTGTATGCTTGCACAGCGTGCTTGTATCTTCTGTGGTCTGGTTAAAGCCACGCCCCCCCCGACCATCCCTCCTCCAATGATTGCCAGCGACATCCCTGGACTTTGCTGGGTAAAGGCGGAAGTGGCACAATTCTGCCGGGGCTGATTGCGTTTCATTGCCTTGGAAACGCTGATACCCGGTGGCATTACATCATTTCTTGCAATGAAATCTGGCCCGGCTCTGTAACCTCCACACCTGTGAATTGCAGATCTGTGAAGAGCGGTCACGTGATCTGCATATCAATGGCATAAAAAAGAGCTACGGGCAAGTTTTTTTTTTTTTTTTCTAAATGCAAGCCAATGTTTTTATAATGTATGATAGCATCTCTTCAAAAATGATTTTCTGGGTAATTAACTTTAATTAAACACTAATCTCTTTCCTCCTGTAAGCACATGTGCATGTAGTGTGACCTGATTAGCACCTTCTCCCTTTCCCAGTCTGAGTGTTGCTGTACACAGGATGTCAACAAGCTGATAAGTCAGGCCGAGAATATTTTTGAAGGAATAGACAACCGCATTAATGGTCAAGGGGAGGAGGGGCTGGTGAATCATTGAAAGCATTCTTCAGGACTGTCAAGGTGTGAATACTTTTGAAAGGCCCGTATTACCATCCAAAAATGAACGGTTCTAGGCACAGTATCCCCCGAAGAAGCCCCGTCTCAAGAAACATACCTTCCTGGTAATATGGCTGGGAGGCCATAATGCACTGCTGCCACAATCCCAGGCTGCCATTACAATGATAGAGCGCATCTGTGTATGTCTTCTCGTCTGCCCTCTCCAGCTCGCCAAGGAATTTATTGGCAGCCGTCTCGCTGACATTGGCCAGGACTGGAGAGGTGAAGTAGTGGTACCAGGAGACCGTGCCCACTGCAGCTGACAGGTAGATGACAGACAGGAGGGACAAGACACTCCCAATCACCAGCGCGGTGGCAAATCGGTTATCCATGGTGTTTGGTTAATCGGTTTCTCTTTTCTCAGCATACGGAGGGAGCATCTGGCAAAGGAAAAGCAGACAAGAGGTTAGGAATTGCAATATTTCAACTACGTAATGGCACAAACAGATGAACAGGACAAAGAAACATTAATATTAAAGTGTAAGTAAACCCTAAATCGATCTTTCAGTATGTCTGGCGTCATGTCTTTCTGTATACAGTTTTCCAAGGCAAATAATTTTTCTAACCTACCGATCCTGCCAATGACAACTCCTATGTACTTTTGCAGGATGCCAACTGCTTCATAATGAAGCCTTATCAGCCTCCCGTGCAAGTTTATTCAGTTCTCATTGAGCAGCTTCTCCGATCGATATCATAGGCAGCTCAACAGTCAACAGAACGATCTTGTTCAGCAAGCTGACTATGATGATAACTGCGAAGCAGCTGTAATAGGGCGTACACACGGTCGGACATTGATCGGACATTCCGACAACAAAATCCATGGATTTTTTCCGACGGATGTTGGCTCAAACTTGTCTTGCATACACACGGTCACACAAAGTTGTCGGAAAATCCGATCGTTCTGAACGCGGTGACGTAAAACACGTACGTCGGGACTATAAACGGGGCAGTGGCCAATAGCTTTCATCTCTTTATTTATTCTGAGCATGCGTGGCACTTTGTCCGTCGGATTTGTGTACACACGATCGGAATTTCCGACAACGGATTTTGTTGTCGGAAAATTTTATCTCCTGCTCTCCAACTTTGTGTGTCGGAAAATCCGATGGAAAATGTTCGATGGAGCCCACACACGGTCGGAATTTCTGACAACACGCTCCGATCGGACAGTTTCCATCGGAAAATCCGACCGTGTGTACGGGGCATTAGTCTGCAACAGAAAGTGCCGTTACTGGCAGGAAATGTTACAACAGATTAAAACAGATTTGCTTCAGAAAACTGTATACAGTGAGACATCACACCAGACATACTAAAAAATACATTTTGAGTTTACTTACACTTTATAAAAAGTTCTAGCGTTGGAGGGGTTACGTTTTTATTGCCAAGGACATTCCTCTCATCTCTTGTGTTGGTAACCATTGGCACTGGAACAGGAATGGAAGGAAATGTTTTCTTTTCGGGCGGGTATCCGATACCAAAGCATGCCCACAGGGACAAACCTTACAGCAGGGATATGCAATTAGCGGACCTCCAGCTGTTACTGAACTACAAGTCCCATGAGGCATAGCAGGACTCTGACAGCCACAAGCATGACACCCAGAGGCATGATGGGACTTGTAGTTTTGCAACAGCTGGAGGTCCGCTAATTGCATATCCCTGCCTTACAGGTTCCCGACAACACAGAAGGGAGATTCTCTGTTTAGGAACGATCCCACCATCACAGCAGATCACGACATTCCACTTGGTCCAATGCTTCTGTTTATGTAGAGGGATGGGGCCAGCGGTGCTGGCAGAGGCTGCTGACATTGGCTATTTCATGAGTGCTTTCATGTACTACCTCTATATAGTGACTAGATGTGTCTGCGGGAGGCCTCCAACTTTACAAAACCCAAACTGAATGACTATGCAAGGCAAAAGAACAGGTTCCCTATAAGAGGCCGTAAGCAGTTTATACTTACCTTCCACTTGTTCCTCTGTCCTGATTTGGGTTGTCACCTCATCCCTTTAAACCCGAACACATATGACGTACACGGGTTCTGAGGCTAATTTAATGCAGATAATGCACCAAGTGAGTTTAAAGCGGAGTTCCACACAAAAATGGAACTTCTGCTTTTCAGGTCCCCCCCCCCCCTCCGGTGTCACATTTGGAACCTTTCAGGGGGGGAGGGGGGAGCATATCCCTGTCTAATACAGGTATTTTGCTCCCAGTTCCGGGCATAGATACAGTGAGTTTAATTACCACCTTAATCAGCCACAGAACCTGTGTAATATATATGACTTCGGGTTTAAAGCAATGAGGTGGCAACTCTACTCGGAATCAATGTTCACCTAACACGAAATTAGCAGAAGGGGCCCAAAGGGTGGCGCTCAAGAGCTGAAAATCCTCGTAGTACATCACTCGTGTTTGTTGCCTGACAATTGTGTACCGTTAGTATGCAAGACAAGATCCTGGCACACGCCCTTAAGACAGAAATCAGACGCTCGGTTGGCCAACAATCGGATCGTGTGTACGAGGCTTAAAGGGGTTGTAAAGGTGTGTGTTTTTTCACTCACCTTACTGCATCCTATGCATTAGGGTTAAAAAACACCTGTCAGTGACAGGCCCTCAGCCCCCCCCCCCCGGTTTTACTTGCCTGAACCCTCGAACTTGTCCCACAGGCCGTCTTTTTTTGCTAGGGGGTTCTCGGCTATTGATTGGATAGATTGATAGCAGTGCAGCTATTGGCTCCCACTGCTGTCAATCAAATCCAATGACGCGGCCACCGGTGGGCGGGGCTGAGTCATGGACTGAATGCTGGACTCGGGAGTGCGCCCACAAGGTAACCCCCCCGGGAGAGCGCTGATGAGGGGAGGAGCCAAGAGAGCTGCCGAGGGACCCCAGAAGAGGATGATCGGGGCCACTCTGTGCAAAACTATGCACAGTGGAGACAAGTATGACAGGTTTGTTATTAAAAAAAAAAAAAAAAAAAAAAAACCCTGATGCCCCGTACACACGGTCGGATTTTCTGATGGAAAACGTGCGATTGGAGCTTGTTGTCGGAAATTCCGACCGCGTGTAGGGTCCTTCGGACATTTTCCATCAGAATTTCCGTCACACAAAATTTGAGATCTGGATCTCAAATTTTCCGACAACAAAATCCGTTGTCGTAAATTCCGATCGTGTGTACACAATTCCCACGCACGCTTAGAATCAAGCAGAAGAGCCGCACTGGCTATTGAACTTCATTTTTCTCGGCTCGGTCATACGTGTTGTACGTCACTTCGTTTGCGACGGTCGGAATTTCCAAAAAGATTTGTGTGACCGTGTGTATGCAAGACAAGTTTGAGCCAACATCTGTCGGAAAAAAATCCATGGATTTTGTTGTCGGAAAATCCTATCGTGTGTACGGGGCATTAGTGTCACTTTAACCACTTCCCTACCGCTGTATAGTCATATGACGCCCGCAGGAACCCTTCGACCCTCCGGGCGGGCGTCATATGACGTCCTGGGATTCCCTGCATTGTAGAGAGTGCACGCCCGCCGCATCACTTGGGACCTGATGCACGTGCCTGGCAGCCACGATGTCCGCCGGCACCCGCGATTGCCCGTTAACTGAGCAGGACCGTGGATCTGTGTGTTTAAACACACAGATCCACATCCTGTCAGGTGAGAGACCGATCCGTGTGTTCCCATTACAGAGGAACACCGATCAGTCTCCTCCCCTTGTGAATCCCCTCCCCCTATAGTTAGAATCACTCCCTAGGACACACAGTTAACCCTTTGATCACCCCCTAGTGTTAACCTCTTCCCTGACAGTCACATTTATACAGTAATCAATGCATTTTATAGCACTGATCGCTGTATAAATATCACTGGTCCCAATATAGTGTCAAAAGTGTCCGCCGCAATATTGCAGTCACGATAAAAAAAAAATCGCAGATCACCGCCATTACTAGTAAAAAAAATAACTAAATAATAAAAATGCCATAAATCTATCCCCTATTTTGTAGACGCTATAACTTCTGCGCAATCCAATCAATATCTGCTTATTGCAAATTTTTTTTTTACCAAAAATATGTAGAATACGTATCGGCCTAAACTGAGGGAAAAAAATTGTCTTTTTTTTTTTTTTTAAATTGGGATATTTATTATAGCAAAAAGTAATAAATATTGTGTTTTTCTTTTTCAAAATTGTTGCTCTTTTTTTGTTTATAGCGCAAAAAATAAAAACCGCAGGAGGTGATCAAATACCACTAAAAGAAAGCTCTATTTGCGGGGGGGGGGGGGGGGGTGATAAAAAATTAATTTGGGTACAACGTCGCATGACCGCGCAATTCTCATTCAAAGTGTGACAGCGCTGAAAGCTGAAAATTGGCCTGGGCAGGAAGGGGGTGAAAATGCCCGGTATGGAAGCGGTTAAGAAAGCTCATAGGTTTACTTTCCAGAGGCAGCCTGTATTTATTATGTCAGACGCGCGGGGGGGGGCTGGGTGGGTAGAGTTGCCACCTCATCCCTTTAAACCCGAACACATATTAATTACACAGGTTCTGAGGCTAATTTAATGCAGATAAGGCATCAAGTGAGTTTAATTACCACCTTAATCAGCCACAGAACCTGTGTAATTATTATGTGTTCGGGTTTAAAGCAATGAGGTGGCAACTCTACTCGGAATCAATGTTCACCAAACACGAAATTAGCAGGAGGGGCCCAAGGGGTGGCGCTCAAGAGCTGAAATTCCCCGTAGTACGTCACTATGTTCGTGTTTGTTGCCCGACAATTGTGTACCGTTAGCATGTAAGACAAGATCCTGGCACACGCCCTTAAGACAAAAATCAGACGCTCGGTTGGCCAACAATCGGATCATGTGTGGGGGGGGGGTTGTCAGTGCCGCCAGGGGGGGGGGCTGGTTGTTTGCCGCCAACCCCCAAACAACCCACCAGCCACCACTGATGGTAGGACACGATGTAGACGTGTTCTCCCGTAAACCGTTGTCACCCTGGGGTCATTCCTCTCTGGAGGGGACACCACGCCTTCCTCTGCCATCAAACGGGTAAGGCTCCAATCACATACATGTGTTCTGGGAACATACGTAGAGACGCGCTCGTTCCTACTACACGCAAAAAAAATCTGCTACAAAACCACGTTGTGGTTGCAGTGTTATAAATGAACGGCGCCCCAAACGCGGCTAGCGGAAGGCGTTTTTTTTTTTTTTTTATAACGCCCCAAAAAAAAGAAGAAAAAGGTGCAAAGCTAACGGCCCAAAACATTGGGAAAGTTTCTTTGGCGTGTTTGTTGTGTGAACGGTCTGCTATGCCGCGTTTGTTCCTCTGCGCAAAAAACGTGCATCAGCGCGACACATGGGGCCTACGGGGGCAGAGATGGGTGTCCTCTCAGATATAAGGTGGAGAAGACATTTCCAACCTCCTCAGAAGACATGCCACCATTCTTCATAGGACCTGAGTGTCCACTCATGGACAAGTCACTGGTGACAGGTTCTCTTCAGCATTCTCCAGCACATGTCCTGGTCCTCTCACTTCTTTCACAAAACAAAGAAGCTATACAAGCCTAACATACACCGTTCCATAATTAGCGAACAATAGCCTCACCCTCTCCATCGACTTCCATCAGCTGTTTCTTCCTGGGTCACGGCGCGCAATGCTCTCTGGGAGATGTAGTCTCTTCGTCTGTATGTGTCTGCTGCGCCCTACTGGTGAGATGTGATATCGCAGCCTGTTTCTCAATTGAGACAGAATCGGTTTAGAGGTGACACTCGTGCAATGAGCGCTGCTGCCACCAGGTGGTCGGAAATGGAATTGCAGCAGTGGTGATTCTCATAGTGAGAGGAGGAGACACTCCTAGATGGGGATAGAACATTCTCAAGCTGGGTTCCATAAACCTAGGGTTCCTCAGAGGTGGCTTGGATAAAAAAAGAGGTAACTCCTGTATGGGACTTTAAAAGACCACCACTTCTCAAGTAAAAAAAAAATATCTTTATTAGAAAATAAATCTAGACAATGGTCTTGGATAAAAAGACGTATAACGTCTACAGTGTGTAGACGTTATACGTCTTTTTATCCAAGATCATTGTCGAGATCTATTTTCTAATAAAGATATATTTTTTTACTTGAGAGGTGGTGGTCTTTTAAAGTCCCATACAGGGGGTACCTCTTTTTGTCCTATTGTACCAGGGATGGGACCACCACACTCCACATCTGACATGGTGGAGGTCTTCCTTTCTTTCTCAGAGGTAGCTTGGGGGTTCCTTGAGCTGTGGTTGATTCACCTCACATTTTGATGGTGTTTTGTCAGGTCCAACTCCACCAGCTTTCCGCCAACGCGCTTTTTATTTGTATTGTAAGAAGTGCATTCTTCCTACTCACCACCAATGTATGGGGCATATTTTAACCACTTGCCACCCAGGCCAATTCTGACATTTCTCTCCTACATGTAAAAATCGTAATTTTTTTGCTAGAAAATTACATAGAACCCCCAAACATTATATATGTTTTTTTTTAGCAAAGACCTTAGAGAATACAATGGCGGTCATTGCAACTTTTAATCTTGCACAGTATTTGAGCAGCAATTTTTCAAACGCATTTTTTTTTTTGGAAAAAAAACAGTTTCGTGCTTTAAAAAAAAAAAAAACAGAACAGTAAATTTAGCCCAAATTTTGTTGCATAATGTGAAAGATGAAGTTACGCCGAGTAAATAGATACCTAACATGTCACACTTCAAAATTGCACACGCTCGTGGAATGGCGCCAAACTTCGGTACTTAAAAATCCCCATAGGCGACGCTTTAAAATGTCTTACTGGTTACATATTTTGAGTTACAGAGGAGGTCTAGGGCTAGAATTATTTCTCTCGCTCTAACGTTCGCTGCGATACCTCACATGTGTGGTTTGAACACCGTTTTCATATGTGGGTGGGACTTACGTATGCGTTCGCTTCTGCATGTGAGCACAGGGGCACTTTAAAAAAAAAATTTTTTTATTGTTAATTTTACTTAAAATTTTTTAGTTTGACACTTTAATTAAAAAAAAAATTGATCACTTTTATCCCTATTACAAGGAATGAAACATCCCATTGTAATAGGAATATGGCATGACAGGTCCTCTTTACAGTGAGATATGGGGTCAATAAGATACCGCATCTCACCTCTAGGCTGGGAAGCCTGAAATAAATAAAAAAATGCAGAGGCCGGGCGTGACGTCATAACAGTGTCTGGCCTCTAACAATCATAGAGACTCCGACGACCATCTGGTCCGCTGGAAATCTCTATGGTAAACATCCGGGGCCGGCAGATCTGTTCTCCGACTCACCGATCGCAGCGATTGATTGTTCTTACGGTGTAGGTAATCACCGGCTGAAAAAGCCAATATCTGAATGATGCATGTAGCTGCACCCATCATTCAGATATTCCCACTCAAAGCCCAGGACATCATATGACAGGCCGGCCAGCCGTCGGTAAGTGGTTAAATTGACCCACGATGAATTGGTTTTAGTAAGGATTCTTTGACACTCACAGTAGAGTGTGGTGCCCTTTGAAGAGCCATCCACATGATCGCTTTTCAAATGCAGCAAGAGGGCATTTTATCGCCTCCCCACTGCCTAAATTAATCCCTATAGTGCTGCAGTACCATGCCACAATCATCTGCATTATACGTAGTTGCAACACAGCCCCATTGAACTTAATGGGCAAGTCTGAAAAAGCAGAGCCTCTTAGTTAGAGGAAATCCCTGCAAAATAATGGAATACACTGGGGTCCCCATTGGAAGATTTCCATTTTATTACTTTTCTGGGGACAACCCAATATTTGGGTTTTTCTTTTATTCTCACTTTCAATGATAATGGTAAACAAGAAAAGACAAATAGAGAGGTTGAATCTCTCTAACGGGGACACAGACAGCAATGAAAACCTCATAGGTGTTCTAATCCCACTCCACTCTATCCAAAACCAAAAAAAAAAAAAAATTTGCCTTTAGTTAGGCTGCTTTCACACTGAAAGCGCCGGCCGTTATTGCTAAAGGGCCACTCGTTTTAGCGGCGCTTTTTCGACCGCTAGCGGGGTGCTTATAAACTCCCGTTTTGCAGCGCTTTCAAAGCACTTTTAAAGCACTTTGAAAGCACTGCCCATTCATTCCAATGGGCAGGGTGTTTTGGGAGCGCTAAATACAGCGCTCTCAACCTGCCTCAAAGATGAACGTACCGCCCAGTGTAAAAAGGCACACTGGAATGAATAGGAGGTGGTTTTCAGAGGCTATTTCTAGTGCTAAAGCACCTAAAAACCGCCCCAGTGTGAAAGGGGGTCTTATATTTTCTGGCTGAATGGGTTAACACTACCTCCCTCTCCCACCAGGGGGAGCTGACAAGCAGAAGCTGCTTAAAGAGGAGTTCCACCCTTATTTTACACTCCTCACCATCCAGCACGTGTACCCTTAAAATGAACTGGCATTTTTTTGGGGGGGGGATCACTTACTTTATTTCAGCTTTTATCTTTTTTCACTTCCTCCTTAGTGGCCGCGGCCCCGCATGTCATTTCCGGCTTTGCAATGTCTCCTGGGAGATGTGTGTCATCAATCCCAGGAGACAATAGGCAAACCTGACCTACAAGCTATTATGCTGCTCGCGCCGTACTGCGCATGTGTGAGATCGGCAGGTGCATGCTGGGTAGCCAAGCATGTACGGAATCCAGGAAGTAATACACTGCAGCTTCAGATGCCCACACAGGAGATGGCCGCAGCGTGCTGGGACTTCCTGAAGTAAGAAAACAACGCTGCGCATATACAAAACGGCCCTTAGTTCACAGCATAGCTTTAGTAGACTACACTGAGCGTCAGTATTACAGGGGTATTTTTATCTAAAAAGTAACATTTTGGCTGGAACACTGCTTTAAAGTGGTTGTAAACCGTTATACCACTTGTGCCTACCTGCACGGTTTTGGAGATACTTACCATATACACTTGCACCGACGTCATCAGCGCATGTGCACTGAAGAAATGGCTCGCTCGTGCTGTTTCTTCAGCAGCGAGCTCCCGCTGTATGGGGTTGAGTCCCCTTGTGATTGAGCCCTATATCTGCAGGCTCTGCACCTTTCTTTGTAGTACCACACAACGTTTGTGCCTTGCTGTTCCTCCTATCTTCACTACTAGTCTACCAGACTCACTCTGTTTTAGTACCCCTAGGATATGAGGAGATGCATTTGGTTTAATGCCACTGGCTTTGCCATATGAAGTTGGCCCTAAAATGATGCAGTCCTTGTTAGGCAAGATATCAATCCACCACTACTAATGAAAATCCTGGTGACTGCTAGTGGAACCCTTGTTAAAAAAAAAAAAAAAAAAGCTACAATTACTATTGCCATGAAATGCCCACAATGTTCCTGATAACCAGAAATAAGTATTTAGATCACACAAACAAGAGGTAGATTTTTCTCAAAATAATGAGATTTTTTTTTTACAATTGAAGATGCTAATCTTTTTCTTTCATACCCCACTTGAAGTCTTTGTAGACGAAACGTGTCTGGTTTGATGAGTCCTTTTCGTGCCATTGCACCTTTTTGAATTTCATGCTTTTGAGGTCACAGAGGAGATTTTTTACTTGATGCAATACATCTTGGAATCTATGCCTTTTTATGCTAAATAAACTGTAACCATACGGTTTTTCACTATGTGGAGGCTTTCTGTTGTTTTTTTATGGATGCTGTTAACCATAAACCTACAAAAGGGTTCTGTGGTGGAAGGAGGTCTTTTTTACTATCTGGGACATTGCCACCCTGATCCATATTCTCACATGCCGGGTCGGGTTTGCCTAGGGTGGCTCAGCTGAGGAGGAATTGCACCACTCGCTATAAAGAGCTTTGATATCACATGCCTGATTGATGCTACCTTCTGGTAAGTGTATTTAATCTTTTCCCATGGGTGGTGGATGCACACACGGCGGTGAGTCCTTTAGTCCTACACGCCTGAATTCCTTCCTATCAATATATACTAATGGATTAATGTTTTAATCACCAATGGGACTATACTACCAGTGTTGATTTACAATTTGTACAGTGCACTTTATTTAGAGACACTATCAATCAGATGATGGCGTTATGCCGCGTACACACGGCCGGACTTCCCGACAGACAAAGTCCGATGGGAGCTTTTGGTCGGACATTCCGACCGTGTGTATGCCCCATCGGACGTTTTCTGTCTGCATTTCCGACGGACTCAGATATAGAACATGTTCTAAATCTTTCCGTCGGAAATGCCGATGGGAAGTCCGCTCGTGTGTACGCGGCTTTAGAGTTTTTTGTATATGCTAATCACAATTTATTTTGTTTATCACGGTATGTTGATATGTCAATACTCAACATTTGATTCTTAGCGCTGCACTGTTTTCACTTTAATCTTTTTCTTTGATGGATAAAAAAAATTGAAAATATATTAGGTGCTTGTAATCCATCCGCCTGCACTGTGTTATCTAATAACATTGACAGTGTCTCTTGACATATATGTAATCGCAGTGGTTATAATCTATAAGTTTTATAGTTTGCGGCACACCTAGGAAGATGACACATCCTGTGTGTAATCAGGAAGAATGTGCTACAGCCTAAGGGTCTGATCAGAAAGTAGTGATCCAACATGCAGAGAACTGGGAGGGCCTGTCTGATTGGGCACTAGTTGAATGAATCATTTAGATGGGCCCTTAGGGGTTCCATTCACTTAGACGATTAGCACACCCTGCGGATTCTTCCATTGCGAATGACAGGTGTGTGCGAATAGCTGCACACAAAACAATGAAAGGCCACCGCTAGCCGCCGCTATTCGTGAGCAGCCATTACCTACAGTGATCATGGCTGGACACATTTTGTACGCAGCTATTCGCACACAACTGTCATTTCAGCCGCAGGAATCCGCAAATTCTTGCCACCAGAAATCACAGTGTGTGCTAATCACCCATGTAAATGTAACCTTAAATTACAGATTTAATAATACCTTTTTATGGATCTCACAGATCAAACTTTGACTGTGTGTGACCAGCTTCTGATATGTAATCTGTCACTATTGTACACAATAAAGCCGTACCATACATGGATCGAAATTTGGCCAGTTCTGGAGGACCGGACAAAATTTCAATCCATGTATGGGCTAGCTGGTTGTACACAAGTTGATCTATCGATCGACTTGTGTACAACCAGCCTGTTGTTTTTTTTCTGAACGATGAGTGCCGCAGACTCCCCGCTGGCAGAATACAAACCGCTGTGATTTGGTTTATTTACATTTTTTTCGTTTAATTCACCAGTTGAATGAAAAAAAAAAAAAAGAATTATGTATGGCCAGTCTAATGCCTGGTACACACGATGAGATTTTTTTTTGCATGCTAAACTCATATGGAAACTGAAGAGTTTATTAAAGTTACAAAAATTCTCGTACAACAGAATAAAAATGCTGAAGCGATGTAATGTGTTGTAATGTATTTGTATTGTATTTTGGAATGACAACTGTACTGATTAAACGAAAATTGTATGATCTGGTATCATATGAGAACATTTTTAGTGCTTTTTCACTCGGATAATATCAGATGAACTGTTGTGATTGGCTCTGGAAAGCTGTGTACTAACGATCAGATTATCGTACAATCGCTTCAAATGCGGTATCTTTTTGTATGATTTTTTAATCGTGTGTATGGGCCATAAGTGGTCACCTTAAGGCTGGGTTCACACTACTGTGAATTGGATGCAGGTGTAGCACGGTCCCCTAGAGGACTGCTGAGAATTACCTGCTCATTTGCACAGCCATGACCTGGTGAACCTTCCATCCCATCTGACACTCTGGGTTTAGACATCCTTGTATCACTGTATAGCAATAATCAAACAACTCAATGTATTTAGGTTCTAGGAATACTTTACTTGAACCAATAAAAGGGGAAGTTGTTTCAAAGAGGAGGTAATAAATCTGCTGAGTTTCAGGCACAGCGCCAACTCAGCAAAAGAATTCCCCCGAAATACACAAGACAATATTTCAGCAACAACAATATATACATACAGTATATGTACACTTCCTTTTAGATGTACTGTTACCCTCTAGTGCAGCCCTCAAAAATTCCACTTGCCTGCTCGCATTTTGCGAGTGGATTTTGAGGGCTGGCGAGGGTGGCCTGCCTGGGAGCAAGGGGGGGGGGGGGGCGAGCACTGCCAGCTGGCAGGTTGTATGGGAGTCCTTCTCCAAGCGCTTGTGGGGGGGAAGAGAGAGCCAGCTGGGTGATTTAGAGCATGAGGGACATCATTAGTGGTTTTCATTTCAATAGCCGAGTGTTCCCCGCACTCGCTGTCACACACAGCCCCGCCCCCTGGTTCCGGGGAATTTGATAGACAGATCACCCGTCCAATCCCGGGATGAGTGACGTGTATCAAAGCTCCCTGGCCAGGGGGCGGGGCTGTATGGGACACAGTAATTGGAATCAAAGCTGTTCCAGTGATGTCCCTTACGCTCTTATCCGGCCGGCAATGCTCTTCCTCTCCTCTGCTCCCCTACATGATAGACACAGGTAAGCTGCATGATTTACACGGGTAGGCAGCATGATGGACATAGTTGGCAGCATGATGGACACAGGTAGGTTGCATGATTTACACGGGTAGGCAGCATGATGGCCATAGTTTGCAGCATGATGGACACAGGTAGGTTGCATGATTTACACGGGTAGGCAGTATGATGGACACAGGTAGGCTGCATGGTTTACACAGGTATGCAGCATGATGGACACGGGTAGGCTGCATTGGTGGACACGGGTGAGACTGCATTGGTGGACACGGGTGAGACTGCATTGGTGGACACGGGTGAGGCTGCATTGGTGGACACGGGTGAGGCTGCATTGGTGGACACGGGTGAGGCTGCATTGGTGGACACGGGTGAGGCTGCATTGGTGGACACGGGTGAGGCTGCATTGGTGGACACGGGCGGGCTGCATTGGTGGACACGGGCGGGCTGCATTGGTGGACAAGGGCGGGCTGCATTGGTGGACATGGGCGGGCTGCATTGGTGGACACGGGTGAGGCTGCATTGGTGGACATGGGTGAGGCTGCACTGGTGGACACGGGTGAGGCTGCATTGGTGGACACGGGTGAGGCTGCATTGGTGGACACGGATGAGACTGCATTGATGGACGCAGATGAGGCTGCATTGGTGGACATGGGCGGGCTGTCTTGGTGGACAAGGACGGGCTGCATTGGTGGACAAGGGCGGGCTGCATTGGTGGACATGGATGAGACTGCATTGGTGGACACGGATGAGACTGCATTGGTGGACATGGATGAGACTGCATTGGTGGACACAGATGAGGCTGCATTGGTGAACACGAATGAGGCTGCATTGGTGGACAGGTGTGATAAAATGCAAACATGCTGCATTTTGTCGCAGTGCACTGGACAGGACTGCATGCCACTGTACAGCAGCGCAATACCGGAGGCGATGCGGAGATGTGTGAATCGGCTCCATTAAGAGCCGGTCACAATCTCCTGCTATGTGAATTGGATGTGGGGAAATCTGCATCCAATTCACAGTAGTGTGAACCCAGCCTAAAGCGGAGTTCCAGCCTCAAAAAAAAGTAAAAGTCAGCAGCTACAGGTACAGTCCATCTGAGTACCTGTCCCAGTCCATCCAAGTACCTGTCACAGTTCATCTGAGTACGCGAGTACCTGAGCACCTGTCACAGCCCATCTGAGTACCTGAGTATCTGTCACAGTCCATCTGAATACCTGTCACAGTTCATCTGAGTGCCTTAGTACCTGTCACAGCCCATCTGAGTACCTGTCACGGCCTTTCAGAGTACCTGTCACCAGCCCATCAGACTACCCGAGTACCAGTCACCAGCCCATCAGAGTACCCGAGTACCTATCTGTAGCCCAACAGAGTAACCGAGTACCTGTCATCAGCCCATCAGAGTACCCGAGTACCTGTCACCAGCCATCAGAGTACTCGAGTACCTGTCACCAGCCATCAGAGTACTCGAGTACCTATCTGCAGCTCATCAGAGTACCCGAGTACCTACCTGCAGCCCATGCCTCATATACGTTGGGGTGTTTGCTTTCCAAAATGGGGTCATTTTGTGGGTAATTCCACTGTCCTGGTGCTCAAGGACCTTCAAAAGTGTGATGGGTAGGAATGAAATGAGATGTATAATTTATGCTCCTAGCACGCCTGAAGGTACTACTTCAATGTTGGGCCTCTGTATGTGGACTGGCTGTGTAAAAGTCTCACACATGTGGTATCGCCATACTCAGGATGAGTAGCAGAATGTGTTTTGGGGTGTAATTTTTGCTATATACATGCTATGAGTTAGAAATATCTTATATATTGACAACTTTGTGTAAAAAAAAAAAAAAATAGGTTTTAATTTTCTTTCCACGTTTTCTGAAGACTTGTGTAAAAAAAAATTAACTGTTCAAAAGACTCATAATGCTTCAGAGAATATACATTGGGGTGTTTGTTTTCCAAAATAGGGTCATTTTGTGGGTAATTCCATTGTCCTGGTGCTCCAGGGCCTTTAAAAGTGTAATAGGTCCTTAGGAAATTAGAGTTGTATTTAATACTCCTAGAATGCCTGACGGTGCTCCCTGCATGTTGGTCCTCTGTATGTGGCCAGGCTGTGTAAAAGTCTCACACATATGGTATCGCCATACTCAGGAGGAGCAGCAGAAAGTTTTTTTTTGGTGTGTAATTTTTTGCTATATACCGTATTTATCAGCGTATAACACGCGCCGGCGTATAACACACACCCCAAGTTTAGGATGGAATTTTAAGGAAAAAAACTATTTAAGGAAAAAAAAACTTACATTTAAATGCCCATCAATGCAGCCTTGCACAGCGTCCATTTGCAGCCTTGTCAGTGTCATTTGCAGCCTTGGTGTCATTTGCAGCCTTGCAGCCTTGGTGTCATTTGCAGCCTTGCAGCCTTGTCAGTGCCCATCTGCAGCTTTGTCAGTGTCCATTTGCAGCCTTGCCCAGGCTGCAGTTAAACTGCAATGACTTGTCAGTGTCACTGCAGTTTGAAAATGGCGCCGTCGGCACCGAGATACACAGAGCCGGTGTCTTGCGGCGGCTCTCGGACACTTTCGGCTCCTCTCGTAGTCCCGCCCGGGATGGGCGTAACTGTGAGCGGGGCCGAGCGCCGCCTATATATATATATATATATATATATATATATATATATATATATATATATATATATATATATATATATATATATATATATATAGCCGAGTGTACTCGGCTAGGTTCGGCTAGCCCCGCTCACAGTCACGCCCAGTCCCTGTGTCCATCATAGGGCGGGACTGGGCGTGACTGAGCGGAGCTAGCCGAACCTAGCCGAGTACACTCGGCTATCTATGTATATCGGCGGCCGGCGCTCGCTCCGCTCACAGTCAGCGGGGGATCGCAGAGGATCGACGTATAACATGCACCCGCGATTTTCCCCTGATTTTAAGGGGAAAAAAGTGTGTGTTATACGCCGATAAATACTGTACATGCTTTCTGTTAGAGATATCTTATAAACTGACCATTTTGTGTAAAGAAAAAAAGTTTTACATTTTCTTTCCACGTTTTCCGAAGACTTGTGGAAAAAATGAACCGTTCAAAAGACTCATTATGCCTCATAGAATAGACGTTGGGGTGTTTGCGTTGCAAAATGGGGCCATTTTGTGGGTTAATTCCATTGTCCTGGTGCTCCAGGGCCTTCAAAAATGTAATAGGTCATTAGGAAATTAGAGGTGTAATTTATGCTCCTAGAACCCCTGATGGTGCTCCCTGCATGTTGGACCTCTCTGTGTGGCAAGGCTGTGTAAAAGTTACACACATGTGGTATTCCCTTACTCTGGAGGAGTAGCAGAATGCGTTTTGGGGTGTAATTGGAAGTATGCATATGCTGTGTGTGAGAAATAACTTTTTATTATGACAATTTTATGGGAAAAAAAAAAAATCTTCATTTTCCCAAGAATCGTGGGAAAAAATTACAACTTCAAAAAACTCACCATGCCTCTTACTAAATACCTTTGACTGTCTACTTTTTAAAAAGGGGTCATTCCAGGGGGGGGGGGGGGGGGTATTTGTACTTTTCTGACATTTCAGGGCCTCAAGAAATAAGATAGGCCATCAGTACATCAGGTGTGATCAATTTTCAATGATTTGCACCATAGCTTGTAGACTCTATAACATCCACTAATTTGGCTTATTTTACCAAAGATGTAGCAGTATAAATTTTGGCCCAAACTTATGAACAAAAATTACTTATTTGCAAAATGTTATCATAGAAACTAAAAAAGTGGGTTTTTTTTCAAAGTTTTCGCTCTTTTTTCACTTATGTCGCAAAAAATAAAAAACCCAGCGGTGATTAAATACCACCAAAAGAAAGCTCTATTTTTATAAAAAAAAAAAAAAAAAAAAAAAATTTGTTTGCGTATAGTGTTGCATGACTGAGTAATTGGCATTCAACGTGTGAGAGTGCTGACAGCTGCAGCTGAAAATTGGTCTGGGCAGGAAGGGTGTGTAAGTGCCCTGTTTTGAAGTGGTTAAAAAAAATGTACAAACTTTTCAAAGGTTTACTTTAAATACATTTTTACTGTTATTTTGAAGTCCTGGAAACTATTGGTTTCTGTTCCTGTCTTTGGCCCCACTGGGGGGATTGTTTCTCACTTCCTGTCCCAGGTGGCAGAACTGAAAATTAGGATAAACCTCCCCAATCCAGGCCAAGGAATAAAAAAAAAAAAATCTCCATTCTATTAATGAGATTCTGTCATGGGAAAAGTATGCAAGCTGCCATGGCTGTCTACTCCTATCCTTTGAGAATGTTAGTTCCCTGGCTGCCATTCGGATGCTAAGGCTAAGTTCACCTTTTGGTGCTCGTTACCCCCATATTTAGGATATAACGTGTAGAATGCTCCAGACCTGCCCCCCCGATTCCCCCCCCCCACCCCCTTTGTGACAGCGGGCAGGAGATCCTCTCACCACACTCACTGTCACTGAAAACAGAACGGCTGTACAGGGCTCCGTCCACAGAGCTGCATCATTCATTCATAGAAATCTGTGAATGAGAAAATTACAAGTATCATCCACCCATCGCAGCAGATTGCCTTATATCTCCCAATGGACCTCAAGCATGCTGATCAGCATGCTCATAGTTCATCCACACTGCCTACAGCAGCGCTGTCAACAGAAAGGATGTACCGATGTATGGGCAACAGTGCTGTAGGCAGTGTCTGCAGGCTCCTTTGAAAAAAATAATAAATGCACATATTTTTTTTTTTTTTAAATCATTTTTATTTTGTTTTATAAAATGCACATATTTTTGAAGGAAAAATAAGTGCATTTATAATTTTTTTCAAAAAAGTGAAATCTTTGTATTCTGACAATTTTTTTCTGAAACTCATGGTCAGCTTACTAGTTCTGGGTCTGTGGCACATAAGAATTGAAGCCAGACACAGCCAAGCAACTAGCCTTTAACAAAAGGAGACAGCAATAGGTTATCCAGTATCCTTTTATCATGAAAGGGTAAGTTTTTAAAGCAGACCTTGAAAACAAAAATTTGCCAGCAGGTAGGGTCTTTTGGTAGACGTGCTTCGGGCCTGCTCCTCTTGCAGCCAAGGCAAGGGTAGAGGGCAGGCATGAGCCAAATGCCTAAAAAAAAGCTTGGGTTTAGATGAAGTCAATTACAAGTTGCCTGGGCAGGTTTTATGCAGGGTGGGGAGAGCATAAAACCACCATGGTGTCCACACTTTAAGAAGTTTTGTGTGAGAGTCATGTAGAAAACTAAAGGTGGCATCCATATTTTTAAACTACAAATCTCTATGGCCTGTGCGTGGCAGGAGGAGCCAGGAGGGCTTTACTGTATATTCTTTGCCCGAGGAAAATCCCACTCTTTTGGCACTGTGGACATTTGAGCAGACCGGCAATGGCGTCCCTAGGGGGGGCCCAGAGGGGGCCCTGACCCCCCCCAACATTATGCTGTGCCCCACCATGTGCCCCCCCAATAAAAAAAATAATAAAATTTTTTTTTTTTTTTTTTTTTTTACAAAAAATCAATGTCTAAGAGGGAGAGAGTCCCCAGTCAGCTCCTGCGGGTGATTCCTCCCCCCTCCCTCTGCTTGCTGACACTGCTCACACAACCACGGCCGCCCGATCTGCTCCTTCCCCTGCATCCTCATTGGTAGGGAGAAGAGCGAGTTGCAGGAAGGACTCCACCAGGACTCTCAGTTACTGAAAAAACAGACTGATTTCTCCCATCCTTAGGACAGGAGAACCAGAATGTAAATTCCAACTGATGCCAGACCAGAGCAGTCAATAGCAGGGGCAGAACAGCAAGAGGAGGCTGGAAAACCCCACAGTGGCAGAACACCAGGGCCCGGAGGGAAGACAACCTTTGCTACCCTGATAGTTCTCCCACTGCTTTGGATACTTATATTTTCTTGGTATGCTGGTGACATATATCTCTTGTTTTCTGCCACCCTGGGGGACCCCAATACAGTAGGAAGGGAGCTCACTGCAGAACATGTGAAAGGGCCGTTGTGGGGTCGTAGTAAAGGGCCCCAGTATACATTTATTTATCTATCTATCTACATTTTATAGTTTCCCCCCTACTTTTGTCCCTGTCCCCCCATGTGCCCCCGTAAATATGAAAGCTGGAGACGCCACTGCAGACCGGACCTATTGGAACAAACCAGCCGGGAGTAGACCTAAGCTTGGTTGGGAGTACTATTTGTGCCGTTCACAGACGGAGGCTGAAGTCGCTACATTCATCAGATCCACCATCTCATCCTTAGCTGAGAGAGCTGCATATCCTCCAGACCACCTGTCAAATGAGTCAGCAGCACTACCACCACCTCAGAACCTGCTAACAAGGGGGGTCCCCTTCCACCCCAAGACTTCGTCTTCTGAGAAGGTGGTGAGTGAGCCGCCAGCCCACCTACATTTAACAACTGACATACTGCTGAGAGCAGAACATCGATTACGTCTCCCATCGCCTTATAATCTGTCGATGTCTCTATTTCTTGACTTCATTTCATACATTGCCATCTCAAGGTACAGTACCATTACAGTTCACTCTGGAAGGAGCAAAGTTTGGAGAGGTGGGAGGCGAAAACAAAATCAAATGTGATGGCCATGACATCCAGACAGCACAAAGTTGTAGCACAGCGATAATCCTGCACAACACTCGGAAACAGGAGGGAATGTCCCCAGGTTTGACAGATTTGAACATGACACTTAGGAAAAACCCTATCGGCAGCAAACTAGAAGCTAAATGAGAGTCTAGCCTGCCTCAGATCGAACAGACGCTTTTTATTGATTGATCTGTGTACAATGTTATATCTAAAGGGCATATTGGACTTCAGAAGCAGTTGCATTAAAAGTTACTGCTACCTTGTATATTCCATATGGACTCTCTTCCAGCTGCTGAGGTTGCCGATTCATCACCTTACCACCTGCAGAAATAACCAATCACCCAGGTTTAGGAGAAATGCCGCCTGTGACTGAGGACTTGTGGAAATGGTCTTTCCTCTCTTCCTCTGGTAGAGGCCTTAACTAGGAACCTTTACTGAACCAATTTGAAGAAAAAAAACCTGAGTCCAAATCTGTCCTGATCCTTCTGCCATGGATGAACAATGCACAGAGTTTTCTCATGAAAACGGACATTTCAAAGTCACCTGTCCAAGTAAACCACTAGTCCATCTTAGGAGTGAGCAAGAGATGGTGGCTACGTTCCTATGTACAGTGAGACCACGGAGAACGTACCTAGCCACTCTTTAACAGGAGGTCAGCAGCAAAACATAGGAATTTGGACACGGCTGAGAGCAATAGAAGGGACATTTTTCAAGAGGAACTGCAAGTCTGCTCACATTGTAATAAAAACGTCTTTGCCATTCTGAAGCTTCCCTCCAACCACTTTGCATATTATTTTATATATGTGATTCTGTACCGAATATGCTGCAGAAATCTCCCTCCACTGAGTCTGGCTGCAATAATTTTAACTGTGGGCAGCTGAAGCTGCTGCCTATTCACTTCCTAGGTTTACACAGACACACATAGGCACACCTCCAGCTCTGCAGCTCTCATTGGCCCTCTTATGACTCATCACCCCTCCCTTCCTGGCAAACTCTCACAAGAGTGAGAGTGAGAGCTGTGCATGATGTCATAAACCTAGTTTTCTTCCAGACGAGAAACAGGAAGTGGGCTGTCTAAGGTATTTACTGGCAGAAAAAAAATGTTTTACTCACCAAAGTTAAAACAACAAGGGCAGAAGATTTAATAGATGGAAAGATGAAAAAAATGACTAAAGTTCCACTTTAAGTAAAGAATACATACTGAAAAATATATATATTTTCTAAACCAGAGTTTAGCCTCACTTTCAGGTTTTGGGTAACTGCCATGGCTTATTGCTGTATTTAAAGCTCATTAGAGAGAACAGTAAATGGGTGTTGAAGACTAAAGATTGGTGGTTAAAAATTTATGGATATGGTTTATGAGCTAATAAAAGTTCAAAATGGATTTAACCCTTTTGCTGTTAGAGCTTTTTTTGACAAATGCAAAATGATAAATGCATTAATGTTTACCAAATCTATATTTTTTTTTTTAGTAAAAAAAAAAAAATTCTCAATATATTAGCCTAATCTTTTAGTAAAATATAAAGGATGAGGTTGCATTGAGTGCATAGATACCAAACAAGTCAAACTTTCAGATTGCATGCAGCCACTAAACCGTGCAACAGTACAGTAATTAAAATTGTCCATAGGTGACACTTTAAAACTACTTGCCGACTGTTAGGTCCTAAATACTGTGCATTTTAGGATGGCTGGGTGGAAGAGGGGTGGGGGGAGGCCATTCACTCAGCGGTTTAGCTCTGTTTTAAAGTTATTGCTATCACAAGAGGGCTAATAAGCTGAATGGCTGTAGGCTGACGGGAGGAGTCATCAAAGATAAGATGGCTTTGTCACTCTGTTTACTGCATCTTTACTGTCCAATCACAGGCTGGGGGTGGAGAAGTGACCAAACTGTATTGCTTAACTGCAATAGACAGCAGTCAGGTCACCGAATGGCTGGATAGAAATACAAATCCTTTGGCAGAAAAAACATCTACATATCTGTGAATTTACCTTTTTTATATGAAGTTCAGCTTTAAAGTATAACCTTAACCTTTTTTTTTTTTTTTTGGGATAGAGTGGAGGGGATTATACCACCTGTAAGGTTTTTATTGCTGTCTATGCACCCACTTTATTTGTGTCCTGTTTAGGCCTGGTTCACACCTATGCAGGTTGCAGATTGCATATTGCAGGTGCATTTCGTGTTTTGCGTTTTTCAGTACACACTTTTGATCCATTGAAGTCTATGGAACCAAAAACCAGAAAAATTCTGTCCCTTTCCAAAAAAAGCACAAGACCAGTGTAGGACAGATATTCCATCCTTAGCCTAATAGCTGCCCAGCCAAACCCATACACCACCCAAACCCATACCATTAAATCCCATTAATGGAAACCACACCATCATACCTTCCAACTTTTTGAGATGGGAACGAGGGACACCTATCAGCAAAAGCATGCAGGCATAGGACACACCCCCTGCCATGCCCCCTTAAAGGACAATTGTACAAAAAAAACAAGATTGGTTAAACCCACAAGTGCTTTTTTTACCACTACTATTCCTTTATATTGGCTTTTGGAATTTACAGATGCAGCAATTTAGAAATCAGATGAAAGGTTTAGTGCTGGAAAACACTTTTTGATAGATAAAAATTGCATTTTAAAAACATCTATATAGATCAGACCAAAATGAGGGACAGAGGGACATTGCTCCAAATCAGGGACAGTCCCTCCAAATCAGGGACAGTTGGGAGGTATGCAGATGTTCCATCCTTAGCCTAATAGCTGGCCGGCCAAACCCATACTCCACCCCAACCCATACCATTAAATCCCATTAATGAAAACCACACCATGAATAGAATAAAAAATGGCCCTAACAGCCTCTTTATTAACAAATAAATATAAACAATAAAAAACATTTGTTAAACAAAAACCATCAGTCACTAATCGCGTTGGTCTTTGAAGTAGGGTTGTCACCTCATCCCCTTAAACCCGAACACATATTAATTACACAGGTTCTGTGGCTGATTAACGTGGTAATTAAACTCACTTGGTGCCTTATCTGCATTTAATTAGCCTCAGAACCTGTGTAATTCAAAGGGATGAGGTGGCAACTCTACTTTGAAGGCACCCCTCAAAACTATTGTAATGGTCCACAATGCACTGCGGTACCTTTACCATACTAGGCCTCCAGCCGCAACAGTTGGCTCGGAGACAACACACTAACCGCAGTGCACCCATTAACCTATTCCAGCTAAACCGATGTTAACAGGAATACACCAGAGGGACCCGTATCACCGATGGGTCCCGAACCCTTCCTTATCTGAGGTTTTTCTATTTGCCATCATAGACCAACAACTGCCGGCTGCTGTGACATCCTTAATCCGCTGCTCCCGCTGGGAGAATTGACCAGAACAGGGAGGGCGGGTGGGAATTTGCTGCCTGCACCTATCGAGCTCCACTGGACGCCGGGGCTGAACCACCCCTCCTTAAAGGGACCTAACCCCTCCCATCCAATAGGCTACCTCCCAATCAGATAAGCCCTCTCTTCTCACCGCTACATGACCTGTTCCCCTGTTCACCAGTCATGCCTGCCCTACGTTTTATTTTTATATTTTTTTTATTTTTTAAGCTCCGGGCCTTACTGATGTGAACTGGGACCAATCCTGTTTAATTTGTTCATAAATGACCTGGAGGATGGGGTAAACAGTTCAATCTCTGTATATATAACTTATCCGCAGGATGTGGAAACCTTGCAAAAAGATCTGAACAAATTAATGGGGTGGGCAACTACATGGCAAATGAGGTTTAATGTAGAAAAATGTAAAATAATGCATTTGGGTGGCAAAAATATGAATGCAATCTATGCACTGGGGGGAGAACCTCTGGGGGAATCTAGGATGGAAAAGGACCTGGGGGTTCTAGTAGATGATAGGCTCAGCAATGGCATGCAATGGCAAGCTGCTGCTAACAAAGCAAACAGAATATTGGCATGCATTAAAAAGGGGAATTCCAGAGATAAAACAATAATTTTCCCGCTCTACAAGACTCTGGTCCGGCCGCACCTAGAGTATGCTGTCCAGTTCTGGGCACCAGTCCTCAGGAAGGATGTACTGGAAATGGAGCGAGTACAAAGAAGGGCAACAAATCTAATAAAGGGTCTGGAGGATCTTAGTTATGAGGAAAGATTGCGAGCACTGAACTTATTCTCTCTGGAGAAGAGACACTTGAGAGGGGATATGATTTCAATATACAAATACCGTACTGGTGACCCCACAATAGGGATAAAACTTTTTAGCGGAAGGGAGTTTAACAAGACTCAGGCCACTCATTAAAATTAGAAGAAAAAAGGTTTAACCTTAAACTATGTAGAGGGTTCTTTATTGTAAGATGTGCAAGGATGTGGAATTCCCTTCCACAGGTGGTGGTCTCAGTGGGGGGCATCGATAGTTTCAAGAAACTATTAGATAAGCACCTGAACGACCGCAACATACAGGGACATACAATGTAATACTGACATATAATCACACACATAGGTTGGACTTGATGGACTTGTGTCTTTTTTCAACCTCACCTACTATGTAGTTACATCCATAAAAAAACATGTTAAATGGGCTGTAGAGTGTTTTTGCAAAACTGAAAAACGCACTAAAAAATGCATAGGTGTGAACCAGGCCTTACCATTATCAACAACGGTGAAGACAAGAAAAAAATCATAGATTCTGGGTTGTCACCAGAACAGGAGATAAAGGGGAAATCTTTCAATGAGGAGAATAGTTCAGTGACAACCAGGGAAAAAAAATAAAAAATAGAAAATGTTTGAGTGCAGTCATTTGAATGTATACATGCATATATTGCAATAATGGCGACTAGAAGAGGATGAAGAATTGTATGTATGCATGTATATATATATGTATATGCACACTTTTATACTCAAGATCTTTACAGAACAACTTTGGATCTTTCTGTTATCAAGATCCTGAGTATAAACATAAGTAAATGATTATGTCAAATGCATTCCTTTCTTTCTGTCTCTTTTTTTTTTTTTTTTTCAATCGCCTTTTTTTTATTATTTTATTTTCCTGTCCGTCTGGGGTGACCCAACGTGTTGTCTGTGATGTACCATGATCCATAGCACCAGTCAGAAATGTGATCAGCTTACCTCCACAGCAGGTCTCGAAATATTACGACAGCCAACGCAGTGCCAAAGAGAAACCTCAAAAATCTGAAACACCCTTCAAAAGGAAACAAAGTTTATTTGGGCAACTTGTTTTTGTGGTTCGCATCTTTCTTCCCTCCCATAATCCTCTCCGCCTTCTCTGACTCTGATGTGCTTCATTAAAGGAAGAGGAAGGAGGGGGGGGGGTCGTCTGATGGATTCAATTACCTGTCAGCCTTGAATGTGAAAAGTCTTGTTTCTCCCCCTCCCTCTTCTACGCTGCAAGTCTTGTATTTTGCACACATGATACTGAGTCATAGCCAGCCCTCCCTTTTTTTTTTCCTCATTTGTAAACCACAAACTTCTTGCAAAATAAAGCGAGTCCTCCGGGTTTAACCGGGTGTGGTGATCAGCAAGCGGAGCAGTCAAGAGCAAGGACGACAGAGCAGCCGAAGAAGAAGGTGAGCGATGACGGGGGTGACAATGATAGCGGGGTTCGGCCTTGGTGTACTATTTGTCTGTTAAAGCGATACTAAACTTTGGTTTTTGTAAATGATTCAAGTATGTATTCTTAACTCAAAAAAGTTCCTTCTGTTGCTCAAAGCCTCCTGCAAATTACTTTTTTTTAAATTTTTTTTTACTGCTTTTGATCTGAACTCCTGTTAGAGGGAGGCTATGTTTGTTCTCCATGGTCCCACTGTGTGTAGGAACATAGCCATCGCTCTTGCTCGCTCCGGAGATGGACACCATCTCGAGAGTGAGCAATGTGCATAGAGCAGTACACATGAACGCATCTAACGTTACATAGTATGTGAGGTCGAAAAAAGACACAAGTCCATCCTATGTAACGTCGTGCACTGCTTGTTCCAAACAAAAGAAGGTGAGGGCGAGTAGGACAGGTTCAGGAGCTCACGGATGATGGTACAGAGGCAGAAAAACACAGTAAGAAACAATAGGGGTTGATTTACTAAAGGCAAATCCACGCTGCACTACAAGTGCACTTGCAAGTGCAGTCGCTGTAGATCTGAGGGGAAGCTCTGCTGATTTTATCATCCAATCATGTACAAGCAAAAATGCTGTTTTTTTTATTTTCCTTACATTTTCCCCTCGGATCTACAGCGACTGCACTTCAAAGTGCACTTTTAGTGCAAAGTGGATTTGCCTTCAGTAAATAACACCGCGCCCCATTATAAAAAAAGTAGATTATAGAGCCATGTGTTCTGTCAAACTGGCTTGCTGGAAAAAAAATTTGATCAGAGGCTGCAGCGCAGATCAGTGTATTCTGACAGCAGAGACTCCCCACTGTCAGAATACAATGGAGGCTAATTACTAAAACTAGTGCACACAGAATCTGGTGCCGCTATGCATAGTAACAAATCCGCTTTGAGGTTTGAGTGCTGGTTCACGGGATGCGGTGTTGCAACACGATTTTTAAACAAGAATTGCACTTCATTCCTGTTCAAACCACATGCGATTCTTCAGCAGTGTTATTTGAGCCATACATTATTCTGTATGGCTCAAATCGCACTGAACACGCACCAAAAAATGTGCAGGACTCTTTTTTTTTTTTCGGCCGCACCAGAATCAGATGGTATGTGTGTTCACACCCATGCAATCCAATTCTGCAAATTGCACTGTGTTTTGCAAACCAATTTTGGGGTGTCGTTAACTTAACATACACACTCACAGCGGTTTGCATGAACGGGATATGATTTGGATGCGGTGCGGAATCTGTACAGAATTTGCAGCAAATTTGCACCGCATCAGTGTGAAGCGGGACTTAGTGCCGGTTCACACTTGTGCGATGCCAAACATCGCACAGACATTGCATGTAATTCGCATCGCACTGCCGTTCACATTACATGCGATGTCTGTGTGGTGCGATATCAGCCATAGAGATAGTATGGCTGATATCGCACCGCATTCGGTGCAAACACGCACAGGACCCTTTTTTCTGTTCGGACCAGAATCGGATCGCATGTGTGTTCACACATATGCGATCCGATTCATGTCCGAACTGTCAGTTCGCAGTGCGATATGCAAGCTGAACTGGGGGCGTCGTTAACAATGTATTGACACTCCCCAGCGATTCGCATATGGCAGTGTGAACTGACATGTGATGCGGGAACACGCAGTGAATTCGCAGTGTTCTCGCATCGCACCAGTGTGAACCGGCACTTACTGTCAAATATTAAATGAACAAGTTAGACAAGTTAGAAGCTTATCTTGTATAAGGAGCAGTGAGCTGAAATGACTGCTTGCTTTATGGAGCAAGTCATTACATGTAAAACTATGTATATAAAATGTTCAGTAGTTTATTAGACCCCTTCATATGGGCATTTCGATCACGTCCGCCTGTCAGTTTTTCAGGCAGATCTGATCGGCGCCTCCATTCACTCCTATGGGGCAGCGGATGTCAGCAGTGACATGTCCGCTGACACCCGCTGCTATTCGATCCGATCCTCTCCGTGAAATCCAGACGGATGGAAACCCTATTTTCCCTTCGTTTGGGGGATCGGATTGGATGGGATCAGATGAAAATAGACAGGCGGTCCGTTTTCATCCAATCTCCCCATAGAGGAGAGCGGGGCTCTGACAGGCCCTGTCTTTACACGTTGAGCGGAGACGGATCTGTCATCCGCCGGGTTAGCGCGGAACACCGGATCGATTCCCCCCGCTGAGCAAGCGGAGTCCACCGGACACTAAATGTTAAACAAAGATAATTCAGATAAACTTTTCCTTGCAGAGAAATATTTTCTCACACATTGGGGTTGATATGCTGTAGCAGTACATATTTTAGTTTGCAGTGCATTTTAACTTGGCTTGATGAACGTCATCTGTTGAAAAAAAATTAAATAATAATAAAAAGGAGAAAAAAAAAAAAAAAAAAATATATATATATACATTTTTTTTGTGCACATGTCTATGTATTTAATGTGAATACAGCTTCACTTTGTAAAGGAGAAGCTGCAGACTGATGAGCTCTTCTCTCTGTCACTATCCTTGTTAGCACATAAGCACTGCATCACAATTGATTGGCTCCTTGTGCTCCCTCTCCCAGTCTTATCTCAGGGATCGCAAGGGGTTGATATCCGGTCCAATTCAGGTACACAGCTTGCATTATATTAGTAAATACAGAACTGTATTATAGTGACTTTTGTATCTGCTTGGATTTCACCTTAGGGCTGCATCAGCCCCTGCGTGTTTCCTCAACATGCGACAAAACACACAAAGCTGTGCATCTTTCCAAGCATTTCAGAAATGCACTGCAATAGCGGGTCACGCTTGCAGTGCCGTTAATTGTCAATGGCACCCCAAGCGCAGGTAATAGACGCGTGTTTTGCCTACAAACATGCCAAAATGTGCACTGAAAAAATGCTTAATGAATGAAAAGGTTCTGGAGCTACTTTGGAGCGTTTGTCCTGCTTAGGGCAGGCCATTCATGTGAACGAGCTGCCCTTGGCGCAACGTGTGTTAACACATGAAAACGTGCAAAAAAAAAAAAAAGCTATACTCAGGTGTGAATGGGGTCTTGTATAGAACTCAAGGCAAAATGTTTTTTTTTTTTTTTTTTTTTTTTTTTTTATTTATTTTGAATAGAGTAAGGGATCCCCTGACATTTTTCTGCCATCTGTGTCCCATTGGGGGGATTTCTCTTCACTTCCTGCCGCATAGCCAAAATGGAGTGAGCGTAAATCCCTCCAAAGTGAGGGAATCCCCAGTTGTCAGCACTGCTGGTGTCCCCATTGGAGGATTTCCCCTTTATTACTGTTCTGGTGACCACAATCTAAAATTTGGGATTTTCTTTCACTCTTGGTTCTAATGGTAAACCGGTAAAAAAAAGAAAATGGAAGTCTTCAAATTTCTAAATGCAAATACAGTGCATGGATGTAAAGCAGCCTATTTTATTTTTTGGTGTCAGGAAGGCCCAGATCCTCTATCAGGGTTTGTTTGCTTCCTGTGTCCTTTGTGGTGGCTGCCAGCACATAAAGTGAGGGGAAAATTCTCTCCATTGCTTTCAGTCCACACACAGTTAAAAAAAAAAAGTTCCTCTTTGCTTGTGGAAAAGGCAATGACTAGATTCCAGTTGTTAACTAAGGATAGCCATACAGATATAGATTCCTCCAGCCGCGCTAAACACTGTGGATGAAGGAATCTGCACTGCCGGCTATTGTATTCTAAATAGAAGAACAAACGGTACACTGGCTTCAGATTTCTAAGGGTCAGTGATATTGGCACTGGGTACACTGGCGCTGGTTCGGGAGCACACCACAAAACCAAGAACTGTCCTCAAGAACAGAGAACGAGCCCATACTTGAGAGTCCACATACATGCAATCCAACAAAAGCCCCAAACTCCCAAGAATTGATTTAATGATCAAATTGATTTATATAAGAATACATCCAACACATTTCAGGGGGCACACACACTCCCCCTTCATCAGGGTTATTTGTCCCGGTGAAGGAGGAGTGTTTTTGGCCTTTAAAACACTTTTTGGTTTTATCCAACAAGAGTGCCAACCAAATATCCAAGGTAATTTAATGATAACATTGATTCCTAGCAGAAGAAAGCCAATGTGTTTCAGGGGTCAAACACACTCCACCTTCATCACCTGATGAAGGGGAGTGTGTTTGGCCCCCGAAACGCATTTGTTTTATCCAACGAGAGCACTAAACAAACATCCAAGGTAATTTATTGATAAAAATGAATTCATAACAGAATAAAGCCAGTATATTTCAGGGACCAATCACACTCCTCCATAATCTGATGAAGGGATTTTTTTTTTGCCCCTGAAATTTATTGAATTTAATCTGCTGTGAATCAATTTTGTCATTAAATTACCTTAGACTCTTGGGCATTTGTTTGGCACTCTCCTTAGATTGTATGGCTATTGTATTCTGCAGCCAGTACCTTCATCATTCTGATGCTTCTTCTTTGGGCATGCAGATCTGACTCATTCAGAGCCAAAAGCCTATATTGTAGAAGAATTATCTGAGAAGAACTATTATGGAGGAAAAAACTCCATTTATTGTTGCCACCATCCCAAATATATTGTATATAAAGAATAAGTACCCCCCATTACAAAGGTTTTTAAGGGCGAACTTTTGAAGACACAATACTTTCAAAAAATAGAAAAAATTTATTATTTCATAAAAACCGTGTCAAAGATAACAACTGGTTGTTATCTTTGACCGCTATATATTAAGAAGGGGCCAAAAGAAGAAGTCCTATCATTATGTCACATCAGTAGAGTCCAAAATACAACCTCAATTTTCACAACAGCTATTTTAATTATCTGTGAATTATCATCATAGGAACCCATAAATTATGTAATTGGTTGCTGCCATAAATTCAAGCCATTAATTTTGATGGCTGATTTAAAGGAATTTAAATTTAATAAAAATTTAAAGGACATCATTTATAAAAAGAGATATGCAGGCTGCTACTGCTGACCTCTTTCTGAAAACAATACTTTCTTGGCTGTCTGTGGATTTAGTACTTCGGCCACTGATCCAGAACAACATACCTCCCAACTTCTTAAGATGGGAATGAGGATCACCTATTAGCAAAATTAATAGACATACGCCATACCCCCTGCCAAACCCCCTTACAAGGAGAATTCTACAAAAAAAAAAAAAAAAAAATTATTTAAACCCACAAGTACTTCTGTTTTAACACTACTATTCCTGTTCTGGCTTTCAAAATTTCTAGATGCAGCAATTTAGAAATGGGATAAAAGGTTTAGCGCTGGGAAACACTTTTTGAAAGATAACTAGTGCATTTTATATACAACTGTATAGATCAGACCAAAATGAGGAGGAAAGAGGGACAGAGGGACTTTGTTCCAAATCAAGGAAAGTCCCTTTGAAATCGGGGACAGTTGGGAGCTATGGAACAAGCATGCGAGAATAAAAGCATGTGGTTCAGAGCATCAAAAGTTTTAATCAGTGATTTCCAGTTGCAAGAAGTTTAGCTAGCTTGCCGCTAAGTGACTGTCCCAAAACAGTATATGGTAACCGTGAATAATGTAATTTGGTGTTATATACATTTATACACACACACACACACTAAATACCTGGGGTACCTCCAAAGGTAAGGAGAAAAAAGGAGGGGGGAGAGACAGAGGCCGCAAGTTCCTTATGGTGTAGTAGTTTGATAGATAATTGTATGAAATCTACGATAAGGTAAAATACAATGGTGTACTCACATCTGTGAGGTTGCTGAGCTCCCCAAGTGGATCAGACAACCTGGAATATAAGCCTACAGGGAATATGACTGTCCCTGTGCAGAATAAGGTAGCTCTTGATGCTCGGTGGAGTGAGCCGGACAACCCTACACCCTGCGGTCTCAGAATTCCACTGTGTCCCAAAAGATGGGAAAGTGGCGTCAGCAGATGCGCCAAATGTGAAGGAGAAGCTTAGAAATTGCGTCTTCATTGATCTATTTATTGCTCACAGGATAAGATAAAAATTGAAGGTGGTGGGTGGAAGAAATTTCAGCCCAATAGTGAATGCACCTAATCAGATGCAATCACTGTTCGGAAATATAAATAGATGCAGGTGTCCTTGAATGTCAGATTCCTCTATCCGTGCCATTTAGTGGAGATAGGTGAACCTACTGTATTTTTTTCTCTTGTTTAGCTAATGGGATTGGGAAAAGGACTGGAAGAGCAGTGGGGCAAGGCTCTGCCAACGTTGCTCATCTCAATAGGCAACTATAGCAATCAAGGCATCTTTTCTAACATTTCTGATTGAATGTCCCCAGCATCTGATGAACTAATACTCATGATGTAATTACCCAAACTGACTTGCTGATCAGGGATATCTCAGACAACCACTGTATATTCCTGACTTACCGCTGGCTGGTAAAGGAGTCTGCTTGTTCATTCAGGAATGACGATACAAGTTTAATGCACAAAAAATGTCTTACCACGTCATAATGCTTTATCAATGCAACTTGCTAATAACCCTTCCTTTTTTTTTTTTTTTCCTTCTTACAGTTTAAAGATGTACGGAGGACCCAGTGCAAGGTACGCTGTATAGAATCTTTCAGAGACACACGATACCCACACAGGTGTTCATAAACAAAAGCCACCAGCATCACTAATGGCACACTGTGCCCATAATAGCACTGAACATGGATGTCGGTCTAATTAACAAGAAGGACCTTTTTAAATGAAGAGCAGTCTAAACCTGACCTCCAGGCAAACAGAAAAGGATACCCTTTAATTTCGTTTTTGTTGGGCTTAAAGGCTAAGTTCACCTTTTAAATAATTAATGCACGTGATTTTGCAGGTAAAAAAATTGTGCTTTTTTTTTTTTTTTTTTAATAGAAGCGTGCAGAGAATTGCAGCTGCGATCAGCAGATCACGGTTGCAATGTCAGGCTCCTGCAGTCTTCCTCTAGCTTTGTGTCCATATCTCCATAGCTTTCTGTTACAAAGCTAGGAGGAAAATGACATAAACTACAAGCATGCTGATCAGCCTACTCACAGTTCATAGAAACAAGAAGTCCATCTGCCGTGGTCGCTGATGGGACTTGTAGTTTTTTCATTCATAGATCTCTTTAAAGTTTAAACAGATGACATGGCTATGTGGGCAGAGCCCTATGTATCTTGTGCCATTCTTAAAAAGTAACAGCAGGTGCAGGGAGATCGGGAGAGAAAACCCCGCCTGCTGTCATGGTGGGAGTGAGGAAATTGAGGTGGGGAGGTGCTTAACACTAATATGTTACACCCTAAATACGGGTGTAACATGTTACCAAAGGTGAACTTTTCCTTTAATAAAGGAAGTTAGGGGAAACAGGCAGCTATTTTCTTCGAAGAAAGACCATTTTTAATTTTTTTTTTTTAATTTATTTTATATTACTAGTTGTATCCCATTTGATAAATGTCCTATCACTCTCTGTCTTGAAGTTCCAACAGTGTGGGTGTAGACTAGAGGCACGCTAGGTATAAAAGTTAGTAACACTTGAAGGTATATTTAAGTTTATTAAAGTTCATAGGTAAAGCCTAAAGGCTTTACCTGTTACCCATGAATTGTCAACTTCAATAAAGGCTTTGCCTTTTACCCGTGAACCTCCATAAAGGCTTTACCTGTGAGCTTCAATGAACTTCTAAAATATACCCGTGTTAGGAACTTTTATACCAAGTGTTCCTTGACACCCATCCTAAGTACTCTGCAAAGCATCTTTTACATCGCTTTCAGAGAGGCAGCAGCCGAAACCTTGACAATGTAAACCTACACCACACCTCCATTGCGTACAAACTCCCCATGAAGGATAACCAAGCCCACAGTGCTCATTTAAATACCAGATGAACCACTGTTCCAGGACTATCACACACACACAATGGATTCTGTAGTTCCAACAGGATGTTGCATCTTCAAAGTGAGGGAACTCCTCTGATAGACAATTATCACCACAAGTGTCCTCATTGGAAGATTTCCCCTCTATTATTGTTCAGATACCAAGTCAATTTCCCTCACATTTAGTCCAAGTGGAAACGTCCACCAGGACAAATAAAGGGGTGAATCTCCCCAGCAGACAGTTATAACACTTACAAGGGATTCTAACACTTCCCAACTCTACTCAAAAAAAGTTTTGGCTTTATATATACCCTAAGCATGTTAGAGTCTCTGTTGCCAGACTATTCCTCTTCTAAAGAATTTTTATGTGCACTTAGAGTATTTTACGCATGTTATTTCCTGTAAAGGTCTCCCTTGTGTAGACCTCCAAAAGCCCTGAGACTGCTGCTAGGCTCCACCATCTTGAATGTAATGTCAGCAGCCCCATCAGACTCAGAGATATCACTCAAGTGACAATATAGAATTTCCCTTTGCTTCTTATCCAGCTGCTAAATAAAAAGATTATGTAGAAAGGTGAGGGGAGGAGTAGAGGAGCTGGGCCAGCAGAGACAGTAATCTGACACTCCCAGGAGAGGGCTAGGGCATGCAAGGGAATTGATTCTTTCTAAAGTACTCACATTCAGACATCCCAACCTGCAAAAACTCATTTCAGGGAGGTGACGCTTTGACCCCCCCCAATGGGATGCAGCCTTACCAGTGCCAATTAAATGCAGCCTATCAGTGTTCATCCATGCCACCTCATCAGTGCCTACGAGCGTAGCCCATCAATGTCCATCAGTGCCCATCCGTACAGCCCTTCAGTGCAGCCTATCAGTGTCCTTCAGTGCCACCTCATCAGTGCCCACCAGTGCAGCCCACCAGTGCACCCCATCAGTGTCCATCAGTGCCTACCAGCGGAGTGCTCATGGCTCTGTCCCGCCCCCTCCCCTGAGCCACAGACAGTAAACAGAGCAACCCGAGCGGCCACTGCGGCCGTACTCCATTTGGCCACTCGGGCTACTGTCTTCTGTCTGTGGCTGAGTGACTGGCCCAGCTGGGAGATCGCCTGGCCCACCCAGGTGTCCGGTAGCCCGCAACCAAATGCGGGAGACTCCCCCGACTCTCGGGAGACTTGGGATGTCTGTACATTTATCAAATTCATTGGCTTATTGCAAGTCAACAAAAATAGTTTATAGGAAGAAAGAAACCCTGAATGTCATAATTTAAAACACTAGGTTCTTCCTGTACTTTTGCTTGCAACTTTTAAGTTGGTTGCAGGGTCTCTTCAACCACATTCGTATGATGTGTATGTATGTGTATATATATATATAGATAGAGATATATAATCTCTCTCTCTCTCTCTCTCTCTCTCTCTCTCTCTCTCTCTCTCTCTCTCTCTCTCTCTCTATATCTATATCTATATCTATATATATATATATATATATATATATATATATTTATTTCATTTTGTACATGAAATCCAATAATGAAAATATGGGCCATAAATAAAAATGTATATATCTTATCAAAAAGTTGCAAATGACTAAACATGAATACACTATAAATAACCATAGTTTCCCCTTTAATCTGGGGTCTCAGAAGATGTGCGCACAACAGATATTGAAAGGAATGCAGAAGTAGAAAGCTAGAGTCAGTGGTGCATGGTTTTCAGCATTTTGTTTGTTTCATTCATATGAGTTCAAGCCTTCTCATGTTTCAGACACTGAGGAAGGTACTTTAGAAAAGATGTCACTTTGCACCCTCTCACCAGTTGTTTACTTACCTTGGTTCCAGAACTGAGGCCTGACTGGCATTTTAGGAATGTTGGAAAAAAATTGTTCAGGGCTGTCCAGTCCAGGGAGTGTAGATAAGGAGGAGGGGGGGGGGTAGGGAGTCCATTGAGTCCATTGTGTACACACGGTCGGAATTTCCGACAACAAGGTCCTATCACACATTTTCCGTCGGAAAATCCGACCGTGTGTACAGGGCATTAGGCTATCAGTTCAGAGCAAGGGAGGCTGCTTTTCCCTGGCTTCAGTCACATGACCCAGCTGAGGGAGGACTTGCCTTAAGCCGGCTATACATGGATCGAAATTTGCCTGTTTCAGCAGGGACCAGCTGAGATTTAATCCATGTATGGACAAACTGATTGTACTCAAGTCGATCCATTAATTGACTTGAGTACAACCAGCCTGATGGGTTTTTTTTTGTGTGCACTGCCTATTGTTTTTCCTCCAAAGCTGACCCCTCCAGAAAAAAAAAATATCCATGGCCCTGATTAGTCCCCATGGATGTGAAATACTGAAGATCTTCAATTTTGGTCTATTTCCTCTTTTAAACCAAAAGGGGTGCAATATGAGATAAGTAAGCGACTAGGGAGAGGGGTTAGCGCGGTTCAGTTTAGGAGGTCAATTTAGTGATAATTGTAGTTTAAGGCTTTAAAATCAAAGTAGGTAATCATCAGTGGGTAGGGGGACGAGGGCTAACTAGAGATCCTGTTACTGCCTCTGAGTAGACAGGGCACAGACCCCATAGGTATAAAAAAACATGTTTAGAAAATGTGGTCATACTATTCAGGGCAAAACAACAATGTAGCATGGGGAAAATTGTGGATTTAAATATTTTTCAGACGTGGAGTATTATTATGGCCTGGTTTATCATTTTAAACTGGAGTCCCCCTTTAATAATGTTCCTGTCAGCCAGTGCTCTGTACAGTATATTTTGCTTCATAAACACTTAGAGCCATTTCTAACTGCTTCAACCTTGTTTCCTGCCTTGTGGTTCTTCCTTCCTCCGTCTAGATTTTTGGTTTCCGCAAGAAAATAACCAAGATGTTTGTGAAAGATAGGAATTGATCATCTTAACGTTAAATGAGGTTAAACTGTCTGCAGTCCTGTTTGAGAGACTCACTGGGGTGTATTTACTAAAACTGGAGAGTGCAAAATCTGGTGCCTCTGTGCATAGAAACCAATCAGCTTTTAACTTCACCTTGTTCAATTCAACTTTTGCCACAAGAAAACTGGAAGCTGATTGGTTTCTATGCAGAGCTGCATCAGATTTTGCACTTTCCAGTTTTAGTAAATAAGCCCGCTGTCTTGTTGACCATCCAAGTTTTGTGATATGATTGCATGATGAAAAATGTATGCACATTTATCATCGTAAACAGAAGGGGGTCTCTGGTGAGACAGACAGTAATCAAAACCTGCCAAAGCAGCTGTTTGAGCAATCCCACCGATGAGCAATATAAAGCTATATCATTTATGCCCCTGAGGAAACATTGGTTTGTTTATATCTTTCTGGAATGCTACCTAGTTGCCTTTTGGTTTGAGAATCATTCATTAAATTCAAGGCCTTTATAGTAGAAGACCAAACATTCAGAATCTAGAGAACCATATTTAGAACCTGGACAGCTCTCTAAAATACAAGGACCATCACTGGGCTTGATGGATGAGAAATTTTGTAGGGGTTCTTCAGGGCTTCATTAGCAACTTAGGCCAGGGAGCTGAACAGGCTGTACACCGTTGACATGATTTCAAATATAGATCAATTCATCATCCAGACTTCTTCAAGTTCGGAAAGAAAATTTTTGTTAAAGCTGATGAAGGGGGGTTCTTTAGAACACATGAAACACATTGGCCATATCTTATGCAAACATCTTTTAAAAAATAAATAATTTCTGGACTGTAAAAAATGTTTGGCACTCTTCCTACAAACTCTCTATAAAAGTAAGAAAGTTCTGAGTTTCTAAAATGTTCCAAGTTTCTTCACTTGACCGAAAAGTTTCAGAACAATTTGTTTGGAATTAATTTTCATTTAAGCATACAGAAATCGTATTCATTCAGTATGCACCCAGGGGCTACTGAGTTCAGCCCACATGGTTAGAGTGGCATTCAAAGCCATACATTCAGAGTACATACCTTTCAACTTCATCAAATGAAAGAGAGGCACTTTTTAGTGCAAATAGTTAAGGCAAAGGACACACCACTGTCATTCGGTTCATCCCACTGATATTTTATTATACTGCCTCATCTTTTTTCTAGTGGTGTTTGAAAACCATTTAAATCATTTTATAGGCTGGATGAAAAGCCTAGTGCAATATACAGTAAACCTGTTTGAAGTTAACATTTGTTTGTTATGACAATGTTATGGGAGTGTAGAGGAGGCCTATATACACAAAGCCTACCCTGTCTAGCTTTATCTGGTTTCCTGGTTGCCCTTACAGCATTCCTAACAGAAAAAAAATGTGAAACGAGAAATCTTACGTAAGTCTGTAATTTAAGTTGCAATGACAGTTCAGTGCTAATATCAGTTTTATCTTATGCCATGTTACCCCTGTTTGTTGGCACTCATCCTCCTAATGATTGAATTGGCAGGCAAAACCTGGGTTGATGGCTTTATTGAAGTGGTACCAATTGCCAGTCCCAGAACTGTCACTTGGGGATGGAAACAAAGACTTGGCCCTGTGTAAACTTTGGCCACAGCTACTTTGAGCTTACACAGGGGCCATGCTCCACCTGTAAGCTTTGCTCTGACCTTCTCCCCCCTCCATGCCTAACTAACCACTGAGTTAATTGTAGAAAAAAAAAATAATCTAAGAGCCCAAACTGCTAATCTAAATCAATGGTCACATGATGCACCAAGTTCTTAATCTATCTTTCCTTCAGAGGAGGAGGGTCCTTCTTTGGCTGTCATGTTAATGGCTAGGTGATTTGGACACTTTCTATTGGATGTCCAACAGTGGGGTTCTCCCAGGATCCAGAAGACTGCAGATAATTGACAATTACTCCAACTTGGAAATACTATTCTAAATCTATGTGAATCAATCAGCTATTAAATCTACAATTGCTTTATTTGTAGTCTTCGGTAAACTTCAATCCATTTCAACTTCCCTATGTGTCCCTAATATAAAAAGTAATAGTTACAATAATACAATCCCTTACATGAACCCTTTAAAGCTTTACTTCCCCCGAAACAAAGTTCAATCCACCCAAAAAAGAAATATATACAGTATATTTCAGTGTTTGGTGGATACTGGGGAGGTAAACTACTTGGCAGTTTCTTCTATTTCTTGGGGATTGGTAAGTTCTCTTTGCTGAGTTCCCAGCTATGCACACTCCCTGTGCTTATTATTAGGGATTCCCATCATCCTTGGTGGGAATGTCCAGCATTGGGGTTCTCCCAGAATCCAGAAGACTGCAGAGAATTGACAATTACTTAGACTGTAAATTGATCGGCTATTAAAGTTCAGTCCACCCAAAAAATAAATATATGCAGTATATTTCAGTGTTTGTTGGATGCTGGAGACTTAAACCACTTGGCAGTTTCTTTTATCTCTTGGGGATTGGTAAGTTCTCTTTGCTGAGTTCCCAGCTTTGCACACTCACTGTGCTAATTATAAGGGATTCCCAAGATCCTTGCTGGGTTTTTATCATTATTTTTTATTCTAGCAAATGTAACAGGAGCTGGAACACACAAAGGTGGGCGGGAATACCCAAAATTCCCAGGAGGACAGTTGGGAATTATGGCAGGAATTTGAGAGTAGGTAGGCACGGGGAGACAAAAAAAAAAATCCATTATAAAAATATGCCATGTTCATTATATCTAATCAATAGTCACATTTTCATTTTGGAATGGACCATATTTAAATCTTTGCCATTTAAATTGTTTTCTCTACTGCAGAGATCTTTGTTTCCCTAAATCCATTTCGGAACAGGGACTCCATGTTTTCCGCATTGAAAAAATGAAGCTGATCCCGGTACCAGAGGAGAGTCATGGTGTATTTCACTCTGGGGACACCTACCTGCTGGTTCTCAATTCACCCGAAGGCAACAGCATCTATGTCTGGAATGGTAAGGCTCAGAGAGACAGAGTAATGGAAAATGAGAAGAATGTGCCTAGCGCTTGCTTTCAAGGTCACAGCTTAACAAATTATACATCACAAATGCTCCAATAATGAATCCTCTTCATGGCTATAGCCACCAATTGGATTCTTCTTTAGATTTCTTTGAAAATTAATTTTTGCTAGGCTTTACATGAACATGCCATGTTCATGGTGGGGAAAGCATAAAGGCACTTAATGGTGTCTTAGCAAGCCACAGCCTAACTTGCATTTCTCTTTCAAGAAAATTGCTTTAAGATAGTGATTTGTAGCGTAACTTTTTTTACTATTTTTGGTTGTATAGATAATCTTTTTGCATGTTTACTATAGTGTTCCATGATAGAATAATCAAATGATCACACATGTGACACCTGTGACTCTCGTACCTTAGAGATTCATTGTTGGCCAACTTATACTGTATATGTAATTTGCAATCATTTCTTTTTTTGAGAAAATCTTTCATGCTTAGAGAACTTTTTTGGATTCTAGCAACTACTATTTTTAGTGCCTTTTTTCCGCTATGATCAGAAAGGTGACTGAATCTCCATTGTTAATCACCGAAATGCTGAGGTGTGACCTCATGCCACTTGCACACAGTAAAGCTGCCCATAAGTGGATAGAAATTTGTCTGGTTCAATAGGGACTGGATGAATTTTGATCCAACTATAGGCAGGCTGGTTGTACAGAAAAGTTGATCTCTCGATCGACTTCTGTACAACCAGCCTGTCTGAGCAAAAAAAACCCCATTCTATTCTGACAGTAGGGAACTCTACCTGCTGTCAGAATACAGTAGCTCTGTGGTAGGGATTGCCCATCAAAATCGAGTGTGTTGATAGGGAAAAATCTTTTTTTCATTTAACCTTTCACAAATGCATCAACTATGACCTGCCTAACGCAACCATGACTATTTGGGAGTAGCGACAGTGTTCTCTGTAGAAAATTCACCCAAACCTGATTTTATTTTTTGTTTTGTTTTGAGTGAGCTGTCATAAAGTTAATATGTTGTGATATACATAGTCAGTCTGTTTGGAAAAAGACATCCAAGTCCATCTAGCTCAACCAACAAAAGGAGGGAAAAAAATTAGGATAAAAATATCCTAAAAAAAACCCCAAATCCAACCCTATACCCACAGTTGATCCAGAGGAAGGCAAAGGAAAAAAAAACAGAAAGCATGAACCAATTTGCTCCAGCAGGGGAAAAAATTCATTTCTGATCCCCTGAGAGGCAATAGGATATTCCCTAGATCAACTTTACCTAAACATTTTAGTATCCTGATCAGTGGCGTAACTAGAACCTTCAGGGCCCCAGTGCAAGAAACCATGGAGGGCCCCCCTGACCTCCGGCCAGGGCCCTTCCCACTGATCCCAGGGGCAGCAGGACCTGGATAGGAGGGGGAACAAATCCCCTCCATTTTCCTCCTGCAGCCACTGAATGCCTACCAGAGGGAGAGGAGAAGAAGCAGATTTTTAGTGGCTGCAGGAGAAAAATGGAGGGGATTTGTTCCTCTAAATGCCCCCCCCCCCATCCAGGTGTTCAGGGGCAACATGTGTGCTATTGCAATTGTGACCCCTGTAGTTACGCCCCTGGGATGAGTGGCAGTGGTGTTGGTGGGGGATGGGATCAGTGGTGCTGGGGAGGGATAGGATCAGTGGCATCGGTGGGGGGGATGGGATGAGTGCCAGCAGTGAGGGAGAGATGGGATGAGTGGCAGCGGTGAGGGAATGGGATCAGTGACCGCAGTGGCGGTTGGGTGGGGATGGGATCAGTGACCGCAGTGGCGGTAGGAGGATGGGATGAGTGGCAGCAGTGAGGGGGGATGGGGATCAGTTGCATGGGTTGTTGTTGGGGGGGGTGGGATCAGTGGTAGGGGGTGTTGAATGGGATGAGTAGCAGAGGTGTTGGGGGGGAATGGGATCAGTGGCAAGGGTGATGGTTGGAGGATGGTGGGATGGGATGAGTGGCAGCGGTGGGGGAATGGGATCAGTGACAGCTGTGGTGGTTGGGTGAGGATGGGATCAGTGGCAGCGGTGGTGGTAGGAGGATGGGATGAGTGGCAGCAGTGAGGGGGGATGGGATCAGTGGCATGGGTTGTGGTTGGGGGGGTGGGATCAGTGGTAGGGGGTATTGAATGGGATGAGTGGCAGAGGTGTTGGGGGGGAATGGGATCAGTGGCAAGGGTGATGGTTGGAGGATGGTGGGATGGGATGAGTGGCAGCGGTGGTGGACATTGGTTGAAATGAGTGGCAGCGGTGGTGGGAGGATGGGATGAGTGGTGGGGAGTGGAATGGTATCAGTGGCAAGGATGGGATCAGTGGCAGTAGTGGTCATGGTGGGGTGTATCAGTGGCAGCAGTGGTTGTGGTGGTGTGGGGGGGTTCAGGGTAGCAGTGGCAGTAGTGGTGGTGGTGTGGGGGGATAAGTGGCATTAGTGGTGGTGGTGGTGGTATCAGTGGCAGTAGTGGTGGTGGTGGTGTGGGGATCAGTGGCATTAGTGGGGGTGGTATCAGTGGCAGTAGTGGTGGTGGTGTGGGGGGTATCAGTGGCAGTGGTGGTGTGGGGGGGTATCAGTGGCAGTAGTGGTGGTGTGGGGGGTATCAGTGGCAGTAGTGGTGGTGTGGGGGGGTATCAGTGGCAGTAGTGGTGGTGTGGGGATCAGTGGCAGTAGTGGTGGTAGTGGTGTGGGGGGTATCAGTGGCAGCAGCGGGGGGTGAATCAGTGCAGTAGTGGTGGTGTTGGGATCAGTGGCAGTGTTGATATAGAGGGATGGGTGCCACTTACTTGCAGATCACTTGGTTCCCCCTCCTTGCTGGGTCTTGCTTGGGCTAGCAGAGAGGATGGGCGGGGCCTGTGAGTGCAGGCGGAGCTGGAGAAGATGGGCGGAGCGGGAGGGGACTGTGCCCATGAGTGCAGGCAGAGAGGATGGGCGGAGAGGATGGGCGAAGCGGGCAGGGACTGTGCCCCTGAGTGCGGGATGAGAGGATGGGTGAAGAGGATGGGCAGAGCCTGTGCAGTGTGCCTGTGCTCGGGGAGGATGGGCGGAGTGGCCGGAGAGGATGGGTGGAGCGGACTCCCCGTAAATGACTGTAGTGTACACCGTGAGTGTACACTACTGTACTATCTCCCAGGCGGCGGGCCCCCCCACAGTGGTGGAACCCGAGGGCTCAGTCGCAAATGCGACTGGTGCGATCCTGGTAATTCCGTCACTGATCCAGATATATTATATACATTTAGAAAAGAATCCAGGCCTTTGCTTAAATGAAAAAAAATGTACTAAGCTGGCCAGAACCAGCTCTTGAGAGTGTCTATTCCACATTTTCACAGCTCTTACTGTGAAGAAACCTTTCCGTATTTGGAGATGAAATCTTGTTTCCTCCAGATGTAAAGAGTGCCCCCTTGTCCTCTGTGACAGTGGCGTAGCGTGGGTTGTCAGCACCCGGGGCAAGGCAAGTAATTTGCGCCCCCTAACCTGTGGGCTTTTAGCACCCAAGAATGGGGGCCCAGGTTCCTCCACTCACAGTCTGAGCCTCTGATTGGCCACCTGCAGCCTTTTATTAATGGTTAGATCTGAGATATCTCTTTGATTACAGTAGTCAAAGAGATATCTTCTCAGTATCAGCCAATAATAAAAGGCTGCGGGCAGCCAATCAGAGGTCTAGGTTGTAAATAACAAGGAGCACCTTATATACAGCAGAGCAGGCAGCCAATAGTAACCCAGATGTAAGGGTTGTGCATATTATTTAATGCTAGACATACTACAGGAGACAGTCAGAAACTGCAGGCATACTACAGGAGATGGTCAGAAACTGCAGACATACTACAGGAGATGGTCAGAGACTGCAGACATACTACAGGAGATGGTCAGAGACTGCAGACATACTACAGGAGATGGTCAGAGACTGCAGACATACTACAGGAGATGGTCAGAGACTGCAGACATACTACAGGAGATGGTCAGAGACTGCAGACATACTACAGGAGATGGTCAGAGACTGCAGACATACTACAGGAGATGGTCAGAGACTGCAGACATACTACAGGAGATGATAAGAGTCTTAATGGAGCATTGTTAAATACTACTTGTGCATTCTGCGCAGAGTGCAGAGTTCAGGAGTGCAGTATGTACAGAGTTCATGAGTGTACTGCGTACAGGGTACAAAGATCAGGAGTGTGCTATATACAAAGTGCAAAGATCAAGATTATGCTACGTACCAAAAATCAGGAGTACCCTATACACAGAGTGTAAAGTTTAGGAGAGCGCTAGGTACAGAGTTCAGAGTGCAATTCATACAGAGTGAAGAGCTCAGGAGTGTACTGGATACACCGTGCAGAATTCAGTAGTGAGCTACGTACAGGGTGCAAAGATTAGGAGTGTGCTAAATACAAAAAGAAAAGATTAAGATTCTACTACGCACTGAGTGCAAAGATCAGGACTGTCCTATGTACTGAGTGCAGGATTCAGGAGTGCACTACATACAGAGTGAAGAGTTCAAAAGTGCAAATAGTTCAGGAGAGCGCTACGCAGAGTGAGCAGAGTTCAGAAGTGCACTGCATAGAGAATGCACTGCAGAGTTCATGACTGTGCTACGTACAGATTGCAGGGCTCAGGAATGCATGTCTCACAGGACAGTAACTCCCCTTCCAGTACAGAGCTCTCCTCCCACCCACAAATCCTCTCTTCCCCACCTACAAAGTATCAGGAGAGGGGCTGCTACAGAAGTGCAGCTACAGCTTACAGTAGGAGTGCAATGTTGTTAGGTGGGGAGAGGGGGCATTAGTGCAATGAGGGGGTATAGGCAATGATATTGGTGCTAAGTTAATAGGGTATTGATGCTAAATGGGGGGGGCAATTTGCTAATTTCTAACTTGGGGGAGAGTTGGAACATTGGTGCTAAGTGGGGGGAAATTTGGGATAAGTGAAGAGAGAGGGGTTACTTGGGATAAGTGGAGGATATTGGGGATACATGGGAGGAGAGGAGAAACATTTGGGATAAGTGGCGGGACAGGAGGGACATTGGGGATAAGTGGGGGGAGAGGAGGGGCATTGGGGATAAGTGGGGGGAGAGGAGGGGCATTTCGAATAAGTAGGAGGGGAGGGGTGACATTTAGGATAAGTGAGGATAAGTGGGATAATGGGGATAATTGGGGGAACAGGAGGAACATTGGAGGGACAGGAGGGACATTGGGGGGGAATGGGAGGGACCATGAGGATAAGTGGGAGGACAGGAGGGACACTGAGGATAAGTGGGAGGACAGGAGGGACACTGAGGATAAGTGGGAGGAGGGGAGGGACATTGAGGATAAGTGGGGGGAAAGGAGGAACATTTGGAATAAGTGAGAGGAGGGGCATTGGGGATAAGTGGGGGACAGCAGGGACATTGGGGGACAGGAGAAACATTGGAGGGACATTGGGGGGGGCAGGAGGGACATTGGGGGACAGGAGGAACATTGGGGGACAGGAGGGACATTGAGGGGGGGGTGGGTGGGAGGGAGATTGAGGATAAGTGGGAGGACAGGAGGGACATTGGGGGAAATGAGGAACATTGGAGGGACAGGAGGGGCATTGGGGATAAGTGGGGGGACAGGAGGGACATTGGAGGAACAGGAGGGACATTGAGGATAAGTGGGGGGACAGGAGGGACATTGAGGATAAGTGGGGGTACTGGAGGGACATTGGGGGGACAGGAGGGACATTGGGGATAAGTGGGGGACAGGAGGGACATTGGGGGACAGGAGGAACATTGGGGGGGACGGGAAGGACATTGAGCATGAGTGGGAGGATAGGAGGGACATTGGGGGACAGGAGGAACGTGGGGGGGGGGGGCGGGAGGGACATTGAGGATAAGTGGAAGGACAGCAGGGACATTGGGGGACAGGAGGAACATGGGGGGCGGGAGGGAAATTGAGGATAAGTGGGAGGACAGGAGGAACATGGGGGGGGGGGGGGCGGACGGGAGGGACATTGGGGGGGGACGGGAGGGACATTGAGGATAAGTGGGAGGACAGGGGGGACAGGAGGGACATCAGGGATAAGTGGGGGACAGGAGGAACATGGTGGGGGACAGGAGGGACATTGAGGATAAGTGGGAGGACAGGAGGGACATTGAGGATAAGTGGGGGGACAGGAGGGACATTGAGGATAAGTGGGGGGCAGGAGGGACATTGAGGATAAGTGGGAGGACAGGAGGGACATTGGGGGGGGACAGGAGGGACATTGAGGATAAGTGGGAGGACAGGAGGGACATGGGGGGGGGCAGGAGGGACATTAAGGATAAGTGGGGGACAGGAGGGACATTGGGGGACAGGAGGGACATTGGGGATAAGTGGGGGGCAGGAGGGACATTGGGGGACAAGAGGAATATTCAGGGGGGCGGGAGGGACATTGGGGATAAGTGGGGGGCAGGAGGGACATTGGGGGATGAAAGGAATATTCGGGGGGAGGGAAGGACATTGGGGATAAGTGGGGGCAGGAGGGACATTGGGGGACAAGAGGAATATTCGGGGGGGCGGGAGGGACATTGGGGATAAGTGGGGGGCAGGGGGGGACATTGGGGGACAAGAGGAATATACAGGGGGGGGCAGGAGGGACATTGGGGGACAGGAGGGACAAGAGGAATATTCGGGGGGGCAGGAGGGACATTGGGGGACAGGAGGGACATTGGGGATAAGTGGGGGGCAGGAGGGACATTGGGGACAGGAGGGACATTGAGGATAAGTGGGAGGACAGGAGGGACATTGAGGATAAGTGGGAGGACAGGAGGGACATTGAGGATAAGTGGGAGGACAGGAGGGACATTGGGGGGGCGGGCGGGAGATACATTTGAGATAAGTGGGGGAGAGGGTGATGCTCTGTGTATGTGAAGTGTACATCTGTTTCACATACCGCAGTTCACTTGGTCAGGAAGATCCGGTTCCCCGGAGATGTTATCATTGCATGTGGGGTAGAGCTGGACTGGCTGCCGCACTGTAGAAATGGGAGATCCAGTCCAGAGCGGCGGAGGAGAAGACGGCAGTGGTTCACACAGTAAGGCGGAAGCGGGACTCCTGGAGCAATCCAGCCCTGCCACCGCACGTGACCCCCGTTCATCCAATCACCGAGCACCCGCTGCCCATGCCGCAACACAGCCAGTGACACCGTCCGTACACACTTAGCATTTGGACGGCGTGTCACTGGCACCTGATGCTGCGCCCCCCCAAATTTTGCGCCCGGGGCCACGGCACCCCCCGCACCCCCCACGCTACGCCACTGCTCTGTGATGACCTAAAGTGAATAACTCAACACCAGGTTCACAATATGAACCACTTATGTATTTATACATGTTGATCATATCCTCCCTTAATCTCCTCAACTCAAGAGAATAAATTCAGTTCCTCTAATCTTTCCTCATAGCTGAGCTCCTCCATGCCTTTTATCAGTTTGGTTGCCCTTCCCTGCACTTTTTCCGTTTCCCCGATATCCTTTTTTTGAACTGGTGCCCAAAACTGAACTACATATTGCAGATAAGGTCTTACTAATGATTTGTACAGAGATAAAATATCCCTCTCTGGAGTCCATACCTCTCAAAGAAAGGACTTTGCTAGCTTTAGAAACTAAAGCTTGGCATTGCACGCTATTATTAAGCCTATGATCTACCAGAACACCCAGATCCTTCCCCACCATTGATTCCCCCAGTTGTACTCCTCCAGTATGTAAGATGCATGCATATTCTTAGCCCTCAAGTGCATAACTTTAAATTTTTCAACATTAAACCTCATCTGCCACATAGTCGCCCAATTAAACAGTGCATTGAGGTCGGCTTGTAAGTTGGAGACATCCTATAAGGACGTTTTTCCACTGCTTAGCTTGGTGTCATCTGCAAACACTGAAATGGTACTTTTAATCCCAGACCCCATATCATTTATAAAGATATTAAAAAGTAAGGGTCCCAACACTGAACTTTGGGGTACACCACTGATAACCTTAGACCATTCAGAGTATAAATCACTACTCTCTGAATTCTTTCTTTTAGCCAGTTTTCTATTCATTTACAAACTGATTTTTCCAGGCCTGTAGACTTTACCTTACACATGAGCCGTGTGTGGGGAACTGTGTCAAACACTTTTGCAAAATCCAAGTATATCATGTCCACAGCCACCCCTCTGTCCAAAGTTTTACTTACCCTCTCATAAAAAGAAATCAGATATGTCTTTCATGAATCCATGCTGTCTGTTAAAAAAAAAAAATTCCAGCAAGAACTCATCTATTTGGTCTTTTTATTAAACTCTCCAGTATCTTCCCGACTATAGAAGTTAAACTAACAGGTCTATAGTTACTTGGTCAAGACTTTGAACCCTTTTTTTTAAATATAGGCACCACATTTGCCTTACTCCAATCCAGTGGTAGTATTCCAGTCATTAAAGAGTCCCTGGGAGATGTTTTAGGGTGATTAAAACTAGGACAAATAGATTTAAAGAGAGCTTCTATCCCAGGGCTTTTAAGGCCATCAATGTAGGAATGAAATGAAAGAGGTCACATAGTCTTATTTTATTGTCTTGTCTAGTTTTTAATATGAGGACACTTTTTTATATTTTTATTATATATATATATAATAAAATTTTGGTGGGTATAATTAAATCCTGTGTGGTAAATGCATGGTTGATAATTGTAATGTATGAATGTGTGGAGTAGAAATGTAATTTCATCTTTCATTGTGAATTTGTTTTCTAAAATGACAATAAATCTTATCTCATCCTAAAAATTAGAAACAATGGCTTTGAACTGACAGAGCTCAATTCTTTTAGGGCCCATGGGTGTATGCCATCTGTTCCAGGTGCTTTATCAACCTTTATTTTTTTCTAAATATTTCTGGTCACTGTTACCCAGATGTTCTTTTATATGACCATTAGCAATAAGCTCTGCATGGTTGAGATTACCAGGTCCAGCAGAGCATTGTTCCTAGTTGGGGCCTCTATGAATTGTACCATAAAATCGTCTTGTAATAGGTTTGTACAGTTTTTGTCCATTAACTGTTCCTGCAGTGCCATTACTCCAGTCAATTTCCGGGTAGCTAAAATCCCCCATTATTATCACTGTCCCAGTCCTTTCTATCTGTGTAAGGGAATGACCTCCTCATTACCCTGGGTGGCCTATAACATACTCCAATGATTACCTTTGTAGTACGCACCACCATGTACAGTTCACCCATTCTGCTTCAGCCTCATTACTCTCCATCAACTAGGTCCTCATTCACACTCGCTTTTCACATAGAGGCAGACACCCCCCCCCCCCTCCCCTCCATTTACCATGTCTTTCCAAAAGAGAGCATAGCCAGTAATATTAATAGCGCAGTCATGAAGAATGAAGCCAAGATTCAGCAATACCAATTGAATCATAGTTCTCTGCATGCACCAAAGCTTCCAATTCACCTATTTTGCTTGGCAGAATGCTTGTGCATTGTCACATTTTGCACACACAAAATGTACTTCTGCTTCATCACACCACTTAACTCTTGGTTTTGTCCACATACAGGAAATGGAACGACGGTTGATGAAAAGGCAGCTGGAGCCATCTACAGCTCTCAGCTTCACATGCATATGGGTGAGAAGCCTACTCAGAACCACGAGACGCAGGGACACGAAAGTGTAGAGTTCATGTCTTTATTCCCACGGGGGGTGACGTATTTGGTAAGTAAGCACCTTTTTGTTCAAGTATCTCTTGGGGTTAATTGAAGCTCAGTCTTTGTACACTAAGATTTATTAGTGTAGCACCCTCCTAGGTAGAGTTGGGCAAACTGTTCGAGCCAAGTAAAAGTTCGGCCCCAACAGCGCATGTTCACCCGCAGAGTGCCCCACAATGCACTGCAATCTAAGCCCTGGTTGTTTAGGAGTGGGCCAGGAAGCCGGCTACAGCATCCTTGACAATGAGTCATCAGCTGTCCACAGGCTTCCCTGATGGGAGCTGAATGGGAAAAAAAAAATTGGCGGCAATAGAAAAATATAAAAAAAAACGGCGTGGAGGTCTCCCCCAATCCATACCAGGCGGTCTCCCCCAATCCATACCTTCGGGTCCGATATGGATTATAGGGGGAACCCCACACCAACATTAGAACAAAACCCACATTGAGTCCCCCCAAAATCTATACCAGACCCTTATCCGAGGATGCAGCCTGGCAGGCCAGAAAAGGGGGGGGGCAGCGAGTGCCCCCCCTCCTGAACCATACCAGGTCCATTGCCCTCAACGTGGGGGAGTTCTTTGGTGCAGGAGAGGGGCTCTGCCCACCCCCCTGCCCCAAAGCACCTTGTCCCAATGTTGATGGGGACAGGGGCCTCTTCCCCACAACCCTGGGCTGTAGTTGTGGGGGTCTGCGGGCAAGGGGCTTATCAAAATCAGGGGGCCCCCAGATTCTGCCTCCCTATATGAATGAGTATGGGATATATTGTACCCCTACCCAATCGCCAAAAAATGTGTCAAAAAGAAATAAAAACATACACACACACACACACACACACACACACACACACACACACACACACACTTTTTGACAATTAATTTATTAAAAATAAAAAAACAATGTCCCCCAATGTAGACCCATTGTCAATCATGACGCCCGCCTCCACCCACCAGAAAAAAAATTTAAAAAAAAGCTCCACCCGTGATGAAGGCTAACCGGTCAATGACGTCACATGGGGCGGTGCCACTAGGTGATCCCACCCCTTACCTATTTAGGAAATGTCAGACAGTGAAGCAGGCAGTCGGCGGTTAGCCATTGTTGTGGCGGTTGTCGTGACTGACTATGGATCCACATCGTTGGACATTGTTTTGGTTTTTTTTAAAACGTAATTTTCAAAAACTGTGTGTTTTTATTCCTTTTCAACACTTTCCTGGCCTGCATGCTCGGATAAGGGCCTGGTATGGATTTGGGGGGGGGACCCCACGCCGTTTTTATTTTGCTGTGGGGTTACCCTCAAAATCCTTACAAAACCCAAAGGACCTGGTATGGATTGGGGGGGACCCCCACCCCATTTTTTTTTTGCTATTGGCGGCACTTGAAATGTCTTCTTTTTTTTTTTTTCCTTTATAAATGTCAGTTTTTCTGCAGCAGGTTCTATACAAGGTACTGATGCGCCACTTTACAGGCAGACTAAGGGGGGACCCCCCCCCCAGGCACTATACTTGCGGCAATTTTCAATTAATTTTTTTCACTTTAAGCATCTTGAAAATCGTTGCTCCTGTAAAATCTTTAGAATCTGTATTTTTTTTGCATTGATGCATGTTCCACAGGGCAGTACCCGGGGCCCCCATACCCTTTTTATGGCCAATAACTTGCATATAAGCCTTCAAAATGGGCAATTTTGATTTCCCAAGTTTGAGTCCCATAGACTAATAGAGTTCAGAGTTCAGGTTGCAACTTTTGTGATGTTCGAGAGTTCTGGCGTGAACCGGGGTGGTATTCGGCCCAACTCTACTCTACAATTTTCATGTTTCTGCTTAACCGAGAGACAGCTAGGTAAATTGAATTGCTGTCTGCTTAACAGAGAGTGGTGATCAGCTAGTGTAGTCTGCTCAGTGTGCTCTGGTGCTGCTCATGCGGTCTTGAAGTTAAACTGGAAAGTGCTGGATAATAGGCATAAACTATGCAGATGGCAGCATGAATATTCATACAGCCTGGGAAATTACAAGGGGAGGTGTCCCTATGCATGCTGGGTGCCTGTATTTATCTTCTAGGAGCACATGGGATCTTGGTCTTTCCTAGCATAGGATTGCATTAAGCTTTTTATTTTTTAGGTTTTCTTTCCTCTAATTTCATTGGTGATCCAGCAAGTAAGTCTGTTCCTTTTCAAAAGAACAAGCTCTCTTGCAGATGTATCAGTAACAGGGATGATACAAACCATTTACTACTGACAGGGGTGCTTGCATAGATCAGCTTTTATTTTTATCCCAAAAGGAAAAAACTGTTTGCTGTCACTGATTATAAAGTATTAGCTGCAGTTTGGCGTCAATTTGTTAGTGTATCTAAATCTGCTAGTACATCCAACACTCCACTTCCCACCAGACTGGCAATGCTGCTATCCTAATGTGCCCCCCGTGGTCCTTCATCCAGAGGGGAGGCACTCTAATACAGGAGGTATGTTACTGGCATTGGTGTGTGCAGCCTGTTGCATTATGCAATTGCACCCCAAAGCTCAAACACACACCTGTGTGTGTCATACACACCCCTTTATAAATAAGTGTAAATAAACATTTTAAAATGTATTAAAACATGGATAGTGTCAGTAGGGCAGTGGACAGCATCGGTAGACCGGTGGATTTTATCAGTTGGCAGAGGGCAGTGTCAATAGAGCAGTGGATGGTGTTATGGGAGCAGAGATTTGTGTCAGTAGGGGAGTGAACAGTGTCAGTATTTTTTTTAATTGTATTATTATTAAATAATTTTATATATATATATATATATATATATATATATATATTATTATTATTATTATTATTATTATTATTTTTTTTTAGGAGCCCTGTTGGGGGGGGGGGGGACAAGGATTCCCCATTCCCTTCTCTGCAGCCTCAGCTACCCTGCACAGCGAAGGAGTGGGGGGTGCTCTGTGCTGAACTTCCTGTTCATTCACAAACTGAAGCATATGAAACAGTTTGCTATACTTCAGTTCTGAATAAACACAGTGAGTGATTAGTACCGATCACTCACTGTGTTCATTCAGAAAAGGAAGGGTCGGTAAATGACATATTTACTGGCTCCATCCTGAAACAACCCCACAGCAGCCAGCAGGAGAGGAGGGAAGCAGGCAGAGCTTTGGAGGGGACACTAGGAGCCCAGGTAGCAGGGGGAATCTGCACCCCATGGGGTGATTAGGGTGTACCCAGGCACACCTATAGTTACTGGCCAGATCACCAGGTGAAAACAGATGGAAAATAGCCTAAGAAAAGAAAACTAATGCAACTATCCCATTTATTGATTGGTAAGCTTCAATGTATTACAGAAATAAAATATTTTTTACTGAATGCATCTGATATTATTTTGCACCTTCAAAATCCCCACCTTCTTTCTCCTTTGAATTTTCTGTTTATTTGGGGATCGGTGCCATTATATGACTATGCTTTCCACGATCAATTATCTGTTTTTCAATGTATTACGGTACATTTTTGGTTTTGGGTTTAATACTGCTTTGAGGATGTACCCTGCATACAAAAAGTGAATTGAGCTTGCCATGTGTCACACTAAATTGAATACATTCTACAGCATTGGCCCACATTCACACTGCAGCCACCATTCATCTCATTGACTTTCTATAGCTTTCTTGGGTTAAATTCTGTATAAGCACTAAGTTGCCATATTCTAGCCTAAACCACTGTCTTAGGGCTCATGCACCTGGATGTAAAGAACTGTACATCAGGCAGAAGCATACTTGTGCGCTCAGGAGTCACAGGAGTTTTGCGTGCAGCTGTGTCCAGCAGCCTGTAAAATGCTGTCAGGTTGCAGGAAGGGGTGGCAGTTTGAAACCTTTTATTCTACAAAAGGGTCTGTTACTGACAATTACTTGTGCATACCTCCCAACTTTTTGAGATGGGAATGAGGGACACCTATCAGCAAAAGTATGCAGAGATAGGACACACCCCTTGCCACGCCTCCTTAAAGGAAAATTGTACAAAAAAACAAGATTGGTTAAACCCACGAGTGCTTTTTTTTTACCACTACTTTTCCTTTTATATTGGCTTTTGGAATTTACAAATGCAGCAATTTAGAAATCAGATGAAAGGTTTAGTGCTGGAAAACACTTTTTGATAGATAAAAAATGCATTTTATATACAATTATATATATATCAGACCAAAATGAGGGACAAATGAGGAGGAATGAGGGACAGAGGGACATTGCTCCAAATCAGGGACAGTTGGGAGCTATGCTTGTGTGAGTGTGAGCTGTAACTGCCAGCCTTGCCACCAATGTGGGACCCTGTATGAACGTCCCTGCCTCCCATCTGTTCTAGTTTTGACAGGACAAGTCAGATACCCAAATCTAGCAATAAGGCTTTGGTTTACACCAGTGGTCTTCAACCCTGTCCTCAGGGCCCACTAACAGGCCAGGTTTTATGTATTACCTTGGGGAGATGTAGACTAGAATACTGCAATCACTGAGCAGCAAATGATATCACCTGTGATGTATTTCAGTTATCTTGCAAACCTGGCCTGTTGGTGGGCCCTGAGGACAGGGTTGATGACCACTGGTTTACACTATGATATAGGTAGTTGGATGAATATGGGTGAAATTTGGACAGATTGGAGACCTGGTCTAACAGATGCATTTGTCTTTGTGTGGAGGTCACCCGTAAATAAATAGAACATTATTTCTGTTGAGTACTCTCATGCCCCGTACACACGGTCGGATTTTCTGATGGAAAATGTCCGATCGGAGCGTGTTGTCGGAAATTCCGACCGTGTGTGGGCTCCATCGGACATTTTCCATCGGATTTTCCGACACACAAAGTTGGAGAGCAGGAGATAAAATTCCAATCGTGTGTACACAAATCTGACGGACAAAGTGCCACGCATGCTCAGAATAAATAAAGAGATGAAAGCTATTGGCCACTGCCCCGTTTATAGTCCCGACGTATGTGTTTTACGTCACCGCGTTTAGAACGATCGGATTTTCCGACAACTTTGTGTGACTGTGTGTATGCAAGACAAGTTTGAACCAACATCCATCGGAAAAAATCCTAGGATTTTGTTGTCGGAATGTCCGAACAAAGTCCGATCGTGTGTACGGGGCATAAGAAACCATTCATTTGGGTTATTAGAACTTATCATTTGCATTGCAGAAAAAACGATCGGCCAATACTCGGCGGCTTCAGTTGAAATGCCCACAACTATAAAAGGGATGCTATTTTCTGACTCTGGGAAAGCTGAGCGCTCTAGGGGCAACTCTCTGACATACAACACACAGACTGATTTTAAAATCTGAGGAGCACCACAAAGAACAGGGAACCTTCATGGGGTTCATGCAGTTTGACATCCCTGGTATCTCTTTTACTCAAAAACCAATTTGGATTTGGATGGATAGTCTAAGCTGCCAGAACTATACAACAAAGTGATAAATATTAGGATATATAATGAACTTTCAAAGGGGACAGACCCATAGCTCCCAACTGTCCCTGATTTCGTGGGACTGTCCCTGATCTGGAGCAATGTCCCTCTGTCCTCCTCATTTGTCCCTCGTTTTGGCCTGATCTGTATAGTTGTGTATAAAATGCACTTTTATCTACCAAAAAGTGCTTCCCGGTGCTAAACCTTTTATCTGATTTCTAAATTGCTGCATTTGTAAATTACAAACACCAATATAAAGGAATAGTAGTGGTACAAAAAGCACTTGTGGATTTAACCAATCTTGTTTTTTGTACAATTCTCCTTTAAGGGGGCGTGTCAAGGGGTGTGTCCTATGCCTGCATACTTTTGCTGACAGGTGTCCCTCATTCCCATCTCAAAAAGTTGGGAGGTATGCAGACCTTCAACTCTACTAAAGACCAATACACACCAGCAGTTTTATAGAAGAAATATGTATGCAGAAACTACAAATCTTTTTGGAGCTGCTACCAAATTAATTGTGTGATAGTCCTTAGAAGGAAAACTGTATGTAACATCTAATCCACAGTGTAGTAATCATATATTCTTTAGTCTAAATATACGGTTGTTTTTGGGCACTCTTAGAAGACTTGTTGCTACAGCCGGGTATATGCTATAAGAAAATCAGACAAATGATCGTCCGCTTTTCCTCAAATGGTCATACAATGAAACCAAGAAGGGTACTAATGGTACAACAAAGGCAAAATTTTCCTGTACATACACTGAACAAAATTATAAACCCAACACTTTTGTGTTTGCCCCTATTTATCGTGAGCTGAACTTAAAGATCTACGACCTTTTCTATGTACACAAAAGGCCTCTTTCTCTCAAATATTGTTCACAAATCTGTCTAAATCTGTTAGTGAGCACTTCTCCTTTGCCAAGATAATCCATCCACCTCACAGGTGTGGAATATCAAGATGCTGATTAGACAGTATGATTATTGCACAGGTGTGCCTTAGGCTGGCCACTCTAAAAGGTGCAGTTTTATCACATAGCACAATGCCACAGATGTCGTTTTGAGGGGGCATACAATTGGCATACTGACTGCAGGAATGTCCACCAGAGCTGTTACCCTTGAATTAAATGTTCATTTCTCTACCATAAGCAGTTTCCAAAGGCATTTCAGAGAATTTGGCAGTACATCCAACCGACTTCACAACCGCAGACCACGTGTAACCACACCAGCCCAGGACCTCCACATCCAGCATCTACACCTCCAAGACCAGCCAACCAGATTGCTGCAACAATCGGTTTGCATAACCAAAGAATTACTGCACAAACTGTCTCAGGGAACTCATCTGCATGCTCATGGTCCTCATCGGGGCCTCGACCTGACTGCAGTTAGTCATCGTAACCAACTTGAGTGGGCAAATGCTAAACTCGATGGCGTCTGGCACTTTGGAGAGGTGATCTCTTCACGGATGAATCCCGGTTTTCACTGTACAGGGCAGATGGCCGACAGCATGATTTCAAAATTATGGATCGAGTGGCCCATGGTGGCGGTGGGTTTATGGTATGGGCAGGCGTATGCTATGGACAAGGAACGCAGGTGCATTTTATTGATGGCATTTTGAATGCACAGAGATACCGTGATGACATCCTGAGGCCCATTGTTGTGCCATTCATCCACAACCATCACCTCATGTTGCAGCATGATAATGCATGGCCCCATGTTACAAAGGATCTGTACACAATTCCTGGAAGCTGAAAACATCCCAGTTTTTGCATGGCCAGCATACTCACCAGACATGTCACCCATTGAGCATGTTTGGGATGCTCTGGATTGGCATATACGACAGCGTGTTCCAGTTCCTGCCAATATCCAGCAACTTCACAAAGCCATTATAGAGGAATAGACCAACATTCCACAGGCCACAATCAACAACCTGATCAACTCTATGCAAAGGAGATGTGCTGCACTGCGTGAGGCAAATGGTGGTCACACCAGATACTGACTGGTTTTCATTGATCTTTGCGTTCAGCTCATGATAAATAGGGGGCAAACACAAAAGTGTTTTTCGTTTTAGAATTTTGCTCAGTGTAGTTACATTGTAGTGTAGATCAGGAAGTAATGTGCGTGTGACCTTTTTGTAGCCATGCCTTTTAAGGGCCATACGTTTGGTGTGTTGCAGAGTTTTTGTTCTTTTTTCATTGGATCATTTTGTAGATACGATATATAATATCATATATCTATCTCATATATATATTTAGCGTATTATGAAGAGCGATAGCCATTTTTTTTTTACACTGTGTGCTCCGCTTCCTTTTCTTCTTTTATGATATATTATTATTATATATATATATATATTTTATTATTATTATTAATAAATATATATATATATATATATATATATTAATAATAATAATAATAAAATATATATAATAATAATATATCATAAAAGAAGAAAAGGAAGCGGAGCACACAGTGTAAAAAAAAAAATGGCTATCGCTCTTCATAATACGCTTAAACTTTACTGTTTACAAGAATGTTTTTCGTTGCATCTTTTTCTGGGTCGTACTTTGTTTCTGATCACGTGCAGTCTTTCCCATTCACGTTTTCATGTATGAATACTTAATAATAATAATAATTTCATGTAAGCAAAAATTGTTAGTTCTGTTCACTAACAAGAAAAATTCTCTAGATCGACCCTTCATTCTGATAACGTGTTTTTTTTTTTTTTTTGGTTGATTTTTATAGTGTGTACCCAGTTCCTTCTACCCCCAATGTCTAATGCTTGTGCCCCTTTTGAATATTATTGATAGATAAAACTTCTAGAGAATATGGAACAATGCCCATTGAAAAGCTAGCAAAACAGTGCTACCTACATTACTAACCCCGAACAATCTGCTGAGAGTGTTTTTCATGTTTTCCTCTACAACCCCTTTAAGCCATTTTTTTCAGCCTTTCACTGTTACTTTGTATGCTTTTATCACAGGAAGGAGGGGTCTCCTCAGGTTTCCAGCGTGCAGAAAAGGACGCAGTGGCCCCTACCCACCATCTTTACCATGTGAGCGGTCGCAAACACATTCGTGCAATTGAGACAGACCTAACATGGGACAGCTTCAACACAGGCGACTGCTTCATCCTGGATACAGTAAAGGTATTATTATTTTTTTTTGCAGGAGGAAGTCTAGTTCAACTGAAAGTCATTTCGATAGCGAAAACTTTGAAGTCACTAAATAGTAGCAAAATTTATACCACCTGTCCTGGTAATGGGAAGTTGATTGCACTTGTTCACTGGTTATGTGTATGACTAAACACTCAGTTACATTACCTGATTGATAGGCTTGGTTGTCAATCTAGGAGCAAAGCAAGGAAAGCTCCTTTGGATAATGAAACAGTTCAGTTTAACTAAGAAAAGGCATAATGAGAGGGAGAAGAGGTCTTCATGTTCTTCCTGTCAGAGGCATTGGACACCATAAAGTTCCAATTTCAAAGCTGGCCATACATTAGTAGAATTGTGCATTTTAATGCCCCGTACACACAGTCGGACTTTGTTTGGACATTCCGACAACAAAATCCTAGGATTTTTTCCGACGGATGTTGGCTTAAACTTGTCTTGCACACACACGGTCACACAAAGTTGTTGGAAAATCCGATCATTTTGAACGCGGTGACGTAAAATACGTACGTCGGGACTATAAACGGGGCAGTGGCCAAAAGCTTTCATCTCTTTATTTATTCTGAGCATGCGTGGCACTTTGTCCGTCGGATTTGTGTACACACGATCGGAATTTCTGACAACGGATTTTGTTGTCGGAAAATTTTATCTCCTGCTCTCCAACTTTGTGTGTCGGAAAATCCGATGGAAAATGTCCGATGGAGCCCACACACGGTCGGAATTTCCGACAACACGCTCCGATCGGACATTTTCCATCGGAAAATGCGACCGTGTGTACGGGGCATTAGAATGTTCCTTCTTGCCATCATTGAGTCAACTGATTTTTTTTTTCAAACCTCTTACAATTTAGTTTGTATCTGCTATTTGCATGTAATCCCAGACCTATTATAGAGGTTTGATTACAATATGTATGATTTTTTTTCCTTAACAAAAACAACATTCACAGTTAGCATTTTGGTCATTTGAGAAGCATTTTCTATCCTGCTCCTTCAAATTTTTTCATCACTACAGTTGAAAAAGGATATCAGTTGATCCTGAATGAAAATTCTGAAAATGATCATTTTTGTACAAAGTTTTACTAATGTACAGAAAGCTTAAGAAATCTAAGACAGAGTTTGCCTCCAAAATCTCTTATCAAGGGGAGGACTGGGCTGGGGGGCATTTGTCTTTTTGGCTAGTACTAATAAGCTTTGTTGGGCTGGCGGCCCAGAGAGGAGATCCTTTACAAACCAGACATTGATTAAAGTAGGACCCAAAGTAAGTGGACATTATATAGCTACAGTCTGACTTATTGTTCAGACCTATGATCACAGTGCCTGTCAGTCTTCCAGCACCAACTTCCTTTTCTGCTCTAAGATATAATGCAATCAAATGCCAAGAGCCTTTAATGAAAGTAATACTGGAAGATGTGTGTTGCAAATGAAGAAGAACAGAGGGATATGGTTTCAAAAGAGGAACTGTCAGTCACTCTAAAAGAGGAACCTTTTTAGGAGCTATGGTTTAAGATATGAAAGTGGTCACGGACCTTAGATAGCAGGTGTTCAAGCACAATTCATCCATCAGGAGAGGGCCTTTTCTTCATGAATAAATGATATAAGTTCAGGTCACCCAGGCATTCATGTTTATGATAAAGAAGAGGCTATAGAACAGGGGTTACCGAACTATGGCCCTCCAGTTGTTCAGGAACTACAATTCACATCATGCCTAGCCATGTCTGTGAATGTCAGAGTTTTTTACAATGCCTCATGGGATGTGTAGTTTCGCAACTGCTGGAGGGCCGCAGTTTGAAGATCCCTGAGAGAATAGAGAAGAAAGCAATAGTACACGTCTTAACTTTCTGAAATGATAGAGAAGTTTTTTTTAGCACATGGTATCAAGGGCAAAGAACTGTCCCTGCCATGGCCCTGGTTACATGGAACACAACGCTCTAAAATGATTAGCTAAACCATACACTTTTTTTACCTCTATTTTTCCTTTAACTTGGCTTTTCTAGATAAATAAAAAATAAATAAAGTGCGCTAATTATATGAAAGTACACACATAGATGTGAATACATGTGGGTGGTAGTAAAAACCACAATCTACTGAAAGCAAGTAAATGACTCCATGAGTGGTAGAAATATATAAGTGCAAAACATAAAAACTCAAATAAAAAGAAGAAACAAAAAATGTGTACATGTGAAGTACAATGATATTAATAGCGTGAAAATCTGAAAATCAAACAAACTCAGTCCATGGGTTCAAACATAAAAAGTTCATCAGTGAAAAAAAGCTTCCATCCACTATACAGCTCAGCAGCAACTAATCCCCCTATGAGTGGATTGACAAAGGAGAGAGATGTGCAGGATGGTGCAAATCCACTGACGGTGACTCCAATAAGTGAGAAAGTGATAAAGGTGGACTCTTACCCTCCGTGTTGGACCCCCTCCTTGGCAGGGTCTATCAGGCATGCAGATTTTTGCCCTCTGCAGGGACCGTGTAATGAGAAGATCTCCCCAGCAGCTGTCAGGAATGTTGTCTCCGATCCAGGCTGGTCCAAGTGAAACGCCTGGAGAGGGGGGAAGGAAAGCTCTCTTGCTCCCAGTGTGGCAAAGGAAAAAGCAAAAGAGCGGAACTCCAATAGTGTAAAAAGTTTCGGAATTTATTCAATAAAAGTACAGACCGCAACGGAGAGTGCACGCTCCGTGAGGTAAAAATACAATTAAAAACAAGCCGGCATATAAAAATCGTAATAACCCGTGCATAATCATGGGGCAATCGTGTAGTAGCTCTTACACTATCACTGAACTGATATGCTGATTCATCTCACTGTCTGCCTCCAGCAGCAGCTTTTCTAGATAGCAGATGTAGAAATATTGAGGTTGTATAAAAAGCTAGTGCAGCATAACACTTTTTTGGTAGTAAATTAGTACATAATGTATATAAATGTATAAATCCAGCAACTGAGACTGCACAAGTGGCAGAGGGATCTGGTCTCAAAAGGAACGGTCCTTCCAAATGAGGGTCAGTTGGGAGCAATGCAATAGTGCTTGGACTGGGATTTCAGACTTCTCTGATTGAACTTTCCCTTTATGATTGATTGAGCTTGGCTTCTCAGTAGACCTCTTAAGTTATAGCCTAGAGTGACATGACTAGCTTAGCTTCAAATTTTGGTGGCCACTTCTAGTTAAAGTCTTACACACCCGAATGTCAGCTAAACCCCCCCCTCCACACACACCTTTTCCTTGTATATTTGAAACTCCCATATTTGTCACAACCCACCCAGAGCTGAAGTCCATCTCCAGCTAACTTGCTCCTATCTCGCTGTGTGCTGGGACATAAGTCAGAGCATGCATGCTTTTGGTTGTGCCAATACACTACTTGTGTGGAACAGTACATGTGTCCTATATGAGTTTGTATTGTAATGCCACATACACCCGACCAGACTTGCCAACGGGCTAAACTCGGTCGGCACTTCCGACGGAGAGATTTAGAACATGTTCTATATCTGAATCCGTCGGAAATGCCGACAGAAAGTCAGATGGGGCATACACACGGTCGGAATGTCCGACTGAAAGCTCCCATCGGACTTTTTCTGTCGGGAAGTCCGGCCGTGTGTACGCGGCTTTAGAGGTGAAAAAAATTCAAGTCCAGGCGTAGTGACCAGTTGAGAAAACATTTGCTGGTGCCATAAAATTCAAACAAGATTGGGCAGCAATTATCTTATGCCTGTCACCAGCAAGAATTGACAATAAATGTCTGATGTCAGGTTCACATGTGACCAGTGTGCTCATCACATGTGATATGGTTTAGTGAAACTTTTGCTGCTTCTCTCCTAGGCTGTCCTCATCCTCTTCAGCTGGACAGTGTACTTAGCTCTTCTCTATTGTCTGAAGTCGATCCTTTCACTTTCTCTCCCCTTTCTACAATATACCAGGTAATACTTTTTTGTGTTCCATCCTTTCCCTTCCATATTGCACCTTTTACTCGAAGGTAGGCTTAACAGGAAGTGGCCAGGTCACACAATACGAATGCTATAGCATATATGCAATTAAAATGCATTTCCACCCCATACTGTTTTCTAGTTTTAAACTGGGGAGGGATAGAATGTCATTTGCCAGTGCTGATTCCAGTAGTGACAACTGGTGATCCTGCACTGCGTTCTCTGGCCAAACTGATCACCTCTTTGTAACATTATCATGATGCTACAGTTTCTTATCCTGAAATGGCTCTACTGCTGGACAACCAATATGAAATGTCCACATCACCCAAGAAGTGATGTGAACACCTGAAGTAGGGCAAGAAGCAGGGAAGAAGACAAGGAACCTGGCTTGTCACATAACTAAAGATTTGAGTGAGTATTTAAGGAATAAAGTTTAGTTAAAGTCTAACTAAACGCAAAAACTTTTTTTTAGTTTTCACAGGAAAAAAAATAGCAAATTAATTAAATAATATAACATATACAATTGCGTCACAAGTCATATTGTAATTCAATGTTATTAAAAAATTACCTTTCCTTTTAAAATCTGCAGCTCTGTAGTTTTCAGTAAAATGCAATATGGCTACCTGGAGGTGTTCTGTACACCGAATGTGTACAGAACGCCCCCCGAGAAACATAATATACTGCTTGTGTGATTGGCTCACCAATTTTCCCAATAAGATACAAGTCAGATTTCAGGCATCCTCTGCAACAAAATGTCATTTTTGGTGATATACTCACAATAGGAAATCATGTCTAAAGGGATGCAGACCCTGCACTTTTCTCAGAGCCCTGCAGGTGCAGCAGTTGATTGATAATTATGAAACCACTCCCATACAAATTCATTCTGCAAATGACAAACGGATTTCTTTAGAATAACAAAAGGTAGGAATCTTCAACAAAGTTTGTTAAAATCCTTGCCAATGTACACAAATCACCCAGAGGGGAATGTTTTTTCTCAACAAATGTGAAGTTACTCTTTTTAAAGAATATCTGTACTGAAATAAACATGGGGGCTGCCCTTGCTTATTGACTTCTGAAAATGCTAGTTGCCTGATGCGCCGTAGCTTTAGTAGCTGGAGACTCTGACTTGAAACAAAAAAAAATTAAGATTGGGAAAGTCAGAGTATATTCATACTACCTAAACTCAATATTTTCATAATTTAGTGACTTTGAAAATACTAAAGCCATTGATTCAACAGGACAGCCCAGAGACTAGTATATTGTAAAAGGAGAAGTCAGCAGTAGTAGTCTCAATATTTCTTCCCTGCAGGTTTCCATTCATGCAGGCAGGCCAGTGGGTGCTGCATTTGCAGTAAAGGTTAGAACATTTTGTCCACAATGCTGCTGTCCACTGCCGCTGGAACCCTTTTTACTGCATATTTAAATCCCTGATATTCAGATGCTCCTTATTTGGTTATTAACGGGGAAACTTACCCAGATTCAGTTATGGGTGATTACCAGCACATTAAATTGGTTCTTATTACATCAGTTTTGGGACCTGTACTGCACTAGAGGGGAAAAAAATGGCAATCAGAATAGTAGCTAGTGGCAATGACAAATTTGTTCCTTCCATTTTGATCTCGTGCAGCCCCAAATAAATTAATTCCATACGTGAAACACTGTATATATACTTGACAATGGAAAATTTGACTATTTGCTCTATCTCATGCAATGGCGTCACTAAGGGGGGCCAGAGGGGGCCCTGGCCCCCCAAAATTATGCTGTGCTCCACCATGTGCCCCCCCAATTAAAACACATTTTTGTTGCTATATGTAGCTCGCCGCCGAGTGGACACAGGCCTACCTGAGAGGCAGAGCGTCCTAACAGCTCCTTCGGGGGATTTCTCCCCCTCCCCTCGCGGACACTGTGCAATGCTGCATGTATAATACGAGTTACTCATGTTATGACTATTTAGAACAGTGGTCTCCAAACTTCAGTCTGGGGGCCGGGTGCAGCCCTTTGCTTGCCTTTATCCTGTCCTTGGGCAATATTCCTCCCATTGATGGGAGTCACTATTCTGCCAATTGACATCAACAATGAGGCAACATTTCTGCCACTGATGCCAGGGATGGGACACTATTCCTCCCAATGATAGCAATGATTCCTTCCAATGATACCAGGGATGGGACACTATTCCTCTCACTGAGGCCAACAATGGGGCACTATTCCTCCCAATGATAGCAATGATGGGGCACTATTCCTCCCCCTAATACCAAATGTAAATGTTTTTTCCCACTGATGCCAGGAAAATGTCCCCTTTTGTTGGCCACAGTCCAGCCCCCCCCCCAGAGTCTGAAGGACAATAAACTGGCCCTTTGTTTAGAGAGTTTGGAGACCTGCTTTAGAAGAATAAAAGGAATAAATTAAGATTACTAAAATATCTTTCCTCACCAATTCAGATTATCTACGTCTGGTCGGGATCTCAGTCAAACATGATGGAGAAGAACCGTGCAAGAGATTTGGCCTATCAAATACGAGACAGTGAAAGACGTGGCGCTGCAAAAGTGGAAATTTTACAGGAAGGGGAAGAACCTGAGGAAATGGTTAAGGTACATTTGTCTGTCTTAAACTTATACTGGAGGACAGTGGTGGCTGGTGTGTTGTTGTTGTTTGGGGAGGTCAGCAAACAACCACCCCCCCACGGCACCTCAAACACCCCCATCCCCCACCCACTGCTGTCTGCCAGTCGGTCCACCGGCACTTACCCCATCTAGGCAGCGGCGGGGATTGGAGCACCAGGCAGCAGCAGGGATCGGGCATCCAAGGAGCAGCGGAGATCGGGGCACCAGGCAGCAGTGGAGATCGGGCATCCGAGGAACGGCAGGGATTGGGGCACCAGGCAGCGGCGGGGATTGCACATCGGCCAGCAGCTCTTATCCTCCTCACTTCTGCGGCGTGCCTCCTCCCCTCCTCCTAGATGTTCAATAGGAGTGCATGTCCTTTCAGCCAATCGGGTGATGGGTATCAGACCCATTTCCCGATTGGCCAGGAGGAGATCCAGTGTTGCAACAGCAAAGATTCATTCGCTGTTGCAATACACCTGGGTGGGCTCCAGGCGCAATGCTTTGCACCCCAAGCCCACCCTATTTTGAAGCCTATTAGAGCCTCTGGCTCTAGTCAGTGCTTCAAAAAACACACCCCCCTGCCCACCCCTGCCATAGGAATTCATTCACCCGGCGTCCTAAAAGGGGCCACGTGCTTGAATTGGGGGGGTGGCGGCACCCGTGCGCCCACAATGGACGGGCCGCCCTTGCTAGAGTTCTTATTAGAACACCCAATGTAGCTGGGCAACAGGACACCATCTGAATAGAGTTTGCATGTTCTCCCTATGCTTGTGTGGGTTTCCCTTGTGTACTCTGGTTTCTTCCCACACACCAAAGACATGCTGGAAGGTTAACTGGATCCCATCTAAATTGGCCCTATCACTGTGTGCATATGCATTTAGGGACCTTAGACTCCTTGAGGGCAGGGACTGATGTGAATGTACAATATATAAAGCACTGTGTAAATTGTAGGTGCTATGTAAAAGCCTATAATGAAAAAATAAAGTTAAAAGGTGGATTTCAATGGCATGTATTGAGCCCCACAGTATGCTTTATTCTGGCACAGCAGTCCAGCTTGCTAGTGCTGTAAAACAGAATGCTCCTACTTGACTCCCCTGCCAGAACACAGGTCAGGCTGCAACAGTGGGAGTGTGGCCTGATTCTGCACACTCTGGGTGATCAAGACCCCAGCAAAACCTTATCAACATACATACATATATATATATATATATATATATATATATATATATATATATATATATATATATATATATATATATACGGCTTATGGGTTTTGCATTGCGAGTGACTGTGACTTTTAAGCATTTCTGCATGTACCACATAGGGCGGCCCATTCACTTGAATTTAAACATATTTTATCTTTCTTCGTCTTGAAAATGATGCAGATTCTGGGACCAAGGCCGGTGACGCTGAAAGAAGGGAGCACACAGGACGACAAGGAGGCGGATGAGATTCACACCAGGGGAGCTGTACTCTACCAGGTAAGTGTTCCTCACACCAAATATTTCTTTTTTTGTGTTAGGAAAAAAGGGAATTGGTGACTTCTATGCCCCATACACACGATCGGACTTTCCTGACGGGAAACATTGGATGTGAGCTTGTTGGCGGAAAGTCCGACCGCGTCTATGCTCCATCGGACATTTGTTGTCGGACTTTCCGCCAACAAATGTTGGCTAGCATGTTCTCTAATTTTCCGCAAACAAATGTGTGTTGTGGGACTTTCCGATCGTGTGTACACAAGTCCATCGGACAAAAGTCCAAAGTACAAACACGCATGCTCGGAAGCAGAAGCGGTCGGTCTTGTAAACTAGCGTTCGTAATGGAGAATTAACATTCGTGACGTGGCAAATTATGAAATCTCCAAATGCAGCGCACAATTCTCTTCTTCTATAATGGGATAATAATGAAGCTGCTTTGCTGGTGATACTGATGGAGTTAATCCAAACAAGTTTTCAAAGGCTTTTTATTTCTAGTGATATCGAGAATAATATTATTTATTTATTTTATTTGTGCAAGTTACCACAACACCATTATCCCCTAATTTTTAAGAACAAAGATACAACTATGTTGGTGTCTCTTGTCAATTTTACATTGTATTTTTTTCAAATGTAACTGCCTACTCCCAAACTGTCATTTGAAGTAAAACACATAGCCAAGTATTATTCTCCACAATTTTTTTTATTGTGCATTAAAAAAAATAAAAAATAAATAATAGACTTGCTATCTGCCAATAGAACTTAACCAAAAAGTGCATTCTATGCATCTAAAAATATAGAAAATATACCAAATCAAATCATTATTCAACCAAAAATATATTGCCAAAGCAATAACTCCAAGGCCAATAATAAATAACACGTTATCTCCTCCGATTCCGCAACATGGCTGGTTGACGAACGGACGTTTAGAAACTAAATGAAAACTGCGAAAAGAAATGTGCAAATCAACACTTACCAAACTTCTACTAACACAAATATAGCAGAAGGAGCCCAAAGGGTGGCGCTAAAGAAACCACGTAGTACGTCACTATGTTCGTGATTGTTGGCCAACATTTGTGTGACCGTGTGTATGAACGCCCTTCGAACAAAATTCCACGGTTTTGTTGTCGGAAAGTCCGATCGTGTGTAAGGGGCTTTAGAGTTGAATATAATTAAATTAAATGTGGCACTAACTCAAAGTGCAAAAATAAACTCATGAATGAATATCACAAATTAAAACGTCATTGTAATAACAGTCCAAAATTAAATAAAGCGTATGTGCAAAAAATATATTAAATATAGATTGAAAAAAAAATGTAAGTGCAAAAAAGTATGATTACTCAAAGGAAAGTTCAAAAAAGTGCATATGCAAACAATAAATTCCAATATTGATAGTAGAGGTGAAGCAATCGAGTGCATGAAAAAGATCAATTCTTTATATAGTGTAGTCACACTTGCTTCCACCATCCGCAATCCACCACGAGTGTGCCCCAGCCTCTCACCTTAAATGAAGACCCCAATGGGTCTAGCAGCGCTTCTGGTGAACATATCCTTAAAGGCAATCGCCACTCATCTCTTCTCCTTGAAGTACCAAACCAGACATAGGTATAAGGCAGTAGTTGGGGATAATAAATAATAATCGTCCACTGTGCTATGTACATCTTCCTTACTCTCCTCCATTCAAGGGTCTTCTCTCTGTACAGCAATGTGAACTGTGCCCTTCACCGACTACTACTGCGTCCGTTGTCCCCGGCCTCCCTCCTTTCAAGAGTTTGCTGCCTCTCATTGGCTGCCCATTGGCTTTTACAGTGTTGTTCTGCGCACAGTGGGTATATCTAGACCCAAAAATAATTGTATTGCAGTTTGCCGTTCCAGATGCTGGCCATAAACTATACACTGTTCTTCAACTTTCCTTGATTTACCAAAACCATATAATATGAGGTCAATCCTAAGCCCTTTCAATTTGTATGCAATCAGGCAGGCCCTTGCACTACATAGTTGAAGGTAAATCTAAAGGAAATTGAATAAGATAATTGTATAGTGTATGGCCAGCCTTACATGTGAAGGTTGCAATGCTTTTCTTTTATTTTAGGTGTTTTTTTTTTTTTTTAAACTGATAATGCTGTCCTAGAGTGACAATGTTTACTCTCTGTACTGTTTCTAAAAAAGAGATTGCATTCTCACCCTAGGATGCTCTCCTGATTTGGACTACATGCAACTCCCTCTATCCTTATACCCATATCATGGGGGAGGTGTTTTTGTTTACAGAAGATAACTGGGAAGGAAAAATAACATTGGGTAAGATTTGATTTAATGCCGTGTACACACCTGACTGGTCCGGCGGGACGAATCCGTCGGACAATCCGACCATGTGTGGGCTTCATCGGACTTGCAGCAGACTTTTTCGGGTGAAAATCAGACGGACTTTAGATTTGAAACATGTTTCAAATCTTTCCGATGGACTTGAGTTCGGTCGAAAAATCCGCTCATCTGTATGCTAGTCTGACGGACGAAAACCGACGCTAGGGCAGCTATTGGCTACAGGCTATCAACTTCCTTATTTTAGTCTGGTCGTACATCATTACGTACGAATCTGTCGGACTTTGGTGTGATCGTGTGTAGGAAAGTCCGTTCGTTCGAAAGCCTGTCAGAAAGACCGTCGGACCTTTAATGCCAAAAAGTCCGCCCATGTGTACACGGTATTATGCACAGGAAGTTGCACTGGATTTCTCCTGCATAAGCACTGATTTGCTGTAATTGTAGCTCACACAGGGTGATGGACTCCGTGTGACAGCCCTGATTGTCACATATTTTATTCTGACAGCCAGTGGCAACGGTTGCCAGAATACAGTTGGCGCTGCCAAACAGTGACTGCAGCTGACAGGCTGCAAGCACTGTTCAGCTAAGAATTATCCAATTTGGCACTTAAACCAGAAGGACACAGGGGTCATACGTATTTGACATTATTTCAAATGCGTAGCTACGCACAGCGGAAGGTTTTTTCCAGAATCGTACAACAAAAATCATACTTTTCGTAGAGCACATTTTGCACTGTTGTATTCGATATTAGTCTTATGCAACAAAATGTGAACGATACGTCGTACTGTAATCGGAATGTGTGTACGAGGCATAAGGCTCTTCATGAGCAGCCTCCATGATGGATGTTTAACACACAAAAATATATAATATGGATCCCATATCAGGGGGATATGATGATGACACGTGATCCCTGTGTCGAAGACGCGTAGGGGAGGGGCCAGGACGGAGAGACTGACACAGACTTTACACCAGCACTGTCCCAGCACAGCATACCGTACCAAACATCCAGTGATTTTGCATAGAAAGCCGTTATAGTATGGTGCACTGACACCAGTGCCATGTGAGTACCCCGGTGTGGGGAGTGTTTTCTTTTAATAAAAGTATTTTGACTATATTACACTATATAGTTTCCTTTTCATTTATATGTATGGAGCCACATTGTTTCCAGCTGGAGGAGTGGAACAGACACTGAGACTGAGCCCAGGGGTGGCTCCAAAGCATATTTGGACTCAGGGTAGAAGCTGAGTCACACGCTCTGAGGTGAGCACATTAGCTTAAGGGGGTCACGAAGGAGCACCGGAGCATGTTTTGCAGCACTCAGGATATCTTCGGCATGATGTTGGATTGTTGTCACAGCTGAACGCCACCTGCACGCATTGTTTTATTATCACTGCTGGACATTATTTGCACACACTATTTAGAGTGCCAAAGAGAACTTTTTTTCATTATTTAATATTTATTATTTTTTTCATTTAAACAAGCAGGATACTTTATATTGAGCACTAAGCACTTTTTATGTTGATTAAGACACTATGTATGGTGTAACAAGCACTATTAAGCACTAATTTATGGTGTAACAAGCACTTGTTGTTTCACACCTTGTTTATTTATTCAACATTCTTATTATTTGTATTTAATATTATCGCACTAGTAAGCACAGAGGGGTTAATTATGTTTCCTAGGGAGTGATTCTAACTGTAGGGGGCGGGGACTCACAAGGGGAGGAGACCGATCGGTGTTCCTCTGTACTGGGAACACAGATCGGTCTCCTCTCACCTGACAGGACGTGGCCCTGTTTTTTTACACACACACAGATCCACAGTCCTGCTGTGTTCACGGACAAACGCGGGTGCCCAGCGGACATCGCGGCTGCTGGGCACGCGCATTGGGTGCCTAGTGATGCGGCAGGCGCTCTCCCTAGGAGCTCAGAAGTAAAAGACGTCATATGCCCAGAGGGACAAAGGGTTCCTGCCGCCGTCATATGACTATGCGCAGTAGGGACGTGGTTAATAGTTATTATTAGTTATTCATTCTTATTTTTGGATCTTCTTTCTTATTTTCGAATTACAAAAAAAACCAAAAATGAATAAAACGAAGACTAACAAATTTCGGCAGTGCATGTCTACTTTTATTGTTCAAGACAAGGTCTTTTAACTCCTTGGTGCCAACGGTATGCAAATATGCGGCCTATCGGCCTTAACGGCAAGAGGCCGCATATTTGTGTACTAGGATGTAATCATAGCTGTGTTTGGGAACTGTTCAGCGCAGGGCGCACAATTTCAACGGCTAACTGAAAGCTCCCAATTGCTACTTGAGATCGGGAGCTTTTCCGATCATGTGACTGCTGTGATAGCCAATCACGGCAGTAACCTGATCATAAACCCTGTCCCACCTCCTGGGATCTGAAACTCCTTTAAAGGCCCGGGTGGCATCAGTGCCAAAGGGGTTAACACTGGTTATATATATTGACCATGTTCTAGACATCCATATGTGTTCATATGCTCTCGTGAAGAAGAAAGCGTGTTTTCGAAATGCTTCAAACTTCCTATGTCGACCAGTTTTGTAAAAGCAGGACTATTCTCTGTATTATAGATAGTTACTTAGTTGGTCAGGTTGAAAAGAAACAAGTCCATCTAGTTTAACTAAAAAAAAAAAAAAAAAAAATCATGCAATCCCATATACACACTCCTCTAACCCACAATTGATCCAGAGGAAAGCAAAAAACCCCCAGCAAAGCATGCTTCAATTTGCTACAGCAGGGGAAAAAATTCCTTCCTGATCCCCCGAGGCACAATCGGATTTTCCCTGGATAAACTTTACCTATAAATGTTAGCACCCAGTTATATTATGTGATTTAGGAAAGTATCCAGGCCTTTTTTAAAGCAATCTACTGAGCTGGCAAGAACCACCTCCGGCGGGAGTCTATTTCACATTTGCACATCTCTTACTGTGAAGAAACCTTTCCGTATTTGGAGATGAAATCTTTTTTCCTCTAGACGTAAAGAGTGCCCCTTTGTCCTCTGTGATGACCTTTAAAGTGAATAACTCAACACATGAAGTTCACTATATGGACCACTTATATATTTGTACATGTTGATCATATCCCCCTTAATCTCCTCTTCTCAAGAGGGAATCGTTTCAGTTCCTCTAATCTTTCCTCATAGCTGAGTTCCTCCATGCCTCTTATCAGTTTGGTTGCCCTTCTCTGCACTTTCTCCAGTTCCCCGATATCCTTTCTGAGAACTGGTGCCCAAAACTGAACTGCATATTCCAGATGAGGTCTTACTAATGATTTTAACAGAAGCAAAATTATATCTCTCTCTCTGGAGTCCATACCTCTCTTAATACAAGAAAGCACTTTGCTCGCTTTGGATACCGCAGCTTGGCATTGCATGTTATTATTGAGCTTATGATCTACCAGAACCAGATCCTTCTCCACCATTGATTCCCCCAGTTGTACTCCCCTTAGTAAGATGCATGCATATTCTTAGCCCCCAAGTGCCTAACTTTACATTTATCAACATTAACTACTTGTCGACCAGCCACCGTCGTTATATGGCCGCAGTTTGGCTCCCATGCATGAATCGCCTTAGCTGCACGGCGGCCGCTTTAAGGGGTATAGGGGGCACGACATAGGAGCCAATGCGCGTGGCTGGCCACCAACGATCGCTCCTCAGAGAGCCAGAAAGGGGATCTGTCAGTGTAAACAGAAAGATCCCCGTTCTGAAAGGGGAGGAGAGAGCTGCTGTTTTTAGTGATCAGGAACAGCGATCTCTCTCTACTCCATCAGTACACTGCCTCACAGTTAGAAACACCTCTCTAGGGAACACTTAACCTCTTGATCGCCCCCTAGTGTTAACCTCTTCCCTGCTAGTGACATTTATACAGTAATCAATAGCTATTTTTAGCTCTGATCGCTGTATAAGTGTCAATGGTCCAAAAAAAGTATCAAGTGTCCGATGTGTCCGCCGCAATGTTGCAGTCCTGCTAAAATTTGCAGATCACCGCTATTACTAGTAAAAAAAAAAAAAATTATAAAAATGCCATAAATATATCCCCTATTTTGTAGATGCTATAATGTAGAAGAATACATATTGGCCTAAACTGAAGAAATTTTTATTTTTTTTATTTTTTGGGGGGATATTTATCCCAAAAAAGGTTTTTTTTTTTTCTTCAAAATTGTCCCTCTTTTTTTTTTTTTTTGTTTAGCACAAAAGATAAAAACCGTAGAGGTGATCAAATAGCACCAAAAGAAAGCTCTATTTGTGGGAAAAAAATACATCAACTTTGTTTGGGTGCAGTGTCGCACGACCGCGCAATTTTCAGTTAAAGCGTTGCAGTGCCGTATCGCAAAAATGCCCTGGCCATTAAGGGGCAAATCTTCCAGTCCTTAAGTCGTTAAACCTCATTTGCCACTTAGTTGCCCAAATAGACAGTGCATTGAGGTCGGCTTGTAAATTGGAGACATCTGTAAGGTCGTTATTCCACTGCATAGCTTGGTGTCATCTGCAAAGACAGAAATGTTACTTTTAATCACAGACCCTATATCATTTAAATTATTTAAAAAGTAAGGGTCCCAGCACTGAACCTTGGGGCACACCACTGATAACCTTAGACCATTCAGAGTAAGAATCATTAACCACTACTCTCTGAATTCGTTATTTTTTTTAGCCAGTTTTCTATCCATTTACAAAGTCGATCTTTCCAAGCCTGTAGACTTTACCTTACACATGAGCTCTGTGTAGGGACTGTGTCAAACGCTTTTGCAAAATCTGAGTATATCCCATCCACAGCCACCCCTCTGTCCAAGGTTTTACTTACCTCCTCATAAAAAGAAATCAGGTTTGTTTGTCAACTTCTGTCTTTCATGAGTCCATGCTGTCTGTTGCTTAAAATAATATGTAAACTTTACCTGGGTACAACACATGGATGTGGTAACTATGATGTCTGTAACTTTTGCATAATAAAATTTGGAATTTTCTGTTATAGATTTAGGCCCCTTTCACACTGGGGCGGTTTGCAGGCACTATTGCGCTAAAAACAGCTGCTGCTGTGTCTCCAGTGTGAAAGCCCCAAGGGCTTTCACACTGGAGCGGTGCGTTAGCAGGACAGGAAAAGTCCTGCTAGCAGCATCTTCAGAGCGGTGAATACACCGCTCCTTCACTGCTCCTGCCCATTGAAATCAATGGGACAGTGCGGCTATACCGCCGGCATAGCGCCTCTGCAGAGGTGCTTTGCGGTGGTTTTTAACCCTTTCTCGCCCCGCTAGCGGGGGTAAAACCGCCCTGCTAGCGGCCAAATACAGACGGTAAAGCACCGCTAACAATAGCACACACCATCACCTTCAGAAATGCTCGCTTACCAGCTAGTAATGACCCTTGAAAAAGTCATGTGTTTGGTGACGCAACGCATCGGGAGGAGGAGCCTGTGACGTTTCCAGCAGTGTGTGTGTGTGTGTGCACTGGTGGTGGATGAGGAGTCTCCAGCGTCACGCTGTATGCAGCTAATCATTTTATATGCGATCATATCTATGGTGAAATGTGAGAGAGTTTTACCCTAACTTTATAGGGATCACTTTGTCACGTTACCTGCGCAATGGTTTTGTTTTCCTTTTTGTTTTATATGTCTTGGAAGTCTGCTGGAAGCTGGGAATTTCATCTGTAACAAGCAGCAGTGGAATGGTTTAAAAGAAGCATCTGTCACTCATTCAGGCTTGATTATCTAGTCCCGCAAATCAATGTTAGGAATTTTTTCTGGTGTGCACTAAGTGGATTATTTATTTATGTGAATCAATTCAGTAATTTTTTTTTAGCTCACCAATTTATGGTATATATTTGATGGTAAACGGTGCAATATTATTAGGTTAACATCAGCGCAATTACTATTTTATTTTCTTTTTTTATTTTATGTAAAAGGTCACATATCTAATTGCAGCTATATTATTTGGGGCATCTTTTAATATTATATCTCACATAATTTAGATCACTTTATCCGTATCAGCGCTTTAGTAATTTGTCTCTTTAATAGAAGGAATGTAACTGTGGAATACAGGGCGAATGTTTTTGTTATTGAGTCGCGCTAAATATAATAGTGTCCATTAAAACAGTTATGAAAAAAAAAAAAAAAAGAAAGGACCAAAACATAAAAGAAAATCCACATGTGATATAATGATAAAACCATATAGTCTTCGCTTGAAAGTCCTCAACATCCGCCACCGTAAGAAAAAAGGTCCTCTGTGCAAACACCATCATCTTCAGAAATGCTCCCTTACCAGCTAGTAATGACCCCTTATTACAGGGGGTCAATCACACCTGTGGCTGTATACCCAGCCAGGGCCTTGACAAGGCAAACAACTTTAAAGCGCATTCCTGTTTTTGCTGACACATTTGAGAACCCCCACTATAGGTTTGTGTTGCCATGGAACAGCATAACTTTTTAAGAAATCATTTTGCCTTTTTAGTTTACTTGGATCAGGATTATATATAGGACTCTATAGGCAGCTTATATGAATTAGGGGGGTATTTTTGTGAAAGATGATAATTTTTCAGACGGAATTAAGTGATATTTAGGCATATGATGTTCACATATTTATGATAAACCTAATTGATGCAAAGTGTGTATGGCCACCATAACTGTACAATGTCTCTTTGCACAGGTCTCTAATGCTACCGGAGAGATGAAGGTGACCCGTGTGGCTGATGGGGGTACTTTCCGTAAAGAGCAGCTCATTTCAGATGACTGCTTCATCCTGGACACAGTAGGGAAGCTCTACGTCTGGAAAGGTAACTCCGGATGACATAAAATTGCTTTGACTCCATGTTTATTTATTTTTTTTAGCGCTACACACTTTGAAGCAGGCTCTTGTATTTGGAGTCTGAGGCCCCCCAAAGTCAGAACATTGCTGCCCTGTTAATTTTTGTTCATAAAACACACACTTCTCACAGCTCATGTGTGTGTGTGTGTGTAATGGCATCAAAGATCAGAGCACATTTACACATTTCAGGTGGACCCCACTCCCCATCACGAGTCTTGCACCCCGGGGGATCAAGGCCAGGGTCCTTTCTCTTTGAAGGAGGACCACGTGCACTTATTTCTGGTTCACTTTTTGTGTGCTCACTTTTTTTTTGCATTTGGTGTTTAGTTTTGAGTGTGCATACTGCACCGTGGGAGAAAAAAAAAAAAAAAGCAGTGTTATGCAAGAGCAGAACTCAAGAGCTGGCAAACAATACATAGTATCAGGTCAGGCAATTGACAGGAAGCCAACTGTCTCACATCAGGGCCTCTGTTGGCTCTTACTCCCAACTTCAGAGTTATCTTCATGCAAAGTACAGCTAAAAAAGCAGAGAAGCATAAATCTTTTGTAGTTCTGAACAATGTAAGGCTACATTCATGGCTTCATAGGTGTGGATAGTGTGCTGCATACAGAGGTGGCTAAATGTAGTGTCTTGACACAGCAACACTCTGTGCTATGGCAGGATACAAACTGGGTAATTAGCTGCGAGTGCGATCAGAATAATCTAATTAACTGGATGAACACTATCTACATACTGGGTCAGTTGGGGGCTCTATTCCCATGTAACTACATGTGAAAAGCAACAACACCAGCCATTGATTTTTACAGAGTACAAACATGACAGCTGCTGCTTGTCACACAGTATCTGTGGGCAGCATTTAGATTCGCCAGCAAGAATTGATTCTTGCCTGCAGCCGCCCCTGGTCACTGCTGTGTGAATGTAGCCTAATACGTTAAGTCAGAATTTTCAATCTATGAATTAAGCCCAGATTGTGATTTTTAACCTCTGATACAAAACTGGAACATTTAATGGGATTGCTAACACTGTTTACCGCACTTCACCCCCCTTCTTGAATAAGGTAGTGTTTTTCTTTTAATTTTAAAACCAACTAGGGAACATTTTAAAGGGGTTGTAAAGGTTCGTTGTTTATTTAAAAAAAAAAATGGTATACTTGCCTCCTCTGTGCAAGGGTTTTGCACAGAGTGGCCCGATCCTCATCTTCTGGGGTCCCTCAGCTGTGCTCCTGGCTCCTTCCCGCATCGAGTGTCCCCGATTCCCAAGGGGGTACTAATGTGGGCATGCTCCTGAGTGCTGCTCCTGTGTTCATTGATAGAAAGCAGAATTTAGCCCCACCCCCAGATCACTGAATTTGATTGACAGCAGCGGGAGCCAAAGGCTCCCGCTGCTATCAATCTGTCCAATGAGGACCCGAGACAGCGCCTGCAGCTGCTGCGCTTATTCTCATCGCTGGAAAGATCGGATTCAATAAAAGGGGGGGTAAGAGGTGCAGCGCTAAAAAATGGTGGTAATAAACACAAAGTAAAAGGGGGGCTTCTGCATTAAGGTGAAAAACCACAAGGGTTTACAACCCCTTTAAGTATATATTTAAGCTTTTACCACCAGAAATTTATTGCAAGGAGTATTTCTCCAGCTGTAACATATGGGTGTGTAAGCAGGGGCAGGTTCCCCCCCTTTGTGCAGAGTTTTGAAATAATGCGCTGGAAGCTTCTTGTATACAGCAATACGTCTTGCTTTTATGGAGGATTAGCAATGCATGTCTTACAGCATGAGAAGCATGAAACAGGAACTAACCACAAACAAGTGCACTGAACTTAGATAAATGGTACATCCTGTCATATCATAGAGAACACACTATAATGCTACATAATGCTACAGCGCCACCTGCTGAATAGATAAGTATAATGCATACAGTATTGTCAGTTTATTAGCAACCATGCTGTTGTTCTTGCCAACACAGCCCCCCCCAAACTGTGGGTGGCACTATGCCAATAACACAAATGGAGAGGAGTCTGTTAGGGTGATTGGTTCCTTGTAGATTTCATCAGGGACTCAGAGAAGCCAACTGTCTGAAAGATCTCAGGTGGCCATCTTGACATGAAACCTTATATATAGGGTCTCTTGTGTTATTCAGGAACACCTGGAGTGAGTGCTAGGTCAGGGATAGAGACCCAGCAGGCTAGGGAAAGTGCATAGTGCAGGTAGAAGTTCCTGGTGAGTTCAGCTCAGGGGAAAAGCCCAATTTAGCCTAGGTTCACATTGCTGCAGGCTTTAAAATGTGCGAGTTCAAATTCAAATCGCCCCCGAAGTCACAGCACCGCACTGATTCGGATGGTGCCATTGCCAACAATAGCCGCAGATTTGGCATGTCAAATTGCATGCCAAATCAGAACAATGTGAACGTGGGCTTAAGGAAATATCCCAATATATCCAGACAAGTAAAATGGGGCTTTTCTCAGCTTTATTATAGTGCCATCCTGGTACACTGGAAACCATCCTATGGTTATACAGGCCTGGTGACACTGTATTAATGCCAACTGCTATATTGCCTTATACCAGTGCCTCCTAAAACTATCTTTATTCATTACTGCTAACCTGTGTAAAACCTAAAACGTAAATTACAAGATCAAGCACTGTGTGGTTAGTTAGTTACCCTTATTGGGTACCACTGACCTAGGCCCCACTTATAGGTGGAGCTTATCTTCAGGGGTGGGCTTTGAGAGAGGATGAGGGTGGAAGTTTGCAGCGCCAGCTACAATAACATGGAAAGCTGCTAGTGGCTGTGAACCAACTGGGGGGGGGGGGTTAGGAAGGGAGAGAATCAACATGAATAGGATTCACAACAATATTATAATGTCAAATATTCTTTTATTATCAGGTAAAAAAGCAAATAAGGAGGAGAGGGAACAATCACTAGCAACTGCTGAAAAGTTCATAACTCTCATGAAGTATTCAACTAAAACACAGGTGAGATGGTGAATTCTTGTCCATTCGTTTTTTGTTTTTCTTTAACTTGAGCTCACTGGAAAAGTACATAGGTCACAAAGTAGAATACCTGTGTGTACAGCCCACGATTAGAGCCACCATCCTTTAATAGGTCAGTGTCACTGCACTAGAACAATCATGTATCCTTGGTACCTAAGCTTCTTTAGGTACTTAAAGCTTCATCTTGACCAGTGGTGGCTACTCCATTAGGGGCGCAGCCCCCCTAATCTCCATGCAGGGTGCCGGACACATGGATTTTAAATGGGGTTTTGTTTTTTTTAAAGCACATGATTAGAGCCTGAGGCTCTAATTAGCTTCAAAAAGGGTGGGCTCAGGGTGCAGTGGTCTGCGCTCGAGCCCACCCACTTGTGTGACAATACCAAAGTAATTTTCGCTATTTTCTTCGTGTTTCTACTCCCGGCCAATCATAAAGCGGGTCTTAAGACCCGATTGGCCAAGAGGAGAAGCGATCGCATTGGCCAGCCAGGAGCAGAAGCGGGGGGAAGCTGCTAAAGCTGCCTGCAACCTGGATGGGGCAAGTGCGGGGCTGGTGGGCGGACGACGGGGGGGTTGGGTGTTTGTTCAATCAACCTGGGGGGTGGGTCGGGTGGTTTGTTTGCACCCCCCCAAAAAAAATTGAGCACCAACTGCCAGATTGGAAGCGATTGGGCAGCTGTTTAGCTTGCCGTTAGTCAAGCTGAAATCTGTGTGTACAAAGCCAAGTCACAGCCACAGTTTTTTCTTTTTATCTATATTTGATATCAACTAGATCTGAAGACTGCACCAAAAAAGCTGCTGGAAGCTTAAAAATGCTTTTGAAAAACGTATTTTGTACATATTCTATTTATTATGCTTAAAGCCCAATTTTAGTTGGGTATAAAATAAATCGATAGCCCAGCAATTCCATAAATAAAAAAATGTGGCTCTAGCAGACTCAATGCTCTGTGATCCAGCATAATACTTTTCTGGGTTATAAACCAGTTGGGGCCATTCATCCTCCCCTTCCTGCGAGTGCAAGTTCTCATGGCCCTTTCCCCTTGGGGCATGTGACCACAGCATCCTGCATGCCCAGTAAAATGATGCAAAGAAATGAGAGGTTGTCATCACTTCAGTGACCCTCTGCATCATTGGGTACTGCCCATCACCAGTGCAGAGAGGATGAGGACCCCACAAACCATCTTGCCAGTCTGAAATCAAGAAAATATAAAAAAAATCTCCCTACATACGTTTTACATGTATATATTCTTTAGAAAGTGCACATCATATTAGAGATTTTTCGCTTCCTGTTCAGTACTGGAAGTGGATTCTTGGCATATAGCCGATTGGAGGAAAAGCACCCCCCCTTCCACATAGGCAAAGACTTGCAGACCTTTGCTGTGACTGACAAGGCAAGCTCTCCGTTAATAAATTTATAGCAACCTCCCACAACACAAATTTTAGGCTGGCTTTATCCTGGTTGACAGAGAACTTGTCAGAAGTCTTCATGCTGATAACAGAGCAAAAAGACACTGGACTTAGTGGTTTGGAAAGAGATAAGAAAACACTACAGATATACAGTTGTGCTCGTAAGTTTACATACCCTGGCAGAATTTGATTTTCTTGGCCATTTTTCCGAGAATATAAATGATAACACAAACTTGTCTTTCACTCATGGTTAATGTTTGGCTGAAGTCATTTATTATCAATCAACTGTATTTACTCTTTTTAAATCATAATGACAACAGGAACTAGCCAAAATGACCCTGATCAAAAGTTTACATACCCTGGTGATTTTGGCCTGATAAGTTGACACAAAGGGGTTTGAATGGCTATTAAAAAGGTAACCATCCTTACCTGTGATCTGTTTGCTTGCAATTAGTGTGTGTGTATAAAAGGTCAATGAGTTTCTGGACTCCTGACAGACCCTTGCATTTTTCATCCAGTACTGCACTGACGTTTCTGGATTCGAAGTCATGGGGAAAGCAAAAGAATTGTCAAAGGATCTGTGGGAAAGGGTAGTTGAACTGTATAAAACAAGTTTACATACCCCAGTTCTTAATACCGTGTATTGCCCCCTTTCACATCAATGACAGCTTGATGTCTTTTGTAGTATTTGTGGATGAGGCTCTTTATCTTTTCAGATGGTAAAACTGCCCATTCCTCTTGGGAAAAAGCCTCCAGTTCCTGGAACTTCTTGGGCTGTCTTGCATGAACTGCACGTTTGAGATCTCTCCAGAGCGGCTCAATGATATTGAGGTCAGGAGACTGAGATGGCCACTCCAGAACCTTCACTTTATTCTGCTGTAGCCAATGACTGGTCGACTTGGCCTTGTGTTTTGGATCATTGTCATGTTGGAATGTCCAAGTACGTCCCATGCGCAGCTTCCTGGTTGATGAATGCAAATGTTCCTCCAGTATTTTTTGATAACATACTGCATTCATCTCGCCATCAATTTTGAACAAATTTCCTGTGCCTTTGTAGCTCACGTATTTCCAAAACATCAGTGATCTACCTCTATGTTTCACAGTAGGAATGGTGTACTTTTCATCATAGCCCTTGTTGACTCCTCTCCAAATGTAGCGTTTATGGTTGTGGCCAAAAAGCTCAATTTTAGTCTCATCACTCCAAATGACTTTGTGCCAGAAGGTTTAAGGCTGTACTCTGTGCTGTTTGGCGTATTGTAAGCGGGATACTTTGTGGCGTAGTAATGGCTTTCTTCTGGCAACTCGACCATGCAGCCCGTCTTTCTTCAAGTGCCACCTTGAATCAGCCACACCACATGTTATCAGAGAGCCCTGTATGTCACCTGAATTTATTTGGGGGTTTTATATTGCATCCTGGACAATTTTACTGGCAGTTGTTGCTGAAATTTTAGTTGGTCTACCTGACCGTGGTTTGGTTTAAAAAGAAACCCTTATTTTCCACTTCTTGATTAGAGTTTGAACACTGCTGATTGGCATTCTCAATTCCTTGGATATCTTGTTATATCCCTTTGCTGTTTTATACAGTTCAACTACCCTTTCCCACAGATCCTTTGACAATTCTTTTGCTTTCCCCATGAGTCAGAATCCGGAAACGTCAGTGCAGTATTGGATGAAAAATGCAAGGGTCTGTCAGGAGTCCAGAAACTCATTTTATATACACACACACACTAATTACAAGCAAACAGATCACAGGTGAGGCTGGTTACCTTTTTAAATAGCCATTCAAACCCCTTTGTGTCAACTTGTGTGCATGTTATCAGACCAAAATCACCAGGGTATGTAAACTTTTGATCAGGGTCATTTTGGTGGTTTCTGTTGGTGGATTTAAAAAAAAAAAAAAAAAAAAAAACACAGTTGATAATGGCTACAGCCAAACACTAACCATGAGTGAAAGAAAAGTTTGTGTTATCCATATTCTCTGAAAAATAGTCAAGCAATCATAAATTCTGCCAGGGTATGTAAACTTATGAGCACAACTGTATGTGCTTAGGTCAAATTTCACAAATCAGGTTTACATCCACTTTAACCACTTGCCGACTGCAGCACGCCAATATACTTCAGCACAATGGCAGCGGTGGGCAAATGGGCATACCTGTACGTCACTTTTAAATGGCGGAGCTAGCGGCGCACACGCCCGCCACATACAGCGTGACTGTGCCAGATGTCCGCCGGTCTCCCAGCGAAAGTGTCATGGAGCCACAGAACGGGGAAGTGCCTATGTAAACAAGGCATTTCCCCGTTCTGCCTTGTGACATGACAGGGATCACTGCTCTCTGTGATCAGGAGAAGTGATCGCTGTCATGCGAGTGGAAGCCCACCCCCCCAGTTAGAATCACTCCCTAGGACACACTTAACCCCTTCATCGCCCCCCTAGTGTTTAACCCCAACCTGCTGTTGTCATTTACACAGTAATCTGTGCATTTTTATAGCACTGATCGCTGTATAAAGGACAATGGTTCTAAAATAGTGTCAAAAGTGTCCGATGTGCCCGCCCTAATGTCGCAATCACGATATAAAACGCAGATCGCCACCATTACTAAAAAAATAAAATAAAAATGCCATAAAACTATCCCCAATTTTGTAGACGCTATAACTTTTGCGCAAACCAATCAATATCCGCTTAGTGCGATTTTTTTTTTTTTTTTTTTTTTAAACCAAAAATATATAGAAGAAGAATACATACTGGCCTAAACTGAGGAAAGAATTTTGTTTTTTTTAAATATATTTTTGGGGGATATTATAGCAAAAAGTAACAAAAAAAATTGCTTTTATTTAAAAATTGACGCTTTTTTTGTTTATAGCGCAAAAAATAAAAAAACGCAGAGGTGAGCAAATACCACCAAAAGAAAGCTCTATTTGTGGAAAAAAAAAAGACATCAATTTTGTCTGGGTGCAACTTCGCATGACCGCACAATTGTCAGTTAAAGCGACGCAGTGTCGAATCGCAAAAAGTGCTCTGGTCAGGAAGGGGGTAAAATCTTCCGGGGCTGAAGCGGTTAAAGCAGGGTTCCACCCATTTAAAAGTCAGCAACTACAAAAAGTGTAGCTGCTGACTTTTAATAAACACACTCGCCTGTCCCATGGTCCAGCGATGCAGCCGCCCAAAGCCTCGCTCTTCTACACGGTGCTGGCATCGCAAGTGTGGGCGCCCGGCTGTGACAGCTTGTGGCTTCATAGCCGGGCGTGCACTGTGCTGTCTTGAATGGCTGGCCAATCTTCTGGGACCTGTGTCCCAGAAAATTGCAGGGAGAGGGAGGAAAAGAGGGGAACTTCTGCTCACGCCGTGGCACTGGGAGAGGAAGTGGGAGCTGGGTAAAAATGACATGCCAAATGTGGCATATCAGGGGGTCACGAGTACTTAAAGCGGAATTCCACCCAAAGATTGAACTTCTGCTTTAAGTGTCTCTTATTCAGATTATCTACTAAAATATTCATATTTAAAACATTGTTTGCTGAAACCACTGTTTTTTGTTATAATATGTGTATACATATATAAATGTGTTTTAAGTGAATGTTTTCTAAGGATAATATGTGAGCTACTTTTGAAAGTGATAGCTACATCACCATCATGTTGCTCTACTGTCTTCAGTACTAAGGCTGGTCATACTTGCATTTATTTTCGTTCAAGCAGTGGGTTGGGGGGAAAAAAACGCCTATCCCTTCCCCCCATCCAATGTGGATAGGGGAAATCTTCCCCACTGTGCCATTTTATTAAGACAGCAGGAAACCTTCCCTGCTGTCAGAACACCATGATCCGTGCTGCTAGCTGCAGCTGACGGCACCGATCTTTTGGGAAAAGCATCTCAGGCTGGTTGTACACAAGACAGTTGGTTGATCCATACATGTATCAAAATTTAGCTGTCCCTATTGAACCTGCAGAATTTCGATCCGAGTCTGGCCAGCTTGGTCACTGACCGTAACATCAACTTAGATAACAAATCAGGAAATCCTAATCTGCATACATGCTCCGAGTTAACCTGGCCATAGATTGATCACTTTTTTTTTTTTCTTTGAAATCGGGCAGCTGCCTGATCCAAAAATATGAATTAAAAAATCCCCCATCCACACATTCAAGGTGGATTAAGGAGTCCTCCCACTGTTATTGTATTCTGATAGCAGAGTTCTGATTCTCCGCTGTCAGAATATACTGACCAGTGCTGCAGCCAATTGGCTGTATGTACTGATCAAACACAAAAATTGCCAACAGTTCTTTACAACAGGAGTCAATCTCTAGGTGAACTGTACTCGACCAGGGAACAGCCATAGATGGATCAAAATTTGGCTGGTCTCTGCTGAACTGCCCAAATTTTGATCTATGGCCAGCTTTAGTGACTCAAGTGAAGGTAAATTGGGTAATCTGGCGCTCCAGGAGGCAATGCCCTTAGTTTGTAATAATGTACATGTGATTAGTCAGTCTTTAGGTAAAAACAAAGTTGAACCACGGTAAGGGGGCGATTTAAAAAAGAAGGAAGCAGCCACCTTCAGTGTGTCTAGCAACTCTACAAAACATAAAAGAAACAGAGGTGCCACCCCCCCTTTAAGTGTAGTATTAAAACAGTATAATTTATTGCACAAGATTAAAAACACTTACAAGATACGAGCATGACTCCCACTTATATCTTGTAAGTGTTTTTAATCTTGTGCAATAAATTATACTGTTTTAATACTACACTGAGGCACCCCCCCTTTCCTCCTCCTGTTTCTTTTATAAGCTTTAGTGACTCATGTACTAAAGCAAGAAGATCCATGACAGTCAGGTTGCCAGCATTTCCAATAATGGCAGCGATCTTATTTTTCCCAGAAAAAGGTTCTCTTGACAGATTTAAAAAAAAAAAAAACACTTTGCTTTAACCTGAAACTACCTATCTCTTTGTCTGCAGGTCCAGGTGATGTCTGAGGGAAACGAGTCACCTCTCTTTAAACAATTCTTCGGAAACTGGGTGTGAATAGCTGGCCTTGGGTTCCTCTGTGCTATAAGATTTCCCCTCTCCCCTCCACCTGCTTCACGAACAAGTCAATTTTGTATTAAAAGAGGATCTGCAGTCTGCTCAAATAATTTGTAATAAAAACATCTTTGCCATTCTGAAGCTTCCCTCCAACCACTTTGCATATTTTATATATACTGTGATTCTGTACTTGCCAAATTTGCTGCAGAAATCTCCCTCAGAGTCTGGCTGCAATCATTTTAACTGTGGGCAGCTGAAGCTGCTGCCTGTTCACTTCCTGGATTTACACAGACATGCCTCCAGCTCTGCAGCTCTCCTTGGCCCTCCGATTCATCCCCCTCCCTAGCAAACTCACGAGAGAGAGAAAAAGCTGTGAATGAGGTCATAAGCCTAGGCTTTTTTTTTTTTTTTTTCACCCTAACAGGAAGTGGGCTGTATAAGGCATTTACTGGCAGAAAATAAATGTTTTACTATCCAAAATTAACACAACAAGGGCAGAAGATTTAATAGATGAAAAAAACGACTGAAGTTCCGCTTTGAGGGTAAGCCCCAGCTGCCAGGTGAAAAACTGTGCTGCCTTCTCCGGTTGCAGTGAAGGGCTCGGAATGTCTCGAGACAGAGGGATGCATTCTGTCACATTAAAAATGTATTGCAACTTGCATATAAAGTTCATGTTCACTGGGCCGAAACACATTTGGCTTGTACCTAGCTTTTCATCTGCAGCTACTATGTGGACACCAGTATCCCTCATTGAGCTTTATTAACAATGCACCAGCATGAAGGAGATCATTGATCTAACACTGCATACCTAGCTGTCAGTCACGGATGCTTCAACTCTTTTCACTTTTTTTTATAGCTGCAATTATATCCTTTTTTTTTTGGTTTGTACAATAGCAAGTCATTTTAATGACAGCTAGGCTCAGGGCTTTTGGAGATGTAGAGGTTTTTTTTTTTTTTTACAGGTAAACATGCACATATAAAATCTGAGGCTATTTGTAGAAAAATGGTCTGGTGACAGGGTCTCAATTATAACTGGCACAGTATAATCATGCAAGCCTTAGTAATATGGCAGCTCACACATAATCACCACATAGTTGAGCGTTAGTCTTAGGGTACATTTACACCAGATGTTTTGCCATGGTGCAAATGGCAGGGGCAGGAACCTGACAATTCCTGCTGCTGTTTTTTTTGGCAGGTGCGAGTAGCTACTTACAGCCGCTGAACCTGTACATTTCAACGATAGGTTTTCAGCGACCACAGCCAGAGATTACCTGAAGTGCAACTGTAGCCTTGCCCCAACCTGTGTAACAAATGTCAGGACAGAGGCGGCTCTAGGTTTTGTGAGGCCTTAGGCAAAACTTACACATGAGGCCCCACGGACTGGGATGCTCCATGATGAGGCCGCTATTCCTCAGGCTGCGGGCAGTATCTGATTTGTCCGTCAGCTCCTAAGCCACAGAGTCCCAGTGGGGGTAGGCGGAGCCGCCGGCATAAACTTCAGTGATTGAGAACAGGCAAATTAGGCGGCCGCGAGGCCCCTGTGAGTGCGAGGCCTTAGGCGACTGCCTAATTTGCCTAATTAGAGAGCCGCCTCTGTGTCAGGATATACAGGAACCAGGCTGCTTGATCCTTATTATTGATGGAGGGCTCTGTTAGCAGCTCAATTGTTACTACTATATCTTTCAGTGTTACTACTTCTGCAATTTCCCTTCACTTCTTGTCCCGGTAATGTGCAGCACCGAGAGACACAAAAACATGTATTTGTACATATCTACTGCCCTACAGGTAAAAAGAAAGGCAAAGATCTAAATACAGGAAATCATTTACATATTCCCTGCCAAAAATAGGTCTGAAAACAGATTGTGAGCTTCTGTGTTTAGATAGATGCAAGTAATTTCAGGTTACAGCTGTGCACCAAGAGCTCCTGGGGTGTATTGAAGGTACAGCCTCAATAGAGATGTTTATACAAATGTGTTCTGCTTCTTAGCGCTAAAAAGGTAGCACACTGCATGACTGGCATTCTGTGCATTTATAACATTTTGGTATTTCAGCCTCAAATCTGCATTTTTTTGAAAGCCGTCAACTCTTAGTAGAAATTTTCTGGTCTACACACGGATCACCTAATTTCACAGAAAGCATAGATAGAACAAAGTAACATATCTGTTTAAATGTCTGCCTTGACCGCTGCTTATACTTACATATCCTGCACAAGCCTTCCACCAGGACAGCAAGCAAACTTACACTTCAGGTTGTGGCGGGGCATTGACTGTCTTCCCTCCACCATGATATAGCCCTTGGTGCCGAGCTGCCAGGACTGAGTGGTCATGTGGCAATATTAGGGAACTCTTCACTCAGACCAGGCAGAGCTTATGCAGGGTTTCTTCTCACTCCCATGGGCACTGGGACAAAAAGATTTACCACAGCAGAGAAAAATTAAACAAACTTGCCCTTTCTGGGCAAAAGCACAGGTTCAACTTTGAAGCTGAATGAACAATAAATGGTGCCCTGTGGAATCAGTGAACAAACATAGTATAAGCTGCCCCTTTAAAAGTGAAGTCACCAAAATCTGTAAACAATATATTAAAGGTTGTATATTTTACTGAACATCACTAGCGCCCCATAGTATAGCAAGCTAGAAAGTCCATACGTGATGAAGCCCAACACCAAAATGTGATGCTCAAAAAATAAACTTCTAGATCTTCACCAGGAGTGCTCAATAGATGGGTGGCCACTCACCAGAAAATTCTGACCCTTTTTACAGGAAGGTCAAACAGCGCTTCTGGAATACCAATTGATTCCACTGAAAGCACATTTCCACTCCACTGGCCCCTCGAGATGAAATTAGACAGACTGTGAAAAAATGACTCCACAAGAGACAGAAGGAGGTCTCAGTGTAATCATTTTATTAAAGTGGAGTTCCACCCAAAAATGGAACTTCTGCTTTAAGTGATGGTGACCCCCCCCCCAGTGGAGCCAGGGGAGGAAGTGGAAGCTGGGTGCCTGTAAAAACTGGGTACCCGCCCCCCCCCAAAAAATAACATGCCAAATGTGGCATGGCGGGGGCGGGTACCCAGTTTTTACAGGCACCCAGCTTCCACTTCCTCCTCTGGCTCTAGAAGGAAGTTCACCTTTCCCCCCTCCCTGTAATCTTCTGGGACACACAGGTCCCAGAAGATTGCCCAGCCATTCACGGCTTGCGCATGTGTAAAGCCACAGCCGGGCTCCCGCAGTTAGCATGCCGGCACCGTGGAGAGGAGGAAGAGTGAGGCTTTGTGCGCCTGCATCGCTGGACCGTGAGACAGGAGTGTCTGATTAAAAGTCAGCAGCTACACTTTGTAGCTGCTGACTTAAATGGGTGGAACTACGCTTTAAGAAATAAAAAAAAAAAAAAAATGACAACAATGACACTAACATGCGAGTGTACTTGCCATTTCTCATTTTTTACCCTAATAAAATTACTATACTATGAGACCTTTCTCTGTCTCTTGTGGAGTCATTTTTCCCATCCTAGTTTCATCTTGAGGGCCTGTGGAATGGAACCGCTGTCAGTGGATTCAACTGGTATTCCCGGAGCGCCGTTTGACCTTCCTGTAAAAAAGGGGTCAGAATTTTCTGGTGAGTGGCCACCCATCTATAAAGCACTCATGGTGAAGAACTAGAAGTTTAGTTTATTTTTTGAGCATCACATTTTGGTGTTGGGATTCATCACATATGGACTTTCTAGCTTGCTATACTAGGTATATTTATATTTGCAATTCATTTTATATGTTTTACTGATCATCACTTTGAAGATACCAAAATCTGTAGATTATGCATGAGTCGTACCAAGAGAAATCAGTAGGCTGCCACTGCTGGCCCCTTTCTGGTTTCAATACTTTGTGGCAATGACCTGGAACAAGAAAACAGCAGCTGGAGAACTCCTGACTTCCAAACTTGATTCAGGACATTGAGGTTTTGAAGCTTTTGGATCAATATGGACACCATACAGTTAGTGTGGTTATGAAGGAAAGCTCAGTAACAATGAGAATCTATATGCCCCACCTCCTTTGTACTAGTAGCATTTTATTGTGGAAAGTCTTATACTACTTTCTCCCTCAGGACCTCAACTTTTACTGTGAATTAGCATGGCTCATGTCAAAGTCTAGCATTTTGATCGACCAGTTTGTGCCCTTCTAAGAAGACTTTTTTGTATAATCAATGTTCAATAAAATGTTTGAGCAAAAGAGATAAACATTTTCAGTCTTCAGTAATCAGGAAGACCTAATTTAAAGCAGAAAAGTGAAAGGTGAACTTCGGAATGGAAAGATGCTTCCATTCTTTGTACCAGCTCTACAGAATTGACTCTCCCACAACCTGGTTTTAACCAACAACTTCAGCCAACACTTGTTTTGGATACAGTGGGGATAGGTTATAACACAAGGTTTTAATTGCTGCCTGTGCTCCCACTGCATACATTTCCAATTAGTTACTGTTGTGACAGCCATTACCTGCACAGGAACAGAGGGAAAAATCTTCCATTGAGATATAGCAAAAATCCTGACAGATTCTATCCACCCAAGGGCTCCTTATACCATAGAAATTCTAGCAAAGAGACATCCATGCCAGGAGTTCCTAACTTTCCTCCCCTGAATCGGTGTTCTGAAAAGCTGATCTATTGTCCATGCCATAAAATATAAATCTTACAAGAGTGAGCCATTCATAATTGTTCACATGGGAAGAGTTGGAAACACATGCAGAATTTTTTCTATGACAAAGTGCACCACAATGCATGGTAGTACATAGTGTGCTGTGGGGCTCTTCAGTGCATGCGTGTCTATGGTGCACTACCTTAGTGTGTTGGCGTGCCACTGAAAATGCATGAAATCTCAATGCCAATACAAGCCTAGTGTTCACGTTGCCTCAATACACCAGAATCCATAAGTGTTAATGAGTTCTTAGGGAATTAAGGGAGCGTGTATATGACTATCCACGGTTATACTCTGCAGGTTTACTACATACCACAGCATGCATTTTGCAGCCAAATTTTTAAAATTCAGGCCACAGCATACAGCTCGTGGTATCCTAGAAAGTCCTCCCTGCTTAAAGTGGTGTTCCGGCCGAAATTATACTTTTTAAATAAAAAATACCCCTATAATACACAAGCTTAATGTATTCTAGTAAAGTTAGTCTGTAAACTAAGGTCTGTTTTGTTAGTTTATAGCAGTAGTTTGTTATTTTATAAACTTACAGCAGGCCGTGGCCATTTTAAGTCTGGGCATCTGAAGCCAGACTGTATTTCTTCCTGGATCTCATCCTTGCAGATCTCGCACATGCTCAGTGCGGCACAAGCGGTGTAATAGGTTTCAGGTCAGGTTTCCATAGCAACGGCAGTGTCAGAGGAACTTGCCGCCCCTTCCCAGAAGGCATTGCAAACAGGAAATGATGCAATGGGCTGTGGCCAGGGAGGAGGAAGTGAAAAATGAATACAGCAGATATACAGTAAGTGCTGAGAAAAAAAAATAAAATATCCAATTTGTTTACAGTGCACAGTTTAGTGAGGGATGCTGAAGAGTTGTGAAAGTGGGTGGAACTCCACTTTAACACAGAACAGAGTGGAGAGCCAGTCAAACAGAAAAGTCACATGGTTAGGCATTCCTCAGTTTCCCACACTGCTTTATAAATGTACATTTTTTTTTTTTTTTTTAGCAGCAGTATGCCCAGATCAGTGCTTTACAATGCAGTCTTTGGGTGTACCTCCAACTGTTTTGGATACTAAAGATGAAGTTTCAGAATGTGATAGAAGTCCTTACATTTTCTCCCTATACCTGCAGAACTGGAAGTTTTGGTAGGAGTTTCTCTTTAATTACAATCTGTGTGGAGTTGCCCACAAATCATAAAAAGTCAACAGTTGGTGCCAAGTTGACCACATTCTCTATTAATTCCACCATTATTCAAGTTACAGAAGACTAGGTCATGCTTCAGAATTCAGGTGCTGCTGGGGCATTCCCAAGGCCCCGTAGCTTTGTGAGCTATACTTTTTTTCCTTTCAAAATCATTAAAACACATAAGACCAGAGAAGAATATAAAGTGCTTTAATTGAAAACTAATCTAATTTACATTTACGGACCTAACTGTAAAACTGCGTTTGAGCACGATGACAAGACATAGGAGAACAAGTAGTGCCACTGCAAATAGGATTCCTGGAAGAGCCATGGTGAGGTGCTGGTGGCTGGCCAATCCTGTGACACAAGAACAAGATGTAACAAGAGTTACCTGCATTGCCAGATCATAATAGAATATATTCCATTTAAGTTTAAGATTTACATTTATCAGGATAATGTAGGATGCAGAACTTGCATAATTTCCTGGCACTTTTTTCCTGGAACTGAGTTTGAGCCTGAGCTATGAGCACTTTTCAGTAGATTAAGGCTAGGGCTGCACTGGAGATTTTAATCATCTGTTGCTAAGAATTAACTATTTGCAGGTGGTCACTAGAACAGGCTGCTATACAGGATATTTTTAATAGCACAATGCTGCTACTAAAATGGTTAGTGAAAGTTAAAATAGGTATAGCAAATAATCACTAAACATATGGCTCCCTATGAAGCGGGCTACCCAAGGCCATCAGTCTCGCAGCATGTCAATGCTCCATTCATGTACAAGGGATTGCTACTGAATTGGGGGGGTTGGGGTTTTTGTTCTGATTTAATGGATTGATTAGGGCAGCTGTATTTTTGTAAATTTAGTTAGCTTAGTGAACAGCCTATATGCACTCAATATTTTCCTGTCTAGATATGTCACCTTGTTGGCATGCAAATATCAGCCTTTCCTAGCAAACTGACCACATTCCCACTGGCTGTGCTGAAACGCCTCCCCCAACAGTGTTGTCATGCTCCAGTCCCCCTCACTGCATGTCTTGTCACATGAAACAGTTGCATCAAAGATGAACTGCACAGAACCGCACTATGTACAAGCAGCAGTGATTGCTTCTCATGATACCCATCATGTGCCTTAAACCCTCTTCAGGAGTCATGACAATTCAAGCAGCTTTACTAGAAGAACCAAAGTCAACACCCACTTATTTTGACTTGCTTGCAGATGTTACCAAATGCTGATATAGCTTGGCTGCAGTATTAGCACCCATAGGTCGTCATTTTTCACTTTTGCCACTGCCTCACTCTGTAAAACTCATCGAAATAAGAGCCATCTCCCTCTGTGTAGGCCACAGAGTGCCAGCGCATTGTTGGGATCAATATCCTTTCCAATGCCGCAGAAGCAAAGTTGTCGCAACCAAGCAGACACTGTTGGGAATGGATGTATATCAATCCACCCAACTTGCCATGTATCAATCCATTCTGGTATGTGTTTAGTGGCAGTGCAGCAGCACCCCTATCTGAAGGTATCGGTTTTGGACTGGCACTAAAATGCATGCCTTTATGTCACACAAGAGGGAACATGTCCACTTTAAATTTTTAAGTCACCAAGTAAAACACACCACAATGTACCCAAATGTCATTGAGCAATTTAACCCCTCAATGCTCAGTTAATACTGAAGCAGGGTGCATACCTATGTTTTGATGGGTGCTTCATTAGGGAAGCCCATTCACTTTAAATTGGTCTTTAAATCTGTGCGTTGTGATGTGCTGCCACTAGTGTACATGTGTCGGACGCCATTTAGAATGAAAATCAGTGTACAAAAACAGTGTTGTAACATTCTTATACATGCATTACTGTGGTGTGAAGCTAGACTAAAAGAATGAGGGGTGTTTTTATAGTGCAAATATGGCATTTTTGTGTACTTAGCTCCTTACATGAAGTATTAAAAAAAACAAATTGTCATACCAGTTTTGGCCCCTGTTTGAAAGACAAGAGGCCCAGCTGTCTTCACCAAATGATGGGAATAATCAGTCTCAAAGCGCCGACCTACAATGGCAAGAAAGTGGGCAAAAGATCAAGCAACACCAATGATCAGATTTAGGCTCAAATGAGGTCACTGCTCCTTACCTCGCTTAAGGCTAGAGCAGTCCGAGGTGCAGGTTTCATTGGAGGAGGGAACACAGACCGAGACGCTGCAGAAAACAAACACCTAAACACAAGCAGAGAAAACATTTTAAAGGCATTTAATCACCGTTTGCCCTCCATCTTTCTTCCTCCCAAGAATTCCGAACACAATGGCAGTACTCCTGCAAATCAGGCACCATAGTTAGTAGGTAAGGTTGAATAAAGACAGTCCATCCAGTTTAACCTGTGTAGGTGTACTTGTGTCAGTGTCTAATTATTTCCCATATATCTGTATGTTGTGTTCTTTAAGGATGCACGTCCAAGAGTCCTAAAAATATCAATACTCCCCGCTGCCACCACCAATTGTGGAAGAGTTCCACATCCTTATCGTCCCGACAGCAATAAAACCCCTGCGCAGTTTAAGGTTAAACCGCTTCTCCTCCAATCTCATTGTGTGGCCCATGTCCTCTTACACTCCGAGATTGAATAGTTCTTTTCCTACGTTGGGATCGCCATTTAGGCATTTGTAAAATCGCCATCTTATCCTCTCTCAAGCGTCGCTTCTCCAGCAAAAATAAATGTAGTGCTTGTAGCAGTTCCTCGTAATCAAGGTCCTCCAGTCCCCTTATTAATTTAGTTGTCCTTCTTTGGACTCTCTCCAGCATGTCCCTTATTAGGACTGCTGACCAGAACTGTACGGAATACTCCAGATGTGGCCTAACCAGCGTTTTATAAAGTGACAGTATTATAGTTTTATCCCTGGAGTATATACCCTTTATGCATGCTAAAATTCTGCCTTATTTGGTAGCTGCAGCTCAACATTGCATGCGACTGATCAGTGTCTACTACTAGGACCCCCAAATCTTTCTCCATCTATGATTCCCCCAGAAGTTCTCCCCCTAGTGAGTAGTTTTAGTTTATATTTTTAGCCCCCAAGTGCATTGCCATGTAGTGGCCCACCCCATTATTTTGGTCAGGTATTTCTGTAAAATTTCTATATCCTGATGTGAAGTTATCATAAACCCATGCCAAATTACCATCAATGATATTTTTTTCTTTAGTAAATTCTTATAGTACCCTTATCCCCTCCAATAATTTACCTACTATTGGATGTTAGGCTGACTGGCCTGTGGTTTCTAGGAATAGGTCTCTGCCCTTTTTGAACATTGGTACCATATTGGCTTTTCTCCAATCAGCTGGTACAACTCCTACCAGTATGCTGTCCACAAAGATTAGGAATAATGGTCTGGCTATAACCTGGCTGTGTTCTTTGAGGACTCTCGGGTGTAATCCATCTGGTTCCCCATTGAGTGGTTTATATTGCTCAATAAGGCTTAAGAGAGAAGTGAGGATATATTTCTAGTGTAACATTCTATCCATCAGTTTTCACAGAAACAAACGCCCCATTGGAAGATTCTTCCTCTACTGCTGTTCTGGCGACAACTTACATTAGAATTTAAACCATTTCCAGCGACATTGGTGATCAATACAGTAAAAGAGACGCTAACAAATAGACAGCAATAAAAACCATTTTAACCACATCTTAGCAACCACAATATACAGGAATATGGGAAATAGACAAATACATGCAGCCACACAGAATGAACTGATATCTTTATTCAACCTTACCAACTATGCAACCCCCTCCAAATCCCCAAAAAAAGCTTTGCCGTAGATTTACTTTTCTATGACGAGCATAGAAAAGTAGTAACCCCCCGCTAGCAGCACATACCACTTCAAACAAAATACTTGGTAATCCTGGATGGGACTCACCTTCATGCAACAATGGTGGCAAGGAAGGAATTTTCAGCCCTATGTAAACTTCACCTAGCACAACTAGGTTAAGCCAGACAGATGGTTCAAACTGTATGGGCAAGGTTAACTGTACAACCAGCATGGTAACATTTTTAGGATACGATTGCCAGCGAATATAGCCCCTAGCAATCACTTATCCATGCAGGGACAGCTCCCTGCGACTCCCCTCTGGGAGAATACAATAGCTCCATGAGAGGCATTCCCCCCCATTAACACGGACTGTCAATGGGGGAATTTGAGATATTTTATTTACTGCAAGATTGCAGTGCTTACTTTCGTCCTCCGATGGCTGAAAGGGGCTGCAGAGGAGCAAAAGTAGTCAAGAACGTTGGGGGTGGCGCAAACCTGAGGCTGTCATACATATCCTTTAAACCAAGAAACCATCCATGCCCTGACAAAATCACTGAAGCACTTATATTTTAGTTTTCTCAAAGGGTCAAACCTGAACATTTCCTGCATCTCCTCAGATTCTCTTTTTTCTACCACAATCACTGGAAATTAGGGAGCATTTAAGGGTTACATATTTAAATGTTTGATAGCAGCAGCCCTTGTGGCTCAGATTTGATTCACTACACACCAGATAGGCCTTATTTGGCTCCATTTAGATATGTCCAATGCTGTAAAACATGCTACTGTGCAACCAAGTGCATATATAGTCAGGTTAAAAAAATAAATAAAAAAACACCACGTCACCACCAAAACATAAAATCCATATACACAATCCTATACCCACAGCCGAGTCTGAAGAAAGTAAGAAAACTCCAATAGGTGCAGTGCCATTTATTTTGAATGTAATACAATGCACCTAGCCATTGCCACACATGTACATTTTAGGGCACCACAATGCATAGACATGTACAATTTTTGTGTTGGTGTGCTGCAAAAGAATAAAAAGCAAAATATATATATATATATACACACACACACACACATATACACACACTCATAAGTTTACCCTGTCAGAATTTATGATTCCTTGGCCATTTTTCAGAGAAAATGAATAACAAACTTCAATCATGGTTAGTATTTGGCTGAAGCCATTATCAAATGTTTTCTTTTTAAAAAAAATAAATCACAACAAAAACTACCCAAATGACCCTGATCAAAAAGCCCCCAGTTCCTGTAAACTAATGGGCTGTCTTGCATGAACTGCAGGTTTGAGATCTCCCCAGAGTGGCTCAATAAAAAAAAAAAAAGAGGTCAGGGGACTGAGCCGGCCACTCCAGAACCATCACTTTATTCTGCTGTAGCCAATGAAAGGTCAACTTGGCCTTGTGTTTTGGATCATTGTCATGTTGGAGTCTCCAAGTACATCCCATGCACATCTTCTTGGCTGATGAATGCAAATGTTCCTGCAGTATTTTTTTCTTATAACATACTGCATTCATCTTGCCAACAATTTTGACCAAATTTCTTGTGCCTTTGTAGTTCACACATCCCAAAACATCAGCAATCCACCTCCGTATCTTTCATCATAGGCCTTGTTTACGCCTCTCCAAATGTAGCATTTATGGCCAAAAAGCAAAATTTTGGTCTCATCACTCCAAATTACTTTGTGCCAGAAGGTTTGAGGCTTGTCTACTTGCTGTTTGGCGTATCGTAAGCGGGATACTTTGTGGCATTTGCCTAGTAATGGCTTTCTTCTGGCAACTCGACCATGTAGCCCATCTTTCTTCAAGTGCCTCCTTATTGTGCGTCTTGAAACAGCCACACCACATGTTTTCAGAGAGTCCTGTATTTTACCTGAAGTTATTTGTGGGTTTCTCTGCATCCTGAACAATTTTCATGGCAGTTGTGGCTGAAATTTTAGTTTGTCTACCTGACCGTGGTTTGGTTTCAAAAGAACCCCTTATTTTCCACTTCTTGATCAGTTTGAACACTGCTGATTGGCATTCTCAATTCCTTGGATATCTTTTTATATCCCTTCCAGTTTTATACAGTTCAACTACCTTTTCCCACAGATCCTTTGACAATTCTTTTGCTTTCCCCATGACATTGAATCCAGAAACTTCAGTGCAGCACTGGATGAAGGATGCAACGGTCTGTCAGGAGTCCAGAAACACATTGACCCTTTTATACACACACTAATTACAAGCAAACAGATCACAGGTCAGGATGGTTACCTTTAATATCCATTCAAGCCCCTTTGTGTCAACTTGTGTGCATGTTATAAGGCCAAAATCACCAGTGTATGTAAACTTTTGATCAGGGTCATTTAGGTAGTTTCTGTTGCCATTATTTAAAAAGAGTAAACAGTTGATTAATATAATGGCTTCAGCGAAACACTAACCATGAGTGAAAGAAAGGTTTTTATTCATATTCTCTGAAAAATGACCAAGAAATCAAATGCTGAATGTAAACTTCTGAGTACATACACTCGCAAAAGTGAGCACACCCCTCAAATTTTCCCCTAAGTGAAAATGTCCACATTGGGCCCAAAGCGTCAATATTTTGTGTGGCCATCATTTTCCAGCAGGGCATGGAGTTCACCCGAGCTTCACAGGTTGCCACTGGAGTCCTCTTCCACTCCTCAATGACGACATGACGGAGCTGGTGGATGTTAGAGACCTTACGCTCTTCCACCTTCCGTTTGAGGATGCCCCACAGATGCTTAATAGGGTTTAGGTCTGGAGACATGCTTGGCCAGTCCATCACCTTTACCCTCAGCTTCTTTAGCAAGGCATGGGCATCTTGGAGGTGTGTTTGGGGTCGTTCTCATGTTGGAATACTGACCTACAGCCCAGTCTCCGAAGGGAGGGGGATCATGCTCTGCTACAGTATGTCACAGAACATGTTGGCATTCATGGTTCCCTCAATGAACTGTAGCTCCCCAGTGCTGGCAGCACTCATGCAGCCACAGACCATGACACTCCCACCCCCATGCTTGACTGTAGGCAAGACATACTTGTCTGTACTCCTCACCTGGTTTCCACCATCTGAGCCAAATAAGTTTATCTTGGTCTCTTTAGACCACAGGACATGGTTCCAGTAATCCATATCCTTAGTCTGCTTGTCTTCAGCAAACTGTTTGCAGGCTCGCTTGTGCATCATCTTTAGAAGAGACTTCCTTCTGGGACAACAGCCATGCCGACCAATTTGATGTAGTGGCATATGTTCTGAGCACCGACAGGCTGAATCCCCCACACCCCTTCAACCTCTGCAGCAATGTTGGCAGCACTCATAAGTCTATTTCCCAAAGGCAACCTCTGGATATGACGCTGAGGACATGCACTCAACTTTCGGTTGATGTGGAGAGGCCTGTTCTGAGTGGAACCTGTCCTGTTAAACAGCTGTATGGTCTTGGCCTCCGTGATGCAGCTCAGTTTCAGGACCTTGGCAATCTTCTTATAGCCTAGGCCATCTTTATGTAGAACAATTCTTTTTTTTTCAGATCCTCAGAGTTCTTTGCCATGAGGTGCCATGTTGAACTTCCAGTTACCAGTATGACAGAGAGCGATAACACCAAATTTAACACACCTGCTTCCCATTCACACCTGAGACCTTGTAACACTAAACGAGTTACTTGACACCGGGGAGGGAAAATAGCTATTTGGGCCCAATTTGGACCTTTTCACTTAGGGGTGTACTCACTTTTGTTGCCAGCAGTTTAGATATTAACCACTTAACGACCGCCTCATGCCGATGTACGTCGGCAAGGTGGCACGGGCAGGCAGAATCACGTACATATACGTGATCTGCTTCCCGCGGGCGGGGGGTCCGATCGGACCCCCCCCCCCCCGGTGCCCGAGGCGGTCGGCTGTTATACAGCGGCGATCGGAGATGAGGGGGAGACCATCCGTTTGTGGCCCCCCCCCCGCGATCGCCGCCGGCCAATAGAGTCATTCCTCTGCTGCTGTATGCTAAACAGCAGCAAAGGAAATGATGTCATCTCTCCTCGGCTCGGTATTTTCCGTTCCGGCGCCGAGGAGAAAATACTGCAATGTGAGTGTAAAACACACACACACAGTAGAACATGCCAGGCACACAAAACACCCCCCTTTACCCCCGATCACCCCTCCCCCCCCCCCCGTCACACTGACACCAAGCAGTTTTTTTTTTTTTTTTTTCTGATTACTGCATGGTGTCAGTTTGTGACAGTTACTGTGTTAGGGCAGTTACTGTTAGCCCCCTTTAGGTCTAGGGTACCCCCCTAACCCCCCCCTAATAAAGTTTTAACTCCTTGATAACCCCCTGTCGCCAGTGTCGCTAAGCGATCATTTTTCTGATCGCTGTATTAGTGTCACTGGTGACGCTAGTTAGGGAGGTAAATATTTAGGTTCGTCGTCAGCGTTTTATAGCGACAGGGACCCCCTATTACTACCTAATAGATGTTTTAACCCCTTGATTGCCCCCTAGTTAACCCTTTCACCACTGATCACCGTATAACTGTTATGGGCGACGCTGGTTATTTCGTTTATTTTTTTATAGTGTCAGGGCACCCGCCGTTTATTACCAAATAAAGGTTTAGCCCCTGATCGCCTGGCGGTGATATGCGTCACCCCAGGTAGCGTCAGATTAGCGCCAGTACCGCTAACACCCATGCACGCAGCATAAGCCTCCCTTAGTGGTATAGTATCTGATCGGATCAATATCTGATCAGATCTATACTAGCGTCCCCAGCAGTTTAGGGTTCCCAAAAATGCAGTGTTTGCGGAATCAGCCCAGATACCTGCTAGCACCTGCGTTTTGCCCCTCCGCCCAGCCCAGCCCACCCAAGTGCAGTATCGATCGATCACTGTCACTTACAAAACACATAACTGCAGCGTTCGCAGAGTCAGGCCTGATCCCTGCGATCGCTAACAGTTTTTTGGTAGCATTTTGGTGAACTGGCAAGTGCCAGCGGCCTAGTACACCCCGGTCGTAGTCAAACCAGCACTGCAGTAACACTTGGTGACGTGGCGAGTCCCATAAGTGCAGTTCAAGCTGGTGAGGTGGCAAGCACAAGTAGTGTCCCGCTGCCACCAAGAAGAAGACAAACAGGCCCGTCGTGCCCATAGTGCCCTTCCTGCTGCATTCGCCAATCCTAATTGGGAACCCACCACTTCTGCAGCGCCCGTACTTCCCCCATTCACATCCCCAACCAAATGCAGTCGGCTGCATGAGAGGCATTTTCTTTATGTCCTCCCGAGCACCCCTACCCAACGAACCCCCCCCAAAAAAGATGGTGTCTGCAGCAAGCGCGGATATAGGCGTGACACCCGCTATTATTGTCCCTCCTGTCCTGACAATCCTGGTTTTTGCATTGGTGAATGTTTTGAACGCTACCATTCACTAGTTGAGTATTAGCGTAGGGTACAGCATTGCACAGACTAGGCAAACTTTCACAGGGTCTCCCAAGATGCCATCGCATTTTGAGAGACCCGAACCTGGAACCGGTTACAGTTATAAAAGTTAGCTACAAAAAAAGTGTAAAAAATATATATATAAAAATAGTTGTCGTTTTATTGTTCTCTCTCTCTCTATTGTTCTGCTCTTTTTTACTGTATTCTATTCTGCAATGTTTTATTGTTATTATGTTTTATCATGTTTGCTTTTCAGGTATGCAATTTTTTATACTTTACCGTTTACTGTGTTTTATTGTTAACCATTTTTTTGTCTTCAGGTACGCCATTCACGACTTTGAGTGGTTATACCAGAATGATGCCTGCAGGTTTAGGTATCATCTTGGTATCATTCTTTTCAGCCAGCGGTCGGCTTTCATGTAAAAGCAATCCTAGTGGCTAATTAGCCTCTAGACTGCTTTTACAAGCCGTGGGAGGGAATGCCCCCCCCACCGTCTTCCATGTTTTTCTCTGGCTCTCCTGTCTCAACAGGGAACCTGAGAATACAGCCGGTGATTCAGCCAGCTGACCATAGAGCTGATCAGAGACCAGAGTGGCTCCAAACATCTCTATGGCCTAAGAAACCGGAAGCTACGAGCATTTCATGACTTAGATTTCGCCGGATGTAAACAGCGCCATTGGGAAATTGGGAAAGCATTTTATCACACCGATCTTGGTGTGGTCAGATGCTTTGAGGGCAGAGGAGAGATCTAGGGTCTAATAGACCCCAATTTTTTCCAAAAAAGAGTACCTGTCACTACCTATTGCTATCATAGGGGATATTTACATTCCCTGAGATAACAAAAATGATTAAAAAAAAAATGAAAGGAACAGTTTAAAAATAAGATAAAAAGGTCTGTCGTCAAACGTAAACAGCAATTGCACCATGCATGTGAGGTATCACCGCGAAGGTCCAATTGAGGGCAGTAATTTTAGCAGTAGACCTCCTCTGTAAATCTGAAGTGGTAACCTGTAAAGGCTTTTAAAAATGTATTTATTTTGTTGCCACTACACGTTTGTGCGCAATTGTAAAGCATGTCATGTTTGGTATCCATGTACTCGGCCTAAGATCATCTTTTTTATTACATCAAACATTTGGGCAATATAGTGTTTTAGTGCATTAAAATTTTAAAAAGTGTGTTTTTTTCCCCAAAAAATGCATTTGAAAAATCGCTGCGTAAATACTGTGTGAAAAAAAAAAAATGAAACACCCACCATTTTAATCTGTAGGGCATTTGCTTTAAAAAAAATATATAATGTTTGGGGGTTCAAAGTAATTTTCTTGCAAAAAAAAAAATTTTTTTCATGTAAACAAAAAGTGTCAGAAAGGGCTTTGTCTTCAAGTGGTTAGAAGAGTGGGTGATGTGTCACATAAGCTTCTAAATGTTGTGCATAAAATGCCAGGACAGTTCAAACCCCCCCCCAAATGACCCCATTTTGGAAAGTAGACACCCCAAGCTATTTGCTGAGAGCCATGTCGAGTCCATGGAATATTTTATATTGTGACACAAGTTGCGGGAAAGAGACTTTTTTTGCACAAAGTTGTCACTAAATGATATATTGCTCAAACATGCCATGGGAATATGTGAAATTACTCCCCAAAATACATTCTGCTGCTTCTCCTGAGTAAGGGGATACCACATGTGAGACTTTTTGGGAGCCTAGCCGCATACGGGACCCCGAAAACCAAGCACTGCCTTCCGGCTTTCTAAGGGCGTAAATTTTTGATTTCACTCTTCACTGCCTATCACAGTTTCGGAGGCCATGGAATGCCCAGGTGGCACAACCCCCCCCCCCCCAAATTACCCCATTTTGGAAAGTAGACACCCCAAGCTATTTGCTGAGAGGTATAGTGATGATTTTGCAGACCTCAATTTTTGTCAAAGTTTTGAAAATTGAAAGAAAAAAAAAAAAAAAAAAAGTTTTTTTCTTGTCTTTCTTCATTTTCAAAAACAAATGAGCTGCAAAATACTCACTATGCCTCTCAGCAAATAGCTTGGGGTGTCTACTTTTCAAAATGGGGTCATTTGGGGGGGGGGGGTTGTGCCATCTGGGCATTTTATGGCCTTCAAAACTGTGATAGGTAGTGAGGAGTGAAATCAAAAATTTACGCCCTTAGAAATCCTGAAGGCAGTGATTGGTTTTCGGGGCCCCGTACGCGGCTAGGCTCCCAAAAAGTCCCACACATGTGGTATCCCCGTACTCAGGAGCAGCAGCTAAATGTATTTTGGGGTGCAATTCCACATAGGTCCATGGCCTGTGTGAGCAATATATCATTTAGTGACAACTTTTTGTAAATATTTTTTTTTTGTCATTATTCAATCACTTGGGGCAAAAAAAATATTCAATGGGCTCAACATGCCTCAGCAATTTCCTTGGGGTGTCTACTTTCCAAAATGGGGTCATTTGGGGGGGTTTGTACTGCCCTGCCATTTTAGCACCTCAAGAAATGACATAGGCAGTCAAACTAAAAGCTGTGTAAATTCCAGAAAATGTGCCCTAGTTTGTAGACGCTATAACCAGGGGCGTAACTACCACCATAGCGACTCATGCGGGCGCTATGGGGCCCGCAGCCGAGTGGGGCCCAGTGAGCATAAGAGCACCGCCGGCACAGTCTCCCAGCCAGGGGAAGAGAGAGGAAAGGAAGAGGCGAGCTGTCCGTATCAGCAGAGAGCCGAATTGCCCGATATAAGAGCTTTCATTAGAACTTCGTGTTCCCGGGGCTCACGTCACATAGCTCCACCTTTTGGCCCAGTGCCACTGCTTTTGATAGACAGAACGCCAATCCAATGTGGGACATGTGACGTCATCAAAGGCGTCGGGCCAAGAGGTGGGGCTATGTGACGATGAGCCCCGGGAAGAGACAGGAAATTCAAATGAAAGCTATTACAGTGGGCAATCCCGCTCTCTGCTGATCCGGGTGGCTTGCCTCTTCCTCTGCATAGGTGGGGCTGTATGGGGCACAGGCAGACCAGGCTGTATGGGGCACAGGTCACGCTGCATTGACACTAGGGCAGCTGTGTGGGGGGGGCTGTTTGCAGGAGGGCCCCATACATTTTGCTATGGGGCCCTGCTATTACTAGTTACCCCCCTGGCTATAACTTTTGCACAAACCAATAAATATACGCTTAGACATTTTTTTTACCAAAGACATGTGGCCGAATACAGTTTGGCCTAAATGTATGACTAAAATTGAGTTTATTGGACTTTTTTTATAACAAAAAGTAGAAAATATTTTTTTTCAAAATTTTCGGTCTTTTTCCGTTTATAGCGCAAAAAATAAAAACCGCAGAGGTGATCAAATACCATCAAAAGAAAGCTCTATTTGTGGGAAGAAAAGGACGCAAATTTCGTTTGGGTACAGCATTGCATGACTGCGCAATTAGCAGTTAAAGCGACGCAGTGCCAAATTGGAAAAAGTCCTTTGGTCCTTAGGCAGCTAAATGGTCCGGGGCTAAAGTGGTTAATGGCTGTGTGTTGAGTTATTTTGAGGGGACAGAAAATGTACACTGTTATACAAGCTGTACACTCACTACTTTACATTGTAGCAAAGTGTCATTTCTTCATTATTGTCACATGAAAAGATAGAATAAAATATTTACAAAAACGAGGGGTGTACTCACTTTTGTGAGATACTGTATATACAAACACACACTACAGATCTTTTAAAACCCATGTTGTGGTTCAATAACTGCTCACTGAAGGGATTCAACCACTACAAAATAGGCCCTTAAAAAGTAACAAGGTGTATATTTTTATGAATGTGTTAAAAGAACCAGAATTAAATGAGAAAGCTCACCAAATGGGCACAGCAACAAATACACTTCAGGCAAATTAGAACCTTTGTTTTTTATTCTTCCAAATTGATGAGGCAGTGTAGCTTCTACATATATTTGCAAAATGGCAACAGCCTTTTTCAGCATTTAAATAGTTTGTGTAATTGGTTTGCTACCAGGTAAGTTTGCTGTGTAAAGCCCTTCCATCTACACCTCACCCTAAAAGCAGGGGCGGCTCCAGACAATTTTTTTTGGGGGTGCTGTGTGGGGGCTGTAAGAAAAAGTGGTGGAGCTAATGCAGAGCACGCAGTGCATCACAGTCTCGTGGGTGTGGCCAGAAGTGGGTGTATCCAAAGGTAGGCATGACTGAAAATTGGGTGTTTCTTCACAGCCCTTCCCCTTCATATAGACAAAATAGGGCCTTTGGACACACAGAATTGATTGAAGTAAAACAAGCCCAAATGGGAATAACAATGATAACCCCCAGCAAGTGTCAAGGTCAGCAAAAGCTCCCCAGTAAGTATAAGGGCCAGATAATCTCCAGTACATGTCAGGGCCAGCCATAACAACCAGCAAAAAATAATAACTAACCCCCGGCATGGCACAAAAATGAACCACAAGCATGGCACAATAAACCTCCAATACTGGACAATAATTAGCCCCTTAGCATGGCAGAACAATTAAATCCCAGCATGGCACAATAATGTAGCACAGCAATAAACCCCCTAGGAATATGCATTAATAACTATCAGAACTATACAATTAACCCCCAACACTGTACAATAGTTAACCTCCAGGATAATAGCAGTCAGTGAGCCCCCTTTATTGTAAAACTTGGAGAATATACAGTGAAGAGTCAGCACTATATGTGGTCACCATAAGTGCCTAGATTAGGAGCGACACCCTAGGATGCCGAGAGCAGGAATGACCCTTAAGATCACAGTGCCCATATAGATCAGGCTTGCTCCTTAGAATGCCCAGAAGAGGAGTGCCCCCTTTTAGAGTGTACAGAGCAGAAAAAGTGTCCCCTCAGAGTACCCAGAGCAGCAGAATGTCCTCTTCAAATGCCAAGAGCAGGAATATCCCATCAGAGTTCCTAGAGCAGGAATCACCCCTTAGATCAGTGCCCATATAGACCATGCTTCCCTCTTAAAAGTGCCACAATTAGGAGTGCCCCTTTAGAGCTTCCCCCATAGACTGTCAAGATTAGAGTGCCCAGAGCAGGAGTGACCCCCTAAGTGTACCCCAAGTGTACTCTCCTGCTCTGGGTACTCTGAGAGGGGTCACTCTCCTGCTATGGGGACTCCCCATCCAGCATCATCCATCCCTCTCCAGGATTCTGGCGGGGATGGGGAGTGCCCAGAGCAGGAGAGTGACCCCCTAAGTGTGCCCAGAGCAGGAGAGTGACCCCCTAAGTGTGCCCAGAGCAGGAGAGTGACCCCCTAAGTGTGCCCAGAGCAGGAGAGTGACCCCCTCCATCCCTCTCTACAATGTATTCTGGTGGGATGGGGATACATTGTAGAGAGGGATGGATGATGTTGGGCAGGGATGGGGATACATTGTGGAAAGGGATGCGGATACATTTTTGAGGTTGGGGGGGTGGAATCTTGGGCGAGTTCCCACATTTTTTTCCCCCAGGACTTGACCCCTGGGTATGCCCCTAGATCAGTGCCTGCCACCACCATAGAGGAGATTAGGAGTCCCCCCCCCAGACCCCCCTTGTCTCAGCTCAGGTGCTCCATAGGGAACTGGCACTGCCTGGTGTGTGGGAGGGGCTGGCACTGCCTGGTGTGTGGGAGGGGCTGGCACTGCCTGGTGTGTGGGAGGGGCTGGCACTGCCTGGTGTGTGGGAGGGGCTGGCACTGCCTGGTGTGTGGGAGGGGCTGGCACTGCCTGGTGTGTGGGAGGGGCTGGCACTGCCTGGTGTGTGGGAGGGGCTGGCACTGCCTGGTGTGTGGGAGGGGCTGGCACTGCCTGGTGTGTGGGAGGGTTGGCATAGCTTACCGACAGAAAAACAATCCTTATCCTTCCTCCATTGATTAGGACTGGAGTCCCACTGCCTGTCCCTCTCCCCTCCCAGCTCAGCAGCTCTATAATAAGGATCAGGGCCAGACAGGTGATAATGTGATGGTGAGGGGGCGGATGCACTCTACTTACATTTCCAGAAGAAATCCTTCTTCCTCCAGGGCTGGGATAGGAAACTTCCCTCTTGTCCTGATCTTGGCTTAGCCCACAGCAGCTCCATAGAAGCGCAGACAGCTGCTGTCTGCCTGGTTGTGACAAGGAGGGGTGGGCGTGGCTTCCATGCAGGGAGAGAGAACATAGTTGCCAACATTGTAAAAAAAATTTTAGGGACACTTCATTGGCTGTAGGTGGAGTCTTGTTATAATCAGGGGGCTGGGCATGCGTTTGTGGGCATGGCATAGGGGAAAAGTAAAAATGCGACGCGCTAAGCGCGCCATGGCGAAAAATGGGCGTGGTTTATGCGAAATAGTAGGCGTGCCTTAAATGGGCGTGGCTCAAAGGGGTGTGGTTAGAGTCTGAGATGAATGAGGGATGGAGAGGGAAAGGGGGAGGGATGGAGAGGGAAAGGGGGAGGGATGGAGAGGGAAAGGGGGAGGGATGGAGAGGGAAAGGGGGAGGGATGGAGAGGGAAAGGGGGAGGGATGGAGAGGGAAAGGGGGAGGGATGGAGAGGGAAAGGGGGAGGGATGGAGAGGGAAAGGGGGAGGGATGGAGAGGGAAAGGGGGAGGGATGGAGAGGGAAAGGGGGAGGGATGGAGAGGGAAAGGGGGAGGGATGGAGAGGGAAAGGGGGAGGGATGGAGAGGGAAAGGGGGAGGGATGGAGAGGGAAAGGGGGAGGGATGGAGAGGGAAAGGGGGAGGGATGGAGAGGGAAAGGGGGAGGGATGGAGAGGGAAAGGGGGAGGGATGGAGAGGGAAAGGGGGAGGGATGGAGAGGGAAAGGGGGAGGGATGGAGAGGGAAAGGCGGAGGGATGGAGAGGGAAAGGCGGAGGGATGGAGAGGGAAAGGCGGAGGGATGGAGAGGGAAAGGCGGAGGGATGGAGAGGGAAAGGCGGAGGGATGGAGAGGGAAAGGCGGAGGGATGGAGAGGGAAAGGCGGAGGGATGGAGAGGGAAAGGCGGAGGGATGGAGAGGGAAAGGCGGAGGGATGGAGAGGGAAAGGCGGAGGGATGGAGAGGGAAAGGCGGAGGGATGGAGAGGGAAAGGCGGAGGGATGGAGAGGGAAAGGGGGAGGGATGGAGAGGGAAAGGGGGAGGGATGGAGAGGGAAAGGGGGAGGGATGGAGAGGGAAAGGGGGAGGGATGGAGAGGGAAAGGGGGAGGGATGGAGAGGGAAAGGGGGAGGGATGGAGAGGGAAAGGCGGGACAGCAGTCCCAGATCCTACACAATGGAAATGTGTATTCTAGAAAGTTTAACAATCAGTAGATAAAGATACTCCAAACACCTGGTGTTAGCACTTAAATCATCCCAGCACCATGGTTGTTATGGTGTCAGGATGATTGAAGTGCATTATTTCTATTATTACATTGTAATATAAAATGAAATCATTCAACTCACCATAATGCTGAATCAGTGGGATCTCTGAGCGTGTCACCTGCCACCAGACCGCCCCCCCCCCGTGACATCCAGACTATACAGCCCCAAAGTTGGTTAAGCGGAGCCGCATGGTTACAGTAGAGATTGAGCTGCGGCGGCGCCCATCCCCTTTCCATAACAGGTCACAGAGACTGTCAGCGGGGCGTAGCGGGCCGGGGGTGGGCGGCGCCGCACCTAAATCTCTAATGTAGCCATCTAGCCAGTCTACGGTCTCCTTGAAAATGGCGGCTGGCGGAGACATAGTCTCCGCCGGCCGTGGACCTCTGGCGGCCCGCGGTGAAAATCGGGAAAAACCGAATTTCTTGGGACATCTCCCGGAAAACTATTAGATCAGGAAAAGGGTGTAAATCCCGGGAATGTCCTGAGAAATTCGGGACAGTTGGCAAGTATGAGAGAGACTAATTCCTTCCTCCACGGCCCGGCTGGGCTGAGAGCTTCTCCCTCCTTCATTTCCTTAGTGCGGCTGGCAAGTACAGAGGCGCCACATGTACCAATGCTTTCAAAACCTAGCGCCTCTGTACAGTACTGAGATCAATCCGCCAATAATGCCGGGACTCACTGAAGATCAGTGGCTTATGCGGCAAGAGCTGCAGTATCCCTCCTTTATATGAAAGAGTCCCCAGACTTTTTGTTCCACAGAGCACACAGGTAAAAATGTATTTAAAAGAATTCCGTGACATATATTGGAAATTCAAGTGTGTACATTTTGGAGGTGCTTAAACAATTTTTGGAGGGTGCTTTAGCACACCCAAGCACCCACCTGGCGCCGCCCCTGCCAAAAAGAAAGTTCTAAATTGGGGTGATTGACATTTTTTGATTTGGGGAAATTTCCTATTGCCTCCTATTCTGTTGATCAGGGACCAAGGAAAAAAAAAAAAAAAAAAAAAAAAAAAAAGGAAGCTTCCCTAATGGTCACGTAGGGAGCACAAAAAAAAAATTAAACAAAAAATTTTCAAGAAAAGTTTGTCAAGGTTTTGGTGTATTGCTGCATATTTAAGTGATGGAGACAATCTTAAATTGTGGTCTGACCCAAATAAGGAAACAAATTCAAATAATTTTTCACTGCCGACTGAACCACAAACTACTCACTTAAACATTGCAATTGCATGTGTCAGCAAGCCTGCAACCCATGAACACAGATTTCATGCAGTCCTTGGCTGGAACTCTGCTATACAAGGCTGCTAACCGCTGTTTAATCCGGGTTCCAGAACCCATTCTGCACTCATGTGCAACACTTGTAAAATGGAAAAAAAATTATCCTTCTGGTACATACCTGTGACTGGTTTGAGAAATCAATAAATGTGAATGCAGACACAACAAATCTCTGATAACTGGAAGGAACGGGCCCTTTTAAAATATTGGTCATTGGGTCATCATCTGTATAAGGACATCTACAAAAAGGACAGAACATCTAGGTTAGGAAAACCCATCTCCACACAAATTGTTTTTTAGTATACACTTTTTTTCATAGGTGGTTACTTGATGTACAGGGCCCTCTTGCCATTTTGTCCAGCAGTGAGCAGCCCCACCAATGATCCAGGGATCATCACAGTCATAATTCTGCACACTATTGACATTCTCCAAATTTTACAAGAAAAAAAAAAAAAAGAAAAAAAAAAAAAAAAAAAAAGAAGACTGGCAAAATGCAGTCTCGAATGCAAAAAAAAAAAAAAAAAAAAAAAAAAAAAAAGCACAAAAAAGAACAAACAGTATTTAAGTTTGAGAATAAGGGGGAGGTCAGCACCAAAAAGGAGACAACATACAAAAGTACCAACACCCCTGATAATGGTATAATATATATATATATATTTTTTTTTTTCTCTATACATCTATGAGAATGGGACTTTATAGGTACATCATATAAAAGACAAATGCAATAGTATAAAAAATATAAATCATTTAACAACCGGCCCATAGCCAAATGACGGCTACAGGGCGGTTGCTTAACGTACAGTGACGTCCTCCCAGAATTCGGCTCTCGCGCGAGAACATCCTTGACCACCGGGTACAGAGGACCCGGCGGATCACGGTGATGACGGAGCGATCACTTGTAAACAAACCGGCGTCATGTCATGACGCCGGTCCCTCCCTCCCCTCTGTGTACCGATCTGTACAGTGGGGGAGAGATCGGATGGCAGCAGCGCTATATCTGTAGTGCCCACAGCGCTGCTCTGACACAGAGCCACAATCCATCCATGCTCCGCAATACACGGCCTCTGTATGTGGTATCGCCGTACTCAAGAGTAGGACAATTTTGGGGTGTCATTTTTGGTATGTACATGCTATGTGTTAGATATATTGTATAAATGGACAACTTTGCGTTAAAACACTTTTTTTAACCACTTCCCGCCCGCCGTCATATGACGTCTTGAATTTGTTATCTGAATGATGCTTGCAGCTACAGGCATCATTCAGATATCAGCTTTTTCAGCTGGCGATTCCCTACACCATAGGAATGATCATAGCGGCTGTTCCACTGCTTGATCATTCTTACGGGAGGCGAGAGGCGACATCTCCCCCTCCCGCCACCCTCCGGTGCTTCTACCGACTCACTACTACGATCGAAGCCAGGATTTTTTTTTTTTTTTTTTTTTTTTTTTTTTTATTTCAGGCTTCTCAGCCTAGAGGTGAGATGTGGGGTCTTATTGACCCCATATCTCACTGTAAAGAGGACCTGTCATGCCATATCCTATAAAAGTGATCAAAAAAATTTTTTGGAAAAAAAGTGTCAAACTAAAATAAAGTAAAATGAACAAAAAAAAAAAAAAAAAAAAAAAGTTTTTAAAGCGCCCCTGTCCCCATGTGCTCACATGCAGAAGCGAACGCATACACAATTCCCGCCCACATATAAAAACAGTGTTCAAACCACACATGAGGTATCGCTGCGAACGTTAGAGTGAGAGCAATAATTTTGGCCCTAGACCTCCTCTATCTCAAAACATGTAACCAGTAAAAAAATTTTAAAGCGTCGCCTATGGGGATTTTTAAATAGCGAAGTTTGGCAACCATTCCATGAGCGTGTGCAATTTTGAAGGGTGACACGTTAAGTATCCATTTACGCGGTGTAACTTCATTTTTCAGATTATGCAAAAACATTGGGCTAACTTTACTGTTTTGTTTTTTTTTTTAAAGCACAACTGTTTTTTCCAAAAAAAAAGCGTTAGAAAAATTGCTGCGCAAATATCGTGCGAGATAAAAAGTTGCAACGACCGCCATTGTATTCTCTAGGGTCTTTGCTTAAAAAAAAAAAAAAAACACATTATGTTTCAGGGGTTCTATGTAATTTTCTAGCAAATAAATGATGATTTTTACATGTAGGAGAGAAATGTCAGAATTGGCCTAGGCACTCCAGAACGCCTGAAGATGCTCCGTGCATGTTGGGCCTCTGTATGTGGCCACGCTGTGTAAAAGTCTCACATGTGGTATCGCCGTACTCGGGAGTAATAGCAGAACTCACCATGCATCTTTATAAATACCTTGGAATGTCTTCTTTCCAAAAAGGGGTCATTTGGGGGATATTTGTACTTTTCTGGCATGTTAGGGTCTCAAGAAATTAGAGAGTCAGTAATTCAGGTGTGATCATTTTTCAGATATTGGCACCATAGCTTTTGGACTAACTTTCACAAAGACCAAATAATATACACCAATTTGTACTTATTTTTACCAAAGATATGTAGCAGTATAAATTTTGGCCAACATTTATGAAGAGAAATTACTAATTTGCTAAATTTTATAACAAAGAAAATTTCATTTTTTACAGAGTTTTCAGTCTTTTTTCCTTTTATAGCGCAAAATAAAAAACCCAGCAGTGATTAAATACCACCAAAAGAAAGCTCTATTTGTGTGAAAAAAAAAGGAAAAACATTTTTTATATAGATACAGTGTTGCATGACTGAGTAATTGTCATTCAAAATGTGAGCACCGAAAGCTGAAAATTGGTCTGGTTATTAAGGGGGTTTAAGTGCCCAGTGGTCAAGTGGTTAAAGGAGACAAGATAAAAGTAAGGACTGCAGTTACAAACCTAGTCCTGGGTAAACACACACATCCTAACCCTGACCAGTGAGACAACTGAAGTCACAAACAATATGACAAAGAAAAAAACAAAAATTAATGCAATACAATAGAATTAACACAATATAACATTGCACATGCATGACCCCATATCGTTCATAAACCATGGGAATTACCACCCACCCCACAAAACAGAAGAAAAAACCCAAAAAACAAAACGAGAAGAGAAAATTTTTTTTTTCTTTATTATAGAATATTTGAAAGGCGGCTATGTGTTACATAGTTAGTGTTTTATAGATTTCTTAGATGGATGTATCTGGTGTACACACAAAGGATACGCCCTTGCCCTGTGTGACTCTCATCCATATGAGCTCCCAATAGAGAACCTCATTAAGACATAGGTTTGTGGTGAGTACAATTCATTTTAGAGCTCTATATGGACTTGTGCTCCCTTCATCCTTAATATGTTGCAACTTTATTTTAATACATTGCAGGCATTGCTGCACTTTCAACAGATTGTCTTAACTGTACAAACTACATCCCTCCCTACTGGTGATCTGACAATTTGTGGACTGGTTTTGGATGCAGGTTTTGGGACCGTTTGGGATCCTCCCAAGTATGCTCACTCCAAGACCCATTCTTGAGATATGGAGGTTGGGCCATCTCTGGGTTTGTGTGGGTGTGTTTTTTTTGTTTTTTCTTTCTTCTGTTTTGTGGGGTGGGTGGTAATTCCCATGGTTTGTGAACAATATGGGGTCATGCATGTGCAATGTTATATTGTGTTAATTCTATTGTATTAATTTTTGTTTTGTTCTTTTCTCTACACACTTAAGGTTGTGAATATCTTGATAGATATATATATCTTGATCTATCTATCTGAATATCCCCGTCCTTTTCCTGATGAAGCCATTCCGGCAAAACATGTTGAAACTCTAGGTCGTGGGAACACATTGTTTGTGACTTCAGTTGTCTCATTGGTCAGGATTAGGACTAGGTTTGTAACTGCAGTCCTTACTTTTATCTGATCTCCTTTAAATAAATGATTTATATTTTTTATAGTATTGCATTTGTCTTGCCATGTATATGATGTACCTATAAAGTCCCATTCTCTCATATTTTTTTTTTAAACACGTTATGGTGGTTGGTTTGCGCAAAAGTTATAGCGTCTACAAACTATGGGTGATTTAATATATTTACATTTTTTTTCTAGTAATGGCGGCAATCAGCAACTTATAGCAGGACTGGGGGAGGCTCTTGTACTAGAAGGCATGGACCAGTTCTCCTGCTTAGCGGAGACACAGGATCCATGTCTTTAGTGACAGAACAATGACTTGCCTTGTTTACACAGGCAGACCGCCGTTCTGCCTGTATACCGACGCATCGGCAACAGCAGAAGCAAGCTGCCACCAGCGCATCCCAAACCCTGAAGTGCAGGATCACTAGGTACGTGATCCTGCGCAGGACAGCTGCCTTGCCACCATAGATCTACAGTATAAAGTCGGCAAGCGGTTAATGATACTTCTCATTACTTAAAGACAATAAAATAGACTTAAACTTATTGTAGACCATGACAGTATAATTCTGGTACAGAGCATTAAAATAAAACTATAGGCAAACACCCCCCCCCCCCCCCCCCCCATTTGGAATAGAGTAAGGAAGGGGTTATTACCCCAGTCAGATTGTTTTTTTACCGCCATTTGTGTTCCATTGCAGAGATCCTTTCACTTCCTGTCTCATAGCCAACAGGAAGCGAGTGGAAATCCCTGCAAATTAAGGGAATTTCTTAGGGACCCTCAGGTCACCAGAACTAGTGTCTCCATTGGAAGATTCTCTCCATTAGTTTTCTGGGGACAACCCAAAATGTGTGATTTTATTCTACTTTCACTTCAATGGATTATGGTAAACCAGAGAAGAGGGGGGGGGGGGGGAATCTCCCCAACAAGGGCACAGACAGCAATAAAACCTGATAGGCATTCTAATCCCTCTCCGCTCTATCCAAAACTAGACAGGCTGACATCCGTACGCTGATTGCTGCAGCCGTTTGTTCCTATCATTGATGCATGCCGTTTTAAGCTTCAACTGTAAGTTACTACAATAAAAGTTTTTTTATCTGTCATTACGGTTACGGGCTTCACTATGGGTCCTTCATTTTCTTTTCTCGGATATATGATGACCACATGCCTGAATGCCTAATTCTGAAGTGACCATTGGGAGATGTTTATATGTGAAGGAAATCCCACGGATGTTGTGGTCTGATGAGGGGTTCCAGTGGGCTGGATTTGCTGGATACTATTGAGAATTTATCATCTATGCCTAATCCTTAACAGGTTCAATGTAGAAAAATGTAAAATAATGCATTTGGGTGGCAAAAATATGAATGCAATCTATACACTGGGGGAGAACCTCTGGGGGAATCTAGGATGGAAAAGGACCTGGGGGTCCTAGTAGATGATAGGCTCAGCAATGGCATGCAATGCCAAGCTGCTGCTAATAAAGCAAACAGAATATTGGCATGCATTAAAAGGGGGATCAACTCCAGAGATAAAACGATAATTCTCCCGCTCTACAAGACTCTGGTCTGGCCGCACCTAGAGTATGCTGTCCAGTTCTGGGCACCAGTCCTCAGGAAGGATGTACTGGAAATGGAGCGAGTACAAAGAAGGGCAACAAAGCTAATAAAGGGACTGGAGGATCTTAGTTATGAGGAAAGGTTGCGAGCACTGAGCTTATTCTCTCTGGAGAAGAGACGCTTGAGAGGGGATATGATTTCAATTTACAAATACTGTACTGGTGACCCCACAATAGGGATAAAACTTTTTCGCAGAAGAGAGTTTAATAAGACTCGTGGCCACTCATTACAATTAGAAGAAAAGAGGTTTAACCTTAAACTACGTAAAGGGTTCTTTACTGTAAGAGCGGCAAGGATGTGGAATTCCCTTCCACAGGCGGTGGTCTCAGCAGGGAGCATTGATAGCTTCAAGAAACTATTAATCACCTGAATGACCGCAACATACAGGGATATACAATGTAATACTGACATATAATCACACACATAGGTTGGACTTGATGGACTTGTGTCTTTTTTCAACCTCACCTACTATGTAACTATGTAACCTTCTGGTAAGCAGACTACATTAGGACATGGTGACGAGTGACTCTTTCTACATCTGCACAATATATTTGGTGATTGGATTCCTCCCACTCTTCAATTTCATTTTGAACTTTTTCAGCGCCGCAATAATTTTTATACAAAGAACTATCATGCACCACTTCCAATGCCATCTCCCACTGCTCACTGGTTAAATTCCCCCAAATCGGACGGCCACTGTTCCATTGCTTTGCAGGGATAGACTTCCAAATAGATGGAGTGTAAGGATGAACATCAGCTAGATATATAACCTTTCTGTACCTTACTGCATTGCAATATACCAAAAATGGGAGTTAGAGAAAGAAAAGTCTACAAAGGGCCACAAGTGCATGATGCAGCTGTACATAGAATTGCATAGACTGTGGTATTTGATACAAATCTTGTAAAGAGGAAAACAAATTTTCCCCACCCTAAAGATATGCTTTAAACCGCTTTACACCACACCTTTTGCATTAAGCGATAAGGAAAAGTCTTAGATTAAGCAAAATATTGAGCTTCGAATCCTTCAGGGAGAGGCTGCATGATGTAACAAAATGGACAGGAAAGAAAAATCAGAAAACATTTAAAGGGAGAAGAGAGGAGTAGGTATCAATACTGGGTGACAGTGAGAAAAACACTATAAATTTACCTTTAAGGCCTCATGCACAATGGAGGTTATAAAAACAGCAATACCATTGGCTTATGGCTCAAAAATGTTGATAGATGGCGAATAGCGCTTTATTGGCATTCAGCTTTTTTTTCAAAGTTAGTGTTTTTACAGCCTTAGGCCGCATACATACAGGCGGACTTTTCAAACTGACTGGTCCGACAGACTTTCCAACAGACTTTTAATGGACTTCCGACAGACTTTCGAACGAATGGACTTGCCTACACGCGATCACACCAAAGTCCGACGGATTCGTAGGTGATGACGTACGACCGGACTAAAATAAGGAAGTTGATAGCCAGTAGCCAATAGCTGCCCTAGCGTGAGTTTTCGTCCGTTGAACTAGCATACAGACGAGCAGATTTTTCGACCGGACTCGAGTGCCTCAGAAAGATTTGAAGCATGTTTCAAATCTAAAGTCCATCGGATTTTTGACTGGAAAAGTCTACTGAAGGTCTGATAAAGCCCACACACGATCGGATTGTCCGTCGGACCAGTCGGGTCGACAAGTCAGCTCGTGTTTATGCTGCATTATACTCACCTTTATCCATTTTAGTCCATTATTGTCTACATATATGTGCTTCAGGTGTGGCTGCATGGCATATCTCAGAGTGGATTCCCTGATGGTGACAACCATGGACCATGTCTGGAACATGGGTTCTGAAAAGATCCACACTCGTGGTAATGTTCACTGCCCTCTAAGGGATAAGCAGTGGATCGCTTTCGGAGGGTGGTATAGCAGTGGCTGAAAGGTGTTGAGGAGGCGCTACTCGAATAGCCATTTTACATTGTGGGACCGTGCGCAACTGTGAACCAAGCATTTGGCTTGTGGTTCCCGCGTGGCCCCCCATTTATCTCAAAATGGAGTTTGACAGGCAGTGCTGCCTGTCAAACTCTGAAACCCAAGTAAAAAATGCCAGTCATGACAAATCTCAGTCAGAGCATGCGTACAGCCCTGTCAGCTAAGTTAGAATTCGGATGGGTGACCAGAAGGCATGGAAAAAAGCTGCTGGGACCTATGTTTTTACCCTGTCCCTCTAGGCATGTAAAAGCCCATGTTATAAGGTGGCAACTCAGGAGAAATGGGAGACGGGTCAGAGCATTGCCATTCTACCATGTCTGAACAAGGACCTTCATGGCAGGATCACCAAATATTAACAAAAGCTTTACATTAACTTGCTAAAACTGAACTCCAGGTCAATCCTTTCACCCCAACCTCACTCTCCCCATGTACAGATGGTGGAAAAAAAAAAGTAAATCCCTTCTGTGATGAAGAGTGAGCCCTGGGATAATGGAGAACACCCAAGACACAAATTGAATCTAAACCCCAACAACTTCCCAATTTACATACACTTTCAGGCATGCCTTATATGCCCAAGAGCTTTGTGGTTTTAAGAATTGTGGGAACTTCATTAAACCCTAGGATAAAAATTGTAGACACATGAAATGCTGTGTTTGGGTGCAATCTGAAAGCATCCATTCGGGCCCAAAGCATAACCGGAGCATAGGTATGCCATTCAAAGTGAATACCACTAACATACACCGGGTGTGAACCACAACAATGTTCCCCTACTGTGACATCAGATAAAGTCATGCCAACATGCCTCACCCATCATAAATCAGAGGCCAACGAATTGTGGATGCCGGGTCCAGGTTTGGTGCCCCCCAGCAGTGATGAAGACGGAGATGTAGCCTGGGATCGGATGGCTGCAGAAGTCTAGCCTCAAAGAATATGGGATCTCGCAGCAGTATCTGAAGTGGGTAGTCTATTGATGTATAAAATTCTGAGAAGTCTGGACCTAGATTAGATTAAAAAGAAAAAACAGTCACAACTAGGCTTACTCAAGAATCTGAATATTTAGTCTAAATGGAGCAGGCTTAATATTTTTCAGACATAAATGGGTAGTCGTACTACTGTATTAAAAAAAAAAAAAAAAAAAAAAAAAAAAAAGTTTATTTTATATGATGTATACACACTGCTAGCTATTTTGATGCATCTCTCAGATACTGACTTTGTTTGTGAAAACTTCAACAGATTAAATAAACTGAGCAGGCTTCCATATTCCACTGTGCTGTCTTTATTCCGCATGAGAGCTCAGGTCACCTGACCACAGAAGGCTGCACTGTAAACTACTGGTAAACACTCCATTCACCAGCACCTATGTGTAGTGCTCACTCCCACATAGGAGTTGCTAAACTTGTTGGGTCTTCTCTCTCCCCCCCCCCCCCCCCCCCCCCCCACAGCCAGGCAATGGACACTTTCACACGCTCAACAGTAGGGGTTTTGGTTTTATCTTTTTTGCTTATTTAGGGTATAATTGGATAGGGAATAGGGATGCATTAGATGTCCAACTGAAGAACATTAATAAACTCGAGGACTTGCTAATGTCTCTAATGACTCTCTCTGGTTAATAAGAACAGACTTATAACTGTGCTGTCCACCCATAGGAATGATGATGCAGCCAAAACCAGGGAGGTTCCAAAATGAAAAATGTAGGTGCTACTCCGGGCAGACAGGGCCGTAGATAAGAGGTACCCCCTGTCCTCCTGTAGGGGGGACCGGCTAGCAGGGGGGCCCAGGCAACTCAGTGAATTGTATGTGGGCAGGAGGGTGATCAGTATGGTGGGGGCAATTACTGGCATCAGTCCCCTGTGTGGCTCTCTGCAGCAGCTGAAAGCCAGCTTCTTTTCCTCTCCCACCAGCTTTCAGCTGCTGCAGAGAGCCATACAGGGGACTGATACCAGCAATTGCCCCACCCACCACCATACTGATCACCCTTCCTGTGCACCATACATTTCCCCCTGCTACCCAGGCCTTCCTGTTTGACCCCCACAGCGCTGCTGGCTTCCCTTCTTCCTCCTGCCGGAAGCTGCAAGCACACAATAGGATCCTTCAGGACAGAGTGGGGGAAGGGTCAGGTAAATATTTCATACTTACCAGCCCATTCCTTTCCTGAGTGAACACGTGTGAGCTGTACCGATCACTCACTGTGTTGATTCATAGCTGAAGCATTGGCTGTATGAGGCCCAGTGTCAGGTTGTCTGGAGATATGGGATAGTTTCTGGCTGCTTAGCGCTGGCTCCAAGCTGTCCCCTGGTCCCGGACATGTAAAGTATTGCCGTCTTACTGTCCTCTATACAGGCTTAAGGAAGGTTGAAATGGAAGTTACTCACTCAGTCCCCTCAGCGATTCCTGGAATCCAAGAGGACCTCTTGTATACAGGCCAGACCTTGCTTCTCAGCTAAGCCTAGTTGAGGCTGTTACATTTAGCTTCTCCTCTCTTCCTCCTTGCCTTCCTTCTGCCCAGGGGTAGAACCCCCAGCACAGAGGTCCCCTCCAGATGAATGGACCCTGGACTCTGCTCCCAGTGGCAGACTGTCCATTAGAGGCGCTGCCCCCCTAATTCACCCAACGCATGGATTTTTTTTTTTCTTTTTTTAGAGGCACGTAATTAGAGCCAGAGGCTCCAATTGGCTTCAGAAAAGGATGGGCTCGGGGCGCAGAGTATTCGCTAAAGTCTTCCTGATTCTCCTCCCAGCCAACTAGGAAGCAGGTGAGACCCGATTAGCGATAGTGTTGCCTGCTGCGCCGAGGGAAGGCGCCGAGGGAGCCTATGGAGGAGCCAACTAAATTTACCTCAATTAACAAGGAGGGTGCTACATATGCATAAACGTAAAAAAAAAAAAAAAAAAAAAAAAACTGTAGTCAAGAACACTTGTGCACTCTTATGATGGAGCTTATGATGTGCAAGATCAGACAGCTGGCGTGGTAGCAACTGTTAGGTCTCAATGCCATTATACCATATAGTGCACGTGTTCACATGGCCAATCACTGGGCCTGAGCTCTGTCACATGGGAGAGAGGCATGTGTCTAGCACTATGCAGGTTTTAAAAGTGCACAATAGCAATGGAGGTTTGCAAGGCCTGCAGTGCAGATAAATGTAAAAAAATTTAAGTCATTGCACCAAGGTAAGTTGGTAGTTAAGGGAGCCTGAACAGAATCAATTTTGGATGCGGTCATTCCTAGTCTGCTTCTGAACATGCTGGTTGCTTGGATGTCTCTGGTTTCAAATTAAAGTTACTGACCAACAACAAATACGCATCAAGAAGTTTGTGAAATTCAGAACTTCACTGCATACTTGTACCCGATTAAAGATTTAAGCCACTGGATCAGTCTGTCAACCTGCATTTTTAGAAGAGGACGACAATGGCAGCTACCATACAGTATATTTCCCCATACAGAATTACCAGAGCACTAGGAGTTAGCTAAAGACCTCCTTTGACTCAAAACTTGAACTGTCCCAACAAACGACCCAGTTCTGTAAAAAAGAGGGATTCGGCACAGCTGTGAAACATACTTAGGTGCACATGAATATGTTCATATTGTCGTACTGATATCTATAAATATAAGTCTGGATACCTTTAGCAATGTGCAAGTCTACATCCAGTACCCCGCTATTGGTCACAGACGGGAAGGGAGGTGGAGGCTCCACAGAGGACACTAGCTTTAGCGATAGAGTGATATTGTACAGGCATTGGATTGTCACCCTGAAAAAAAAAAAAAAAAAAAAAAAAATACGGTTAAGTCTTACACCTAGGTCTTTATGGCCATGTACTTCCAACATCTTTTAACCTGCAACAGATTTTTGCTGTGGAATGCCTTACAAATTGGAGTCATCATTTAACATACAATCCTGCTTCGGAGAACATTAAAGCCGAACTCAAGGTATTCAGCCATTTTGTAACATGTGCTGACTTACTATGAGTTAAATCCAACAAGGTGCATGCCACCTTGTGGACTTCCAGTTAATTTACAACTGACAAGTTTTATGGAGCTTTGGGATCATAGCCATCACTGTACTTCCGAAACTCCATCACTGGACTATCTGGCCTTAGCTCCTGTAGCTGCAGAGTCACATGCAGCTGCTGTGCCCACCCATAATCAGATAGTTTTATGTGAACCCATTCACAGAATAAAAGGCCTGCTATGATTGAGCAGCAGAGGGAAAGGGCAGACAGCTGCTGTGTGCGAGCAGACCGTATCTCTCCTGTCAGAGCCCCAAAATAGTAACAATAGCTATCCTCCATAAAACTCAGATGTGCATTAAAATAGCCAAGTCCAGGAGGTGGCATGCACCTTGCTGGACTTAAAACCAAGCCATCAGACTGTACAAAGTGCCTGAATTCCCGGAGTTCAACTTTAAAGGACATAGGATGAGTAATTCAGTGTGAGTATCTAGGGTTATGCTGCTGCCTTCAGGAAAATGTAAGCTGGCATATAAAGTTGTAGGGACAGCCTAGTGAAAAAATAGTCTTGCACCCCCATTATGCTTCAGTTTTGTAGTAAAAGCAATAGTAGGAATGAGTCATAAGAATTAAGAGGGCCTTAATGTACTGCAAGAAAATTTAAAAAAATTAAAATTAAAATGTACCTGAAGAAAGTAGAAAAAGTAGTAAGCTGTCCCTTATGGGACAATTTTTTTCTGTAGCACAAGACACAAATTATTAAGGCTGCCAAAGAAGCGAAAGGTTGATCCAGACTGAAGAAAAACCTTACTTACCGGTGATGGTATTTCTGGAAGTCTTTCAGGACAGCACCCGGAGAGAGTGTAGCTCCACCCAACTTCCCTGAAAAATCTGCGAATAACGCCTTTTAAAAGGCAGCCCACTTCCACCATGGCCTCAGTCAAATGAGAAACCTCCAGCCATGCTGAAAGACAGAATTTTTACAACAAAACATACACACAATAACAGTGCAAGTCATATTGGAAACCACTAGGGAGGGTAAAAGCTGCTGTCCTGAAAGACTGAGAAAACCTTAGACTTAAAAGGTGACGGTATTTCTAGAAGCGTCTTTCAGGACAGCACCTGGAGAGAAGCGAGAAAAAAAACGTACCCTAGGGTGGGACCACCGCCTGTAGGACCTTCCGGCCAGAGGCCTGCTGAGGCTGATAGTAAAATCAATTCTATAAGGCAGGATGAACGCAGTGAAACTTGTCCAAGTCACGGCTTTACAGATCTGGTCAGACGAGGCTCCATCCCTCTTAGCCCAGGATGTTGCAACTGGTCTAGTTGAGAGAGCCAGAATACCATCCGGTGGTATCTGCCCTGAGGCCTTGTAGGCTTCTTTAATGGCGGTTATGAGCCATCTTCCTATTGAGCTTTGGAAAGCACACTCTTCCTTACGAGCCCCTGAGAACAGCACAAAAAGAATTGCCTAGTCAATTCCAAATATTGCATTAGACATCTCTTCACGTCCAGCGTGTGGAAATCTTCCTCTTTAGAACTGGCTGGGGATGCGCAAAATGTTGGTAGAATCCCCCAAGAATGATGAAAGGCAGAGGAGACCCTAGGTAGAAAGCCTGGGTCCACCTTTAGGACTATCCAATCTGGAAAGACTGTTAGGAAAAGTTCAACTATGGAAAATGCCTGCAGCTCACAACTCTCCTGGCAGAGGTTACTGCCACCAATAGGGCCGTTTTCAAAGTCCAATTTCTTACTGTAGCCTCTTTTAGAGGTACAAAAGGCTTCCTAGTTAGTCCCTGCAGAACCACTGACAAGTCCTAAGTTGGAAAAAATTTGATAGGCCCTGGTCTTAACCTAGCCATTGCCTTAAATAACCTAACTACTAAAGGATCTTGTGATAATTGTATTTCTGAAAAAAGAAATAATGCAGCCACCTTTGCTAACCGCTAATCCCTTCTCCATTGTAAAGAAATTCCAGGATGGAAATTATCTCCTGCGGCTAATACTTTGTCACGCACCAGGAGTTGTAGCATTTCCAAACCTTGAAATAAATATCTCTGGTGACTTTTCCTGCTGTTTAGCAGCATAGGAACTAAATTTGTCAGATAGACCCCCTTTTCTTTAGGATCTGCTCCTCAGAAACCAGAAGAGTGTCTCGTGGAGGCAATATCCAATGGAGTTCTGCCGCCAGGTTCAGAGGTGTCCAGAACCAAATCCTCCTGGGCCAATAGGGAGCCAACAGTATTAGATTCGTGGACTCTCCCTGAAATTTTTTGAGGACCAACGGCATTAACTGGAAGGGGGGAAAGCATAACAAATGGAAGTCCCATGAGCCAGAGCATCCAAGCCTCTTGCCTGATCCCTTCCGTTCAGAGAAAAGTAAGACGGGAGCTTTGCATTTGCATGGGTCACAAACAGTTCGACCTGAGGACTGCCCCACCTGTTTACCACCATGTGGAAAACTTCAGAATTTAGACTCAACTCTGATTCGGAAATCATCTTCCTGCTCAGGAAGTCTGCCATCCAATTCAAACTGCCTTTCAGGTGTATTGCTGACAGGTACCCCAGATTTTTCACTGCCCAGATTAAGATCTCCCAAGCCAAGGGCAGGCTTCTGGAACCTCCCTGCTTTGCTACATAGGAGACTGCCGTGGCATTTGTCGCAATGTGTTGGTCCCTGATCTCTTCCTGAAACCAAAAGGAGCCTCATCCAAAATTGCTTTCAGTTCCCTCCAATTGGATGATCTTTTTGCATCTGAGCTTTTCCAGATTCCTTTAAGCAAAAAAATCTCCCAGATGTGCCCCCCACCCCCAGGAGCTCGCATCTGTCGTTGGCCTTTTTGAGACTGGGAATACCCAAAGTAGGCCCCCGCTTAGCTTTAACTGGTTCCTCCACCACTGTAATTTTCTCCTCACTTGCGCAGGAATCATGAACCGTTTCTCTAAGGGTTCTTCGTACCTCCAATTTTGGGGAATTACTTGCTGCAGATCCCTGGAGTGAAGGCAGGCCCATTGAACAGCGGAATGGAGGATGTTAGGAGGCCCAATGTCTACATCGCTGACTGCACTGTTACTGGTGAGCTTGTCTGGATCTGTTATCGCCCCCAGGATCTTTTCCTTTTTCTCTTCCAGCAAGAAAATCTTTTGTTGGATAGAGTTGATTCTGTACCCCAAAAATCTTATCTCTTGGGAAGGGATTAAGTTTCATTTCTCCTCGTTCAGGATCCAACCTAGGTTTTGCAAGTGGCATTTTGTTCTGTTCAGATTTGCCAGCAGCTGATTTTGAGCTGGTGAACAGAAGCAGATTGTCCAAATACGGAACTATGATTTCCTGGATCCTCAGTGGCGTCAAGGCTTCCGCCATGACCTTGGTGAAGATCCTCTGAGCCAAGGACAAACCGAAGGGCAGGGCTCTGAACTGCAGATGGGACATCCTGCCCTCTGAGCCGATTGCCAGACGCAAAAACCTCTGGGACGCTACTGCTATTGGGATGTGAAGGTAAGCGGCGGAGATCGATGGAAGCCACAAAACACCCCCTGTAAGCAGTTTACTTACTAAGTAGATCGTATCCATGCAGAACTTTTTGTAGCAAATGGACGGATTCAGGAGTTTTAGGTTCAAAATGAGGTGAAATTTTTCCCAGGGGTTTCTTTATTAGGTAAATGTGAGAATAAAACCCTAGACCAGGGGTAGGCAACCTTTTGAGCACAGTGTGCCAAAAAATGTTTTCAAAGAAATTGAGTGACGATTTTATAACAAAAAAATATCAACTTCACGATATCACGAAAAGGATTTTTTTTAAGTAAATACTGTAAACTACTTGAGTAGCAGTGAGAAATTAACATCCTGCACTCATGACTCAGATCAGCCCCAATTCATGCACCTTCACACCTCAGATCACTGTCCCCCCCTGCACATCTACCATCCATAGGGGGCACCTGGGCGCCACACACCCCCCCCCAGGCAGAAAAAAAAAAAAAAAATTACTGGCACTTTAAAAAAAAAAAAAAAAGGAAAAGAAAGGTCCTTAAGTGCACTGTGTTCGGACGCCGGACACAGTGGACTTATAGGAAGCGCAACATCTATTCAATCACGAGATTGCAGACGTGGCGCTGTAATTGCGGGCGTTTAGCCTGCCTTATGGCGTTTTCTGAAGCGCCGAATAGCTTCCGCCCAGCCATAGTAATACATACTACAGGCGCCGGGCGGAAGCTACTTGGCACTTCAGATTAGATTGACATCTGCCCTGAGTCAGATGTCACTTCCTGCTTCTCTCTTTGCACCCGAGAGAGGAAACAGGAAGAATGCTGGTGCCAGTGTGAGGAGGAGGACACTGCAGGAGACTCAAGGTAAGTACAGCTATGTGGAGAATGGGGGGGGACAGAGGCTGTATTTGGGGGAACAGGCAGCATTTTGGGGGGGGGCAGAGGCTGCATGTAATATGGGGGGGGGACACAGGCTGCATGTAATATGGGGGGGGGGGACACAGGCTGCATGTAATGGGGGGGGGGGGACACAGGCTGCATGTAATATGGGGGGGGGGACACAGGCTGCATGTAATATGGGGGGGGGGGACACAGGCTGCATGTAATATGGGGGGGGGGGGACACAGGCTGCATGTAATATGGGGGGGGGGGGACACAGGCTGCATGTAATATGGGGGGGGGGGACCACAGGCTGCATGTAATATGGGGGGGGGACCACAGGCTGCATGTAATATGGGGGGGGGACCACAGGCTGCATGTAATATGGGGGGGGACCACAGGCTGCATGTAAGGGGGGGGGGGGGACACAGGCTGCATGTAATGGGGGGGGGAACACAGGCTGCATGTAATGGGGGGGGGGAACACAGGCTGCATGTAATGGGGGGGGGGAACACAGGCTGCATGTAATGGGGGGGGGGGGAACACAGGCTGCATGTAATGGGGGGGGGGGGAACACAGGCTGCATGTAATGGGGGGGGGGGAACACAGGCTGCATGTAATGGGGGGGGGGGAACACAGGCTGCATGTAATGGGGGGGGGGGGAACACAGGCTGCATGTAATGGGGGGGGGGGAACACAGGCTGCATGTAATGGGGGGGGGGAACACAGGCTGCATGTAATGGGGGGGGGGAACACAGGCTGCATGTAATGGGGGGGGGGGAACACAGGCTGCATGTAATGGGGGGGGGGGAACACAGGCTGCATGTAATGGGGGGGGGGGGGGGACACAGGCTGCATGTAATGGGGGGGGGACACAGGCTGCATGTAATGGGGGGGGGGGGGACACAGGCTGCATGTAATGGGGGGGGGACACAGGCTGCATGTAATGGGGGGGGGGACACAGGCTGCATGTAATGGGGGGGGGGACACAGGCTGCATGTAATGGGGGGGGGGGGGGGGGGACACAGGCTGCATGTAATGGGGGGGGGGGGGACACAGGCTGCATGTAATGGGGGGGGGACACAGGCTGCATGTAATGGGGGGGGGGACACAGGCTGCATGTAATGGGGGGGGGGACACAGGCTGCATGTAATGGGGGGGGGACACAGGCTGCATGTAATGGGGGGGGGACACAGCCCCAATTCATGCACCTTCACACCTCAGATCACTGTCCCCCCCTGCACATCTACCATCCATAGGGGGCACCTGGGCGCCACCCACCCCAGGCAGAAAAAAAAAAATTACTGGCACTTTAAAAAAAAAAAAAAAGGAAAAGAAAGGTCCTTAAGTGCACTGTGTTCGGACGCCGGACACAGTGGACTTATAGGAAGCGCCACATCTATTCAATCACGAGATTGCAGACGTGGCGCTGCATTTGCGGGCGTTTAGCCTGCCTTATGGCGTTTTCTGAAGCGCCGAATAGCTTCCGCCCAGCCATAGTAATACATACTACAGGCGCCGGGCGGAAGCTACTTGGCACTTCAGATTAGATTGACATCTGCCCTGAGTCAGATGTCACTTCCTGCTTCTCTCTTTGCACCCGAGAGAGGAAACAGGAAGAATGCTGGTGCCAGTGTGAGGAGGAGGACACTGCAGGAGACTCAAGGTAAGTACAGCTATGTGGAGAATGGGGGGGGACAGAGGCTGTATTTGGGGGAACAGGCAGCATTTTGGGGGGGGGCAGAGGCTGCATGTAATGGGGGGGGGGGGGACACAGGCTGCATGTAATGGGGGGGGGGGGGGACACAGGCTGCATGTAATGGGGGGGGGGGGGACACAGGCTGCATGTAATGGGGGGGGGGGGGACACAGGCTGCACGTAATGGGGGGGGGGGGGACACAGGCTGCACGTAATGGGGGGGGGGGGGACACAGGCTGCACGTAATGGGGGGGGGGGACACAGGCTGCACGTAATGGGGGGGGGGGGACACAGGCTGCATGTAATGGGGGGGGGGGACACAGGCTGCATGTAATGGGGGGGGGGACACAGGCTGCATGTAATGGGGGGGGGGGGACACAGGCTGCATGTAATGGGGGGGGGGGGGACACAGGCTGCATGTAATGGGGGGGGGGGAACACAGGCTGCATGTAATGGGGGGGGGAGGGAACACAGGCTGCATGTAATGGGGGGGGAACACAGGCTGCATGTAATGGGGGGGGGGGGGACACAGGCTGCATGTAATGGGGGGGGGGGACACAGGCTGCATGTAATGGGGGGGACGGGACACAGGCTGCATGTAATGGGGGGGGGGGGACACAGGCTGCATGTAATGGGGGGGGGGGGACACAGGCTGCATGTAATGGGGGGGGGGGGGACACAGGCTGCATGTAATGGGGGGGACGGGACACAGGCTGCATGTAATGGGGGGGGGGGAACACAGGCTGCATGTAATTGGGGGGGGGGAACACAGGCTGCATGTAATGGGGGGGGGGGGGGGACTACAGGCTGCATGTAATGGGGGGGGGGGGGGGGGGGGGACTACAGGCGCCGGGCGGAAGCTACTTGGCACTTCAGATTAGATTGACATCTGCCCTGAGTCAGATGTCACTTCCTGCTTCTCTCTTTGCACCCGAGAGAGGAAACAGGAAGAATGCTGGTGCCAGTGTGAGGAGGAGGACACTGCAGGAGACTCAAGGTAAGTACAGCTATGTGGAGAATGGGGGGGGACAGAGGCTGTATTTGGGGGAACAGGCAGCATTTTGGGGGGGGGGCAGAGGCTGCATGTAATATGGGGGGGGGACACAGGCTGCATGTAATATGGGGGGGGGGGGGCACAGGCTGCATGTAATATGGGGGGGGGACGGACACAGGCTGCATGTAATATGGGGGGGGGACGGGACACAGGCTGCATGTAATATGGGGGGGGACGGGACACAGGCTGCATGTAATATGGGGGGGGGACGGGACACAGGCTGCATGTAATGGGGGGGGGGACGGGACACAGGCTGCATGTAATGGGGGGGGGGACGGGACACAGGCTGCATGTAATGGGGGGGGGGGACGGGACACAGGCTGCATGTAATGGGGGGGGGGACACAGGCTGCATGTAATGGGGGGGGGGACACAGGCTGCATGTAATGGGGGGGGGGGACACAGGCTGCATGTAATGGGGGGGGGGGGACACAGGCTGCATGTAATGGGGGGGGGGGACACAGGCTGCATGTAATGGGGGGGGGGGGGACACAGGCTGCATGTAATGGGGGGGGGGGGGGACACAGGCTGCATGTAATGGGGGGGGGGAACACAGGCTGCATGTAATGGGGGGGGGGAACACAGGCTGCATGTAATGGGGGGGGGGGAACACAGGCTGCATGTAATGGGGGGGGGGGGGAACACAGGCTGCATGTAATGGGGGGGGGGGAACACAGGCTGCATGTAATGGGGGGGGGGACACAGGCTGCATGTAATGGGGGGGGGGGACACAGGCTGCATGTAATGGGGGGGGGGACACAGGCTGCATGTAATGGGGGGGGGGGACACAGGCTGCATGTAATGGGGGGGGGGACACAGGCTGCATGTAATGGGGGGGGGGGGACACAGGCTGCATGTAATGGGGGGGGGGGGACACAGGCTGCATGTAATGGGGGGGGACACAGGCTGCATGTAATGGGGGGGGACACAGGCTGCATGTAATGGGGGGGGACACAGGCTGCATGTAATGGGGGGGGACACAGGCTGCATGTAATGGGGGGGGACACAGGCTGCATGTAATGGGGGAGGGGACACAGGCTGCATGTAATGGGGGAGGGGACACAGGCTGCATGTAATGGGGGAGGGGACACAGGCTGCATGTAATGGGGGGGGGGGGGACACAGGCTGCATGTAATGGGGGGGGGGGGGGGGACACAGGCTGCATGTAATGGGGGGGGGGGGGGGACACAGGCTGCATGTAATGGGGGGGGGGGACACAGGCTGCATGTAATGGGGGGGGACACAGGCTGCATGTAATGGGGGGGGACACAGGCTGCATGTAATGGGGGGGGACACAGGCTGCATGTAATGGGGGGGGACACAGGCTGCATGTAATGGGGGGGGACACAGGCTGCATGTAATGGGGGGGGACACAGGCTGCATGTAATGGGGGGGGACACAGGCTGCATGTAATGGGGGGGGACACAGGCTGCATGTAATGGGGGGGGACACAGGCTGCATGTAATGGGGGGGGACACAGGCTGCATGTAATGGGGGGGGACACAGGCTGCATGTAATGGGGGGGGACACAGGCTGCATGTAATGGGGGGGGACACAGGCTGCATGTAATGGGGGGGGGACACAGGCTGCATGTAATGGGGGGGGACACAGGCTGCATGTAATGGGGGGGGACACAGGCTGCATGTAATGGGGGGGGACACAGGCTGCATGTAATGGGGGGGGACACAGGCTGCATGTAATGGGGGGGGACACAGGCTGCATGTAATGGGGGGGGACACAGGCTGCATGTAATGGGGGGGGACACAGGCTGCATGTAATGGGGGGGGACACAGGCTGCATGTAATGGGGGGGGACACAGGCTGCATGTAATGGGGGGGGACACAGGCTGCATGTAATGGGGGGGGACACAGGCTGCATGTAATGGGGGGGGACACAGGCTGCATGTAATGGGGGGGGACACAGGCTGCATGTAATGGGGGGGGACACAGGCTGCATGTAATGGGGGGGGACACAGGCTGCATGTAATGGGGGGGGACACAGGCTGCATGTAATGGGGGGGGACACAGGCTGCATGTAATGGGGGGGGACACAGGCTGCATGTAATGGGGGGGGACACAGGCTGCATGTAATGGGGGGGACACAGGCTGCATGTAATGGGGGGGACACAGGCTGCATGTAATGGGGGGGACACAGGCTGCATGTAATGGGGGGGACACAGGCTGCATGTAATGGGGGGGACACAGGCTGCATGTAATGGGGGGGACACAGGCTGCATGTAATGGGGGGGACACAGGCTGCATGTAATGGGGGGGACACAGGCTGCATGTAATGGGGGGGACACAGGCTGCATGTAATGGGGGGGACACAGGCTGCATGTAATGGGGGGGACACAGGCTGCATGTAATGGGGGGGGACACAGGCTGCATGTAATGGGGGGGACACAGGCTGCATGTAATGGGGGGGACACAGGCTGCATGTAATGGGGGGGACACAGGCTGCATGTAATGGGGGGGACACAGGCTGCATGTAATGGGGGGGACACAGGCTGCATGTAAGGAGGGACTCCGCTGGGGGCACCTGATGTAAGGACGGACTGCTGGGGACGCCTGATGGCATCTGGTTGTAGGCGACGTGGCTAGTGACACTCGGGGCTCCCACTGATTCTGCATTATGGTGAGTTGAATGATTTAATTTTATATTACAATGTAATAATAGAAATAATGCGCTTCAATCATCCTGACACCATAACAACCATGGTGCCGTAATGATTGAAGTGCTAACACCAGGTGTTTGGAGTATCTTTATCTGCTGATTGTTAAACGTTCTAATATACACATTTCTATTGTTGTGTAGGATCTAGGCCTGCTGCCCCTCTCTCCCTCTCCCTCTCCCTCCATCCCTCGTTCATCTCAGACGCTAACCACACCACCTTAGAGCTACGCCCACTATTTCGCTGAAGCCACGCCTGTTTTCACCAAGTGGGAGGGGTCAAAAAGGAAGGGCGGGGTCTGGCGCTCCCCCCATCCTAAAACTTCACCAGCCGCAACTGGTACCAACCTCTGCACATCTGCCCCACCACTAACCCCCTGCTCTTCTGCCCACCACTAACCCCCTGCTCATCTGTCCCACCAATGCACCTCCTTTCACATCTGCCCCACCGCTGTACCCCCCTGCTCTTCTGTCCCACCACTGAACCCCCTTCTCATATGTGCCACCACTGTTTCCCCCTGCTCATCTGCCCCATCGCTGTACCCTCCTGCTTTTTGGTCCCACTGCTGAACCCCTCTACTCATTTGCCCCACCACTGCACCTCCCTGCACATCTGCTCCACCACCGTATCCCTATGCTCTTCTGTCTCGCTACTGAATCAGCTTCTCATCTGTCCCATCACTGAACCCATCTGCTCATCTGCCCCACCACTGTAACCTGCTTTCTCATCTGCCCCACCAATACACCTCCTTTCACATCTGCCCCACTGCTCTACCCCCCTGCTTTTCTGTCCCACCACTGAACCCCCTTCTCATCTGTCCCACCACGGTAACCCCCCCTGCTCTTCTGTCCCACTGCTGAACCCCCTTCTCATCTCTTCCACCACTGTACCTTCTCTGTACATCTGTCCCACCGCTGTACCCTCCTGCTCATCTGCTCCACTGCTGTACCCTCTTCTCATCTATGATATGCGTGAAATGCAGAGTGGTGAAAGGAAGCCGAGATGAGACAACTGTCCTGGCACACTCATCCTGCTGATCCACCTCTCGCATCCAGTCAACGTGCTTGTGTGTGATGTCACATACAAGCATCTGGAATGGATGCACAATGATGAGCTCAGGTCAGGGGTATTTTCTGAAAGCAGCGGGCTTATGTGCAGTATCATAAGTTGGGCCCCCGCAGCTGAGAAAAATCACAGCGTTCTGCGCCGCAGCAAAAGTTGGGTGTGATTTTCATTGTGCTGCATACTGGCTGTGGCTTAAAGGGACACAGAGTGCAAGGGTTCAGTAGTAAGTGATGCAAAGGTTCAGGAATAATTTCAACAAAGTTCCTAGAAGCTCAACAGTAACTCCACAAACGGTCACCTGATTGTGCTGTAGCAAGGTCCCAGGCCTCCTTTGGTCTAATGAGAACCTCCAGGACCAGGGATAGCCGACATCCTTCTGTAGCCCCCCCTCCCCTATCAAAATTTTTGAAAAAAATCTTATGCAGTTTGTTAGATCTTTGTTAGATCAACCGTTGTTTGCATTAGATCTCACAATGAAGCAATATTAACAGTTATTTGCTGGGGGGGGGGCTAACCCGTCATCAGCCCCCCCTTATCAAAATATTGACCAGTTAGCTATTTTGGAAGCCATTTCAAAAGTGAGATCAAGTGGTTTTAACGTTAGATCTCACATAATTGGAGACTTATTAAGTGATTAATGAGGGGGGGCTGACCCCCCCTTATCAAATTTTCTGGCCAAAAATCATTCAGGCTAATATATATATTTGTTAGATCCGGTAAGATCAAGTGGTTTTAACGTTAGATCTCACATCATTTCAGAGATATTCCATATCAAAATGGAGATATTAGGTGGTACATATGGACGGGTTTGCCCCCCACATACAATTTTCTGGCCAAAAATCATTCAGGCTAATAGATATTTGTTAGATCCGGTAAGATCAAGTGGTTTTAACCTAAGAGATATTAGGTGTTGGTACATAAGGATGAGATTAGATCTCACATAGAGACTTAAATGATTAATAAGGGGGGCTGACCACCTCTTATCAAATTTTCTGGCCAAAAAAAAAAAAAAAATCACCCCGGCTAATTGATATTCATTGGTTCCAGTAAGATCGACTGATTTTAATGTTTGATTGTCCATAATTACAGGGATACTATGGATATTTGGTAGCGATGCACGGATTTCCATACTAGTGTATATCGGAGCCGATGAGCATTTTCACGTGTACCAGTGAGGAGTGCCATGGAGCATACCGAGGTATGCAGAAATTAAGTGGGATATTAATTGACAGGTGTGACCAAGCCCAGTGAAGCCTGACGCAGTGCCAGAAGCCAGAGGTGAAGGAGCCAACCGGGTACCCATCTACGGTAGCTGGCTCAAAACCAATGACACGAAGAGACAGCATGGAAAGTCCAAACCCTTGGAGGGCCCCCCCGTTGTTGCCTTCAAGCAACCCAGTGTCCCGTTTCCTTTGACACATGCTGCCTGATGTCGGAGAGTCAGTGCACACCAGACTCCCAGAACTTAGCGCAGACTTGAGCACGATCAGAATATCTGCAGACAGGAGCGCGGATACAAACCAAACAGGCCAGGGCCACCACTTCCTCTATGCTCCCTGACAAGCTGGTGGGACCTTCTCCTGTTCCCATCTAAGTAAAGGGAGTCTAAACCAAGGTCCTTCTGGATAATGGAGCCTAAGTGACCCTTCTCTACAGAGACTATGACAGGCACCTCAAGCACCTGCTGTTGCAGAAGTTGAAAGAGCTGCAGACATGGGGCATGGTGACTCAACTTCCCCTATGATGGCCATCTACCGGTCAAGCTGACCTTCGATCCCTCCATGGCTGGGAAAGCCGAGACTTGACACTCAGGCAGTGGTCTGTCCTCGCCCACCAGGGGCCAGCAAGTTCTCTCATCATAGGGACCAATACTGATCTTGTCAGAAGGCTGTTGACACCTCTTGTTCTGGAGCCACGCACTTCAACTACAAGTGCGCTCCCCATGCTGAGACAAGCCTACCAGCACCTGGTACAAAAACAGAAGGCTCCAGCTAAAGGAGTGGAAAAGATCTGGCGCTTGGACCAGTGTGAGGTATTTCAGCCTTGTAAAGTGGCCTATTTACGAGCATCTGTCAAGCTAAATTGGAAGCAACCAGGCCCTTTCATTGTCCTTGAATCTGACAGAGAAGACATGGGAGTGGAGAGAATTCCCAAGGTGGTTTCAACGAAGGGTTGCAAAGAAGACACGGGAAGATCTTGGTTAGTGTCCGCAACATAACAGCCTCACCAGTGAAGATGCCGGCTCAGATGTTCCTGGGACAAGTGAATCTGGCCACCCCAGTCTGATTTGGTGGGGGGAGCAAAGGATGGGATCTCTGTGGAGGAGTTCTATCCTAAGAATACTCCTTTTTCGTGAATGGAAAGAAAGGGCCAAGACTCAGCTCCTGAGATAGCAGGCTGCATTCTCCAAGAGGGAATTTGATGTGGGGTGTGCAAAACGTGCCCAATACTGGATTCATCTCTTTGAGTGCATAAGCCATTCAGGGATTCCTTTAGGGCACTTGGAGGATCTGCGTGAACAACTGGCAGAGTTGAAGAGGGCAGGTACCATCCGATAGTCCCAGAGTCTATGCGCTACCCCAATAGTGGTGGTACGGAAGAAGAATGGGTCACTGAGGCTGGGTATTGACTATCGGACGCTGAACCAAACGACCATTCCCGACCAATATACCATTCCAAGGATAGAAGATGCCTTGCAGAGCCTGTCAGGAGTGAAGTGATTTCGCATGCTGGATTTGAAGAGTGGGTATTACCAAATCCCCATGCACCCTGAGGATCGGGAGAAGACCATTTTTATTACCCCAGAGGGGATCTTTGGATTTGACTGTATGCATCAAGGCCTGTCTGGTGCCCCAGCCACCTTCCAAAGGCTAATGGAGAAGACTGTGGGTGACATGAAACTGATCGAGGTGTTCTTAGACAACATAGTTTTCGGCAAGACCCTGGAAGAGCACGAAGAGCGTCTGCAGAAGGTCCTGAAGAGACTCCATGAGGAGGGGGTTGAAGCTGTCTCTGGAAAAGTACCAGTTTTATCAACCCTCAGTCAACTGCCTTGGCCACATTGTGTCTGCTGACGAAATGGCCACCGACCTCCAGAAGCTGGAAGCTGTCACCTCCTAGCCGAGGCCTACCAACGTGACTGAGCTTAGGTCATTTCTGAGATTCTGCTCTTATTACAGGAGATTTGTCAAGGGATTCGCCAAGACGCTGACCCTGATCTGGCGAAGCCTGTCAGACCAGCTGGAGGTCCCAGAAAACCAAGAGAATCCATTCAGCAACAATGGACTCCTAAGTGTGAAGATGTTTTAGGCAGCTGAAGTGAAGCCTAACAACTGATCCAGTTGTGGTCTATGCAGATCCAACCAAGCCATACGAGCTACACTTTGATGCCAATCGTGATGGGTTGGGTGGGGTGGTATATCAAGAGCAGGACAGCATCTATGGTCTGTTGCCTATGTGAGTCGGAACTTGGCCCCCGCCGAAAACTACCCCATGCACAAACTTGAGTTCCTGGCCTTGAAGTGGGCAGTGGTGGATAAGCTGAGGGATTACCTGTATGGAGCAGAGTTCGTGATCAAGACAGACAACAATCCTCTCACCTACATCCTCACTACCACCAAGTTGGACGCCACAGGTCATAGATGGTTGGCTGCTCTATCAGGGTTTATTTTCAGCCTGAAGTGTCGACCGGGGTCGGGAAACAAGATGCAGATGCTTTGTCAAGAAGGCCAAATTGTTCCAGAGACCCTCCCGAAGAATAGGCCCAGCGATATAAGAGGTTGGAGTGTCAGCTGCTGGTGTCCCCAGATGTTATTGCAATGTCACCCAAGTCAGGGATGAGGGTCTGCCCAAGCTGTCAAAGAAAGACCTGTGGAGGGACCAGTTGGAGGACCCTCCCTGTAGCTTGGCATTGAAGGCCATGGAGAGCCAACACCCAGATTTGCTCCTCACTGACTCCTCGAAGGAAACCCATCTGCTGCACCAAGAGAGCCATCTTCAGAGTCAGGGACCCATGGAGCTGGTGTGCATTGACATTGTGTTTGGAGCCTGATCTGAGCGGGCAGGGAAATATCCTGGTAGTGACTGACCATTCCCCTCTGTTTGCCCAGGCGTTTTCCACGAGGGACCAACAAGCATCCACGGTGGCCAAGATCTTCGCTGAGAAATTCTTTGTGCACTATGGTCTGTCCCAATGCATCCACTCTGATCAAGGGAGAGATTGAGAGTAGACTCAGACTTTCAGACCTGTTGGGCATCAGGAAGTCTAAAACCACCCCGTATCATCCTCAAGTAGATCCTCAGAGAGATTCAACCGAACCCTCCTGGATATGCTTGGAATTCTAAGTTCAGAACAAAAGCAGCACTGGAGCAAGCACATAGTGGCTATTGTGCATGCTTATAACAGCACCGCCAATGATGCCACAGGTTACTCTCCCTATAGTTTGATGTTCGGACCATAGGCCCAGCTGCCAGTAGGCTTGGCCTTCGGCACATCCCTCGACCATACCTTAGCAACTTCCCACAGAGGGTATATGGATCGCCTGCAGAGACGTCTGAAAATTGCCTATGATAAGGCTCAAGCTGCCTCATATACCCGAGGACAGAGAAACAAAATAAACTTTGACCTCAGGGTACGAGTGCAGGACCTGCAGCCGGATGACAAGGTACTGCTGAGAAACCTGGGTGTCCCTGGAAAGCACAAGTTGAATGACCACTGGAAGTCGCAGCCCTATGTCGTTTGCAAGCATCTGCCAGGACACCTAGTATATCAAATCCAGCCAGAAGGAAGCACAGGCACGCTGAAGACTTGGCATCGCAATCTGTTGCCTCTGTCAGAAGCAGTTCATGTACCACAGCCAGATTTACAGTCCACACCCACGGCCTCTCAAAGATCCCGGCCAGTGACTATATCTCACTCTGTACCCTTTGCTGAAGATGAAAACAGCAAGGATGAAGAGAAAGATGGTCTGTGGCCATCTCAAATGAAAGGGCCTGCCACTCCCCCTTTTCTTCTCCTCCCAAGGTGACTGAGGTGACTCTCAGGCCAGAGGCTCCTGAGTTTTTACCTCAAAAGTCCACCTTTTGAAGAGTTGGAAGACCCTCAATCTTCCCTGCTGACAACAGACCCCTAAGACTTTCCATCCTTCATTGAGGAAGCTGAAGCTGATATGCAGGAAGAAGAGATCAGTGTGCCTGTAACCCCAGAACCTAAAGAACAGTGAGAGCGAAGTGTTATTCACCCGCCCTAAAGACAAACATATACTTCATGTGAAGGCTCTGAGGTTGTTCTCATTGTAAAAAGGACTCTTGAAGTAACTGACCCTTCCACCGCAGATTTGGTGGTGGACAATCCCAACTCACTGTCAAGGCTGGGCTCAGCCCTTCTCCGAGCTGGCCGCTCAGCTGTCGGCTAATTGCCAGCTCCTATCTCTCCACAGTTACTCAGCTGTTGATGATATCCCGCTTGTCAGTCCTGCCTACTTAAGCCGTCCAGTCGATCTCGGCCTTCGCCTTGGTTAACATCACAGAAACAAATGAAAATTCTTTTGACCAAGAGCACCTGGAAAAGCCTCTTATCTGCAGTCCTATCCAAAATAGCCTCCAAGCTTGGGCCAAATAGCAAATCCCCATTAAAAAGGGAGACCACAGAGCTTCACTTTAGAAGCGGAGTCTCCAGACCAAGTTTTTAACCAGAGCTCCCTTCACGCCGAGTTCACCAGGGCCGAAATCCTAGCGGACATTCTGATTGACTCAGCCGAGGCGTCCGTTAAATATCCCACTGCTTTCAACAGAACTGGGAGGGTATCCAACAGATCCTCTTGGGAAGTACTTCCCTCGATATGCTCTCTCAGCGGTTCAAGCCAATACTCCAGATTTCTGGCTACCACAGTTGAGGCCATGGCCAGCTTAAGACTTGCCATAGATATTCCTCCCTAGAAATTGTGTTATGCCCTATTAAAATTCCAGTTGTCTTTTACATAGACAAGCGTGCTGAGAGTGGGACAGTGCCCATAGTGAAGTCAGTTTCACTCTGCCATTGGTCTCATTTCATAGACGCATTTCTAAGAGGTTAAATTAAACAACTTTCATTTGTGTAGTACTTTTGTGAGTTAAATCTGTTGGCTGTCACACTATGTTGGTCTGATAGTAAAACTGCTGTAATCATTTTTGAAGCAGATACAGTAAAATATTAATCTTGGTTAGGTACCATTGCGTGGAGTGCTGTTTCCTTTAAATTGCATAGCAGGTGGAGAGCTGGAGGTTAAAGGTAAAGACAAAAAGGTAAACTATATTATCAATTGTGGAATTGTCTAAGTTTCTGCTGCACACTAACATTACACCACAGCTGTGTCAAGGGGACTGAGCATAGTTGTCAACATTGTAAAAAAAAAAAAAAAAAAAAAAGGCGCCAAAAATGGGTGTGGTTTATGCAAAATAATGGGTGTGACTTAAATGGACGTGTCTCAAAAAGGGGTGTGGTTAGAGTCTGAGATGAATGAGGGATGGAGGGGGAAAGGGGGAAAGGGGGAAAGGGATGGAGGGACAGCAGACCCAGATCCTACACCACAATAGCAATGTGTATTCCAGAGTTTAACAATCAGCAGATAAAGATACTCCAAACACCTGGTGTTAGCGCTTTAATCATCCCGGCACCATGGTTATGTCAGGATGATTAAAGCACATTATTTCTACTATTACATTGTAATATACAATGAAATCATTCAACTCACCATAATGCAGAATCAGGGGGACTCCTGAGCGTGTCCTCTGCCGTCAGGTGTCCCCAGGACAGCCCGCCCCCACGTCAGGTGTCCCCAGGACAGCCCGCCCCCACATCAGGTGTCCCCAGGACAATCCGCTCCTACGTCAGGTGCCCTAGTAGTGACATGGGGGGAGGGGGCTGCAGGTTATGGTGGTGACATGGGGGGAGGGGGCTGCAGGTTATGGTGGTGACATGGGGGGAGGGGGCTGCAGGTTATGGTGGTGACATGGGGGGAGGGGGGGTGCAGGGTATGGTGGTGACATGGGGGGAGGGGGGGTGCAGGTATGGTGGTGACATGGGGGGAGGGGGGGTGCAGGTATGGTGGTGACACAGGGGGAGGGGGGTGCAGGTATGGTGGCGACACGGGAAGAAGGGGGGGTGCAGGTATGGTGGTGACACAGGAAGGAGGGGGGAAGCAGGTATGGTGGTGACACGGGGGGGAGGGGGTTGCAGTTATGGTAGTGACATGGGGGGAGAGGGGGGGAAGCAGGTATGGTGGTGACATGGGGGGAGAGGGGTGCAAGAATGGTGGTGACATGGGGGGACAGGGTGCAAGGGGGAGCCAAGACCATCAGTATACTGTCCCCAGCCAGCGGAGCCCCGGTCCTTCCAGTGTGACTGTGTCCCCCCCGCGCTCATCGCAAGGAGGTAGCCAGGATCATCAGTGCACTGTCCCCACCAGCGAGCCCCGGTCCTTCCAGTAGTGGCGCTCTTCAGACACACGGGGCGGAGCGGAGGGTTGGCGGCGTGTTGAGATTGAACATTTCCTTGTGTTCAGTGGAGGGAGGGGTCGCCAATCCCTGCAGCCAATAGGCTTCAGTGTACAATAGAATTTTCTATTTGTACACTAAAGAGAGAAGCAGATTGGCTGCCCCTCTCCTCTGCACTGAACACAAGGGGAAACACTTGTGGAGGCGACGGCGGCCATTATTGTGTAGCCGTTGCCGTTTTTTTGCCAAAAATATTCCCGATTTTCTCAGGACAAAACCAAAATCCTGGGAAAACAATCGGGACAAGCTTTAATCGGGACGAGGGTCCCAAAATAGGGACTGTTGGCAACTATGGACTGAGTCAAATTAAGGGGGCATATAGCAGAGTACAGGCCCAAATCAAAATATCAGCAGCTCCTTGGGGGGGGGGGTCAGTGCTACATATTCCTTTCACGTCTGATCAAATTATACAAAAGTATTTATTTATATTATCCTACATGAAAATCGACCAACAGGGGTGCTTGGGTGTAATAATTTGCTTTTGTTTTTTGTAATTGCATTACAATAAATGAAACGGCAGTGAAATAGTGGGACTCTGTGCAGCTGGGCCACAGAATAATCCTGCGGCCACATTTCCCAACAAGGCTCTTACGGTTCAGACCTCCCAACTGGGTCAGTCTCCAGTGGTTTCAAATACCTACCGATTTGTCTTTGCATCGCACCAAATTATTGGCATAAAGGACTACTCCTTAATTTTGACTGCTTGTGTTCTTCACTACAGCAAATACTACGGGACCAATTTACTAAAACTGGAGAATGCAAAATCTGGTGCAGCTCTGCATAGAAACCAATCAGCTTCCAGGGTTTTTTGTCAAAGTTTAAATATATACTCAAGTCTAAGTATGATGCTACAAGCTTGGCACACTTTTTTGGGCAGTTTTGCCTATTATTTGCAGGATCTTTTAATCTCCATCAGGTTGGATGGGGAGAGTCGGTGCACAGCTATTTTCAGATCTCTCCAGAGATGTTCAATCTGATTAAAGTCTGGGTTCTGGCTGGGCCACTCAAGGACATTGACAGATTTGTCCCGTAGCCACTCCTTTGTTATCTTGGCTGCGTGCTTAGGGTCGTTGTCCTGTTGTAAGATAAACTTTTGCCCCAGTGAGTTCCAGAGTGCTCTGGAGTAGGTTTTCATCAAGGATGTCTCTGTACATTGCTGCATTCATCTTTCCTAGTCTCCCAGTTCCTGCCACTGAAAAACATATCTGCAGCATGATGCTGCCACCACCATCATGCTTCACTGTAGGGATGGTATTGGACAGGTGAGGAGTGATGTCTGGTTTCCTCCAGACATGATGCTTGCCATTTAGGCAAAAAGTTCAATCTTTCTTTCATCAGACCACAGAATTTAGTTTCTATTGGTCAGAGTCCTTCAGGCACCTTTTGGAAAACTGCATGTGGGCTGTCATGTGCCTTTTACAGAGGAGTGGCTTTCGTCTGGCCACTCTACTATGATTGGTGGCCTGATTGGTGGAGTGCTGCAGAGATGGTAGTGCTTCTGGAAGGTTCACCTCTCTCCACAGAGAAACGCTGGAGCTCTGTCAGTGACCATCAGGTTCTTGGTCACCTCTCTGACTAAGGCCCTTCTCCTCCTGTGCCTCGATACAATCATGTTCTTGGAGGTCTACAGACAATTCCTTAGGACTTCATGGCTTGGTTTGTGAGCCGACATTCACTGTTACCTGTAGGACCTTATATAGACAGGTGCGTGCGCCTTTCCAAATCATGTCCAATCAACTGAATTTACTACAGGTGGACTCAAATCAAGTTGTAAAAACATCTCAGGAATGATCAGCGGAAACAGGATGCACCTGAGCTCAATTTTGAGTGTCATGGCAAAGGTTGTGAATACTTATGCACATGAGATTTTTTTGTTTATTTTTAATAAATTTGCAAAGATGCCAAACTTGTTTCACGTTGTCAATATGGGGTATTGTTTGTAGAATTTTGAGGAAAATAATGAATTTAATCCATTTTGGAATAAGGCTGTAACATAACAATGAGCAAAAATGCTTGGCAAAAATGGGAATACTTTCAGTGCAATACAGATGCACTGTATGCATACAGTTAACCTATGTTGGGCTCTGGATTCCATCTTGACGTGATGATTGAGTTGCGTTTATACGGCCGTGAAATCCTGCAGTCTTAACTGCATGGTTTGACATACACCCAATAACTGCATATAAAGGGTTTACTTGAAATACCAAACTAAAATAAATACTTGTTTAGTCTGGGGGGGGGGTAGGAATAAGCAGTAAATTCTTACACAGTCCATGTTGCCGCAAGCTTGCTCCCAGCTGGTCCTCCCTATACTGCCCCCCAGTTGCAGACTTTTCCACATCACATACAATGTAGGACCAGTGGTCATGCATTGTATGCGAGGCTGGCGAGTACCTACCCACAACCCAGGACATAGGAGCACATAGTAAAAGTTCTAGCTGCCTAGGAGTGGAGGAACAAGGCAAGTACTACTGCTAATAATTTAGTCAATGACTTTGGATACTATTTGAGAGTCATGTATTGTATAAAATCAGTACCCAAAACAAAGATGGTTTAGGCCTGAGTGGGCATTTTTCTAATGTCAATCCAATTCTTAAAAGGTAAGCATTCTCAGAATAGTGAAAGCCATTATAGCTACAAGGGGTGAGGTCAAACTTCATGGTTTTGGAATGCATGTCCAACAAGCTGATACAGGTTTGATGGTCAAGTGTCTACAAAACAGACTAAGGAACTGACACTTACGTAAGCGTGCTATCCCGAGTGATCGATCCTAATGAGGAAACCAGAACATCTTGCTTTGATATGATCGACAATTCATAAATCAGCTGTCCCTGGACAAACTGAAGAGAAAGAAAAGCTGACAATCAAATTATGCACAAAAGGTCTTATAAAAAAGGGCACAAAATCATCCTCCCACCTGAGGGGTGCTGCAAGCCAGCAGCTTTCCTGTCACCACCAGAAAATCTCCTATTATAACTGGGGAAGGACATGTCCCAAGGCCCAGTACAATCGATGTCAACAACAAGGGGGGGTTGGTGACAAAGCGAGATATTACCAGCTGGAAGAACCCATCCGATGAGCAATTTGCAGTCACTGAAAGATAAAAAAAAGGGTCTTCATTTAAAAGGGTGTAGATAATAGTAACCAACCAGAGGCAATTTACTGATCTGTTAAAATCTGACTGAGTCTGCACACTTTTCACAATGCTGGCCTGAATAATCACAAAGTTTTGCTTCCATGATAAACTTGTGTAACGGAGAAAAAAAAAGGAAGAAGATTACTTATATCTGTATAGCCATTGCAGCAAATACAGATCTAATCCATTTGATCACATGGTAAACATAGTACACAGTGGCGTACCAACGGGTGGGGGGTTTTGGTGGTCTACCCCGGGTGTTACACATTGGGGGGGGGGGGGGTGTCAGGTCCTGCATGCTGCATATCTGGCGCACTTTGAGAGAACCGGAAATTAGTGTGTGTGTGTGTGTGTGTGTGTGTGTGTGTGTACACATGTTTTATTGCACCAGTTGACCCCAACCCTAGTGACACCACTGCTGCAGTGGGCACCACCCTGACATGTAGGTCTGAAAATAATATTCCTGAAGACCCATCTCCTGTAACTCCAAAAAGGTTTGCATTTCCCATCACTTTCTGTACTTAACACCATAGTCACCAGGACCAAGAGGGGAAACAGACCTGCCAGGAGGTTGTAATACTTCCACTGCAAAACTAAAGCTTTATACAATTTATGTAAAACAAATTGAATATATTCCAGCTTACAGTTCCTGTCCTAGGACTACAAACGTCTTCCTCTCTATCTTATCTCTTTGTAATTTCGGGGGGGGATTTCTAGTTCAGAACATAGATAACACGGCAGTTTCAGTCAGAGGGAGTAATAAGCACAGTGGATTGCTGGTAGGATCAACTGATCGTCTGTGCAGCCACCACATCCAAGGACAAGTAACCTGCAATATGCAGTGCCTTGCAAAATATTCACCCCCCTTGGCATTTTTCATGTTTTGCTGCCTCACAGCCTGGAATTGTTGGAGGATTTGCCTCATTTAGTTTACAGAACATGCCCACAAACTTTGAAGATTTTTTATTTTTTTTATTGTGAAGCAAACAAATGGGACAAAAATAACAGAAAAAGTCAATGTGCATAACTATTCACCCCTTAAAGTCAATACTTTGTAGAGCCACCTTTTGCAGCCATCACAGCTCCAAGTCGCTTTGGATAAGTCTATGAGCTTGCCACTAGGATTTTTGCCCATTCCTCCTTGCAAAACTGCTCCTTCAAGTTGGATGGTTTACGCTTGTGAACAGCAATCTAAGTCTGACTACAGATTTTCTATTGGATTGAGGTCTGGGCTTTGACTAGACCATTCCAACACATTAACATGTTTCCCCTTAAACCACTCAAGTGTTGCTTTAGCAGTGTGTTTGGGGTCATATATGTATGTATGTGTGTATATGTATATACATACATTCATACACATATATACACACAAAACGGGGCATGGTAATCCAATTAGAAAGTCCTCACAATGGTTCATTTGAAGTTCCTTGATATATCTATGAATAAAGTGGTACAGGTTTTGCTCAAAATATCCCTGTATTTAGCACCATCCATCTTTCCCTCAACTCTGACCAGTTTCCCAGTCCCGACCGCTGAAAAACATCCCCACAGCATGCTGCCACCACCATGTTTCACTGTGGGGATGATGTTCTTTGGGTGATGTGTTGGTTTGCCACTCTGCCATAAAATTCAACTCTATGGAGCGTACGGCTTATTGTCCTCCTATGTACAGATACCCCTGTCTCTGCTGTGGAACTCTGCAGCTCCTCTAGAGGTACTTTAGGTCTCTGTGCTGCCTCCTTGCCTGGTCCGCGAGTTTTGCCCTCCTTGCCCGGTCCGTGAGTTTTGGTGTGCGGCCGTCTCTTGGCAGCTTTGCTGTTGTGCCATATTCTTTCCATTTGGTTATGATAGATTTGATGGTGCGCCTAGGGATCAAAGATTTGGATTTTTTTTTTTTTTTTTTATAACCTAACCCTGACTTGTACTTAACATTGTCCCTTACTTGTTTAGAGAGTTCCTTGGTCTTCATGGCAGTGCTTGGTTAGTGGTGCCTCTTGCTTAGGTGTTGCAGCCTCTGGGGCCTTTCAAAAAGGTGTGTATATGTAATGACCGATCATGTGACACTTAGATTGCACACAGGTGGACATCATTCCACTAATTATGTGACTTCTGAAGGCAATTGGTTGCACCAGAGCTTTTTATGGACTTCATAAAGGGGGTAAATGCATGCACACATGCCAATTTTTTTTTATTTCTGAAAAATAGTTTTATGTATATATTTTTCTAATTTTACTTCACCAACTTTGACTATTGTGTTCTGATCCATCACATATAATTCAGATTAAAATAAGTATTGAACTAAAGGCTGTAATGTAACAAAATAGGTAAAAAGCCAAGGGGGTGAATACTTTTGCAAGGCACTGTAACTGAATTTGTGTTTCTGGTTTTAGATACTTCTTAGGGCAATTGTCATGTAGCGGTCGTCCACCTCCTCCATATTTGCCTCCTCGGTGGGCGCCAAGTAAGGGTCACATAATAGGCCTGCCCCGGGGTGGGTTCTTCTGGGCTACACAGGGCACCTTGTACAACCACACTCATGACCCGACACATGACTAAACATGAACGAACTCTAGTAAACTCGATGTCATGTACACTGAGTCACTTGTGCATTTAGGAGGGACACGCAGAGCCAATGCCCTCTTCACCTGTCCAGCTTATCACCGCTACCCAGTAACGGAAGGACTGCAAGTTCCAGTAATCCTACATTGCAGAAGGCTCCTGGACACAGACGAATAGCAGCTATACTGAAATCAGGAACAAAAACACTCTCCTACATCTTGCTGCCAAGTGTCTTTCCTCCCATACAGACTGTGGTGAGTAAATCTCCCCTCACACCAGGATCTGGGCCCTCCTTTTTATAGCAGGACTGGTGGGTCAGACCCAAGAAAAACCAGCCAAGAAAAACCTGGTGTGCAGTTAACCTTAGACTTCCTGCTTGGGCAGCAGAGATCACTACCAGTCTACATGCAACTCAGGGTCTTCAGTGTATCAAGCTACAAAATTGACACAATTAAAACCATTTCTTCCAGTTGATCCCACTTAGTTGGCTTTGCTGCATGAATCCAACATTTGTCTAAGGCTTAGCCTGGGAGGCACGAACCAGCCTCAGAAAAACAAGGTTATTCTCCTTCCCAGCCATCTTATGCGAATATAAGCACCAATGTAATAGAAATGTTATTGAGAAAGTGTAAGTAGTTCAATTCAGGAGTGTAGGTTAGGGTTAGATACCATACAGCAAGTGAGCATTGTCACTCAATAACAGGAAGAGAGTTAGCTGCAGGATAATTCTAATCAGGGGTGTTGCTAGGTCTACAAAGATCTGGGGCTAGAGCCCATAGCAGCGTAGTAAAGAAAGTCATACACTTGGGCGGGCATACACATATATAATGTGTGTCCCCACTTACATCAGGGTTCCCAGAGAGCCTCCCCTCCCCTTGGGGACCCCTGCAGAGACTCTGGGCTGTGGGTCCCAGATTCGGGGCTATAGCCCCAAAAGCCACCCCCTAGCGACGCCACTGATTCTAATGGAAAAAAGCCTGAAAGTGAAGCTACTTCATGGACTAGTAAGCTGCAATAGAATTTGTTTGAATGCAGATATACATAAAACCAAATTTAATTTTTTTTCTAATGGAATCAGGCTAAACATACAGTAATAAGTACTTTGCTTTTTTGCTTTAGTGCTGCTGCAAAGGTGGCTGCCAGTGCTGGCAGGACCTTTGAGATTGATTGCTCCACACACATAAGCAGCGACCATAGTCCCCAGCAGTCCAGCATGTCACCTGCACATTGCTTCCATCAACAGGGAGGTAGAGCACTGTTGATTGGAGCAGGGAGTATGGGGGGACATTTCAAACTCCTGCAGTCTGACCACTGGAGACCTGGGCTGCTGCTTGTGTGTGAGTGCAGTGGTCTTACTCTCCAAGGTGCTGCTAGCATGGGGTACTTAAAGCTTGCTGCAGCATATTGATTACAGTATATGCAGCCTAAATACATTACAGTAAAAAAACAGAGGGGATTCCATTAGGTAAGGACCAGTTTTGTAGACTGCCAATAGATTACATTCAGAAACCTCACCTGTATGTCCATAGTAGCAAGGCGTGATGGGATCTTCAGGATCATGACAACAGCGGTAATGCACACATGTATCACGGGAAACACTGGAATCCAGGCACGGGACCCTTTCATTTGGCACAGAGCACTGCGACTCATTTAGGCTACCTGTTAAAAAGGAACACAAAATATTAAGGGGTCAGGGCGCCAAAAAGTTGAGCCATAACAAAGCCATATAATGATAAAGTGGATGTAAACCCCTACATATATCCAGGGATGTGACTGAGGTGGTACACAACGGTAAGATATACCCTTTTTTCTGCAGCTCACTGTACACACACTATAGAGTGATATGCTTTGTTCGTATTTCATGTCTGAGGTTTACAACCACTTTAAACTACAGGAACATCTCAATCTACACCTAGAGAGATAGTAATTCAACCTACCAGTAACAAACTGTTTTGTAACAAAACAGTTTTGGACAAACACTGCCTTTAGGTTACCAAAGTGACAAATACAAAGAAAACCTAATTAATTACATCTGACACAAACATACTGACCTCACCTGGATATGTTTGGGATCTTCTCGTAGTTTGCTGTACAATAGGAAGAGGACTTTTAAAGGTCACATTCTTTGTTTTAGCGGTCACATCAGGCTCCTTTGTTCCAGGGACTGTGCCAGGAGGAGTTGTCGATTTTTGATCTTTGACTTCGCTCTGAACAAATCTGGTTGTAGTTGGCAACGTTGCATTTGCCAAAACCACGCTTTTTTTGGTCAAAGTGCTGCTGCGTGGCATTGTCCAAATGGGCACAGTAGTCAGCTGAGGCATTCTGGTACTCTTTGGCTTAGGGGTAATCACACGAGGCTTCTTGTCTTTTGATATAGAGCAAACAATGTTTATGTCCTCACTTTTCTTACTTCCAACCAAGCGCACACGGAGGTTCCATGTCTCCGCCTACCAGGAAGAGGGAATAAAGATTTTCTACTAAAAGTAGGACATCCATTAAAATTTTTTTTTATAATCTCTCTCTCTCTCATTACACTTATGGAATAAAAAGACTTGAGAAGCACATTCAATTAAAGATTTACACCAAGAAAAATGAAATTCTTCCCCTGCAGTGGGGCTGCTCTCGCACTGCAAGTGTTGATTGTTTATGACTATGGGACCGAGAAAAGCAGATTTACCCAACTCTGCTCCCACAGGTTTCTCTGCACTGCTAGACCAGTCCCTGCACTTTGGAGGTTTAGGGCCCTCTGATGTCAGCAAGACTGATGAAGGGACTATAGCCCTGCACTGGAAGCGGGGACGCCAAGGGACAGTCCACTTCTAGAACATAGGGGAGCGCCATTTGCTAGGGAGTTGAGGATCGGGTAAATAGAAAAATTAACCATAGCAGTGCAGGTGCAGCCCCACTGCAGAGGACTTTCTGGAGTGGGGCTTTAAGCATCATCGACATTTGTTACAATTGCCAACTCTCCCCCCCCCCCCCCCCCCCATCCCCATAAACCACAGTATTTAACCATTTCCATCATGGAGGTTCCAGGTTCATAAACTTCCCCAACTGGTTTAGACCTAAATAGCCATTGAAAAGGACATTTCTATAGCAAATAAACATCCACCTGGTATATTAGCCATTGAAAGGACAATTTCCATAGCCAAAATAACTACCTAGTTATCCATCACCAGCATGGTAAATGTGGTCATGTGACATGTCTTTCCAATAAATTGTATGTAGCCATTGTACAAGAACTTGACTTTAGAGCAATGAGTTTTAGGGCTCATGCACACGGGACTTTTTTACAGCTGCTGTTAGGGGCATTTGACATTTTTTTTTAACTGCCTCTAAAAGTCCCTCCATGTTAGCCTATGTGTCCATGCACACAAACTGTCAGAGGCGTTTGGAGGCATAAGCGTTTAGGAGCAGAAAAAAACAAAACAAAAAACAAACACCACACAGCCTGTGCTATCAGGAGCAGTAAAAACGAAAACCGCATTTGAGGTTTTTAGGAGTTTACATTATAGGGAGTGTTTTTAATGAAAAACACGCAATAACGCTAATGTAAAAACACAGCTAAATGCGCTGGCATTTTTAAATTGTTCTGTGTGCATGAGCCCTTTGATTTGTCATGAGTTGAACTTGATACTTTCAATCTCATTTGCTATGATCACTGACTTTTTAAGCAGATCCAAGAGAAACATAGGTGATGCATTGCAGTCTCTTTAATACTAGTTACCTGGCTGTTATGACCCACTAGCATAAATTCTTTATTGTTACTTAGTGGAAGCTAATATTCACATCAAAAAAAGTTAAAGAAAAAGGCAGGACTGTGCATGCTGGTCCCCAATCAGTTTTACTCATGCCAGTGGGTGAGCATAATAGCCAGGCAATTAGCATTTCCAAAGAAAAATTCAGTGGCAGCTTCCATGTTTATTTCATGACATGATTCTATTTTGGCTTTAAGTCCTGAACATAACAGGTGCATGAAAGGAGCCCAAGTTTGGCATAGATTGATGATCTAGACTAAACATTAGGGGCTATATTCATTAAAAGTAAACAGTGGCTTGCCACAATAGTAATGTAACACCCCTGGACAATTGTCTAGCGCCCCTACAGGGCCCTCATTCCATATTGCTAGAAGCCCTGGCTCTTCAGGGCCTAGGGTCCATAGGAATGGACCTGCAGTTAACTAATGCATTGCATAAAGTGCTGATGAGGTGTGTCCAAAGCAACATTACAGGCCATCCCCACATCGTAGGATCTGGGATACACCTCTGCCGGGTTAGTGCCCCCCCCCCCCTATCAAAATTTTTGAAAAAAATCTTATGCAGTTTGTTAGATCAGGTTAGATCAACCGTTGTTTGCGTAAGATCTCACACAGAAGAAGCAATATTAACCGTTATTTGCTGGGGGGTGGCCAACCCGTCATCAGCCCCCCTTATCAAAAGATTGACCAAACAGTTAGGGGGGGGGGAGAAAAGGTAGGGTTGGGGGGTGAAATGGCGTTGGTTCAGGATAACTACGGTGAACGGGCTTCAGAAAATTACCTGACACATTATGTCCCAAGTACAGGCAGTACCCTCCGCGGAAACAGCAAACTGGTTCCATAGTCCCCAAATTTTAGAGTATTTTTCCTGTTGGTGTTGTGCAGTGAGTACTAGATCTTCCACCTTACGAAGCCAATCAGCGATGGCCGGTGGTGTTTGTTTCTTCCAATGGAGTGGGATACAAGACTTTGCTGCGTTCAAGAGGTGTCTTACAATGGAGTTTTTATAGCGTTTGGCTGAGATGGTGGAAACATGTAGCAGGAAAAAGGCTGGATCACCAGGAATCTTATATTCTGTAAATTTGTGTGGTTTCTCCGTCTCCCAGAAGTGGGTCAATTTAGGGCACGACCAAAATATGTGGAGTATTGTTCCTCCATCCCCCTGGCATCTCCAACATTGGTCAGTTGTTACAGGGTAGTATTTATGTAAGAGGTGGGGGGTGAGGTACCACCTTGTTGACAGTTAATAGTTGGTCTCTTTCAACGAAAATCTGAGGATATGTTGTATCTGAGCAGATGTAAATATACGCCCCGGTTTCCTTTTCCATTTGTTAAAGAACGGTAAGTGTGGTTATTCAGCCAGACAGTTCAAGAGGGCGTATGTTTTGGATAGAACCTGTTTAAGGGAAGCCTCTTCTGAACAGTATGCTGCGGATTAGGCAAAGTATTGAGAAAGTGATGTAATTGTAGCGCTGTCCAAAAGGAAAGTTTGAAGGGCTCATTAGCACTTCTGTGGAAGGCCATTAGTCTCCCGTTAGGAAGTGGGATGCCTGGACCCGACCTGCTTGGCGTAGGGTCCGAAACATCTGGGGTTCCAGACCAGGGGAGGAACCGCAGGTTTTCTATGATAGGGATCAATGGGAAATCAGGGGAAGAAAGCCGGTTCTGTGTGCTGACCTGGGAGCATATGCGGAGCGTCGTACCCATTATGGGGTGTGTGATTTCAGCACAGGCAGTAGTTGGTCATAGCACCACAGAGCCCCTGGCAGCGGAATGTCAGTCTGGGCCTGTTCCAGTTGTGCCCACAATTTAGAGCAGCGATGGCAAGATGTATTAATTTTAAGATACTGCCACAGGGGCATAACTTCTCATAAAATAAACTGTTCTGCATTTATCTTAGATTAAATAAAACATCTCACTGTTCAAACTGCAACACACTTATATCCCTACTTACATTGCGATTATTACTGATGTCTGCCATGTGCATGCTAGGTTTAATGCAGCAACAACTTAATTTAACAATTATCTACTAACCCGAATGTTTTTGCCAGAGAATTGCATGTGTACCACCTAATATCTCTATTTTTATGTGGAATATCTCTAAAACTATGAGATCTAATGTTAAAACCACGTGATCTTACCGGATCTAAGGAATATCTATTAGCCTGAATGATTTTTGGCCAGAAAATTTGATAAGGGGGGCCAGCCCCTACATTAAATCACTTAAAAAGTCTCTAATTATGTGAGATCTAACGTTTAAAACCACTTGATCTTACCGCAGCTAAAAAATAGCTTCCAAAATAGCCAACTGTTTGGTCAATTATTTGATAAGGGGGGCTGATGACGGGTTAGCGCCCCCCCCCCCCAGCAAATAAATTAATATTGCTTCTTCTGTGTGAGATCTAACGCAAACAATGATTGATCTAACCTGATCTAACAAAGATCTAACAAACTGCATAAGATTTTTTTCAAAAATTTTGATATGGGCGGGCTAACCCGGCAGAGGTGGGTTTCCAAGGTTTTACTGAGGTTAAATGGATTCAGGTGCATGTACGGGGTAGGCAGTAGGTGGTTGGCAACTCATTCATGTTCCCCTCCTCTTAGGATTCTAAGTGTGGGACACATGATAGGCCTACCCCAGGGTGGGTTCTACTGGGCTAGGCACCTAGAACAAAGGTCACTGCCCTGCACATGGGGTACCTTTGCTTAACAGATGAGTAAACTCTAGTTGACTCTTGTTAGTTGACTCTATGTTAATACACACTAATACTATGGTTGCATTTAGGAAGGACACGCTCTGCCAATTGCCCTCTCCACCTGTTCACCATATCTCTGCTCCCTCACTTCCAGTAACAGAATGGGACCGCGCCATGCGTGCACTCACTTAACTCTTCCATTCACTGCAAAAATACTGCGAGTCTGTCCCCCGAAATGCACAAGCTTTTTTACCGTGTGGCCAGAGTCACCCGCCTCACCAGTTGGAGCATTGTGCATGACAAGCTTGATTTTATTCCTACTTTTGTGAGTATAACTTATGTGCTTTTAATAAATAAAAACAGCAGAAAGAGGGTGCCTAGATCAGTGTGATAGTAAAAGCAACACTTTATTCAGATACACTTACATAAAAGTATCTTGCAAGCTGCACACAGGGTGGACGTGGATCACCAAGCAGTCAGCTTGATATATTGTTTGGGTTGTGGTAGAAGAGGAAAGTACAACCAGGCCAAACTTAGGGAGAAGTCAATGGATCCCTAGCAATCAACTACAGTAGTTCCCCGACTAAACCCCAGGGCGCTACATGTAAATATAACTGGATACTAACATTTAAAAAGTAAAGTTGATCTAAAGAACATCAGATTGCCTCTTGGGGGATCAGGAAGGAGTTTTCCCCTGCTGGAGCAAATTGGATCATGCTTTGCCTTCCTCTGCATCAACTGTGGGTATAGGATTGTAAAAATCAACCCACCCTTTTTTTTTATTGGTTGAACTATATGGACCTTTTTAACCAGACTAATGCCTAGTACACACGGGCCGAATGTCGGGAGACAATCGGTAAGTTCAATAAAGACCAGCTTACATTACGCCCGTGTGTATGTCAGCCAGTCCAACATAAGCCGGCCGTTCGGCTTCTGTCAGATGAGCATGCTGTACTAAAATCGAACTGTTCATACAGCAGCTCTGACCAGAGTGGTCAGGTATTTTTTCATTCAACCCACTATGTACCTGTAGAGGCAAGAGTCCATTTTTGGCAAATTCCATCCTGGAAGCATTGAACAGCTGGTGTCTTCAGGGCAGACTGCAAGTCCCAGCAATCCCCCTATGCTGTGGAAGGCTCCTAAAGCACATGTTCTGTAGCAGGCACTCTGGACTCTGCATGATGCAGCAGGCCAACAGGATGGACTCTGGCAATGGTGACCACAAATAATGAGCAATGAACTTCCAACCCTGGGACCTGGACCCCTGTCCATTTAAAAATCACAAGACCAGTGGGTCGGACCCAAGAAAGACCCGGGAAACATGATTAACTAACCCTCCTGGCTGGGACAGCATTTAACTAGGCAGAATTCAGCAACTTGCCTACATGAACTGCTTCTATTGATGTATTATAAGACAAAAAGTTGAACAGATCCAAATGCACTGTTCCTATTGTTCTAGATGCACTGTTATCTATTGTTGTATTAGACAGTTAAGAGTTGATTGAAGAACCAGAAGAGAAAAATATTGAAGGATAAGTTTACCTTTGGGAACATGTGCCATCCCTTTTTTTTTTTAGGGTGGAACATGTAAAATGTTCAACTGCTGCTGCTGTTCCCCGACCCTCCGCCTCTAGTGGCATTGAGCCGGGGATCTTCTCCGCGAACCTGCTGTCACAATTTTTTTAAAACGTGGCCAGGTGAATGAGTGGTGTGAAGGTAGTGACAGCAGGTAGTGTTTGTTGATGGGCAGCACAAGCAGGGGAGGAGTGCCAAGGGTGTGCCAAGAGAGGAGTGTCAAGGGTGTGCAACACCTGCAGCCACTCAACAGCAGTGCAATAGTTGCAAAAAACTTTTCTGCTCCTTGTTTCTCTGGGTCACCCTACAGTATGGCCAAGGCTTCTGTAGGAGTGATGCCAGGTTCTGAGAAGGGGTTTGCCTGAGCAGGGTTCACCGTGGTGGTCATATGATGAATGTATGGGAGATGCTGAATGGCTAAAGATAGCGGCTCAGGTAAAAACAGGAAACAAAGTCAACATAGCTTGTATGTGGCTTGTTTTTTTGATAGCTTAGCTTTAACTAAATAAAAGATATGGAGAAACTCCTTTATTTCATGTCAGATACTCAACAGTGATCGCTTCCTGACAAAAGTTCTGTTCCTGTCTACCTGGGAATTTGGGATTTTCCTGCCCACCTTTGTTCCAGCTCCTCCTGATACACTAAATATTCAAATATATAACATAACATAACATACTGACCTCTCGAAATGAAATACAGATTTGGTAAGACACAAAGAAAATGCTTTCACCATTTGGCTTCCTAGCTGAGAAGACGCATTTTGAAATACATCCATCAATGTCGTAAACCATTCCAAATTCATCTGGAACAAGACAAAAAGCAATGAATGCAAGTTTGGCAGAGCTGAATTATTGGTTAGTTGGCAGTTACAGAATATGTAAACAGAATGCTGAGGGGTCAAAGTAATGTTTAAGCACTGGACCAAGAGTCTCCCCCCCCCCCCCCCCCAAAAAAAGAAAAAAAAAAAAAACCTTTTATCTTTTATAGAAAGCTAGCCCTTACCCAATGTTTCTGCTACTGTATAGACGGTTTATTCTGAAAAGGCCAAGATTTCTGAACTGAAACATCAGTCATTCACTTCTACTTGTGCTCTGCCCCAAGCAGCCTCTTCAGATATGGTCAAACTAATGTGGAATTTTTAGCTGCTGCACGACCACCTCACTGGCCTACTGCAGCTATATAGCTTCTCTTTCTAGCCTCTCTAGAACACATGAAAATATGAGGCAAAACAAAAAAAACAAAAAACCAAAAAACTACCATGTTTCTTAGAACAGAAACTCACCTGCACATGGATAACCCAGGTGCCAGCCATCATAATCCGTCCCCAAACCAAAACCAGCCTTCGACACATTTCACTACTACACCATTAGAGAAAGTCCCCTTTCCCCTATCCTTGTGAGCAAGCCAGGAGTGGTGAAACACCAAGGAAGGCTCGTTTTGGGTTAGAGGCATCACTGAATACAGTCAATACACTGATTATTAAAAATACTGCAAGAAAAGCTAACTGGAGTGCAGCTGATTTTTTCCTGTTTCCAAGTTTTTGATACCAATATTTCCCACCTAAAATGAAAGCACTCTTTCTAAACACATGCATAGAATGTCCTTGAAGTATGAAAAAAAAGTTGTGACAAATGGGTTGCAGAAACCATGTAAAAGTGCCATACCATACCATAGAATGTTGTTCTTGACCATCTCAGCTCCCTTCTGATTAAAATTGCATAGGCCTAGTAAATGTTTGTGCGTAATAATGCAAGTAAATTCATTTTTTATTGTGAGTAGGAAGGGTTACAACACTGTATAGTATATGCATTGCCACAGCCTTAATCATTTCAGGGATTTATACAGCGCTTTACATACCAGCAGTAGTGTATTTAGTTTTTGTGCTGCCCTAGGCCTGACCAAAGTCGTGTACCCCCTCATTTAAATATGACCCACCCCTTCCTGTCAAGGCCACACACCTTGCTATTTAAGACCCGCCCTGAAATTTTCGAGTGGGGACACTAGGGGACACAATGGATTCCCTTAATTTTCATAGATTTCCTCTCACTTCCTGTTTGGCTATGGGGCAGGAAGTGAAGGGAAATCTCTACAATGGGACAGGGATGGTACAAAATAAACTGGCAGGGGTTATAACCCTCCCTTATTTTATCCAAAATGGAAAAAAAAAGTGTGGCCTATAATTCTACTTTAAGCACAAATTTCTGATAATTTTATGGAGAAGACAAAGAAGATAAACCATGCCAATGGTGCAGCAGAAAACATAGCACAGTGAGGAAGGTTTGTGGTCCAGGATGAGAGGACAGTCAAAATTAGAAGAGCCCCCCCCCCACAGTTGCAGAATGCCGGCCGCCCGCATACCAGAAGCAGTGCGGCCGCTTTATGGGGGTGCTAGACTAATTTGCCTCTCAGCCCAGTCTGCCCCATAAGACTGGCGCTACACTAATAGTGTAGCGCAAGCCGTCGGGGACTCTTTCCGTGCTGCCCCCCTGCAAAGTGCTGCCCTAGGCTTAGGTCTTGTCGGCCTAGGCCAGAATACAGCGTTGCATACCAGTCATTTACTTCAGTCTCAATCAGCTTTAAGGTGGTCAGCGACTGACAAAGTGAAACACTGCGTTCTGGTCTGAACCCTGATATAGAAAACTATTGGTTTTCTGAGTGCCATTGCAGTTACCAGTGTTTTTTGGCTTACCAAAAAGCCAAAGACCTGACTGGCCAACAGAAAAAAAAAAAAAAAAAAAAAAAAAAAAAAAAAAGGAGAAAGGAGAGTAAGTCACATGATCTCCCATACCCAGAAGTACCAGCTTTAGCCTTTACCTCCTGCAGCTACTGGAGCAGCAGGGGAGTGCAGGAAGAGAATGCAGCTTGTGGAGAACTCCTACAGGGCCCATTTACACCAAGGCTTTTTTTTTGGCAAGAAGAGAAAAAACTATTTTTGTTTAACAATAAACATGTCTTAAGATGTTGGAGAGGACACAGAATTATCCAGTTGTATAGCCAGCCGGCCATACGATTTTTGCATTATTACTGTATATAAAGCAACAGTCCATACAAAATAAAAAGACATATTATAAAAACATAACTGAGTCTGTCATTTTTAAGTTAGTATATATTGAGCATGTCCTCTTTGTACCCTATTCCCCAGCTCCGATTTCAGTCCTCAGCCGGACCACCCGGCAGGGCAGGGGTGCCACACACCCCTAAACAGTGGGGCAGGGATCACAGTGTTCATATATTAACCATTGCTTAAAACAAAACAATATATTCAACCACTGCAAAGCAAGATATCACCACATCAAGTATATTGCTTCAGATAAAGTTGCATATGGAGTCCTAGTGCATCAGTCCAACCAGCTACCCACCCTGCCTATCCGGCTATTGACCCTTGCGGGTAAACGGATAGCTAAGTCCTACCACCAAGGATTCTAGTTTGAACTAATTGCAGGGGGGCCAAACGAGGGACTTCCAGCCGGGCCTCCCAGATATTTTCAAACTTCATTGGACTACCTATGAGTTTATGTTAGCTGTTCCCTCAAAAGAGTGTAATTTATGGCAGTAACCCATTCTGTATGTGTAGGAGGTAATACTGAGAGACATTTTCGGGCAAAGAGTATTCTGGCAATAAATAGGACTCAGAGAATGGCTGTGTAGGTGTGAGGCTTGTATAGTTACTCGGCTAACCACCCAAGTAGGCAAAGCTTAGGGTCAACTTCAAGTGTAGGATTCCATATTCTATTAATAGAGCTGATCACTGCAGACCAGTACCTTTGTAATTTCGGACATTTCCAAAGCATGTGTATAAGGGTACCATTTTCCACCATCTGAGGACAAAATGGATCGTCTCCTCTGTGCCATTTGTGCAATTTATATGGGGTACGATAAGTTTGGTGAATGAACAATTGATTGAGTTTTTGGGAAGCCGAGAGTGAAACACTCGAGTACATTCTCCAGTATGGTGGACCATTCCTTATCCGTTATATGGCCTATATCTCCCCCCCCAGCCACCCCTACAATTTAATGGCATAGCTTTGGATACCCAACAGAGGCGAGAACCATACAAGGAAGAGATCTGTCCCTTCCGAAACAATGATGTTACTAGTTGTGTAAGCACTGTGGGCCTAGTTAATTCCCAAGTAGACAGTGTAGATTACGCCGAAACAGCGTGCGAGTTGCAAATACTGGAAAAAAAGGTATTTCGGTAAACTGTATTCCATTCTTAGTGACTGAAAGTCCTGCAGAAGACTCCCATGGTATAGCTGTGGAACATATACAATACACAGACCAAGCTGAGAAACCCTGCAATTTACCAAGTTCAGGGTAATTTCTATTATTCCAAATATGGGACCAGTTAGCGTACCCTGCGTATTGGAAGTGCTGTTTGGCTTTTTCCATATTCTATCCATGGAGTACCAATGTGGGGATAGTCGGACAATGTTTCAAGTTCTCCCGCTTCTATGCATTCCACAAGGCCATCACCGTAAAGTTGTGTGCGTACAATATTTCCTTTAGGGTCAGAGAACTCCGGGTTTAGCTATCCCGTCAAATGCTGCAATTGAGCCACTATATAATATGGGTTTGGAACTGCCAATCCACACGAGTCCTTTGCTTCCAGCTTGATACGAGGTACCCTTTTCCTCCATATCAGGGAGCGGAATATGGTATTACACTTTTTAAAAACATGGATAGGAATCCAGATGGGTGCATTGTGAAGTGCATACAAGAGTTGGACTCCAAATCTTTTTTATCAAGTTACAACGGCCCACTACCGAGAGCGGTAACAATCCAGCTGGCTGTTTTTTCTTGAAATTTTTGAAGTCTCTCCATGAGACTTGTCAGAGGTAGAGGGGGTCGCAAAAAAAAAAAAAAAAAAAAAAAAAAAGGGGGGGGGGGAGGGGGCGCTAGTCCTCTGCATACAGGGCTAATTTATCTTCCACATCACCCCCTTTAAAACCACATATAGCCCAGGTTCCCCTTAATGGCCACAGCCAGAAGCGCAATGGGGACAGCGGGCAGCCCTGTCGTTCCCCGGTGGAGATCAAAGAGAGGATAAGGTGTTATCGATTCTAATGCAAGACTGTGGCACTTTGTACAGCAATTTGATCCATTAAAAAAAAAAAAAAAAAAAAAAAAAAAAGGTCTCCACCAAGTTGAACTTTTACGGTACTTGCCATAGGTAACTCCACACTATCAAATGCCTTAGCGGCATCTAGTAAGTATAGCACTTTGACCCCGATTGTCTGTGGGGATCTGCATATTCAGGTATAATTGGCGAAAATTATGTGCCATGGACCTGCTGGGTATGAATGAATAAGAGACTTTCGAGGAGTAAACATCTTAAAAAAAAAGGTACAGAACCCCTTCATAATTGAGAGTATCCGTAGCTACCTGAGTTGGTGACACAGCCAAATGGTGTATGACCGGGGATGGCTGTTGTGATTTAGCTATCACAGACAACATATGGCCAGTTTTCTCCCCCTCAAAAAAACGCTTGTTTTCCACTTGCTGTTTATGTATGGTGCTGTATAGTTTTTGTGCATCTTTCCATATCCTCTCACTATCAGGTGTAGGAGCCCATAAAAAGTCCTCCTCAGCCCTGTCTACTGCTGCACTGGCATCTTCAGCCCATTGTCTACTGTTGGTCTTAATTGTAGCCATCTCCCTAATGCACAGACCTCTTATGAAAGCCTTCGGAGTATCCAACACAACACCAGAGGAGGAAGAATGCCTATTTAGTAGAAAGTTTTGGATTTGAACCTGCATGTGTTCAGTGTCAGTAAACAGAGGAAGCCAAAAGGGGTTCATCTTCCAATGATGGGGATTTGAACAGTAGAGGAGGTTAAGCAGAGTTGTACTGGGGAGTGGTCAGATAGGCCCCTGGTAAGATAGGAGACCTTAGGGTCATAACAGTGGGTCAGCATTTTGTCCACTGCAAAGTCTATACGGGATAAGGTAGAATGAGTTAGTGAGTGGCATGAGAACTGGGCCTTAAGAGGAAATTTACATCTCCATAGATCAAGTAATCCAATTTCTGCTACATATTTAGCAAAAGCAGTATATGTTCTGGGGTCCTGCGGACAGCATTTTCTATGTACATCTAGTGATGTATCAAGTACACTGTTAAAATCTCCCAAAACATATACCAGAATCTGAGGATGTTTAGCTAAAAACCCAGACAGACATTCTAACATTGCCAAGTTAAATGGTGGAGGTATATAAACATTATCAATTACACAAGCATGAGATTCTCAAGTGCCCATTAGAAAAATAAATCTTCCCTCTGGATCTATTTTGGCATCAAGTTTTGTGAATGAAGTAGTCCTGGAAAACAGCACGCTGACACCACTAGAGTAGCGGGTATGTACAGTGGTGTTGTACAGGATACCTCGAGAAGTGTAACATGTTAAGTTTTTGGTGTCATTAGTGAGATGCGTCTCCTGCAAACAAACTGTGGGGGCTTGGTGTGAGAGAAAAAGTAAAAATGGCAGTCCTCTTTTTGGGATCATGCAGGCCTCTCACATTCCAGGAGAGGACCGAATCTGATTACTCATTTAACCGTGTATCTGGAGAAGTCCTGGTCTCCTGTGAGGTGTGCCTATGACAGGCTTGATCAGTCAGTGCACCGTATTCTCCAACATGCAAAAGGCATGTCAGGTAACTTGCATAGGGTATCTCGCTCTGAAAAACAGTGGCCAGTGATAAAACATGCAAAATTATACTCAAGCGCTGCTATGGGGTAAAAGCTAAATTATTGATAAAAAAAAATTTCTAATTTCTAGTGACTGGGAGAAACCCAAATAATAAAAGCTGCAAAACTGAAAAGTGTTCAGACACCACTAAAAGTGACAAATATAATAAATTGTGTTGCGCCAATATTAACCTTCCATTCAAACTAGTAACCAGTGTCCAATATGCTAATATGAAAAACTATCAGTGATTCATAAAAATATACTGAGAATATATAAATACCAAATGTAGAATACAAATAAATATAAACGTGAACAGGTCAACAAAAAATAGTCACCGAGTTGTAGTGTGCTCCACAAGATAAATCAATAAAGACGTGAGTAGGTCAGCAATACCTCTAGCCACTGAATTAGATAATATTCCACAAGGTAAATCAACCACAGATTATCCCCTATATATGTGTACTGTCCAATCTTGTAATTAATTCCTCTTTATATTGGATTCCACTTAGCACTGTGTGTTGATACCCGTTTTTCACTTGTGGGATATATATACTTATATATATTCCAGATCAAAGTCCCATACGTGCCAAAAGAACCTGCTCACAAATAACCAGTTCAACCTTGAAAGTCACGTGTCGAGTGACAACGCGTAGGTGGACGTGTCAGTGACGTCAAGCATTGAGGCTGGTAACAGCATCGTTCCAAGCGGTGAGAGATCTACCGCGCCCCAAGCGGCTGATTGCTTTTTCATCCAAGCTGAAACTTCCTAGGCTTATGTGAGTGGATCTAGAGAAGGGCGTTTACCTTATAGTAATCGTTCACTGCGCAATGATGTTTCCTCTCTGCATTTTTATTTCATGCATACATGGCATCTAAGGAGTACTAGCGGGAAGCTTTTTCCAATCATACGGCAACTGGTTATTTGTGAGCAGATTCTTTTGGCACGTATGGGACTTTGATCTGGAATATATACAAATATATATGCCACAAGTGAAAAACGGGTATCAACACACAGTGCTAAGTTGAATCCAATATAAAGAGGAATTAATTACAAGATTGGACAGTACACATAGCAGTTACACCTATATAGGGGATAATCTGTGGTTGATTTACCTTGTGGAATATAATATAATTCAGTGGCTAGAGGTATTGCTGATCTACTCACGTCTATTGATTTATCTTGTGGAGCACACTAAAAAACTGACTATTTTTTGTTGACCTGTTCACGTTTATATTTATTTGTATTCTACATTTGGTATTTATTTATATATTCTCAGTATATTTTTATGAATCACGGATAGTTTTACATAGCATATTGGACACTGGTTGCTAGTTTGACTGGAAGGTTAATATTAGCTCAACACAATTTATTATATCAGTGATAAAACATAACAGCAGTGTGACCTGTATAAGGTACAGCCCAACCAACCCGTGCTTGAAAACAAACAAAAAAAAAAAAAAAACACAAAAAAATAAAAATAAAAAATAATAAACAGTCTTCCAACCAAAAACACAGAAGTTCCCGTTGGAAAGCCTTCCAATTGTGCCCCGCAGGGCTAAGTGAGGGGGGATAAGCAAGGGCTAGGACCTCAGGCCCTCAAAGTCAAACACAAGGGTTGCTGGTAAGAGATGAGAGAAAGCAGCAGTCAATTGTGTTCCTCTTTAGGCTCCATTACTAGCAAGGTAAGCAAATAGGTAGCAATGTAGGCAGGTTTCTACAATCTTAGCTTGGATCATTTCCGCAAACAGCAGCAGCTCGCAATTGCCTCTCATGGCGGTCAAGCCAGTTAGTAGCCATATTTGAATTTTCAAAGAAGTGCACAGGGCCATCTGCTACAACACAGTTTGGCAGAGTAAAGCATGGAATACATTACCGAGATAGCACACAGTCGCTTTTTCACTTCAGTGAATTTTGCTCTCTGCTTTTGAACAGCCACTGAGAAGTCTGGATAGTTGGACACAGACATCCCAACCTCAAACTCATTTCAGGGAGGTGGCAAACTAATTTCAGGGAAGTGGCTCTTCACGCTCCCGCAAACGCCCAGCCCCCCCCCCCCATGGCAACATTTTTAAAGTGGGGTTCCCATTTAAAAAAAACTAAATAGATAAAAGTCAGCAGCTACAAATACTGCAGCTGCTGACTTTTAATTGGACACTTACCTGTCCCAGGGTCCAGCGATGCGGGGGATCGAACCCCTGCTCGTCTCCCCCTCCGTTCGGTGGCGCCAGCATTGCAACTGTGGGTGCTGGGCTGTGGCTTCACAGCCAGGCACCCACTGCACATGCGCGAGCGGCGCCGCGATTGGCCGCTCAGTCATCTGGGACCTGTAATGGATCCCAGATGATTGACAAGAGGGAGGGAGTAGAGCTGAGCCCTTCCTGTGCCGAGTGGAAGTGACCCCCTAGCAACAGGCATTTAGAGGTAAGTAAGGCACATTCATGCATTTTTTATTTTTTAGGGTGGAACACCACTTTAAATCACTTTCTCAAATTTTTTTCACAGTGCTCCTGGGAAGGGGATGAGTGGCAGTTTTTTTTATTTTTAATAATTGATTTTTTTACAATTTAGTTTTTAATTTTTTTTCACAATGCTTTTTGGGGGGGTTGGGGCAGTGGACAGTGTTGGTAGGGCAGGGGAGAGTGGTGTCAGTAGTTTATTTTATTTATTTATTTATTTTTTTAACACTCATTTTTTTAGAATTTCTTTACAATATTTTTAGGGGGGCTTTGGTGAGATTTCAGGGGTCTAAACAGACCCCTGATATCTCCCCTTTGAGACAGACAAAGGGACTGAGGACACACATTCCCCAGTCCCTTTCTCAGCACTAAAGATGAATGAACAGAAGACAGAGGCTCCTGTCCATTCATAAAACTGAGCAGGGTAAACAGTTTACTCTGCTCAGCAAATCACAGGACACAGGAGCGATCTCGCTCACTGTGTCCTATTACTAGTTCCCCCCGCAGCTGGCGGGAGAGGAGGGGAGCCGGCTGCGGGGGACAAGGGGGGGGGCAGAAGGACACAGAGGGGCCCGGGGGAGGAGCACACAGAGCAGCTGGGGATGATCAGTGCAGCAGGAGGGACAGCTGTGATCACCGATCTCCCTGTATAGCTTTTTAGCCATCAGCTGTGGGAGGGAGAGAACGAAAATCGGCTATCAGCTAAAAATCTATGCAGAGGAGATCGTGATTACAGCTGATCTCTGCCGCACCGATCATTCCCGGGAGATCGGGAGGCACTGGCGGGTGTGCGGGAGCCGCCGCAGAAACACGGGAGTCTCCTGCACCTTCAGGGAGAATTGAGATGTCTGTAGACACTTTGGTGCCTTGTACTTTCATGTTAGCCTTCTGCCTAGCCAGGCAGAGGATAATATCTCTATCTTTATAGTGTAAGAGCTTCAGCAAGAATGGTCTGTCGTTGCCCCCTGGTGGAGGTGGCTGGGGAGGTACTCTGCAGGCTCTTTCCACAGAAAAAAAAAAAAAAATGGAGTGAGGTTGTTTCTTTCCAAATGTATCAGCTAGCCAAGTTTTTTTTTTTTTTTAACAGAAAAGAGTTTTTAGTTAACAAATCAGCATTACAATTCATTCGGCATTCGGCATTAAGTATCTTATTTGTTACAGCATCAGACCAAGACATCCATTCAGGAATTTAACATCCTACAAGTGCATAAATTCGTCCTCCTTACATCTCTTAACTGATGGGATCTAAGCATATTCCCTTCTAGAGCCCACCGTAGAGTTCAGTAGGTCGTTTAGCTGCTACCCTCTGGAAGACCGTTAAGTGCATAGCAGGTTTAATAAGTTGAGTTTAATCTTCCTCTGGCAGGTCGGGCGGTGCCCCGTGTCTGGAGGGGGGGGGGGGTGAATACCCCCAACCGAGCAGAGGGGAATCCATCAATTGGTCCCCTATCCCTGGCCCCTCATCCACACGCAGCCACCCAGGCCAACCAGACTTTGTCGAATTTGGCAGGGCATCGTCTGCTCTCATATCTGAGTTTGTATAAGGGTAACACTGAGTCTACAGCCTTTTTCCAGGAGTTAAGGGTAGGGGGTTCGGCCGACTTCCATTGTAGCATTATCTCCCTCCTAGCATAGAACAAGAATGTAATGGGAGAGTTTAAAGTACCTATCCCCCTCCACCTCGCCCAAACAGCTCAGCAGGAGTACCATGGGATCCAGTGGCACCCTAGTTTCCTCAATGTCGCCAAGCATCTCCGCCACTCCCTCCCAGTATGTTCCGAGCTTTGGACAGGCCCATACCTTATGCCAGAATGTCCCTTCCTCAGTCCTGCATTTAGGACAGTACGGGTCAATATGTGGGTATATTCTGGCCATTCTGTGCGGGGTGAAGTAGGCCCTGTGTAGAAATTTGAGCTGCTAAACATCCTTGGCTGCCATCATAGTTGGGATATAGGTAGAAAACGCAATCCTCCCACTCGTCCTCCCCTAGAGCTGGAATATCCTCCCTTCATTTGTCCATTGAACGGGTGGGTTTAACATCGTGAGCTACCGTCAGGTATAGGGGCTTCCCCATCACGCTCGAGGTCAGCAGTCACTCGACTGAGTCCGGTTTCAGAGTCAGCCTGTCTGGGAATTATGCCCTCATCACATGTCTCAGTTGCCAGTATTTAAATTCAAAGGGTCAGGCAGGGAGTATTGTCATTTTATGTCATGGAAAGGCATAATCTTGCCATTGGCCATTATGTGTTTTAGGGTGGCGATTCCCCCTTTGGCCCATTGTGAGGGGTCTGGTATTTCGTAAAGGTGGGGGAGGGCAGGGTTGCCCCAAAGCGGGGCGTGTGGAGATATGCAGTTCTGTTTAGCATACATTGTCCTGGCCTCCCTCCATGCTCTAATGGTGATCTTCATGTGGATCGTCAGGGGATGGGGGGGGCTTTAGGTCCCCTGTACACTAGATTGGTCAAGGCTGCATATGAGCCCGAAATGGCTGCCTCAAGTCTCACTGCAAGATTTTGTCTGGGTTGAGAGAACCACCAGCGCACCGTGACCAAGACGGCAGCCCAGTAATAGAACAAAAAATTTGGGAGGGCCAGACCTCCTCCCAACAGGGCAAGGTATAGTACCCCCTTTGCCACTCTAGGGGGCCTCCCGGCCCAGATAAAAAGTCAAAATCCCCTCCAGACACCTGAAAAATGATCTAGGTATGTGGGAGGGGTGTTACGAAAAGTATAGAAATTTGGGAAGGAACACCATTTTGAGCAAGTTAACCCTGCCCACGGGGGTGAGCGGTAGGGTGCGCCAGGCTGTGCATTTTACTGTAAGCTGGGAGAGGATAGGCTGCACATTCTTTTCTATAAATTAGTGTGTGGTGTAATTTTGATGCCTAAATAGGTAAATTCGCCCACCCATTGGAGTGGATTGCCGATGTCCACCCTGGGAAGCGAGGGGTGCAGCGGGAATAAGACTGACTTGCCCCAGTTTATGCAGATGCCTGAGAATCGGGCAAAGTCTTCAAAAAGGTCCAGTGCCTTCTGCAGTGATTGTGAGGCATCCACAAGATAAAGTAGGGTCGTCCGCGTATAGGGACACTTTCTTCTATTGTACCCACTTTTATCACCTGTCACCCCCGTCTCAGCCCTCAGAGAAATGGCAAGGGGCTCTATCGCCAGGGTGAATAGCCCTGGTGACAAGGGACAGCCCTGACGGGTGCCCCTGCCCAAAGGGAAGGTCTCGGAAAGCGTGCCATTCGTGCAGACCCTCGGTTTGGGACTGGCATAAAGCATCCACAGCCATGCCATGAATTTCAGTCCAAATCCTAATTTCTAGAGGACCCTCCATAGGAATTCCCACTCCACTGAGTTGAAGGATTTTTCAGCGTTCAGCGAGACCACTACTCCCGCCGATTCCGACTGCGCCCTGTCCATATGAGCAAAAAGCCTTCTCAATTTAATGTCTGTACCCCTCCTCGGCATGAATCCAGTTTGGTCCAGGTGTACTAGAGCAGTTATGACTGTGTTGAGTCTCATGGCCAGCACTTTGGCCAGGAGCTTTGCATCGACATTGATCAAGGAGATGGGACGGTAGGAGGAACACAGGGACGGGTCTTTTTACCAGTCTTGGGGATCACCACCACCTCGCTCAAGGAGTCTGGAAGTACCCCCAAGCTCTGCACCTCGGTTAGCATAGCATGCAGTTTGCCCGTCAGCTCTTTTGCATATTGCTTGTAAAACTCAACAGGTATGCCGTCAGGGCCCGGGGACTTGCCCGATTGGAGAGTCTTAAGGGCTTTTAAGATTTCGTCTGTGGTGATGGGGGCATCAAGATTATCGTGGTATTTTGCGGTCAGAGCCAGGATTGTCAATGGGGTCTAAGTAGGAAGTCAGTTCATCGCTGGTTTACGTGGTCTTGGAGCTGTAGAGATTTCTATAGAAGGATGCAAAGCATTCGTTTATCTCGTCAGGGGCGTACCGAAGATCCCCATCGGGTCCCTGTATGTGTGGTATGCACATTTTCCCCCCCCGATTGTTCCCTGGACAACCAGGCCAGTAGTTTCCCGGACCTTTCCCCTTGCTCGAATATGCAATGCGTTTGGGCGAGAAGGCACTTGAGTGAGAGGTGCGAATACGAACAACCTCTCCAGTCAGAGACTGAAGTACATCATAGTCTCTAGGGTCCTTAGATCTAAGAAATTGTGCTTCTTGCAGGTCAGCCTTTCTTTCTGCACTAATCAAGTCAGTTCTCCTCTCCCTATGAATCCTGACTATAATGGTCTGGTATCTTCCCCTAGTGTACGCTTTGAAAGTGTTCCACACAGTTAATGCACTAGGCGAGCCGGGATTGACATTCCAGTACTCCTGCATCGCCCCCTTAAAGTGACCATCCACTGACTCGTCCGACACCCAGAACCTGGACAGTCTCCATAAGGTATTTCCTGGGGTGGAGGAGAGTCCGGAGGAGCGGTGCATGGGCAGATATGCCCCTGGGAAGTATCCTAATATCCTTTACCTTGGGTAAGGCAAGGCCGTCCACATACGCCAAATCAATCCTGGAGAAGGATCTAGGAGAGGCAGAGTGGCAGGTGTATGCCCTGGAGTGAAGATTCCTCCAGCGCCACACATCCGTCAAGTTATACAGCTCCGCCCATTACACCAGTCCCAAGTGGGAGTGTCCACTAGCGGACATCCTATCTACATCCAGGTTGGGGACCATGTTAAAGTCACCTACAATGGCCATGTATCATTGTGAAATTCTGCTATCTTTGAGGCCATCTTGTGTAGAAGAGGCATTGATGCTGGGGGGGCAAATACACGCCTGCTATAACCTACTTCATAGAGCGCACCTGAGCATAAATTATTGCAAATCTTCCCTCCGAGTCCAGCACTAGATCTAACAGTCTAAAGGGGAGAGATTTATGGATCAGGATACTAACGCCCCTTGCAAAGTTTGAATGTGTGGAATGGTAATGGTATCCAATCCAGGGTTTCTTTAGGGCCAGTGTTTTACTACCCACGTCGTGGGTTTCCTGGAGGATACAAATGTGTGGGCTGTGGGCCTTAATGAACTGGAACACCAGTGACCTCTTAACTGGGGAATTCAGGCCCCGGGTGTTCCATGATCGTATGTTAAGGGATGTCATATTTGCGTTTTGGTAAGGCGATGATAGGACCAGAGGGATGCTCTCTGCCCAAGACTGCCCCTCTGACTCGGAGGGGACAACATGAGGAGACATACAGTACTGACATTTGTAATGCATTTATAAAAACATTAGCAACATCAATCTTTTCAAAAACCAAAAGTTAACCGTAAACAATAAACCAGCCCCCCCCCCCCCCCCCCCCCCCGGGGCAACCACCCCTCTCCCCCAACCAACCCCTTAAAACTGAGGCAGTTATCCATCCCAACCATAATCAGCATGCTGGCTGCAAAAGGGAGGTCCTGTGCAAGAGACGCTTCGACCCCTCAAAAGTTCTTGGGGGTCTCGGGTGAGCCGAGCTGCTCCCCTCCGGATGAGGCTTCCGCCGGAATGTCACTTAAACTGTCGGGGACCCGTAATAAAAGGAAGAGAAGGGGAATTGACAAATTTGAACATGGAACTGGGTATGTCCCTTCAGTGTAAAAGATAAAAAAGGGGAAAAAAAAAACACCATCGGTAGGTGTGTGTGGTAGTCCGGTTCCCTGAAGTCCCTATTTGAGAGGGAATAGCGCTCGCCTTGTCGGCTATGAGAGTCTCCTGGTTCACCTATCCAGGGGTACTCTCTTGGTAGTTCGTGGGCCTCTCGTGCAGGCAGTCAACTTTGGAAACAGGCACAACAGGTGCAACAGCAGCCTTACAATGAGGATTGAGTCAAGAGGTGTAGTGTTTGCAACTGCAGGAAATTTGAACTCAGGGCCCAGTGTATTCTAGTCATTGACGGTAAGTACTCACATGTCAGGCTCTTGGCTAGCGATCATGGGGCAGCGAGTCCATCCAGGCAGATGCCTCTCTGGGGGAGGTGAAGAAGCGAGTTGTCTCTCCATCCTGAACCCTCAGGCGCAGAAAGGAGGTCATTCCGCCTGCCGGCTCATACATCACTACAGAATGTTGGAGCTCAGGAGAACAGCCTAACACTGGGATAACAGGTATTCAACCCAGCCAACAGCTTCAATACTATGAGATTGCGTACAAGTCACTTAAAAGTAGTATTAAATCCAAAAGTAAACATTAACATTACAGCTTGTAAAAAAAGTTAAAAAAGGGGAAGGATAGATATGGCGCTGCTCTTATTAAGAGGTAATTTGCAACCTCTAGAAACTTGAGGGGTGTGTATACCACGGGTGCATATAATGCAAAAAGTGAAAAAGTGCAGAAAATAAAAAATGTAAAGGATATCCTACTGTGTAAACTTTCTGATCGCTTATTTATAATGCATACTGTTAGAAGCTATGTGCATTCAAACAAAAATAAAATGAAAAATAAAAATGAAAAATAAAAATGAAAATACAAATAGAAAAGCGCTATCTTTTCCTGTGTGAAATCCACAATCCTGTGCAAAATTTACAATTCAAAGTAACATTTCTGTGCCAAAAAAATACAACATATATGACTGGTATATAGTATTGCTGTGAAACTGGGCTCAGAAACATGCATATACCGTCCATGCATAGAACATTACAGCTTACTTACTTTTAGGCTTTTCCTCCCTCATTTTTACCTGGTGATCCTGCCAGCAAATCTGTTTTTCATCAGAACAAACTGCACTGCAGATGTAGCAGTTACAGGGTTGAGACAAACCATTTACCGCCGATAGGGGTGCTTACAATGGTCTGCTTTTATTCACCGATGTAAAACCTTTATCTCAGAAAGAAGATAAACTGTTTGCTGAAACTTCTATAAACTGAGTTGGAGTTTGTCTTCAATTTGTTAGTATATCTAAGGCCCCTTTCACACTGGGGCGGTGGGTGTGTCGGTGGTAAAGCGCCGCTATTTTTAGCGGCGCCTTACCGTCAATTTTGCGGCGCTAGCGGGGCGCTTTTACCCCCCGCGCTAGCAGCCGAGAAAGGGTTAAAACCACCTGCTAAGCGCTGCTGCGGCAGTGCTTTGCCGGCGGTATAGCCACGCTGCCCATTGATTTCAATGGGCTGGAGCGGTATGCACACCGGTCCTTCACCGCTCCAAAGATGCTGCTAGCAGGACTTTTTTAGCATACTGCCGGTGCACCGGCTCCAGTGTGAAAGCCCTCGGGCTTTCGTGTGAGGAGCGGCTCTTTTAGGGCGCTTTGCAGGCGATGTAGCACCTGCAAAGCGCCCCTAAGACCCCTTTCACACCGGGACGGTGGGTGCGTGGGCGATACCGTCAATTTCGCGGCGCTATTCGGCCGCTATCGGGGCGCTTTTACCCCCGCTAGCGGCCGAGAAAGGCTTAAAACCACTATAAAGCGCTGCTGCGGCAGCGCTATGCCGGCGGTATAGCCGCGCTGCCCATTTATTTCAATTGTATACACCAGTCCTTTACCTCTGCAAAGATGCTGCTAGGACTTTTAAGCGTCCTGCCAGTGCACCGCTCCAGTGTGAAAGCCCTCGGGGCTTTCACATTGGAGAGACAGCAGCAGCTCTTTCAGGGCACTTTGCATGCGCTATTTTTAACGCTGTAGAGCCTGCAAACCCCCCAGTGTAAAAGGGGTCCGAGTCCTCTAGGACAGGGGTCTCCACACTTTATAAACAAGGGGGTTTACTGTCCTTCAGACTTTAGAGGAGCTGGACTTTGGCCAACAGGCGTAAATAACGCCAGCGTCGGGGGGCCGGGGGGGGGGCAGGGAGGAGAAACTGCGCCCCAGCGTCGGGGGTGGGGGACCCGGCATGGGGGGGCCAGCTACTTTACATAGTTAGGTTAAAAAGACACAAGTCCATCCAGTTCAACCATAAAAAAAATAAATAAACAAAATTAAAAAAATATCATACAATCCAATATACCCAATTCTATACCCACAGTTGATCCAGAGGAAGGCAAAAAACCCCAGCAGAGCATGATCCAATTTGCTACAGCAGGGGAAAAAAATCCTTCCTGATCCTCCAAGAGGCAATCGGCTTTTCCCTGGATCAACTTTACCTATAAATGTTAGTACCCAGTTATATTATGTACATTTAGGAAAGTATCCAGGCCTTTCTTAAAGCAATCTACTGAGCTGGCCAGAACCACCTTTGACGGGAGTCTATTCCACATTTTCACAGCTCTTACTGTGAAGAAACCTTTTCGTAGTTTGAGATGAAATCTCTCTAGACGTAAAGGATGCCCCCTTGTCCTCTGTGTTGACCATAAAGAGAATAACTCAACACCAAGTTCACTATATGGACCCCTTATATATTTGAACACGTTGATCATATCCCCCCTTATTCTCCTCTTCTCAGGAGTGAATAAATTCAGTTCCTCTAATCTTTCCTCATAGCTGAGCTCCTCCATGCCTCTTATCAGTTTGGTTGCCCTTCTCTGCACTTTCTCCAGTTCCCCGATATCCTTTTTGAGAACTGGTGCCCAAAACTGAACTACATATTCCAGATGAGGTCTTACTAATGATTTGAACAAGAGCAAAATTATATCTCTCTCTGGAGTCCATACCTCTCTTAATACAAGAAAGGACTTTGCTTGCTTTGGAAACCACAGCTTGGCATTGCATATTATTGGGCTTATGATCTACCAAAACCACCAGATCCTTCACCACGGATTCCCCCAGTTGTACTCCCCCTAGTATGTATGATGCATGGATATTCTTAGCCCCCAAGTGCATAACCTTACATTTCTCAACATTAAACCTCATCTGCCACATAGTCGCCCAATTAGACAGTGTATTGAGGTTGGCTTGTAAATTGGAGACATCCTGTAAGGACGTTATTCCACTGCATAGCTTAGTGTCATCTGCAAAGACAGAAATGTTACTTTTGATCCCAGACCCTATATCATTTATAAAGATATTAAAAAGTAAGGGTCCCAACACTGAACCTTGGGGTACAACGCTGATAACCTTAGACCATGCAGAGTAAGAATCATTAACCACTACTCTCTGAATTCTGTCTTTTAGCCAGTTTTCTATCCGTTTAAAAACTGATATTTCCAAGCCTGTAGACTTTACCTTACACATGAGCTGTGGGTGCGGAACTTTGTTGGTGTCAGTGGGAGGAATAGTGGCCCAAGGGCCAGATAAAGGCAGACAAAGGGCCACAGTTAAGAGACCACTGTGATAGTACATCCAACACGCCCCTCCCCCTCAGACTGACAATGCTGCTGTCCAAAGGTTTCCCCTGTGCTTCTTCGCGCAGATGGTGTTTTAATGGCCAGTTCACCATGTGAAAAGAGATGGGGAAAAAAGCCTAATGCAGTCACCACTTCTATTGATTGGTAAGCTGCAATAAATTATATTTTTTGTTTTGGGCTTAATACCAAGACCCCTTTCACACTGAGACAGTTTTAAAAATAGCGCCTGAAAAGTGTCTGAAAAGTGACTCCCATTCATTTGAATGGGTGCTTTCACACCAAGGCGGTGCGCTTGCGGGGTGGTAGAAAAAGTCCTGCAAGCAGCATCTTTGGGGCGTGTTTGGAGCACTGTAACAAGCGCTCCAAAATGCCCCTGCCCATTGAAACGGATGGGCAGCGCTTCCAAAACGGGTCTTCATGTATATTTTTTATGAGGTTTTAAAAAAAGCGATCGCCCGAAAAGCGCAGCTAAAACGACCAGCGCTTTAGCAGCGCTTCAGTGTGAAAGGGGTCTTAAAGAGGAAGAAAACCCTGATGGGTTTTACTTCTTTATTCCCCTGCAAAGTAAAAGCATAATGGGCTAGAATGCATCGCATACCATTATGTTGCACTTACCTGCAAACAAAGCCTGCGACGTCCCCGCTGTCGGCTGCATCCATCTTCACCCCTCCTCCTTCCGGGGCCGTGGGCTCTGATTGGCCGGAGTCACGAGACGCCACATGCGTGCGGGAGCCGCGGTCACTGCACGGGCCCTAGCAAAACGGCACAATCGCGCCCTTTTCCTTTAGTGCGCATGCGCCAATGACGTCGGCGCAAGCGTATATGCCAAATATCTCCTAAACAGATTTAGAAGATGTTTCTAGTACCTACAGGTAAGCCTTATTGTAGGCTTACCTGTAGGTAAAAGTGGTGTGTAAGAGTTTACAACAACCTTAAGACCACTTTAAGGCCTCCTTCACACGAGCAGTCAGATACATCCGGGTTCAGTCATCCCTCCCTAACTGTAGGCAACCACTTGGGTGGGCAGCTATAGGTTAACAGCACCGGTTGCGGTCAGTCAGTTGTTACATCATACAGGCTTAGCGACCACAGCTATTCGCATGTGCCTGCCATTCCAGCCACAAGAATCCACTGATTTTTGCCACTGGAATCTGGCATATCTTGGTAAACACCTAAGTGAAGGAGGCCTAAATCTTAAACATAAAGGCTACCATTGTGGACCTCCTGAAAATGTTTGGTAGCTCTAGCTTCAGTTGTTCCCTAGCTCAACCATATAGGAAAGAGGAAGTTAAATCTTTGTTGCTGATCAGGGACTCAAAAGTTTCAAAGCCATCACATGACAGCCCGGCAACTAAGTTTTTTTTTTCTTTGCAAAAAACTACATGGGACACCCAGTTGAGGCTCCATGCACACAATCATTTTTTTTAAGCTACAAAACCACTGGAACAAATGCTGGATAAAAAACACTGGCAATAGCGTTTTGTAGTAGTGTTTAGGAGGCTTTTTGCAGTAAAAAGGAAAAAAAAAAAAAAAAAAAAAAAAAAAAAAAAAAAGGAAGGGCTAAAAAAATAAAAAGCGATTAATAGAGTTTAGCAGCATTTTAGAGTGTTTTTCCTGGAAAAATGCTCCAAGAAACTCTACCAAAACTATTTTTTATTTTTTATTTTTCGACTCCTATAGGCTGAAGCTCAAAAAATGCTAATAGCCTAAAGTAGTGTGCATGAACACATAGGATAACACTATTTAGCTTCTAAAAGCAGAAAAAACAAAAAAAAAAAAACAAAAAACAAAAAAAAAAAAAAACCTAGCACTTTTTAGACTGAATGCACACACGCTAATGTGCATTGAGCCTAAATTATTGTTCAGTCTGTTAGCCATATCAAGCCTACTGTTTACTATATTGCATGTTAAAGTTCCAATACTACATTTAAATAGTTACCAAATTATAGAAGATAACAAAAAAAAAAATAAAAATTAAAAACAAAAAAACAAAAACAAAAAAACAAAAACACAGAATACACACAAAAGTGAATGAAAGCTTAGCCAAATCAGCATCATTTCCAAGCTAAACAGCTACAGATGGAACTTCAGCTGCTCCTCCAAAGAATGAAGCAGAACTCACCCCGGACAAGGAAAGTCACGTTTGTCCCGAGATAATCTGGAGGCACCTGAATTTGGACCCCTTCCTGTCCACACAAATAGCCTATCTCTGTAGAGCTGCTGCACAGCCCAAAAAGGGGCCACCCAGTGAGAAACAAGAGCCAGATTCCATCCAGCAGCAGTAAGGGCACCATTCTGATAGGGGTAGAAAGAAGCATTGGCGCCCACTTCAGGCATATATATACAATAGCAGGGTGTGGTCACTTAAATAGAAGACCATTTATCATGTAGGCAGCAGCTTAAATGGGCTATAAGGCCTGGTGCACACCTATCCAGGTTGCATATTGCAGGTGCATTTTTGTGTATTTCAATACACACTTTTCATCCATTGAAGTCTATGGAACCAAAAACCAGAAAAAAAAAGTCCCTGGCCCTTTGCATAAAATGCACAGATGTGAACTACATCCATAGGAAACCATGTTAAATGGACTGTAGTGTGTTTCTGTAAAACTGAAAACGCACTAAAAAATGCATAGGTGTGAACCAGGCCTAAGAGTGGGTTTTAACACTGGAAATCACTGCAAAGGTCACTCTAAGGGCTGCCATTAACTGGGGAATGGTTTAAATTCCACCTTTTGCAAAAAAAATAAATGTATATATGTTTGCTTGAAAACAAAATGTGCATTTGTTTTTTTTTTGTTTTTTTCAAGTGAGCCTGCAAAGCTATTGGTTTTTACAAAGTCTAATCATTTTTACATCATAAGGTTTAGACTTGCTTCTAAAGCCACTGTTCCTTTGAAGAGTGATCTGTGTTTGGTCACTTTTTAGAGGCGATTGACAGGTGATGGGGAGGTGATTCGACACCTGTTTTAACCCATATTTTTGCTGAACGTGTGCATTACATGCAGTTTGGGGGATGTTTTGAAGCGCTTTTCTAAACGCTTGAGTGGGTAGCGTTTGGTGGGCTTGCTGCCCACTGACTGTAATATGTTGGATAGTTTTTGCCACGGGTGAGCTTTGAAGCATCGCGACCGTGGCATGTAAACACCCCCTTCTGCTACCATTACAACTTAAGGGGGGCCATTGGGGGGGGGGGTGCTAAAAACGCAGCTCAACCCCCAACCACACGTCTAAGCTTAGCCTAATGCGATTATTAATCATTTCCACAGCGGTGCACTGGGGACACTGTGTGGTGGTTTTTGAGTACTGCATAGGATTTTCACAGATTTCTGCACATAAGGCCCCTTTCACACTGGGGCGGTTTGCAGGCGTTATTACGCTAAAAATACCGCCTGTAAACCGACCCAAAACAGCCTCCGCTGTTTGTTCAGTGTGAAAGCCCGAGGGCTTTCACACTGAAGCGGTGCGCTGGCAGGAGAAGAAAAAAACTCCTGTCAGCCGCATCTTTGGAGCGGTGTATTCACCTCTCCTGCCCATTAAAATCAATGGGACAGCGCGGCTATACCGCGGCAATACCGCGGCTATAGCCACGCTATACGAGTGGGTTTTAACCCTTTTTCGGCCGCCAGCGGGGGGTTAAAACCACACCACTAGCGGCCGAATACCGCGGTAAAACATTGCTAAAAATAGCGCTGTTTTACCGCCGACGCCCCCTACCGCCCCAGTGTGAAAGGGGCCTAAGTGTACTGAGCGGGGCCTAATGTTTTCAGAAGAACCTTCCTTTTGTTTATGAGAATATTTCTCATTTTGTGGCCCTGCAGAATTTTTTTTTTTTTTTTTTTTGGGGGGAGATATAGTGAGAAATGTAAATTTTGCTAAAGTTCCTTTTATGAATAATTTTTAAGTTTTGACTGCCACATCTGAGTTGTGATTTTTTTAATTATTACAGGCTTTTATACAGCACCATCAATTTATGCAGCACTTTAAACTCACATCAGTCCCTACCATGAAGGAGCTTACAATCTGAGGTCCCCATCTCACACACATACCAGGACCACTTTAACATGCTTCCTAACTTTTTAAGATGGAAATGAGGAACACCAATTAGCAAAAGTATGTAGACATAGGCCACGCCCCCTGTCATGCCCCCTTAAAGGAGATTTAAACAAAAAACTTTTTTGGGGGGGCGGCAAACAGTGCACCCCCCCCCCCCCAGCTGGGTCAGTCAGGTTATCAGCAGCCCTGGAGCACTTACCCCATCTATGGCGGGCAGAGCCTCACCCAGGCAACAGGTGGCAGCTTCCCCTTCCCCTGCTCTCATCTGCAGGCATCACAGCGGCTTCTGTCTTCTCCCTCCTTGTCGGTTGCCAATCGGAATGCTTCTCCTTTCGGCCAATCGAGAAACGGGTCTCAGACTCGCTTCCTGATTGGCCAGGAGGAGAATCAGTGTGAATATAGCAAAAATTTGCTATGTCACACAACTGGGTGGGCTCGGAGAGCAGTGCCCACCGGTTTTTGAAGCGTATTAGAGCCTCTGTCTCTAATCACGTGCTTAAGCCCCCCCCCATTGGAATTCATGCGTCCAGCACCCTGCGTGTAGATTAGGGGGCCAGACGCATGGATGCGGGGTGACGCCCATGCGCCCCTAATGGATGGCCGCTACTGCTTTGGAGTGTGGGAGGAAATCCACATAAGCACAGGAACATGCAGATAGTGTCCTAGACAAAATTTGAATAGATGATCCCAGTGCTGCCAGAGGTGCTAACCCCTGGGCTGCGTAATCCACACAGATCGGTGCTCCGGCAAATGCTGCTGGAAATGTAATTGAAAAGTAACCCCCCTAGAGAGTAGTGTTTTTAGAGAAAGCCTATCCTTAAAAAAGCCCATCCTTAAAAAAGTCCTGCGCTTTTCTTTAAACCCCCGTGTAGCCACCTTACTCTAGGTAGAGCTGAATGGCCAAATTTAGTTCTGGGGGGTGGTAAATCTGCCCAGGCTAATGTGTAGCATCTTATTTAGCTTTCCCATAACTCATTGTTATTGCTATTCCTGGCTACTGCCAGGAGGTGTCACTGGCACCTTTGGCAATAGACTGGGGAGCTGCAGTAGTGGGTTATGTCCTCAGAGACTCTCAGAGGGATCCTTATAAATGCCTGCATTATAGATTTTTGACTCTGTCTCTAAACGCCCCTCCATGTTAGCCTATCTGTCCATGCACACACATAGGCATTTACAGAAGTTTAGAAGCAGCGGTGTTTAGAGGCAAAAGAAAAAATCACTTGTGCGTTCAAGAGAGGAGAGAAGAGGACAGTTTGGGCAGAAAAAAAACACCAAAATGCACCTAAACGCGTGTAAACACTCCTAGGCATGCTTTAACTTGCTTGCATGCTTGCCGACCGCCGCATGTAAATATACGTCGACACAATGCCACGGACAGTCAAATGGGCATATAGGTAAGTCCCTTTAAATTTGCTGCCGTGCCATCGCATGCACCCGCCTCGAGCTCCGTTAATGTGATCGCGGGTCCCGCGGACTCGATGTCCGCGGGGATACCCGCGATCGTCTTACGGAGAGGAAGAACGGGGAAATGCTGATGTAAACAAGCTTTTCCCCGTTCTGCCTAGTGACAGGACACTGATCACAGCTCCCTGTAATCGGGAGCTATGATCAGTGTCATGTCACACATAGCCCCCCCCCCCCAGTTAGAATCATTACCTAGGACACACTTAACCCCTACAGTGCCACCTAGTGGTTAACCCCTTCACTGCCAGTCACATTTACACAGTAATCAATGTATTTTTAATCGCACTGAGCGCTGTATAAATGTGAATGGTCCCAAAATAGCGCCAAAAGTGTCTGATGTGTCCGCCATAATGTCGCAGTCATGATAAAAATCACTGATCACCGCCATTACTATTAAAAAAAAATATATTAATAAAAATGGCATAAAACTATCCCCTATTTTGTAGACGCTATGACGTCCTAAACTGAGGAAAAAAATGTTTTTTTTATATATTTTTTGGGGATATTTATTATAGCAAAAAGGAAAAATTAATGTTTTTTTTTCAAAATTGTCGCTATTTTTTTGTTTATAGCGCAAAAAATAAAAAACGCAGAGGCGATCAAATACCACCAAAGGAAAGCTCTATTTGTGGGGAAAAAAAGCACGTCAATTTTGTTTGGCTACAGCATCGCACAAACGCTCAATTGTCAGTCAAAGCGGCGCAGTGCCGAATCGCAAAAATGGTCCGAGGCTTAAGTGGTTAAGAAGGAGTGGGCTCCCTCCAGGCAATCCTGCCCTTAACCACTTCAGCCCCGGAAGGAAATTCATACCAGACCCTTATCCGAGAACACAACCTGGCAGGCTGCAGGAAAAGAGGGGGGGACAAGAGAGCGCCGCCCCACCACCCGGTGGTCCCGCCCTCCTCTGAAGCACGGGGACTTCACGGGGACTTCCCTGTGGCTTTCCCTGTGTTGTCAGAGGGGGGCAGGGTCACCTGGTTACGTAACCGGGTGACCCCGTGCATCAGAGGAGGGCGGGGTCACCGGGTGGCCCTGCCCTCCTTTATATAAGAGGTGTCAGAAGAACCGAAGCGTCACACGGCGGAAGACTCCCACTGAGGCGGATCGTGCGGACAGAGCGGAGAAGAAGATGGAGGAAGATGCAGGACGAGAAGAGTGGAGGAAGTAGAAGATGGAGAAGAAGAAGATGGAGAAGAAGAAGATGGAGAAGAAGAAGATGGAGGAAAAAGAAGAACACCGAAGGAAGACCAGAAGAAAGAAGATGGGAGAAGAAGAAATTAACGAAGGACTTGTCAAAAACCTTCTCTTGTGTTTTTTAACCTTTTTGATACTTTTTTGTGAAATGGTAGGGGTACATTTGTACCCCATTACCAATTCCCACAGGGGGGGCGGGATCTGGGGGTCCCCTTGTTAAAGGGGGCTTCCAGATTCTGATAAGCCCCCCGCCCGCAGACCCCCACAACCACCGGGCAAGGGTTGTGGGGATAAGGCCCTTCTTCTGATGATGGGGAGAAGGGCCTCATCCCCACAACCCTTGCCCGGTGGTTGTGGGGGTCTGCGGGCGGGGGGCTTCCAGATTCTGATAAGCCCCCCGCCCGCAGACCCCCACAACCACCGGGCAAGGGTTGTGGGGATGAGGCCCTTCTCCCCATCAACATGGGGACAAGGTGCTTTGGGGGGCTACCCCAAAGCACCCTCCCAATGTTGAGGGCATGTGGCCTGGTACGGTTCAGGAGGGGGGGCGCTCTCTTGTCCCCCCTCTTTTCCTGCGGCCTGCCAGGTTGCGTGCTCGGGTAAGGGTCTGGTATGGATTTTGAGCGGGAACCCCACGCCATTTTTTTTTATTTTGGCACGGGGTTCCCCTTAATATCCATACCAGACCTGAAGGGCATGGTATGGAATTTAGGGGGACCCCCACGCATTTTTTATTAATTTTGGTTCGAGGTACCGCTGTGGGGAAATTCCATGCCATTTTTATCAATGAACTTTTATGTGTATTGCCAGACCGACAATTCATTATAGCCGCCGCTGGCGATAGTAGATTTACATTACTTTTTTTCCTTTAGAAATGTCATTTTGCTGTCAGACTGTTCTAAACACGGGAAACATGCACCCCTTTACAGGCATACTATAGACACCCCCCAAGTACGAAATTTAAAGGAATATTACACTTATATTGTTTCACTTTAAGCATTATTAAAATCACTGCTCCCAAAAAAAGTCAGTTTTTAAAACTTTTTTTTGCATTGATACATGTCCCCTGGGGCAGGACCCAGGTCCCCAAACACTTTTTATGACAATACCATGCATATAAGCCTTTAAAATTAGCACTTTTGATTTCTCCCATAGACTTTTAAAGGGTGTTCCGTGGCAAATTCGAAAGCCGCGCCCAAATTGTTCGCTGTTTGGCAAATGGGCGAACAGCCAATGTTCGAGTCAAACTCAACATAAAGCCCATCCCTAAAACTGATCATATGCATCTGGAAAGGCTGCCATGGCTGACCTCCTTCTGAAAATGCTAGTTTCCTGACTGTTTCTAGCGTTAAAATTTGAGTTACTTACCTGAAACAAGCATGCAGTCAACATGAGATCAACATCCTCATAGTGTGCCCAGATTCAGTCATTCATGTGAGTCAAGGGAGGAGCAACAATTGGTTCTTTTGCTAATGAGGATGGGCATAATCATGCAGGTTACTGCCCTGTTAGTGTGCATGACATAAGAGAGAAGGACCAGTGGACATGCACACTTTGGGGGTAAAGGCTGGAGGCCTGGAAAAGGAGAACATGTAGAGTTGGGACAATCACCCCCGAACAGCATTGTGAACACCCCTCCTTTGTTACCCATCAATGGGGAACGGTTATGTAAGGTTAACACCCATATTTTTGATACATTATGCCATATTTTTGGACTTTTTAATTCAATGTTTTTGGTTTGTAACTCTGCTAAAGTGCCATTTGTTTTGTACACCATTAAAATGTGCAGTAAAGGCATCAAATCAATAGATACTTTATCTCAGCGTTCAATAACAGCAGTCAGCATATGAAGTAAGTTAGCCTGGGTAACAATTTTGCAGCAGCCAGGTCTGTGAGTAATGATGCTGTTAAATATGCTAGACTGGTCTCCGTAAGGTCTCCATGAGAGGCAAGGGCACAAAGAAAAAGAAACCTAGCAGCCAGTTCAAGTCTAGAGTGAGTGGTAGTTTAGTGACAGGCCTGTCAGAGGTGGTGGTGGCTGGGAAGGTTCCCTGGGCACATCATGCACCCGTCAGCCTAAGCCCCAGGTTTTATGGGCCTTAGGTGTTGGACAGGATCCCCTAGGGACCAAACCTGGAACCACTGGGAAGCTGAGGCCTCGTGAACAAAGTGTAAGTTGTGACTCTTGACCGTGCCTACAACCGAATTAAAGTGAGCCTAAGTGTTTATGGAGGCACTCAACTTGCTTTCTCTGCAAAGCTGACTAGTGGGCCCCAGCTCCAGGAACTGGCTTTACAAATTGGACGCCAGGGAGCCCTTCTTACAATTTATGTGATCTTTGCGAATCTATGATCACCTTATCATTGCAAATCCTATTGTGTGTATATTGAACTTATTGCAACACCCTATTTTCAGTAGTGAAGTCATTCCAGATTTCGAAAGGGCACCAACCTACTATGAGTGCATATATTTTTATATCATTGGGCAATTTTTTATTAAAAGTTTTTGCGCAATGATGTTGTTATAGGTTTGTGTTTCCTGTGTATCATATGAACATATGACATCAATACCGGTGGGTGGCCGATTGTATGTCCCTCTGAGGGAGTCTTGGTTTGGAGGAGGAAAACAAGATTTCGAGCATTGGTAGATCCACTTATTATATACATAAGGGATTAACTAAATCTGGTGAGTAGGCACACTTAAAGGGACACTTTGGAGCACAAATTGGTGTTGAAGCTGGTGATGTTTTTTTTTACAGAGAGTTGGTGTGATGGACTGATTTCAAGTGTGTCAACTCACATCGGGGAAGATAATTTTTGGGATCATGGGCTATAGAGAAACGGCATTTTATGGACACGTGATATTTGTGCTTTAATGAGTTTGTGTCACAGTTTGATTATAAATATTGTAATATATTGTACACTCTGTGGGGGTTACCATACTGATTTGCATTTTCACATTACTACCTGTACTAGTATGTATTTTATTTTTTTAAGTTTAGTGCTGTGTATTACACTTTTGACAATTTTAATTTACCTTTGTATTGGCACATTGGGTAAAAAGCAAGGTCCTTTTCACTTAGTAGTTAGTTACATATACCGTATGTACAGTGGAAGATGTGGTGAGGTGCTGCTGCTAATATTGGCACTTCTGCACTAAATTGTTGGGCATTTCAGTCACAGGGGTATAGCATTGAAGTAGGCCCATTGGTGCTGGTGTTTTGGATATACTGTAATTAATAGTGATCAGTCCTTTCACTGAAGTATAAAAAGATTTCCAATTTCACTTTCCTTGCTGAGGAAATCTAACAGCTGGAGAGAATGCAACAAGAAAGCTTTTGTGTTGCCTCTCAGATTCGACCCTTCTGGAGTTTTGAATTGTAATGCCCTGTACACAGAATCTGAATTTATAGCCTCATACACACGATCGGACTTCAAACAAACTTTTCCGTTGGATTTCTGTCCAAAGGGCGTTGGCCGTGAACTTGGTATGCACACACACGGCAGGACTTTTTCAGCCAACTTTCACCAAATCACATGGTTTTTCAGCTCTTTACCGCCACCCTTTGGTCAACTTCTGTACTGTTGTCTGATCTTCTGCATTGGTTCTGAGCATACGTGTTTGTACTTTGGACTAAAGTTCGATGGACTTGTGTACACACGATAGGATTTTGCACCATAGGACTTTTGTTGCCGGAAATTTTGTCTGTTTGGACATCGAACATTTGTCTGATGAAAACCGAAAAAGTTTGTCCAATGGAGCGTACACACGGTCGGATTTTTCCTTAAAACAGGTAATTTGCATGTTTGTTGTCAAAAAGTCTGATAGTGTGTATGGGCCTTATGACAACAAAACCATACCTCCCAACTTTTAGAGATGGAAATGAGGGACACCTATCAGCAAAAGTATGCAGGCATAGGACACGCCCCTGGTCACGCCCCCTTAAAGGAGAATTGTACAAAAAAATTAAAGATTGGTTCAAACCACAAGTGCTTTTTTTACTACTACTATTCCTTTATATTGGCTTTTGGAATTTTACAAATGCAGAAATTTAGAAATCAGATGAAAGTTTTAGCGCTGGAAAACACTTTTTGATAGATACAGTGGGGACGGAAAGTATTCAGACCCCTTTAAATTTTTCACTCTTTGTTATATTGCAGCCATTTGCTAAAATCATTTAAGTTCATTTTTTTCCTCATTAATGTACACACAGCACCTCATATTGACAGAAAAACACAGAATTGTTGACATTTTTGCAGATTTATTAAAAAAGAAAAACTGAAATATCACATGGTCCTAAGTATTCAGACCCTTTGCTGTGACACTCATATATTTAACTCAGGTGATGTCCATTTCTTCTGATCATCCTTGAGATGGTTCTACACCTTCATTTGAGTCCAGCTGTGTTTGATTATACTGATTGGACTTGATTAGGAAAGCCACACACCTGTCTATATAAGACTTTACAGCTCACAGTGCATGTCAGAGCAAATGAGAATCATGAGGTCAAAGGAACTGCCTGAAGAGCTCAGAGACAGAATTGTGGCAAGGCACAGATCTGGCCAAGGTTACAAAAAAATTTCTGCCGCACTCACAATGGCCTCGGTAATCCTTAAATGGAAGATGTTTGGGACGACCAGAACCCTTCCTAGAGCTGGCCATCTGGCCAAACTGAGCTATTGGGGGAGAAGAGCCTTGGTGAGAGAAGTAAAGAAGAACCCAAAGATCACTGAGGCTGAGCTCCAGAGATGCAGTCGGGAGATGGGAGAAAGTTGTAGAAAGTCAACCATCACTGCAGCCCTCCACCAGTCGGGGCTTTATGGCAGAGTGGCCCAACGGAAGCCTCCCCTCAGTGCAAGACACATAAAAGCCTGCATGGAGTTTGCTAAAAAAAGACCTGAAGGACTCCAAGATGGCGAGAAATAAGAATCTCTGGTCTGATGAGACCAAGATAGAACTTTTTGGTCTTAATTCTAAGCGGTATGTGTGGAGAAAACCAGGCACTGCTCATCACCTGTCCAATACAGTCCCAACAGTGAAGCATGGTGGTGGCAGCATCATGCTGTGGGGGTGTTTTTCAGCTGCAGGGACAGGACGACTGGTTGCAATCGAGGAAAAGATGAATGCGGCCAAGTACAGGGATATCCTGGACGAAAACCTTCTCCAGAGCGCTCAGGACCTCAGACTGGGCCGAAGGTTTACCTTCCAACAAGACAATGACCCTAAGCACACAGCTAAAATAACGAAGGAGTGGCTTCACAACAACTCCGTGACTGTTCTTGAATGGCCCAGCCAGAGCTCTGACTTAAACCCAAATGAGCATCTCTGGAGAGATCTAAAAAGGGCTGTCCACCAACGTTTACCATCCAACCTGACAGAACTGGAGAGGATCTGCAAGGAGGAATGGCAGAGGATCCCCTAATCCAGGTGTGAAAAACTTGTTGCATCTTTCCCAAACAGACTTATGGCTGTATTAGATCAAAAGGGTGCTTCTACTAAATACTGAGCAAAGGGTCTGAATACTTAGGACCATGTGATATTTCAGTTTTTCTTTTTTAATAAATCTGCAAAAATGTCAACAATTCTGTGTTTTTCTGTCAATATGGGGTGCTGTGTGCACATTAATGAGGAAAAAAATGAACTTAAATAATTTTAGCAAATGGCTGCAATATAACAAAGAGTGAAAAATTTAAGGGGGTCTGAATACTTTCCGTCCTCACTGTAAAAAGTGCATTTTATATCCAACTATATAGATCAGACCAAAATGAGAGACAAATGAGGAGGAATGAGGGACAGAGGGACATTGCTCCAAATCAGGGACAGTCCCTCGAAATCAGGGACAGTTGGGAGCTATGACAAAACCGTGGATTTTTGTTCGAAGGATGTTGGCTCCAAATTGTCTTGCATACACACGGTCACACAAATGTTGGCCAACAATTACGAACGTAGTGACGTACAAGATGTACGTGATGTCTCCATTACGAGCGCTAGTTTTACAAGACCGAGCGCTCGTACTTGATTCCTAGCATGCGTGGACTTTTGTCCGACGGACTTGTGTACACACGATCAGAAAGTCCGACAACAAACATTTGTTCGCGGAAAATTTGAGAACCTGCTAGCCAACATTTGTTGGCGGAAAGTCCGATAACAAACGTTTGATGGAGCATACACACGGTCAGACTTTCCACCAACATCCAAGTTCACATCCAACATTTGTTGGCGGAAAATCCGACCGCGTGTACGGGGCATAAGTCTTCACAACACTCTTTTCTCTCTAATGTCCATACCTGGTGCAAGCAGGAGCCTGTAACATTTCCATACAGCTCTTTCCTCACCTATTACCTCATCCCATCCCCTCCAGGCCAAAATATAAAAGCTTGGTCTAGCCAAGTGTTTGTTTTTATGGAACGCATGATTATACATGGCTATACAGAAACTAAAAAGAATTAACTAATAAAATGAAAGAGAATTTCAGACAGCCACACAGATAAGATGTATTGGTATGCGTACACAGTTGTAATCCTTCTAGCTATACAGCTTATTGTGTAATAATCCTTGGGTGTTGTAGAGAATGGCTTGAATGGCATACAAGGCTCTCTCACCTTGATACAAGGGTCAGGCTGATAAGGACATAATCTCACTTTGCTGCAATTGTGATGAGCCAGCAAACCTCTGATTGTGACAGCCAACAAGATAAAGAGCTTGCAGTCTTTTTATTTTGTCAGTCTACATCTGTCACTCCTCAGATCCTGGTGCCATTATATAGGAGCTGATAACCAGATCAACATGCCTGTTTAATGCACTATAAAATCACTAGTGCCAGTCTTAACTCATGGATATTGACCAAAAGAATCTAACTCAGTAGATTGAAGCTTTCCCCTCCTAAAGTCTACAGACCTGTTACCAATAAGCAGGCAATATACCTCATATGCCGCGTACACACGATCGGACATTCCGACAACAAAATCCATGTTTTTTTTCCGACGGGTGTTGGCTCAAACTTGTCTTGCATACACGCGGTCACACAAATCTTTTCGAAAATTCTGAACGTCAAGAACACGGTAACGTACAACACGTACGAGGGCACTAGAAAAGGGAAGTTCAATACCAAGTGCGCCACCCTTTGGGCTCCTTCTGCAAATCTCATGTTAGTAGAAGTTTGGTGAGAGACGATGCCTCGTGCTTTTCTGATCGTTACTACTCTTCAGTTTGTGCTTGTGGGTTCGTATCTGGTTTTCAGTGCTTTCCCCCCAAAGCGCACGCGAAGTCCGTATAAAATATATGGAGTACTTTGCGGGTAGGGGGGCCATTGATATGCCAGAAAATGTTTAATAAACATTTTAAAAATATGTTTTTGTATTTAAACTGAAATAATATTTCCTTTGATTTACTGCTTGTGTTTCTTTTAAGCTGTCTCCGAGGTTCTCCAATGGGCTTTTATTTTTTGACATTTTCTTCAATAGTGCAAACGTAATTTATTTGATACATGAGGTGACAATCTCTTCTTCAGCGAAATATTATGTTGTTGGTCTGCTACACACACACCTTGTTTTTGTTGTTAATGTATGTAATGCATTACAGTTAAAAATATACATCATTTTCAGTACCATGAATTAATTTTGCAGAGTTTCACGGAAATGGCATGATTGCGGCAAATTATAAAGCACTGTGGGAGTTATTTAATAAACGAAAATCCACTTTGCACTACAAGTGCACTGCAAAAGTGCACTTGTAGTGCAAAGTGAATTTGCCTTTAGAAAATAACCCCCATTGTCACTGTAAACAATAACTTACTCCAAAAACAGCTATTGAGCATTGAAAGAAGAAGCCACGTTGATTCTTAAAATTTTTACTCTGTGCACATTCACACGTGCGTTAGAAAAGGGTTTTTGAACAAACCAACATATTTTATGAATAACATTTTTGGTATACAGTACAAATAGTCTTTTTTTGTGTTAAATAGGCATGTTTAAAACCATAAAACAATACCCAACTCAGGAACTTACAAAGTTCAACTTTGAAAAAATGAAGGCAATATCAGACATTAGTATGTCCAAACTGTGTTGTCTTGCCTTCATCAGATGGGGTGATGTCACCCCCGTGAAAGCCAAATTTTGAAGATGCACACAAATTAAGTCTTTTTTCAATATCATTGATGTCTTCTTTGATCTTCTGTAAATCACGATTGCACACCATGATCTCCCCGAAGAGGACGTGTGCTCTTGCACTTGTGCAATGCATATCTTCTTCCACAACATCCACATCACCTAAAATAAAAAAACACACCATGTATTATAAATATGCAGGCATACATCTCTTACCTGAAGCTGTGGTCTCAGACACTCACCTGTTGTGGTCACTATTTCTCCCACTTCATAAACCTCTCCTTCCTCCACATCTTCTTGTTGTGGTGTGGGGATTTGCTTTTCTTTTGGAGGTGGGGGGTCCCTGGTGTCCTCAGATGTCCCGAGTCTTTTCGCCCCTATGTGAATAAAAAAAAAGGTATACCGTATTTATCGGCGTATAACACGCACTGGCGTTTAACACGCACCATAGTTTTAAGAGGGAGGTTTCAGGAAAAAAACAATTTTTAACTAAAAGAACTTTGAAGCAAAATAAGGGTAGCTCAGAACTTTTTTTTATTAATATTTATACAACTACTATTATATAAAGGGTGAGTGCCGGTTCACACTTGTGCAATGCGGGAACCCTGTAAATCCATTGCGGGTTCCTGCATAGCACCCGACTCGCACAGCAGTTCACACTGCCATATGCGATCAGGGCCGTCTTTAATATTGATTGGACCCTGGGCAAACATTTTCTTGGCCCCTCCCGAATCCACTTGTCAACTATTTTCAGGCAGTGTAGGCTCAAGGGGCAGCTGCTTTGGGCCCCACAACAATGACTGGGCCCGGGGCAGCTGCCCCTTTTGCCCTGCCTTAAAGACAGCCTTGTATGCGATCTGCGGGGAGTGTCAATACATTGTTAATGACACCCCCATTTCAGCTCACATATCGCACTGCGAACTGACAGTTCAGATATGAATCAGATCACCTTGGGTGTGATCCAATTCTGGTGCGGACCACAAAAAGGGTCCTGTGCGAGTTTGGCCCGAATGCGATGCAATATCAGCGATACAATCTGTTTGGCTGAAATCGCATTGCACTGACATCGCATGTGATTTACACTGCAGTGCGGTGCAAATCACATTAATTTCACAGAGCGCACAAGTGTGAACCAGCACTGAGATAGAATGTCAAAAATCTTTCTTATTTCATTAATGACAGATTCTCCTATCCATTATTGGGAACTAACAATTCCCTTTTACATTATTTAGGTGGAGTTTTTTATTGCCTGGAAGGGCTGGGACAAGGGGTGTCAGACAGTGTGTTTGCCTTTTTCCTCCCCCATCAGACAGTGTGTATCTTTACTCAATCCCCCCCCCAGACTCTTTCCCCGCTCTGCCATTTGAATCCATTTGTACCTGCTTGCTCGTGATTCGTCAGATTCCAGTTAGCTCAACTCTCGGGAGCCGTGCAGAGGGTTACCATGGTTATGCTCCGATGGCGCGAGAGTTAGACGGCAATGAGAGAGACTTTCTTCCTGTGTGTGTGTGCTGGATGTGGGGGGTGGCTTCTGGAGCTCTGCAGTGCTAAATATCAGTGGCCCGAGTTTCAAGCTGAAGACATTATTTTTTTCCCTTTCTAAAGCTGGAATACTTACCTTTTTTGTACAATTTTCACACATTGAGACACCCCTAGTATCCACTGGACCACCTGTGTGGGACACCCTAAAAAGTTTATTCTGGTGTCCCACACTAGTGCTCCTGCGTCCAGGTGTGTAAACAGGTACTGAGTGTCCTCTCCTTACACTGAATCAAGTTTGCATTTCATTCTAGTACAAACCCGTCTAGACAACAATGTCATAAACTTCTTTTAATACAAATAGGCCTGAACAAATGTAGTTAACCTGTATCTGCCAAGAACATCGTATTAGTAGGCGAATGAACGATGTTTACTACGAACGATTACTGTGCCCACGAACCTGAAAGTTGCCATTTTAAACTGTACAACAGTAAATAAAAGCACATGGAGCAGCATGCAAGTAATAATAATAATAATAGGAACACACGACAAATACTTACTTTTTTGAAGAACTCCTTCAGTACTGATCATGCTTCCTCAACTTCAGGCCTGACCAGCGTTTCCTCTGTTGATCCTTGGATCGCCGTACCCCAAAATTCCTGTGCAGACTTCTCACAACTTTAGCAATGATCTTGGCCTTTCTCACATTTGGGTTTGGGTAAGGTCCATGCTTCCCATCATAGTCGGCCCTCTTCAAGATGTCCACCATCTCTATAAAGGACATATTTGAGGCCTTAAATCTCCTCCGGGATCGGGACGTTCGTGGCTCCCGGCTTTCGACGTTGCTGCTGCTGTCTGCATGCACTTGCTCTTTCTCTGCCATGTGCTCTCCCCACTGCGCAGAAAGAGAAAGGGTGGGGAATATACTAGATAGAAGGTTAGGGGCGGGCAGAGTTTCACGCATGTGCAGTGTATATAAAGCGTAACACGAGTGCATCGTACGTATGATCTGTGAGTGCAGGAAGGAGTAGCGGAAGCGCCGATCATGATAACGAAGATACAATGTTAACTTGGTGCATCAGTGGCCTATACTGCTTATAGATTGAGGCCTATATTGGGACAAGATTAGAAGAGTTTAGCCTGACAGAAGGGTTTGTCTTGTGTTGTGTCTTGCAGAGAAAATGGATCCATCCAATTATCGGGAATTTCTACCAATATTCATTGACATGTTCAGGGAGCTGCTCTGTCTGTGGCAGGTGAACCACCCGTTTTTTAATAAGCTAAGAAAGAGGAAGGCAGTGTTGGAGAAACTTCTTGAATTTGTGAAGCCGATGATCCCCACGGCAGACATCACCTATTTGAAGGCCAAAATTGGTGGCATGAGGAGTACTTATCATAGGGAGCGAAAGAAGGTCCAGAATTCCCAGAGATCAGGAGCAGCAGATGACAATTATGTACCCAGGCTGTGGTACTATGACAGGCTGCATTTTCTGTCAGACCAGAGTGAACCCAGGCCAGCACTCTTCACTCTTCCTTCAAGGCTTCCTTCCATCTCAGCTGAGGCTTCCAATGTCCAACCTGGGCCTTTCAGGCAGGAATATGTGGAGGAGCCCAGCTTGAGTCAGGTAGAGTATTGTTCAACATATTTCTTGTCAAAAAAATAATGATGTTAAGTAGATGTTATTATTGATCACTAATTGCTGATTCAACAAAGTAACACAGTGGTTTACATATCAATAGACAGTAGTGGCCAAAAAGGATTGGGACAAGAATGAAAAATGCTGGGCTCAGAATGATAGTATTTTCTATTTGTTAACATTCAATAGCAAAAGTCATGAGCTCTAAATTGTGTGTGATTGATGACCAAAAAACTGAAGCTATGTCCCTTTTTCATACACAGGAAAGCCTCAGCCAGGAGGTGGCGGGGGTAAGTGGCAGCCAGGAGGTCGACCTCCACCTCCACCTCCTGCCACAACTCCAACACCAAAGCCACAGCCTGGAAGGAAGCGTCTAAGGAAGGCAAGAGTGTGATGGCCTGGGTTCTGTCTGGTCTGGCAAAAGACGCAGGCTGCTGTATGACCACAGCCTGGGGAAATATATGTCATCTGCTGCTGTGCATGATCTCTTGGACTCCTGGACCGGATTGTGCTCACTATTATATGGTCTCCTCAGGCCACCAATTTTGCCTGTAAAATATTTTTGATGTGTGCCCTGGGGTACAAAGGCTTCGCACATTTAACCAGTTTATCCAGCATTGCCTTCTCACAGGGATCTCTCATCCCTGTGGCTGGGATGAGAGATCAGTGATAAACTGAAAGGACACCATGCCAATTTCAGTTTTTTAGACAAAACATTTATAACAAAATGTGCCGGGTTAACGAATCTAATGGTAAACAATGTGATTACAATTACTTTTGAATCTGTTTTCCAAACATGGTAAAATGAAGCTTACATTTAACCATGTATTACACAAATTGAATGTCCTTTGATAGTGGAAACAGTGCATTTAAAAAAGGGAAATTAAGTAAAATTAAGTAATATGTCCCCCCTTTAAGGAAATGTATCTGTGGATATATATTAGTGTGTGATATTGAAATTATCATTTAAGTATTCATTTCTAATATGAGTTTAACAATTTTATTAATAATATAAATATATTGAAACTGGTTTAGACAACCTTTGGTTGGAAATAAAGTCCAGGTTATTGGGGAAATTTGTAAAAATGGGATTAGTTTAGATTAAGATAACAATTTTGTAATTTTACATTTATTGAGTGGAAAAAAAGATTAAGATGAGGTTGTTAATTGGAATACAGCTGCCATAATGTTTAACAAAGCCAAGATGGATGGGATACATGAGAAGTTTTTCTACAAAAATGAAATCTTAAGGGCTGATAATAACTTGATGTGCGGTCCATGATGTGAGAGTAATAATAAATAAAATTTAAATGTAACAGACCCATCACATCAAGTCCACACACCCTGTTAGAATAGATGCCACCTGAAGCCAGTTGTTTTATAGTTTTTGATGTGGCTGAGAGCTTTCTGGTTCATCATACAGATTGTTGGTCCTTTTGTTTTTATTTATTTTTATTTTTGAAATCCAAAGCAGAATGTGTGGATTGTGAAATGATATGCCCCTTTTCCTTGTAAGTTCAGTGGTATAAGCAGAAGAATATTTTGGATTTATGGACATCTCTCCATGACGGCAGGGTATTGTTATCGTTTATTATAATATTGCCAGGAAAAAGTTGCCTTTTTGAAACATGAAACTGGAGTTCTTACACAAACAGCATGATAGAAAACAAGCCATTGTAATATATTTATGCAAGCTGGACCCAGTAATGAAGGGTTCACCCCGATATATCAGAGCTGTAGCTTTATGCAAAGGTGCTATTAGACAAAGTTAGATATTATTTTGGTCAAACATTTAATTTTTAATGGTCCCACATTCTGCGCAGTAAATATACAGCTAACTAAATGTTTGTCTAATGAAAGGTTCAAAATATAAATTTGTTTTGTTTGTTTGTTTTATACTGAGTATGCAGTTTATCACCCAGAAGGATACTCTGTATTTAGAGTCATTGGATCCTTTTTCCCCAGCTCAAGAAGCAGAGCTCCATGTTTTAGCTAATCCTGTGAGCTATAAAAAGAGTGTATATTTATATAGATAGTCGAGATATAGAGAGCTTTTGGTTCCATTTGAAGGGCCAGAAGTTTGTTTTTACTTCGGCAGGTAAACCAATCAAGCATGCCAAGTTAATTTGATTTCCTGTTTTCAGCCTTCCAGGTTCTTGCTTTGTTAGCCATACTAACTTTAAAACTCACACATGGAAGCAGACCAGGCGACTAAGGATGCTGCATTACAGCCCCGGACACTTGCTCGGTCTGTGTAACTCACAGATTCCACCCTAGTTCTGGCCCAGTATAGCTGGGATTAACAATTCAACTTTAAGGACCCCAGAACGAGAAGAACAAGTGGTCCACAGGGGGCAACTTCTTATGAAACAGGACTTTGGAAAAGGTGATCATTTATGTCTGCCAGCCACTCTTTTCCCTCCAGCTTGACACATGGATCGTGTCATCAGTCACAAGAAGTTATGGCTGCCTTAGTAAATGAGCGTGGGATAGAGCCAGGGTTCTCCACAGTTGTTTTTATAACATACCACTTCTTGTTTTACCTGTTACCAAAGGTGTTACCAAAAGCTGAACATCCTTTCCAGAGATTACAAAAAGATTTTGTTATGACCCATAATAAATGGCTATTTATTTTGTTAAAAGACTTGCCTATGTGTTTTACTTCAAAAATGGACAGTTTATTTGTGAGTAGGCAGGTACATTTCAAAAATACAATGTCAAATTAACAAGGGACACTAACCAACCTCCTTGAGGTTAAAAAATACAAGATGATAATGGTGTTGTGGTAACTTGACAAACAAAACGAAAAAAAAAATAATTATGGAGATCACTAGAAAAAAATAAATAAAACAGGAGATATTGATAAAAAAAAATAATTATATAAAAAAAAATCACTATAAAAAAAATACAAAACATTATTATGGAGATCTGACGAAAAAAAGAAATATTATTATTCAGGAGATCACAAGAAATAATAAAGAAATCATTTTTTCAGAACTCTGTGTGAATATCAGCAGCAAAACAACTTCATTATTCTAGCATTATAAAGATGAAGAGAATGAGGTGCATTAAAAGATTAAAAAAATTCCAGCGTGACGAATGTTCTATTTCCATTACGAATGCTAGTTTTACCAGACCGAGCACTTCCGTCTCGTTCTGAGCATGCGTGGAACTTTGTGTGTCGGAATTGTGTATACACGATCGGAATTTATGAGAACGGATTTTGTTGTCGGAAAATTTGCGATCCAGATCTCAAATTTTGTGTGACGGAAATTCCGATGGAAAATGTCCGATGGAGCCTACACACGGTCGGAATTTCCGACAACAAGCTCTCATCAAACATTTTCCATCGGAAAATCCGACCGTGTGTACGCGGCAATAGAGGGATTAAACATGCAGGAACAAATCCAACCATGGGTAGAGGAATTTTCGGCAAATTCAGGCATAATCTAATAACAAGGTTCTCTCTGGTATGTTCTACTGGATGTGTGAAAATGTTTGCACTGGTGCTCACTGGCTTATGGAGTAGTACACCACATGGGCTTTTTCCAGGGGTGGACTGAGAACTAATGGGGCCCCCTGGGCAATAGGAGATTATGGGGCCCCGGGCAATAGAAGATTATGGGGCCCCTGGGCAATAGGAGATTATGGGGCCCCCAGGCAATAGGAGATTATGGGGCCCCCAGGCAATAGATTATGGGACCACACAGTATACACACACATACAGTATACACACACAGACACACAATATACACACACAGTATAAACACACAGAATACACATACACACACTGAAAGGGTACTGGAGAGGCGGGGCAGCTATAATCTTGGGATTTAAAAAAAACACAGATTTTTACATACTGTCCCTGGTTTTATTGAGGCTGGCAACCCTGATGGGGCCCCTTAGTGGCATGGGGCCCTCGGGCAGTGCCTGAGTGCCCGAATGGTCAGTCCGCCCCTGGCTTTTTCCTCTCTTTGGTCTGTGGGCTGTGTGTGGGGAGGTGCAGCGTGGTGCAATGGCAGTAAACACTCAGGCTGGGTTCACACTAGTGCAAATTGGATGTGGGTTTCCCCTCATCTAATTCGCATGACAGGAGATTGTGACCGTCTCTCAATGGAGCTCTGGAGCGACTGCGGAGTGAATTGTCTTTGGCTCAGTTTCAGGGCTGAATTCAGGTAAAAATTCAGGCCTGATTTGTCCCTGAAACGGAGAACAGGGACGCATCAGACCCCTGCTGTCAGCCGCATCCATCTGCAGTGTGATCCCAGCCTTAGAGTCTAGTCTGCAGAAAACGAAACTGTATTCAAATTGAAGTTCAGCAATGTGCAACAAGCCCGGTGGGAAGAAAACCCTCACAACATCTGCACTCACAGGATGCACAGTAATGAGTAGTAACAGTAGGTCTCAGGTGTGCAGACAGCGTCTGTCTCAAGGGGCAGAATGGGGCCTGGCTGATCTGGAACCAAGTGGGGAGGCTTCCAGGATAGATGGCGTGTCCCTGCACTTTCCCTGCTCATCTGGAACCTCTCCCTGATGCTAAGCACTGTCCCTGACAGACTTGTGACCTGACCCTGCGCAATTCACACACGAAAGGCACGCCAAACACGGGAGCCAGGGTCCTAAATAGACTTTGCCTGACCCAAGATGGCCGCCAAAGTCACATGGGGCACCAGCATCCAATCTGATGCTGCCTTTCTGTGACTGAGGAAACCATAGAGGTTCCACTAGACTTCCTCCTTCACCTGAATTGCCGCTATAGATGAGCATCACCTATAGTGGAGAAAATAAACTGCACCTTACTACAAGCTTATGTTTGGGTTGAGAAAAGATAAACATGGGGATCGTAAGGAAACGAGGCTCCTCTTGACTTCCTCTTCCACCGCATTGCTGCTACGAATGAGCGCCAACTGGAGTGGAGAAAATAGACTGCACCTGCCTACATTGCATTCCAAGAAGTGATTAGCAATGTCTGCTTTTGTCAATTTGCACCATGCATATATCACGATGTGCTAATGTCATGGATGTAGCTATATGAAGAGGAGGCATGGCATGCTAGGCTTGGCACTATTTGTGAGTCAGGTACGGAGCAATGAGGAGCTGTATGGGGGCTTTAGATTCATAGATGCTTGAGCAGGTTACCTTGGCAAAACATTGGGCATCATTTTCAAGCCATTTCCTCTTGTGCAAAGCTTGAGGGGTCATGGCTCGGGATCTGGTGGCAGCATATTAGGGGAAGTAGGACCCCACTCCGGAAAGAAAGACAGTGCTAAAGTGGAACTTTTTTTTTTTTTAATAATATTTCTTAAATTACTTCCTGGTTTCTTGCCTAGGCAAATTATGTCATACATCCCAGGAGTCTTCAGGAGGGGAGGAGAGGAAGGGGGGTTTTCTCAGCTAAGCACACTCTTCTGCATGCGTGCTTGAGCTAAGGGCAGATGGATTCCAAGAAGTAAATGCTACCTGAATCATCTGCCCTTACTCAAGATGGCCATAGCTAGAAATGCTAGGGTGTGCTTTTCAAAGCGATTTCTCAACATGGGATGGATGGGGGAGTTTGCTGTGAATATTAAAAATGAATGAAATAGTGTTTTTGGTTTGTGGTGCTCAAATGCGCTGAAGATCCGCTTTAAGAGGAATGTATACAATTCTGTGTTTGTAAAGTTCTCATCTTTCTGCAATTGTTACCAAGCATGTGCTCAGTCAAGAGAATTAATGTTAAAGACAGATATTGTTCTGGCTTGTGCATTAAACCTCAAGGAGTGCCTCTTACCCTGTTATCAGTGTTATTGTAATTGCTTAAAATACCCATTACTGGTGACAGCTTCAAACTGATCTGCTAATGTGGGGGGGATCTGGCACAAAGGTCACTCACAGCTCAACCAGCCGTATCACTGTAGCTTTATAGTTTATAGATTTACAAAAAATCAGGGTCTGCCCTAAGGGAACAAAACTTTGGCTCTGCTCCCAGGTTAATACGTGCGATTGAACCAGCCGCTGAAGCTCAAGGCCCAGCAGGTTATGCCTCTCTTCTGAATAGTATGCACAATGTAGACAGGATAGACTGCTCCATCGCTAATTACTGTACCTTTGCTTTCACAAGAATTTCATTAGTTTAGTTGTCAAATGGTACATAATCAAATAATAGATTGGTAACAGAGATTATTAGTTCTTATTAAGTTCACCTCTACCAGAAAATAGCCTGTGCAGTCAAGGGGGTCCAGGAGATATTAACCACTTGCTGACCACGCTATAGCCGATTGACGACTACATAGTTACATATTTACATAGTAGGTCACTTGCCATATCACTTGCCACGTCACCTGCCACCATTTGCAGATTGTCACTTGCCACGTCACCTGGGAGTGAGGTGGCAAGTGACAATCTGCAAATGGTGGCAGGTGACATGGCAAGTGACAATCTGCAAATGGTGGCAGGTGACGTGGCAAGTGACAATCTGCAAATGGTGGCAAGTGATGTGGAAAGTGACAATCTGCTAATGGTGGCAAGTGATGTGGCAAGTGACAATTGGCAAGTGATGTGGCAAGTGACATGGCAAGCGACAATCTGCAAATGGTGGCAGATGACGTGGCAAGTGACAATCTGCAAATGGTGGCAAGCATAGGCGTGCGCACAGGGTGTGCCGGTGTGTGCCCAGGCACACCCTAATCCCCCCATGCGCATTAGTGTTATCGTTCTGTGTAGCAACAGGAACATGGGAAAGATCTCCCTCTTACCGGCTCTGCCATAAGAGAAGTGTTTATCCTTTTCTCTTTCACCGTGCCAGCAGGGAGATCAATGTGCCGGAGTCATATATATGTAGATACATACACATGCATGTGTGTTTGAGCCTAAGGGTGCACACCCTAATGCATTAGGCTGCGCACACCTATGGTGGCAAGTGATGTGGCAAGTAACAATCTGCAAATGAAGGCAAGTGACGATCTGCAAATGGTGGCAAGTAACGTGGCAAGTGACACGCCCAGGGCTCCCACTGATTCTGCATTATGGTGAGTTGAACCACTTCATTATATATTACAATGTAACAACAGAAACAATGCGCTTCGATCACCCTGACACCATATCAACCATGGTGCCAAGATGATTGAAACGCCAACACCAGCCTTCCTTTGCTCGCAAAAAATTTCTTACCACTGTTGTGCCCCCCCCCCCTAGGTTGGTGACCACTGCTATGGGCTCTAGCCCCAGATCTTTTGCAGACCTAGCAAAGCCCCTGCTCAAAAGAGGTCCTTCTAAACCCTACAACAGGGTCATTGCTGAGGTCACCACCATCTAATGCCTGCACATACCCCAGAGAGCCTTGCCTCCACTACTGTTCCTGCTCAGGACTGGGTAGTAGACTCCTTAGGTTTAGCAAGTGATGTGGGGATTACAGGAACCCCAGAAATGCCCCTCCAACCAGGAGCACAGTATAAATGAATAACATATTGCAATTTTTTTTTTTTTAACAAGGTAGTACACTACAATGGCTTGTTTTGTTTGTGAAGTTCATTTCTCAGGCCTGTAGAGGTAAAGCATCCTGAAAAACTATATAGCAAGAAGCAAAGGACTCACTTTTCAAGTATCCAAGATACTCAAGAAGCCAGGGACCAGCTCATCAAGCTTCACCTATGGGTGGACTGACTCTTTATGATCTTTATGATAAAGTTGTTTTTTTTTTTTTTTTTTTTTTTTTTACATGAAGACTACATTCTTGCTCTACACAACAACATGTTTACCCATTTAATAATGGCCAGGCTGCATTGCAATTATACATGCACTTTAGCCTTGTACAGAGTTGTAGATTATCCTGTCAGTGGGAACCTGAAAAACCAGTCTGACGCATTAGGTAAAACCTTGCTTTTCACAGAGTGTGGCTGACATTTGGACTGGTCTGATGACACAAGCAATGCATGTTTTCAGAGCATATCCTATGTCCATCTAGCCCTGGGGCATACCTCTATAGCCTGTATTCTAGATAGCTTAGACAAAAGGAGCTGATTCAACTACCCTGTTTCCCCTAAAATAAGACCTAGCGTGATTGTCGGTGATGGCTTCAATATAAGCCCTACCCCCCAAATAAGCCCTAGTTAAAGTCCTTGTAGGTCTTATTTTCAGGGTAGGGCTTATTTTGGGGGAAACAGGGTAAGGCTTATTTGGAGGGTAGGGCTTATATTGCAGCCATCACCGACAATCAGGCTAGGTCTTATTTTAGGGGAAACAGGGTAGTCAATGGATCAGGGTCACCTGTATCAATCTGAGCAATGTCACGTTTGATTGGCTGTAGGTGGGCTGAATATTGGACTAGTTTGGTTATTTTCTGTGAGTAAGAGAAATACCAATCTTAAGATGACCATATGCTATAGGACGAAAATTTCAGTTTGCATTTTTTAGTCTAATGACTGGCTCAAAGATATCTCCCACAAGTCCTTCTTGAGGAGACAGATACACATTTATATAAATTCCATAAAATGTGAAAGAGGTATATCTTTTAGTATAAATTATGTAGGAAAAGGACACATCTCTTCTGATTGTGACAGTGCTCAGACCTGAGCAGCCAGTCACCAGGTTTGGAAACTATCACATGTGGGGGTGTCATGATGTCATCCCCCGTCTTAGGTCCAACACTAGAGCTTAGACAGGAGCTCCAAAACTGGAGTTTAGAAAGCAGGGATGCAAGAAGGTGGTGAGAGAGTGTGACTGGGTGACTATACAATGTGTTTGTGACAGTCTCTATTTCCCCTCGAATAGGAAAAGGGACAGTTGCTCTTTAAATTCACAAGCCCTTTTTATCACCACTTATACTTTCTAATGTCAGTTTCAAATACCAAATGGAATAATTTAGAGATTAGATGGAAAATTTAGTGTAGTATAACATGTTTAGTACCCTGTTTCCCCGAAAATAAGACCTAGCGTGATTGTCGGTGATGGCTGCAATATAAACCCTACCCCCCCAAATAAGCCCTAGTTAAAGTCCTTGTAGGTCTTATTTTCAGGGTAGGGCTTATTTTGGGGGGTAGGGCTTATATTGCAGCCATCACCGACAATCACGCTAGGTCTTATTTTCGGGGAAACAGGGTAGTATGATAATAGGGGTCTATGCGTCAGACCAATAAAAGGGACAACTGAAGAGGTAAAATAAGAGAGACAAATCTCTCCAAATGAGGACCATTTGGGAAAAATGTAAATATATTTTTACCTTATATGAAATTCAAAACAATTCACCAACTTTTTCACATAATGATCTGTAACAGTAAGACCTGCAGTCACGTTTGCAGCATATTACTGCAAATACATTTCCGAAACAAGCATTGCGTTACTCACACCTATTTGAGTTATTGCAAATTGTAACGTATGCATTGACTTTTCTACATTTTACTTTACATTTTTCATATATATGTAGCAAGGTCTCTGGCCTTGTCCAGTCTAATGAGAACTTTCCAGGCCATAGATAGCTGAGATCCTTCTGTATGTGGTGGGTTGCGAGGCATAGTGGGTGTAAGGTGAACAAAGTTATTGAGCGCCAGACACTTCTTGGATGTAAAAGAGGTTTCATTTCTCTTAACAGTTCTTTTTGTATTTTTGGGGGAAAGAGGGTTAGGGCCAGGACACCCTTAAGTAGCTGTAAATTTAATTGGCAGACTCAGAGATTTAAATAGGAGGAGAGCTGTGCAGGGAAAGGCCCCAGCAAGGTGCCACATCTGCACATGCAGGAATGCTGTCTCCTATGGCAACAGTCTTCAACAGTTCCCAACTCAAACGTAACAGTTCCTTCAGGTTCACTACAACTGCCTCTTGTTCTTCAACACTGAGATCCCGGTCTCTCAATAGACCCTCTGATTCACTGACTCTGAATCCCTTGAGCTCCTCCAATCTCCCTCAAGCGTCACCCACGCTTCCCTGCTGGGTCCCTACCTTGGCACTCCAGATACTTCTTAAGCTTCACCCCAGCTTGACACACAAGGCTGCTCTGCAAGTGTCACATCCACTGGTTGGGTCCCTGACTTGATAACCGCCTGAAGGTTCCCTATTCTCCACCCTGCCCATTCGGTGAGAATGCTGCTCCGGTACGTGTTACTCACTGTGGTCCGTGGTAATAAGGTGGTTGGTCCCGACAGCTTCCATTCTACCCTCGACCACTAACAGGTTCTCCGGCCGGCAGAACCGTGACTTCTGGTTGGACTGCAAGCCTCAATCCTAACCCTGCGCTGCTCTCTTACTTCTGGATAGGCCCTCACACAGCCTAGTAGCCAGATGCCCCCCAGGATAGGCCCAATCTCCGGCCTAGCAGCCCGGGGCACGCGACACATGTCCACCCAGACAGGTGTCCAAGTGGCACAGAACAAAGATCACCTGACTCCACACGAATATATAGGTTCTCCCAGCGGGCCAAGGCAATCAAGTAAACCTCTGCCCATTGGCTGAGATACCCAATATACACATAACCTGACCTTAGGTTGCCCTTCTCATATCTAGTACCACCATGTACCCGGCCATTTAGCGGTAGAAGAGAAAAGTGCAACAAGGCCAAACTTATAAATGAACCAGGATAACTACTCCTGGCAAGTAAATTTGTGAAGAGCTCCCTGCCTGAACTCCAGGGTGCTACATATATATATATATATATATCTATATAGATAGATATATATATAGATATATATATAGATATATATATCTATATATATATCTATATATATCTATCTATATATATATATATATATATATATATAGATCTATATATAGATATATATAGATCTATATATATATCTATATATACAGTGGGGGCGGAAAGTATTCAGACCCCCTTACATTTTTCACTCTTTGTTATATTGCAGCCATTTGCTAAAATCATTTAAGTTCATTTTTTTCCTCATTAATGTACACACAGCACCCCATATTGACAGAAAAACACAGAATTGTTGACATTTTTGCAGATTTATTAAAAAAAAGAACTGAAATATCACATGGTCCTAAGTATTCAGACCCTTTGCTGTGACACTCATATATTTAACTCAGGTGCTGTCCATTTCTTCTGATCATCCTTGAAATGATTCTACACCTTCATTTGAGTCCAGCTGTGTTTGATTATACTGATTGGACTTGATTAGGAAAGCCACACACCTGTCTATATAAGACTTTACAGCTCACAGTGCATGTCAGAGCAAATGAGAATCATGAGGTCAAAGGAACTGCCTGAAGAGCTCAGAGACAGAATTGTGGCAAGGCACAGATCTGGCCAAGGTTACAAAAAAAATTCTGCTGCACTTAAGGTTCCTAAGAGCACAGTGGCCTCCATAATCCTTAAATGGAAGACGTTTGGGACGTCCAGAACCCTTCCTAGAGCTGGCTGTCCAGCCAAACTGAGCTATCGGGGGAGAAGAGCCTTGGTGAGAGAGGTAAAAAAGAACCCAAAGATCACTCTGGCTGAGCTCCAGAGATGCATTCGGGAGATGGGAGAAAGTTGTAGAAAGTCAACCATCACTGCAGCCCTCCACCAGTCAGGGCTTTATGGCAGAGTGGCCGGACGAAAGCCTCTCCTCAGTGCAAGACACATGAAGGCCCGCATGGAGTTTGCTAAAAAACACCTGAAGGACTCCAAGATGGTGAGAAATTAGATTCTCTGGTCTGATGAGACCAAGATAGAACTTTTTGGCCTTAATTCTAAGCAGTATGTGTGGAGAAAACCAGGCACTGCCTGTCCAATACAGTCCCAACAGTGAAGCATGGTGGTGGCAGCATCATGCTATGGGGGTGTTTTTCAGCTGCAGGGACAGGACGACTGGTTGCAATCGAGGGAAAGATGAATGTGGCCAAATACAGGGATATCCTGGATGAAAATCTTCTCCAGAGTGCTCAGGAGCTTAGACTGGGCCGAAGGTTTACCTTCCAACAAGACAATGACCCTAAACACACAGCTAAAATAACGAAGGAGTGGCATCACAATAACTCCGTGACTGTTCTTGAATGGCCCAGCCAGAGCCCTGACTTAAACCCAATTGAGCATCTCTGGAGAGACCTAAAAATGGCTGTCCACCAACGTTTACCATCCAACCTGACAGAACTGGAGAGGATCTGCAAGGAGGAATGGCAGAGGATCCCCAAATCCAGGTGTGAAAAACTTGTTGCATCTTTCCCAAAAAGACTCATGGCTGTATTAGATCAAAAGGGTGCTTCTACTAAATACTGAGCAAAGGGTCTGAATACTTAGGACCATGTGATATTTCAGTTTTTCTTTTTTAATAAATCTGCAAAAATGTCAACAATTCTGTGTTTTTCTGTCAATATGGGGTGCTGTGTGTACATTAATGAGGAAAAAAATGAACTTAAATGATTTTAGCAAATGACTGCAATATAACAAAGAGTGAAAAATTTAAGGGGGTCTGAATGCTTTCCATCCCCACTGTATATGTAAACCCTAACTGAATGACATTTAAAGCATTATTAAACACAAAAGCAAATATTTAATATGTTGCAGCTTACCAATACATAGATGTGATGGCTGTATTCATTTCCTCTTTTAAGGATTTCTTTCTTTTGTTTTTATCTGGTGATCAGCCAGCAAATCTGTTGTTTTTCAAAATCACAAGCTCTCTAGCAGAATGTATCAGTTCACATGGATGAGAAAAACCATTTAACGCTGGCAGTGGTGTATAAAATTATCACCTTTTATTTATTCATGCAAAACCTTTATTCCAAAAGGAAAAAAAAACTGTTTTGTTGTAACTGCTTATAAAGTGTGAGCTGGAGTTTGGCTTCAGTTTGTTAGTGTATCTAAATCTGCTAATATATTTAACACTGCCCTCCCCTCCAGACTGACAATGCTGCTGTCTGCTGTGCCTCCTGTTCTCATTGCTCCAGAATTGTGTCTCACTAATGCAGGAGGTGAGTTACTGGTCAGATTACCATGTGAAAACAGAGGGGGAAAAAAAGCTAAAGAAAAGAAAACGAACGCAGCCATCATGTATAATGATTGGTAAGCTACAGTATAATACATTTTTGGCTTTAAGTTGATAATTAGACCGATTTCTGTTGAGTGGACATGCTGGAAACTTCTGAGGTTTGTCTGGAGCTGCTGCAGGTCCCAGCGAGGGGGAATTCCTTCATCCACCTCACTTGTGTGGAAAGAGGACTCAGAATGAAAAAAACTATCCATCTGTGGCCAGCTTTGACTGCATGGCATACCCCTGAACTTGTTTTCTGATGGTGACAACTATTCTGAGTCTAGTTTTTGTATTGGTGACTCTCTTCCTGAGACCTCTATGAGTGGCCTGAATGTAACAGAGACTGTCACTGCAAACAATATTCATGAAATCGCTGGACTCACCAAACATTTGGTATCCATTAAAGTGGTTATAAAGGCTGAAGGTTTTTTACCTTCATGCATTCTATTCATGAAACTGAAACCTTCTGTGTGCTGCTCCCCCCACAGTCCCCCAATACTCACCTGAGCTCCCTCTCGATCCAGCGATGCGCACAAGAAGCTTGACTGTCCCAGGACTCCCTCTCCTTACTGGCCGAGACAGCAGCAGCAGCCCATTGGCTCCCACTGTTGTCAATCACAACCAGGAAAGAGCGGAGTGGGGTGGGGCGAGCCATAGCTCTATGTGTCTTACGGACGCATAGAGTAGCGGCTCGGGAGCGAGCACGCAGCGGTGCCCCCAGGGAAAGTGGCTTTCTCTGGGGTCACTGCTCAAGGAGGAGGAGCCAGGAGTGCTGGCGAGAGACCCGAAATGATAAGGATCAGGGCTGCTCTGTGCAAAACCACTGCACAGAGCAGGTAAGTATAACATGTTTGTTATTTTTGTTTTTTTAAAATCCAAGCTTTAATATCACTGTAACATCTTTATTGCATGTGGAAGAGTTGAGGCAAACAATATGAAGTAGTAGATCTCGGCATTTGCAGTGTTTGAAGGTCAAAAGGAATACTGATTACCGAGTCCCAATATGCATCTTGTAGGAACAATACAGGAACTCACAATGAGAAAGGAAATGACATCTTATAACAGGGAAGACATACCGAAAATACAGAACAGGTTCACACTGAGTTCTGGTGTGAGCTGACCCTGAGACAGTGACAAATCAGGGCTACAATTGGGAGATAGGGACAGAGCATTGTCACCCTATCACAAGACCTTTAGCCCGGGTTCACACCTATGCGAATTGGATGCGAATTAGATGCAGCTTAAACCGCATCCAATTCGCAGGACATTTTAAAATACATTCATTTGAGTGTATCTGGTTCACATATGTGCGTTGCATTCGCACTGCGCATTGCACAAAAAACTTTTGCGTTTTTTGGGCATTGCGGTGCGAATTACAAGCCCATTACCTCCTATGGGAACGCATCTGATTCGCAGATGCATTGCGTTCTGAACAAGGATTTTCTCCTTCTCCTCACTACACCTCCCCCTCTCCCTGCTCACTGATCCGCAGCTAAAACGCAGAGAAGCCTTTGAACAACAGATTTTTATCTTCCCAGTGAAACCTGAGCTTCAATTCGCACCGCACATGTGTGAAACAGGACTTAAAGAAGGATCATCAGATGTTAGTATAATAAAAGCTGCAGATTTTAAAATATTGAATGTGAAAAGACTTTTAAAATAACGTTGCCATCTTCGAGCTATATGAGAATTTGATGATTGGGTCTACGCTTCCCTTTGACTGTGTGTCACAATAATTGTGAACTTTGATCCCAGCCTAACTAACAAGCACGGACATATTAACTAACCCTCTATTCTCCCCTGATGTCCCAGACAAATAGAAAGTAAATAGAGTTATTGGTCACAATCTGACTGCTGGTGTACAACTGAAAGTGTCACATCTGGGACAATTAAACAGATTGCATCATTGGTACTATTAGCAAACTAAATCGCAATTACGTCATTTTTTTTGCCTTGCTTGTGTCATACGTTCACCTGGGATCAGAGGCGTGTGCAGGGGGTGTGGCAGGTGAGCCAGGGAATCGGCACCACACAGACTGACACCTGGCATACCCTAATCAGTCTGTGTGGTGCCGATTCTCTCTGCTGCCTGGGCTTTCCCCTGTGTTGTGCCTCCCCCCCACTACAGTGCTGCTGGCTTCCCTCCTTTTCTCTCCTCTCCCCAGGCTGCTGCGGGGGATGTTTCAGGATAGAGAGTTGGGGAAAGGGCTAATCAATATGTCATTTACAGGCCACTTCCTTTTCTATGAACACAGCGAACACACTCACTCAGTGTGTTCAATCATAACGGAAGCATAGTAAACTTTGTTTACTATGCTTCAGTTTGTGAATGAACAGGAAGCGGCTCAGCACAGAGCACTTCCCATTCATTCACTGTCCAGTGCAGCTGAGGCTGCAGAGAAAGGCATGTGTGTTTGAGCTTTGGGGTGCACACCCTAATTCAATAGGCTGCGCACACCTATTCCTTGGATCATGATTGAATAGACTACTGTTGTTTTTGTAGAGGAGGATGCATGGTGGATTTGGTGACTAATGCTGACCACATGTATTAAATGTCTGAAACATTTGTGTAATGCGCCAGTTCAATCAGTTTCAGTCAGATATTTGTTGGAAAAAGTTAAATAAAGATTAAAAGCGATCATGAAAGACTTTAAAACTATCTGAATTTTTCAACCCACCCAATCACGTCTATCTTTGATTGGATCCCATCAGTTAATAATTATCAAAATAATAATTGATAGCGGCCATGGAATTTTATAGATAGGCAACTCCTATCCTCATATTGATTATTATTGACTTCTAACTTATTGATTTCCTTAGACCCCATGTGGAAGGCCTGGTGACCAATGATCTCCTCAGGATCCTTGATGGAATCACCATTCCAAAAGGATCCAGGTTGGTTGCCCTTGATGTGGAGGCCCTCTACAACTCCATCCCCCATGAATTGGGGGTGAAAGTTGTGGAGGGCTTAATTTCTGAGAACAATGATGCGCCCAAACTGTACAACCAATTTATTTTGGATCTGCTCAAATTTATTTTAACCAACAATATTTTTTTATTCGGCGGCTCCCACTACCTACAGATGCAGGGGGCGGCTATGGGGACCAAATGTGCCCCCTCTTACGCCAACCTGTATCTGGGGGGGGGGAGTGCGATATCTTCTTTAGAAATGATATGCAATCATTTTTTCGAGCAGATACCAATTTGAAGACATCATCTTTGTCTGGACAGGGAACAAGGATCACCTCCTTGTCTTCCTGGACAGCCTGAAAATCAACCACTACAATTTAAAATTCACTTTTGGATTAAATCAACAGAGATTAACATTTTTGGACATCCAAATATTGGTCAATGAGGATGGAAGTATGCAGACAACTCTTTTCCGTAAACCCTCTGCAGGAAACTCTTTGCTCCATGCAGCTAGTTCCCACCCCGCCTCTCTCATAGCCAGTGTGCCCTATGGGCAATACTTGAGACTGAGGCGCAACTGTAGTGTGATCACTTTAAATAAGACACTCAGATGGGGTACTTTGAACCTATATGGGACGTATAATTTTTCTATTTCTGAACCAGGTTTATATTCAGCTTTTTGTTAGCCTAGGTAAGATTCGCTTCCTTCCCAGTCTCATATTTTTTGTATTTGTATTTTTATCCATATGACTATCTATATGTATCAACTGTATATGCATTGGTATTTGTGCCGAATATACCTACCTCAATTGAATAATTTTGTTTGTTTATCCTAATCAAACAATCAACATGAGAACTCATCCTTGTCCTTTTGTTATTCTTAGCATAAATTACCTCTTACCAGAAACTCCTGAAGAAGCTCCAAAAGCGAAACATGTTAAGTGGTATTGGTTGTATTTATGCCATGAAGTGGAATTTATAACCTTGTCATGGATGGTCTAATTTCCTCATGTTTTTTACTTGTATAATAAAATATTTAATTGTTATTGATGCTATTGTGTCCTTACATTGTCCCTATACTGAACATCGTTAAAGTCCCGGGGCTTGTTACCCCTTCTTCTCTTCATCTTATCATATATATACTGGGATGTGGTGTTCCCTCTGATCTGTCTGCCTTAAATTTTCATTTTGATCAGCATGGTAGTAGTCAACTGAAAACTACAAACTGTCACCTCTACCGATTTTAAATGTGACAGTGGCTGCGGGGGAGAAGAACTCCTCCTACTGTCACAGGAAGGGGGGGTGGTGAGGAGGTTGCTGGAATGTGTTATATGTTACACCCTAAATATGGGGGAATTTAGCCTTTAATGCCCACTCCTGGGAAAATATTAAATTGTCCCTTTCAGGGTGCTGCAATGCAAGAGTTAATTGCTTCTTTTGTCTAGGGGAGGAAGGAAACAGCTTTACTTATCTGATCCTCCTCTCTCCTGGCTGGCAGTGGGCCCCCCACGATCCAGTGGTGGACTATCCCTCAGCATCCCCCATTCAATGCCTGCTTTATTCTTGATGACATCTACACCCTGGACCTCCGGAGTGAGCAGATGCTGCATGGACTGGTGTAGCAACAGGGAGGATTGAGTAAATAAATCTCTTTTCATTGTTCTCTTAGACCAGTGATGGCCAACCTTGGCACCCCAGATGTTTTGGAATTCCCATGATGCTCAAGTACACTGCAGAGTGCATGAGCATCATGGGAAATGTAGTTCCAAAACATCTGGGGTGCCAAGGTTCGCCATCACTGTCTTAGACGTAAACAAGCAAGTAACCCTTGCAGTGAGGGCACAGCCCCATTTTAAGGGATAATTTTATTAGTTGCCTGGATTTGGGCTTAAGAAATGCTTTTGAATTTATGTGTTGCTAGTTCTACCTTCTAGTATTACCCTCTATGCTGCATGACTGTATGGTAGTCATGGTCCCTGAGTCCTTCTAGATTCACTCCCTTTCACAAGGTACTGGAACCATGGCTTCCAAGTTTTGTCAAACTTCGACTGAGTATTATTGAGGGTACACAGGAGTTTATCATGGGTCATTATCCAGTTTAGTTTTTGCGTCACATATTCAAGTGACACTGCTGACTGGTTCCAACACCTAGCAATGGCGATTCCAGCTGCCAGGATGATGTAGGATACTAATTATTCTAGGTATTTAGATGTCCCGATATTGAATTTTGCAAAACCATGGCTAAACCTAAAGTAGAGCTATAGGCAATATTGGATAGAGTAAGGGAAGGTCATAACGCTTGTCAGTTTATTTTTTGCCATCTGTGTCCGATTGTGGAGATTTTCCTTCACTTCCTGTCTCATAGGACAGGAATAAAAATGAACGTGTACTCAAACTGGTCTGGAATGGTAAGTGGGGTACCCCAAGGCTCGTCTTGGGACCAATTCTGTTTGCCGCCCGCCGGCTGTCATTTGACGGCAAGGCAGCACGGATCTCGTTCTGGGCGGGCGTCATACGACGTCCGTCCATTTAAACAGGGAATGCGCGCATCCCTGTTACTTCGGTGGCGGCGTGTCACAGAGACACCGCTCGCCACCGAGGGGGGTGAACAGCCATTGGGCATGACTGTTTAATACGTGATCGGCCGTGATGAAGTCATGGCCGATCACAGATGGTACCGCCCCACTTTGCACAGCGCATTCGCGCGAGTGTGCTGCGTGTGCATGTCGGTAGCAGCGTGTTACCGGGAACACTGCTCATCACTGACGCTGGTAAACAGCCATTGGCCGGCCGCTGTTTACCATGTGATCGGCTGTGATCCTTTCACAGCCAATCATTAAATGTAAACATAGAGCGGTAACGAGATGTTACCAGGTTCTCCTCCTCACACACCGATGGACCTGTTACTGTCCATATGAGTACCCGAGTACCTGAGTACCTGTCACAGTCCATATGAGTACCCGAGTACCTGAGTACCTGTCACAGTCCATATGAGTACCTGTCACAGTTCATATGCGTACCGAGTACCTGAGTACCTGTCACCACCCTTCAGAGTACCCGAATACCAGTCACCAGCCATTCAGAGTACCCGAGTACCTGTCACCAGGCCATCAGAGTACCCGAGTACCTGTCACCAGGCCATTAGAGTACCCGAGTACCTGTCACCAAGCCATCAGAGTACCTGTCACCATGCCATCAGAGTACCCGAGTACCTGTCACCAGCCCATCAGAGTACCCAAGTACCTGTCACCAGCCCATCAGAGTAACCGAGTACCTGTCACAAGCCCATCAGAGTACCCGAGTACCTGTCTGCAGCTAATCAAGTTGCCCGAGTACCTGTCTCCAGCCCATCAGAGTACCTGAGTACCTGTCACCAAGCCATCAGAGTACCTGTCACCAGGCCATCAGAGCCCCAGTACCTGTCACCAGCCCATCAGAGTAACCGAGTACCTGTCATGAGCCCATCAGAGTACCCGAGTACCTGTCTGCAGCTCATCAAGTTACCCGAGTACCTGTCTCCAGCCCATCAGAGTACCCTAGTACCTATCTGCAGCCCATCAGATTACCTGAGTACCTATTTGTAGCCCATGCCTCATAGAATATATGTTGGGGTGTTTGCTTTCCAAAAAGGGGTCATTTTGTGGGTAATTCCATTGTCCTGGTACTCAAGGACCTTCAAAAGTGTGATAGGTAGGAATGAAATGAGATGTGTAATTTATGCTCCTAGAACGCCTGAAGGCACTACTTTAATGTGGGGCCTCTGTATGTGGCCAAGCTGTGTAAAAGTCTCACATGTGGTATCGCCATACTCGGGAAGAGTAGCAGAATGTATTTTGAGGTGTAATTTTTGCTATATACATGCTATGTGTTAGAAATATCTTATAAATTGACAACTTTGTGTAAAAAAAAATGCGTTTTCATTTTTTTTCCACATTTTCCAAAAACTTCTGGAAAAAAATGAACCATTCAAAAGACTCATTATGCCTCATAGATTATACTTTGGGGTGTTTGCTTTCCAAAATGGGGTCATTTTGTGGGCAATTTCATTGTCCTGGTGCTCCAGGGCCTTCAAAAGTGTAATAGGTGGTGTAATTTATGCTCGTAGAACGCCTGAAGGTGCTACTTCAATGTTGGTCCTCTGTATGTGGCCAGGCTGTGTAAAAAGTCTCACACATGTGGTATCGCCATACTCGGAAAGAGTAGCAGAATGTATTTTGTGGTGTAATTTGTTGTATGCATATGCTGTGTGTGAGAAATAACCTGATAATATGACAATTTTGTAAAAAAAAAAAAAAAAAAAAACTTAATTTTGCAAAGAATTGTGGAAAAAAAATTACAACTTAAAAAAACTCACCATGCTACTTACTTAATACCTTGGAATGTCTACTTTCTAAAAAGGGGTCATTTGGGGGATATTTGAACTTTCCTGTCTTATTAGTGTCTCAAGAAATGAGATTCACCTGATGTACTGAAGGCCTGATCACATGTGCTCAATTTTCAGTGATTGGCACCATCGTTTGTAGACTCTATAACTTTCACAATGACCAAATAATATACACTAATTTGGGTTATTTTTACCAAAGATATGTAGCAGTATAGATTTTTTTACTAATTAGCAAAATTTTATGACAGAAACAAAGAAAAAGGCATTTTTTTCACAAAATTTACGGTCTTTTTTAATTTTTTATTTATAGCACAAAAAATAAAAAACCCGCTAGTGATTAAATACCACCAACAGAAAGCTCTATTTGTGTGAAAAAAGGGACGCAAATTTGATATGGGTACAGTGTTGCATGACTAATTGTCATTCAAAGTGTGAGAGCCCCCATCAATTACAGACTCACTATGTCCATCAAATGCAGCCACTGTGCCATCAAATGCAGCCACTGTGCCATCAAATGCAGCCACTGTGCCATCAAATGCAGCCACTGTGCCCATCAAATGCAGCCACTGTGCCCATCAACTGCAGCCACTGTGCCCGTCAGTTGCATCCACTGTGCCCGTCAAATGCAGCCACTGTGACCCCAGCTCCCTTGCTCCCTCTCTGTCTGACTGGTACTTACCTAATCTTGGTGGTGGGTCAGGCAGCGGGTGACAGCGGTTAGCTGTGGGACTGGCAGCGGGTCAGGCAGTGGCTCCTGTGTCCTCCATAATTCCCCCATCCTTGTCCAATATGAGCACCTGTCCTTTCAGCCTGTCCTTTCAGCTAATCAGGTGACAGTTATCAGACCTGTGCTTCCTGATTGGCAGAGAGGCGGTTCAGTGTTAGAAAAGCAAATTAAATTTGCTTTTCTAACACACCTGGGTGGGATCATGGCACAATGCTCTGCACCATGAGTCCACCCTGTTTTGAAGCCTATTAGAGCCTTTGGCTCTAATCAGGTGCTTCAAAAAAACACCCCCGCCACTGTAATTCAGGTGTCCGGCGTCCTAAAAGGGTCCGGATGCCTGAATAGGGGGTGGCCGTGGCAGCCATTAATAGATTCATGCTATGCATGAATCTATCCATTAAGAATATAGGGGGTTGCGTGATAGAGGAGACGGCGCCCGGGCGCCCCTAATGGATAGGCTGCCACTGAGTCTCAGGGAGTGTAAGAAGACACGGGGCCACACAATGAGAATGGAGAAGAAGAACCTGAAGCTGCTCAGGGGGTTTTTCACTGTCAGGGTGATAAGGAGGTGGAACTCTCTTCCACGAGTGGTGGTGTCAGCGGGGAGAATTGATATTTTTAAAAGACTCCTGAACATACATCTTAGTGAACACAATATACAGGGATATGGGAAATGATTATTGACACTGAAACACATTCACCAACACAGGTTGAACTGGATGGACTATTGTCTTTATTCAACCTCACCTACTATGTAACTATGTAACTATGTAAGCAGGAAGTAAAAGGAAATCCCTTATATTAAGAGAATTCATTGGGGACCAGCAGCTCACCAGAACTAGTGTCCCCATTGGAAGATTTCCCCTCTATTGCTTTTCCAAGGGCAACCCAAAATTTGGGATTTTCTTTTACTGTCACTTTCAATGATAATGGTAAACAGTGCAAATAGAGAGGGCGAATCTCCTTAACCGGTTCCCGACCGGCTCACGCAGATATACTGCGGCAGAACGGCTCCCCTGGGCGAAATCCCGTACAGGCACGTCCTTCCCTTTTTTGGTGCGCGCCCGCTACACGGTGGGGGACCCGATGCGTGTGGCCGCGAGCAATCGCATGCACGAGCGACAGCATGGGGATTTGTGTGTGTAAACACACAAATTCCTGTGCTGTCAGGGAAGAGGAGCCATATCATTTGTTCCTACTAAGTAGGAAAAACGATATGTCTCCTCTCCTAGTCAATCCTCTCCCCATACAGTTAGAAACACACTGAGGGAACACACACTTAACCCCTTGATCACCCCCTAGTGTTAACCCCTTCGCTGCCAGTGACATTTACACAGTAATCAGAGATTTTTATAGCACTGATCACTGTATAAATGTCAATGGTCCCAAAAAAGTGTCAAAAGTCTCCGATCTGTCCATCGCAATACCGCTAAAAATCTCAGATCACCGCCATTACTAGTAAAAAAAAAGGCCATAAAACTTTCCCATGGTTCGTAGACACTATAACTTTTGCGCAAACTAAATAATATACGCCTTTTTCGATTTTTTTACCAAAAATATGTAGAAGAATATATATTGGCCTAAACTGATGAAGAAATTTGTTTTTTTTTTTTTAAATTGGGGATATTTATTATAGCAAAAAGTAAAAAATATTGTTTTTTTTTTTTTCAAAATTGTTGCTCTTTTTTTTTTACAGTGCAAAAAAAAAAAACACAGAGGTGATCAAATACCACCAAAAGAAAGCTCTATTTGTGAGAAAAAAAGGACACAAATTTCATTTGGGTGCAGCGTTGAACGACCGTGCAATTGTCAGTTAAAGCGACGCAGTGCCAAATTGTAAAAAGTGCTCTGGTCAGGAAGGGGGTAAAATCTCCCGGGCTGAAGTGGTTAACGGGGGCACAAACAGCAATAGAAAACAACAGGTGTTCTAATCCAACTCCACTCCATCCAAAACGAAAGAAAAAGCTTAGCCTTTAGTTATACTTTAAAGACCAGCTCCCCCATTTCGGATAGAACACCAATATAATCCATCAATATCTATCATTAGAAAATCTATCATAATTGTGCAAAATCACAGGACACTATTGAGGTTGATACTTTCCAGGGAGGTGGGACCTTTGATCTTGAATTCACTGTCTGTTTTTGATCATTCATCAATAGTTTTAGTATACAGTATAATAATATTAATAACATTAATAGTATTAAAATAAAACTATTTTTGGGTCCACCAGCTGCTGAGGGAAGTCCCTATGGATGCCAACCAAACAATTATTTAAAAACATAAACTGTTCAATCTCTTTGACTATATTTTTTAATGAATTGTATTGGGGTCTAAACCGAGGCCTAGAGTAGTCTTCAGTAATGAAGAGATTACCACTGGAGATCCTTGTACTGGCGTGAAAGTACAGCTGATATCCAGACGGTAAATTTGGATTTGTATTACAATGTTGTCATTTTTTTATTGGTGAAGGTTTGTTATTTTGAATTTGTATTAATTGTGTTTTTAAACGAAATACCTTTCTAATAGATTTAACTTAAATAAATGTAAACCACAAAGACCTCCAGTGGTAACCACTTTACTACTGTAGGCTACTCTAGACCTCATTTAGCTGTTTTGTTTAGATTTATTGGTTACGAGGACCACATCAAAAAATGGTGAGTTGGTTAACTTAGCCCAATCTACTATTTACCCCATTTTTCTTTTTATTATTGTTTTTGATTATATTGGGGTCCCATCTTGCACTCTCACCTAGCAGTAAGAAGGGTCGCTGGTTCGAATCCCGACCACGACACTACCTGCCTGGAGTTTGCATGTTCTCCCTGTGTCTGCGTGGGTTTCCTCCGGGTACTCCGGTTTCCTCCTATACTCCAAAGACATGCTGGTAGGTTAATTGGATCCTGTCTAAATTGGCCCTAGTATGTATGAATGTGAGTTAGGGACCTTAGATTGTAAGCTCCTTGAGGGTAGGGACTGATGTGAATGTATAATGTATATGTAAAAGCGCTGCGTAAATTGACGGTGCTATATAAGTACCTAAAATAAATAAATAAATAAAATCTTGGAGCTTGTGTTTTCAGTTTAGCTATGGTTTTTAAAATGTGTTTTATCTCAGTTGTTAATTTTAATTTTTTGGAATAGGGAAAAAATGTTTGTACATACAAAAGGTTCATGGTCACACATATATTAGATTTTGCATACTTAGATCAGTGAGTCCATTAATTAGGTTTTTTAAAAATAAGGGGTGTTTTTCCAGGAAAAATGATGTGATCATTTCTTTGGCTGTGCTCTGTGATCATTTCTCCAGATGTGATCTTTAGGAGCTGTTTAGCAATAGTTTCTTGCTGGAAATGTTTTTCTTTTTCACTTATTGCATCAATGAAAACATATTAAAAAATGAACTGGAATGCACAGTTCAGTTTTTGGCACTAGTTCATAAAAAGGATATTGGGGAACTGGAGAAAGTGCAGAGAAGGGCAACCAAACTGTTATGTAGACATGTGCAATCCATTTCGTAACGAATCGAAATTCGGCTGAATTTCGCATCTTTCGGACATTCGGATGCATCCGAATAAAAAAATAACGAATTTCAACTAATATGAAAGAAATTATAGAGCATAAACTGAATGAATTCAACATGATTCGGTAATTCGTTAAAGATCTAATGAAACAAAAGGTCAACTCAAAGTAAATCTTACAGTCCAATCGGCTGATTAATTTTGTGCTGGAGGTTGGATTACTGGTAAAGTGTATTCCTGAGAACTGAGTGAGAAGGGTGTTGTATTGTATTTGAGCAGAGGAGAAGAGATATTGTCATTGCGTGTGTTAATAGATTCAATAAACAAACGACTTTCCAAACTATGAACCATTATCATGAATATATATACATACATAAATATCGAATATCAACGAATACGAAAGAAATTATAGCGGATATAACAAATTAATTCAACATGATTCAAGATTCAGTATAACGAATATGGACACTCTACGAATAATAACGAATTATCTGAAAACGAATTAACATAACATAACAAATATAACAGAATGAAATTATATATTTTACAAATGACAACAAACCGAAACTTAACGAAATTTCCTGTTGTGCACAAGTCTACTGATAAGAGGCACGGAGGAGCTCAGCTATGAGGAAAGATTAGAGGAACTGAATGTATTCTCTCCTGAGAAGAGAAGATTAAAGTGATACTAAAAGATCGTTTTATATTTTTTAAAAATAACAAACATGCCATACTTACCTCCACTGTGCAGCTCGTTTACACAGAGTGGCCCCGAACATTCATTTCTGGGGTCCCTCGGCAGATCTTGCGGCTCCTCCCCGCATTAGATAACCCCCCTGGAGAAGCGCTCTCCCAACGGGGTTTCCTTGCCGGCGCGCTCCCGAGTCCAGCATTTAACGTCTATAGAGGCTGAATGCAGGACTCGGCCCCGCCCCACGGCACCCGCATCATTGGATTTGATTGACAGCAGTGGGAGCCAATGGCTGCACTGCTATCAATCTATCCAATCAAGAGCCGGGAACCCGTGAAGAGAGGGACGGCGGGGACGCGCTGACGGAAATTCGGGGCTCAGGTAAGTGAAACTAGGGGGCTGGTGACTGCAAGGTGGGTTTTTTTTAGGATGCATTAAGGTAAAAAAACACAAGCCTTTACAATCCTTTTAAGGGGGGATATGATCAACATGTACAAATACATAAGTGGTCTGTATAGTGAACTTGGTGTTGAGTTATTCACTTTTGACCCCTTTCACACTGGGGCTGTGGCCGCGTTAGCGATGTTTAAGCAGCACTTTTCGGCCACTAGCGGGACGCTTTTAACCCCAAAGAAGGGATCAAAAGCGCCCGCTTTCAAATCTATTTTTTTCAGGCGCTTTGGAAGCGCTGCCAATTCATTTCAATTGGCAGGGCATTTTGGGAGCGCTAAATACAGCGCTCCCAAACCGCCCCAAAATGCTGCTTGCAGGACTTTTCCTAATGTCCCGCAAGCACACCGCCCCAGTGTGAAAAGTCACACTGAAATGAGTGGGAGGCGCTTTCAGGCGCTTTACCGGTGCTATTTCTAGTGCTAAAATGCCTAAAAAACGCCTCAGTGTGAAAGGGGTCTTAAGGTCATCACAGAGGACAAGGAGGCACACTTTACATCTGGAGGAAAAGAGATTTAATCTCCAAATACGGAAAGGCTTCTTCACAGTAAGAGCTGTGAAAATGTAGACTAGACTCCCTCAAGAGGTGGTTCTGGCCAGCTCAGTAGATTGTTTTAAGAAAGGCCTGGATTTTTTGCTAAATACAGATAATATAACTGGATACCAACATTTATATGTAAAGTTGATCCAGGGAACGTCTGATTGCCTCTTGGGGAATCAGGAAAGATTTTTTCCCCCTACTGGAGCAAATTGGATCATGCTTTATTAGGGTTTTTGCCTTCCTCTGGATCAACTGTCGGTATAGGATTGTATATATAGGATTGTATTTTTTTCCCCTTCTATTAGTTGAACTGGATAGACTTGTGTCTTTTTTCAAGCAGACTCACTATGTAACTAAATACAGAGTGCAAGTGGTGACTCCCAACAGAGACTCAGCTCAGGTGCCAGCCCTCCGCATGTAAGCAGGTACAATCTATTTTCTCCACTGCAGGTGGTGCTCAGCAGCAGTGCAGAGGGAGAGGAAGTCAAGAGGAACATGGTTTCCTGGGTCACTGGGGCAGCTGCGGCCATCTTCGGTCAGACAGAATCTATTTAAGACCCTGTCTCCTGAGTTTGGCTGGCATTTAGCGTGTGGGTAGTGTAGGGACAGGTCACCCATCTGTCAGAGACAGTAATGCCCCGTACACACAGTCGGATTTTCCGACGGAAAATGTGTGATAGGACTTGTTGTCGGAAATTCCGACCGTGTGTAGGCTCCATCACACATTTTCCATCGGATTTTCCGACACACAAAGTTTGAGAGCTTGCTATAAAATTTTCCGACAACAAAATCCGTTGTCGGAAATTCCGATCGTGTGTACACAAATCCGACGGACAAAGTGCCACGCATGCTCAGAATAAATAAAGAGATGAAAGCTATTGGCCACTGCCCCGTTTATAGTCCCGACGTACGTGTTTTACGTCACCGCGTTTAGAACGATCGGATTTTCCGACAACTTTGTGTGACCGTGTGTATGCAAGACAAGTTTGAGCCAACATCCGTCGGAAAAAATCCTAGGATTTTGTTGTCAGAATGTCCGAACAAAGTCCGACCGTGTGTACGGGGCATAATAGTGGCAGGGAAAGGTTTCTGACAAATAGGGAAAAACCTAGGGATCCACCACTCTTCCTGGAAACCTCCCCACTTGGGCACAGACCAGCCAGACCACATTCTACCCCTCAAGACCGATGCTGTCAGTTTGGCTGGGATCCGCCCAGCCCACCCAAGTGCAGTATCAATAGATCACTATCTCTTACAAAACACATCACACAAAACTGCAGCATTAGCAGAGTCAGGCCTGATCCCCGCTAGCACTAACAGTTAATTCTTTTGTAGTGGTACAAACAGTCCTCTGACAACCAGGCGCTCTTTTACCTGTGAGTCGCACTAGTTACCTATAAATTTATTGGCCAAAATGTCAAACGAAAGGTACACTAGCGAAGAGGCCTACAGGATGCTGAGCATGACAGATGACAGCGGGGAGTCCTCACTGTCAGATTCAGGCTCAGTGTTTGACCCTGTAGTGAGCGGCACCACGACAGATAGCTCTGACGATGGAGAATGGATCCCTGCTAAGGTCAGGAATACCCGACCCCGTTCTTCTGTTGCTGAGGTGCAACAACCACATGACACTCACATGCAGCAGAGCGTCAGTACTAGTGGCGCTCAACCTTCCGGTGAACTGGCAAACACCAGCGGCCTAGTACACCCCGGTCGTAGACAAACCAGCACTGCAGTATCACTTGATGACATGGCGAGTCCCATAAGTGCAGTTCAAGCTGCTGCGGTGGTAGTAGTGCCCCGCGACGTACTGGTATGTTGCTGGATTTTGAGTGGTTATACCGGAATGATGCCTGCAGGTTTAGGTATCATCTTGGTATCGTTTTTTTCAGCCAGCGGTCAGCTTTTATGTAAAAGCAATCTTAGTGACTAATTAGCTGCTAGACTGCTTTTACAAGCAGTGGGAGGGAACGTCCCCCTCCCCTCCCACTGTCTTCCATAGTTTTCTCGGGTTCTTGTCAGGTCTCCTGTCCCACCGGGGGAACCCGAGAATGCAGCAAGCGGTTCCGCTAGCTGGCCATAGAGCTGATCGGAGACCAGAACAGCTCCAATCATCTCTATGACCTAAGAAACCAGATGCTACGAGCATTTCATGACTTCGGTTTCGCCGGGTATAAACAGCACCATTAGGAAATTGGGAAAGCATCTTATCACACCGATCTTGGTGTGGTCAGATGCTTTGAGGGCAGAAGAAAGATCTAGAGTCTAATAGACCCCAATTTTTCAAAAAAGAGTACCTGTCATTACCTATTGCTATTATATTATATTATGCTATTACATTCCCTATGATAACAATAAAAATGATTTAAAAAATGAAAGGAACAGTGTAAAAATAAAATAAAAAAGCAAAATAAATAATTAAAAAATAAAAATTCAAGCAGCCCTGTTCCCCCCGTGCTTGTGCGCAAAGGTGAACGTAAGCGTCGGTCTTGTGTCGTATGTAAACAGCATTTGCACCATGCATGTGAGGTATCACAGATTGAGGTATCTCAGATTGAGGGCAGTAATTCTAGCAGTAGAACTCCTTTGTAAATCTAAAGTGGTAACCTGTAAAGGCTTTTGCAGTTTTTTGCTGCTGCACGGTTGTGCGTAAATTTAAAGCATGTCTATGTACTCGGCATAAGATCGTCTTTTATATGTTACCAAACATTTGGGCAATATGGTGTGTTTTAGTGCATTAAAATGCAAAAAAGTGATTTTTTCCCCAAAAAATTGAGTTTGAAAAATCGCTGCGCAAATACCGTGTGATAAAAAAAATTGCAACACCCACCACTTTAATCTGTAGGGCCTTTGCTTTTAACAAATATATAATGTTTGGGGGTTCAAAGTAATTTTCCAGCAAAAAAAAAAAAATTTCATGTAAACAAAAAGTGTCAGAAAGGGCTTCAAACCCCCCCCCCCAATGACCCCCTTTTGGAAAGTAGACACCCCAAGCTATTTGATAGGCATGCCATGGGTATATGTGGAATTACACCCCAAAATACATTCTGCTGCTTCTCCTGAGTACTTGGATACCACATGTGTGAGCCTTTTTGGGAGCCTAGCCATGTACAGGACCCCAAAAACCAATCACCGCCTTCAGGATTTCTAAGGGCGTAAATTGTTGATTTCACTCCTCACTACCTATCACAGTTTCGGAGGCCATGAAATGCCAAGATAGCACAAAATATCCCCCCCCCAAATGACCCCTTTTCAGAAAGTAGACACCCCAAGCTCAGGGCCGAACTTACCATTGGGCTTGACTGGGCTCAAGCCCATGGGCCCTGTCCGATAGGGGGCCCCGCGGGCCCTAGCCGAGTGTACTCGGCTATACTCGGCTAGTTCTGCTCAGAGTCACACGCCTAGTCCCGCCCTATGATGGACATAACACAGGGACTGGGCGTGACTATAAACGGAGCTAGCTGAGTACACTCGGCTATGTATGTATATCAGCGGCGCTTGGCTCCGCTCACAGTCACGCCCAGTCCCGCCATTGGACCTGTGTTATGTCCATCATAGGGCGGGACTGGGCGGGACTGCGAGAGGAGCCGAGAAAAGCCGACAGGAGCTGAGATACACAGGACCAGCTCTGCGTATCTCGGCGGCGCCATATTTAAACTGCAGTGACACTGACAAGTCACCGCAGTTTAACTGCAGCCTGGGCAAGGCTGCAAATAACACTGGACAAGCATGCAGATGGACGCTGTGCAAGGCTTCATTGATGAGCATTTAAATGTAAGTTTTTTTCCTTAAATTGTTTTTTTCCTTAAAATTCCTTAAACTCTTATCTTGAGGTTTGCTGATTGGTTATTGGCAGTTACGTAGTGCCTCGCTTACTGCCGTTGAGAAAACCTGTCTGCATTAGACAGTGATGTAATGGCGGACAAACGGTATCAGAGTGGCGCGCTTAAAAGAAGACTAAAGGTTTAAAGTAATGTATAGAAGGTAGGGCCCGAAAGTGACTCAAGGCCAGGGGCCCCCACCACCCTAAGTCCTGCCCTGCCAAAGCTATTTGAAGAGGTGCATGTTGAGTATTTTGCAGATCTTATTTGTTTTGGAAAATGAAGAAAGAAAAGGAAATGTATATATTTTTTCTCTTTTTTCAAATTTCAACACTTTGTGTGACAAAAAACGAGATCTGCAATATACTCAACATGCCTCTCAGCAAACAACTTGGGGTGTCTACTCTCTGAAAAGGGCTCATTTGGGAAGTCAGCACATCAACAGGGAAGAGTTGACGTGCTGACGTCATCGCGTGTATCTGTCTAAGCGGATGGGCTTTCGCACAGCCGGACGGCTATTTTGCTGTTTTTAACCGTCTATGCTGTTAGTGCAAATTTTACTTTCTTATTAAATGATGTCCTATCGGAATTATGCTATGGTGAGTTCCTTTTCCATTCTGGGTAACATCTGACCACTCTGTATGAGACCTGCCTAATCGGGGTATCCGGGCTGTTAGCTGGTTACATCCTCATATGGCATATTTGGAGGCATCGGTTTCCACTCTTGGATAAAGGCCCTGGCCGGGTAATTGGCCGCAAGCTCATCTAGCTTGCCTTATGGTAAGCGCGCATTTTATGTGGTGTTTACACTCTGGTTGCGGTGGAGGAATCGTTGTTGTTTTTTACCCCCTATGCACGCTTGCTTCACGGACTTTGGTTTATGGACATTCCTAAGTGGATGTGTGTAATCTAATATCACACCTGTGTTGCAGTTCATGACTTTTATTCATATACACCTTTGGATTATTATTATTCAACAATATGCCTTGAGCCTAACCACACTTTACCTATTGGTTCTAACTCAATACGTTCATATTATTATTTTGCATTTTTTATTATTTAGCGCTGCTACAATTCTTCCTATTTATTCGATGTGCGTATCTCACTTATAGTGGCTGCTTATGGTTATTTATTTTATTTTATCTATGTTTTGGTAGCGCTGTATTTTCTATTGATTATATGTAGCAGAATACATATTGGCCTAAATTGATGAAGACATTTGATTTTTTTTTTTTTTTACATTTACAGTAAAAAAATATATATAAATATATATAGTTTTTATTTTTTTTTCAAAATTGTCTGCCTTTTTTTGTTTATAGCGCAAAAAATAAAAAACGCAGAGGTGATCAAATACCACCAAAAGAAAGCTCTATTTGTGGGAAAGAAAGGACAAAGATTGTATTTGGGTACAGCGTCGCATTACCGCGCAATTGTCAGTTAAAGTATCGCAGTGCTGGCAAAAAATGACCTGGTCATACAGGAGCTGAAGTGGTAATAAAAAATATATATATATATATATATATATATATATATATATATATATATATATATATACACAGTATATATAAATAAATAAAAATGACAAATATAAACAGTATAAGCAGTATTAAAAATAAATAAAAATGACAAATATAAACAGTATAAGCAGTATTAAGAGGTTAATATTAGGTGAGCGAATTTGTTGGCAAGTCCTGAATGTGATGGCCTGTTTTTCAGCATTGGGTAAACTTTTGTACAGAGTTGTGATGTGTCTGAGCTCCCCCCAGGGCTCAGGGAGGGAGGGGGGTGAACTTTGCCCAGAATAAGGAATCCACTTCCTCCACCCAGGTCCTGCCTAGGCTCCAGCTTGGCTTTCACTTACTGGCTGGCTATGGAGGAGTGTGCAGACACAGAAGCCAATGGGTGATGGAAAAACATAGTCCACACCCAGATCCTATAGGTTGATGGATATATATATATACAGTTGTGTGATCACCTCTGCCTTGCCACTCTCAGGATCCTGACTGCCAGCTCAGTGCCAACACACCAGTAAGTGCATCTAAGGGGTTCAAACACTCTGCAGATCATACATAGGGCGATTTTCAACCAGCAATCAGGGCAACCCACCGCAGAATTAAGATTTACAAACTTTTGACAGTTATTGGTGGTCGGTCGCTTTAATTCATGTGGCCGCCTTAGGGGTCAAAGTTCCTTTATGGAACACAACTGCCATTTGTCATATGTTCAGATCTGATACAGGAGAATACAGATCTGAGCTTTAAGAGACTGGAGAAATGCTCTGCAGAGTTTGGGAGGCTGCTGTGTGTTTGTATGACTTTTTAGATTGTAAGCTCCTGCACGCAGGGATGGATGTGAATGTGTCTGCATATGCAAAGCGCCAAAGAATTTGCCAGCACAATATAAATCAATCTTCTGCGAAATTTGGTGGCTGTATAACTGCATTGCAGGGCTTTATGGGGCTGGAGCAATGCTCTGCAGATGCAATATATTTTGGGGCTGTTCATTTGACGTGTGTGGTTCTGAAATGTTGGCTTATTTGGGTCCAAGTGTTCAAAATCTACAGAACTTTAGGAAAATGGGGGGATACTCTGCATCCTTTTCAGAGAAGAGTGCAATGCTCTGCAGAAGTCTGAAACAGCACTCTGTATCTCTTTGTGAGCAATGCTCTGCAGCTGTTGGAAATACAAGGAATGCTCTTTGAAGAAGGGAGTAGTATATGTTTATCTCCCTGGCAAGCTGGAGAGATGCCCTGCAGTTGTTGAAAGCTGGAGCCCGCTCTGCTGCTCTTTGGAATATGTGAGCAATGCTCTGTTACTTTTAGAGATGAAAGGAATACTCTGCAGATGTTGAAAACTGGAACATTGCTCTGCAGCTAAAGGTTGCTGCAACGCTCTGCAGCTTATTGATAGAAGGGAGCGATGCGCTGCAACAGATGCAGGTGAGAGTATTGTATTGTGCTTTAGAAATACCCTAATTTTCTTTGGAAGAGAGCAATGGTCTGCAGATATTAGAAATAAGAGGAGTGCTCTGAGTAAGCAGAGTAGTGCTACGTTTTTTTTTTATCATTTTGAAGCAATGCTCTGCAGCTATTTGGAAACAGCCCTGCAAGCACTGTATATTTTGAATCTTTTGGGGGGTAGAAGCAAAACTTTGCAACTCATTGGAAGAAGGGTGTAATGATCTGCAGTCTTTTGGGATAGAGCAGCAATGTTTTGCATTAGTTGTTTGCAACAAGGCTTGAAAGATTTGCAGACATTGCTATGCAGAGCCTTGTGTAGTGTAGTACAGGTGATGGTTGAGATGTTCTGCAGAGATCACACCCTGGGAAGGAGGGGGGGGGGGGGGGGGGCAGAACTGCTGATCAGAGGAAGTGGCAGTTATGGGAGTTACTTCAGTTAGATATGTGAAGATCCTGTTGTGCGGCTGTGAAGTGGGCTGTTTCATGGAGTGCGTGTTTTTATCTTTGTCCATGTGTCCATGTTTGCCGAAGTCTGTAGAAGACATTCAGCCTATACAAAGTCCAAACAGTACAGAACTTATATTTCATTACTGAGAGACCAGTATGCACAATATTTATACAGTGTATATATAGAAAAATGTTGTATTTAAAGTTATTCTAAATGTTTTATTTTTTTATAACAAACATGTTATACTTACCTGCTCTGTGTAATGGTTTTGCACAGAGCAGTCCAGATCCTCCTCTTCTCGGGTCCCCTGCCGGCGCTCCTGACTCCTCCCCCTTAAACAGTGCCCCAATAGCCAGCCGCTTGCTATGGGAGCATTGGTGCGTGCTCACTCCTGAGCCGCGCTCTATGCGTCCAGAAGACCCAGAGCCATGGCTTGGCCCCGCTCTCTCCTCATTGGCTCACTGGCTGGATCGAGAGGGAGCTCAGGGGAGTATAAGGAGTGTGGGGGGAGCAGCACACAGAACGGTTTTTACCTTCAGGAAAAAAAAAAACTTTCAGACTTCACAACAGTAATTTACAAAATGCAGCCCATTGAGTGCCTTTATCTTGCCCTTGGGACACTATTCCGCCAAAAAACAACAAAGGAGCATAATTTCTCCCAATGACGGTGCACTATTTCTTCCACTGACACCAATGATGGGGCACTATTCCTCCCACTGACGCCAATGATGGGGCACTATTCCTCCCACTGACACCAATGATGGGGCACTATTCCTCCCACTGACACCAACAATGAAGCACTATTCCACCCATTTACACCAATGACGAGGCACTATTCCTCCCACTGACACCAATGATGGGGCACTATTCCTCCCACTGACACCAACAATGAAGCACTATTCCACCCATTTACACCAATGACGAGGCACTATTCCTCCCACTGACACCAATGATGGGGCACAATTCCTCCAGCTGACACCAATGATGAGGCACTATTCCTCCCACTCACACCAATGATGGGGCATGATTCCTCCAGCTGACACCAACTATGGGGTACTATTCCTCCTGTTAACAACAACGATGAGAGACTATTCCTCCCACTGACACCAACTATGGGGCAATATTCCTTCCACTGACACTAGCGATGGGGCACTATTCCTCCCACTGACACCAACAATGAAGCACTATTCCACCCATTTACACCAATGATGAGGCACTATTCCTCCCACTGATACCAATGATGGGGCACAATTCCTCCAGATGAGGCACTATTCCTCCCACTGACACTAATGATGGGGCATGACACCTCCAGCTGACACCAACTATGGGGCACTATTCCTCCCACTAACAGCAACCATGAGTCACTATTCCTGCCACTGACACCAACTATGGGGCAATATTCCTCCCACTGACAGCAGCGATGGGACACTATTCCTCCCACTGACACCAACAATGAGGCTTTATTCTATGTACTTGTACCAATGACGAGGCATTATTCCTCCCACTGACACCAATGATGAGGCATTATTCCTCCCACTGACACCAATGATGGGGCACTATTTCTCCAGCTGACAACAACTATGGAGCACTATTCTTCCCATTGACAGCATCAATGGGACACAATTCCTCCCACTGACAGCAACAATGAGGCACTATTGCTACCACTGACACCAACTATGGGGCAATATTCCTCCCACTGACACCAACGATGGAACACTATTTCTCTAATACCAAAGGCTGGCCATAGAAAATACAATTTTCTTTCTTTCCACCCTGAATGTAAAGAGAGAAAATCACTTGTTTCCCCCATCAACATAGTTAGATGTTAATGGGGGAATGCCTCCCGCTGAGCTATTGTATTCTGCCAGCGGGTGGCATTGGGAGCATTCCTGGCTGACAGTACAGTGGTTACTGCTAGCAGCTATAGCCGCTGGCAGTAACGGCGTGTAGAAAAATCTGACATGCAGATTGTACCCAAGTTGATTCATCGACTTGGGTACAATCAGCCTGCCCATACATGGTTCAAATCTCAGCAGGTCCCTGCTGAATTGGATGAGATTCAAACCTTCTATGGCAGGCTTTACTCTCATGGAGAAAGTGAGGGAAAACACTAAAGATAGATATACACGTCTCTCTAACCTGTGCCCAGGTCCAGTGCCAGATCTTTCGATCTATGTGAAGCCCCCTGCGCTCAACCACTCAGAGGCCTCCAATGCCGTAGCCAATCAGATCCCATGTGCTTTTATAAAGGGTCCTTTTCTCCACCACCTGTGTGCCCTGTGTACGCCAAGTGAGCTCTCAGCATTTCTGCACTTTGTGCTTCCAGATTTTCTCACCACTATGTTCCTATGATCCCAGCACCCTAGTGTTCCTAAAGACTCTCACTCTTGTGTTACTCACAGAGACTCTCATTCCTGTGTTCCTGTGATCTCAGCACCCCAGTGTTCCTGGGGACTCCCATTCAGTGATCCTGTGAGACTTTCTGCACACTGTAATCCTATTGTTTGTTTCCACTGTACTCTGCACTCTTAAATATTAGTGCCTAATGTTCAGATGCTGCCTATTTGAGTGAGTCAGAGGGCCACAACCTCAAAATTGTCCTTCAGCAAAGGTCACCACTACTGGCTCGGCACTCTGTCGAATAACAGGCAACTGCTTAGACTTGACTCTTCTTAGGGCTTTCACCTCCACTCAATGGGCAGGCATTCTGACACAAGTCCCTCCCTAATCCCTGGAGTGTGTTGTCTTCCCAGTATCCAGTGCCATCTCTTTTCACTTCAGCTCCTGCTATTACTTAGTGTCTCTACAAGAGTCCCCAGTGTCTTGAGTTTCCTAGATTGTTGTCCACCTCTCCATGACCCAAGCTTGCAGTGTTCCTTGGTGGCCTTGAGGTACCTCTCTTCTCCAAGAGTACCCAGTGTCTCATTGGGTTTACAGGTTGTTTCCTTTCAAGATTGTTGTCCACCATTCCATGACCCAAGCTTCCAGTGTTCCTTGGTGGCCTAGAGGTACCTCTCTTCTCCAAGAGTACCCAGTGTCTCATCGGGTTTACTGATTGTTTTCCAACACTACGTAGCCTAAGCTTTCAGTGTCCCTTGGTGCCCTTGGGGTACCTCCTCTTTTCTATGAGTCCCCAGTGTCCCATCAGGTTTCCAACTTGCTGTCTACCACTCCATGACCCAAGCCTCCAGTGTCCCCTGGTGCCCCTGGTGTACCTCTGAGTATCTCTTCTGAGCCCTGAGCCTCCACTCAGCATGAGTTACACTGTCCTGATGCCTGGTTCCCAGCAGATATGCACTCCCGTCCATGACACACATACCGGTAGCTATTTGATTATTTGCTGATTTGAGTAAATTAACCTTTGATTCCATTTTTTTGTTGCAGTCACACAGCAATCTAATACATTAAAAGGTAGTTAGGATCAAGTGAAGGGTTACATAGTCTGGTTGAAAAAAGACACAAGTCCATCTAATTCAACCAATAAAGGGTGATAGGATATAAATTGTCTCGCTTAAACCAATCAAAAAAATCCAATCACTTTTCACAAAATTGCTGTGTTTTATTTTCCTGTTTCTTTATTTGATCTCAATAAAGGGTATTGAAGCTGTCAATTTAATGCCCCTGTTCCAACTTTACAAGCAATTGAAATGGTTAAAACAACTTAAAAGAGGTTCTGATCTTTCCTAGTTTGGTCCAAAAATAGCAATAAAAAAAGGTTCTGGCTGAATTATTTGGGCTTGTACAGCATAAAATAAGATGATGGGACAGGGTATATTGGAGTACTGTAAAAACCCTACTGATTAAGCTATTGGATGTAGTTGCTTGAACTGCTTTTTAAATTTCTCTTTTCTATTTACATAGATCAGCCATAATGTCTCAGTTTCCAGCCCTCACCACCGAACAGAAGAAGGAACTCGCAGAGAATGCTCAGCGTATTGTTAAAGATGGCAGGGGAATACTTGCAGCAGATGAATCTGTGGGTAAGAACCTTTTTCTTAAAGAGAATGTATAGTGATGTGTTTATACTGTGTGTGTGTGTGTATATGTATGTATATATATATATATATATATATATATATATATATATATATATATATATATATTTAACTGTCTATCTGCTACGCTGAAGAAGGTCATGTTTACAGAACTCAGTAGCTGAAGCTTGGACTACACACAAAGTAAATACGTCTTTTTCTTCTTGCTCTGTATAGCTGTATACAGATTTTTATTACAAATTGACAGATTTAAAAGAGAAAAAAACATTGTTGATGTAGTCTCTCTTAAAAAAAAAAACATGGAGCTGTATGGAACTGATTGTTGTGCATTGTATCAAATGTTTATTTTCATATTAATAAGGGTAAAGTTAAGCATCACTTCAACAGACTTGAACTTAACCCAGATAATTGACTGCCAAAGGTCCACCTTTGAAATTTCACCTCCTTAGTTATTTCAGAGACCCCTTACTCCTCATGGCTCTTGTGTTACTGGGGTTGATTTATTAAAACTGAAGAGTGCAAAATCTGATGTAGCTCTGCATAAAAGCCAATCAGCTTCCAAGTTTTTTTTATTTTGTCAAAGCTCAATTGAACAGGCTGAAGTTTAATGGGAAACTGTCTTAACCGTTCTCTGTCCAACCTTGCCATTTAAGGAACCATGGGAAGTCGCCTGAAACGTATTAATGTTGAGAACACAGAAGAGAATCGCCGCTTTTTCCGAAACCTTCTCTTCACAGCCGATCCCAACCTCAACAAAAGCATAGGAGGGGTCATCCTTTTCCATGAGACCTTATACCAAAAGTCCAATGACGGCATTCCTTTTTCCAAAGTCCTGAAGGATCAGGGAATCGTTGTAGGAATCAAGGTCCGGTCTGCTTCATTTTAGTGGTGTCATGGTGTGATCAATACTGCAGTCTTTTATATATTACACCTGGGCTTTCTTTTGCAGGTAGACAAAGGCACAGCTCCCCTGGCAGGAACCGATGGAGAAACCACCACACAAGGTCAGATACTACTGGTAACAATTATCACTTGACTTTTTTTAATGCCAATATCTACCTGCTTCTTTAAAAACCTAACTGTAGTCATTTTTTCATGTTTGATGTGAGGAAGGAGTTAACATTTCTGTCTGGTTTTTATTACTGCCTGTGACCCCATCGGGGAAAGTTTTCCTCACCTCCTGCCCCTGTAGCACCCATACAAAATATGAGTAGTGTGGTCATCACCAAAACAGATACAGATGGATAAAAATAAAACATTGTCAGAAGTTCTAAGCCTTTGCCGCTTTGTTAAAATGTGTTTGTCTATGTTTCCATTAGAGAGAGTTGCCATCACTTCCTGTCTGAACAGGAAGTTAGGGTAATGTCACAAATAGGAAGACAGACAGCACCAGAAATCTGACAGGGTCTAATCCTTCCCCACTCTATCCAACACAAGATACATTTTTTGGCTTGATATGTACTTTAAAGGCCTAGTTCACCTTTACCAAAAACTGCCTGTGCTGGTAAGGGGCCTCTGTAGTTAAAAACAAACTGTGCAGCTTTTCCCATAGCTGAATAATGCCCTTGCTATAGGTGTAGGCCATTTATGTATCTCCTGAAAAATTCCCAGAGATGGCATCTTTCCGTCCTGATTTGTTGCTAGGATGTTGCTAATACACTCCCAGCTTTTACTGTTCTCCACCATCACAGAAGCGAGCTCTTTCTCTGATTCAAATCCCCTCACATGTACTTTCTCTCCCCTGACACTATACTGTAGCTCAGCGTTTGAGAGCTCACTCTTGTGATATTGGGGGTGAACCATCACAGCTGCTGTCTTAGGAATCTTCTAGCAACAAGGCAGGATGGGATGGTTTCATCTCTTGGAGTTTTTCAGTTATGCTTCAAGAGGTGGAGAACACAGAAGACAATGTGCTTGGTGCCTTAAAGCAGTGGTTCTCAACCTCAGTCCTCAAGTACCCCCAGCGTGCCATGTTTTGGGAACTTCCCTTCAATAAAATAGCTCTTAGCAATACCATGTCATTGAAATTGATTTAAAGCAGCTGTGCAAAGTAAAGGAAAACCTGAAAACATGGCCCGTTGGGGGTACTTGAGGGCTGATGTTGAGAACCACTGCCTTAAAGGACAAGTTCACCTTTGGTAACATGTTACACCCAGATTCAGGGTGTAACATGTAACATGTTATGAACAGATCGGCACCTCCCCGATCCCCGCTGTGACAGTTTGCAGGGTTCTTCTCCCTCCCCGCCAGCTGTCACAATTTAAAAAAAAAACATGGCAGAGTGTGACTCCGCCCGGTCGCGTCACTGATTGACAGGGCTCTGGCCATGGAAAACAACAAAGTCCAGCAGCCTTTGCAGCTGTCGGCTTGTAGTTTTCGATTAACTACCACGGTTCTGTGGAGCACTCTGGTAGTCAATTCATGCTTCCTGTCAGATTGTATCTGCTTACCAGTACAGGATGTATGGACAAGCAGATACACTGGTTCTTCTGGAGACCTGCATGGCACCAGCAATCTGCATGATCGCTTGTGTAATGTTTTACAGGCTCCCAAAAAAAAATAAATCCAATAAATGGACATTTTTTTACCTGCAATAAAATGTGCATTTATTATTTTTTTGCAAAAGTGAACTTATCCTTTGATATTTCTGTTTCTAAAGGGTAATCACTTCATGTAGATATATGAAAAAGTGAACATAGAAGGAGCTCTACAGCTCTAACATACAGTCCATGCAAAATAGGTTTAGCTATCTGCTGTGTTAAATCCCAGACTTTATAGTACATAAGTGACTTACCCAACAGCGCATCGGCTCCCATCAGTAAATATGGCAGCAGTCGTTCTTGTGATGCTTTCCACATTGCAAACCTCTAACTGTTACAATTCCAGGTCTGGATGGACTGTCCGAGCGTTGCGCTCAGTACAAGAAGGACGGTGCTGACTTTGCCAAGTGGCGCTGTGTGCTGAAGATCTCAGACCACGCACCCTCAAGCCTTGCAATCTATGAAAATGCCAATGTGTTGGCACGGTACGCCAGCATCTGCCAGCAGGTGACTTCACTTTTATATATATATTTTATATCTCTTTCAGGGTGGACTTGATGCACCTGGTTTAGTAGAAGACATCATGCCATGCCTGACCTTCAGTAATTTTTTCAACTTTCCATCTATTAAATCTTCTGCCCTTGTTGTTTTAACTTTGGATAGTAAAACATTTTTTTTTCTGCCAGTAAATACTTTATACAGCCCACTTCCTGTTTCTTGTAAGGGTCATTAGCCTAGGCTTATGACATCATGCACAGCTCTCTCACTCCTGTGAGAGTTTGCCAGGAAGGGAGGGGGGGTGAGTCATAAGAGGGCCAATGAAAGCTGCAGAGCTGGAGGTGTGCCTCTGTGTAAATCCAGGAAATGAACAGCCAGCAGCTTCAGCTGCCCACAGTTAAAATGGCTGCAGCCAGACTCAGTGGAGGGAGATTTCTGCAGCATATTTGGCAAGCACAGAATCACAGTATATATAAAATAATGTGCAAAGTGGTTGGAGGGAAGCTTCAGAATGGCAAAGCTGTTTTTATTACAAATTATGTGAGTAGACTGCAGTTCCTCTTTAAGCATGCATGCAAGAGAGTGTGCTTAGCTGAGAAAACCCCTCCTCCTGAAGACTCCTGGGATATATATATAACATTTGCCTAGGCAAGAGACCAGGAAGTACATGAAGAAATGTAAAAAAAAAAGTTCAAAACAAGTAGATATGATATATGATCTACTTTCCTATCTATCTATTTACTAATGCTAACAGCATGAGGATTAAAAATAATCAACTTTAGGAGACTTTACCACTTTTCCCATTCAGGATAAAGTGACAGGTTCTCTTGAAAGTTCACCACCCTTCTCTGCAATCACGCTACATATATCTACATAAAGTGATTACCCTCTCCCAGGATGTAATGCATTTCCCAGAGGGCCCTGCTCGTTAGAGCTTACAATCTAGGAGATATTTATACATATCATTTATCGGCAAAAGCTCCCTTTATGTAGACATCAAGAATCCTGAGATTGCTGTTGGGTTCCGCTATCTTGGATGTGAAGTCAGCAGCCCCAGCAGAGTCACAGATGTCACTCAAGAACACACTGCAAATAAGCATTTCAAATTTGCTAAATTTATGTCTACCTGCAATTTTTTAAGTTGGTGATAGGGTCTCTTTTTTTTTTTTGTTTGCAGTGTTTTTCAGCACTGGGCTGATGGTGTGATCTTTATTGTTCCTAGTAGAGTTTTATGTCTCACCCCTGCCTCTTTGACACACAGAGCAGAACAAACAGAGCTGATTAAGCTGTTTTTCCTTTGCTCTGTGGCTATCATTAACCCCCATTAGGATTCCAGTGAAAGCAAAAACAAAGGGCTTATCAGAGCCCGGATCATGATATGGTGCAGCTCTGTGCACAGTGCAATGTCTAAAATGTAGCAATAAAGGGATTCTAATCTCACTTTCTCATGTTTACTTTTGTCTAGAGCAGTTTATTATAGAATTTGCTGCTTTTTACAACAAACATTAGACAGATACCCCCAGTGCATTGGTGTGAGTCCATTTCCCTCAATTAGCCTCCTAAGGGGGTAATACCCCGAGTATATTATTATTATACAGGATTTATATAGCGCCAACAGTTTGCACAGCACTTTACAACATGAGGGCAGACAGTAGAGTTGCAGTACAATTTAATACAGGAAGAATCAGAGGGCTCTGCTCATTAGAGCTTACAATCTAAAAGGGAGGGTCATGTGATACAAAAGTTAATACCTGTGGAGGATGAGCTAGTGGAAAAAAACAAATGTACAGTTGTTAGGTGAAGCAGGATAAGCTTTTCTATAGAGAAGGGATTTCAGAGATCGGGTAAAAGTGGACAGAGTAGGAGAAAGTTGGACAGATTGGGATAGGGAGTTCCAGAGGATGGTGGAGGCTTGGGTGAAGTCTTGGAGGCGAGCATTGGAAGAGGTAAAAAGGGAGCTAGAGGGCAGGAGGTTTTAGGAGGAAAGAAGAGAACAGTTTGGTTGATACTTTGAGATAAGGTTAGTGATGTAGCTAAGGGCAGAGTTTTGAATGTATATTGATTACACATACCCTCAAAACAGATATAAATTGGTTCTAAGCAATCCTTTATACTTTTAATTTCAAAGCCCATCTTCTTCTAGTTTTGGATAATGCAGAGAAGAGTTAGAACTTCCTCTGTCAGGTTTTAAGGAGACACATGGGCTGAACAAGAGAAATCACTTGACTCCTCCATCCACGCTTAACAGCGCCGATGGAGGCATCTTCCCTGCCGGCTGTTGTACTATATGTAAGCCGCTGCTCCACTACTGACTTTGTGTCTAGAATTCCCATTGAGAAATACTACATTTGCAAAATTCTTTGTATAAAAGTGGTATTGACTCCAGAGAGAGAGAGACTTTTACCCCTGTACAAATCATTAGTAAGACGTCATCTGGAATATGCAGTTCAGTTTTGGGCACCAGTTCTCAAAAAAGGATATCGGGGAACTGGAGAAAGTGCAGAGAAGGGCAACCAAACTGATAAGAGGCATGAGGGAGCTTAGCTATGAGGAATGATTAGAGGAACTGAATGTATTCTCTCTTGAGAAGAGGAGATTAAAGGGGGATATGATCAACATATATAAATACATAAGTGGTCCATACTGTATAGTGAACTTGGTGCGCTATTCACTTTCAGGTCATTATAGAGGACGGGGGGCACTCTTTACATCTGAGGTAAAAGAGATTAAGACTCCTTTCATAAGTGTGATCTGATCAGGTCCACCTATCAGTTTTTCTGGTGGACCTGATCAGATGGTCCATGTATCCCTATGGACCGGTGGGTGTAAACAGACTTATGTCTATTTACACCCGCCTACCTCCAATCCGACCCGGTCCGCTAAAAAAAAAAAAAAAAAATGGACGCGGATCCGTCCCTCTTTATCTAGGCGGATCTGAGGGCAGTCGGGTGTAAATGGACTGTTTACACCTGGCTGCCAATAGAGCAGAGCAGGCTTTGTCCATGTCCGCTCTGCAGAAACTGTGCGGACGCAGACCTTTCATCCACCCGCTCTGATCTGCTCAGCAGGGGTTCAGTGAACAGATCCCCTACTGAGCTAATTATATTCTGCCACTTGTGAAAGGGACCTTAACCTCCACATACAGAAAGGCTTCTTCACAGTATGAGCTGTGAAAATGTGGAATCGACTCCCTCAAGAACTAGTTCTGGCCTGCTCAGTAGATTGTTTTTAAAAAAAGAGCTGGATGTATTCCTAAATACACAAAACATAACTGGATACGTACATTTATAGGTAATAACACCAGGGGTAGTGGATCCAGGAAATATCCAGTTGCCTCCTGGAGGATCAGGAAGAGATTTCATTTCCCCCACTGGAGCAAATTGGATCATGCTTTATTGTTTTTTTTTTGCCTTCCTCTGAATAAACTGTGGGTACAGGTTTGTGCATATGGAGGTTTTCTCTTGGTTTGCTTTTTTTTTTTTTTTGTTTGCTTTTTTCTTTTGTTTGAACTAGATGGACTAGTGTCTATTTTTAACCTATGTAACATACAACTTCTATGATTGACGTGCCTTTGCTATGTAAATAAAGCGTCAAATTAACAAGCTGTCAATGTATATGTCTTGCAGAACGGTCTTGTGCCAATCGTGGAACCTGAAATTCTGTCCGATGGATCACATGATCTCCAAAGATGCCAGTATGAAACAGAAAAGGTGAGAATGCTTGCAGGGTTAACAGGCCTAAAGTGGTATTTCAGTCATAAGTGGAGTCTGTAAAACATTTACCTTCCTCCTGCTATTCCCAGTCATATGTTATGCCCTCAGGCGCTTGTGTATGCTCATCCATGTGTGCACACACTCTTATGCCCCGTACACACGGTTGGACATTGATCGGACATTCCGACAACAAAATCCTAGGATTTTTTCCGACGGATGTTGGCTCAAACTTGTCTTTCATACACACGGTCACACAAAGTTGTCGGAAAATCCGATCGTTCTGAACGCGGTGACGTAAAACACGTACGTCGGGACTATAAACGGGGCAGTAGCCAATAGCTTTCATCTCTTTATTTATTCTGAGCATGCGTGGCACTTTGTGCGTCGGATTTGTGTACACACGATCAGAAATTCCGACAACGGATTTTGTTGTCGGAAAATTTTATAGCCTGCTCTCAAACTTTGTGTGTCGGAAAATCCGATGGAAAATGTGTGATGGAGCCTACACACGGTCGGAATTTTCCACAACAAGGTCCTATCACACATTTTCCATCAGAAAATCCGACCGTGTGTACGGGGCATTATACTGTGTGGCACAAGAACATACATTAATGCTCCTGGTTCCCAGTGCTGATTGGTACTATTTGCTATTTAAAGGTATCTTGCCCTGTTTTTAGTGCCTGCTGGGGTCTATCTCCTCTATTTGCAGTCTTTCCCTAGTTTCTTGTAATGATAGCTGACCTTTCTAGTTCTTGGTTTTCTGATCCTCCTCTGCCTGCCATGACCTAGGCTCCACCTGAATACGCTTGCTGGTTTCTTCTTGGCTCCCATGTTCTGTTTCTGACCACCGTGGAGCCGCGAAGTTTCAGCCTGTCACCAACTATCCTCTTCCCTAATCCTTAAGCACTCTACTGTGGGTAAATCTTACTGGTTCACTAGTATCAAGAATAAACATCCTGGAGTACCCGGGTACCAGAGCATGTTTATAAAGCTTCCGAAACGGGTAAAAAAATGTTGTAGAATGTATGGTTTGTGATTTTGAATTAGTAGGCTTCTCATGTTTTGTGAAATCCTAAGTGACAAAATGTCCCTTTCATAGCTTTCATTCTGATTTCTGCCAATCTCTGAGTCTTTTGCCCCTCGCTACAACAGGATTGTTGCCACTCTTCCCAGCAATTCCCCAATTAAACTTAAATTAACACTCTCCCATGCCCATGCAATGCAAAATAAAAGGTTCACTAAGCTCCCTCGCTTCCAGTGCAGTAAATATTCACCTCCCATTGCTCCCCTGCCACTCTGTTTGACTACCAGGGATGGAATGAAATACCCAGGTATAGGTGAGCATGTGAATCACTGTCCCTCCCTTTGACAGTAGTGATGCCTCCTGATTGGCCTAAGCACTGTCATAAGGGAGTCCCAACCCCCCCCCCCGCACGTTTGCCAGTCGGTCTGGTGGCGGGCAGCGTCTACAGTGTCCTCCAGCACAGCGGACCCCATCTAGGCGTCTCCTCTCAGGCGCTACGCGTCCAATAGGATCGCCTGATATTTTGGCCAATTGGGAAACTGGTCTCACGGCCCACCTACTGATTTGCGGGGAAGAGATTTAGTGTGAAAATAGCAAATATTCATTCGCTATCGTCACACAACTGGGTGGGGTTGGAGGCGCAGTGCTCTGCGCCCTGAGCCCACCCTTTTTTGAAGCCTATTAGAGCCTCTGGCTCTAACCTCGTGCTTCAAACCCCCCCCCCATTGAAATCCACAGTTTGGCGCTCTGTATGTAGATCAGGGGGCCGGACGCATGGATAGGGGGGGCAGCGCCCATGCGCCCCCACTGCATATGGAGTCCATAGACCTTTCTGAGCACTAAGTCAGCTTGCAGGTTACATAGGGCTTTGGGGGCGTGGCCTATTTGGAGCCCGGGCATAGGCTGTCATACACCTCCTAACAGGGTTTTGCTGTAATGTGCAACCGTCTATTTTTCCTTAGCTCATGATGGGACTTGTGGTTTGCTAGCACCTGTAGAATCCCTTGTTTCCCATACCCTTGTTGAATATTAACCTTTGTTTTTTATGCATTGATGGTTATTGGAGAAGTCTGGGAATGTTGCCAGATGGAGTTTGAACGGGCTCTGCTGACCTGAAGATACTGGTTAGTTTGGCTCAATCAGCGAATAGTGTGTAAAGTTTGCACACTATACTTGCACCCTTTGTTGCGCTAATACAAATGCTGGGTTTGCGTCTGCCTAAAGCAAACCTTCTGGCTATTTTCACATTTTAAAATTGAAAGTACTGCTTGCTTCTAACTTTATTGGCCAAGAAGGCCTCCCTAGTGCAGCTATTCAAGCTAGTTTCATTTCGTTAATGGGTCTGACTTCATGTATTAAAGGGGTTGTAAACCCTCGTTTTTTTTTAAATAAAAATAACAAACATGCCTATACTTACTTGCTCTGTGCAATAGTTTTGCACAGAGCAGCCCCGATTCCCATCTTCTGGGGTGCACCACTGGTGCTCCAGGCCCCTCCTCTTCATCAGTTGCCCTCCCACAGAAAGCTGCTTTCACTGGGGGCACCCTTGCGTGCTCGCTCCTGAGCCCTGCTGCTGCATCCATTGACAGACAGCAGGACTTGGCCCTGCCCCCCGATTCCGTGTCACTGGATTTGATTGACAGCAATGGCTCCTACTGCTATCAATCTGTCCAATGAGGAGAGAGGCAGCAGCCGCTGTGCTCATGCACATCGCTGGATCAGATGGGTTCAGGTAAGGAAAAGGGGGGGAGCTGCAGCACAGAAAGTTTTTCACCTTAATGCATAGAATGCATTAAGATTAAGGTGAAAAACCTTGACACTTTGCAACCACTTTAAGTGCCACCAGTTTCCAATGACAGTGCTCCTGATGGTCACTAATGCACTCTCAGTGGTCTGGGGATGGCAGTTTGTATAGTATATAGTACTTTTTTTTTAAAGAAGCCTGTCCTGAAAGGCAGTTGCCTTGCTGTTGTGTTAACTTTCTGACTTCAAAACCTCGAGTCACTGACTGAAAATAAAACATGCAGATAAAGACTTCCAAGTTTTTCACAACGATACAAATTTGTGTTCTAGTTTTAGTTCAGTCACTTTAAGTGTTGAAGCCAGTGCATGGGCCTAACAGGTCAAGGACATTTCATTTTTAGAGGAAGGTCAGCATTGACGGCCCCTAAAAATTACTCATATTTATTGTAAGGGAAAACCCCACTTTTATCTCCATTTCGCATAGTTCTTCATCTACAATAGTAATAAAATACTTCCCATATGTGAAAAGAATGTCCAGATTTTTGGTGAATGACACTTGATAAGACAAATGCATTGCAAAATGTGATTTATTATTTCTCTGGAGTCCACTTACCAGATAGTATTGCATTACAAAGCAGAGTATAATAATGGTTAATGTTACCGTGTACCTACATTATATAAATGTGTGCCTCTCTTATTGCAGGTCCTGTCTGCAGTGTACCATGCTCTTGTCCAGCATCATGTGTATCTTGAAGGCACTCTCTTAAAGCCAAACATGGTGACAGGAGGACAATCATGCTCTCAAAAATTTACGCCTGAGCAGGTTGCTATGGCAACTGTTACTGCCCTGAGACGAACGGTCCCTTCTGCAGTCCCAGGTAATTAAAGCGGGGGTCCACCTATCTATCGTTTTTTTTTTTTTTTGAGTTCATTCACAAACTTTTCTTCTCAGCATTACATACTCACATATTGTGTGTAATATGTCCGCCTTGTCTCAGATTTCGTCGGAAAGAATAACTTATATTATTCACTGCAGGCGGTTTCCATCTTCATTGTGGGCATTTGAAGCCCACAAGCATTTATTTCCTGGATGTGGTGAATGCTGTGCTCCCAGCATTCACTGCTCATTCCCGCACATGCTAAGTGGCATCCTGGGAAGCCTGAGACTAGCTCCCAGGAGTCTGGGAGAGGCTAGAAACACGCCTACTCCCATGGGAAGAGAACCAGGAAGTGCAAAGAAGAATAGAAAAATAAAAGGTAATTACGGCGATTTAAATTTTTTTAAACAGCATGTCAGCATCTAGGCAAGGAAGAGAATACATACAGATATTGTTCAAAATTTGGGTGGAACCCCCGCTTTAAGGCTGTCATCAAAGTGAATCTCTTATGATAGAGATATGGGGCTGCCATCATTGACCCATTTCAAATAGTAGAGGCGTCATGAGTGTCAGTCTGATCCTGGTATCACTACCTAGTGGGACACTGAAGCCAGATATTGAAGCCAGGATCAGGATGACAGCGCTGGAGTTTGCATCATTAAAAAAGCAGTAATGGCAACTTCTATAATGAAAGCGAAAGAGCAAAAAATTGATAGTTTGGTTTTACATGTACAATAAAAAGTTGAGATACCTGCCTATAACTTTAGAGATTCCACTGGTGAAACATCTGCCCATAGTTCCCAGTTCTGTTAAATTCAAGAAGTACAGATGGTGAATTCAGGAACTCCTGGGGGAAGATCTTGCTCAGCCATACCAGGTTCCATTGTTATAGATATTGAAATTAGATCTTTGCTGGAATTTTTTATACATATCTTGTCACTCGCTTATTCAAGTGTGTATTCTCAAAGAAATGCGTTTAGAAAATCTGGATTTGTAAAGCCATGCCTTAATTTGCCCAAACTTATCCAAATCTGAATATGTTTAGGCTGGGTTCACACTATAGAACGCAGCGGCTCACAGCAGGAGTCCGGTGTGTCTCCATTCACCGCATCAAGTCTGATTTCAGTCTGAATTTTGGGCTGAATTCGGACCTGAAACGGACCAAAAGACGTACAGGGCTCCTGTGCAATTCGCACCGGAGCCGATGCGGAGATGTGTGAACCGGCTCCATAGAGAGCCATTCAACAATCTCCTGCAATGCAAATTGGATGTGGGGAAACCCAGCCTAAAACCATGCCTGAGTCTATCAACCTCTTCCCACTCTGGGTAAAAGGGGCTCTATCGATCTGCATCGTCCCATAAAAAGATTGAAGGGTGGTTAAAAGCCAGCCCTTGCAAAACTGATGATTCAATTTTGGGTGAGTGTTGGTCATTTGGATAACCTACATACTATTTATCTCTAGTGATTTTAGCAGTGAGATCGCTACAACTTAGTTTGCAGTTCCATTCAACTGCCATGGACCAAAAACCAAAACTTAAACACTGTGGTATAGACTAGAATCAGCTATATACAGTATATAGAAAAATTTGTAAATACCCAAAACATATTTCACTGAAGCTGGGTTCACACCTCCGACGGATGCGGCTCACAGCAGGTGTCCGGTGCATCCCTGTTTTCCATTATAGGGATGAATCAGGGCCGAATTTTCGCCTGAATTCGGCCCTGAAAATGGAGACCAAAGACACAAGCCGCATCCAATTCACATAGGTGTGAACCCAGCCTGAGACATGTCATCTAATAAACACCATTAAACAAAATTATCCTGCTATAACAAATCCCAGAACGGATCAAAAGCGACAGGAGCCAGAGTTGATGACAATGCTAAAGAGCAGGTCTGCACACTATAAGCCTCAAGAGATACAAAATGTCATTAGGTCTCTCAACCTACAAGCATCACAAACTAACAATATCATCTGTACATTGATTTCCTGCAGGTATCTGCTTCCTGTCTGGAGGTCAGAGTGAAGAAGAGGCATCTCTTAACCTGAATGCCATGAACCGCTGCAATCTCCTTCGTCCTTGGCGTCTGTCCTTCTCTTACGGCCGTGCCCTTCAGGCCTCAGCACTCTCTGCCTGGGTCGGGAAAACAGAGAATCAGAAAGCATCACAGGAAGCTTTCGCTAAGAGAGCAAAGGTCAGGATAACCCCTCAACTCTTTAAACTTTAAGTTAAAGTGCATTTATCGCCAAAACTTATTTTTAGCCTCGTGCAGATCAAGGAACAATTCTAACTTGTGTCAAGTATTTAATTTTCTGTTAGTGTTCCGTAGCAGAGAACTCCCTTTACTTCCTGTCCCAGAGACACAACAGGAAATGAGGGGGAATCCCCATTTTAGAGAATGTGGTCTGTGGGTGCCTTGATTGAAATATTTCCCCTCATCATTTGTTTCAAAATCACCTGTAAAAGTTTAGATTTCCCATCACTTTCTGTTTGGCTACTTTCGCACTGAGGTGCTTTACAGACGATATAGTGCCTGCAAAGCGCCTCTCCTGTCACTCCAGTGTGAAAGCTCAAGTGCTTTCACACTGGAGCGGTGCGCTGGCAGAACGCTCAAAAAAGTCCTGCAAGCAGCATCTTTGAGGCGCTTTAGGAGTGCCCCTGCCCATTGAAATGCATGGGCATCGCCGGCAATGCGCCTTTAACCCTTTTTTGGCTGCTAGCGGAAGTTAAAAGCACCCCACTAGCGGCCAAAAAGCGCAGCTAAAACAACCACTTTACCGCCGACGCTCCCGCGCCTCAGTGTGAAAGTGCCCTTACTGAAAAAATGGCCCCCAAGACAAATAAAGATGGTGGATCTTCCTGGTTGATCCTGCCATTTCAGCAGACATCACTGTTCAGAGTAGCAAGAAAAAACAGTCAATCCTAGTTATTCTCGTTTGCCACTTGGTGGCACACCCATTGTGACTGGACTCAAGATGAATGTGTATGAACCGAAAATTGTTTCTGTTGCCTGTAGCAACCTGTAAGCTTTTCCTTGTTATGTCTTTATGATGATATAGGATAGTCTGATCAGTTCTAATGTCCAGTAACGACAGATTATTCTTCAACTTCTTCCACTGATAAAGCCGTCAGTAACTAAAATAATAGACATAAGTATAGATGAATTACATGGAACCTGTTCTGGTTGTACAGAGGGTGATAGCTTTTAAAAATGTTAATTAACTGTCTGCTAATTGCCTTTGTATATTGCAGATCAACGGTTTGGCATCCCTTGGGAAGTATGAACCATCTGGATCTTCAGACTCCGCCTCTTCCCAGTCCCTCTTCCAGCCCAGCTACACCTACTAAATGCTGCTCTCCACTGCCCCCTTGTGTTACATCTTTACATTCCTTCTGTGGTTACTTGAATGGTATTAATGCCCCATTCCTCATACACTGAGCCAGTCATATCAGTTGCTCCCAGGGCAACAATGCAGAGAGCAATATGCAATGTGCAATAACCCATACCAACCAATCGGATGACATCTTTCACTGGTGTGATTGCAACAGACAGAAAACAGTTTGCTGTGGGTTGCTGTACTTTGCACGGCCTTAATAATTTTGCAGTAAAAGCACGGTTTTGGAATAGACAACTGGAAATTTTATCATTATCTGTAAGGAACATCGTCATTTTCTCCACATTATAGCTGGACTAACTATAACAGGACCAAAATCCATCACATTCATTGTGTTAATACCTCTCCCAGAACTAAGATACATTTTATGTGCAGTATGAGCCTGGAAGTTTTTGAATTACACGTACCTCTACCTCACTGTTCTTCAGTTCCAGCATAGCGGAAATGTGGATTTCTGACCTCTCGTTATCTGTTCCTGAAATATCTTTTGATTGGTTTGTTTAATTCAGGTTGGGAACATCTGCTGTAGTTTAGACTTCAGAGCTACCAGTTTTCACCGACTTGACTATTAGTTAAAGCTGACCATAGATGGATCGAAATTCGGCTGGCTCAAGATAGATTTGCATAAATTAAAAAAAAAAAAATTAGAAAGATCAGACAGAAGCCATGAATAGAATAGAGGTATATAGAGACACTGTAGGCCAAAAGGTAAAGTCACTTCTATGCAAAGGGGTAACTCAGAAAATATTTTTTTTTTTTCAAATAAAATACAAAAAAAAAGATAAAAAATGCACAACTTACATCAAACTGAATGAATAATTCAATATTTTACAAGTGACCATCCTTAAAATGTAAAGCATCATTGACTTGTCTATTCCACAAAAGGTGCCAGAACAACCCGACAGAATTAAATATTACTCAACATACTTGGCCGAAAATTGCATTTTAGTTCTGGGTGGAGCTTCCCTATAATTTGTGAAATATTTTTGCAATGCTGCTATATGATGTGCGACCAAAACACACCAGGAACATCATTCCAATAAAACCTTTTAAAATAACTTATGTGTGTGCTTTGTACTTGTATAAAATGAAGCCAGTCTGTGGGCTCGGACTTGGAACACAGACTATGTAGTTCTGGGCTTAGAAAAGTACATTTCCCAAGGGAGGCTCTAGCCAACTAATATTCTGCTGACATAGCAGGCGGCTTCCACGGCTAAACCTCTATAAAGAAGGCTGATCCTGTGAAATAAAGTGCAGCTTTTATGTCTAGAATACACCACTACACAGGAAAATGCAAGGAATATGTCTCAATACCATAGCAGCTCAGGATTATCACTTCCAAGTATTACCATTATGTTGTTAATATGCAACACCATCTACCGGTTAAATATGTATCTACAGTTCCTTCATAGTTCTATAACTATACAGTATATGAACTTTGTATTTTCAAAGAGGACTTAGTCCTGTAAGTGATGTAGGCATCAGTGTCACAGAGAAACCCTTTTATCCAGAGAAGAATACAAAAATAACTCCAACCATAAAGCTGAACACACATTGAAATGGAAGTGATTTGTAACAAGGTTGTCCTGTGATATATACCAAAGGACGGCAGCACTATTGAGAGCTTGCAGATCTGCAATTTCCAGTGTTACCAATCCATCTCCATCCTGGGCAATAGATTATACACCGATCAGTTATAACTTTATGACCATTTACAGGTTAAGGGAATAACATGGATTATATCATTACAATGGCATCTGAGTGAGATATGTTAGGCAGCAAATAAACATGTCACCAAAGTTGAGGTGTTGAAAGCAGAAAAAAATGGGCATTGTTTGCTGTGTATGGGACTGTGTAGCTGCAGACCAGTCGGTGCCCGTGCTGACCCGTGTCCACAGCCAAAAGCTCCTACAAAGGGCAAATGAGCATCAGAACTGGACCACAGAGCAATGGAAAAAGGGTGCTTAGTCAGACGAATCACGTTTTCTTTTACATTATGTGGATGGCTGGGTGCATATGTTTTGCTTACCTGGAGAAGAGATAGCGCCAGGATGAAGTATGGGAAGAAGGCAAGCTGGCAAGAGGCAGTGTGCTGCTTTGGGCAATGTTCTGCTGGGAAAACCTTGGTTCTGCCATTTATGTAGATTTTAATTTGATACCTATCACCTACCTAAACATTGTTGGTCACCAAGTACGCCCCTTCATGGAAAGTATTCCCTAATGGCAGTGGCCTCTTTCACCAGGATAAAGCACCCATTCCACACTGCAAAAAATGGTTCAAGAATGGTTTGTGCAACATCAACAAATCTGAGATATAGAATTGTCCTCCAAATTTTCCAGATCTCAATCCATCGAGCATCTGTGGGATGTGCGAGAAAAACAAGTCCAATCTATGGAGGAGGCCCCACCTTGCAGAACTTAAAATGGAAGTAAAGCCTAAAAAAGAAAAAAAAAATGCACCCTGCAAGGCAAAGTCATAATGAGAAAGTATGCATAGCATACTAGCTCATTATGAATAACTTACCTCAGATCGAAGCCCCCGAAGCGACCCGCGTTCGCCTCCTCCGCCGTCACTACCTATCTCAGAGAGACTTCCGGGTATCAGGGCTCCGGCGCTGTGACTGTCCGGAGCCGTGATAACCTCATTCCGGCACATGCGCGCGGGTGTCGTCAGTGACGGCATGTTCGGCATGCTCAGTGCGCCTGCGCCGTTGTCTACGGCGTGCATGCGCCGTAGACAGTTGTGCCCGGTTTTTGTAAAATATCTCCTTAACCGTGTAGGTTAAGGAGATATTTCTTGCACCTACAGGTAAGCCTTAATCTAGGCTTACCTGTAGGTTAAAGTGGTCCCAGAGGGTTTACAACCACTTTAAAGGATCTGCTGCTGATGGCTTGGTGCCAGATGCCCCAGCATACCTTCAGAGGTCTAGTGGAGTCCATGCCGGTCAGGGCTGTTTTGGCGGCATAAGGGGGACCTGCTCAATATTAGGTGGGTGGTCATAAAGTTATGGCTAATCAGAATAAATTCACTCCTGAATTGGGGAGGTCCTTTCTGCGCTGTCTCCATACTTCCTCCAGACCCCATTGCCTAAAGCATGTGAAAAGGACAATACTGCTTTTGTACTTGATTGACATACAGCTCCAAATCCCTCCCTCCAAATCAGCCTGACTTCTTGCAGTTCTTGAAATTCTTGCTGGTAGTTTTACTAAACGTAATAAAAATATATTTCTATGCAAACTCCAGCCAAAACCTTTTTTGGTCAAAAAGACAAATTCTTTATTAAAAGAAAGAATTGAACATATGACGGTGCAAACAGCACCAAAACTGAACAAGGTACAAAAACATGTTCACACATAATGGATAAACACACCGAGTAGCGTGTAGCAGTACCCACATTCATCATGTGAAATTTTACAGTAATAAAATGGCAGACATCTCATACATCGGTCTACAAAACATAATAATATATGGTAATCCCCCCCCCCCATTTCAAGTAACTTGTAGTGTCTATAGCCTACTGCCAGATCAAACAGCTGGTTCATCATTGATACAAGTAGAGGCATTGTCCAATCACCAGATTTTATGGTATTTGGTAGGGCACCCTCTGTGGGCATACAAAACTTTTTTTGTAAGGTAAGGTCGTATTACTGGCAGCAACCCAGCTCTGAAAGGTCAGTGGGGACTCCTTAGACCAGGGGTAGACAACCTTTTGAGCACAGAGGGGGGGGTAGAGTGGCGCTTGGAGAGAGACGGATGGGTGGGAAATAAAACTATAGGCAAAGGTGATTGTGATAATAAAATCCAGTGGTTGGAGGTAGTTTGGATCCTGGAAAGTTCAGGGTTGAATGGGTTAGGAACAAGTTTGATGGGTTAAAGATGTATAGAGCGCTCTTGGAAGAGGAAGCAGCTCTGTAGATATATAAATGTGGAGAACAGTGGCGCTCCTCTGAGTGCAATATATTAAAATGATTGATGATGAATTTATTAAGATAAAAAATTTAAATAAGAATTAACTCACAGGGTAAGGGTTAAAACGGTTAGTCACAAGGGGAGGCTCGCTGTCTAGTCCTGATCCAGATAGCCCATGGTGTGCTGCTGCTGTCTCGCTAGCTGCAGGGGTTTCCAAGGCTCCGAGTCAATCTGGCAGTTATCTCCCCGTCGGCTGTGACATCACTGGATGTGGGGCACAGGGCCAGCAGGCGTACATTCGGAGCATGCATGCTCCTTCTTCAGGCTGTGATAGCATCATGATGGAATGAGGCAGTATTTATATGGTGACATGGAGGAGGGAGGAACTACATTACCCAGTGTCCTTTGCGAGCTGCTACGGTGGTCAGGAGGTTTTTAGTGCAGCGAAAAAGGCATAGGGGGAGGTGTGGTGTACATGGATACTGGGAATAAAAAATGGATTTAAAAATGAATATTCTATTTCAAAAGAGTAAGCAAGGTTATATGGAATGGTGGGAAAGAGATATTTGGATATCTTTTGAGCACAGTGTGCCGAAAAATGTTTTCAATGAAATTGAGCGTGCCGATCAACTTCACACTGTCAATCACGAAAAGGATTTTTTATAAAGTAAATGCTGTAAACTACTTTAGTATTGAGAAATTAGCACTCTCACACCTCAGATGAGCCTCAATTCATGCACCTTCACACCTCAGATCACTGTCCCCCCTGCAAATCTGTTTCACCACTGTACCCCCCTGCTCATCTGCCCCACCACTGTAACCCCCTGCTCATCTGTGCCACCATTGTACATCTGCCCCACCACTGTACTACCCTGCACATCTGCCCCACCACTGTACCCCCCTACTTCACCACTGTAAACCCCCTGCTCATCTGCCCCACCACTGTACCACCCTGCTCATCTGCCCCACCAATGTACCCCCTTTCTCATCTACCCCTCCACTGTAACCCCCTGCACATCTGTCCTACCATTGTACTACCCTGCACATCTGCCCCACCTCTGTACCCCCCTGCTCATCTGTCCCACCACTGTAACCCCCTGCACATCTGCCCCACCTCTGTACCACCCTGCTCTTCTGTCCCACCACTGTAACCCCCGGCTCATCTGCCCCACCAATGTTCCCCCTTTCTCATCTGCCCCACCACTGTATCTCCATGCACATCTGCTGCACCTCTGAACCATCTTCTCATCTGTCCCAACACCGAACTTATCTGCTCATCTGCCCCACCACTGTAACCCCCTTTCTCATCTGCCCCACAACTGTACCTCCTGCACATCTGTCGCACCTCTGTTCCCCCTGCTAATCTGTTTCACCACTGTACCCCCCTGCTCATCTGCCCCACCACTGTAACCCCCTGCTCATCTGTGCCACCATTGTACATCTGCCCCACCACTGTACTACCCTGCACATCTGCCCCACCACTGTAACCCCCTGCTCATCTGTGCCACCATTGTACATCTGCCCCACCACTGTACTACCCTGCACATCTGCCCCACCACTGTACCCCCCTGCTTCACCACTGTAACCCCCCTGCTCATCTGCCCCACCACTGTACCACCCTGCTCATCTGCCCCACCAATGTACCCCCTGCTAATCTGTTTCACCACTGTAACCCCCTTTCTCATCTGCCCCACAACTGTACCTCCTGCACATCTGTCGCACCTCTGTTCCCCCTGCTCTTCTGCCCCACCACTGTAACCCCCTGCTCATGTGTTCCATCGATGTACCTCCTTTCTCCTCCGCACCCCTCTGTATATCTGCCCCACCTCTGTACCCCCCTGCTCCTCTGCCCCACCGCTGTAACCCCCTGCTCATCTGTCCCACCAATGTACCTCCTTTCTCCTCTGCCCCAACACTGAACCCCCTTCTCATCTCTCCCACCACTGTACCTCCTGCACATCTGCCTCACCACTGTACCCCCCCTGCTCTTCTGTCCTACCACTGTAACCCCCCTGCTCATCTGCCCCATCAATGTACCCATTTTCACATCTGCCCCACCACTGTAACTCCCTGCACATCTGCTCCCCCGCTGTATCCCCATGCTCTTCTGTCTCACTACTGAATCACCTTCTCATCTGTCCTAACACTGAACCCATCTGCTCATCTGCCGCACCACTGTAACCCACTTTCTCATCTGCCACACCAATGTATCTCCTGCACATCTCTCTAATTTCTGTACTCCCCTGCTCTTCTGCCCCAACTCTGTCCCCCCTGCCCCCCCACTGTAACCCCCTGCTCATCTGCTTCACCAATACACCTCCTTTCACATCTGCCCCCACTGCTCTACCCCCCTGCTTTTCTGCCCCAACACTGAACCCTCCTGCTCATCTGGCCCATCACTGTACCCCCTGCTCCTCTGTCCCACTGCTGAACCCCCTTCTCATCTCTTCCACCACTGTACCTCCCTGCACATCTGCCCCACAGCTGTACCCTTCTGCTGTTCTGTTCCACCTCTGAACCCCTCCTGCTAATTTTTTTCCCACCGCTGTACCCTCCTGCTTATCTGCTCCACCGCTGTACCCTCTTCTCATCTATGATATGCGTGATATGCAGAGCGGTGAAAGGAAGCAGAGATGAGAAACATCTACCTGTCCTGGCACATTCATCCTGCTCATCCACCTCTTGCATCCAGCCTACTTGCTTGTATGTGATGTCACATACAAGCATATGGAATAGATGAGCAATGATGAGCTCAGGTCAGGGGTATTTTCTGAAAGCAGTGGGCCTGTGTGCAGGATCATAATTTGGGCCCCCGCAGCTGAGAAAAAGTGGTTGGGTGTGATTTTCCTTGCGCTGAATACAGGCTGTGGCTTAAAGGGACAAAGAGTGCAGGGATTCAGTAGTAAGTGACGCAAAGGTTCAGGAATAATTTCAACAAGGTTCCCAGAAGCTCAGCAGTAATTCCACAAACTGTCTCCTGATTGTGGTTTTCTCAATCCCAGTGAAAACCCTTCTTTCTGAGATTAATAGTGGCAACCAAGCGAGTCATCTTCCTCCACATGGTGGACGGGGCTAGCAGGACTATGATTGGCTTTAGCAGTGGCCAAGACAGTCCTCCTCCTCCTGGAGACAGGGACCGCTCCCCCCCCCAGCAGAACTGCACCCAATCTCTTCCCCATCACAAAAGCAGACGATCGCAGCTACAGCAAAGTTTCCCAACTTTTACAATGTGTGGGGGCTCAGTGCATTAGTGTCTCACTGACACTTCCCTACACTGCTCTGCTGATGGGGAGGGAGTTGAGTGCCGGCTTTGGGCACCAGTTCTGGGGGTTGCCTACCCATGCCCTAAACCAAAACCTTGAAATCAGCAATCTAGCTGTGAAAAGCGTTTCATGGAGGAAAACATGGAGGTGTTTATCCTCTGGAAAGGCTACCCAGAATGCACTGTTCGGGGCAAAGGGTAAGTGGAGAGTCCATGCAATCATGAAGAAACCTGACCACCTGGGTCCAGTAACCTGCTATAACAGGGCAGAACCAAAATAAATGAAAGAAGATAGCATTGTCCTCACCGCACCTAGGGCAAGCTGAGTTGTGATGTGATCGGTACCTGGATAAACAAATAGGGTGAAATAAGATCTATGCAATATATACAAATAAGTGAGTCTATCAGAGCGTTTTGGAGAGACTAGCTTACAGGGTTCCAAAACCTCGTCCCAATCGTCCTCCTCCAGTTCTCCAACATCCTCCATCCACAGCCAAAAATAAAACGTTTTATTTTGTTTCGGATAAAGCAGGGAAGCGTTGGAGCTTCTGCTGGCTTCCTATTGCTGTCCATGTCCCTACTGGAGAATTTCCATTAATTCTTTGTCAGCAGAATAGGGAGCGATGGGAAATCCCCCCCCCCCCCCCCCAAAGAAGCCACAGGCTCAGAAGAGCGGTGTCCTCTTTCACTAAATGCATACACTGCTCTGGATGAGCACACTGGTACACCTTCACCTCCTCATTCTTGTGGCTCACGGGAGCAGAGTCCCTGGCTTAGAGCGGTGCTCCAAGTATTGTTGTCACATACACATATGATGTCCACAAAGGTAAACTTTTCATGAAATAATAAATGTGTACTCTCCACCCTTAGTTAATATTTGATCATCTGAGGTGTGTTTGTCTTTAAAGTGATATGAAGCAAGCCAAAATATGGTATGAATGATGAATACCAAGGTGTTAGGCGCACAATACATGATGCTGGGAAATGTAATTGTGCAACAAAGTCTGTGGTACACATACACATGGTTACTGCATTGAAATGCATTGCAATTTTTAAGCCTCATGTACACTGGGCATTTAGCCCCTGTGGATGAGACTCCAGCATTTTTTTTGTGGGCAGAAGTCAAGGGCGCAACGTCCAGCCCCTGTAATACTCCATTAGCGGCAGATACAGCTGGTCGGTGCACTGAGTGGTATTAAAGTTTAGGGAAATATGCGTCCAGGGACAAATGCTTGGCACACAAGAAGTTTGCATTATGGACATTGGCCCTTGGGTGCATACTGCCCTAAATGTTAGTACCACTTGCTGCACATTCCAGCCCAACTCAGGCATTGCAGTTTTCAGCCTCAAGTAGAGTTTTAGAGGCTTCTGGAAGCAGGGTTGTCCAGTGTGCCCCGTGCCTGCCACCTGCATATAAATACTGCAATCTCATAGGGGCTAAACGCCCAGAGTGCGTAAAAACTACGCACCCTGACACCCGGGAGCTTTCAAAATGAAATTACTATTTTTTTTTTTATTTATCAATGCCTGATGAAGGGGTCCTGTGAGGCTCCAAAATGTCAGTTTTGTAACTATAATGTGATAGCTGAATAAAGCTTTAGACCTGTCCTGGAAATCTTTGGTGTGCTGGGGACATGACAGGCCCATGGCTGAGGAGTTTTGTAGCCAGGGGAGGATGAAGACTGATGACGATCTAAGAGACTCATTCCCCATCAGGTGTGCCTTGCTGTCGATTGGCAGTTCACTGCAATGGGCGCATCCATAGCTGCTAATTAGTCCAATGGCGGCTTTTAAATTGCTGTGCGCTGTCAATCAAAAGTGAAGTGGAACTGATGGGAAACTAGTCTGAGATTCCCATCAAGCTACACCCACCCAGTGACAAAAAAACATTTCCCAAATATGGGCATCACCACTATCTCCAGCCCCTTCATTAACATTTATCTTTCCTCCAAGGAATCCCTGTGCAGTAAGCGGTCACATTTATGACAGCTTCCCAGCACAGCCATGCCCCACTCCCAGCGCTGGTGTACTACTTGACTGCCAACTCATAGATGGTCTTAGATACTGCCAGTTTCCCAATCTGCGAACTGACAGGGATTCTTAAGAATGTGTTGCTGCCATAGCAGTAGTTAGAACTACCTTAATTATTCGCATGTGTTGGTAGTGTTAGTGGGCGCCTGGATGTTTGGAACAACGTACCTACTGAGTTCCTTAAAAAACTGTGTGCAAATGTACCTAGGAGATTTGTTGGTGTTTTAAAGGCAAAGCGTGATCTGATATAGGTTTTTTCTATTTATGCACTTTGTAGGATGTTAGTGTAGCGCCCTCTAGTTGTGCTAGATTTAGTGTAGGTTTGTTAGCGTAGGGAAATTTAGTTTGGTTTAGGGCTAAGCCTGAGCTGTGAATCTGGGACAGGGTTAGTGAGTAAGGGCTAGATGACCCATCCTGACAGCTCCTCTGGTGTCTCCCCCTGGTCTAGAAGGTTGTAGAAACTTCTATAGCAAGTGGGTGGAGCTGTTTGAAATATTTAGGAGGGCCTCAGCCAATCCCCAGTAAAGGGCTGGCAGGGGGCAAGGCTTACCTCATAAATAGGCATGAGTCAAGCCAGCAGGGGCAGTCGGGTGGAAGATGGAGATATAGTGCTGTGGAGACTGTCGGTGGCCCTCTGGGGTGCCCCCTAGTCTGGGGGGGGTGACCTTGGACTGGGACCCTGGTGCTGGAAGGATTCTGCCACAACACACAGAGGAAGCCCTTCCTAGAGGCACAAGAGCAAGTGTGAGGACAGTGTGAGTACAGCAGCACTACTGGGGACTTACAAGGGGGGAGACTGCCACATGTAGCCAATTCTACCTGAAGACCGTGTAGTGCCAAGTCTTCATCCCTTACCTGGGAGATCTCCTGCAGAGTCAGCCAGGTGGGCTGGTGTGAGTCAGTCTGGAGGACTGTGGGGGAATGCTAGCCTGGAGGGCTAGTGAAAGGGGCAGCTGCAGCCAGGTAGGTTGGCAGTGCCTGAAGAGGTGGTGCTGGGACCAGTAGCCACAGGAGGATTAATACAAGTTGCTACACAACAAGATACTTTGATTTCCTGCCTGCAAAGGGCCATTGCTAAAATCTGACTGTGCCTGTCAGATCCTCAAACAGTGATTCAACTAGAAACTGCAAGCAAGTGAAGTGCTGGAGAAGTGTCAAGGAATATATAGGAAGATGTCCCTGAAGTTGTTGCCAAGTTTGTTGCTGAAGTCAAGTGGGCATCCCATAACTCCCATCCCTATCCAAGTTGAAATCCCCTAATAAAACAAAACAAAAAAAGTCACTGACTGTTCTCTGTCTCTAGAATGCCTGTGAAAATTCGGTGTGCCTCGCTGTGCAGAGTGGAGGATGCCACTTTACTTGCGGCTTCTTAGGTGGGTGTGCTACATTAGTTGATAATTATAAAACCCATTCATTGCAGTATTTCAGAAAGCATCTGGGTCCTGCAACGTTTTTTCACAAGCGCCTGCACAGTACTGTATAATGCTCCAACTGGCATACAGTGGCAAAGATAATTATTTGATCCCCTGCAGATTTTGTAAGTTTGCCCACTTACAAAGAAATGAAAGGTCTATAATTGTTATCATAGGTGTATTTTAAATGACAGGGACAGAATATCAACCAAAAATCAATAAAAAAACATGATACAAATGGTATAAATTGAGTTGCAGTTCAGTAAGTAAAATAAGTATTTGATTCCCTACCAACCAACAATAATTCTGGCTCCCACAGACTGACTACAATATGTGCTCATGTGGTACACAGATTAGTCTTGTCAATGTATGAAGGTGCGCCTAACGACAACACGTTATGTGTATAAAGAAGACACTTGTCTACAGAATCTCTTTCTTCCATTCAAACCTCACCATCACGGGCAAGACCAAAGAGCTGTTAAAGGATGTCAGGGACAAGATTGTAGTCCTGCACAAGGCTGGAATGGATCACAAGCCCTTCAACAAGAAGCTTGGTGAGGAGACAACTGTTGGAGCGATTATTCGCAAATGGAAGAAATACAAAATAACCATCAATCGCCCTTGGCCTGGAGCTCCATGCAAGATTTTGCCTCATGGGGTAAGGATGATCATGAGAAAAGTGAGCAATCAGCCTGGAACTACACAGGAGGAGCTTGTGTATGATCTTAAGGCAGTTGGGACCACAGTCACCAAACAAACCATTGGTAACACAATACGGTGCCAAGGATTAAAATCCTGCAGTGCCCGCTAGGTCCCCCTCCTCAAGAAGGCACATGTACAGGCCCATCTGAAGTTTGCCAATGAACATCTAAATGATTCAGGGAAGGATTGGGAAAAAGTGCTGTGGTCAGATGAGACAATTGAAAATTGAGCTCTTTGGCATTAACTCAACTAGCCGTGTTCTGAGGAAGAAAAATGCTGACTATGACCATAAGAACACCATCCCTACAGTCTATCACAAAGGTGGAAACATCATGCTTTGGGGCCGTTTCTCTGCTAAAGGTACAGGCCGAATTTGCTTCCTTGAGGGGCCAATGGACAGGCCATGTATTGTAATATCTTGGATGAGAACCTTCTTTCCTAAGCCAGAACACTGAAGATGGGCCGTGGATGGGTCTTCCAAGACAACAATGACCCAAAACATGCCACCAAGGCAACAAAGGAGTGGCTCAAGGAGTAGCATGGAGAGGCCTAGCCAGTCTCCAGACCTTAGTCCTATAGAAATGGAAGAGCTCAAACTTAGAGTTGCCAAGAGACAGCCAAGAAACCATAAGGATTTAGAGAAGATCTGTAAAGAGTTACTCACTGAACTGCAACTCAATTTATAACATTTGTATCATGTGTTTTTTTCTGGATTTTTGGTTGATATTCTGTCTCTACCATTTGAAATACACATAGGTTAAAAACTATAGACCCTTCATTTCTTTGTTGGTGGGAAAACTTACAATATCTGCAGGGGATCAAATAATTATTTCCCCCACTGTAAATATTTCAAGACAGTTATTAGAACCCAAATCCAATCCCTGTGAAAAACCACCAAGCTGCTGATTCACTCCCTTGTTATCTCTCACCTTGACTATTGCAACTCCCTTCTGTCAGGTCACCTAGAGGGTGGGTGACAGATGCACACCGTTGGAATCAGGAGTGCACCACAAGGCAGTGGACCCTAAGGCTGACTGCTGCAGATGGGAGTCCGGGTGGTAAGGAAGGCAGGGCCGCTGGGAGAGTTAATAAAAGCAGTCAGTTGAGAGACAGCTGGTCTTTGGAGAAGAACACATGGAAACAGGTAAGCTGACAAACAACCTCTATTGCATAACCATGACAGTACCCCCTCTTACGAGGCCTCCCCCTTCCCCGCCTGGGACCAGGTTTAGAGGGGAACTTCAAATGAATCTTCCTCAACAGACGAGGTGCAAAGACCTCAGAAGCCTTGATCCACGACCTCTCCTCAGGACCAAACCCCTTCCAATACACGAGGTACTGGAGAATGCCTCTACAGAGTCGGGAATCCAAAATATGGCTAACCTCGTACTCCTGATTATCCTCAGAGACCGGCGCTGCAGTAGAGAGAGGACGAGAGAACTTATTGAGGACTAAAGGCTTCAGAAGGGCAACATGGAAGGAGTTAGAGATTTTGAGGCTTTTGGGAATCTGGAGCTTGAAACAAACCGGATTCAGTTTAGAAGTTATAGTGTACGGGCCAATGAATCTTGGGGCATATTTGAGAGAAGGAACCCGGAGTTTGATGTTCCTGGTGGAGAGCCAGACTTTGTCTCCTGGCTGAAGAGAAGGCGGCTTACGCCTGCGACGGTCAGCAAAATTCTTGAATTTGTGGGCAGCTTTCTGGAGGGAATCATGAACGTCAGCCCACATGGAATTGAATGATTCCTGAACAGTAGCCAAGGCTGGAATGTCAGAAGAACAGGTCATAGGAAGAGGGAGTTGAGGATGTTTTCCATAAACAGTGATAAAGGGTGTTTTCTGAGAACTGACGTTGACATGATTATTGTGGGAGAACTCTGCCCACGGGAGTAGTGATGCCAATCATCGTGATGAGCCGAGACCAAGGCATGGAGAAAGTCTCCTGATTAACCCTCTCAGTCTGGCCATTGGATTGGGGATGGTAAGAAGAGGTAAAATCCAAGGTAATGTTGAGGGATTTGCAAAAGGCTCTCCAAAAACGGGACGTAAACTGAACACCCCTGTCCGAAACGACATGGGAAGGAACACCATGAAGGCGGAAAATCTCTCGTACAAAAATAGGAACCAAGGCAGAGGCAGAAGGGAGACCAGGAAGAGGAACAAAATGAGCCATCTTGGAGAACCAATCGATTACCACCCAAATGACTGTATTATTCTCCGACAGTGGAAGATCGGTGATAAAATCCATGGCAATGTGAGACCAGGGCTCCTTAGGAATGGGCAAGGGCATGAGAAGACCAGCAGGGGCTTGTGTGGAAGATTTAGACTGAGCACAGACATGACAAGCCTTAACATAATCTTTAACATCCGAGCGGAGGTTAGGCCACCGGTAGAGACGACTGATGAGCAGGAAGGATCGGAGGAACCCAGCATGACCTGCCACCTTGGAATCATGTCCCCAACGAAGGATCTTAGCTCTTAGCTCCGTGGGAACAAAGGTCTTGCCAGGAGGAATTTTTGATTCCAGGGTGGTAGAATGGGCAACAATGCATGAGGTTGGAATGATCAGCTCAGGATCAGGGGTGGACTCCTCGTCCAAAGTGTCAAATGACCTAGAGAGCGCATCAGCCCGACCGTTGCAGGAAGCAGGTTTGTACGTAATCGTGAATTTAAAACGAGAAAAGAAGAGACTCCACTTGGCCTGTCTGGGGTTCAGACGTTTAGCATTTTGTAGGTATTGTAGATTCTTGTGATCTGTAAAGATCGTAATGGAGTGAGGGGAACCCTCCAAGAGATGACGCCACTCTTCCAACGCCAATTTAATTGCGAGAAGTTCCCGATCACCAATGCCATAATTTCTCTCTGCCTGAGAAAATTTTTTGGAGAAGAACGCACATGGTTGACATCTCTTCTCAAAGAACTGAAGAAGCACCGCTCCCACCCCCATCGAAGAAGCGTCTACTTCAATAAAAAATGGGTCCTCATGATCTGGTCTCCTCAAGAGAGGTCCAGAAACAAAGGCCTGTTTCAAATTGTGAAACGCAGAGACAGCCTCGGGAGGCCAGTCTTTGGCATTCGCACCCTTCTTGGTTAAAGCGATAATAGGTGTGGCAATGGAAGAGTAATTCCTTATGAACTGAATATAATAATTTGTGAAGCCAAGAAAGCGCTGTGTGGCCTTAAGGCTAGCAGGAAGGGGCCAGTTGGTAATGGCCGAGACCTTTCCGGGATCCATGCGAAGACCCAAACGAGAAACAAAACATCCCAGAAACAGGACCTCGGGACTTTCAAAGGAACACTTCTCCAGCTTGACATAGAGATTATTCTCTCTAAGGCGCTGAAGTACGGTGCGGACATGGTTCCTGTGAGCAAGCAGATTTTCAGAAAAGATGAGAATGTCGTCCAGATAGATGACAACAAACTGGTATAGTAGATCCCTGAAGATTTCATTGACAAAGTTCTGGAACACAACTGGAGCATTACACAAACCAAAAGGCATAACCAGGTATTCGTAATGCCCGTCCCTAGTGTTAAACGCAGTCTTCCATTCGTCACCTTCCCGTATTCTAATGAGATTGTATGCACCTCTGAGATCCAACTTGGTGAAAATGGAAGCCCCCTTCAATCTGTCAAATAGCTCAGATATTAGAGGTAAGGGGTATCGGTTTTTGATAGTCACTGCATTTAACCCTCGATAGTCGATGCAGGGTCTGAGGGTACCATCCTTTTTAGCAACGAAAAAGAACCCTGCTCCTGCAGGCGACGAGGATTTCTGGATGAAATCTCTCTCCAAATTCTCAGCGACATATTTAGATGGCCTGGGTCTCTGGAATGGACAGAGGGCAGGTACGACCCCTGGGTAGAGTTGCTCCAGGTACAAGGTCAATGGCACAGTCAAAAGATCTGTGGGGAGGAAGCACCTCAGCAGACTTCTTACAGAACACATCCCGGTAATCGCTGTATGCCGAGGGAAGATTAGAAGATACGGATGTGGTAGCAATGGGAAGTCTCTCCTTGGGGACCACCTTGAGAAGACAGGACAAGAAACACGAAGGGCCCCAAGCCAGGATCTGCCCAGAGACCCAGTCCACATGTGGAGAGTGGAGCTGTAGCCAAGGAAGGCCTAATACAATGGGGGTAGAGGCCTTGGGTAGAATGAGAAAGGAAATCCACTCCTTGTGGAGTATCCCTACCGACATCCTAATAGGTAGCGTCTGGAAACGGATAGGGCCCCCTGGGAGCACAGTGCCATCAATTGCCAAGACTACCAGTGGTGTAGCGAGGGGAGAAAGGGTAAGCTTCATAGAAGAAGCAGTTCTCCAATCCATAAAATTGCCGGCAGCCCCGGAGTCCAGATATGCTAGGACCGATTGGGGAGAAGGGCCTACATGAAGGAACACCGGAAGAAGACGAGAAGGTGATGTTTCTGGGTCCAATACTCCACCTCCTAAATGTATTAGACCTGAGCGTTTCCCGGACGACGCGAGCAGGAGTCACGAAAATGACCCTTGCCCCCACAATAAAGACACAAGCCCAGAGTTCTGAGTCTAGCATGTTCATTCGGGGGTTAGTCTGGTCCGGCTCAGCTGCATAGGTTCCTCAGCAGGCAGAGGATGCTCCACAGGGCGACGGGAGAAGAGTTCTGGCTGACTAAGACCTAGAGGGTGCTGGCGTCTTTTTTCTAGGGACCTCTCCTGGAAACGAATGTCAACCTGATTGCACAAAGAAATTACATCGTCCAGACCGGCGGGGATGGCTCTTCCTGCTAATTCGTCCTTCACTCGGTCAGAGAGGCCATGTAAAAAGGTTGTGACCAGGGCCTCATTGTTCCAGCTTAATTCAGCTGTGAGGATACGGAACTGAAGCGCATATTGTCCCACTGAACAAGATTCTTGGCGAAGGCGTAAAAGGGCACTAGCCGCTGAAGAAACCTGAGCTGGCTCCTCGAAGATGTTATGAAAAAGCTTCAAGAAGTCGGACAGGCTGGAAACCACCGGGTCATTCTTCTCCCACAGGGGGGCAGCCCAAGCTAAAGCTTCACCAGAGAGGAGGGAAATTATATAGGCTACCTTAGCCCAATCAGACAGAAAGTTTTGAGGCTGGAGCTCAAAATGAATGGTGCATTGGCTGAGGAAGCCCCTGCAGGCATTGGAGTTCCCAGAAAAGCGGGACGGAGCTGGCAGTGAATATGAATGTGTGGCTGCGACTGGTGCGATAGGTGCAGCTGCTGATTGAGGCTGCAGGTTTGGGTTTCCCAAGGAGGCCTGGAGCTGCTCGAAGCGGGAAGCCAGATCCTTAAGGAATCGCATCACCTGAGTCTGATTAGATTCCTGGGCCTCGAGTCTGCGAACTATGCCCTGCAATGGATCGGCTGCAGGAAGCGTCACGTCAGCCGGGTCCATGGCTGATCAAACTGTCAGGTCACCTAGAGGCTGGGTGACAGATGCACACCGTTGGAATCAGGAGTGTACCACAAGGCAGTGGACCCTACGGCTGACTGCTGCAGATGGGAGTCCGGGTGGTAAGGAAGGCAGGGCCGCTGGGACACCAACACTGATCCCACCGGGGCTAGAGCGTAGGATTCCCTGGGGCGCGGAGTCTAAGAGCCAGCAGGTGTTCACCAGAGCCTCTAGAGGTGAGAATGGGCTGGGCTGCAACTGGCTCCAGGTCGCGGCCCCCAGGGTCCCCCAGCTCACACCCACAGTAGGCAACAGGAGGATATGGATAGTAAAAGAATAATCTAAGGTCAGGGCCACAAGCAGACAAGGACAACAGAGTTCACGCCAAGGTTCAGGGTCACAGGCAAACAGGGATAGTCGGGGACACGCCAGAGGTCAGGGTCACGAGCAGACAGGAATAGTAGAGAACACGCCAAAGTCGGTAACAGAAACAAACGTAGAGCACACGGCAGGCAGGAACAGGAAGCCAAACACACAAAGGTTGATCAGCAGGGCTGACCTGCAGTGCAGAGGTTAATATAGAGTTCTCTGATAGGAGCTGGGGTGGAGCCATGCTAGAGGAGAGTTAATAAAAGCAGTCAGTTGAGAGACAGCTGGTCTTTGGAGAAGAACACATGGAAACAGGTAAGCTGACAAACAACCTCTATTGCATAACCATGACACCTTCTCATAGACCATCCCCTCTTTAGTCTATCATGAATGCCACTGCCAGACTAATTTACCTTACCAACCGCTGAGTGTCTGCCACCCCTCTCTGCCAATCCCTCCACTGGTTTCCGATTGCCCAGCGAATTGAATTCAAAATACTAACAACGACATATAAAGCCATTAACAAATCACAAATCTTAGTTACATAGTAGGTGAGGTTGAAAAAAGACACAAATCCATCAAGTCCAACCTATGTGTGTGATTATATGTCAGTATTACATTGTATGTCCCTGTATGTTGCACTCATTCAGGTGCTTATCTAAATAGTTTTTTTAAACTATCGATGCCCCCCCTGCGCTTGAAACCACCTCCTGTGGAAGGGAATTCCACATTCTTGCCGCTCTTACAGTAAAGAACCCTCTATGCAGTTTAAGGTTAAACCTCTTCTCTTCTAATTTTGGCCACGTGTCTTATTAAACTCCCTACTGTGGGGTCACCAGTAAGGTATTTGTAAATTGAAATCATATCCTCTCTCAAGCCTCTCTTCTCCAGAAAGAATAAGTTCAGTGCTCGCAACTTTTCTTCAACGAATATCCTCCAGACCCTTTATTAGCTTTGTTGCCTGTCTCTGTACTCACTTAATTTCCAATACATCCTTCCTGAGGACTGGTGCCCAGAACTGGACAGAATACTCCAGGTGAGGCCAGGCCAGAATCTCGTTTCCAAATATCACCGAAGCGGTCCTCTCCACTCTTCCCAAGACCTGCTCTCAAGCTCTCTTGTCTTCTCCTCCCAAGACCTACTCTCAAGGTCTCTTGTCTTCTCCTCCCATGCTCGTCTCCAGAACCTCTCCCATTCTCTGGAACTCTCTACCTCAATCTGTCTGGCTATCGCCTACTCTGGATGTCTTTTGGTGATCCCTAAAAACTCATCACATCAGGGAAGCCTATCACACCTCCAACTAACTATACTTTTATCTCTTCCTTTAGTTCATTCCCCACATTTATAAACTTTAGTACCACTTGCCCCACCCTATTAGATTGTAAGCTCCTATGAGCAGGGCCCTCTTATATTTTATTGTATTGCAACTATACTGTCTCCCATTGGATTTTAAAGCTCCACACAAACTTTTGGCACTGTAAATCTTGTGTAATAAAAATAATAGGAATATAGAACCCCATAAAAAAGTGAAATGCCTGGTGCTAGGAACATTTTTTGTTTTAAAATGTACATAATTGCAGCATACAAAGCTGCCAGGCAACAAACACAAAATTAAAAAAGAAAAGAAGAAAAGAAAAAAACAAGACCAATAAAGTAAAAAGGTGATAGCAAAACAATAGCCTCATCGTTGTTTGCCAGTGCTGAGGTCACCCATGAGCTTGCCAAAATGCAACTATTTGCAGTCAAAGCATGATGAACTTTAAGCTGCAAGCAAAACCCTCAAAGTACAACCCCAATTCCAATAAAGGTGAGACGCTGTGTAAAATCTACATACAAACAGAATGCCATGATTTGCAAAACTCCATAAATCCATATTTTATTCACAATAGAAAATAGAAAACATATCAAATCTTTAAACTGAGAAAATGTACCATTTCAAGAATAAAATATATGGTAATTTTGAAATTGATGGCAGCAACAAGTCTCAAAAAAGTTGGGAGAGGGCCATGTTTACTATTCTGTAGCATCCCCTCTTCTTTTAACTGCTTGCCGACCGCCTCACGCAGATATACTGCGGCAGAAGGGCACGTACAGGCAGAATCACGTACCTGTATGTTCCCCTTTAGGAGGCGGCCAGCGGGCGCACGGCAAGCTCTGTGAGTCGGGTCACGGGTCCCGCGGACTCGATCGCCGCGTGGATATCCGCGATCGCCTCACGGGGAGGAAGAACGGGGAGATGCTAATATAAACAAGCATCTCCCTGTTCTGCCTAGTGACAGTGTCACTGTTCTCTGCTCCCTGTCATCGGAGCAGAGATCAATGACGTGTCACACACAGCCCATCCCCCCTACAGTTAGAAACACGCCTCTAGGACACACTTAACCCCTACACTGTCACCTAGTGGTTAACCCCTTCACTGCTAGTGTCATTTACACAGGAATCAGTGCATTTGTATAGCACTGATTGCTGTATAAATGACAATGGTCTCAAAAATGTGTCAAAAATGTCCGATGTGTCCGCCATAATGTCGCAGTCACAATAAAAATCGCTGATCGCTGCCATTTAAAAAAAAAAAAAAAATTAATAAAAATGCCATAAAACTATCCCCTATTTTGTAAACGCTATAACTTTTGCGCAAACCGATCAATAAACGCTTATTGTGATTTTTTTTACCAAAAATATGTAGAAGAATACGTATCGGCCTAAACTGAGGAAAAAATAGTTTTTTTATATATTTTTTGGGGATATTTATTATAGCAAAAAGTAAAAAATAATGCGTTTTTTTCAAAATTGTCGCTCTTTTTTTGTTTATAGCGCAACAAATAAAAAGCGCAGGGGTGATCAAATACCAACAAAAGAAAGCTCTATTTGTGGGAAAAAAAGAACGTCAATTTTGTTTGGGAGCCACGTCACACGATTGCGCAATTGTCAGTTAAAGCGACGCAGTGCCGAATCGCACAAAGTGCTCTGGTCAGGAAGGGGGTAAATTCTTCCCGGGCTGAAGTGGTTAAAAACACTCTGCAAACATCTAGAACAAAAACTGAGGAGACTAGTTGCTAGAGTTTTGGAAGAGATATGTTGTGCCATTCTTGCTTGATATAGGAATCTAACTGCTCAACAGTCCTGGGTCTTCTTTGTAATTTTTTGTTTCAAGATGCGCCAAATTTTTTCAAATGGTAAAAGGTCTGAACTGCAGGCAGGCCAGTTAAACACTCAGACTCTTCAACTGCAAAGTCATGTTATTGTCATAGATGCAGTATGCGGTTTAGCACTTTCCTGCTGAAATATGCAAGGCCTTCCCTGAAAAAGATGTCTTGATAGGAGCATATGATGCTCTAAAACCTCGATATATCTTTGCTCATTGATGGTGGCTTTCCAGATGTGCAAGCTGCCCATACCGTATGAACTAATAGACCCCCATGCGATCAGAGATGAGGGCTTTTGAACTGAGCACTGATAACAAACCAGAAGGTCCCTCTATTCTTAGTATCAGAGGACGTGGCACCCATGGTTGCCAAAAAGAATGTCAAATTTGATTCGTCTGACCACAGAATAGTTTCCCACTTTGCAACAGACTTTTTTAGGGTTGAAAATGTCTTTATTGGTAGTATAAACAGCGTAACAATGACATGACATGACATGATTGATATATCAAATAGAGTAAAGTTGCAGGGAGTGGGCCAAATGCGGTGCTCGCGCCATAATAACATCATAAACATAGATGAGTGCAAATTATATCAAACAATGAATAAGGGGAGAAAAGGAGAAAGGCATGGAAACGAAGAAAGAAAGGAGGGGGGAGGAGAGAGGGAATCTGCTGGGAGAGCATGGAGTAGAAAAAAGACAGTAACTTGACTAGTGAGGACCATCATCACACATTAATATATTCATGACAAAGGTTGAACTGAGCAAGGGGGGGAGCATGTCAGTCAGAGTATTGGATGAGTAGAAGCACAGCCAAACAGACCACAGAACTTTATGTTTATCATAGCTATTGTTGTCAAGCGCCAGCATCTTCTCCATTCTCATAACATCGTTCACTGTGTAGACCCACAGTGACAATGGGGGAGTAGTGGTGGTTTTCCAATAAAGCGGGATAAGTTGCCGAGCCGCAGACAAGAAGAAAATGGAGGAGACATCGTTTCTGGGAGGCTACGGAGCCCGGCAACATGGAAAGAAGTGCAATCGCTGGGGATGGCTGTAAAGATTCCTCATAGATAGCATTATACACCTGAAATACCTGAGTCCAGAAGGGTCATATCCATTCACACTCCCACCACACATGGAGGTAAGTACCCGAGGCTGCATCGCAGCGCCAGCAGGAGGCTGGGGTAAATGGGAAGACTTGTGCAATGTAGAGGGGTTCCTGTACCATCTGGATAGGTTTTTGAAATTCTTCTCCTGCAAGTAACAGGAGGTAGAGGATTTGTGTGCGAAGTGGAGCGCAGTCTGCCGATCCGCTCTGGAAAGGTTTTTTCCCTGGTCTGCTGACCACATCCTAGTGTAAGGGGGTAGGTCATCCTGTGTGAGGGCTTGGATTAAGCCGTGGAGGGAGGAAAGTAGATATCTGGGCATATCACGTAGGGAGCTTAAAAGTTCAAATTCAGAAAGCGGACAATGTATTTGAGAGGAGAGGAATAGGTGTTTTGTAAAGGAGGACAAGTGTAGGGAAGTGAGCCAGTCCCAAGTCCTGGGCGGATGAAAGTATGGGCCTGGGGCCAGGGGGAGCGGTGGAATGAACCGTATGGACCCCGATGCGCTGGGCAAGGGTCGGATTGTCAAATAGGGAAGATAGGGGAGAGGGATCTGAGGAAAGGACCTAACATAGCCCCCTCCGATACTAGAGTGTGAGGACAGCGGTGGTTAGAGGCGAGGTTCAGGATAGGCTGGAGAAGCTATTTTTATAACCCCATAGGAGGGCGCGTAAATCAACTGGAGCCAGATCCTGCTCGACCATGACAGAGGCTTTTTGAAAAGGGAGTGGGAACCACTCTAGGGCGCGCGGCACAAGAGTAGCTTTGAAGAATAAATCAAAATCAGGGAGTCCGGTGCCTCCCTGTAGCTTCGGGGGGGGGGAGTAGTTTGTACTTGACTCTAGATAGTCCCTGGTTCCAGCTAAAGCGGATGGAGAGGGAACGTAGGGCAGAAAAAAGGATTTAGGAATTAGTATAGGTACATTTTGGAAAAGGTACAGTAATTTGGGGAAGAGTATCCATTTAATGGTGTTGACGTGACTGAACCAGGGTAGGGCAGTGCCCGCCCAAGAAGCTAAGTCTTTCCGGAGACGGGAGAGGAGAGGGATGTAGTTCAGTGAAAAGAGGTTAGAAAGGTTGACAGGTATCGTTATGCCAAAGTAGGAGATGCCCTTGGTCTGCCATTGGAAGGAGTAGTTGGACCAAAGTGAGGACATTGCGGAGGTGGCTAAGGAGATGTTGAGGGCCTCTGTTTTGGAGATATTGAGCTTAAAGTTACTAAAAGAGCCGAAGCGCTTGAGGGCCTCTGTTTTGGAGATATTGAGCTTAAAGTTACTAAAAGAGCCGAAGCGCTTGATCTCAGAAAAGAGTGAGGGCAGGGTCATATAGGGTTGCCGGGCATATATCAACAGATCTTCCGCATGAAGAGACTTACGAAGTTTATAGTGGTCAGAGGGAGTTTGGACTCCTTGTATGGAGGCGTTCTGATGGATGGCACACACCAGGTGTTCAATTACAATGACAAAAAAGAGCGGAGAAAGGGGGAAACCTTGGCGGGTGCCATTCCATATGTTGAACGCCTCTGACGAGGTGCCATTTACCAAGACTGAGGCAGACAGGTGTGAGTAAATCACACTTCTAAATAATATATATATAGTCAGCCAAACCAGGGCTCAATGTAGTGGAACAGCAAGCAGGATCTGGAGCCAGAAAGGATGTCAGCAAAGCAAGTCTTGAACAGGAACGCAGGAGATAGTTTATGTGATGTTGACCAAGGCGAAGGCAGAGATCCACTGGGCTGAACGGCTTAAGTAGGCAGGACTGGCGAGCAGGATATCATCAACAGCTGAGAAACTGTGGAGAGATAGGAGCTGGCAATTAGTCGACAGCTGAGTGACCAGCTCTAAGAAGGAAGGGCTGAGCCCAGCCCTAACAGTAAAGAGACATAATTTTACTAATGAAAGGGGAGCTGAGGCCTATTTGTTCCAGGGAGAGGCGCAAAAAGCACCAGCTGACCCTGTTAAATGCCTTTTCGGCATCAAAGGACAGGAGGCATGCCTGTAGGCGGTGGCGTTTGATATAGGAAATGAGGTGAATTGTTTTAGTCATGTTGTCCTGGGCTTCCCTACCCAGGACAAAACCAACCTGGTCTCTGTGGATAATCCTTGGCAATATCGGTGAAAGGCGGTTAGCGAGGACCTTCACAAATAACTTTAGATCTATATTCAGTAAGGATATTGGGCGGTAGCTACTGCATTGGGAAGGGTCCTTGCCGGGCTTCAGAAGGATGGAAACATTGACCGACAGGAGGTCCCTGGAGGAGAGAGTAGAGTTATCGATTGCATTGAAGGCCCGGGCCAAGAGTGGCGTTAGTAGGGGTACAAATGTTTTGTAGAATTGGGGGGTATATACATCCGGGCTCGGGCATTTGCCTAGTGTTAGACCCTTGATGGCGCATAGAAATTCTGGTTCCGCCAAGGGCCTATCCAAGTCAGAGGACTCCTGAAAGTCGATTGCTGGCAAGGCAGTTTCCGCTATGTAGGCCTGCATGGCGTAAGTGGAGAGGGACGCAGGACTGTCCGAGGCACCCAGTGGTAGATTATACAACTGGGAATAGAAGTGTCTAAAAGAAGAGGATATGCCTTTCCTGTTAAAGACTTTGGACTGGTTGGGTTTAGTAATGAAAGGAATGGAGTGGCAGGGGTCTAGGATGAATAACCCGGGCTAGGTGCTGACCACACTTATTGGCCATGGAATAATGTTATTTGCTTGCTCGATCTCGGGCTATCAAGGAGTGGGAGTCCAGAAATTGGAGGAGGTCATGACGTGCGTTCGATAAAATGACAAAGGTGGAGGGCTCTAGTGTTCGTTTATGGAGGGATTCAAGGTCTGAAATTGTGGTCAGAAGGCGCCGAATTTCATCTGATCTAATCTTTTTTAGGCGAGAACCATTCTTTATAAGGACGCCTCAGACCACACATTTCAGAGCCTCCCACTGGATAAGCGGGTGGTAGAGTCGGAGGAGTGTTCGGATACAAAATGTTGGATCGCCTTGGTGACTTTGGCTATACACACTGAATCCCAGAGTAGGTTATCATTGAGGCACCAGGATGCACCTCTATGGTATGGCAGTGGGCGGGCAAAGGACAAATAAACAGGGTAATGGTCAGACCAGAGGGTATGCCCCAGGGAGGACTGTAGCGGGGTGTCCAGGGGAGATTGGGAAATGAGGAAGTAGTCTAATCTGCTGAAGGAGTTATGGGCTATGGAAAAATAGCTGTATTCTTTCTCAGTGGGGTGGTGTATGCTCCAGACATCGACCAAGTGATGAGAGTGCAGTGGGGATTTGATATGCGAGAGAGAGGATGCGGTCATGGAAGACTTACCAGAGGATATGTCGGCAGAAGGGGACAGAGCAACATTAAGATCACCTCCAACAATGACGCAGGGACCCCCAAAGGAAGATAGTCTGGTGAGAGTGGAGGCAAGGAAACAAGCCTGGTCCGTATTGGGAGCATAGACATTGGCCACTGTAAAGAGAAAATTATTTAGTTCCAATTTGAGAAATATAAAGCGACCACAGTCATCAATGTAGGAATCAAGAATTTCGAGATGAAAAGATCTATGGAATGCAACGGAGACCCCTTTGGACTTAGCTTGGGGGTTAGTGCTATGGAACCACGTAGGATAATAGCAGTTACGGAATACTGTTAAGGAGCCAGAGGGAAAATGCGTCTCCTGTAGTAGCAGGATACTGGATCACATTTTGTGGAAGTGGTAAAGGATCTGGCTGCGCTTCTCTGGGGTGTTGAATCCCCTACAATTATAGGATGCTAGGTTAAGAGGTCGTGCCTCTGCCATGGTGGGGAATGTGGGTTGGGGGGGAGGGAAATGGATGATATGGGCCCTTCGGGTGCCAATATCTCCCAGCAAGGGAAGGGGGGGGGGGGAGGGGAGGAAAACCGGTGAGAAGGATAAGTAAAAGAAAAAGCAGCATGTGGATATAGAAAAGAAAAGAATGCCTCAGGGTAAATAATTTGAGGTATACCTGCCCATTGAGGGCACAGACCAGAAAAGCAGAGGGGAGAGAAAATTACATGAGTAGGCCACTAGGTGGCACCAAATGGTCAAAAACAAATAGACATAATAAGGTACTATAGGGGACATTTCTGAACCAAGAACAGTGCCGGGGTAGGCACCGAATATCCCTAAGGGGGGGGTAAGTGGGAGGCATGGAGAGGCCCCCAGGGCCCAGGCTCCACAGGGTAGTAGGTAAACTAGAACATAAAAATATGCCATGGAAGAGTAATAGTCATGAGAAACAAAACAAAAAATGGCAAAGGCATATAATGGCAAAACTCCTTCTATATAGGTATATGGAATGGGGATCATGGCGAAACCCGGATATCATGCAATGGCATTGAAAAGAAAAAAAAAAAAGGGAAAAGGAACATATCCATAAGCATAGCATCCAGGTGTCGCTGTCAGGGAGATAAAGTGACATTGATCTAAAATCATGCAATACAGGGAGGTAAAACCATTAACAATGTATAATAAACCTGAGAATAAGCATTAGAACATAGATATTATTATAAGTGAACTTGTCAGCGAACATGGGCCAAGAGTATGTCCCTGAGAATCAAATAGTAAGATGCAAAAAACAGTGAACATTATGCAAAACATGAAGTGGGGATTCACAGGGAAATGTACACCAGAAATCCGGGGAAATTGCAGGAAACAGTCCTGCTAAACTGGGACAGACAATCGACCAGGCAGGGTGAGTCAATTGTTTGGGTCCTTGTGCGAGGAGGATCTGGAGCGTCGTTTGCGACCTTGTTTTTGCCACTGCGATAGGAAAGGCAGGCCAGGGTGGCTGGGTGGAAAGGCCAGTCAGGCAGGGAAACGTGTGGGAGTCCCAGGGTGCTAAGGAAAGCGGGAAGGTCTCCAAGAGTGCGAAAACTGTCTGTCTTTCCCTCAGGGTGGATTCATAGTTGGAATGGGAAACGCTACTGGTATTTCATCTGGTGTGATAGCAGGAGTTGCGTGAGTGGCTTCAGAGCTTTCCTCATGGTCAAAGTCTGGCGGGAGAGGTCTGGGAGAAACATCAGTAGAGTATCGTGGAAGAAGATAGAATCCTGTGTGCTTGCAGCACGCATAATGGCTTCTTTGATGTTGTAAAATTGAACCCTGCAGAGAGTATCACACACAAATGAGGGGTCAGGTTTTCGGAGGCCGGACGTTCTATGGACACGGTCAAGTTCAAGGCGATTGTCCTTGGGCAGGTGCAATAGCTGATTGAAAATGGATGACACGGTCTGAGGGAGATCTTCGGGTTCAACGGACTCAGGTATTCCGCAGACGCGTATATTATTGCGCCTATTTCTATTCTCAATGTCATCTTGTTGGTAAGAGAGGTGCTGCACCTCCGTGTGAGTGTTGAGGACTTCTTCATGGGATTGCATAGCCGCATGGAGGTCCTCTGTGGTGTTTTCTATAATCCTCAAAACGGGCACCAATGTCTTTTTTAAGGTCGATCCGTTTTACACACTGCTCAAAGTCAGCTTTTGTGGGGAGAGAGCGGATATAGCAATGTAGGGATTTCATTTGGCATGCTATGTCCCATCCATCCTCTGATCCCAGGGAGGTGTTGGAGTGGCTCCTCGATTGTCTAGTAGAGCGATCCTGGTCTCCAGGGAGTGGATGGCGGGCCTGTGTAAGGGATAGAGAGTCCAGGGCTGACTCAGAGCAGGCTGGGGACGGAGGCGCCATCTTGGATTTAGGCTGGCGCTGGGCCACGGATCGGGTGAAGAAAATGCCCAAAAATCACCCCCTGGCCCCCTTCTGGTCTTTGTATTTATCCTTCCCCATAGGATCAATGTGGACAGAGTTTCGTGCCACGTAGGAGCCCTGTAGAGCTGCAGGGTCTATGAGCTGAGAAAGTGCACGTCTTACTGCTCCATGCATCAGCCCACTCCCCCAACAGACTTTTTTAAATTGAACTTTGGCCCATAGAAGGTGGCGGCATTTCTGGATCATGTTCAGATACGACTTCTTCTTTGCAATATAGAGCTTTACCTTTTTTTTTTTTTTTCGGATGGCACAGTGAACTGTGCTCACTGACAAAGATTTTTGTCTCCATGTCCTAGATGGTTTAACTATAGGGACAGCTATCCAGTCTGGTAGACCAATAAAGCGAAGGTTGCACCTACGGAGTCTGTTCTCCATGTTGTCTTGTTTTGCCTGGAGTTGATTGATCTGGTACTGCATACGTTTGGATGAATTCTGTAATGGCGGGATTGCATCCTCCACCTCCCCTAATCTGGTCTCCGAGGTCTTAACCCGCTCCTTGAGCTTATGGAGGTCCTGTTGGACCAGGGAGATATCCACCTTCACCTCCTCGATTTTAGTCGTAAGGGTGGCTTGTAGTGCAGAGATGGCCTCCAATACCTTGTCTGCATCTGCTCCCGCCATCTCACTCCACTCTGACGCGGCTTCGCAATCTTCCTCCAGGTTGTCTTTCTAATTTCGGAGATATTTGTCTAGCTTGGCAGCCGCATCCGACTTAGGTTTCGTCTGAGCCATGGATGATATAAAGAGGCAGGTGTAACAGGCTGGGTGATGCTGGTGTCAGTAGAGGGGGTTAGCTGGGCACTGGGGGAGCATGTAGGGCGGGGTTGAGTATGGACACTGAAGGAGGGTGTAGTAAGGTGGCCGCTGTGTATTAATAAAGTAAACAACAGTGCGCTAAACTCAACCTCCTATTTTTGATGCAGTGGTAATAGTACATAAATTATATATACTTATATACACTTACAGTCCTACAATCCTCCGTGACAAAATAATAATCAAATAAGTAAATTAAAAAAGTTAACTAAAAAAGTTTGATTGAGTGATTAAATCAATTCCTCTGTGTAAAGGCAATTTAAAAGTAAGCCACCTGAGTGTGGATAGCCTGTTCACAGCAGTGGCCGCTGTGTATGGCACCAGGGATAAGGCCGCGACCGCTACTCGCCTCTGATGGAGCTGGACGCCCACTGGAAACTGAGCCAGGGATAGCGCCCAGACAGGCCGGGGTGCTCCGGTAACAATGCAGGGCCGGAATCTGGCGGAGAATAGATAGGGAGGCTCGCCGGGATGCAGCAAGATAGTGGCACTGTGTAGGCTGTAGGCCGCGGTAAGCGAGCGGGGTGTCTCCCAGTACCTTGTGAGGAGGAATCCAGAAGTCAGCAAGGCCAGGATGCAGTGCTAGCCGGAAGGCCGGGAGGAGCAAGATGGCCACGAACCTCCGGGATTAGGCCGAAGCCGCAGTCTTTCCTAAATGAGGCAGCCGTGTGGGAGAACGCTGCTCCGTTCAGGTCGCCATCCAGTCGGGAAGACTGTGGAGCCATGGCAGTATATGTGCAGGGTCCTCAGGGTGATTTCCCAGGCTGGTACAGGAGATTGCTGGAGTGCAGGATCAATTAGAAAAGGAGTAATGAACAGAGCTTAGGTCACACACGTCCTACTCCATGCTGTGGCAGGCCACGCCCCACCGACAAAGATTTTTGGAAGTATTTTTGAGCTCCTGCAGTGATGTCTTTCATGCCTGATTTAATGCAGTGCCGTCTGAGGGCTCCAAAGATAACGGGCATCCAATATTGGATTTTGGCCCTGGTCCTTGTGCACAGAGATTTGTCCACCTCAGAATCTCTTGATGATATTATGTACTCTAGATGAATGTATATTTAAAGTCATTGCAATTTTCCGTTGAGGAACATTATTCTAAAATTGTTTGACAATTTTTAGACACAACTTTTCACAAATTGGTAAACCTCTGCCCATCTTTACTTCTGAGACACACTGGGGTTGAATTAACCAAAACGGGAGAGTGCAAAAACTGATGCAGCTGTGCATGGTAGCCAATCTTCATCATGGTAGCGTCTAACTTCAGCTTGTTCAATTAAGCATTGACCAAAAAAACCCCCAAAAAACTGGAAGCTGATTGGTTTCTATGCACGGCTGCATCAGATTTTGCACTCTCTAGTTTTGGTAAATCAACCCTACGGACTCTCTAAGATGCTCTTTTTATACCCAGTCATGTTACTGACCTGTTGCCAACAACTTAATTAGTTGCAAAATGATCTTCCAGCTCTTCCTTGTTAGTTTCACTTACTTTGCCAACTGTTTGTTGCCCTGTCCCAACTTTTAACTGGGATATTAAAGGGATATTAAAGCTTTGTTTTCAAAAGGGGAAAAAAAAAAGAATCATGTTATACTTACCTGCTCTGTGCAGTGGTTTTGTGATTTTGCACAGATCCTCTTATTTTCGGGTCCCCTGTCAGTGCGCCTGGCTACTCCCCCTCAAGCAGTGCCCCCAGAGAAAGCAGCTTGCGTGCTCGCTCCTGAGCCGCTGCTCTATGCGTCCATAAGACGCTCCCCCCGCTCTAACCTCATTGGCTCACTGGCTGTGATCGACAGCAGTGGGAGCCAATGGGTTGTCTCAGCCAATGAGGAGGGAGAGTCCCAGGACAACCAAGGCTATCATAAAAATTGCTGGATTGGAGGGAGCTCAGGTAAGGACCGGGGGGGCCCTGCACACAGAAGGTTTCTTACCTTCATGCATAGAATTCTGGACCAGAATGCACACAGTTTAGGGTAGGACCACCACGTGTAAAGCATGTCTCCTCGTTGACCGCAACCACAAAGACATAAGTCAGAATAGTTGGGATTTGCTTGAATAATTTGGGAAGGGACCCAATACCACTGCAAGAGAACTTTTCTGAGACGTGTTGCTGCCATCAATTTCAAAATTACCTTATTTTTTTCTTAAAATGGTACATTTTCTCATTTTAAACATTTGATATGTTTTCTATTGTGAATAAAATATGTGTTTATGAGATTTGCAAATCGTTGCATTGTAGTTTTATGAAGATTTTACACAGGTTGTATGCACCAGCTTATAAAGAGGAATTTTATATCATGGCCACTATGTCAGTACGGTAGACAGTCAGAAAATCAGATGAGCAGATGCCTATGCACATTTACTGATGGTCAACAAGTTCTTAATATGCACGTTAATGTATATCCTCCAGCCAAGTGATTCTGCACATGTGAACTTTGGATAGAATTTACCAGTGGGTGCTAAATAAATCTTTAAATATAACTACAGTGAGGAAAAAAAAGTATTTGATCCCCTGCTGATTTTGTACGTTTGCCCACTGACAAAGAAATGATCAATCTATAATTTTAATGGGAGGTTTATTTTAACAGTGAGACAAAACAACAACAAAAACAACAATAAAAAACAAAAAACAATATATACCCCAATTTTTTTGTAAAATGTGAAAGGATGATGTACCGGAGGTTATGGCTGACAGCTTCAGCCATATCTTCAGTAAACCACTTCAAAGCCAGACTCCGAGCAACTCAAAAAATTATTCCTTGGTTTAATAGCTCATTTTGTCTAGAGGAGAGGAAAACATTTTACTTACTTGATCCACTCTGGTGGTGGACTGTCCTTCTGCATCATCGGGTCCAATGAATGGCTCTGGACCCAGCTTTGGTCTTGATGACATCAGGACCCTAGACCACAGCAGCGTAGGGGAGAAGAAGGTCTGGATTCCCCCCCCCCCCCTCTTCTAATCACAGGTATAATCCCTAGACCGCAGCTGTGAAAGCTTGATGAATATCCACTTTCGATCTCTTCATCTATCTTTTCTGAATTTACTTGAATTACTAATTTTTGTGTTGGCTGAGATGCTAAAGAAGTATCATATAAAGGAGGATGCAATAAAGAGCAATAATTAGCCTTTGCACACAGATACTGTCAGATGGGACAGCAAAAGAAAGGAGAGATGGTTTAATGTAAAGTAACCCTGTCATCAGATTCCATTACATTTTTAAATCTACCAACAGTACAGCTAAAATACCATTTTCAGCTTACCCCACTTTTTCTGGAGTGCATTTTCATCTAAACCGGGGGGGGGGGGGGGGGGTGTAGAATATTGCCACTTATCAGTCCTTAGGATGTGGTAGCTACATTCGTTTTATTTCTTCGAAGATTTTTTCCTTTATCTTCATCTGATGTTCCTTCCAGTAACACACTTACTGTCCCAGGAGGACAATGCTCACGTAATGTGCTGTATATATAAACGACGGATCAGCATTACCACCCTAGGTTGTTGATTCCTCTTTTTGACAACAGAACACCTCCAGCTATACTCATCTCCATAACAGAAGGGAGTAGTATTCTGTAGTACAGCATGGCATAACTGATAACACTGTTTGATTTTTCTGTGCTGTGAAAACAGCATTGTCAGCTCACTACAGAAAGTTAGGGGCTTACTGGATTTATGGCAGATTATAGTACAGATATACTATTGAAAGCTTTTGTTAACAGAAAGGAAAAGCAAGAGTGCAAATGGGCAGGGCAATAACTTCTCCGCAGGATGTGGTCTCGGCGGGGGGCATCGATAGTTTTAAAAAACTATTAGATAAGCACCTGAACGACCACAACAGATTTTTTTCCTTTATCTTCATCTGATGTTCCTTCCAGTAACACACTTACTGTCCCAGGAGGACAATGCTCACGCAATGTACTGTATATATAAACGACGGATCAGCATTACCACCCTAGGTTGTTGATTCCTCTTTTTGACAACAGAACACCTCCAACTATACTCATCTCCATAACAGAAGGGCAGGGCAATAACTTCTCCGCAGGATATGGTCTCGGCAGGGGGCATCGATAGTTTTAAAAAACTATTAGATAAGCACCTGAACGACCACAACATACAGGGATATACAATGTAATACTGACATATAATCACACACATAGGTTGGACTTGATGGACTTGTGTCTTTTTTCAACCTCACCTACTATGTAACTATGTAAATAAGAAAAGTTTATTATTAGGTTTCACATATACTTTGAAACTTTCTTTTTTTTTTTTCAAATAAAAAATCTCCAAACTTTCATAGGAATCTGACAGTTACATGACAGGGTTAGATCCCTGCCACTACATCACATGCTTGTGGGTGTGTGGCTCACAGCATTGTCTGGAGCGTTTGAGACTGATGCCAGCAGCAGTAAACTCTGACAATGTGACAACATTCCAGTAATATATTAATCTAATTGTTTGCAATCAAAACGCCACAAATAGTATGCTCCAAAAATGTTCTTGCAGTAATAAAGAATTTGTAAATGCTCCATCTTGTTCATCGTCGCTGCAATTACAACTCCTGTCTTCCGCGTCTGTACAGTACTTTATTTCCGCCCTCAGTAAGTATCCCTGCCATAATCCCACGCGTGAGCATTATTCGCTGAAGCCAAGCCTCATTTTAGTTTCCGGTTACTAGGAAAACCTTGTCCAGTGAATAGGAGCCGATCCTGTTGTCAATGGGGAGGGAGTGTTGCGGGACCTCGGGGCCGACGCCAACTGTGGGAAATGGCGCAGTCCCGGCATAGACACAGCATTTTTCCAGCAGCAGAAGCTTCCTTTAAAAATAGGGCAAACGGTGCATGCATTGATGACGTAATTTTAAAGAAAATTAAGAATAACTCTGAAAGCAAGCGGGTAAGAAGCAATTAAAAAATAGCAAACAATGCTATGGTCTGCATTAATTAATTTAAAGGAAACTGCTCAGAATGGTTAAACAACCGCTTTAACTATTTGTTCATTCATGTGACCATCAAGGGTTCACATGATTGAACAAACAGTAAACAAAGGGCTTAGAAACATTGATATATCTGCTGCTGGGAGTTTAGAAAACCCTTCATATTTGTGGTTAGTGCTGCAGGCTTCTGCTGTCAGCCATGAGAACACAATGGCAGGTAGAGTTGGAGGCGGCATACTAACAAGGAAGTGATGTAGCAGAAGGTGGCTGGTGCGGCAGCCAGATGCTGTTGGAACTGCACAATCAGGGATCCCACACTCCCAGAATAAGTTGAAGATCAAACAGAGGCTAAGATGGCAAGTTCCTTGGCTGAAAAGGATAGGAGGGTTTAGTTCCGCTTTAATTTTATTTGGAACTTACTATGGTAGGCATTTAATTGTTAACGTGTCAATTTATGTAAATAGGATAATCCCCCTGAGGAAGACACGTGATTCCTGTGTCGAACACACGTAGGGGAGGGGCCAGGACGGAGCGAGAGATAGTGTATCTGCCAGAGATGAGATGCATACCATACTCCTTTATTGGTTTATTGATCGTACGCTTTGATTAGAGCGGTGCACTGACACACCTTAAAGGGGTTGTAAAGGTAAAAATTTTTTCACCTTAATGCATTCTATGCATTAAGGTGAAAAAACTTCTGACAGAACCGCCGCCCCCAGGCCCCCCGTTTTACTTACCTGACGCCTCGAAAGTCAGCTTCGCGTTCCCGACATCTGTTCCTCCGCTCACCCTGGCCGCTGATTGGCTGCAGTGGATGGATTGAAAGCAGCGCAGCCATTGGCTCGCGCTGCTGTCAATCACATCCGATGACGCGGCGCGCCGGGGGGCGGGGCCGAGTGATACAGCGAGCGGCTATAGCCGCCGGCTGTATCACGGGAGCGCGCCCGCAAGCACTCACCACCGTGCGAGGGAGCTCGCATTAAGGTGGTGAATGCTTGCGGGGAGGAGCTGAAACAGCGGCCGAGGGACCCCAGAAGACGAGGTTCGGGGCCACTCTGTGCAGAACGAGCTGCACAGTGAAGGTAAGTATAACATGTTTGTTATTTTTAAAAAAAAAAAAAAACACCTTTACAAACGCTTTAAGATTGTGAGTACCCCATTTGGGAAGTATATTTATTCATTGATTTAATAAATTTTAAAACAATATCACACCATCGAGCTTTTTTTCTCATATATCTTTGGATACCGCATTGGAGCCTGAGATCCAGTGATCTGCACTGAGCCCTGGGATGGTTCAAAGGCGTGATTTGACTTAGTGTAGCAGCTGAGTCACACGCTCTGAGGTGAGCATATTACCTGGGGGGGGGGGGGCACACTGGATTGCACCAAAGCATGGTTTGCGGCACAAAGAAAGTTATGAGCATGCTGGAAAATAACATCATTGGACACTGAGCATAATGCACTTTTTGATATCGATTTACAGGATTTCACAAATCACCTATATTATTGTTTCAATAGGGACTGTTTTTTCACGTGTATTATGTGGCACTAAGCACTTTTTGAAACTATTTATTCATATAGTTACATAGTAGGTGAGGTTGAAAAAAGACACAAGTCCAACCTATGTGTGTGATTATGTGTCAGTATTACATTGTATATCCCTGTATGTTGCGGTCATTCAGGTGATTATCTAATAGTTTCTTGAAGCTATCAATGCTCCCCGCTGAGACCACCGCCTGTGGAAGGGAATTCCACATCCTTGTCGCTCTTACAGTAAAGAACCCTCTACATAGTTTAAGGTTAAACCTCTTTTCTTCTAATTGTAATGAGTGGCCACGAGTCTTATTAAACTCTCTTCTGCGAAAAAGTTTTATCCCTATTGTGGGGTCACCAGTACAGTATTTGTAAATTGAAATCGTATCCCTTCTCAAGCGTCTCTTCTCCACAGAGAATAAGTTCAGTGCTCGCAACCTTTCCTCATAACTAAGATCCTCCAGACCCTTTATTAGCTTTGTTGCCCTTCTTTGTACTCCATTTCCAGTACATCCTTCCTGAGGACTGGTGCCCAGAACTGGACAGCATACTCCAGGTGCGGCCAGACCAGAGCCTTGTAGAGTGGGAGAATTATCGTTTTATCTCTGGTGTTGATTCCCCTTTTAATGCATGCCAATATTCTGTTTGCATTGTTAGCAGCAGCTTGGCATTGCATGCCATTGCTGAGCCTATCATCTACTAGGATCCCCAGGTCCTTTTCCATCCTAGATCCCCCCAGAGGTTCTCCCCCCAGTGTATAGATTGCATTCATATTTTTGCCACCCAAATGCATTACTTTAAATTTTTCTACATTGAACCTCATTTGCCATGTAGTCGCCCACCCCATTAATTTGTTCAGGTCTTTTTGCAAGGTTTCCACATCCTGCGAAGTTATTGCCCTGCTTAGCTTAGTATCGTCTGCAAATACAGAGATTGAACTGTTTATCCAATCCTCCAGGTCGTTTATGAACAAATTAAATAGGATTGGTCCCAGCACATACCCTGGGGAACCCCACTACCCACCCCTGACCATTCTGAGTACTCCCCATTTATCACCACCCTCTGAACACGCCCTTGTAGCCAGTTTTCAATCCATGTACTCACCCTATGGTCCATGCCAACGGACCTTATTTTGTACAGTAAACGTTTATGGGGAACTGTGTCAAATGCTTTTGCAAAATCCAGATACACCACGTCTACGGGCCTTCCTTTATCTAGATGGCAACTCATCTCCTCATAGAAGGTTAATAGATTGGTTTGGCAAGAACGATTCTTCATGAATCCATGCTGATTACTGCTAATGATACCGTTCTTATTACTAAAATCTTGTATATAGTCCCTCATCATCCCCTCCAAGAGTTTACATACTATTGATGTTAGGCTAACTGGTCTGTAATTCCCAGGGATGTATTTTGGGCCCTTTTTAAATATTGGTGCTACATTGGCTTTTCTCCAATCAGCTGGTACCATTCCAGTCAGTAGACTATCTGTAAAAATTAGGAACAACGGTCTGGCAATCACTTGACTAAGTACCCTCGGATGCAAGCCATCTGGTCCCGGTGATTTATTAATGTTAAGTTTCTCAAGTATAATTTTAATTCTGTCCTCTGTTAACAATGGAGGTGCTTCCTGTGTTGTGTCATGAGGATAAACACTGCAGTTTTGGTTACTGAAGCCCCCGATTCACTCGTGAAGACTGAGGAGAAGAATAAATTCAATACCTTTGCCATCTCCCCATCCTTTGTAACCAGATGTCCTTCCTCATTCTTTATGGGGCCAATATGGTCTGTCCTCCCTTTTTTACTGTTTACATACTTAAAGAATTTCTTGGGATTCTTTTTGCTCTCCTCCGCCATGTGTCTTTCATGTTCTCTTAGCCGCTAAGAAAATATTCATATTTTCATATATGCACTTTAGCATGCTTGTTTGATTAGATCATGCATATTGCACTTTAAGGTGCTTGTATACATTAACTTTGTTCACGTTTTAATATTTAGAAGTTTTTTGAATATTATTAACATTTTGTATTTTTATTCATTACTTTTATGTTTCACCAAGTGGGGGTACCTATTACATATATGCATTTAGGTTTTTATGCATTCATGAACACACACATATTTTGATATATTGATCAGCACAATATAGCACACTCTAGCGCAGCGCATTTTCTTCTGTGTCAATTTAGGTAGCCAGCCTATTTATTCCAAAAGCTGGACAAGCGGCCCCTACTTTCTCTGGGGACAGGCAGCATCCATGATCCCGCCTGAGCAGGAAGAAGGCCAAAGATGGAGCCTATTGCGGATGAGGTCCAGAAGTGGGACTTTCCTCTCCAGCAACCTAATGAGCCTTCCATTCAGCTGTGGCAGCCAAAAAGACTCCACCCAAAACTAGGAAAATGTAGCAAGGTATACAGAAAAGGGTGTGAAGAAAGAAGTGGCTGCACACCGAAGTAACAAAAGTCCTTTTATTCCTCTTCCATAAAATAAGGGATAGCACACCACAGGATAGTAGCAAGTACATCGGGTAGACCGTTTTCACACAGTTACATTGTGCTTATTCATTAGGTACGTGTCTACCCGATGTACTTGCTACTATCCTGTGGTGTGTGAGCCCTTATTTTATGGAAGAGGTATAAACGGACTTTTGTTTCTTCCCTGTGCAGCCACTTCTTTCTTCAGATTAATTGCACGGCAGGCGAGCCGAGGCTTGCACCCGAGGGAGGAGTCCTCTTCCCAGCTCACCAGGATTCACTCTCCTGGAGCGACGTTTCTCTTGTCTCCATTGTATACAGAAAAGGGCGATTGACTTTAGTAGTGCCAGTCCAGGAACCTACAGGGATCACTTCTGCCTCCATGGAAATCTGGATCTTTAAAAAAAGAACTTTAGTCAGAAAATTAAGTCCTGCTTTCTCTCTTCAGGTTGGCCCCTTTTGCAGGTATAGCTATGTAAAACATTAGAAATAAGTGCCTATACTGTTTAACATATAGTAATACACTTTCTCACCTTTTCTGAAAATTAGAGGCACTAGAAGTCAGTCTGCTGACAGCCTAAAGATTGACTCCTGTTTAGGAGCTCTGGGCTTCAGCAAAAGGCTGGCCTCCGTCAAGAAGTAACAGGAACAATGCTGGAGACCATTTACAGCACACACTAATTTTGGTAGCATACTTATTAATGTGCAATGTATGTTCCTTGCTAAAGTACATTATTTTTTTTTTTTATAAAGTTGTTATGGGTAAAGTTCTGCTTTAAGTGAGGTACACAGAAAGGGGCGGCAAATGTTAAATGCACAAGCCTAGGGACCTTTAGGAAATGTTTCTGCCCTAATGAAAATGAAAGAAATTATTGAGAGGTAAAAAGGGAGTGTTCTTTAAAGTCTCTGTCCCTTAACCCCTTCCCGACCGGCGCACGCTGATGTACGTCGGCAGAATGGCACGACTGAACAAATGGACTTACAGGTACGTCCATTTGAATTTCCCGCCATGCTATTGCGTGCGCGCCGCCGGAGGTCCCACGGACTCAATCGCCGCGGGGATACCCGCAATCGCCTCACGGAGAGGACGAACAGGGAGATGCTGATGTAAACAGCATCTCCCCGTTCTGCCTAGTGACAAGTGTCACTGATCTCTGCTCCCTGTCATCGGGAGCAGAGATCAGTGACGTCACACATACAGCCCATCCCCCTACAGTTAGTAATCACTCCCTAGTACTGACTTAACCCCTCCCCGCCCCCTAGTGGTTAACCCCTTCACTGCCAGTGTCATTTACACAGGAATCAGTGCATTTTTATAGCACTGATTGCTGTATAAATGACAATGGTCCCAAAAATGTGTCAAAAATGTCCGACATGTCCGCCATAATGTCGCAGTCACAATAAAAAAAAAAAAAAAAAAAAAAAAAAAAAATCACTGATCGCCGCCATTACTAGTAAAAAGAAAAATTATTAATAAAAATGCCATAAAACTATCCCCTATTTTGTAAACGCTATAACTTTTGCGCAAACCAATCAATTAACGCTTATTGCGATTTTTTTTTTTACCAAAAACATGTAGAAGAATACGATCGGCCTAAACTGAGGAAAAAAATGTTTTTTTTTTTTTATATATTTTTGGGGGATATTTATTATAGCAAAATGTAAAAAAATAATGCGTTTTTTTCAAAATTGTCGCTCTTATTTTGTTTATAGCGCAAAAAATAAAAATCGCAGAGGCGATCAAATACCACCAAAAGAAAGCTCTATTTGTGGGAAAAAAAAAGGACGTCAATTTTGTTTGGGAGACATGTCGCACGACCGCGCAATTGTCAGTTAAAGCGACGCAGTGCCGAATCACAAAAAACGCTCTGGTCAGGAAGGGGGTAAAATCTTCCGGGGCTGAAGCGGTTAAATGAGAAGGAACAATTTTTGGGCAGGGTTGTTATGAGAGTAGAAATTGGAAGGTAGTACTTTATCTCTAATGTTTAAAAGGAATACAAATAAAATGTTTGGTCTGGCAGCAGGTTTCCTATTTATTTGGGCTGCAGTTCTGCTTTATCTCTTCCATAATTCCAAATGAATGTTATATGCATGGGTTATAACATACAGCTTTTAAACCAGTGTACATATTCTTAAAAAAACAAAAACAAGATCCTATATAAGTAACCTTTTTATACAGTTCCTAAACAGAATACAAAAGTTGAAATAAGACATTGACCATTATTATGAAAGTAGACTTTAGAGAACACTTCTGTTCCGTACAGTAAGGCACCTCAAAATTCAAATTTAGGGTCTGAAAATAGTGCACATTCCTACTAATATTAAAGCTTTGTTGCCATACATAGGAAAGCCATATCCAAGTGATATTACATTCCAATAATCAATACAGTACACTTACATTTAAAAGAGACTATCTAGCAGTTAACCCTAACTTGCATTATTTCATAAGCTCGTAGCTGCATTTAAAAAGGAAATTGTCACAAAGCAAGACACCTGTGTGAATCATGTACCGCATTACTGATCCTAATGCCTAGTATACACAATGAGAAAAACAGACGAAAAATACCACGTTTGGAGCAGACGTCCGATAATCTGATTATTAGTACACAGCTTCCCAGAGGCGATCAAGAGAATTCATGTGAAATTATCCGAATGGACAAGCACGAAAATTTTTCATTGCATCGCATGCTCGGAAAGGAAAGAATACAATACATTAAATCACTTCCGAAGTTGTATTCTGTCGCACAAAAATTTTCAGAACTTTAGTAACCTATTGGTTTTGGATATGAGACTAGCATGCAATTTAAAAAAAAACAAAAAAACTGACGCTCATTTGTCCGATATGCTTATCGTGTGTACCAGACATTAGGCAGCGGTGTTGTAAATCTGTTAAGCTTCAATGCATCATATACAGTAGGCAGAATAACTTTGGAAATAGCTGCTTGCATTCACAGCCCGATCTCACAGATGCTTTTCTTCACATATATTCATCACTTCTTATGATGTCAGAGATTTCCCAGCTTTTCAGAAAATCTTTGTGCAACAGGACTGACCTAAATGAGTAAAGAGAAAAAAAAGTCCTTCACCATTCCAACACCATCTGTCAAGTTGCATATCACTTGCAGTTGCATATCAGCAGGTTATGTCCCTTTCTTGGCCAGATGCCCCCAGTACTTTCTCTAGAAAAGTGGAAAACCTTCAGAACATAAGTGCATAGAATATTAGTAGTGCAAACAATAAAAAATAAATCTATTTTTAATGTGCATCACTGTTCTGTTCAATAAATCATGTAAAAAAATAAAGTTTGTATAGTTTTATTTCATTCCCGGTCAAGAATTATAGAAATGTTATAGCAGCTGCGGCTCTTCTCCTTCAAAAGACCCTCTAAGTGTTGAAAACATTCCGACATGTGTTACCATGTTGGGTTCCAGTGCCCAAGCCCGTTCCCCCCTTCTCCAGAGCTCTTGGTACAGGGCGATATCTTTGGCATAACCTGGCTCACACACCATTTCCTTCAAGTAGGACAGAGTCCTTCGAGCAGATGCCTCTGAGAACAGCATAGCCGGCGTGCAGCACTCTGTAACAGGCACAACATTGTAAAGGGCTGGGGAAATCCTCCGCAGTTCCAGCAGGTAGTGGCGTCCTGCCAGCTCCGCCAGCATCATGGCGTAAACAGTAAATGCCACAAACACCCACCAGCTAAAATGCTGCTGGCGAAAGGTAAGAGTATACACCCAGGTAAGGACCAGTCCTGCTAGCCCTCCTAGGCCAACCCATTCCAAAATTCGCATGGGCTCTGGGTTGATGTAACCCTGAAGTCTTTCTGGGTGGTAGAATTTTACATATAGGCCACCCCCTAGTGGCTCCTGAAGAAAGCGTACCTGCACTAAATGGAAGAATGCATTAAAAATATCATTTAAAGGAACCGCATCATCCTCAACGAGTAACACATATTCTGGGTTGTAGACCTCCAATGTGTGGGAAAGGCAAAAAGCATAGTCCTGTTTCTCCTGTTCAAATCGATTTGGGGCTTCACGTACATGCTCAGTCCAACGCCGCGCCACCATTGGCAACAGGTGGGAGAGGAGACAGGCATCAGAGTGGCCCTCAGGAAATGAATCAACGTTACAAATTAAAATCTGAAATGTGGAGCAGTCTTGGCCACACTCGGCCATCCGGTCAAGAAAACCACGTGTTACCTGAAGGAGGTAATGATATTCAGAACGGCGTCTTGTTGTAATTATGGTGACAACCAAACTGGTGGTGCCTCTGACACGTGATGGGCGATGGCTCCCAGCTGCTCTGTGAACACAGGGCACAGATGTATTGGGAGGAACTGTGCTGGATGTAGACACCATTTGATGGAAATGTTGCAAGGCATTAGAACCATCCTGCAGGCTTTTATGTAGGAACTCGCGACTCAAACGTCTGAGGTTCAGTTGTCGTGAAAACAAAGGAGAGTAGAGGAGGTCGCGGAAACAGATAGGGGCAAGAAGTAGAGTGAGCACAATGAGGACCAAGAAACGAAAGGAAAAAGACCTGAAAATGACTGACAGACGCATGACTGATGAACGACACTTCTCTCTCACTCCATCAAATTCCCCTCTTCCTTTTTATCATGTTCCAGCTTGCATCTCCTTTCTGCTAAAAACTGTAGGCCTGTAAAATGATCATCTTTTACTAATCCCAGGCTTGTGTTTTCCTGGAGATCGCCACAGCATCCCACGGCCAAGCCTCTGGAGCATTCTGCAATATAAATCACAAAAATCAACATACAGAATACTGCAACAATATTTATCAGCTTAACAAATTGTGAACATAAATCTTTGGCAACAGTTTCAAAGAGTTGCTGTTGCTTGAGGCTGGGTTCACTGCGGATTCGACTTTGCCCTCTGACTTCATTAAACGGAACTTGACAATACCAGGCCCTTGGTATGAATATTTAGGGGAAACCCCACGCCATACAAAAAAAACAAAAAAAAAAAACAAAACAAAAAAACAAAATACAGCATAGGGTTCCCCCTCCAAGAATATACAAGACCTTTCGGTCTGGTATGGATTTTAAGGGGAATCCCCACACCAAAAAAAAAAAAAAAAACGCTGTGGGCCCCCAAAATCCATACCAGACCCTTATCTGAGCACGCAGCCCGACAGGACAGGAAAGGAGGTGGGGACGAGCGAGTGCCCCCTCCTGGACCATACCAGGTTACACGCCCTCAAATTGGAAGGAGAAGAGACACCAGAGCTGTTTTAATAAATTAGTTTGTCAAAAACCTGTGTGCTGTTTTTATTTTTGACACTTTTTTTTTTAGGTGAATAGGTAGGGGTAGATTCCGATAAGCCCCTTGCCCACAGACCCCAACAACCACCAGCCAGAGTTGTCAGGAAGAGGCCCTTGCCCCCATCAACATGGGGACAAGGTCCTTTGGGGTGGGGGGGTGCAGGGCCCTGACATTCACCAGTGTCTGAGGTGGAGAGACAGCTTCAGACACACAGGGCTCCAGCATTGTACAAAGAGATATCTTCCCTCTTCCATCCTCCGAGAGCACAGGACTGCTTTCTCCCCTTAGGACGTACACAGGCTGCAACCTTTCCTCCATCCAACCCGTGAGACAGGTCCACTCCACCCCACAGTCTCACATCAACAATTTAAAGGAGAACACACATACCGTCAACATACCACATAGAACGTTTGAACGTGGACTGGTATGGAACTCAGAAAAACTAACTATCCATCACAGGCTACACCTCCCAACTAGCCATTCCTCTTTATATACACATGTTGGCCTACCGGCCTATACAGACTGTGCCCTGGTTCTAAAGGCTCTGATGAAAAGGTTATCCTCGAAATGCGTCAGCCGATTTTAAACACTCCCCTTAACATGGGCTTGTGTTACTTTTAACCTATTTTTAATTTTTATGTTTTGCATAACCTGTTACCTGTTTGCACGATACGTAGTATTGGTATTATCTATTTGTTTTTATTTCATTACATATGAATAAATTATACACATTTTGATATGAGCAATTGATCACGCGCCCTCCATCCACCCTTCTCCATATAGTCTTACTCTGACCACCCCGGAGTCAGTTTGGGCAGCGGGACACGCAACACCATCTCTTTCAGTTCCTCTACAGCTTACAATACTACCATTCCAAAACTAATACACCCTCACAAGCGCAGGCGTAATCTTTCCTTGTCCACATTTTGGGGTGCAGGGCCCCCCTGCCCCAAAGCACCCACCCCCATGTTGAGAGCATGTTGCCTGGCATAGGTTTAGAAAGGGGGGGTGCTCGCTCGACCCCACCCCCTTTCCTGACCTATCAGGCTGCGTGCTCGGATAAGTGTCTGCTATGGATCTTGGGGGATCCCGTGTCGTTTTTTTGGTGTGGAGGGGGAACCCCATGCATGCCAAAGTCGGATCAGTTAAGACGATGATCCGACTTTGATCCGACATTAATGATATTCAATAGGATCAAAGTCAGACAAAAGTAGTGCATGAACCTTTTTCAAAGTCGGACCAGTTCAGACGGCTCTCATAGGGAGCCATTGATTTTTACACGCCATGCGACATGTGCTCCCAATATTGGAGCGTTTGTCGTACCAGTCTGAACCCAGCCTGAAAGGCTAAACATGAGAAAATCATTTTATTCACCCATCCACACTAACAAAGTGGATGGGTGAATCGCCACTGCTGACTATTGGAGGCTTTTTGCCAAGAGGAATGGGCAGCTTTACCATGGGCAATTTATTTATTTTGTTTTTTTATACTAGTAATGGCGGTGAACAGCAACTTATAGCGGGACTGCAATACTGTGACGAACATTCTGACACAAACACAGTGGTCAGTACCAAAAAATATGCACTGTGACTGTACTGACACTCTAATGACACTGGTTGGGAAGGGGTTAACATCAGGGCCGATCAAAGGGCTAACTGTGTGCCTAGCCAGTGTTTGTGTACTATGTGGTAGGTGCTTTTAGTAGGGAAAGTCATGGCTCCTGTATCCCTGCTTTGCAAGAACACAGGAGCCATGCCTTCCCAACTAACCGAACAGCAATCTGCCTTGTTTACATAGGCAGACAGGCGGTCTGCCTGTGTAAAGAATAATCAGAGGGTGCCAGCGGACATCGAGTGTATAATCACAGCGGATGTGAGGATATATATCTGGCGCACAGCTGCTGCCCCGTAGCAGTAAAACTGCTAAACTGCTATGTGGCGGACAGCAAGTGGTTAAAAAAAAAAAAAAAACACAGGTCAGCAGAAGACTGCTGATCATTGGTGCCATGCAGGTCTTCTGCAGACCTGTCAGTGTATCTGTGAGCCCATACATCCCGTAAGGGCAAGCAGATACAATCTGACAGGAAGAAAGAATTAACTACCACAGCGCTCCACAGCGCCATGGTAGTTCAATGAAAACTACAAGCAGACAGCCCCAAAGGCTGCCGAACCTTGTAGTTTTCCATTCACCGAACACTGTTAATGAGTGACGCGGCCAGAGCCTTGCTCAGCCACGTTTTTTTAAATTGTGGTAACTACGGGGAGGGGGGAGAAGATTCCTGCTAGCTGTCAGATCGGGGAATCAGGGGCGTGCGGGGGCCGGTCCGTTTGGAACATGTTACACCCTGAATATGGGTGTAACATGTTACGAAAGGTGAACTTATCCTTTAAAACGGTTCTTCAGTCTTTAAACAAAAACAAAAGTTAAAAAGTTAGCAGCTCCAAATACTGTAGCTGCTGACTTTTAGTAAAAGGACACTTACCTGTCCTGGTATCCAGCGCTGTCCTCACCTGAGCCAGTTCTTCACCAGTCTTTGGATCCCTGGGGCTGGAATATTTACTAAGTACAAAAGTGGGAGTGGATGGGGGGGGGGGAGGTGTTAAAGTGGAACTTCCCTTTTAGGGTGTGACATCGGCTAGGGAAGAATGTTACTGAACATTTTACATCACTGGGCATTACTCAGATACTTTGTTCATGAATACGATTGCATTTCAAATCGATCAGATCAGCTATTCTCAACCCAGATTCCCCCAGAGGCTGCTAGGGGTTCCTTGAGTTGTGGGAAAATTACCTCCTATCTGATGGTGCCAGGAGAGTCAGCAGCAGGAACCCAATGATGTTCATTTTTGTGGTTTGGAAGGGTGGCATTCTACTTTAAGGGGGGCATTTTTTCCACTGACTACCAATGTAAGGGCCACTCTTCCCACTGACCCCTAAAGAATTTGTTTTAGCAGGAGTTCCCCAAGATCTGAAAAATATTTCAAGGGTTCAGAAATGTTGGACCAGATGATGAAATTACATGGTGGAAACAGAAATGCGATTGATGAATTCCCATCCCTGGGCATCATTGATATGGCCTCGAGAGCAAGTGTTTATACCAGGATCATGGCTGCAGCTATGATCCTGATATGGTTTATTAGCACTGGCAATTGATCTTCAGGCAAAAGTGATCAGAACAGCTCTACAGCTGCACGCCGCCACCCTTCCCATGGAGCCTGGGACCGCTGCAACTGGTCAGGTCGGCTGCCCACAGATAAGATGAAGGAACATCTGTTCCCCCATCATTTCTTCGATGAAGGAAGCCCCAAGCGTCTAAGATTTCATCATTTCAGTGCTGTGTTTCCCTGGACAGTAAAGCCTGGGAAGCACCCGGTCAAACAGATCTCTGTTTATTCAGATGCTTTAGAAGGCAGGAAGAGGGATCAGGGGTCTAATAGACCCCTCATCTTTCAATGAAGAGTGCCTGTCACCGTGCAAAGCTTTCACAAGGGGTGGTGTTCACCCCTTGTGATAGCGTTAAAGTTAACAAAAAAATAAATAAATTTTATTTAAAATAAAAAAAGGCCAGAAACCAATCATCATCCACCGGCAGAAATGACGTCTGGGTGCCATCTTGGAACACCCCCACCATCCAAGGTGTATAGAGAGGCAGCACTTAACAAGTAGATCGCTCAACCCGAAGAAGCATCACCCCCGCCACACGAAGTGACCATCGGGCACCATCTTGGCACACCCCAGATGCTTAGGAGTCCCAGAGTCAGCAGCTTCGATCAGAGAAACATCTAACCACTGGACACCACTCTTCCTGTCAAAAGCAATTGCCACCAACATAAATCAATCTAATGCCAGTTAGTGGAGACTGAAAACATGCAGGGTCCCAGATCGCAAAAAAAAAAAAAAAAAAAAAAAAAGCCCCAATACATGGATTGCCACCAAGGCATCCATGGCCCAGCAAAAAAGAGGCTCCTAGAGTTGATCCACACCACAATTGGTGAGTAAGATCCAAGAAAAGATCATTAAAGCTCTCAGGTAAGGGGGAACCAGATACCTATAGGCAGGCTAGCTCACGGGAGAGGCAGGCAATCACAATTGCCCACCTACAAATAAACAAAAAAAAGAAATGATGTGTCCTCCTGGAGGGTCAGAAAAACCATAACAACTGAGGACAAGGTGGTGGGAGGGGCCTTTTAACTGATTATGCGATTGTGTTTCCTGGAGAGGACAGAGCTGATCTGGAAGATGTTTTGGAAAACAAAAATTTGAAAGCACCCCCGTGCAAATATGCAATTAGGTCCCACATGCATATGAAAACGATAACTGCACCACACATGTGAGGTATCGCAATGAACGTCAGAGTGAGAGCAATAATTCCAGTGCCAGAGCTTACGTTCAACTCTAAACTGGTAACATATAAAGGCTTTAAGGCTGGATTCACACCTATGCAGTTTTAGTGCTTTTTGCAGATTTGCACTACAGAACGTGTTCCATAAGAAACCATGTTAAATGGACTGTAGCGCAAATCTGCAAAATGCAAAAAGCACTAAAACTGCATAGGTGTGAATCCAGCCTTAAAGAGTTGCTTATAGACAATTTTAGATACCATACTTTCGATGTTTCACAGGTGTGCATAAATTTAAATTGTGACATATTTGATATCTATTCACTCGACGCAATATCATCGTTTATATTTTACCCAAAAGATTGGATAATATGTCTGTGTGCACTAAATCTAATTTAAGTGTATATTTTGCTAAAAATTTGCGTTTGAAAAACGGATGCACAAATATGGCCACCATTTTTACTCTTCAGGGCCTCTGCTTTCAGAAAATATATAATGTTTGGGGTTCTCAGCAAACAAATGCAGCTTTTAACATGTGAGAAATGTCAACAGTGCCCTAGTAGGCAAGTGGTTAATTATCGATCTAAATCCACTTCCTCGTGTGCGGCATGTCAATAAATCGGGTTGTTGACTCAGGCTCGATTCACACCTATGCATGTTGCTTTTGAGCGTTTTTGGAGGTTTTTTTCATGCTTGCCACGTTTTTGAGCAGCGTTTTTGCCGCGATTTGCATTTTTTTTTTTTTACAGTTTTTTTTTACAGTCTTAAAAAAAAATTAAAAAAAAAACAAAAACGGCAAAAACGCACCAAAAACGCATCAAAAACGCTGCAAAAACGGTGCACTTGCGTTTTTGATGCTTGTCCATTGAATTCTATTACATGCAAAACGCTGCATTTTGCATGAAAAAAAGTCCCTGACCCTTTCCAAAAATGCAGAGAAACAAAAAGGCATTGATGTGAACCCATGTTAAAAAATTCCCGTGCATTTCTGCAAAATGCATCAAAAAACGCGCTAGTGTGAATGGAGCCTAATGGTTGATTATTCCTACTGTCAACTGGGTTCTTTGTTTTCTACCTTTAGGCTCCGTTCACATCTTGGCGTTCTGAATCGCCGCGATTCGAAATAGCAGCAAATCGTGGGATGCCCATGCGATCCCTGTAACTTCCAATCACGGCACGATTTTGCACGAATCGCGGTAAAAGAAGCTCATGTGCTTCTTTTGGGCGACAGGTGCCCCGTCATTATGTTTGCGCGATTTTACAGCGATTGTCGCCCAATTAATCGCGGCAAAATCTCGCCCTGATCAGGGTGCCATTGGAAGTGATAGGGAACGCACACACTTTTTGCCGCTATTTCGAATCAAGGGCAGAATCACGGTGATTCCACCCACGATTCAGAATGCCAAGATGTGAACAGAGTCGAAGTCTAGGTTCACACTGATGCGGCTGGTGCGTGTTCATTTGAATAGGCTGCTTTACCTCCGTCTTCTGCAGGGAAAAGTCTCTGACCTTTTTTTTTTTTTTTTTTTTTCTTTAATGGGGCCGCTGTTGCACCATGCAGTTTCATGCACCTGAAAATGCACCACGTTTTTAGTTGCATGGGGGTGCCATTTAGGATAATTAAGCACCCCGTCTGTGCAAAAGAGCAGCACGTTTTGGCTGTGGGCGCAGGAACATGTGTGGATAACACGCATTCCCGCAATTGTGTGAACCTAACCTAGAGCTGGTTCACATTAGAACATGTATAGTCCTGCGCGTTCTGGTTTGGACAGCTCATTTATTTCAATGGGCTGCCAGACATCCTGGAACACAGAAGTGGTGGAAGCAAATGCTACTTCTGCAGATCTCATCCCACCAAACCGTGTGGTACCCTGTGGTTTGGTGGCCGCAAGCGTGCTGCATTTGCAAGATGTGTTTGGGGTGCCATTAACAAGCGCAGCGCGTGCACGGAATGTGCCTTTACCGCATAACGTACCGCTGTGAACCAGCCTTTAGGCTGTATTCACACCTTCATGTTCCAGAAACAGACGCTTTTGAGCAAGTTCATGGAAACATGCAGAAATTGGGCATTGTGCTTGCGGCACCATTATTTTTTAACCACTTGACGACCGCCCACAGTACATTTACGTCATTACTTTGACGTTAAATACTGTTGTTACGGCAGCACTAGCTGCCATAACCTTGGTATTGTTTTGTACTGTGGACGATTCTGTGTCTGATAAAAGTGGTACCAGTGGCAGATTCGCCACAGGATCACTTTTAGAGGCGCCTGTAAGTGATTGCTTCCATCGGCTCTGGGGTGAGCGCCGCCAGGGCCACGCTTCCGCTGTGATTAGACACAACGGAAGACAATCAGCGGGTGCGGCAGTTGCGATGGCCGCTGTCCCCCCGTAAACAAGGCAGACCATCGTTCTGTCAGCGAGGGAGAGAAAGGTCTGTAATTCCTGCTAATCAGGAACACAGATTTGTCTGTTTCTTGAGTCAGTCCATCCCCCACACATTAACCGGTTTATTACCAGCCGCCGGCACAATGGCTCTCCTGCGCAAATCGCCATAGCTGTATGGCGGGTCGCGCAGGCTCAGTTGTGGGCGGCGCGTGCAGGCTCAGTTGTGGGCGACGCACACTCATGCCCACGGGTCGGGAGGACTTGATGGCCTCCAGCGGCCCGCGATTGACTTGTACACAGGCAGAATGGGGAATTGTAAACAAGGCCTTTCCTCATTCTGACAGGTGACATGACAGAGATCTATTGTTCCCAGTGGTCAGGAACAGTGATCCCTGTCATGTTCCAGTAAGCCCATTCCCCCCCACAGTTAGAAACACTCATAGGGAACAGTTAACCCCTTGATCGCCCCCTAGTGTCAACCCATTCCCTGCCAGTGACATTTATACAGTAATCAATGCCTATTTTTAGCTCTGATCGCTGAATAAATGTCACTGGCCCCAAGAAAAGTGTCAAAAGTGTCCAATCTGTCCGTCACAATCCTGATAAAAATTGCTGATCACCGCCATTACTAGTAAAAAAAAAAAAAAAAAGATATATAATTAAAATACCATAAATCTATTCCCTATTTTGTAGACGCTATCATTTTTGTGCAAACCAGAGGTGATCAAATACCACCAAAACAAAGCTCTATTTGTGGGAAAAAAAAAGGACGTCAAATTTGTTTAAGTACAACGACCGCGCAATTGTCAGTTAAAGCGACGCAGTGCCGAATCGCAAAAAATGCCCTGGTCAGGAAGGGGGTAAAATCTTCCGGGGCTGAAGTGGTTAGGAAAGCACAGTTAACCCTTTGATTGCCCCTGATATTAACAAGGGTCCTGGCAGTGTCATTTATACAGTGAGAGTGCATTTTTTTTCAGCACTGATCACTGTATTGGTGTCACTGATCTCCAAAAAGTGTCCCTTAAGCCTGGTACACACGATCAGATTGTTGGCCAACAAAGCGTCAGACTTTTGTCCGAAGGGCGTGTGCTAAGAACATGTCTTGCATACAAACGGTACACAATTGTCGGCCAACAAACACGAACGTAGTGACGTACTACGAGGAATTTCAGCTCTTGAGCGCCACCCTTTACCAAAACCATATAATATGAGGTCAAACCTTAAGAGTTTCAGTTTGTATGCAATCAGGCAGGCCCTTACACTACATCTGAAGACAAAAATCTGCAGAAAATCCAATAGTGTGTATGGGGCTCAAAGTGGAGGTTCACACAAAAAATTGAACCTCCGCTTTTTGGAACCCTCCCCCCTCCGGTTTCACATTTGGCACCTTTCAGGGGGTGGGGGGTGCAGATACCATCCCCCCACGCTGTCTGCTGGGACACACACGGGTCCCAGAGACAGCAGGGACCGTTCTGATTGTGCAGCGCGGCTCGCACATGCGCAGTAGGGAACAGGGAAGTGAAGACACAAGGCTTCATTTCCTAATTCCCTTACAGATGATGGCGGCGGCATTACCCGAGAGCCGAGCGACGGTTCGGCCTCGGGTGCCGACATAGCTGGACCCTGAGACAGGCAAGTGTCCTTATTTTAAAAGTCAGCAGCTACAGTAATTGTGGCTGCTGACATTTAATTTTTTTTCTTTCGTGGGACTCCCTCTTTAAGTGTCAGATTTGTCTGTCGCAATGTCAAAATCCCACAGGAAAAAAAAAAAAACACACAAAGAAAAACACGCTGATCACCGCCATTACTAGTAAAAACAATAAAAAGTCCTTTAATCTATCCCATAGTTTGTAGACGTTATAACTTTTGTGCAAAACAATCAATATACATGTATTGGGATTATATATGTATTTGTTATTTTTGGTAAAAAAAAAAAAAAAAAAAATGTGGCACAATACAAATTGGCCTAAACTGATGAAGAAATTTGATTTTTTAATTTTTTTTTTATTGGATATGTTTTATAGCAGAAAGTAAAATTTTTTTTTTTTTTTAAATTGTCTGTCTTTTTTTGTTTATAGTGCAAAAAATAAAAACCGCAGAGGTGATGAAATACCACCAAAAGAAATCTCTATTTGTGTAATTGTCCATTAAATTACGGCAGTCCCAATAACAAAAGCTGCAGGCGCTGCTTTGGCGTGTTTGTGGCGCGTAGGGCAGCCCGTTAAAGTGCAAAAAGAAGAATAGTTGGCCTTTGGGGCCTTACGGTGTGAACAATTTCCAGTCAGACCTGCCTGTGCTGGAGGCCCTCTTGTACATCACACCCTCAGTCTTGGCTTCTCATTATATTCCTGCTCTCCTGTCTGCAGTATAACTCATTCCTACACCTAATAATTCCCTACACTGTGCCAGGGCACCAATACAATGTCTTACCTCTTGCAGTGACATGCGCTACCCACGTCGTCCCGAGTCTGGGTGTCACCCTACCTTAATTGAATTCCTGATACTACCTGGGGCTATCCCTTCCTCTACCAACATGGCCGACTGCTCCAGCCCAACCAAGAGGCGGAGCTTCCGCCAGTACTACACGACCTATCCAATAGGGGCGCTCATGCGACATCACGCCCGGTCTCGAGAGGAAGTTCTTCTACTCTACGGGGATTATCCAACATGGCCGCAGAGGCTTCAGTGGCGCGCAGCCATTGCAGTCAGGCTCCGCTTAGCCCTTTACCAACATGGCGGCGATAGCCCCGCCCAAGTTTTTGCTCGCCGTGACGTCTTTTCCGCCTCCGGAGTGGGCTTTGGTGAGCTGATTGGGGTTTGCAGGTAATTGTAATGTGGTGAATGAAATCCCTGTAGGAGTGGGAGAGGGGATTTGGGATGCCTGTGGTGTTTGAGGTAATGAATAGGGTAGAGGTGGGTGCAAGGCCTGAGCTGCCTTCTCCTCACATACACCTATACTAGCTGTCAGCTGAGGCTGTGCACATCCCCCGGCCACAACTGTGTCAGCACGGTAGAAATGGTTTAAAGCTGCACACATGTTTAGTTCTGGATGTAATGGGGAAGAGAGAACATTTCTGTGGGGTGTTTTATTTGTCTGTGACTACATTGGGTAGATTTCCCCCTCCACTTCCTGTCCCTGTGACACCAGTGTGAGAATTGAGCACAGTGGTTGTCACGGGGACATTCGTTCTTTTGCTCTTGTCTAGCGCTGAGGCCTGGTACACACAGCACTCCATGTAAACGCTCGGTTTTAGCCTTCATTTCGGGGCAGTAGGCTGCATGTTTGTTTCAGAGCACTGCGCTGTTTACTTTTTTTTTTTAAACTTTATTTGAAGTGTCCCAAAGTGACGCTTCATTCATAACAACTCCGCATAGCGGTGACATGCGTTGCCTTCCAGTGCGCTGCAATAGAATGCTGTGTGTCTCCCTTTTACCGCAGCTCATCGCACCTCCCGGCCATAGACAGATGGATCTTCATCCGCTTTAGCAGGAACTGGCCGAGTTTCAATCGATCGGCAGGCTGGTTGTACAGAAGCTGATCCATCGATCAATCTCAGTACAAACAGCCTGTCTGTTTATTGTTTTTTGTAGCCGCCAGCAGTGATCATTGTATTCTGATGGCAGGGAAATCACTCGTCAGAACACAATGACTCCACGGGAGGGATTACCCCATCTACACTGACTGCGTTTATGGGGGAATCAGTCATCATCATCATTATTATTATACAGGATTTATATAGCGCCAACATTTTTCGCAGCGCTTTACAATATAAAGGGAGGACAATACAGTTACAGTGGAACCTCGGTTTGCGAGTAACGCGGTTAATGAGCGTTTCGCAAACTGAGCAAGAATCCTAACTCAGTTTGCCAGTGTTGTCTTGCAAAACGAGCAGGATTCAGGCCAAAAGCGGTGTGCAGTACCGCTTTTGGCCTGAGGTGGTGGTGGGGCGCCGGAGCCAAGCAGAGCCGAAAGTCGCCGTTCGGAAATGCACGAGGACAGTTCGGCTGACCTCGGCAAACCTCGGAAAGGCTCGTGAACGGAGTCTTTCCGAGGTCAGCCGAAGTGTCCCTCGAACCGTTTCCGAGGCTCTCCGGCGCCCTACGCCTCTGGCAAGGAAAAGAAGTCCTGGACTGCCGCACTCCATACAAAAACATCTTTATTGAAAAATTCTGTTAAAATCCAATGTAGCAAACAAAACAAAAAGTGAACATGCTGGGCATAAATAGCTAACGCGTTTCACATTCAAGGATGCTTACTCATAGCTACACCCTCTGGCTGCATGCGGTATTGCATCCCATTGAGGTCAATGCGGAACAAATTATTTTCGTTTCCATTGACTTCAATGGGAAAACTTGCTTTGATATGCGAGTACATTGGATTACGAGCCTAGTCCTGGAACGGATTTTGCTCGTAATCCGAGGTTCCTCTGTATAATACAATAAAATACAAGAGGATTAAGAGGGCCCTGCTCAGAAGAGCTTACAATCTAATAGGGTGGGGCAATCAGTTTTCTTTCCTTAAGCCCGTGTTTGAAGGAAAGAAAATTGCAAAATGTATGGCCAGTCTTAGACCCCATACACGCTATTAGATTTTCTCCAGATTTTTGTCTTCAGATTAGGGCTGGGAGATTTTCTTTAAAAAAAAATCTTCGATTCTCTTAAACTCGATTCACGATTTGAATCGTTTTTTTTTTTTTTTTCTTTGGAAACCGCGCTGGTCCTGAGGCGCTGCGGGCATGAGCTTTTAGGCGAAGCTGCGGCTTCGGCCTAGTTCGCGGCGTCCGGCCTCGCAGACTAGGCCAAAGCCGCGGCCTCACCTAAAAACTCCTTGCCCGCAGCGCCTCAGGACCGGTGCGGTGAAAAAAAAAAAAAAACGATTTGTTTAAATTTTTTGAATCGATTTGACCTCTCAACTCGATTGAAGATTGAAATCAATTTTTTTCCCCAGCCCTACTTCAGATTTACCAAAACCATGTAATATGAGGTCAAACCTTAATGTCGCATGCACACGACCGGACTTTCTGTCAAAGTAGACTTCGACAGTCTTTCCAACGGAGTTCAGCTGAAACGGACTTGCCTACACACGATCACACCAAAGTCTGATCGTTTAGAATGAGATGACATACGACAGGACTAGAAAAAGGAAGTTCATAGCCAGTACCCAATAGCTGCCCTTGCGTCGTTTTTGGTCCGTCGGAATAGCATACAGATGAGCGGTTTTCCCGATAGGAATTGATTCCGTTGGAAAGATTTGAAACATGTTCTATTCCTAGGTCTGTCAGAATTTTAGAAAGAAAAAGTCCGATGAAGCCCACACTCGATTGGAATGTCCGAAATGCTTCTGTCGGACCTTTTCTGCCGGAAAGTCCGGTTGTGTGTACGCGGCATTAGAGTTTCAATTTGTATGCAATCAGGCAGGCCCTTACACTACATGGTTTTGGTAAATCTGAAGACAAAAATCTGAGGAAAATCTAATAGTGTGTATGGGGCTTTAGGCAGGTCATAGATGATGCATTTTCTTTCCTGCAACCACGGGCTGACGGAAAGAAAACTGCTTGATTTCCCCCATCAACACAGTCAGTGTAGATGGGGGTAATCCCTCCCATGGAGCCATTGTGTACTCCTGATGGAGGGGAGCTGTCCCTGCCGGGAGAACCCAGTGAATAACCGCTGGCAATAATCGCATGCTAGAAATCCAACATCCTGGTGGTACCCAAGTTGATCCTGGGTACAGTCGGCCTGCCCCGAGATGGTTTGAATCTCAGCCACTCCTTGCTGAACCATCCAAGATGCCAACTGTCTATGGCCGACTTTTCACTGTGAACAGGCACGTAGGTTTTCTATATACCCAGCAATGGTCCAGGGTGTAAAAAACGCAGGTCACCACACTGCACTAGAACTAGAGCTGCATGATTAATCATAAAAAAAAAAAATCATGATCTCGATTCAACCCCCCCCCCCCCCCCCCTTGCGATCCTAATCAGCCATTTCCACGAGTGCCGAGCCAAGATGTAAAAAAAAAAAAAAAAGTTGGCAAATTTTATCAACATTCCTCAGCGCTGAAAGAAAGAGAAGAGATACAAAGATCAAAGGATTTAACTTCTGTCTGTAGGACCGCCTTCATACTGAGCTGCCCTGGGCGTCAGCGGTAAAACGGTGCTATTTTTAGCGCCGTTTTGGCGGCGCTATTCAGCCACTAGCGGGGCAGTTTTAACTCCCCGCTAGCGGCCGAAAAGGGGTTAAATCCGCCCGCAAAACGCCGCTGCAGCGGCGCTTTGCCGGTGGCATGGCGGCGCCGCCCCATTATTTTCAATGGGGAGGAGCGGTGTATTCACCGCTGCAAAGAAGCTGCTGGCAGGACTTTTTGTGACGTCCTGACAGCGCAGCGCCCCAGTGTGAAAGCCCTTGGGCTTTCACACTGGGTTTGCAGCTGAGGCTTTTTGCAGGCACTATGTTTAGCGCTGCAACGCCTGAAAAATGCCTCAGTGTGAAAGGGGTCTTAGGTAGAGCTGCACAATTAATCCTTAAAAAATCGTGATCTTGATTCAACCCCCCTGAGGATCTCTATTGCGGAGAGACTTATCTGCTCACTCAACTGTCAAAAGAAAACATCTGGGCAGTCTGCCTTGTTTTTAACTTGAAACATTGTAACTAACTCTTCCTTAGATCAAAGGGATGTAAACTTCTGTGTGGAAAAAAAAAAATCTAGGCGGTCTGCCAAGTTTTTAAACAATGTGTAAATGCAGGACGTTTAACCACTTAAAGTCCAAATCTTTTTCTGACACTTGTTTCTTAAGTTAAAATCAATATTTTTTTGCTAGAAAATTACTTGGAACCCCCAAACATTATATTTATTTTAGCAGAGACCCTAGAGAATAAAATGTCAATTGCTGCAATATTTTATGTCACACTGTGTTTGCCCAGCGGTATTCAATGAATATAAAAAAGAAAACAGTGAAGTTAGCCCAATTTTTTTAATTTTTGTTTTAATGTGAAAGATAATGTTACGCCGCGAGAATTGTGAGAGAATCGTGATCTATCTTCTAAGCAAAAAAATAGCGATTCTCATTTTAGCCAGAATTGTGCAGCTCTAGTCTTAGGCCTCATTCACACAAGGCGAGTCCGCCAGCTCAGCAGGAGATCGCTCCATTGATGTCCGCTGAGCCAGCGGATGACAGGTCTGTCTCTGCTCACTGAGTGGGGAGGGACCTGTCAGAGTGCCACTGATTCCTATGGAGAGATTGGACAAAAACGAACAGCATATCGGTTTTTACCAGATCTCATCCGATCTGCCAAGACGGATGGCGAGCGTATCACCATACGTCTGTTTGTAGCGGATCGGATGGCAGACGGGTGTCAGCGGACACATCTCCACTGACATCCATCTTTGCATAGGAGTCAATGGATGGCCCGCTCAGATCCACCTAAAAAACTGACAGGCAGATCTGAGTGGGCTTGCCATGTGAAAGGGGCCTAAGGCTTAATGTACACGGGGAGTTTTACAACCTCTTCTGAATGATTTATCTTGACAGATAGTAACCTACATTTAAAAACGTTAGTTTAGCCGCGTTTACAAGCTGTTGCAGTCATTTGGCGTTTCAAATGCCTCTGAACATCTGTCCTGAACACATTTTTTTTTTGCTTTTCAGAAAATGCTTCTAAACTAAGGCCTCATGCACACGAGACGGCTGTGCAAACTCTGCTGAACACATGTTTTTAAAAGCTGAAACCGGCGTTTAGAAACGCCCATTTAGCCGTGTTTGCATGCCGCGTTTAGCCGCGTTTTACCGTGTTTGCGTCTAGAAGCGTCTGCAGAGCAGAGAATGACATTTTGCGACCCAACTTTGGGTCGTTTCTTGGGGCCACTTGGTGCTAGGAACCCCAAATTTAGTGTGCTAACACAGTGGAAATAGCACTACAACATATCCAAATTTGGGGTTCCTAGTACCAAGGGGCCCTAATATATGGGGCCTCAAATTCGGGTCGCAAAATGTCAAGCACTTTTCTGCAGCAGAGAATGACATTTTGTGACCCGAGTTTGAGGCCCCATATCTCGGGGCCACTTGGTGCTAGAAACCCCAAATTTGGATATGTTATAGTCTTCTTCCCACTGTGTTAGCACACTAAATGTGGGGTTCCTTGGTGCTAGAAACCCCAAATTTGGTGTGCTAACACAGTGGGATGAACACTATAGCATATCCAAATTTGGGGTTAGTGTTGACCTAACACTATAACATATCCAAATTTGGGGTTCCTAGCACCAACTGGCCCTCAGATATGGGACCCCAAACTCGGATCACAAAATGTCATATTCTCTGCTGCAGTTTACAATCATATTTCTGTGTTTTCTGGTCCAAAAAATAGGGTTCCTTTAAAAACACTTATAAACGCAAACATGGCTAAACGCAGTACTGGCGTTTAGCATCTGAAACGTGGAAAACTTTTGCATCTGAACCCATTTTTTTGCTTCTGGAAAAACAAAGTTAAACGCAACTGCCTAAAAACGCCAAAAAACGAGACTGTACATGGACACATAGGATAACATCGAATGAGTTCAGGGGCAGTTGAAAAAAGTGTCCAACTGCCTCTGAACACGCGTTTAACAGCGTCTCGTGTGCATGAGGCCTAACCTGCCTAGAAACGACTATAAACGACCCTGTTTACATGTACCAATAAGATAACATAGAGGAGAGTTCAGGGGCAGCTAAAAAAAAAACGCCCAACTGCTCCTAAACGTCTGTTTACCAGCAGTAGTGTACATGAGGCATAAATGAGGTCAGTTTAACCACTTAAAGTAGAACTACGGGCACTTTTTTTTTTTTTTTAATTTTGGATAGAACAAATGAGGGTTATAACCCATGTCAGATTTTTTTTCGCTATCTGTGTGCCATTGCAGAGATATCCCTTCACTTCCTGTCCCATAGCCAAACAGGAAGTGAGAGGAAATCCATGCAAATGAAAGCAGTGTTCCACCCGCAAATTTAGTTTTTTTAAAAGTCAGCAGCTACAAACACTGTAGCTGCTGACTTTTAATAAGGACACTTACCTGTCCAGGGAGCCTGTGATGTCAGCCCCCCCAAGGCCGATCTTGCCCATCGGATCGGGTGCAGGCGCCACCATTCTAATTAAGGGAAGCAGGCAGTGAAGCCTTGCAACTTCACTGCCCGTTTCCTAATGCGCATGCATGAGTCGCGTGACGCTTTGTGAATGGCCGGCTGTCTTCTGGGACATGTGTCGGGGGTGGGGGGGGCTCGCTGAAGAAGAGGATATGACGTCCTGCGCTGCGGATGGTTTGGAAGTACAGGCTGTACTTCATAAAAAGGTAAGTTAGAAGAAAAAAAAATCAACTAGCCAAAAACGGGTGGAGAGGTGGTCTTTCATTTAGGACCAACCCTCAAAAGTGGGTGCAACTCCGCTTTAAGGGAATTCCTTGGGGACCCCCCAGGTCTTCAGAACTAGTGTTCCCATTAGAAGATTTTCCCTTATTACTTTTCTGGGGACAACCTAAAATTTGGGTTTTTCTTTTACTTTTGCTTTCAATGTTAATGGTAAACAGGACAAATAGAGAGGGGGGTTCTCCCTAGTGGGGACACAGACCGTAATTAAAACTGACAGGGGTTCTAATCCCTCTCCACTCTGTCCAAAACTAAAAAAAAAGTTTTACTTTAGTTGTACTTAAAGACTAAACATTTTTCTGACACTTGTTGCTTACAAGTTAAAATCTGTATTTTTTTTTATAGAAAATTACGTAGAACCCCCAAACATTCTATATATATATATATATATATATATATATATATATATATATATATATATATATATATATATATATATATATATATATATATATATATATATATATATATATTTCTTTAGCATAGACCCTAGAGAATAAAATAGCGGTCACTGCAATATTTTATGTCACATTGCATTTGCACAGCAGTCCTTCACACGCAGTTTTTGGGGAAATAATCCACTTCAATGAATTTAAAAACCAGCCCTGCCAGTTCCCTGTTGCTGCTCCGTCTGTTGCAGCCGCTACTTCCTGCTCTGTGTCTCGTCTTGCTGGCTATTGAGCAACACTTGATGGTGTAACTCCTGCACACAAGTGATGGAATTAAAGAAGAAGTTTGGGTTGTATAAAAGAAAAAAAAGAAACCTTCATCCTTCTATGCTGCAGCTGTCCTATGTCGGCTTTAAGCCTGAGGACCAAGTGATCACATGACTGCTGATCGATCTGCTCTGAGCAGAGAGCGGGGACTATCAGTCCCCGCTCTCTGCTCCACCGGAGAGGGGGCAGGAGCAGCTCAGGCCAGCAACTTCAGGGAAGAGGAAGGAGCACCAACAATGAATGGCCCATAGTAAGCACATGGGTGACGTCGCTGCGCAGTAACTCCAGCAGTTGTTAAGCATTCTCTTCTCTCCCCGGACTGACACAGAGGAGTTCACATGACTGGACCAGTGCGGTATGAAAATAGAGATTTTTTCCACGGATTAGTATTAGGGATGGGGAAAAAAATCGATTTAAATCTTGAGTTGAGAGGTCAAATTGATTCAAAATTTAAGCAAATCGATTTGTTTTAGATTTTTTTTTCCACCGTGCCAGTCCTAAAGAGCTGCGGGCAGGAGTTTTTAGGCGAGGCCGCGGCTTCGGCCTAGTCCGTGAGGCCGGACGCCACGGACTAGACCGAAGCTGCGGCCTCGCCTAAAAACTCCTGCCCGCAGCTCCTCAGGACCGGCGCGGTGTCCAAAAAAAAAAAAAACTCGATTCGAATCGTGAATCGAGTTTTTTTATAAGAAAATCGCAGATTTTTTTTTTAGAAAATCTCCCAGCCCTAGTTAGTATAGGGGTGTGAGCATTTTTTAAGTCCTCTACACCCGGGCAGACCGTCGGGCGATATTAAAAAAAAAAAAAAAAAAACGGCCAACATTGTGCCCGTGTGTATGTCGATCTGTCCAACAGAAGCCGATTGTAGAAAACGCTGATCAGAGTGTTCTGGCGGGGCAGGGAGTGGGGGGGGGCTGCCCCCTGTCAGAACACAACAGCTCAGCGGGGGAGATTGCTGAACTAACCTCGCATGGTTAGTACAGCGGCTCCCACCGGGGGTTGAACGAAAGAAAATAATAGTGTGTACCTGGCTTAAGATTAGTTCGCTTTAGCCTGAAATTCTTCTTTAAACATAAGTTTGTGGCTAAGCTTTACCAAGTGTCATCCCTGTCCAGTGGAATGGCTGCTGGTGGGGCTTAAGCTGGCCAGAGACTGTGAGATTTCTCCCATTCAGTCCTGCAGGCTGATTAAAGCCGGCCATAGATGGAGCGTTTTTCTTTTCTGCAACCACGGGCTTCAGGAAAGAAAATCGCTGGATCCCCCATCAACACAGTCAGTGTTAATGAGGGAATCCCTCCCATAGAGCTATTGTGTTCTCCTGGCGGAGGGGCATGGGGAGCCATACTTGCCGGCTGAACACAAGGGGATTATTGCTAGCAGGTATAGCCGCTGACAAGTATCATATTAAAAATCCGACATTCTGGTTGGGCCCCAGGTGATTGATGGATCAACTTGGGTACAATCAGCCTGCCCACACATGGTTCGAATCTTGACCGGTCCTTGCTGATGGTTCGAATCTTGGCTGGTCCCTGCTGAACCATCTATGGCCAGCTTAAAGGAGAAGTCCAGCCTGAGCTTTTTAGGCTGGGCTTCTCCTATGGGTCACAGGAGTGTAATTCGTTTTGCACTACTGTGACCCGTTTTCAGCGGAGAGCGGTCTGAAGTCTGCTCTCCGCTGACGTCACTGCCATCAGTCCAGACAGCGTGTCATCCCGACTTCCGAAGTCTGGATCCGCTAGGTGAGTGGACTGATGGCAGTCTCAACCTATCAGTGAGCTGATGAGACAGCTACTCCCCGCCCCTCCACAGCTCATCGCTTCAATGAGCGTGGAGGAGCAGAGCAGGAGAGATGCTGACTGACAGGCAGCAGCTCTCCACTCGGGGAGGTAAGAGAACCGAGTCATCGGTGATGTTCGGTGGCTCAGTTCTCAGTGAAGAGGTGGCGGGGGACAGATGCAGATTGGTCTGATGCAGCATCCACCGAGGTAAGTATGAATAGGCAAAAAAAAGAAAAAACAAACTTCTCTTTTAAGAGAAATCTGTTGATTTCCCCCATCCACGCTAAACGTGTGAATGGATGAATCTCCACTGCCAGCTATTTAGTATTCTGACAGCGAACCTTAATAGTTGTCAGAATGCCTGAACAGTGGCTGCATCTGACTGTCAAAATCTTCTGTTGAAGAGTGGTGATGCTGGCAGGGAAAGCTTCAATATTAGTGTAAGTACACCAGAGGGTCATTTCCACCTTAACAGAGAGAGTTGTGTCACCATCCTGACTGATCTGTCTGCATGATTACAAAACTGGCTGGATAGAATTACAAAACCTCCAGCAGATATTATGACTGTTCACTTGTATTTAAATCATGTACGTTGTAAACTCTTACATATACCCAGTGAAGTGACTGGCCTCAGGTTATACACAGAGATCAAACAAATCCTCCTACAGAAGTTGTACCTGTTTATCTGCACTATTCTCTACATCCGTTCAAAGTTCAGAATTTATAGTGCCTGAGCTGTCGGGAGTATAAAAGGGGGCAGAGAGCTGAAGTTACATCAGTGAGGAGAACTCTGAAATTGAATTGGAGGGAAGGGACACCCCTTCACGCAGAAACAGAGCTGAGGCTGTCAATTGGCTGGAGGTTCCTCCCCTGTCACCTTTTTTCTCTTGGTGTCAGGAAAACTTGTCAGAAGTGACTCTTGCAGATAGCAGAGAAACGAAGCAGCAGACAGAAATGATGCCTAGTGCTCTTAAATGAGACGTGCACACTATAGAGGGATATGCTTTGTTCATATTTCATGTGATGTTTACAACCAATCTTTAGGCTCCATTCACAGTTGTGCGACTTTGAACATGTTGCATGACAAGTTGCATTCCATGTTTTCCAAAGAGTTATGCCCCGTACATACGATCGGAAATGCTGCCAGCAAAACTCCGATGAGAGCTTTTGGTCGGAAATTGCGACCGTGTGTATGCTCCATCGGACTTTTTCTGGCAGAATTCCAGCCAGCAAAAGATTGAGAGCAGGTTCTCTATTTTTCGGTCGGAAAAGGTTCCTATCCGAAAATGCGATCGTCTGTATGCAATTCCGACGCGCAAAAAATCTTGCATGCTCGGAAACAATTTGACGCATGCTCGGAAGCATTGAACTTAATTTTCTCAGCTCGTTGTAGTGTTGTATGTCACCGCGTTCTTGGCGGTCGAAAGTTCAGAGAACTTTTGTGTGACCGTGTGTGTGCAAGGCAACCTTGAGCAGAATTCCGTCGGAAAAACCATCCAAGATTTTTGCGACTGATAATTCCGCTCATGTATACGGGGCATAACATGCATATCTGTGCGACTTAAAGTAGTTAATGCACTGTTTTGTTCCGACTTTCATGCGACTTGAGAGCCATAGACATGTTAATAGACTTTCGACGGTTGTGCAACAGTTGTCCATTATACATCGTCAAAGCCAAAGTCGCATCCAAGTTGTTCCCCAAAGTCGCGCAAGTGTGAATGAAGCCTTACTGTGTGTATTTTTTTTTAAAGTGGAACTGCACTGCATCTGAGTACCACAAGTCAAAAACACTATTTAATTAAATTTTTATATTCAAAGAAAACTCATCCATGTATCCATCTTTGTCTTGCTGAGAAATAACTTTGAAAATCACCTTCCTGGCATTTCTGGCTGTGGCCATCTTAAGTAAGGGCAGATGATTCACATAGCGTTTACTTCCTCTAATCCATTTGCCCTTAAAGTGGGGTTCCACCCAAAAAAAAAATACTACATGAAAAATCCTAAAAAAAAAAATACAAAAATACATTTGGATATTTTTTTTTTTTTTTTTTACTCGCCTCTAAATGCCTGTTGCTAGGTGGTCCCTCGTAGTCTGCCTCTTTCAGTGCCTGGGCTGGTGACATCACTTCCGTCTCAGCACAGGAAAGGCTCAGCTCTGCTCCCTCCCTCCTGTCAATCATCTGGGACCCATTACAGGTCCCAGGTGACTGAGCGGCCAATCACTGCGCATGGCGCCGCATGCGCATTGGGTGCCAGGCTGTGAAGCCACAGCCCGGCGCCCACAGTTGCAATGCCGGCGCCGCTGAATGGAGGGGGAGACGAGCGGGGCTTCGATCCCCCGCATCGCTGGACCCTGGGACAGGTAAGTGTCCAATTAAAAGTCAGCAGCTGCAGTATTTGTAGCTGCTGACTTTTAATTTTTTTTTTTTTTTTTTGACTGGCCCTCTTTAACTCAGGCATGCAGGTGTCCTGTCAGAAAGCTGCTACCCATAAGAATATGTGACAGAAGTGACGGTTCGGCCATCTTGGTACACCCCACACTCGTCCGCAGTAAGCCTACAGTCAGAAGGCAGCAATCGGACATCTTTTTACACCCACTGAAGTCTTGCATATCACACTTTTACCAGTAAACTGAGCTTATATAATCAAATACAGTCTTTTATAAGTTAATGTGATTTTTTTGATTTTGATTATCAATTTTAAAAGCGTCTGCAAGCCTGCTGATCTCACAGGTTTGCTAATCTGACAGAACACCTCTGATTTTAAAATTCAACATCAATACAGTTGGACGGATTTCTAAATACTTTATTTCACTATATAAGCTCAGTTAACTGGTAAAAATGGGTGTGAAATGCAAGAATCCGGATCTGATCTCTGCTTGGCGACTTCAGACTGTAGACTTACTGCGGACGAGTTCGGGTGTACTAAGATGGGCGTGACATAACGTCACTAAGGTTGCATTTTCTGATGGGTATCGGCTTTCTGGTAGAACACGGGCAGAGGGTGTGCATAGCTAAGAACTCCCCCCTCCTGAAGGCTCCTGGTATGTATGACATAATTTGCCTAGGCCTGGGAAGCAGGAAGTAACTTAAGAAATGTTAAAAAAAAAAACCTATTTAAATATAATAGACTTTCCTATCTATTTATTAATGTTAGCAGCATGAGGATTAAAAATAGTCAATATTGATTGAGACAGTGAAGTTCTGCTTTAAGTCATTATTTTACCCAAGGCTTTTAGATGAGTATGTGGTATTTAAAGTACCACTGGACCATATTTATCCACATAGCTAAAATAAGTATTTTTGTTCTGGAAAACCTTTTGAATTAAATTTTTTTCTTTTTTTCCCCCTGTTTGTAGTAGGAGAAAATAAGAATTGCTGTTGGGCAAATAGTTGCTGTGGTCACATAAAATGTTAGAGACTAGTCTGTAAACTGGAAATTTATAATGCAAAATGACCACCTGTTTAATTTTTCTCCATTTATAGCTTTGAAGCTGGGCTAGACCCCCTGAGCCACTGATCTGTCCAGTTGGAGACTCCAGGATGTCGGGCCCAGGCAGTAAACGGTCAGCGGGGGACACATCTTCGGGTCCCCCAGAAAAGAAGGCTGCAGTAGAGGATTCTGGGACCACAGTAGAGACCATAAAGCTTGGCGGTGTCTCCTCCACGGTAACCATATTTTGTGTGTTCATGGTTTCTTATGCTAATAATTGCCTTTTGATGGTGGCAAACCGTTTATTGCAGTTACAGGTGCATGCTGTATACAGAGAGAGGATGTTACAATAATGAAAATACTTCAAATATCAGTTAGGGTCCCTCCACATGGGGCGGATCAGTGATGATCCGCCCCGTGAACATCCGTTTGCTCAGCAGGGATCGCTCCGCCGATCCCCGCTGAGCAGGAAAATGACAGGTCCCTTGCTGCTCACTGTGCAGCGACGGACCTGTCAGAGCGCCGCTCTCCCCTATGGGGGATCGGATGATGACGGACCGTAGAGTCCGTTGTCACCCGATCCGATCCGAAAACGGATGGAAAAGTAGGTTTTTCCTCTGTTACACGGAGCGGGTCAGATGTCAGCGGACGTTCATCCGCTGACATCTGCTATTCCAAAGGGATACACGTATGTCCGTTTTTCATCCGAAAACGGAAGGATGAAAAACGGACATACGGATCGTCCGTGTGAAAGAGCCTTTACACTTCATACAGACCAATAACTTCATCTGTGAACAAATATATCTTGGGTTAGAAGCCCAACATTAAGATTTTACAAAACGCATAGATTTCGAAAATTGTGAATTTAACTGTGCAGTTATAGCAGATGGAGTTCTAAACAGGATTGATACATCCAGCAAGAGGAAAAAAAAGCAGCCAAAAAAAGTACTTGTAGTTTTACACAGCCTAACACCATGGACCATCACTATCATTGCTTCATATCCTATTGTGGGTTGCTTTTGCTACCAATGTGTTCGTTACTGTTTTTTTAATTATGATATTGTTCAGCCCATTTATCTGGGCATATACTATGATACTTTAACATCTTCATAATAAATGTTTTTGCCCAAAATTGACGTATCCTTTTGGCCACGTATACCCACCTCACGCAAAGTCCCAAAACCCTTCTCAATTTTGGTCCATCACTATTTTCCTCCTATTATGCAAAAGGTGCAGCCACCTCAGAACAAATAGTTTTATACTGATGAAGTAGTTTAAATGAACGTCCAAACTACATGAGTTGGGCATTAGCTCCATCCCATATAGGAAGGGTAGGACAGCTACTTGGGATCATTGCAGATGAGACCCTGGGCTAACTATCTGTCCCACATTTTATAGAACTTTGCCAGACAGCCTCTATAAATGTTTAGACATTTCTTATACTGGTTGTTGGCATTGATTTCATCTACCCTGTTGAAGGTAACACAGACAAGCATGATTTGGCTATTGTGTTTCTGGCAATTTTAATATTTCCTGGAGGAAGATAGAATCTTACAAATTTAGCTCTAGATTTCCCACTATACCTAAAGCTCACCACACACATTACAATCTGATGGGAGATCTAAAGGAGATTGTACAAAAACGTATGCAGTATGAGGACGTGCCTGAATGGATACAGATTGATTGGATAGTCTCAGTGGCGTCGCACCTGGGTGACACCCCGCATGGCACTGGATTGAGAGAGGAGCCGTGGCACTGTCCTTTTCCTCTTTCCCCTGTGCACTTCGGTATCTCTGCTGGCAGCTGCTGTGTCTCCTTCGCTCCCTGCGATGTTCGGGGAGGGAGGAGGAGACATTTTTGCCCTGCTTAGCTTAGTATTGTCCGAAAAAAGTGTGATTGCACAGGGGGGTGGGGGGTTTAAATTAGGGGGATTACACAGGGGCGTGTGCAGGTTACATTAGTGTGATTGCATGGGGGGAGGGGGTTACATTAGGGGGATTACGGGGGGGGGGGGTGTAATTGAGTACAGAAACGTTCAACTTGGTGAATGACAAATCTTATACCATATTCGCTTGCCTTAGGAGGTGGTTATGCTTTTTATAAGAAGGTGGGATATATATGGCACCCCCACTATAAAGAAAACATCGCACACATTGAAGGGAGTTTAATAAGACTCGTGGCCACTCATTAAAATTAGAAGAAAAGAGGTTTACCCTTAAACTACATAGAAAGTTCTTTACTGTAAGAGCGGCAAGGATGTGGAATTCCCTTCCACAGGCGGTGGTCTCAGCGGGGAGCATCAATAGTTTCAAAAAACTATTAGATAAGCACCTGAACGACCACAACATACAGGGATATACAATGTAATACTGACATATAATCACACACATAGGTTGGACTTGATGGACTTGTGTCTTTTTTCAACCTCACCTACTATGTAGCACACAGGGGCCACATCATGCGTGTTGCCATGATGTGGCGGCATTCCCTGCAGCATTTTCCAGAGAGTCCAGGATTCATCTGAATCCGATTATACCCTCGTTCTGTTTACATGTGACCAGATTAGTATTTGAAAGTTAAGGCCCCATACACACTATTAGATTTTTGTCTTCAGATTTACCAAAACCATATAATATGAGGTCAAACCTTAAGAGTTTCAATTTGTATGCAATCAGGCAGGCCCTTGCACTACATGGTTTTGGTAAATCTTAGGGTTGTGCCGATACCGATACTAGTATCGGTATCGATACGGAGCATTTGCCCAAGTACTTGTACTCAGGCAAATGCTCCCGAAGCTTCACCCGATACCTGGAAGTCAGCTGTGATCGGCGCGTGGGGGAGTTACAAGATTCTCCCCCAGCGGCTTTCAGCTGCTTTAGTGACATACAGCGGTGATCGCTCACCGCTGACTGTCGCTGCATCCTCCTCCATGCCCCCTCCGTTCCTCTGTCCCCCTCCGCTGTCCCCCTCCGTTCCTCTGTCCCCCTCCGCTGTCCCCCTCCGTTCCTCTGTCCCCCTCCGCTGTCCCCCTCCGTTCCTCTGTCCCCCTCCGCTGTCCCCCTCCGTTCCTCTGTCCCCCTCCGCTGTCCACCTCCGTTCCTCTCTCCTTTTCTGTCCCCCTTCGCTGTCCCCTCCATTCTGCTGTGCCTCTCCGCTGTCCCCTCCTTTCCCCTCTCCTTCTCTGTCCCCCTCCGTTCTCCCTCTCCGTTTCGCCGTCCTCCTCCTCCTTCCTTTGTGTATGGATAGAGTCAGCTGACTCTGTCCATTCACATAACTGAAACATTGTAATCTCCTGTGATTACGATGTGTCAGTTTATGAATGGAGAGGAGCCGCTGTCTTCTCTCCATTCATTTTCAGTGCAGCTGAGGCTGCAGAGAAAGGGACTGGGGAATCTCTATCCTCTGTCTCTTTCTCTGTATCAAGGGGGAGATATCAGAGGTCTGTTAAGACCCCTGATATCTCACCAAAGCCCCCCAACAGGGCTGATTAGACACATATTGCAACAAAGAATAAAAAAAAATTATTGTAAAAAATAAAAATTGTAAATTAAAAAAAAAAACACACACACACATACACCGTTCACCCCCCCCCCCCCCCCCAAAAAAAAGCACTGTTAAAAAAAAAAAAAAACTTTTACGTGACATAAAAAAAAAGTATCGGTATTCGGTATCGGCGAGTACTTGAAAAAAAGTATCGGTACATGTACTCGGTCCTAAAAAAGTGGTATCGGGACAACCCTAGTAAATCTGAAGACAAAAATCTGCAGAAAATCTAATAGTGTGTATGGGTTCTAAGATTGGATGTTGCAGACCCAGATTTTAGCCCCGAAGAGAAGGGAAGAGAGAGAGAAGGTAATATATTCCTTGTCACATTTTAATCTTTGTAGCTATTTTTCTGTTGACTTGCATCATCACTTTAGGGTACAGCCAGCAATCCTTTAACTTAAACGCCCAGTCCTGTTTTTGTGTGCATGAGAGAGGGGGATGTAAGGCAGGTCATAGCATGTTTTATTTTTCTACTCTTCAAGCTTTACCTCGTTCTTGTTTCCCTTTAATCTCCTCAGTGCAACTAACACCTTGCTCTCACAACCTGACATGGTGCTGAGGAGAATGACTGGTGGGAGGGTCAGTGCCCAATTCTTTATTCCCCTGTGCCTTCTTTCACAGTATGACCAGTGTCCTCTATATGTCACATGTTTGCCTTCCTCAGGAGGAGCAGGACCTACGTACCCTGCAGGTGAAGAATAAGAAGTTGGCTGGCATGCTGGACCAGAGACAGGCCATAGAGGATGAACTTCGAGATCGCATTGAGACCCTGGAGAAACGGCAGGCCACAGACGATGCATCACTTCTTATAATCAATCGTTACTGGAGCCAGGTCTGTCTCTTTTTGCGTTCAAAATAATTCACAATTTTTAAAGGGGCAATATAGTGAGTTTGCAGTGAGCACATATTTTGAGCTGTAGTCACTTTTACATGCTTACTGTTACATATTGTATTAAAGAGACCCTGCTGCTGAAAGAAACCCATAATTTAAAAAAAAATGATTACATTTGGATCACCCTGTTCTTCTGGTTATTAATTGATATTGGTTGGTTATCTCAGTCCACTTGGTATTGACTTTGGTATATAGGTATAGTTGGGAAACAAGATGCAAGTATCCCTCTACAGTGCCCAAAATGAGACCCCTTTAAGATGCTGCCAAACATGTCTTAAAGACATTACAGGAGCTAATGGCTGCATAACCAGTGAAACTTCAGGAGGCTCCAGGGAAGAAGCCAACTGGGTGCCCAAATACTTCAGCTAGTTCCAACTAGAGATACTGTATGTGAGAAAGAAGAAGGTGAGGCCTAAGCCCTTTTAACAAAACCTCACCCTGCATGCCAGAGGGACAAAAGCCTCCCACTGCATCAGGCTTCCTATCATGGGGGGCAGAAATGCACACCAATCCTCCCGAGACATCAGTCTGAAAATCATCCAAAGTATTCCCGAAGAAAGCAAGGAGTGCAAGCTCAGTCAGCTGGAATGTAGAATAAATATATAAAACATGTGGGTGACTGAGTCACTGGCATCTATCCAAAACTGTTATTGGTACTGTTTTTGTTTGATAGACTGGCTCCAGTCTGGTCCGTCTCCACTCTCAAAATTGTATAGATCATATATGTTCTTTGTCCTCTTTCAGTTTGATGAGAATATTCGTATCCTCTTGGGACGTTACGACTTGGACCAGGACCTGGGGGAATTTCTTACGGAACGCAAAGCTTTAAGTATTCCTGAACCAGAACCAGACTCGGACAGTAACTCCGAACGCAAAGACAGTGAGAGAGGTGATTATTTACATCATACGTAAGCCTGCAACTGCAGTCAGTAGAAAAGGTCTTCTCTTTATTAAGAAAGTTATCTTTCTTAAAGAGGAACTTCACTTGCCCCATCCCCACCCCCCATTTTTTTTTTTTTTTTTTAAATCTCCCTCTTACCTGATGCTGGGCTGTCCTCAATTCAGATGCTTACCCACCCAGTGGATCCAGCTTTATCCTGTTGCAATTCTCGTCAATGCTGCCACTGCTCAGGTCCCGCGCCACCATAGACGGCCTCCTCCCAATGATGAGCCACCAGGCCTACCCCACTGTTCCTTTAATGCACGGGAGCCAATGCATCCTGGGATATGTGACATGCATGCTCAGGAGACTCTGGGAATACAGATCATCATTCTGGCCTACACTCAAATAGAGACGGGTGGGGGGTGGTTGACATTCAGGTACTTCACTGCTGTTTGATTTTTATCATAAAGGATTATGTCAAACTAAAAAAAAAAAAAAAAGAGGGTATAAGAATTTGTGTTGCATAAAACTTCTCTCAATCTTGGTGCCAAACTACCAATATCAGAACACCATTGTATCTAAAAACTATTCTAACTTTGTCCAAAAATGCGTGACTATCAAACAAAATTTGAGCATGCATCCTTTTTTATGGGTAGAAAGAATTCCCCTTATCAATTAAATGCTTTCCAGTCAAAGATAGTTTTATTGTTATAAGGTTCCAAAAAGACTATGAATTGATATCTCAAATATCTGCACTGACACGACAAGTGAAGACTGTTATCTTGTATTCAGTATATCCATTTTTTATTTTCCCCTCATTGATATCCCATTTTATTCTTTATGGGGGCCAAGGATGACACAAAGTAGATTTGGTTGCCATAAAAGTGGTACTTTATTATTTGAGTATAAAAACATTGTTCCCAAATCTTCTCTATGCCTGTCCTGTGCCACTCACCTCTTCTTCTTGGTTCCTTCTCTATGTAGGTGAAGGGCTTCCAGACCAACCTCTCTCTTTCCTGGCTACTCTTGCCAGCAGCAGCAGTGAAGAGATTGAGTCTCAGCTGCAGGAACGGGTGGAGTCATCACGCCGTGCTGTTGCCCGCATAGTGTCGGTGTATGACCGGCTGCACACGCGGCTAGACCAGCTCTCCTCCAAACTGGACAGTGCAGGTAAGAATCGGCACAGATAGCTGCTTGGATATCGGCTGGCATTTTTTCCAGTGGTGGTTAGAAATGTAAAAGGTGACATCTGTACCATGTGGTCTTTCAGTCAGGTTTTTATTTTTATTTGTCAACACCCCCTTTTTCCTTCATGTTTTCACAGGGGCATGAAAATAATTAAAGAATGGGTGAATTTTTCTCACTTCCTGTCCCTGTTGGGGGTGGGGACAATTTACCACAGGGCAGTAAAGGAAAAATGCCAAAAAAAAAAACATTGTCAGAATTTACATCCTTCCTCCAGTGTTTTTGTCTGTATTTGCCTCACACACAGGTTGGAGATTGCCCATCATTTTATGTCCTGACGAGATGAGGGGAAATCTCCCTAATACAAAAATAACGAGTGTTGACATTTAGGATGTAATGCACAGCAAACTTTTTATGTTGTTGGCAGCACTTGGGTGTGGTCAGCCCATGACATTGCCACGCTGCCCTTCTTATGTTTTGCAGCTTCAGATGTTCTAAGGTTATGAAAGTTTTTCCTAGCTAGTACATGGGTTGCTGCTCTTTAGGAGATCATTTCAAAGCTCAGTGATCAGTGCTGTGCCTCTTTCCAGGTGGGTGCAGGTAGAAGCATTAGGTACTGATATTTTCATCCAATTAAAGGGAACTGTTCTAGAAAGCAACATGGAAACTACCAGTGCTGATTTCTCAATATAAATTGTAACTTCTTGGATCCCTTTTGGCTTTAAAGCTGAACTTCAGGCGAACGGCTAAATATACAGATGAATTACATATTTAGGAGATGTTTTACCTGTCAAAGAATTTAATTTCTATCCCTCCTGACCTGAATTTAACACCGCTCTGCCACTAAGCCCAGCTCTGTCTTGCAGAGTTTTCTCTGCTGCAGTTGGGTAACACAGGTTTTGCAAGCTCTTGTCCTTAACTAAGCTTGTACAGTAAAAAGAGAAACGGCAGACTGATGAGCTAAATTTTTTTATCACTGACTCAGATATCTCCTCTTCTCAGCATGGCCCTTGTTGGCACATGAGAACTACAGCACAACTGATCCTTGTGGTGTGTTTTACCCTGTCCCAGCCTGAGCTGTATTGTACAAAGGCTGCAGGAGGCTGATATCAAATTCAGGTGTTTGCATGGTGTACAAAGACCATTCACGTCAGGCCCTGGCTGAAGGTTACTACCAGTGTTAATTTTGGCAGAAAATTTCGATTTAGTTTTAGTCTTAGGACTAAAATGGTGTTTTAGTTTTAGTCCCATTTTAGTCTTTTGCAAGTGTTTTAATCGTATTTAGTCAACTAAAATCTCCAGTACATTTTAGTTAAATAATGCATTATTTAAGCACTTTTCTAGAATTTCAAAACCCAATATACACTCCTGGAGTAAAAAAAAAAAAAAAAAAAAAACCTAATTTTTTATTATGGTTTGAACAAACTACACAGACACAGATTTGGCCATTATATAATACTGCACAGTGCTGGATGGTGGTCTGAGGGATGGCCTGTAATCTACAGTGCACTGGATACCACTGCCAGTGGTCAGAGGAGGCCTGTAATGCACGCTCAGTGCTCTGGACGGACGGTGGTCTGAGGGGAGGCCTCAGGCCTGCTGTAATTGTCCCAAAAATGGTTCTTAGATGAATCAAAGAATTGACCGCTTCCATTTGAGAAAAGCTTATATGCTTAAATAGATGGTACTCGAGCCTTGCAAAGAAGGACCCTGTTGACAAGAAACTGGAGTCACTATTAAGGGCTTCCTTTTCTTTGGCCGGTTCAACTATTCAGCCAGCTGTCGCAGGAATAGCAATCTGCCAGTCTCTAAGGGATCAGGTCAGACAGCCTGAAAGGCCTAACCAAGAGGAGGATTCTGCTGAAAATAGGGTGGATTTACCTCCAGCACTGTGTTTTGCTGTAGATGCCTTGAAGGACTCAATACAGCAAGTCTCTCATCTGGCTCTCCTGTCTGTACACATGCACAGACTTGTATGGCTTAAGACCTGGTCAGCCGGGCTTCCTTGTAAGAAGTTGTTGACAGGGTTCCCCTTCCATGGGGAATGCTTATTTGGTGATGATTTGGACAAATATATCCAAAAGATTTCTGGACGGAAGAGCTACTTCCTGTGAAGAGAAGGACTAGGCATCCCTCGTTTAAAACCTCAGGGACCGCTTCTTCATGTGTCGCAGCGCCAAGGCAGTTCCGCCACCAAAAGGGCGCTAGAGCCAGGAGCAAGCCACAGAGCCAGGGCCAGGAGAAGCCCTGGGTCCAAAAGTCTTCTAAACCCGGCACCAAGCCCTTCTTTTGAGAGGGGCGCTCCCACTCTATCGGGTGGGGGGAAGGCTGCTTCACTTTGCGGACATTTGGAGAACACCGGTTCAAGTCAAGTGGGTCACCTCGACAGTATCCTGCAGTTACAAGCTAGAATTGCGGGGGTTTCTTCCTCAGAGGTTTTTAAGATTCAGCGTTCCTTCAGATCCTCCAAAAAGAGATTTATTGTTTCAGATACTAGATCATTTAGTGCATCAGGGAGTGATTATACAGGTTTCTGTATCCGAAAGGGGCCTTTTGAGGGGACATTCTAGCCTCCATCGATATCAAGGACGTGTATTTACACGTACCTATTTTTCAACCTCATCAGAGGATCCTGCAATTTGCAGTAGAGGAACGTCATTTCCAGTTTGTGGCTCTGCCCTCCGGGCTTGCCACAGCACCCTGGGTGTTTACAAAGGTCCTAGCACCAGTACGAGGTCTTTTAAGGGCCAAGGGAATCTTGGTGCTCAGATACTTGGACAACGTCCTGCTCAGAGATCACTCTCTGCAGTCCTAGAACAGTGCGTAGCCTGCACAGTGCAGTGTTTAAAAAAACCTGGGCTGGGTCATAAATACCAAAAAGTCAGCCCTGAGGCCAGCTCAGTCTCTGAAGTATTTAGGTCTGATCCTAGATACGGTCCGGGCAAGGGTATTTTTGCCACCCGTAAGGATCTGTGCCCTGAAGGATCAGGTGCGTCAGGCAACCCTCCATTCGGCTCTGTATGAGTGTTCTTGGAAGGATGGTGTCCTCCTTCGAGGCAGTTCCCTACGCCCAATTCCTTTCCAGGCCCATACTTAATCCTTCACCATGACAAGGTGGTGTTGCTTCCTATTCCATCCTTCTTGCCAAAGGTAGTGTCTGCCTTTCATTTGAATTGGGACATTGCTTTGCCTTCCTTTTTTTCTCTCTGCCTCGTTCGTACCCAAGAAGGGGCAGGCAGCTTCCATTGCCCATTGGGTTCATCAGTTGGTCATTCAGGCCAATGGTCTGAAACATAAGAGATGTGGGAACCTCCTGGGCTTTTTGCCATCAGGTATCTGTGGCTCAGATTTGTAAGGCTGCTACCTAGTCTTCAGTGCATATGTTCACAAGATTTTATCAGGTGCATGTTAGAGCAGCTGAGGATTCGGCTTTCGGCCGTAGTGTACTACAGGCTGCTGTATAAAGTCTGATGGCTATTTTGGCAGGGTTTCTCCCTCCCCTCAAGGCTATTGCTCTGGGACATCCCAGTAAGTAAGGAATAATAGTCTAACTCTGTCTCCCATGATGTATGATAAAGAAAATTAGGATTTTTTTTGTCATACCTGTAAAATCCTTTTCATTGAGTACATCATGGGACACAGAGGTCCCTCCCCTCTTTTTGAGGATTCAGTACTTGCTACAAAACTGAAGTACTTCCTGTCTAAGACTTTGGTCTACTAGTGTCCACTCACCTAGATATGGCGTAAAACCCAGTAAAACCCAGTAAGTAAGGAATAATGGCCTAACTCTGTGTCCCGTGATGTACTCGAAGAAAAGGATTTTACAGGTAAGTAAAAAAAAAACCCTATTTTGTTATTTGTGTTTTTTTTTTTGTTTTTTTTTTTGTTTTTTTTTTTTTGTCCCGTTTTCGTTCGTTAACGAAAACGGATTTGATTTTCGTTATAGTTTTTGTCAGTTGCTGAAAACGTGCTTGTACGTTTTTCGTTTAGTTTTCATCACTGTAAAAATGCAGCTGACGAAAACATTTTCGTTGACTAAATTAACACTGGTTACTGCACTCTAATGTCATTATCGCAGTCATACTAGGGCCCATTTGGGTGAAAGCTGTTTTACCCACCATAACATTTTTGGGCTGTGGTAGGAAGCCAAACCAAGAGGCAAACACTCACAACACTGTAAGAGGTAGTCTGTCCAGCAAAAAATGTAACCCAATATAATTGCTGGATTCCTTCCTTCCTTACCTTTTTTTTTTGTTTTTTTTTTTTTTTTATGGGGTAATGTTTTCTCCCGTTATTTGCAGAGCCATCTCAGATAGAAGAAGCAGTCAAAGAAATAGACTCTCTGTTGTCCAACGAAAATGTGCGTTTGCAGGAAGTGTGCAGCCGTTTACAGGAGAAACAACAAAATATGACTCAAGAGGTCAGCAGAGGCTGTTTATTTTTGTTACATGTATTATATTAAATTGAACCAATCAGTCACTGTATGCTTAATATTGAGTGTTGTAATTGTATGATGAAATTCACCACAAGGCGTCAGTTCATAGTATTTGCCTGTAAATACTTCCAGCACAGTGCTGATATAGACTTTTTGGTAATGGAGGGGCCCCCCCACATTACATTCTGTTGTGGTATGCTTGCCCAATTAAACACAATATTTTAATGACAAAGGTTCATGATAAATCCTGATTTTGTGGTGCGGTCACCTTCCACAGTGTCATAGTATGTTTGCTAAAGCGAAGCAGGCGATTTTACTTTTGGCTGAAAAATATAGGATATATAATAAGAGAATACAATTGGTGAAAATTAGGAGTTAAAGCATCATTAGTTCCAGAGAAAGCTACAGCTTAAATTAAATGCAGTGAGGCTGCCATTCCCATAAAACAGCAACAAGAAAATAAAGTGGGGTAAACCCAAGCTTGATTTTTAGTCAGGTTGCTTTACAGTGCATCTGGAAAGTATTCACAACTCTTCACTTTTTCCGCATTTTATGTTACAGCTTTATTCCAAAATGGATTAAATTTGTTATTTTCTTCAAAATTCTACAAACCATACCCCATTATGATAACGTGAAAGAAGTTTGTTTGAAATCTTTGCGAATTTATTAAAAATATAAAATGAAAAAAATCACATGTACATAAGTATTCACAGCCTTTGCTCAATACTTTTGTTGAAGCACCTTTGGCACCAATTATATTCTCAAGTCTTTTTGAGTGTGATACTACAAGCTTAGCATGCCTATTTTTGGGCAGTTTCTCAAATTCTTCTTTGCAGGACCTCTCAAGCTCCATCAGGTTGGATGGGGAATGTCAGTGCAAAGCCATCTTCAGATCTCTCCAGAGATGTTCAAGTCTGCGGTCTGGCTGGGCCACTCAAGGACATTCACAGAGTTGTCCCGTAGCCACTCCTTTGTTATTTTGGCTGTGTGCGTAGGGTCTTTGTCCTGTTGGAAGAGGAACCTTCCCCCAGTCTTTTGTCCAGTGCGCTCTGGATCATTTTTTAATCAAGGTTTTCTCTGTGCATTGCTGCATTAATGTTTCCCTCGATCCTGATTAGTCTTCCAGTTCCTGCCGCTGAAAAACATGATGCTGCCACCACCATGCTTCACTGTAGGGATGGTATTGGCCAGGTGATGAGCGGTGCCTCCAGACAGTTGGGCAACTACATAGAAAATGAGGTTCAATGTAGAAAAATGTAAAATAATGCATTTGGTGCCAAAATATGAATGCAATCTATACACTGGGGGTGAGAACCTCTGGGGGAATCTAGGATGGAAAAGGACCTGGGGGTCCTAGTAGAGGATAGGCTCAGCAATGGCATGCAATGCCAAGCTGCTGCTCACAAAGCAAACAGAATATTGGCATGCATTAAAAAGGGGATTAATTCCAGAGATAAAATGATGATAATTCTCCCGCTCTACAAGACTCTGGTCCGGCCGCACCTAGAGTATGCTGTCCAGTTCTGGGCACCAGTCCTCAGGAAGGATGTACTGGAAATGGAGCGAGTACAAAGAAGGGCAACAAAGCTAATAAAGGGTCTGGAGGATATAAGTTATGAGGAAAGGTTGCGAGCACTGAACTTATTCTTTCTGGAGAAGAGACGCTTGAGAGGGGATATGATTTCCATATACAAATACCATACTGGTGACCCCACAATAGGGATAAAACTTTTTCGCAGAAGGGAGTTTAACAAGACTTGTGGCCACTCATTAAAATTAGAAGAAAAGAGGTTTAACCTCAAACTACCTAGAGGGTTCTTTACTGTAAGAGCGGCAAGGATGTGGAATTCTCTTCCACAGGCGGTGGGCTCAGCGGGGGGCATCGATAGTTTCAAGAAACTATTGGATAAGCACCTGAACTACCGCAACATACAGGGATATACAATGTAGTACTGACATATCACACACATAAGTTGGACAATGTGTCTTTTTTTTTTACCTCACCTACTATGTAACATGACGTTTGCCATTCAGGCTAAAGAGTTCAATCTTTGTTTCATTAGACCAGAGAATTTTGTTTCTCATGGTCTGAGAGTCCTTCAAGTGCCTTTTTGGCAAACTCCAGGTGGGCGGTCATATGCCTTTTACTGAAAAGTGGCCACTCTACCATACAGGCCTGATTGGTGAAGTGCTGTTGAGATGGTTGCTCTTCTGAAAGGTTCTCTCTTCACAGAGAAATGCTGGAGCTCTGTCAGTGACCATTGGGTTCTTGGTCACCTCCCTGACTAAGGCCCTTCTCCCCTGATCACTCAGTTTGGCCCATCCTAGGAAGAGTCCTGGTGGTTCCAAACTTCTTTCATTTACGGGTGATGGAGGCCACTGTGCTCTTTGGGACCTTCAATGCTGCAGAAATTTTTCTGTACCCTTCCTCAGATCTGTGACTTGATACAATCCTGTCTTGGCAGTCTACAGACAATTCTTTGGACTTCATGGCTTGGTTTGTGCTCTGACATGCACTGTTAACTGTGGGACCTTTATATAGACAGGTGTGACTCCAATCAAGTGGTAGAAACATCTCAAGGATGATCAGTGGAAACAGGATGCACCTGAGCTCCATTTTGAGTGTCATGGCAAAAGCTGTGAATACTTGTACATGTGTTTTTTTGTTTTGTTTTGTTTTTTTTTTTAAATAAATTTGCAAAGATTTCAAACAAATTTCTTTCATGTTGTCATTATGGGGTATTGTTTTGTAGAATTTTGAGGAAAATAATGAATTCAATCCATTTGGGAATATGGCTGTAACATAACATAAAATGTGGAAAAAGTAAAGCGCTTTGAATACTTTCCGGATGCACTGTATATCTTCAGCTTCTTAAATCTTTGGATCTACTCCATTATTTGGAAATATGTTTTTTTCCTGACCTGCCTATGTATATTTTCATAATATATCCAGTTGGAGTTCCCCAGGATTATTTTTAGCCCATCTCTACATAAACTGTGTTTCATACAGAAAGATTTCAAATGAAGAAGTAGAAAATGGGAGTTTTGAGGTGCATATTGATCAGATTGAAGAAAAAATAAGATTAACACATTTTATTTAAAAGACATTATTAAAATTTATTAATAAAACCACCATGAATAAATTCATACGGTCGTTGTACAAAAGTTTTTCAACTCTACATGTTTCGCCAAGATCATGGCTTCCTCAGTAGATTCTACTCGACTTAATTTACAATATCACTATAAGTAAACAAAAAATACATGGTCTAGAAATCTCATACAAAAAAAAAAAAAAATATATATATATATATATCAGTATCTGACAAAAGTAAGTACACCCCTCGCATTTTTGTTATGCGGGTTAACTGTGTTCCCTCACTGTGTTCTAACTGTAGGGGGGATGGGACTGTCTAGGAGGAGAGAGAGATCGGTGTTCATACATAGTATGAACACATGACCTGTCTTTACTCCAATGAGAGAACCAGATCTGTGTGTTTACACACACAGATCCCGGTTCTCGCTCTGTCACGAGCAATTGCGGGAGCCCGGTGGGTGCGCACTCGCATCTGCTCCTGGCACACGCCGCGCGTGCTCCCCTAGTGGCCAAAAGACGAAGCGACGCAAGGTAACGTTGTTTTACCCAGCCGTGCCATTCTGCCCCAGTAAAACTGAGGCGGCTGGTCGGCAAACGCTTAAATACCCCCTCCATCCCCGCGGCGTCTGACGTCTCCCTGCAGTGATGCGGACGCCCATTAGTCGTCTCCTCTCATTCCTATAGATTTCCGGCTAAAACGAGGATAAACTATGGCGATGAACACGATCTCGCCTAATACAAAGCGGCGTTCCGCGTGTGCGTGAAACTACCGCAAGCTTTTTTGAAACTACTCATTCCAATACCTGTATTCAAAGATACAGAGTGGCTTCCTGCACATGCACAAAATAGCTGCTGCCATAACAAACTCCCCATTCTAATACTAATTCTGATACTAATTCTAATAACAGATAAAGGCCTTAAGGAATGGGGGAGATAGGGGGAGAGGATCCACCATCTCTTATAACCTATTTAACAATCCCAGTGCTCTTATACTAAAATTTAAATATACATAAATCACTACATTAAGAGAGAACACATTCAATTGTAAAAGACAGCGCTCTGCATATTACAAGGTAGCTAAACTACTATTACTCTTACTATATCAACACAGGCAGGTTGAGAGAGGGTGATATCCATTTTAAAGGGAAACTCTTCTATTAAAGGACAAGACCAATTTCCATGGATGCCGCTCAAACATCAAGCATATTCAGAATCTGCAACATGGCACTGTTGATTGGTCATCCATAGCCCAATTTGTTACACAGTATATTCAAATAGGGAGATAAAAAATGGGAGAGTAGAAACCATTTGGCGCCAATCCCCAATTGGTTACTCAAACTGCATACCCAGAATGACGCCCTGGGCGTCTATATGACCGACCACTCCACTAATAGCTACCCGTGTGGCTATACCAGCCCACGTGTTTCATACAGAGCAACACTGAGCTTGTATGAGTCTGCTGTAATACCTGATATCACAAACAGGTAAAATCTCTAACTTGGTGTTTCTCAACCTTTTTTTGCAGTCAGGGCACCCTCTAAAATTATGCACAATCTCAAGGTACTCCATTCTAAAATGTAAAAAAACGAAAGGACACCCAACGTGATTTATTCTTCCAAATTAACTTGCACACTGGTACCGACTAGTATAGCAATGTTTCTTTTCTTCACTCGGCAAATGTGACCCCACTGCTGGCGGAGAGGGGCAAACAAGGATGCTATGCAGGCACCGCTCCTCCTTAACCGATAATGTCATTGGTTGTTAGGATGCCAGGGACAGGGAGGTTGTAATGGTGCACAATGGAAACCTGTGACTTTGTGTAACTAAAAGGCAGGCTTGAACCACCAGCTGGCTTGTATAAATGGCACAGCATTTCAGCCTCATGCTTAACTATATCTGCTTCCTTTTCATTTGTTCAGTTCACTCAGCTGCAGTCCCGGTTGGAGAATGCGGAATCCCGTGTCTCACACCTGGATGGCCTCATTGAAGATCTACAGTGGGACATCGACAAGGTCCGCAAAAGAGAGCAGCGCTTGAACAGACACTTGTCTGAGGTCCTTGAGAGGGTAAGATACAGACTTGTGTTGGTGATAGGCCTCAGTTTCATCAAAGCTTCTGTAATTACAGCAGTCTGTTGTCCTGCTGGGGGCAAAAAAACACAAACCACTCTCTTTTTTTTTGCAGCACATTTAAAATGTTTGTATGTGTAAAAAGTGGTGTGTACAGCATGACTTGGACAGATGAGTTTCTCCAAAGGCTTTGGTAAATTAGATCCAGTATGTCTTTTCAATGATCAGGTGCCTCAAAGTTTGTTTTTTTCTGTCTCCCTTAGGTGAATTCGAAAGGCTACAAGGTGTATGGTGCTGGCAGCAGCTTGTATGGAGGAACAATTACCATCAACTCAAAGAAGGTAAAGCAAAGCATAAAAGCTGGAGTGAAAAAAAGGATACCATGTCAGTCTGACCCCCTTTTTTCTCCAGATTGTGGGCCTTTTAGAGCTCAGCACTTCAGATTAACTACAGGGTTTAGTCTTTAACTGCTTTTTGACCAGTGGTCATTGCAGCTCAGACCATATTTAGCAGCTTCTGTTTTAGGACCGCCCACTGTACAAGCCCATCTTTTAGAAACTGTGCTCCTGTGTTCACAGTCCTATAACTGCACTGTGATTGGACATGGATAATCACAGGCAAAAAGTACAGAGCCAATGAGCGTGGCTCTGTACCAAGTGATCATTGTGAGCAATCACAGCATCATAGTGTAAACACAGGTTGCAGTTAGCAGCTGAACCTCATTAACTGGCTTGTGATCAGGAAGCACTGTTTACTCTCACATGCTTATCGGTGTGTGAGAGGAAAGAGCCTGCTGACCACCAGCCTGCACCAGTCATTCACCCCTCTCCTGCATAAGTCAGTCTGTTTTTTGTCCTTGGAGGTTTTTTTTGGCTCTGTTATGAAGCTTGGCCCTCTCTTTTCAGCTGAGATTTTTAGCACTGTTTTGTGTAAGATTGTATGACCCAAATTACCCATTTATTTACTGACTGATCCCAGAGTCCACTAGCACGCACCTGCACCCTCTTCTGCTGGCCCTTTATCTGACTTGCCCACAGCCTTAACGGCAATTGACCACAGAGACTGAACAGTTGCAGTCTACTGCTATCACTTCCAAACTGAAGGACACCATTTTTGCTCTTATTGATGTACTACTCTAAAACTACAGGATCGGCCTATTGCTTCTACCGCTGCTGTTTCCAGTCTTGGGTCATTTTAAAACTTTTATGGCCACAAGGACTTTCCCTTTGCACTTGCTTTTCCAACTCTCCTTAGTCCTTAGAAACCTCCCAACAAGCTGTTTTCTCACCTTAAATGTGTATTAGCCTTGTGTCGGTTTTGTAAGAGTTTTGTGCAGAAGTGGTCAGTCTCCACTGTTGTTTTGGCAGTGTCCCTTTTTAACAAGATGCTTACTATTCTGATCAAGGACATGCCTATCTTTAAGAACTCGATCGATAAGCAGTTGGAAGCCCTTTCTAGAGCTTTGTTCTTTCCTGGCAGGGAAAATGAGTGAAACTACATTTTTTATACTGCACAGTCTATTTGCCTTTTGTGAATTAGCCCCAGCATCCTGCATCCATTTAGAAGCCAAAACTGAAGCATATTTATAAGGGGATGCCTGGAATTTGACTTTTAGCTCAGAACAGATTTCTGGGAAAAGCAGTGAACCAATTGCACAAGCAGAAAATTAGATTTCTGGGATGTTGGGGAACTACTCTTAGCATAACGTTTCCACGGTGGAGACTATTATACTAGTTATCTAAGCCTCGGGCAATAGTGGAAGTACTGCCTTGCTGTTGCATAGCTTGCTTCATCCAGTGCGCCATCCTTGTTGACAAAGGATGGGTGTCTGTGATGTTAGGCATACAGACTGTGGGTGTAATTTGGTTTGTGATTGGCCATGCCACTTCAGATCTTTGCACACAGTTTCCCACATGCCTATTTTCCAAGCAATCTGAATGCCATTAACAGAAGACTTTGTGCCTCTCTCAGGGCTCTTTTAATTGTGGTACCTAAGACCTGTTCAGTAGGGTATGTTTTTATTTTATTTTTTATTTTTTTTATTTCTGCAGTTTGAAGAAATGACCAATGAAGTTGACATGAATAAAGAGCTGGCTGTGAATCGCCTTCAAGAACTGGATAAGCTCAAGCAAGACTTGCATGAAGTGACTTCAGAGAATAAGGACTTGCAGGTTAATTCTTCAGTTCTTCTTCTTCCTTACCCAATGACTTCTTTGCTTCTGTAATTTGGAACCATCTGTAAATGACGTTTCTCTTGAATGTTCATTTACACTTTCCTAAAATGTAAAAAACGAAACTAATAGTTTTACATAATGCAGCAACATCCATACATGTGGGGCACCCAATATTAGGGGTGATTTATTCTTCCAAAGCAATACCCATTTGCACATTGGTACTGATGTATTCCAATGTTTCTCTTGCTCACACAGCTAATGTGACCCCAGTGCTGACAAAGAGGCAAACAAGGCTGCTGTGCTTCATGCTGTTCATCATTAGTTGTTAGGACACCGCCAGCAGGAGGGTTGTAATGGTACACAATGAATACATGTGGCTTTATGTAACTAAAAGGCAGGTTTGATTCAACTGCTAGCTTATATAAAATTTTTGGGCAATTTTTAGGCATTTTTCCAAGGCACCCCTGAAGAAACCTGAAGGCACCCTAGTTAAAAAAAATTCTGCCCTAGGGGATAAGCTCTGTCTCTAAGAGGTTAGACACTAAACTAAAGCACAAGTGTGGTGTTCTTCCCTGCTTGTGTTAGGCCGTCTTGGTACATGGACACAAGTAGGGGAGTGGAGTAGTGCAGCTTTGCTGGTGTAAATTAAGTGTTTGTAAGATGCTTTTGTCATGTGACTGTCAGAAGTTTCTGTATTGTAAAAGTTAAGGGCTTTCAACTCTGACATTTTTTTTTTTCCCGTGCTGTCCAGGAGCAACTGTCAAGGTCAGTAGAGGACAACGTGCGAGTGTCTCCAGAATACCGCTGCATGCAGTCACAATTCTCTGTCCTGTACAATGAGTCACTGCAGTTAAAAGCGCAGTTGGATGAGGCTCGTTCTCTACTGCATGGGACACGCGGCAATCACCAGCGTCAGCTAGAGCTCATTGAAGTGAGTATACCACTACCCCTTTTAAATGACCCCTTGAAGTAAAATTCCTGCTTTCACAGGAGAAAATGCAAAAAAAAAAAAAATTGCAAATATAGTATGTAGAACTACACTCAAAGTATATCCAAAGTCAAAATTGTTTTTTTTTTTTTTTTCGAATGATTAAAACCCTTATCTTTTTTTTTAATTTTATTTTTTTGTGCCTTTTGGGGAGATTTTTCTTCTAGTCTTGAGACACCATATAAAGTGAAAGATTATCACTCCAAAGGGATCAAAAGATTGTGTCACTGGAACAATTGTTCACATTGGAAGATCTCCCTACTATTCCAATTCTATTTAGTCAAGCCCATTCAAACCAATTGGGAACAAGCTTTTAAAATCTTGTCCAAAAGATTTGTCCAAAGGAATGTATGTATGCTTTTCTTGACACAAATGAGTTGCAATCGCTCGGCTAACAGGTGGCCAGAGGTGGGCGAGAGTAATGTTCATTTGGTGCATTGAATGGTGGGATTTGTAGTGAAGTGTTCTTTTGTACTAGTTTCTCCACAGGAGCCTGGATAGCCAGTGATAATTTAAGCAGCCACAATTTTGGTTGAGTTTGGCAACAGAAATAAAGTGGTTGTAAAGGCAGAAGGTTTTTTATCTTAATGCAATAAGATAAAACGACTTCTGTGTGCAGCTGCTCCACTCGGCCCTCCCTAATACTTACCTGAGCCCCTTCTAGATCCAGTGATTGTTGTAGGAGTGTCTCAGCTGCCCGGGACTCCCCTCCTCATTGGCTGAGACAGCACCGCAACACCATTGGCTTCCACTGCTGTCAATCAAAGTCAGTCAGCCAATGAGAGAAAGGGGCTGGGCTGCGGCTTCATGCCTGAATGGACACAGGGGGCTGCAGCTGGGCTCAGGTGCCCCCATAGAAAGCTGCCTGCTGTGGGGCACTCAACAGGAGGGAGGGGTCAGGAGTGCCAAAGAGGGACCCGAGAAGAGGAGGATCCGGGCTGCTCTGTGCAAAACCAACTCCACAGAGGAGGTAAGTATAACAAGTTTGTTTCTTTTAACTAAACTTTACAATCACTTTGTTAGCAGACCATGCCAAAATCTGTGGAAAAAAGGTTTATCATTTATATTGCTAATTTAATGCATGTGCTAGGCTCATTATAATATTAATATTTAAATCAAAGTTGCGGTTGTACTTTAAAGTAAACAAACGGCTGGACCTTTAGGCTCAGTTCACACTGGGGCGACCTGTCAGGTGACTTGGCCGCCTGACAAGTCGCGCTCAATTCAGTGCAATGGAATTGTTCTAATTGGAGCGGCTCAAGTCGATCTGACTTAGAAAATGGTTCCTGTACTACTTGGGGGGGGGGGGGGGGGGGACTTTGGAGTGGCTTGCATTGACTTCTATTACAGAAGTCGTTTGCAAGCTGTGCTGATGTCACGGGGCGGCTTCAGAGTCAGGCGACTTTGAAGCCATCCCAGTGTGAACCGAGACCTAAGGGGATCTATTCAAAAAGAGTAAAACAAAGGAAAATAGGAAATATATTTGTGAGCCTCCATCATTTGCCTGCATGTATGGAAGGAGCTGTATTTTCAAGTGCGCATTTTAAAGCTTTAGGCCTCATGCACACTGGACATTTTTACAGCTGCTTTTTTTTGGCTTCAGGCATTTTTTTCTGCAGCCAGTAAACTCCCCAGCATCCTATGTGTCCATGCACACAGACTTTTTTATCAGCGTTTTTTGGCATGGGGAATTTTCTGGCTGGAAAAAAAAACGAAAACTAGTTGGTTTTGAGAGGAGTTTTTCACATGTAAAAACGCTCTAACTCTGAAAAACCCTGAAAAACATTGCTATTTGGCGTTTATCAGCGTTTTTGAGCCATAAGCTTTTGTTGGAGTAAGGTTTGCAAAAAAAAATAAAAAAATGCTAGAAAAGGCTACTGCAAAAATGCTGCAAAACTCATTCTACAGCTTCTAAAGCCAATGCTACTGGCTTTTTTATAACGTAGTGTGCCTGAGGCCTTAGATATCAGTTTAAGGTGAACTTGCCCTCTAAGCCACATGTCTCAAACACAAGGCCCTCCCATTCATTTAATGTGGTCCTCGCCACCTCTCCTGCAGCTGCGACACCCCCCTCCTCTCCGCCCCCACCTTGTCTCAGCAATTGACAGCAGATAGAAGGAGGAGGGAGGAGGACAGAACTCCTCCACCAGACTCCATGCAGCTGTGCAGTCGGAAGCATAGAGGAGGACAGCACTCCTACAGATCCTGCGCCTTTCTGTGCAGCCGCAGCACTCCCTTGTCTCCTAGTCCCCTGATCTTAGCATTCAGCAGGTTCCGGCAGCTGACTCCAGCCCTCCTCTGGTCCCCCTACAGACCTCACATGTTGATTCCCAGCAGCAGCACAAAGTAAGGGGGGTGCAATGTGATGCAAGGGAGGGGGAGGGATTCCACTTCTGATGGTAGGGTGCCTCTTGACATCTGATGTAAAGGGGGGGGGGGGGTTTGGACATGTGCTTATAAATATGAGGATTATTACTATAACCAGTAATAATCAAATGCAGAGGCAATTATTATGAGAAGGAGTAAATACATATATTCTTATAGATACAGTCAGCCCATTGCGAGCAACCGTACTTCTGATGCAGACCGCAATGAAATTGCGTTTGACACCCCTGGTCTAAGCAGATTTCTATGGTTGTTTTCCTCTTTAACTATTTGGCATCTTGTATTGAAGTTCTCTCCTTCCTCCATTGTCTTAGCGGGATGAGGTGGCTCTTCAAAAAAAGGTGCGCACTGAGGTGATACAGCTGGAGGACACACTTGCACAAGTGCGAAAGGAGTACGAGATGCTGAGGATTGAGTTTGAGCAGACGCTGGCTGCCAATGAACAAGCAGGTATGTTAAAATAACGTTTGGTTTTGAGCATATTTTCCGAGGCTGAAATCTGCTCTCAAAGATTTAGATTGGGAGGGAATGTTATTAACCGCTTTAGCTCCGGAAGGTTTACCCCCCCCCCTTCATGACCAGGCCATTTTTTGCGATACGGCACCGCGTTACTTTAACTGACAATTGCGCAGTCATGCAACACTTTACACAAAAATTATGTCCTTCCCCCCCCCCCACAAATAGAGCATTCTTTTAGTGGTATTTAATGTGGTTTTTATATTTTGTGCTATACACAAAAAAGACCAACAATTTTTTGAAAATAAAAATATTTTTTACTTTCTGCTATAAAACATTCCCAATTAAAAAATATAAAAAAAATCTAATTTCTTCATCATTTTATAATTTCATCATTTAGGCCAATATGTATTCTACTACATATTTTTGGTAAAAAAAATACCAATAAGTGTATATTGATTGATTGGTTTGTGCAAAAGTTATAGCGTCTACAAACTGGGATGATATTTTTTATTTGTTTTGTACTAGTAATGGTGGCGACTTATAGCGGCATTGCAGCAAATTGGACACTGACACTTTTGACACCAATACAGTGATCAGTGCTGAAAAATATGCACAGTTGCTGTACTAATGACACTGGCAGGGAAGGGTTTAACATCAGGGACAGTCAAAGGGTTAAATGTGTTCGCTGGGAGTGCTTTTGTAACTGAGGGGAATGTGCTTTAACTGTGGGAAGACAGAGGTGTGTGTTCCTGCTTGGCAGAAACGGAGGATTTCTGTCTTCCCTACTAACAGAATGACGATCTGCCTTGTTAACATAGGCAGACTGCCGTTCTGGCTTTGTCGGGAACAATTGGCAGACATCTGCTGGACCCGCTGATTGGCTCCAATGTGGCCAATCACAGCGGGAACTGGTCGCCGACGGAGCCGCGTGCGCGACGCAGACCCAGGAGTGCAAAATCGCGTACCTTTTACGTGGTTTTGCGCAGAGGAGCCACCGTCCCGCTGCACATGTACATGGGGAGGTCGACAATAGGTTAAAGAACACAGTACAAGGTTCCCCAGTTACGCACCTCCAGTCCACCTTCCCGTATCGCTGGGCTGGCTCCGCTTTAGAATATTTGGGAATTAAGCTGACTCCCTCTTACTCCACTCTCTCTTTTCTGCCAACTTCTATCCTCTGTTACGTTCCATCACATCGCTCATGACATATTGGCGGATCCCCACCTTATCTTGGATTGGCCGCATTCATGCCATCAAGATGACGATCCTTTCGAAGATCTTATACTTCTTCCGGACCCTACCGGTTCGAGTCCATGCATTCTTGTGTTTTCTACAGAAAAGGCTTCTCTCCTTTATTTGGGCTAACAAGTGTCCCAGGGTCTCCCGCCTTACCTTATATGCCCACAGGCTGAGAGGTGGGCTTGGGGTCCCAAATATCGCAAAATATTGTCAGGCTGCGCAAATCTCCCAGCTTGCAATGCTTCAGGCTACCTCCGATATTCCTTTCTGGGTTCTTCTGGAAATCCCCAACTGTGCACCAGTCCCCATCTCTGCCCTCGTATGGCTTCCTCCTAAATTGCGTGCCCCCTCACTCAGCCCTCTAATGGCCCATAGCTTGAAGCTTTGGGACTCAGTTCGGTACTCCAGTGGGCTCATGTCCCCCGTCTCTTCCTCTCCTCCCTCTCCTGAATAACCCCATGTTTCCCCCTGGCTTAGAACAACCTCATATTTTTTCTTAGTGGACAGCCCATGGATTCTCTCAGGTCCGGCATTTTCTTGGAACCCACACCTTCCCCTCTTGGACTTCACTCTAAGAGACTTGTGAAGCTCCCCCAGTGGAATTCTTCCACTATCTCCAATTGTGACACTGGGTACCCTCACTTTGAGGCCATGACACTTTTTCATAAAAAAAAACAGAAAAAAGCCTTTGAGCATACATGCCAACACTCTCCATGATCCCCTGGTACCATATCCTCAATTTACTCCTCCCTTAACTCTAACGGGACCCTAACCTCCTTATCTTATGTCCCCAAATGGGAGCGGGACTTTTTCCCATTGATTTGGCGGATTGGAGCAAAGCCTGGTCTAATATTGCGAAATGCTCCTTCAACACAGCTACCCTGGAGGCAGCCTATAAGGTACTGGGTCCCAACCTGTATTGCCAAATCAAACCCATCATACAGTGATAGATACTTCAGGGGCTATAGTCAGCGTGGAGATGAACTTCATATCTGGTGGTCCTGCTCCCGTTTAGTAGGATTCTGGTCAAGGGTATTTGTCTTCTGTTCACTCTCCACCATTTGTCTACCGGCAAAGATGCCAAGTTGGCCTTACTTCATTGTCCGATTCCGGGCCTTTTCTCCTATCGGCAGAAATTGTCCACCCATTTGTTTATCGCTGCTAAGCGTGCAATAACAAGGGCCTGGAGGAAGCCAGCTGTCTCGTTTGTGGAGGTGAAGAGCATTTTTAACAACTCATGATTAATGAGATGTCTGGTATCCTCTACGACTCCCATGCTAAATTCCTCAAAGCGTGGGGGCCTGTGGTGGTCCTATGCTCTTCTAACTTTGCACCCAGCCAGCCTGGGTCTCTAACTGATCTCCCTCCTGCTGCCATACCAGGCTCTCACGTCCCACCGGGGGAACTCTGGGATGCAGCTGGTGGTTCCACCGGCTGACCATGAAGATGATCAAGGACCGTAAGGATCATCATCTCTATGGTCTAAGAAACCGGAAGCAACAAGTATTTTGTCACTTCTGGTTTTGTCGGATGTAAACAAGCCAACTGGCTTGGGAAAGCATTGGATCAAACAAATTTTGGTTTGATCCGATGCTTTTAAGGCCAGAATAGAGACCTGTGGTCTAATAGACCCTAGATCTCTCAGTAAAGAGTACCTTTCACTGCCCTTGCTTTTGTGATAGCAATATAGTTGATCAAATTTTTAATTTTATTTTTTTTTAAATAGTGTATAAATAAAAAAAACATTAAATGAAAAAAAATGTATTTAAGTATCCCCATCTCCCTGTCAGGAAAGATTAGCTGAAATTCTCTCTTAAGAAGAGGTGATTAAGGAGCGATATGATCAACATGTACAAACACATAAGGTCATTAAAGAGGACAAGGTGGCACTCTTTACTTTTGGAGGAAAAGAGGTTTAACCTTGGTATGCAGAAAGGTTCTCTTCACAGTAAGAGCTTTTAAAATGTGAAATAGACTCCCTCAAGAACTGGTTCTGGACAGCTCATTAGATTGAAAAAAAAAATGTCTGGATGCATTTTTCAGTGCACAAAATAAAATATAATTGCATAGTAATATGTAAAGGTAATAACACCAGGCATAGTTTGATTCAGGGAAAATCCAAATGCCTCTTGGGGGATCAGGAATTATTTTTTTTTCCCCCATTAGAGCGAATTGGATAATGCTTTATTGGAGGTGTGTGTGTGTTGTTTTTTTTGTTTTTTTTTTGCCTTTTTTTGCCTTCCTCTGGATCAACTGTAGATACAGGTTTGTGTTTATGGAGGTTTTGGTTGAACTAGATCGACTAGTTTCTTTTTTCAACCTAACTATGTAGCTATGAGTGGAGTTAAAAATGTAGTTTAACATAAGAAATAATTTTAACATTCACCCATATAAAACCTTGAATTGCGAGCATAATTCATTCTGGAAACTTGCTTGTATAAGCAAAATCCAGCAGGAGCTACAGAGTATAAAAAAAAAGAGAGGCGACTCTAAGTGTAGCAATATGGTTACATTTAATGAAGGTACAACATTTAGCAACTTGCATGGTTGATGATTAAAAGAGGCACATCTAAGTATGCAGGCATCCGGGGTAAAGCTCTTCTCTGCACCGCTGGCTCTCGCCACTGTCAGTCTGCAATCGTGACCGGAAAGACTACCCTGCAGTAGATCGATCTGAAAACAAGGCTTGAAGTGCTTGTTGAGCGCAGTGTGGAGGGGATGATGGCGATGTGGAGGATGGTCTATGTGGACAGCTTTACCCCGGATGCCTTGTATACTTAGATGTGCCTCTTTTAATCATCAACCATGTAAGTTGCTAAATGTTGTACCTTCATTATATGTAGCCATATTTCTACACTTCGAGGTGCCCCTCTCTCTTTTATACTCAGTTGTGACGTGACGCCAACTTTATATCAAGATATCGCTTGTTTATCAAGTCAAGATGTATAAAAAATGTTTTCTTGTCTTGCAAAACACTCTCAAACCAAGTTACTCACAATCCAAGGTTTTACTGTACAGTATATTTTCATTGACAAATTCCCCAATGTACTTTCAACCACACATTGAAGTCCTTCTCTTTTTTTTTTTTATTGAAATTGTGGCTTACCATTGAAAACACAATTTACTTCTTTTTAGGCCCCATTAATCGTGAAATGAGACATCTGATCAGCAGCCTGCAGAACCACAATCACCAGCTAAAGGGGGAGGTGCAGAGGTACAAGAGGCGATTGCGAGAGATCCAAAGCGAAATCAATAAGGTAAGTCCCTGAAGGAACTGCATGGCGTGTATTGAAGGAAGAGCAGCATTACAATTCTTCTTCTGTCTTCAGGTGCGATCTCGCACTAGTAGTATCTTCCTGCTGCCCTCACAGTCCAGTGTGGAGGAGACCCGAGAAGAAACCATGGAGATAAAGACAGAGCCAGAGGAAACTGCACCACCAACACCAGCCCCACCACAACCAGAGGTTGTCCCAAAAAAAGAGAAGGAAGAGGAGGAGGTACAGCCGCCACCACCACAGCAGCCGAGAGAGAGGAGGGAGAGGGAGAAAGAGCGTGACAGGGATCGTGGGCGGGAGAAGGACCGAGGTGACAGCTCCAAGGAGAAATCAAAACACGAGCCAGACACAAAGCGCAAGGAGGCAGAGAATGTCAAGCAGATGAAGGCCGACCTCAAGTAAGGCAATTTTAGCATTTTTTACACATCTCAACACATCTCATAATATTAATCCTAACCAGTGTATTTAACTTTTTTCCCATCTAAACCAATCTTTTTTGACAGTGGGTTTGTATCTTGCTGTCATTGACACCAATAATGATTTATAACACAGTCCTGATAGAGAGAGAGGGGAGGCTTCAGAAGGAACTTGTAGTTTTATACAGGAATGACAGGTACTGTACAGCAGGGAACTGTTGTATGTTCTTGAACATTCTACGTTTACCTTTCATTCTGTGCACTTTAACAAAATCCTTTGGTAAAAATGATTTTCCATTTCTGCCAGGGCTGTTATGTAGAAAAACAGCAGACTTCTGGTTCTGCTTTCTGCTCTTATTCTTGGGCCTCTCCTAGCTGCTGTAAGTCATCTCGTTTTCGTTTATTTTCCTTATGTGAGGGAAAAGTAGTCCTTTTCTACTCTGTTCCCTGTCTTCCAAGCTGCACATACTAACTTTCCCTTAATTTCTCAACCGCTTCTTGGCCTATCGGGAGGGAAGAAATACCTGGTACTTCTGAAAACGGGAGCATCTGACTTGCACCCCCCCCCCTTTATCCTATAGGACAGCGCTGGTGCTTGATCTTACAGTCCCCAAGCGTGGGGTGGGGAGAGAGCCCCAGCCTATGTACCCTCCAAGTTGGGTGATCAGGGGGCAAAAGAAGTTCAGTATGTGCAGCTGGGGAGGGCAGAAGTTCACTTGGTATACTCAAAAAGGAACATTTACTTCTGAGCTCCCGAACAGCATACAAGATCCAGAAGATCAAACCTTGCTCCACGACATTTAAAATGGAATAATCTTTAACTGGAGTTGCTTTTTCTATGGAGTGCCAAGCACAAGTTGTGTGATATTAAACCCAAAAACAATACAATACCAATTCTTAGTTGTAGTTGAGGCATTCGTTTTAAATTGTTGTCTTTTTTGCTTAACCACTTAACACAAAGTCATGTACCTGTGCGTCAGTTTTTTGTACCGTTTTTTTAGAGCCGATGGTCAGCTTTCTTGTAATAACAACCGACGCAGCTAAGCAGACCCTCAGCTGTTATTACAAGCAGCCACAGGGGACGTCCCTCCCGCCTCTCTGGCCGGGTCTCCCGTCCCAGCGGGAGACCTGAGCCACCAGCCGGTGAACGTCTGCCGGCTGGCCAGAGACTTAAACAAAGCTGCATTCAGCTTTGATCAGGTCTCCGATGTGGAAACCCGGAAGCAACGTCAATTCCGGTTTACTCGACAGCCAACGGCGCCAGTCTAAAAAAAAATGTCAGCCGATCTTGGCGTCTGGAATACTTTCATGTATTTAGACTTCAGATCCCTCCATAAAGAGTACCTGTCACTGCCTATTACTATCACAAGGGATGTTTGCATTCCTTGTGACAGCAATAAAAGTGATCAGAAAGATTTTTTTTTTTTTTATAAAGGGTCAGCGTAAAAATAAAAGAAATAAGATTTAAAAAAAACAATTTTTAAAGCGCCCTATCACTCCATGCTTGCGTGCTAAAGAACGCACATACGTAAGTCATGCCCGCAAATGTAAACCGTGTTCAAATCACACATGTGAGGTATCGCTACGATCATTAGAGCAAGAGCAATAATTCTAGTGCAAGAACTCCTCTGTAACTCTAAACAGGTAACCGTTAAAAATGTTTAAAGCGCCGTCTATGGAGATTTTTAAATACCGTAGTTTGTCGCCATTCCACGAGTGTGCGCAATTTTGAAGTGTAACATGTTGGGTATCTACTCGCCGTAACATCATCTTTCACAATATATAAAAAAAAATTGGGCTAACTTTTTACTGTTTAGTTTTTTTTAATGCATTAAAGTGTATTTTTTTCCCAAAAAATTGCATTTGAAGGACTGCTGTGCAAATACAGTGTGACCTAAAATTTTGCAATGACTGCCATTTTATTAAGCGGGTCTCCGCTAAAAAATATATATATAATGTTAATGTTTGGGGGTTCTAAGTAATTTTCTAGCAAAAAATACTGAATTTAACTTGTAAATGACAAGTGTCAGAAATAGGCCTGGTCTTGAAGTGGTTAATTTTCACCTTGTGATCCAGCCAGTAAATCTGGTAGTTTTAATCTTCCTTTTAAAAACCAAGCTGTCCAGTAAAAGTGGCAATTAGAGGGTTGTGATGAACCATTTAACACTGACAGGGATGCTTACAATGGTCAGTTTTTTTCGTTTATGTAAAAAAATGTATCCGAAAAAAAGGAGAAAACACTTGCTGCTTTAAAAGTGTTAGCATGAGTTCAGCTATAATTTGTTAGACAGGTGCATCTAAATTTGCTAGTGGATCGAACACTACCCTCTTCCCAGATTACCATGGCTGCTATCCAATGTTGTGTCCACTGCTCCTCCATCCATGGTGGAGATAACATAGGATGGGAACTGGAAGTGTTACTGGTCGGATCACCAGGTGAAAATAAAAAGAAAAGAAGCATTTAAAAGGAAACTAATGTAGCCACCAGATTTAAGAATTGGGAAGCTGCATTTTATTATGTCAATTCACCAAACAGTATTGTTTAATAGTTGACAGCCTGGCTTTTTACACCCCAGCCATGGAGTATAAGTTTTTTTGTTACATCAGGAGTCTCAACCCTCCATTACAGTTTGATAGATAGAAGTTTAAAATCAAACAGTATGAGTTGAAACCTCTTCCTGTTTTGACATGTAGGCAAAGTTTGGATCACATGTTCAGAAATCTCTTCAGCCAACTTTTTTTTTTTTTTATTGTTTCATTGAAGTTGCTGCCTTTTGTCTCCCAGCCAGTTCTCCCCACATTCAGTCATCTTGTATGTTTGTTTTGTGCTAGGAGAGTGCAAGAGTCTTTAAGAGACATGAAGCTCCTCCTGGACATGTATCGTTCTGCTCCCAAGGAACAGAGAGACAAGGTTCAGCTAATGGCAGCTGAGAGAAAAAGCAAAGCAGAGGTATGGTTGGCTCTGTTAAGAGTTTTTCCTTTTTCTTGCAGAAGAATTGACCTTTTCACTGTGTTTTTAATTTTATCAGCTGGAAGAACTACGACAGAGGCTTCGAGAGTTGGAGGAGAGGGAACGGAGGGACAGTAAGAAAATGGCAGATGAGGACGCCCTAAGGAGGATGAGAGCAGCAGAAGAACAAACCGAAGCCCTGCAGAAAAGACTGTCTGTAGCTAAACAGGTGACTAAGTAGCATTCGTGCTTTAGAAACAAATTCAGTTTAATTCTAACCACTTTTACAGCAATCGCTTCGTTCCCTGCCACTCCATTCACCGCTGGAAGTGAACAGAAATACTAAGTCTGGGTGTAGGAACATATGTAAGTCCTCTCTTCCATGTGACAGTGGTGATGCTCTAAAGCTGTTTGCTAAGGCACCGGGGGGCAGGGTGAGAGTCCTCAGCCCTGTGTTGGGCTGAAACTAGAATTGACTTGGAACCTAAAATGGGGCATCTTCTCACTCATAGTAGCGAGTGGATAAGAAGTGGTCAATATGAGTTGCTAAAAGGATCTTTTTATTAACCGGATACTTTGCACTGCATAACCCAAAAAAACATTTTGTGACACCTCAACACAAAAGCAGTTTCTGAAATCGATTTAAAACAAAAAGCATGTGTTAAAGAAGACACTTTGTATTTGCCTGTTTTTCTGTCTGTTCATAGAACCTTTGCTGCTGAGGAAAGGTGCCTGAAGTATATTCACATCTGATACACTTCAGAGTGTCAGATGTCAGGTTACCCCTCCATGCTTTCATCCCGCTGGACCTTATGCCACTTCAGGACATAGTAGGGAATTGGCAACCAGTGGGAGGAACCACAGCACAGTGGAGGGACCCTGGCATATGACACACCCAGAAGTGTGTCGGATATACAGAACTTTTGGGGGGGGGGGGGCTCCTGTGTTCAGCAGCATAGAATAGATACTGCTAGCGAGCAGCACAACGGGTAAAAAGTACTTTCTTATGCACATGCTTTTGGTTTTATTTTTTATTTCTGAAACCAAGCTACTTTAAAGCTTACCTGTGCAACTCCCTGTGGGATGGGTTTTGGACCTCCCTACTTGCTCACACATTATTTTATGTGGACGCACCTATAGGTGCTTGCTGTTAGGCCCTTGTTGTCTTCTTGACACCTTCATACCAAACACACGTTGGTGACCATATTTCATTGCTGTTTCCCTGCCTAGGAGGAAGAGGCTCTGCTGTCGGAGATGGATGTCACTGGCCAGGCATTTGAAGACATGCAGGAGCAGAATATCCGTCTGATGCAGCAGCTGCGGGAGAAGGATGATGCCAATTTCAAACTTATGTCTGAGAGAATCAAGTCCAACCAGATCCACAAACTTCTCAAAGAGGAGAAGGAGGAACTGGCGGACCAGCTGCTCACACTGCGCACACAGGTGGGGTGTGACACTACCAGACATGTAAATCTGTACTATCATAATGAACAAATTGGAAAGGTAGACACACTACTTTTCTAGTTACAAAACTTTTAGTGCATTTTAGATTTGTGTAGTAGACCTGTTCAATAACTCCCTTATTTTGGCCTCTCTCCCCCGCTATACTTTTACATGGTAAAAACTGACTAAATACGAATTCCCTGGCTGTTTTTATGCTGAATCACTGAGCCAGAGCAGGCATGCTCATTATCTCATAATATATTGAAAAGATTGGATCAGCATGACATCCCAGCAAGACGCGTTAGAGGGGTCAGCAATGGCAGCCTAGACTTATTTATTTGACAGCTTTCCTATCTTAAAGAAACTGCTGCTCTTGGATTCTTCTGGGTTTTCCATGTGATTACATACTTTAGTATTGGTCACATAATCCCAGGTGAAGGGGGGTGGGTCATTGTTCAGCGAGAGCTGCTGACATCACATAAACAAGTTTGGCATTTTCTCACGTGATTCACAGTAGAAATATATAGTTTGGCATTTGCAAATATGCTGCAGAAATCTCCCTCCACTGAGTCTGGCTGCATCAATTTTAACTGTGGGCAGCTGAAGCTGCTGCTTGTTCACTTCCTGGATTTACACAGAGGCACACCTCCAGCTCTGCAGCTCTCATTGGCCCTCTTATGACTGATACCCTGTCCCTTCCTGGCAAACTTTCACGAGAGAGAGCACTGTGCGTGATGTCATCATAAGCCTAGGCTTTTTACCAGACAAACAGGAAGTGGGCTGTATAAGGTATTTATTGGCAGAAAAAAAATGTTTTACTTTCCCAAGTTAAAACAACAAGGGCAGAAGATTTAATAGATGAAACGTTAAAAAAATGACTGAAGGTCCGCTTTAAGCACCAAACACACAATTACCATGAGGTAACATGGAATAAAAAAAAAAAATCAAGAAAATCTAAAAGCAGATAGTTGCCGCTATGGACACCATAGTGGTGTCCAAGTGCAAAACAGCCTGAAATCTAAGCTGTTTGAAATAATAAAAGTTGAATAATAAGATGATATAATGCCCATGTGACAAGCATAGGGGATTGCAATGGTTAAATAAACAAAAAGGTCCCAGATACTATGAATGGTCCATACAAAGTCCACTGTAGTGCGCTTCAAAGAGATTTCTTCAATATCTGTCTAATAAGAAATCAAACATTTCCTAAAATTGTTAGTTTGTCACTTGAAGACCAGGCCTTTTTCTGGCACTTTTTATTTCCAAGTAAAAATCAGTATTTTTTGTTAGAAAATTATTAGAACCCCCGAACATTATATATTTTTTAGCAGATGCCATAGAGAATAAAATGTTGGGTTTTGCAATTTTCTTTTTTCACACGGTATTTACGCAGCTGTTTTTTGAATGCAATTTAAAAAAAAAAACAAAAAACTTTAATGAATTTTAATGCGCACAAACACATTATACTACCTGATTTTTGGTAAAATCTAAAAGATTGTGTTATGCCAAGTAAATGGATACCTAACATGTCAAACTTTAAAATTGTGCACGCTCGTGCAAACTACGTCGCCATAAGCGACGATTTAAAAGCCTTTACAGCTTACCAGTTTAAAGTTACACAGGAGGTCTGGTGCTAGAATTATTGTCCTTGCTCTGATGTTAGAGCAATACATGAGGTGTAGTGCGATCGCCGTTTATGTATGCGTGCGGGACCAATGCATGCATTTGCCTTTGAGCGGGGGAGGGGTGGCTTTAAAAATGTTTATTATTTATTTTATTTTTTATTTTTACACTGCTGCTTTAAAAAAAATATAAACCTCCCTTGTGACACAGGTACTCTTTATGGAGAAATCTGGGGTCTGTTAGATCCCAGATGTTTTCTCTGCCCCTAAAAGCATATGATCACACCCGGATCGGTGTGATCAGATACTTTCCAAACCTAAAAATTGCATTGTTTACATTTGGGGAAACAGGAAGTGAGGAAAATTCTCATCGCTTCCAGTCCCTATACCATAGAGCTCATCTGGGTCTTTCCCATCCTAACCGAACTCTGGTAAGCTGGTGGAACCACTGGCTTTCATTCCAGGCTCGCCGGTGGGCTGGTATACCCTGGAGAGGCATCAGCAGGAGGTGAGGTGGACCATCCAGCAGCTAATTGGGATGGCTTTTACAATAAAGTCAACCACTGGAGATGATGCCTGTAGCTGTAGGCATCTTCCCGGTATAATAATAGACAGTGTAAGAATACCAATGCGCAAACCACTATATAAATAGAAGACTAATGAATAGCTGCCAACATAAAAAGGTGTTCTCACACTATATAGATGAATAAAGGGGAATAATATGGCGCATACTCAGTGAAACAATAAATAAATATAAAGTGCTATAATCAAATGAGAAACTTCATATTTAATCTGAACAAGCACTTTACTTTATGAATTTTTTGTTGCTTTTGATTGGACATTTTATTTTCATGTACTTATTATCACTTCGATGCACCTTTGCACTTTTTGGAATTTTTTGCACAGTTGTATGTAAGATTATATATGAAGTTTCTCATTTGATTATTGCACTTTTGAACATTGCACTTTATATTTATTTATTGTTTCACTGAGTATGCGCCATATAATTCCCCTTTATTCATCTTCCCGATATAACCACTTAAAGTGGTCCTAAAGGCAGAAGTTTTTTTATCTTAATGCATTATGCATTAAGATAAAAAACCTTCTGTGTGCAGCAGTCTCCCCGATACTTACCTGAGCCCCATCTCGATCCAGCGATGTTGCACGAGAGACTTGGCTGTCCAGGACTTTCCCTCCTGATTGGCTGAGACACAGCAGCAAGCGCCATTGGCTCCCACTGCTGCCATTCAAAGTCAGTGAGCCAAAGAGGAGGGAGAGGGGGCGGGGCTGAGCCGTGGCTCCGTGTCTGAATGGACACACAGAGCAGCTGCTTGGCTCAGGTACCCTCATAGTAAGCTGCTCACTCTGGGGGCACTTGGCAGAAGGGAGGGGCCAGGAGCGCCGGTGAGGGACCCGAAAAGAGGAGGAACTGGGCACAGAGCAGGTAAGTATGACATGTTTGTTCTCTTTAACCAAAAAAAAAAAAAAACAAGACTTTAGTATCGCTTTAAAGTCAAATGATGCACATGTACGTGACTTGTCCTTAAGTGGTTAATATGTACAAATCTTCATGTGTATAGCTTGCAATTATGCTGTATATGAACATGTCAATAGCTGTATTTACGATCTATGAACATATGCAAGCACTACTTTTCACAATGTAGTGGTGTACAGTGGTTTTGCCTAACTGCTTCTTACTCTGGTTAGACTGGAAACAGCAGTTCATTGATCTTGTTTCAGCAGTCTTTTAGGCTCCAGCCGCATATATGCAAATTGGATGCGTTTGGAACCGCATCTGATTCCCATGATGTGAACCAAACCGGCTTTCTATGGAGCCAGTTCACATATCTGTGGTGCAGCGACAGTGTGATTTCAGTAAGGATTTAAAAAGAGTTCTGTGCGTTTTTCTGAGCACCGACGTGCGATTCATATGCAGATTCCAGGCTCATTGACTTCTATGGGAACGCACATATCCTCCCAGCGTGGGGGTTCCCCCCCCCACACTAAAATAAAAAATAAAATAGCTTGGGCAACCCCCCCGCCCCAAATCCATACCAGACCTTTTCAGGTGAACCCCACTATAAGACGGGGTGAGAGTAGAAGAGCTGCTGCAGACATGCACAGCACTGGATCGAGACTGAGCTTTAGGTGAGTATTTAGGGGGGGGGGGGGGGGGGGGGCGGGGAGGGGGGCACTCTCTTACCTTGCTGCGGAGAATGCATGAAGATAAAAAGAACCTTCAATTTTACAACCATTTTATTTTTATTTATTTTGTTTATTGGTGGAACGTGATGGATATATATGTAGACCGGTTTTGGACCGCAAAGGTACTGTGTTTTTATATCCTTTTTAGATGCCTCAGTGATCATTTTACAATTCGTTGTCGTTGATCTGCATTGTCCTGCTTCAAGATGCTTTTGCATCCCCAAAGACTTGTATGGGGAAAAAGCAGTTTTGGTGCAAATGAAAATTTATCAACTAATACAATAGCTTACCTACATGTATTGCATTCTGGGATGTAGTGGTTGCGTGTTTTAATGTGGACTATCCCGAAAAGTCAGTCATAGGCACAGATTAGAACCTGGACCTTTTTTCATTTAAAGGGTTTGTGTTGCTGGTAGTGTAGGTGTATATAAGAGCCTTCTCATCCTCTCCTGGCCTCTCCTTACAATGCCAGTTACCTGGCTGTCACATCGAAACCATAACAGTAGGTCTTGTCACTAGCCTGAAAACAAGTGTTCACATCTGAATTTCTGACTTCTGGGTCAGTAATGGAGCACCGAATCCAGCCAGCCAGGGAACTAATATTCTTAGGAAGTCAGGAATGGTAGCCTGTAAATTTTAACTAGTACTTGCTTTGTTTAGCTGCCATTAAAACTGTGTTTAGTTGTACAAGTGTGTAGATTTGTGTGAAAAGGAACAGATATAATCTTTTTTTTTTTTTTTCAAATCCACACAAGAGATGGTACTTACATTAAATGAGGAGTGTCCCTTGTGCTGGTGCAGGCTGCTGTTGAAACCTTCTGTCCTATGACCCCCCCGGACCGCCCCGCAGCAGTAATAATCTTCCAGTGCTGCAGGGGTTAATATAGCCAATTGACCTGTCATAGGCACTTGTCAGAGTGCAGACTATGCCCATCCTTCTCCCCCCGCATTCATATAAGCTGTACTATATCTTCCAGGACAGAGGATGAGCAGATGAATGAAAGGTCTGCCTTTTCCATTCATAGAGTGATTTTCATTGATGCCAAGCAAATTCTTAAAATGACCAGAAACCTGGACTTAGGCCTGATTCACACCTATGCACTTTTAGTGCTTTTCACATTTTGAAGAGTTACACTACAGAACGTGTTCCATAGGAAACAATGTTAAATGGACTGTAGTGCAAATCTGCAAAATGCAAAAAGCATTAAAAATGCATAGGTGTGAATCAGGCCTTAGACTTTAAAGCTGGTTTAACCATTTGCCGCCCGCCATATAGCAGAATGACAGCGGCAAAATGGTTTCAATACCCTGACTGGGCGTCATATGACGGGGGCGCGCATCGTGGCGACGCAACACCGATCTAGGTAAAGAGTCTCTGACGGAGACTCTTTACCACGTGATCAGCCGTGTCCAATCACGGCTGTTTACGATGTAAATAGGAAGAGCCGGTGATCGGCTTTTCTTCACTCGCGTCTGATAGACGCGAGTAGAAGAGAGCCGATCGGCTGCTCTCCTGACGGGGGGGGCTGTGCTGATTGATTATCAGCACAGCTCCCCCTCGGATCCCACCCAGGACCACCAGGGAAGCCATCCACACTGGACCACCAGGTATGCCCCCTAGACCCCCAGGGAAATACCAATCTGTGCCCAGGCAGCTGCCAATCAGTGCCCACTCACAATGCCTACCACTGCCAGTGCCACCAGGGATGCCTATCAGTGCCACCCATAAGAACCCATCTTTGCAGCCTTTCAGTGCCCATCAGTGTCGCCTATCAGTGCCCACCAGTGCCACCCATGAGTGATCATCAGTGCCGCCTATCAATGCCCATCAGTGCTGCATATCGGTGCCACCCATCAGTGCCGCCTACCAGTGCTGCATATCAGTGCCACCTCATCAGTGCCACCTTATCAGTGCCCATCAGTGAAAGAGAAAACTTACTTATTTACAAAATTTTTTAACAGAAACAAAAGCAAAACTTTTATTTTTTTCAAAATTTTCGGTCTTTTTTTATTTGTTTAGCAAAAAATAAAAAACGCAGAGGTGATCCAATATCACCAAAAGAAAGCTCTATTTGTGGGAACAAAATGATAAAAATTTAGTTTGGGTACAGTGTAGCATGACCGCGCAATTGTCATTCAAACTGCGACAGCGCCGAAAGCTGAAAATTGGTCTGGGCAGGAAGGTTTATAAGTGCCCTGTATTGAAGTGGTTAATCTGCTTCTATTTTACCTACTCTGGTTTCCACTGTTTCCTATGGTTGTCTCACTGTGACCTCTGATAACAGGTGGATGCCCAGCTGCAGGTCTTGCGCAAGTTGGAAGAGAAGGAGCACCTACTGCAGAGCAGCATCACCACAGGAGAGAAGGAGCTGACGCTGCGCACTCAGGCACTGGACCTCAGCAAGCGCAAGGTAACATTAGCACACTTCCATTTTAAAGGGAAAACTCCCCAAAAACAGATGTTTTACTAAGAGTCTGTCTAAATCCAAGAGGGAAAATAAAATATTTCACAACTTACCAGCTGTGTTACATGTGGTGGCTGCATTAGCTTTTTTTCCCCCATTATTTACACATGGTGATCCTGCCAGTGACATACGTGTCTCTAGAGAGGAGCAGTATTATCCTAGGACAAGGAGTGGGTTAGGGCTACACACTCTTAATCTCCATTAGTGGGGAGAGGTGTTCTGTAGTTCTCAGAGATAGCTGGGGACAGTGTAGCTAATGAGAGTGTAGCACAGGCTTCACAAGATTTCTGGCTGGATCAACATTTATTTCTTTATTTGCGCTAATGGAACAGCTGTAACAAAACACGTTCAACAGTATATTTAACAGACAAAAGGGATCAAATAAGAGAAGATAAGATCACTATGATTTACATGCACTTTAAAGTAATGGTGTCCCAGCTCTTGGTAACTTAAACTGAACAAATGATCAAATAATGCAAAAAGAGCGGAACAGTTACTTGCTCAACTGCGTATGAAAATTAAGTTATATGTAAATATTGCCATCTCATGTAGAAAGTCAAGCTTGACTTAAAGAGGGACTGCAGTCTGCTCACATGTTTTGTAATAAAAACCTCTTTGCCATTCTGAAGCTTTCCTCCAACCACTTTGCATGTTATTTTATATATACTATGATTCTGTAGTTGCCAAGTGTACTGCATAAATCTCCCTCCACTGAGTCTGGCTGCAACCATTTTAACTGTGGGCTGTTCACTTCCTGAATTTACACAGAGGCACACCTGCAGCTCTCATTGGCCCTCTTATCCTCCCTCCCTGGTAAACTCTCACGAGAGTGAGAGAGAGAGCTGTGCATGATGTCAGAAGCCTAGGCTTTTTACCAGACAAGAAGCGGGAAGTGGGCTGTAAAAGGTATTTACTGGCAGAAAAAAAAATGTATCCAAAGTTAAAACCACAAGTGCAGAAGATTTAAAAGATGGAAAGCTGAAAAAAATGACTGAAGTTCTGCTTTAACTTTGTTTTTTTTTTTTTTTAGTTTTTTTTTTCCCATTTCCTGTGTCTCCCTGTTGCAACGTCTGACATCTGTGAGGTGGTACATCCAAGCTAGACTTACTTCATGATAGGGCAACATTTTTACATAGCTTCTGCTGCCTATTGCTACCAGAATGAACAGGGTTTTAAAATGTGCTTTTGCGCTGGACTGTAGCCCTCTGGCAGGCAACCTTTTCCTGAGAACTATATCTCTTCACAACTAGTGCTTCCCAGAGACTTGATGGGCCACTCTCACTCCATAACTATTGGCATTCAGAATTCCCATAGAGCTGCAGGAGCTTATTTTGACTCATCGTTGGGTTCATTTGCATGCTATGGTTTGCTTAATTAAAGTCTTAGAATATGATGATAATTTGTTGATAGGATTTGTCCTGCTATCTCTGTTGATCCTTATCTTGTTTCCAGGCGATGGAGGCCTCCCAGCAGGCAGAAGAACTCAGAGGTCAATTGGACATGTCACAGAAGAAGCTGCAGGACCTGCGGAAGGAGATTGTAGAGAACAGCGCTAGTCGGGAAAAGGATTCCTTCAACTATAAGAGAGCACAGGTAAAGTGTACAGCCCTGGAACATGGAAGGCAGGCAGTGGCAATGCCTCGGTGCATGGTGCGAGGACAGATGGCCAGACCCTAGGAAATATTATATTGCTTGTATTTTGGGCTTTCTTCTTCTTTTGGGCTGTCTGCTCTTGACCAGAGACTGGCTCAGGGTACGCTCAAGGGTCAGGTTTCTGCCTTATCCATCCTCTTCCAGAAACCTCTGGCCTCATCGTCCCTAATCAAGACTATTCTACAGAGAGTTGCTTATATTGGGTGAGACCTTCTGTGTCGCCTTCAGATCTCAACCTGGTGCTCTTTGAATTTTGAACCCCCCCCCTTTAAACTGATTATAGAAATTCCTTTAGAAGACTTCACCTGTAAGGTTGCCTTCCTGATCGCAATCACGTCTGGTAGGTGTTTCACTGAATTGTCAGCTCTTTCTTCAAAGAGCTTTTTCTTGTCTTGAACAAGGGCAACATGGTTTTGAGAGCAAAACCTCATTTTTACCTAAGGTGGTCTCTTCTCATCTCAATCTGGCCATTGTCCTCCCTTCCCCCTGTCCTGCTCCAAAACATGACAAGGACATTGCCTTATACTGTTTTAATGTGTTTAGGGCTGTCATGATCTACTTGGTAGTCCCTTTTTGTATTACATGGAGGTCCTTGTAAAGGACACCCTGATACCCGTTTTACCATTGCCAGGAGGATCAGAGAATTAATTTCTAGGGCCTATGCCCTTAAAGCGATTTTCTCCCTTTACTATCAGAGCCCATTCCACCAGGGCTGTTGATGTGTCTTGGGCTTTTCAGCATCAAGCATCTGGGAGGCAGAGGTGGGCATTCGTGTCATGTGACTGCTGTGTTTGGCTGTTAAAGTTGTCACATGATTGAAAAGCTCCCGATCACAAGTATACAACAGGGGCTTTTCGGTCCCTGCCAGTGTTGGGAGCACGCTCTCAGCGCAGAAAACTGTTTACAAACGACTGCATATATGCGGCCTCTCGGCCTTAAAGTCCACCTGCCGAGAGGCTGCATATATGTGCCACGTCGGTGGGAAGAGATTAAACCATTGATTTTCTTGTGGGCCTGTTGCCAGTTCTTTGTTGCCCCCCATTTTTATTAGTAGGGTATCTCCCATGGTCTAAAAATTCCAGCACTGTGTCCTGTATTGTACAATTAAGATAATAGGATTTTCGACTTGCCTGTAAAATCCTTATATTGGCGTACAGTACAAGACACAGGTCCCTCCCCTCTGTGTTTGGATCACTCCTTATTGCTTGCTAAAAACACTGGAGTCTCAGAGTGGGCAGGATTATATGGGTTTATTCTGGGGCAGCTCTAGCAGGTTTTTAGCCAGTTTCAATAAGCCTCCTCTTCTGTTTACTTCCTGGAAGGGTAATTCTTTGGACGTCCATGTCACTGCCTGCATGAATTGGACACTTCCTATTGGCTGGCCACTGTAGTGGACTTCTTAGGAGAGAGATGGGATGAGACCTGGATGGGGCACTTAGGTGATTATATCTGCCATCACCAGGCACGGAAGAAAAAAATCTGTCAGGAAGGGTTATAGAGGGTGGAAGGGAGATGAGGAATAAAATAGTTTTTGCCTAGAGTGGGGCTTTAAAGTGGTGTTCTCTTGAAAAATAAGAAGTCTTTACTTTTCACTAACTGGTAATCCTTTCTTAAAGCATATCTAAACCCAAAACCTTAAGTGTCGGTTCACACAGGGGCGACCTGTCAGATGACTTGTCAGCCTGACAAGTTGCGCTCCATTCAGTAGAATGGAACCGTTCTAATAGGAGCGACTCAAGCCGCTCCGACTTAGAAAAAGGTTCCTGTACTACTTTCGGGCAACTTCGGAGCGGCTTGCATTGACTTCTATTAAAGAAGTCATTTGCAAGCCACGCTGAGGTTCCGCTGTGTGGGGCGGCTTCAGAGTCGGACGACTTCGAAGCCGCCCCTGTGTGAACTGGCACTTATTGTTACCTGATAATAATAATTATTATTATTATACAGGATTTATATAGCGCCAACAGTTTGCGCAGCGCTTTACAACATGGGGCAGACAGTACAATTACAATACAAATCAATACAGGAGGGATCAGAGGGCCCTGCTCGTTAGAGCTTACAATCTAGATAATCCTCAAATGTAATACTTTTGTCCTATGGTGGCTAGGCTCTCTCCCTGTACTATGGTTGTTATTAGACTGACTGCTCTCCTGATTTCAATTACAGACATGTCTTCCTCTCTTTATGTCTATTATGTTGGTGGTGGAGGGAATTCCTAGTTTACAGAAGATAACTTTGGGAAGTAAGATTATATTGTTTGTAATTTCAGTTAAATTTAGAGGAAGTTACAAGGAGGGGTTGAAGGAAAGCCTCGAATTGAATCCTCCTGTAGCACTATTGTATTCTGACAGTGGGGTTAACTCCCCACTGTCAGAATACACTGATCAGCACTGCCCGCTATAACCGGTGGCGCAGATCGAGGGAACGTTTTTCCAACAGGATGTTTGTACAAAAGTCAATCAATGGATCAACTTGTGTACAACCAGCCTGCCCTTACATGGATCGAAATTTGGCTGGTCCCTGCGGAACCGGCTGAATTTCGATCCAGGTGACCAGCATAAGGCACATTCAGTGCAGATCCTAGTTCATTTTTAATGTTGGTACCTTGCAATTGATGATGTGTTTTTATTGTGCTTTTAGGAGGACATTTCCCGCCTACGTAAAAAGCTGGAATCCACCAAGAAACCTGATATGGTGCCCACCTGCGATAAAATCTTAATGGAGGAGATCAAAGAGTTCAAGGTAACTTTCCTGCTAAGCCGGCAATAATGCTCAAAGCACAAGTTCACCTAAATAGGTCATGTTGCTTATGTCATTTTCATATAAGATACTTTATTGTCATTGTATACAAGATACAATGAAAATTAGTTTTGCAGCCAATCACTACAAATCGCAAGATACAATTTTTAAATGTAAAATGTGTATAGAAAATACAGCAAATAGATCTAATCCTAATCAAATCAACTCTAAAATATCATATACAATAGCAATCATTGCACTATCCTACCTCATATTAAATCCTTGACAAATAACTTGTGGATTTGATGGGTTATCTACAGTCAAGCCACAGAAAGAAAAATATTTCTTATCTATTGGTCCTAGTAAGAAAGAGTCTTACCATACTAGAGGGGAGGTGAGCAAACAAAGGATACCTTGGAAGTTTCCTCTTGATCTCAGAGGCTTGTTTATAAAGACATCTCAAATGGTTATCTCTCAGATTTGGAAAATGGAGAGCCAATAATACACTCCACCATTTTAACTACATGCTGCATGTCTGCTATCTACCATGGTTCAGCTTGAATACCAAACTCTGCATAAATACGACAAATACTCTATTTTACTATGAAAAATATTCACCTACAGATTTTGAGGGAGACCATTTGGCCTCAAGAACCTCCTGGGAAAAGGGGGCTGCTGAGCTACCTTATTCAATTATGATGTATTTAAGCTTCATGTCAGCTCCTTAGAACCCCCAAAAGCCTGAATCTAGAAACCTGCCAGATTTGTTTTGTTATCTTTATATGCAAATGCAGAAAATTATCCCAATACCATATGGACAACACCTTAACCTCCTCTCTGTTATCAGTTTCATTATCATATGTCAAAACCACCATAGTCATGTCATCTGCAAACTTGAAAGAATTTGAGCTATGGATGGCAGTGCAGTCACAAGTAAAAAGAGAAAAAAAGTGGACTAAAGCCTTGTACAAACTATCGGATTTTCGTCCGGGAATTGTGTGATGACAGACTGTTTGCCTAAAATCCGACCTTTAGTACGCTCCATCAGACTTTTGTTGGCCAACTTTCCGCCAACAAATGTTGGATGACAGGCTAGTAAATTTTCGGCAGACGACGGTCTGTTGTCAGATTTTCCTATCGTGTGTACACAAGTCCATCACACAAAAGTCCAAAGTATAAAACACGCATGCTCGGAATCAATGCTCACCAAACACGACATTAGCAGACGGTGCCCAAAGAGTGGCGCTCAAGAGCTGAAATTTCACGTAGTACATCCACTACGTTTGTGTTTGTTGGCCGACAATTGTGCAGCATTTGTATGCAAGACAAGTTCCTGGCACACATCCTTCGGACAAAAGTCTGATGCTTTGCCGAAAGTCTGATCGTGTGTACGAGGCTTAAGACGCGACACTATTGTTAAATATAGTGATGAATGTGAAATTCTTGTCAATTGGATAAAAAAATATTTTATCCACAGATATCAAGTCCAAACCTAAATCCAATATCTGTAAATTAGTAACCAGACTGTTAGGATTTATCGTATGGGCGGCACTGGAGGGCACTGATTAGCAGCACTGGATGGCACTAAGGGGAAAGATGTCCCTCTAACAGAAGCCAGTTAACGTCTTTCTTCTTTTCCTTCGCGCTGACAGCTTAAGGAAAAACAAAAAAGCAGATTACCGGCTTCTGTCTACTTCCATGATCAGCTGTCATTGGCTGACAGGTGATCACGTGGTAAAGGGCCTGCCCGGATCTGCGATCAACTGAGACCCAAGGATCACAGCGCCTGCCCTGTAACTGGAGGCTGTCCATGTACGCCCTCCCCAGCAGGAAGCCTGCGCTGTAGTCGTCTTTTAGTTATAGCGCGGGCACCAAGTGGTTAAGAATTTACTGCAATAAATGTGATTTTTGTCATTGGAGTCCATATTTATCTTTCTTTTGTCTACAAGCTGTTTTGCTTGCTGGGCTGGCACCTGTACCGAAAGAGTGTGTGGGAGGTTATATGATGGTGCACCGTTCTCATCGTATATGTCACCAAACTGATATTTGCTATCTCTAGCCACCAGGTGGCTGAAGAAAATAAGTTTAACCTCCACGTAAAGGCCTCCTCACCGTAAGAGCTGTGAAAATGTGGACTCTTCCTTCTCAACTAGTTCTGGCCAACTCAGTAGATTATTTAAAAAAAAGAGTTGGATGCATTCCTAAATGCACAAATTTATAGCTAGATTGTAACATTTATACGTAATATCCTGGGGGATCAGGAAGGATTTTCTTTTTCCCCGCTGAAGTAAATTGGATCTATGCTTTTATAGTAATTTTTTTTGCCTCCCTCTTGATCAACTGTGGGTGTAGGATTATGTATGTGGAGGTTTTCTATTTTTGTTTATTTTCTATTGGTTGAATTAGATGGTCTTTTTTTCAACCTATGTAACTATTAGATGGTGAATTTTAGCCCAATCCTGCTGCTGGACTTGCTAGACAAGTCCTGTGATATTGCTTACCTGCCTCAGCTGCTTTTTTTTTTGCAAGGTGCATGCAGTATTTCAATGTATAAAATTGTAGCAGAGTGAAAGGTTACCTGTCTCTCATTGTTTTTGTTATTTTAACTTTTCGTTACCTGTCATATATGTTTCAAGAGTCCTGACAAAGCAAATACAGAACCTTTTACTGTAACAAAAAAGTCACTTATGGGGGAGGAACGGAGTCTTAGCATATCCCTGTAGTTGTCATTCTTTAACAAAGGGATGCATGTACTGTCCAAGCATCAATAGCATAAAGCAGACGTGTAGAAGGAGGACTTTGTTTTAACTTGGGTGTATTGTACAAGGACCCTTTTGGGCAGTTTATAAGATTAAAGAATATATTTTTGTCTACACTATCTCACTACAGCCCTGCTGTGCATTTTATAATAAAGAATATTTTACAGCTGCGCCTGCTGTGTCTTCTCTTTCCCATCTGTTATTCAGTGTCTCAAATTATTTCTACCCATTTTTTTTGTTATTGCACTACACTTATAAGGTGTACTTTTTATAAGGAACCTGGAGTACAGCTTAAAAATGGTTTGCAGGACTGCAGATTCACTCACTTGAATAAATGTCCATTCCACTCCATCTCAGAACATGTTCATTGCTGTTGGCCAAATTGTACCAAGCATCTCATGCAGCAGGCTACTTGAGATTCCAGCATCTTCATGATGTTAAAGCTGACCTGCACCTTAGTACAGCTGACCCTATCCTAACTGTTCTGCTCTCCTAAAGCTGTACTCTGAACTGTGTTCCACCCTTCTTTGATACCCCTCCAGCAGTATTTTATGCATTTTTTTACTTACCATTTTCTGATGTCTTTTGGTCAGTTAGGCCGCTTTCACACTGGGACGGTTTGCAGGCGCTATTGCGCTAATAATATAATAGCGCCTGCAAACCGACCCGAAACAGCCGCTGCTGTCTCTCCACTGTGAAAGCCCTGAGGGCTTTCACACTGGTGCGGTGCGCTAGCAGGACGGGAAAAAAAGTCTTGCTAGCAGCATTTTTGGAGTGGTGAAGGAGCGGTGTATACACCGCTCCTTCACCGATCCTGCCCATTGAAATCAATGGGACAGTGCGGCTATACCGCCGGCAAAGCACCTCTGCAGAGGCACTTTGTGGTGGTTTTTAACCCTTTCTCGGCCGCTAGTGGGGGGGTAAAACCGCCCCGCTAGCAGCCAAATACTGATGGTAAAGCGCCGCTAACAATAGTGGCGCTTTACCGCTGACGCCGCCCCAGTGTGAAAGAGGCCTTATGATATATGCTGGATCCTTTTCTGGCATTGCGCTATTAGTTGGTGCAGAAGCAGTGCTAACCCGATCAGTGCCATTCTACCTCAATACACTGAGTGCAGGGCATTGTGCTCAGGGGTGTGACCATGATGCCCTGCAATGTCTTTCTCTAATCTTCTAGGCTGAGTGAACATTTGGGGGGGAAAAAAAAAGCCCAGATTTGAGAACATAAATACATATCTCGGTACTGGCCACATTATTTGTTAGTCTGGCTGCCAGTGACCTTGTATGCCTTCCACTGTCTTTTTCCACTTCTGATTACTTTGCTTTTTTCCCCTCAGTCTCGACTTACCTGCCCATGCTGCAACTCTCGCAAGATGGATGCCGTCTTGACCAAGTGTTTCCACGTCTTCTGCTTCGAGTGCGTCAAGACCCGCTACGACACCCGGCAGCGCAAATGCCCCAAATGCAATGCAGCCTTTGGTGCCAACGACTTCCACCGCATTTACATTGGATGAGCGGGGAACTTCTGTAAACTTTGCCAAGCCTCTCATCGATGCTGCTTAACATGCATTCTCTATAGACATAAAACAGATTTGTGACCCTTCCATGTCCACTGCCGATTCCGACAAAAAATAGGACCTTTTAGGTCATTTTACAGCCTGAAGAATTCTTATTTTTACTGTGCAAAAATGAGCTGTATTTATAAGATCCTTGGAAAACATCTTTTGGGGGTCACTGTATAGAGAATAATCTTGTGGTTGTATGTATATATTTATTGTACTAGTAGAATGTGATGCATCATCCTAAGATGGTCACACTAATGAAATACATTCCCATGTGATATTTCTTTTTAATAAGGATCTATTTTCATTTGCTGTACATAGAAAACTTGACTGTTCTCTGGAAATGCTAAGTGGCTACAAAATTTTAAGTCCAAACCCACTTGCTATGGGTCAGTGACTTAAAAAGTGCTGAAGTCAGAGAATGATTATGACCGGATATAAACTAAAATCCAAGCGATAGTGTTGGCCCCTCATAAAGGTTTTTTCGGTCAGTCAGCAAGCCTCATTTATAGCAGCAGTACAGTGTTCAGGAGCTGCCCCTTATTAAAGGTAAACCTTTAGACATCATGCACACTGGACGTTATGAAAACGCCAGTAGCATTAGCTGTAGAAAGCTGTAGAATGAGTTTTACAGTAGCGTTTTTCAGTGTATTTTTAGCAAAACTATACTCCCACAAAAGCTTATGGCTCAAAAACGCTGATAAACGCAGAATAGCCGCGTTTTATCAGCTTTTATCAGAGTTAGAGCGTTTCTACAGCTGAAAAACTCCTTTTAAAACCCACTAGTTCTGGAGTTTTTTTTCCAGCCAGAAAACGCCCGTGCCAAAAAACACTGCAAACCGCCTATGTATGCATGGACACATAGGATAACATACTAGGGAGTTTACTGGCTGCACAAAAAAGCATCCGGAGCCAAAAACAGCAGCTGTAAAAATGTCCCACTGGCATAGCAAAGCTGTCACCCGTTTAGGTGGAAGGAATAAAAAAAGGTCTGTGTGTAGTAATTTATTAAAATACACAATAAAACAAAGTATTGTGTACCATTACACGCCTAATGATCTACCAGCATGATACACTTAGGCAAATATTTTTCTTTGAAGGGTGGCTCCTGGAGACTTCAGTGCCAAGAATGAGGTTTGCTCACTGACTAGCGATGATAAGGTGGTGGATGTACTGTGCTTTCTCAATAGTGAAGGTTGACTCAATAAGTGCATACTGACCTTACTTTATAGTTTTATAGGTGAGTGTACTCCCTGTGGAACGAAGATTTGTAATGGGCAAGAGATTACATTGTTTATATCTTAACTGTGCGGTACAAGACGCACACAAACTTTGCTAGAATTGTTCCCCATTGTATTCATATAACACCGCCCACTCCGTGAGGCGCTGGATCTTTTTTTTTTGTGCTCCTATGCGAAAGACTACTTCACTTCTGGTGATATGTTTCACCAGATTTCCTTTTGAATGACAGTTCTATCAAGATCTGACTGCTTATTGCCTTATGGATTACTAGCTGTTTCATGATTAGTTACCCTTGGTGTATATCTTGGGTACAATACCCAGGCTTCATGGCAGAAGGTCAGCCTGTAATGTTTATGTTGGACACTGGATTCTGGCACAAGTGTAGTTAGTCACGGGGTGCTATACAGGTCGAGGGCAGTGGTTCATTTTAATGCTCACTTTTTAAATTTTTTTCATAGTTACTATTGTCTTTCTTTATTTGGCCTCGCAGGTAACATTATTATAGCGTTTACCTATTTTACATTTGGGATCTCTTTTCTACCTCGCTACCCAAGGTCCCTCTCTAGCTAGTGATGTAATGCTTATAAGACTTCTAATTGCACACTTCCTATATTAACTACCCCGAAGAAGGATGCTTATGCCTAACTATTCTCAGGACTCTCCAGTCTAGTCGCATGATCTGATCTTCTCTCTCAGCCAGCAGTGGCTTCAAACGAGAGGAGCGATTGCTGACAATGAATGTCTCCTAGTAAGCCTATGGGTGACATCACTGTTCAGGAATTCCAGCTGTTGTTGGAGCGTTCTCTCCTGTCCCCTGTAGCCACTGCTGGCTGATGCAGGGGAGATTACATGATCAGAACAGAGCACCCTGAGAATAGGTAAGCATCTTTCTTCTATGGGGTAGTTAGGATAGGTGTTTGAATCTTAAAACTGCTACCATTTTATCCTGGAATTACACAATAAAGTAGTCAAAGGACAACTTCAGGTAAATAAATGCAAAATACCCTTTAGAATAGGGTCGCTTAGGCCTCCCGGGGGGATGGGGGAGCCGCGGAAGGCAGCGGGAGGGTGGGGACATCCCCTCCTGCAGCTTGTAATAACAACTGAGCAGCTGATTAGTTGCATCGGTTGTTATAACAGGAAAGCTGACCGTCGGTTCTAAAAAGTTGAGGCATCACCTCTATACAACCCCTTGAAGCCAAAGGCCACATATTTGCATTACGTCAGAGTAAAGGGATTGAATCCAAAAGTGAACATTTTTGTTATATTGCAGCTTACCAATTCTAAGATGTGATGGTTGAGTTGGTTTCCTTTTTTAGCCATTCTTCTATTTTCATTTGGTGATCCAGCTAGCAAGTCTGTTGTTTTTCAAAAGAACAAGCTCTTTTGCAGTTACGGGGATGACAGACCATTTAACACTGACAGGGGTGCTTACAATGGTCAGCTTTTATTTATGGAAAACCTTTACTCCAAAAGGGGGAAAAAACTGTTACAACTGCTTATAAAGTATTAGCTGGAGTTTGGCTTCAATTTTCTAGTGTATTTAAAGCTGCTAGTACATCTAACACTCGCCTCCCCCCAGCCTGACAATGCTCCTGTACAAATCTGCCCCCTCTGTGCCTTCATTCAAATATGGGAGGTTTTTTACTGGCCAGATCACTGGGTGAAAACCGAGAAAAAAAAGCCTAAAACAAGAAAACGAATGCAGCCATATGTTTTGATTGGTAAATATATATATTCGTCTATATACACATGCACACACTATATATTGGTTTGATATCCCTTTATACTCTGTTGGCGAGTCAGTAAGTACACCCATAGAGTTGCATGAATGGTGCCAAAAAACTGATTGCTGGGCATTTATTACGTTGTAGGACGTTGTAGCATTGCAACAACCATAACCTGCTGATACCAAGGGGAAGTGTCTACTGTAGTCGAGGGAATAATATTACTTGTAGTACTATTATGTAAAGTAGTATTAAATTAATTTCGTATATTAAACGTTTAGGGGTTAATGGACAATCTAAAACCTCATGAAGTGGTTAATGAGATCAAGCATTTAGGACCCCTTCTTTAGATAATTTGTATACTCCAACAAAAACTTCAAAGTTCAGTTCTGCTGTCAAAAATCTTGGAGTTGTCACCCCGGTGTGGCAAAAGTTCCCAAACCCAGCAAAAGATGACGGTACTGGCAAAGGAAGGTGAGTGCATTTCTGGCAAACCAATAGGTAGTTTTCTGTACTTGAAGGGTCTTTTAAAGGGATCATGTGCATGTATTGCAGAGATGTGTGTGTGTGTGTATATATATATATATATATATATATATATATATATATACACACACAGTATAAAAAAAAGTCTACACACCCCTGTTAAAATGTCAGGTTTCAGTGATGTAAAAAAATGAGACAAAGAGATAATTTCAGAACTTTTTCCACCTTTAATGTAACCTATAAACCTGTACAACCCAGTTGAACAACAAACTGAAATCTTTTAGGTGGAGGGAAGTAAAAATAAAAAGATATGGTTGCATAAGTGTGCACATCCTTTAATATTTTGTTGAAGCACCTTTTGATTTTATTACAGCACTCAGTCTTTTTGGGTATGCGTCTATCAGCATGGCACATCTTGACAATATTTGCCCACTCTTTGCAAAAACACTCCAAATCTGTCAGATTCCGAGGGCATCTCCTATTCACAGCCCTCTTCAGATCACCCCACAGATTTTCAATCGGATTCAGGCCATTCCAAAACTTTAATCATCTTCTGGAGAAGCCATTCCTTGATTTGGGTGCATGCTTTGAGTCCTTGTCATGATGAAAGATGTTGTTCCTCTTCACTGTGTTCTATGGTATATCTAATGCCTTGAAAATTCTTTTGTACCCTTCTCCTGACTAATACCTTTCAACAATGCGGACCATGGCTTTTGGTGTAGGATGTGACTAAGAAAATGTCAGGAAAGACCTACTACAACAGCTGAACTTTATTTGTGGTTAACCAGAGGCACTTTAAATGATGTCAGGTGTGTACTGACTCCTATTTAACATGAGATTGTGATTGCTTAATTCTGAACACATCACAGAAACCTGACATTTTAATGGGTTTGTCGACTTTTTCTATCCACTGTATGTGTGTTTGACCTTGACATACACTTTAACTGAAGTATGTCTGGGGTCGGCTCACATTGAAAAGGTTATACTTTGTTATTGCAGAAAGGAGAATTATAGGTGTTTTTTTTTTTTTTTTTTAACAAATGTCTCCATTTCAATTTAACAATTGTAGTATTATAAGTTTACTGTTTGTTAGGATTGTCAATTTATTCTATTACTATTAGGAACGTTAGTAAGACAGAGTCATGTTGCAAAGCATTTTGTGCTTGTAGTATAGCCGCCTCCTTGCTGGGACTGGATCATACACCTTAAGGATGCTGAACATGTAACGACGCTCTCCTTGAGACAGCCCCTGAAAAACAACAAAGGAAGATCAAAGTTTTTGCTCTTAACTTTGGAAGCAAAAGATGAAAACAGTTTCTATGAGTAAATATTGTGTAAGAGAGCTGGCAATTTATTGCAGGGACTTGTATAGCCCTGCCAATTAACGCAGCTCTTTACATATTTAATATACATTCACATTATTCCTTGACCTCGAGGAGCTTACAATCTAAGGTTCCTAACTCACATTCATACGTACACATACTAGGGTCAATTTAGACAGAAGCCAATTAACCTACCAACATGTCTTTGGAGCGTAGGAGGAAACTCATGCAGGAATAGGGAGAACATGCAAACTCTGTGCGGGCTGTACTGTGGTTGAGATTCAAACCAGTGACCCTAGAGCCGCTAGGCAGAACAGCTAACCACTTTGGGTACTCGCTAGTGTATAGAAAAAAAATGCTCACATATGTTTTTTTAAGATTTAGACTAATTTTCTGTAACAAAAGCACTGGTAAAGGGGGTATGATCAGGGATCCTGAAGGTGTCTGCACATGGAAACTGGTGTCCGCAATCGGTCCTTGACGGGTCCGCGGCCGCTGCTGACTTTTCATACTAACTTGAGTCTGCTCTCTGCTGAGTGTCACCGTACAGACCCTCCCTCACCCCTGATGCGATGGCTCGACTCCCATCCTATATGTAGATCCAGCCGGGCTTGGCCGGCGCGGCCCACTCTAATATTAGGTGGACTGGAGCCCTGCATGCGGAGTGATATATCTGCTGGAGGGAGGGACTGGAAGTGTCAGTGCAGCGGCTGCCCAGCGTGGGAGAACAGGCAGCCGAGGAGGAAGCATGGAAGGAGCAGAGTCTAGAAAGCAAAGAAGGTGCTGAAGCTGGAATGGATTCTTCTGTTCTGTGCCTGCCCGGCTCCAGCATAACAAGTAACATGTTGGCTAAAAAATATATTACAGGCATACCCTGCTTTACGCGTTCTTCCTTACGTACACTCGCAAGTACTAACACTGGGAAATCTTGGTCAGCTTGCCATGGCACTGCTCCTGGTTTTTAACATTGTCTATGGGAAATCTTGGTCAGCTTGACATGGCACTGCTCCCGAACCATAAATGACAGGGACACCAAACTTGGGGAGCACCGAGAGGGGAGCCAGGACTACAACATATCCAATTTTGGGGTCGGCCAGCTTGCCTAGGTAATCTACCATGTCGTAGTCCTGGGCCCCCTTAACGTGCTCCCCAAGTTTGGTGTCCCTGTCACTTATGGTTCAGGAGCAGTGCCATGTCAATTTGACCAAGATTTCCCATAGATGCTAATGTTAAAAACCGGGAGCAGTGCCATGTCAAGCTGATCAGGATTTCCCAGAGAGCTAGTGTATTTACATGCGTTGAGAAGTAAAAAAAGGTATTGCTTCACTTTTAAGTACATTCTCGTTTTACATACATGCTCTGGTCCCATTGTGTACTTAAAAGTGGGGTATGCCTGTATATATTCTTTGTAGGGGGGAGAGCCTGGAGTGTGGTGCAGGAAAACCTGTGGAATATACAGATGAAAAGGTAAGAGAGAAGACTAAAGGGGGATCTATTTTATGGGGGGACCTGCTAGTAGACAGTGTTTTTTTGTTTGTTTGGTTTTTTTTATGGTTTTAATTTGGAATGTACTTTGGTGTCCTTCACTAGGATCTGTACTTTGGAAAATGTCTGAACAGCCCTGGCCCATGCCTTTCCCTGGGTATGATAATGGAGGGTGGCGTATTGCCCTAGTCTTAGGTAAGGATATGCTGAGGATAAAGTTGGGTCTAGCCACCAACTACTATTAGCAGCTCGTTGAAGTAATTAAAGGTAGCTACAAAGTCATCAGGATACCATCTACAGTATACAGGACAGGGCTGTGATCGATTCCTCAACTTTACAATATTTAATATGCACAGTCATCTCATACATGCTAATAACTCGTCTATGTAAATCACACATTCATAAAGAATGTTGACATTGGCGTGAAATGATACCCAAAATTATGCTCCAGGTGCAGGAAATGCCACATATTATCTGATTTTAGAATTTTCTCATGATGGCAAATTAGAGATGCAAAAGGTATAACCTACAGAAAATCCCACAGCGCAAAAGGAGGCACAAAATAAATGTATGCAGCAGTACATCTAAAGGCTTTCTCCAAAAAGCAATCACAAATACAGTATATATAAAAAAAAATAGATCATGCTTGCATTGATTCAAAAAAATAAATGACAGTAGCCTGTGTTGCGATGATCTGGTTGCTGAAGTTGTGCTTAGAGCAGAGTGGCACCTACTGTATATGAAAGTAGGTATTGCCATATTTTTTTATCTCAAATGATCAGTATGAAATATCAGTTGTTTATAATCTATGTTATAAAATCTGATCATTATTGTGTTTTATGGCACTTTGGCTATATTATTTATTATACTTTATTTGAATGATACTGTCCTTTATTTTTTGGAATTAATGCAAGCGTGACCTAACTTTTTTGAGACATGCAAAATTAAAAAATATTCCACAGACTAATTTTCTGCTATTTGAGGTTTGTTGTATAGGTCCTTTACTGAAAAGTGACATCATTTATTTTAGGTATAAGATTGCTGTTTTCTGGTCAATGGGTAAACTTGTGCTGGCTATAGGCACAATGATAAATGACCAGTTGTTCACAGGTTTGATTGTTTTAAAGGATTTAATTGATTTAGATTTTGTATTAGGACCAATCATTTCTATTCAATAAAAACAATGATTTATTGATTTCAATTATATACAATCCTTTTATTGAAACAATGATTTCATATATGCCTGGTATTAGGTCCCCTATTGCATAGTTTTTCATAGAGGATGGATTATTCATATTTAAAACTGTAGAAAATTAATAATATAGTATTAACAATTGTAACAAATTTTGTCTTAAACATCGCAGGGAATCAGCAGAGTACCCAGAACAACTATCCAGAATCTATTTTGTATTAGTGTGGACTCAGTAAAGGAAATTACAACTGGTTTCTATTAATTATTGAACTGTTTATTGGAAAAAAAAATTGGCAAAAACAAAAGGCAGCACAAATTTTAGTTGGAAAAACACTGTCTGCCCCCCCAAACAATAAATCATCATAACACGTAAAGCTCAAAAAGAAAATTGTACCCCAACCCTTAAAATACACTCTTCCCTCTGCTGGACTTACCTTTTTATGGCACCAACTTCAGGAAAGCCTTTCAATAGTTTCAGTGGCAGTTCTGACATGTACAACATATGAATGCATTTACATTAATTTTACAATGTTGCTATGCTGTGACAAGTCAACAAAGATCTACCTCCAGTTCATGGATAATGAAAATGGAGGTAATGAAAAGCAACTCAAACTTCGAGTACAGATAGGTCAAAATGGGGGGGGGGGGGGTGTTAAAACAGAGCTAAGCTTACCTTTCCTTCAAGAGTCCTGGTGCCAGCACCTTCTGCTGGGTGCTGGTTTTCAGCCATCTTCATTGGTTGTCGCTAGAATGGCGATGCACTTGCTCAGGAATCATCCCGTCACACAGGGATCGTTCTGGCTATGTAGGCAAGCGCAGCTCAGTTTATATGCTGCAGAAGTCAACAAGCAGGAAGGTAGGTGTATTTTATTGCAGAAGAGACATTGCATGTCTCTTTTTGCAGTAAAGATACTGCCTGCTTGCAGTTTTTGATAGTGGACCTTTAGTGTATTTGCTTTATTGGTTGCTAGGATGCGGGCCACCAGCAACCAAATGACATGGGTCTGAACAAGAGTGGTCGGACTCCATACACCACTAGTAGACTGAATAATGGCAATGGAATCCGCCTACTGCTGTCCACTTTCAATAACAAGGTTGGAGGAGCTGATGGGGTACCTGATGGGGATCTCAGAGCTCCCCATCAGGTCCACCTCCCTTGTGATTGATAGCAGACCTAATGGGCAACTAGTCCCCCATTAGGCCCCACTCTGCCCAAAACAAAACTAGTCAGCCTCTGTGCGTGTCTGAAAGGTGCAGTGGTTGAGCAGGGAACAATGAGTCTGATTTTATTATGCTCAGCATTACTGAACTGCACTGAGGACGGGAGTGTCCAGTATGGACACTCAGAACTTAGTGCCAACTGCTCCCTAGGACAAAATCATGAACCAATTCCTGATAGGTACACAAATCTGTCACAAGCACTAACCCCATTTCTATGCCCCTTTTTAGCTCCTCTTTAAGATAACTTACTTGCAGTAATGGATTCTGCCTTTCATACTTTGGAATCCTCACTTTTTCTATGTTGTGTTTCATTCTATGCAGCTCAACTGGATCCTGAATGAAAACAGTAGGTAAGTAAAAATGTATAACACCAAAGTTACCTTGCCACAGTTTCAAGCTCAACGCCAACCAAAGGTTTTTGTTTTTTGGGTTTTTTTTGTTATTTTTCTTGTTTTTTGTTTTGTATACCCTCGAAAGAGTTTAACCTTTCTTGAGCTTTTATTGCTGTCTCTGTTCCTATTGAAGAAAATTCATTTTGACTTTCTCTCCAATGGTAACAGAGACACAAGTACCAATAAAAGTAGATTGCAATCACGTGCAAGCTAAAATGCTGTTTTTATTGTCCTTGCATGTTCCCCTCTACAGTGATCTACAGTGACTGCACTTTCAAGTGCACTTTGCACTTGTAGTTTGTTCTTGTAGTGCAAAGTGGATTTGCCTTTTCGTAAATAACCCCCATATTGTTTAATTTACATTGTCCCTTCTGTTTCTGTATATGGATGATGGCACTATAATTTTTTTAATTAAAAAAAGACATCTAAGCACCATTTTCCTAATCAATGTTGACATGACCCAGCTCTTTCCCAGCCTGTCTACAGGCAAACATAGGCCTGAGGCTCTAATTGGCTTGAAAAAGGTTGGGCTCTGTGCCCCGACCCACCCACTTGTGACAATAGTGAATAAATATTCGCTATTGTCTTCTGGCTTCTCCTCCAGGCCAATCAGGACAGGAGGCGTATCGGGTTGGCTGGGAGGAGAAGCCGTGCAGGGGGCCAGTGTCGTGGAGCGGTAAGTGTGGACCTAGGGGGGTTTGTTCCCCCCCCAAAGAAAGTTTAGCACCAGCCGCCACTGTCTTAGAATAAGAGGGAGGTGGAGCCTCCATTAATCTACATGTAATGTCCTGTCTCTATTGTGTTTTATCTGGTTAGTGAGCATAGAGGGAGGGAGGGGGCTGTCATTTACCATTGTGTATATGTCCACTCTATAGTCACATGGGCTGCTCAGATGTGAAAGGGAGGAAATGCTCAGGATAGAAACTCACTGAAAACCGAGCATGTGCAGAGTTGCCACCACAGCTGCAAAATCGATGGCTGAATTGGGGACATGAACAGAAGGTGGAGATAGAGAGCAGCATGATCAACCAGGCTTTTTAGAATACAGAAAACTAATCTCACAGTGAGTATGGACAGCATCGAATACAGCATTTATTGATAGTTTTTTATGATGCGGCTTTAGTGACACTTTAAGGTATGCATTCTCACAAATATATCAAAATGACAACAGCAGCCAATGTAGTATAGCCCAATACCATGCTATGAGACCTGACTGGTCACACTGGTACTGTAAAAAAAATACTCCACGTCAACAGTAACAGGAAACTCCCACTAAGCACTAAAATATATACATTTCTAAATACAGATGTGATATACATATACAGTGCCTTGAAAAAGTATTCACACCCCTTGAAATTTTGTCATATTACAACCAAAAATGTAAATGTATTTTACTAAGATTTTATGTGATAGACCAACACAAAGTGCCACATAATTGTGAAGTGGAAGGAAAATGATAAATGGTTTTCAACATTTTTTACAAATAAAAAATATCTGAAAAGTGTAGTGCACATTTGTATTCAGCCCCCTGAGTCAATAGTTTGTAGAACCACCTTTCGCTGCAATTACAGCTGCAAGTCTTTTTTTAGGTAGGTCTCTACCAGCGTTGCACATCTAGAGAGTGAAATTTTTACCCATTCTTCTTTGCAAAATAGCTCAAGTTCTGTCAGATTGGATGGAGAGCGTTTGTGAACAGCAATTTTCAGGTCTTGCCACAGATTCTCAATTGGATTTAGGTCTGGACTTTGACTGGGCCGTTTTAACACATGAATATGCTTTGATCTAAACCATTCCATTGTAGCTCTGGCTGTATGTTTAGGGTCGTTCTCCTGGTGGAAGGTGAACCTCCACCCAGGTCTCAAGTGTTTTGCAGACTCTGACAGGTTTTCTTCTAGGGTTGCCCTGTATTTGGCTCCATCCATCTTACCATCAACTCTGACCAGCTTCCCTGTCCCTGTTGAAGAAAAGCATCCCCACATGATGCTGCCACCACCATGTTTCATGGTGGGCATGGTGTGTTCATGGTGATGTTCAGTGTTGGCTTTCTGCCACACATAGCGTTTAGCTTTTAAGCCAAAAAGTTCAATTTCAGTCTAATTTGACCAGTTTACCTTCTTCCACATGTTTGCTGTGTCCTCCACATGGCTTCTCGCAAACTGCAAATGGGCTTTCTTTCAACAATGGCTTTCTTCTTGTCACTCTTCCATAAAGGCCAAATTTGTGGAGTGCACAACTAATAGTTGTACTGTGGACAGATTTCCCACCTGAGCTGTGGATCTCTGCAGCTCCTCCAGAGTTACCATGGGCCTCTTGGCTGCTTTTCTGATTAATGCTCTCCTTGCCTGGTCTGTCAGTTTAGGTGGATGGCCATGTCTTGATAGTTTTGCAGTTGTGCCATATTCATTCCATTTTCGAATAATGGATTGAACGGTGCTCAGTGAGACGTTCAAAGCTTAGGATATTTTTTTTATAAAATAACCCTGATTTAAACTTCTCCACAACTTTATCCTTGACCTGTCTGGTGTGTTCCTTGGCCTTCATGATGCGGTCTGTTCACTAAGGTTTTCTAAAAAATCTCTTAGGACTTTAGAGAACAGCTGTATTTATACTGAAATTAAATTATACACAGGTGGACTCTATTTACTCATTAGGTGACTTCTAAAGGCAAATGGTTCCACTAGATTTTAGTTAGGGTTATCAGAGAAATAGGGACTGAATACAAATGCACGCCGCACTTTTTCAGATATTTTTTTGGAAAAAATTTGGAAAACCATTTAGCATCTTCCTTCCACTTCACAATTATGTGCCTCCTTGTGTTGATTTATCACATAAAATCACAATAAAACACATTTACGTTTTTGGTTGTAACATGACAAAATTTGGAAAATTTCAAGGGGAGTGAATACTTTTTCAAGGCACTGTATATATAATCTATATTACACACAAAACACACTAATAGACAGATACTAGAATGATTAATATCTGATTGATACACTCACACACACACACACACTCAGTATCTCACAAATGTGAGCACACCACCCCTCACATTTTTATAAATATTTTATTATATCTTTTCATGTGACAACACTGAAGAAATTACACTTTGCTACAATGTAAAGTAGTGAGTGTACAGCTTGTATAACGGTGTAAATTTGCTGTTCCCTCAAAATAACTCAACACACAGCCATTAATGTCCGCTTGAAGTCTTTTGTGGTATTTGTGGATAAGGCTCTTTATCTGCTCAGCTGGTAAAGCTGCCCATTCCTCTTGGCAAAAAGCCTCCAGTTCCTGGAAAATCTTGGGCTGTCTTGCATGAACTGCACGTTTGAGATCTCCCCAGAGTGTCTCAATGATATTGAGGTCAGGAAACTGAGATGGCCACTGGACCATGCAGCCCATCTTTCTTCAAGTGCCTCCTTATTGTGCATCTTGAAACAGCCACACCACATGTTTTCAGAGTCCTGTATTTCACCAGAAGTTAATTGTGGGTTTTTCTTTGCATCCCGAACAATTTTCCTGGCAGTTGTGGCTGAAATATTAGTTGGTCTACCTGACCGTGGTTTGGTTTCAACAGAACCACTAATTTTCCACTTCTTAATTAGAGTTTGAACACTGCTGATTGACATTCTCAATTCCTTGGATATCTTTTTATATCCCTTTCCTGTTTTATACAGTTCAACTACCTTTTTCCCGCAGATCCTTTGACAATTCTCTTGCTTTCCCCATGAGTCAGAATCCAGAAACGTCAGTGCAGCACTGGATGAAAGATGCACGGGTCTGTCAGGAGTTCAGAAACTCATTGACCTTTTATATATATACACACACACACACACACACACACACACACATTACAAGCAAACAGGTCACAGGTCAGGATTGTTACCTTTTTAATAGCCAATTCCAAACCCTTTGTGTCAACTTGTGTGCATATTATCAGGCCAAAATCACCAGGGTATGAAAACTTTTGATCAGGGTCATTTAGGTAGTTTCTGTTGTTTTTATGATTTAAAAAGAGTAAATACAGTTGTCTGATAATAAATGGCTTTAGCCAAACACTAACCATGAGTGAAATAAATGATTTTGTGTTATCATTCATATTCTCTGAAAAAATGGCCAAGACATCATAAATTCTGCCAGGGTATGTAAACTTATGAGCACAACTGTATAAGTCATTCACTGTTTCAGTACAAACTCGTGCATTTTTGGAGCCACACAGGTAGGACAGATGATCCATTTGCATATGCTCCCTGAGTCTGGCCAAGTCAGGTTAGGGTGGGATGGTAAGCCCAGTCTTAATTTAAACCAGTATAGATTCTGTACTCTCAATGTTTCTATGAAATTTATAAACCTTCTATGATCCAGGCAAGGCTGTAGTTAGAAACCACAGAGCCCCATACTGCCCACCTGACAGCGGCCACCCCCCCCCCCCCCCCCAAAAAAAAAAAAAAAAACTATGCTTCAGGTATGAAAGAACACAGTGAGTGATTGTTACCGATTTACTCATTCCATTCATTCAGGAAAGGAAGGAGCTGGTTAATATGACATTATTAGCAGATCCTTCCCCCACTCTCCATCCTGAAGAATCCTAATGTTTGCTTTCAACTGCCAGCAGGAAGGGAGGAGGGAAGCCAGCAGTACTGTGGGGTTAGGGGGGCCTGGGGTGAGGGGTAAATGTATGGTGCAAAAGGGTGAAGGTGGTCAGTGTGTGTGGGGGAGCAATTACTGTAACTGATCTCCTGTATGGCTTTCTCTCCAGCAGCTGAAAGCTGGCAGAAAGGGACAGGAGAAGATGCCAGATTTCAGCTGCTGCAGAGAGCCATACAAGGTATTGGTTCCAGTAATTGCCCTTCCTGCACACATCCGATTCACCCTGCTTCCTTGGCCCACTGCTGGCCTAGGCCCCGTACAGGAGCACAGCTGGTACCCCCTTATCAATGGCTCTGGGTCCAGGTTCCCAACCATATGGCTCTTTGGTACTTATTGTATGGCCCTTGACTCCTTATTTAAAGTGGAACTACACTGTATCTGAGCACTATAGACCAAAAGTGCTATTTCATTTATTTTTAATATTCAAAGCAAACTCCCACATCCATCCATCCATGTATCCATCCATCCATGTATCCATGCATCCATGCTTTATTTTGCTAAGATATCACCTTGGAAAACTCCCCCCTAGGTTTTCTGGCTGAGACCATCTTGAGTAAGGGCAGATGATGCATGTACCATTTACTTCCTGGAATGCATCTGCCCTTAACTTAGCCAAGCAGGCAGGTGTGATTAGCTGAGAAAACCCCTCTTTCCCTCCTGAAGACTCCTAGAATGTATGACATCATTTGCCTAGGCACTGAAGCCAGGAAGTAACTAAAGGAATGTATAAAACAAACAAATATAATATACTTTCCTATCTATTTACTAAAGCTAGCAGTATAAGGATTAAAATAGTGAATGATGATTGAGACACAAGCAAGATTGATGGAGGAATACTCCCTGCTGTGCCATTGTATTCTGATAGCGGGACTCCTCCACTGATTGACAAATTTTTCCAACAAACCTGTTCGACAGAAGTCGATCATTAGAACTAGGGCCAAGAGCATAGGACAAGGGGAAGCCTAATCTCCCTAAAATGTATTATACCATGATAGTAAAAGCTCTTCTTACCATGTGGTGTGTCAGATGTAGCTTGTCCTTAGCCTGAAAAACACAAGCAGATGCAATTAATTTATTTAACAGTGGTACACAATTGGCCTGATTTACTAAACTGCAAAGTACAAAATGTAGCATGTCTCAAAAAACATTTTCCTATGCCAACTAGGCGGTGTGCATATTTGTTTGTGCTGAAATTACGGGAAGTGCGCATGGGCAACAGGGAAGAAACTGTCCCTGAAATGCAATTGCTAATTGAGCTCAAGAGTCATGGTATTGAGGGGTATTATCTACATTACTTGCCAAATAAAAAAAAAAAAGTAATACGTTTGGAAAACTAATGGACGGACAATGTTAAAAAAGGTTTACACATACAAATTTCAATGCCAATAATGTTTGAAAACAAGATTCCTTGCCACTTAAACTTTTTCAAAACTTCCAAAAAAAGAAGCTCCATCGGACTTGCCAGTAGCTAAATGTCTTCCGCAAAAAAAATTAAAAAATGCGTATGATGTAGTTGGAGCAGGAACATTTTCTGGATCTGGCTCATTCAAGGCTGTTGTCCACTTCCTCATAGACATTGGATCATCACTTGATCCAAGCAGGAAAGGAAGGATCAAGAAACTATTATGTAATGTCTATGGGCACTTCAAAAGTCATATCTCTTAATCCCTTTGGAGCAGTGGCGGCCCGTCCATAGGGGGCGCCTGGGCGCCCCCCTCCAGGCAGCAAAAAAAAAAAAAAAAAAAATAAAGTAAAAAAAAAAAAATTTTTTAATACTGGCCCTTTAAAAAAAAAAAAAAAAGGAAAAAAAAGGTCCTTAAGTGCACTGTGTTTGGACGCCGGATACAGTGCGACGCCGGACACAGTGCACTTATAGGAAGCGCCACGTCTATGCAATCACGAGATTGCAGACGTGGTGCTGCATTTGCGGGCGTTTAGCCCGCCTTGGGGCGTTTTCTGAAGCGCCAAGTAGCTTCCGCCCGGCCATAGTAATACATACTACAGGCGCCGGGCGGAAGCTACTTGGCACTTCAGATTTGATTGACATCTGCCCTGAGTCAGATGTCACTTCCTGGTTCTCTCTCTCATTGCGCCCGAGAGAGGAAGCAGGAAGAATGCTGGTGCCAGTGTGAGGAGGACACCGCAGGAGACCCAAGGTAAGTACCTCTGTGTGGAGAATGGGGGGGACACCTGCTGTTGGGGGGCTCTGATGGGGACAACTGCTGTGGGGGGCTCTGGGGGACACCTGCTGTGGGGGGCTCTGATGGGGGACACCTGCTGTGGGGGGCTCTGATGGGGGACACCTGCTGTGGGGGGCTCTGATGGGGGACACCTGCTGTGGGGGGCTCTGATGGGGGACACCTGCTGTGGGGGGGCTCTGATGGGGGACACCTGCTGTGGGGGGGCTCTGATGGGGGACACCTGCTGTGGGGGGCTCTGATAGGGGACACCTGCTGTGGGGGGGCTCTGATGGGGGACACCTGCTGTGGGGGGGGCTCTGATGGGGGACACCTGCTGTGGGGGGCTCTGATGGGGGACACCTGCTGTGGGGGGCTTTAATAGGGGACACCTGCTGTGGGGGGCTCTGATGGAGGATTCTGATGGGGGACACCTTCTGTGGGGGGACTTTGATGGGGACACCTGCTGTGGGGGCTCCGATGGGGGACTCTGATGGGGGACACCTGCTGTGGGGGGACTCTGATGGGGACACCTGCTGTGGGGGACACCTGCTGTGGGGGGCTCTAAAGGGGACACCTGCTGTGGGGGGCTCTAAAGGGGACACCTGCTGTTGGGGGCTCTGATAGGGGACACCTGCTGTGGGGGGCTCTGATGGGGGACACCTGCTGTGGGGGGCTCTGATGGGGGACACCTGCTGTGGGGGGCTTTAATAGGGGACACCTGCTGTGGGGGGCTCTGATGGAGGATTCTGATGGGGGACACCTGTGGGGGGGACTCTGATGGGGACACCTGCTGTGGGGGGCTCTGATGGGGGACTCTGATGGGGGACACCTGCTGTGGGGGGACTTTGATTGGGACACCTGCTGGGGGGGACTCTGATGGGGACACCTGCTGTGGGGGACACCTGCTGTGGGGGGCTCTAAAGGGGACACCTGCTGTGGGGGGCTCTAAAGGGGACACCTGCTGTTGGGGGCTCTGATAGGGGACACCTGCTGTGGGGGGCTCTGATAGGGGACACCTGCTGTGGGGGGGCTCTGATGGGGGACACCTGCTGTGGGGGGGCTCTGATGGGGGACACCTGCTGTGGGGGGGCTCTGATGGGGGACACCTGCTGTGGGGGGCTCTGATGGGGACACCTGCTGTGGGGGGCTCTGATGGGGGACACCTGCTGTGGGGGGCTCTGATGAGGGACACCTGCTGTGGGGGGCTTTAATAGGGGACACCTGCTGTGGGGGGCTCTGATGGAGGATTCTGATGGGGGACACCTTCTGTGGGGGGACTTTGATGGGGACACCTTCTGTGGGGGGACTCTGATGGGGACACCTGCTGTGGGGGGCTCTGATGGGGGACTCTGATGGGGGACACCTGCTGTGGGGGGGCTCTGATGGGGGACACCTGCTGTGGGGGGGCTCTGATGGGGGACACCTGCTGTGGGGGGCTCTGATGGGGACACCTGCTGTGGGGGGCTCTGATGGGGGACACCTGCTGTGGGGGGCTCTGATGAGGGACACCTGCTGTGGGGGGCTTTAATAGGGGACACCTGCTGTGGGGGGCTCTGATGGAGGATTCTGATGGGGGACACCTTCTGTGGGGGGACTCTGATGGGGACACCTGCTGTGGGTGGCTCTGATGGGGGACTCTGATGGGGGACACCTGCTGTGGGGGGACTTTGATGGGGACACCTGCTGTGGGGGGACTCTGATGGGGACACCTGCTGTGGGGGACACCTGCTGTGGGGGGCTCTAAAGGGGACACCTGCTGTGGGGGGCTCTAAAGGGGACACCTGCTGTTGGGGGCTCTGATGGGGACACCTGCTGTGGGGGGACTCTGATGGGGACACCTGCTGTGGGGGGACTCTGATGGGGACACCTGCTGTTGGGGGGCTCTGATGGGGACACCTGCTGTTGGGGGGCTCTGATGGGGACACCTGCTGTTGGGGGGCTCTAATGGGGACACCTGCTGTGGGGGGGCTCTGATGGGGGACACCTGCTGTGGGGGGGCTCTGATGGGGGACACCTGCTGTGGGGGGGCTCTGATGGGGGACACCTGCTGTGGGGGGCTTTGATAGGGGACACCTGCTGTGGGGGGCTCTGGTGGGGGACTCTGATGGGGGACACCTGCTGTTGGGGGGCTCTGATGGGGGACACCTGCTGTTGGGGGGCTCTGATGGGGGACACTTGCTGTTGGGGGGCTCTGATGGGGGACACCTGCTGTTGGGGGGCTCTGATGGGGGACACCTGCTGTGGGGGGCTCTGATGGGCGACTCCTGTTTTGGGGGGACTCTGATGGGGACACCTGCTGTGGGGGACACCTGCTGTGGGGGGCTCTGATGGGGGACACCTGCTGTGGGGGGACTGTAATGGGGGACACCTGCTGTGGGGGGACTCTGATGGGGGACACCTGCTGTGGGGGGACTCTGATGGGGGACACCTGCTGTGGGGGGCTCTGATGGGGGACACCTGCTGTGGGGGGCTTTGATAGGGGACACCTGCTGTGGGGGGCTTTGATAGGGGACACCTGCTGTGGGGGGCTCTGGTGGGGGGCTCTGATGGGGGACTCTGATGGGGACACCTGCTGTGGGGGGACTCTGATGGGGACACCTGCTGTGGGGGGACTCTGATGGGGACACCTGCTGTGGGGGGACTCTGATGGGGACACCTGCTGTGGGGGGACTCTGATGGGGACCCCTGCTGTGGGGGGACTCTGATGGAGACACCTGCTGTGGGGGGACTCTGATGGAGACACCTGCTGTGGGGGGAATCTGATGGGGACACCTGCTGTGGGGGGACTCTGATGGGGACACCTGCTGTGGGGGGACTCTGATGGAGACACCTGCTGTGGGGGGGGCTCTGATGGAGACACCCCGCTGTGGGGGACACCTGCTGTGGGGGGCTCTGATGGGGACACATGCTGTGGGGGGCTCTGATGGAGACACCCTGCTGTGGGGGGCTCTGATGGAGACACCCTGCTGTGGGGGGCTCTGATGGGGACACCTGCTGTGGGGGGCTCTGATGGGGACACATGCTGTGGGGGGACTCTGATGGAGACACCCTGCTGTGGGGGGCACTTGCTGTGGGGGGCTCTGATGGGGACACATGCTGTGGGGGGACTCTGATGGAGACACCCTGCTGTGGGGGGACTCTGATGGAGACACCCTGCTGTGGGGGGACTCTGATGGAGACACCCTGCTGTGGGGGGACTCTGATGGAGACACCCTGCTGTGGGGGGCTCTGATGGGGACACATGCTGTGGGGGGACACTGATGGCAACTCTGATGTAAGGGGACAGAGGCTGTATTTGGGGGGGGGGCAGAGGCTGCATTTGGATTGGGGGGGAGACAGAGGCTGCATTTTATGTGACAGAGGCTGCATTTGATGTGACAGAGGCTGCATGTAAGAAGGGACTGCTGGGGACACCTGATGGCATCTGGTTGTGGGCGACGTGGCTAGTGACACACTCGGGGCTCCCACTGATTCTGCATTATGGTGAGTTGAACGATTTCATTTTATATTACAATGTAATAATAGTAATAATGAGCTTCAATCATCCTGACACCATAACAACCATGGTGATGGGATGATTGAAGCGCTAACACCAGGTGTTTGGAGTATCTTTATCTGCTGATTGTTAAACTTTGTAGAATACACATTTCTTTTCTTGTGTAGGATCTAGGCCTGCTGTCCCTCTCTCCCTCTCCCTCTCCCTCCATCCCTCGTTCATCTCAGACGCTAACCACACCACCTTAGAGCCACGCCCACTATTTCGCTGAAACCACGCCCATTTTCACCAAGTGGGAGGGGTCAAAAAGGAATGGCGGGGTCTGGCGCCCCCCCATCCTAAAACTTCACCAGCCGCCACTGCTTTGGAGCACATGGCAGTTAAAGGAGATCTCCATGTGAAGACCAATTCACTACTGAAATAAATATTTGGGAGGTTTTTGAATTCCCCCTATTTATTATAAATATGTATTAACTTGTCTATTCCTATAATTAGCTAGTCTATCAAAGCTCTGATAAAGTTAATGGTGATGGTACAATAACAAGGTTAGCTATAAAAATACACACACTGCTTAAATAAACAAGGGTCTTGTTTATTTCCCAAGAAAGTAGGAATGCTAACATAAAAAGACTAAAAGTAGACTTCAGAGCAAATAAAACAAAAGAACATAGATGATACTTTACGTAAAGTCCCCCTCGAGATGCTGTCGCGGCTGAGCTCAATGGAAAAAGAGGAAGTTACTACTTTTTTAAAGCCCACTCAGACACCACCCACACAAACACCCATTATCTGCCTATCTAGCCTTCTGTATCCTATAAGAATCTTTAAAAGGTCGTCCTTCCTAATCACCAGGAAGTATATTCTTCTCTTCCCATCCTCCAGGAAGTATGCTGTAATGTCCAATAGGGGCAGCAATTGTCCATGTATCACCATTATTTGACCCCGGTCATTCTTCAGTGCCAGCTGGCCTTTGATCTTCTGTAACTCGGGACATTTTAATTTGCACCTCCCCAGGAGGTCTTCTCTGGTGCTTCTATACCCCCATACCTCACATCTGGAGGCCTGCGAGAACATCATGTTAGGATATACATTCCCATTTATGATTCAACCAGCATATAAAACTCCCAGAAATATGATATTAAACCATGTTGCCTTCCAACAACTACATAATGGTTTAAACTATCTGCATATTTATTATAAAATGTTATAACAAGAAACAAAAGGGGTTATGATCAGTGGTGTATTTTGGTTTTGTGCTGCCCTAGGCAAGACTAAAATCTAAATTTGTCCCACCCCTTCCTGTCCGTTGACACCTGCTGTCATCCGATCTGATCAGGTGATTTATTTCCATACAACTGCCCCATAGAGGATAGTGAGCTGTGTCCGTGTCCACTCTGCATAGTGGACTGATCCCCCGGTGAGCAGGTGGATCCGCTCTATGGAGCCTGGCCGTGTAAAAGGGCTCTTACTATGTTTGTTTGTTTTTTTGTAACTTTATTTTTTTTTGTACAGATACAAATTTATTTTTTAAATTTTTATTATTTATTTAATATTTTTTTCCATTTTTTTAATTTATTTTATTTATTTTTTTTGAGGGGGGGGGGCTTTGGAGAGACATTAGGGGTCTAAACCGACATCTAATGTCTTTTTTTTTTTTTTTTTTTTTTTGAGGCAGAGCAAGGGTCTGAAGATAATCCCTTTCTCTGCAGCCTGAGCTGCACTGTGGATTTATGAGATAGGAGTCTGTATATAAACTCCTATCCATTCATAAAATGAAATATAGTAAACAGTGTTTACTATATTTAATTCACAAACGGACAAATAGTAAACACAGTTTACTATGTGTCAGTGATTAATGAATACAGAAGCGATCAGTACTGTGATCGCTGTCTGTAGTATTCTTTCAGGAAAGGAAGGTGAACGTGTTTACCAACCCCACCCCATCCTCTATCCATCCAGTGATCTCCTGCACTAACAGTGGCTGCAGCCAGGGAAAGGGGGAGGGGGGAGAAATGGCCAGCAGCTGCATGGAGGGGGCACTGAGTGATCAGAGAGGTTGGGGGCACTGAAGGCGGGGGTCAGAGGAGTAGAGAGGCAATCTATTTGGCCAAACAAATCCCTCTGCGGCTGCCTTGCAGCTCCCACAGTTGGCGGGGGGGGGCAGAGGAGGGGAGCCGACAGCTGTCTGCGGGGGGAAATCAGTGCAGCTGGGTGAAATGACAGGGAGAGGGAGCCTGGAGGCGGTGCCACCCCCCTGAGAAATGCCACCCAAGGCAAACGCCTTGTTTGCCTTGTGGTAGATACGCCCCTGGTTATGATAGGTATGCAGATAACCTTACTAATTTAGCTTTATTTAGTAATTAGTGCAATGAGCAAAGTCCAACAAGCTACAGCACAACCAATTAGAATTAACTTACTGAACTTGGGCTAGAACAAGGTGGCTGCTGATTGGTTGCTACAGGTATTGCTCTTTGCACTCAGTGCATTGCTCCTTGCATTGTTTTAGTAAATAAGCCCCCACTGCCTTCCTGATAAAGCATACTTATTTAAGTGCATTGAGAGGGGATGAACAAAGAGGAGGAGGAGGAGCCAGGTGACTTGGAGGAGTGAAGGGATGCAGCAGAACCCCTTTCATTTTCTTATTTTAGGAAAACTTTGAATAGCTGAGAAAATCTGGCAAGTCAATCAGTTCTTCCCGTGACGAAACTCTAATGCCCTGTACACACAGTCGGACATTGATCGGACATTCCAACAACAAAATCCATCGTTTTTTTCCGACGGATGTTGGCTCAAACTTGTCTTGCATATACACGGTTGCACAAAGTGTCGGAAAATCTGATCGTTCTGAACGCGGTGACGTAAAACACGTACATCGGGACTATAAACGGGGCAATAGCCAATAGCTTTAGTCTCTTAATTTATTCTGAGCATGCGTGGCACTTTGTCCGTCGGATTTGTCTACACACGATCGGAATTTAAAGGATCGGATTTTGTTGTCGGAAAATTTTATAGCATGCTCTCAAACTTTGTGTGTCGGAAATTCCGATGGAAAAAGTCTGATGGAGCCCACGCACGGTCAGAATTTCCGACAACAAGCTCCAATCGCACATATTACATCGGAAAGTCCGACCGTTTGTACAGGGCATAACAGTAATTTTAATAAGAAGATGAGGAGCACCCACTGACACTTGATCTTGACAGTAGTTAAATTTTGGAACTTTAGCAACAAACCTTCTTATAAAGCCACACAACTGTTTATACAGTATGGCCATACACGAATCCTGTGATTCGGCTGAAATTCAAGCAGAGGTTCGCCCTGTTGACATCACCCAGCTTGTCAAACTTAGAGTGAGAAATTAAAGGAGCCAGGTGGAGAAAAAGTCAACCGAACAGCTTCAGCCAATCACTTTTTGCTGTGGGATGCCAACTGTCAAAATGCAATAGATGGCAGTGTATGACCATTTTTACTCAATTGGCCAGACTGAACATGTACCTGTATTGCAAATATGCAAACAAAGAATTTCCTGTAGGCAGGTAGCCTACTGAATGTATAGTCAGCAATCAGCTGCCCAAGTCAAGAGGAAGAGGTTAATGTTTTGCTGCTTTTCCTCTCTATTTTCACAGGCTTTTGCTGGGGTCCAGCCTCCTTCCCGTGTTCTATAAAAGGGAAGATGTTTGGAGCCAAGGGGGGCTCCGGGGAACACTTGGGAAATGCATGGGGAGCCTACGCTAAAGAGTAGCTGGGATCTATGGTCCACCTGGAATGCTGATTTGCCAGAAGAACCATGGAACATGGACTTCTCTGCTTGAGCACTGCCAAGTTTGGACTTTCCTCTAAGAGTCTTTACCTGTGCAGGTAACCTGGGGCAGTCACAGTTAGGGAAAGAAACGTTACTGCTTGTCATACATGTTCTGCCAGAAGTTCAGTAAAGTTGTTTCTACTGCTCAAGGCCTGGTCTGAAGTTGCTCAAGGGGTGCATGTGGGGTCCTGGCATCTCTACAAGGAACCAGAGTCTGAAATAGCACATTGGGGTCTGTGAATCCTCACTGCAACACAAGGTTTGTCTGTGGGTGTAAGAGAAGAAGTTGCTGTGGGTAAGCTAAGAAGGAAACAGCAACCAGTCATTGGCATGGCACCTGGTTAGGTGACTGGTCTTCCAGTAGCGAGGGGGTTCAGTGCTGTGACTCCCTCCCTCGCTGTCTGTCTCCGCTGGTTACCAGGAGTGAACTAGCATTCTTGAGATCTATGGCCTGGTCACTAGGTATATAAGGCAAGAGTTAAGTGAGAGCACACATGAGATTCGAGCTAAGTGCCGATCACTCATGTTCATTCACGGTCAAGGGGACCCCATTCTTTTATTGGGAGCGAGGTAACAGATGTACACTAGGACAAGGCACAACATCTTCTGGAGTGACTCCACATACAATACTACACAAGTGGCTCATCTCTGAGTTGGGGGACTCCATTAAAGAGGAAGTAAACCCTGATGGGTTTTACTTCCTCTTTTGCTCCCTGCAAAGCCTGCAAATTAAAAGCATAATGGGCTAGTATGCATCGCATACTAGTCTATTATGTGACACTTACCTGCAAACGAATCCATCACTGTCCCCTGTGCAGGCTGCGTCCATCTCTGCCCCTCTTCCTACCGGGGGCCGCGGACTCCGGCTCTTTGACTGGCTGGAGCCACGTGACGTCACTCCCGTGCATGCGCGTGGGAGCCATCAGTAATGGAACATGCTGGGGGAAGAAACGGCACGGAGGTCCGTTTCTTCACAGCGCATGCGCCAATTACATCATCGGCCACTACAAGTGAAATATCTCCTAAACGGCGCACGAGATATTTCGACTACCTATAGGTAAGCCTTATTCTAGGCTTACCTATAGTTAAAAGTAACTAGGGAGGGTTTACAACCACTTTAATGTTTGATTCTTCACATGACCGTGGCCCTCGCCTGGTGCCTGGCACTGGTGAGCATGCCTTCTGGCAAGGTGTTACCCCTGTGCTAGTATTAATACCCTGACATAGCCCAAAGATCCAACGGGGGGGTAGTCCTCCCATGTGACCCAGAACTTGGTGCCCAAGTTAGCGGGAAACATAGAGGAATGATCTATCATCAACAGCCTTCCCTTTCATGATGTTTTTTATACAATTGTTTGCTTGAAGTACTTTATTTGAAGGTGTATAGCAGTGTGCAGAGGATTCAATGAGAATCCCAATTTTGCAGAAAGTGGGTCAGACCTCGTACCTTTCCTCTGGCCATAGATCTACTTTATATATTTGTGGCTTACTAAAAGTTTAGTTCACAAACTGACAAAAGGAGATATAATTCTTAAACCTTACAGAAATACATCTACCATGGCTGGGAAATGTTAGTAGTAAACCTCGAGATTCTGTAGCTACGGTAATTCAAAAGGAGCGCACAAAATACACATATAATATATGCAGTAAATCCTGGCAATATAATAAAACATTTTAAATACCTGTTCTTGTGTCTGTCGTAGACCTTGTTGTGTTGATAGCTGGTTACCAATGAGATGTGGGTGGAGAGTCAAACAGGATTAAAGCATGTTTGAAGGTTACACAGGAGACATCTGGTGGTTATAGAGCTAATATAGAGCTAAAATTACATGCAAGATGTAATCTTGCCCATTTCAGCTGCGACCAATCCTTGGCTGGCTTAAAGAAGAGTGACTTTAATACATAAATTCTTGAAATGTTTAATGGTTTAATGGACCCTCTTTATCCACTTTAGAATTTTCCTCTCTCTCCCCATCCTGTCCTGTGATATAATCAAACATTTTTTTAAATTATTATATTCCTCTAAATACCTTTTCAGCGGGATCGTCCCTGCACTCCAAGTTTCTTAGCTAGGTGAAATTTCCTGGGATAGTGACAATACGTTTCCCAAGATACTTTGGCATATCCCCAGCACATTGTGCATGCATTGGGCAATCTCCAGAACACTGGGCACGCATGGCAGCTCATCATCAGGGGTTGCTGAAAGAGACATCCAGCCTCCTGATAACATTAGAAGAGAAGACCTGAAACAAGTCCTAATGACAATGCTGGATTCCCAAAGGGGGGGGGGGGGGGGGGGGGGCGGGTAGATTCTGAGTACAACCCAGCATTTTGAAGTAAGAGATGAAAGAAAAAAATGTAAAGGGGGAGTAAAGTTTTTGATCCTGTTATAACAGCACAGGCCAAAAAGGATAAACCCTAAAAAAATGATAGGTCATATTCAGCCAGCACTAAAGCTGTACTTTGCCAATTTGTAAAAAGACCACCCCTGCTGATACTTAATTTTAGAGCTCATTCTCAACTCTTCTAAGCAGGTCTGGTTGGAGCTTAAGCTAGATCAAAATTTGACTAGTTCAACTAGGATCATGTATGGCCATTCCAGCTCAATCTAAGGACCACCTTCTATCAAACGGAAATGTTGGAAAACTTTCCTTGATCAGCGACTGCAGCCAATTGGACAAGTCCCACTGTCAGACTACAGTGGCAGGGAGGAGTACCACACCTTGCTTGTGTCCATGTAGATGGGGGAATCTTTTTTTTATTTTTTTTATTTTTCACTGGCCGATCAGCAAAAAAAAAAAAAGTAAGCCTTATGCAGGGTTAATGACCATCTCCCTTCAGCATATTAAATTAGCAAAGTACAGGTTCGCTTTACACTGGATAACCAGCTTCACTGCTTCAAAGAGCATGCCTTATATTGGGCAGTCCACAGAGCATTGGACAGTCCACAGTATTGACTAACAAACATGCTAAAGAGTGGGGTGACATTATGCTTTTTTGACTATGGGGTCTAAACGCTAAACAGTTAACAACAAGGGATGTTCAAGACTCTCGGTCCTGGTGAATTTATAGTTAACTTCACAGGGCTGAATGCTTTGTAACCATAATGCATTGCAAAGTACTGTATTTATTGGCGTATAACACTCACTTTTTCACCCTGAAAATCGGGTGCAAATAGTGTGTGCGTGTTATACGCTGAAACTGCAATTTGGGCTCCCTAGGAGGGGACGGGATGAGAGCGAGAATCTCCTGTTTACTCAGCGCCCTCTCTAATAGTAAGTCCCGTCTCCTGGGCCAGCATTGGACCAGTGTTCTGTCTATCATAGAACTTTGTATTAAAGAGGCAGCCGAGTAAACAGGAGATTCTCGCTGTATGTAATCTGACGGCGCTCGTCCCACCCCCCTCCCTGTCCCCTCCGAGTCAGCAGTAATCTGAGCTGAGGCTGCAGATGGGCACTGATCAGGCTGCATTCATGGCAAAGGTGAGGCTGCATATGGGCATTGGTCAAGTTGCAATGATGGCAATTGTGAGGCTGAAGATGGGCATTGATCAAGCTGCATTGATGGGCAATTGTGAAGCAGCAGATGGCAATGGTGAGGCTGCATTGATGAGCAATGGTGAGGCTGCATTGATGAGCAATGGTGAGGCTGCATTGATGGGCAATGCTGAGGCTGCATTGATGGGCAATGCTGAGGCTGCATTGATGGGCAATGCTGAGGCTGCATTGATGGGCAATGGTGAGGCTGCATTGAAGGGCAATGGTGAGGCTGCATTGATGGACACTGTTTTGCTTCAAAGTTCTTTATTTAAAATTTAAGTTCTTTTCCTGAAACTTCCCTCCTAAAATGAAGGTGCGTGTTATACGCCTGTGCGTGTTATATGCCGATAAATACGGGTACTTATGTCAGCTGGCTTAGAAGGTCCAATAATGGGGGCTTTGTTACGTGCCAGGGGGGCAGAATAGTGTCAGTGTATTAAAAGCTGCTGTAGGGAGAAATGGTGAAGGCTGACAAACTGCTTAGGAAAAGAATAGGTTCAGTTTGTTTTCAGTGAGGAGTAGGGATATGACAGACATGTCATTGTATTTTTTCTTTTAAGGGACAGGCTGATCTCATTCATCATGATTGTTAAGGATCTGCATAACCTGGTGACATGGTTGAGGATAAATTTACATGACATTTTTTTGTTGTTTTTTTTTTTAATTTTACTATGTTTTTTTTATGAATGTCTGGGGGTACTTTGAAGTGAGAAAGAGGCCCATGTCTTCTTCAACATAAACCCCCTTAGAAAGATACCTTCCCCATTTTTTGAGCATGTAGCCTGGTACAGTTGTGTGTGCATGCTTGTGTCCCCCTTCTCTCTTGGCCAAACAGGCTGTGTACTCGGATGTGGGCCTGGTTGGATTGGGGGGGGGCAACAATATTTGTTTTTTTTTTTGTCTGCGGTAACCCTTAAAATTCATGCTAGACCCTCATCACGGATAAGGGTTCTGCTGTGAATTTTGAGGGGAAACTCAATTTTTTTTGTAATTCTTGCTATTGGATGTACTACAGCAAGAGGGCAACAAATGTCCACAAAATACATGCCAGATCCTTAAGGATCTGCTATATATTTTGAGGGTATTGTACATTGTACAGGTGATCCACTTTGGTAGTGCAGCTTAGGTAGGTTTAAGGCATCTCCAAGCATATTATTTAAAGGAATTGGGCATTTTTGATGTTTCACTTTAAGCATTTATTAAATCACTCATGCCTACCAAACTGTATTTTTAACTCATTTTTTTTGCCTCAGGCCATGCCCAGCCCCCCCCCCCATGTTTGTTTTACAATCCTTTGCCTACTAGCCTTTAAAATTGCCAGAACTGATTTTAAACATTTTGACTAATGTTCAGAACTTCAGCACACTGCAGCAAATCTCATGCGAACCAAACCCAAGTACTTTTGTCTCATTCCTAGTGAGCAATGGTAGTTAATTATAGTTGGTGTCAGTGGTCACACAAATAAAACATAGTTGGTAACACTTGGAGAGAATTAGGAACAACACCTGAGAAGAAAAATGTGGTGTGCTACATTGGCCACCTGCTACCTGCCTTGAAAGGGTTGAGAAGAAAAAATGTGGTACATATAGTGCCCCGACCGATATCCAGTTGCTGGAGTGGCCACAATGGGCATGGCCAACAAAGTGGGTGTTGCTTGTGCCATCTTTCTCCCTTTGCTTTCTATGCTATAAACAAAATAGGTCCTGGGGGTACATCAAAGAGATTAAAAGGGAGTAAAATAAACCCCATTGTTGGTGTCATACCACCAATAGTAACCAACATGCGTCAGGGCCAGCATGATCTCCTGCAAGTGTCAGGACCTCAATGAAAATCCCCAGCAATAACTCCCAACAAGTGTGATGGCAAGCAATAACCTTCAACAGCAACAATGACCCCACTGTTTGCAGCAGTAATAATTCCCAAGCAGCAATAATAGACCCCCACTGTCCCCAGAAATAATAGACCCCCACTGTCTCCAGCATCAATACTCCCCTAACACTGGTGTTCAGTAGTTTTACTTAACCATTTACCTACTTCCTCAAAGCCCCCCCCCCTCTTTTTTTCGCCACGCTTAAGGACAGGGGCGACCACGCTGGAAGATGGCCGCATCAGCCCTGCACTCCATAAAGGCCCAACTGCTGCTCTCACCACCCGCATCCAGGGTAAGGACTGACCAGCAGACAGCGAGTGGGGGGTGGGGTTTGAGGGGGTGTTAGTGCCGCGGGGGGGAGGGCAGTTGTGCTAGTCCCGCTCCACCGGCGGCCCGGGGGGGGGTTGTTTGCCGCCCCCCCCCCAAAAAAAACCCCACCAGCCGCCACTGGTGAGTAGAATCTATATTGCTACATAGGTTAATTTATGTTTCTCTCAGTTGCTACATGTAGATACTTTTAATAAAATTTATGGTGTCTATGATACTATAGTATCAAAGTGACTATGCTTATGGAAAACAGCAAATTCAAAAAGTGTACAAGTACATAGTGCATACGGCGCGTGCACTCACTTAGTCCATTGAAACCTATATCTGTAACTGTAGACCATTAACAAGGTAGAGAAAGGAATAAGGCAACTGGATGGATGAGAGAGTAATCAATGGATGGATGGCTGAGCAGGAGAAGGGACCGAGACTGGAACCTCTGCAGCTGTCACAAAAGATCTGGGCAGGATCACCTCAATGCAGAAGAAAACGAACAGCAGGGCGCTGAGGTCAGTGTCAAAAAAAATAATCACTTTATTAAAATAAGCAGAACATTTACAGTTAACATGAAACAGCATCAAGGTTTGGATATTAGCAGCGGCGTTCTCAGCCGCACACGAAGATGGCAGCTGTCAAAATGTCTGGTGGATATTGGGAGAGGGGATGTGTATGACATATTTCTAGGGACATCATCCTTTTTTTCAAACGAATGGACATGCTCAGTGATGCTTACAGCCTCGCACTGATCACAGCTACTTGGTTTCAGTCTTTCCCTATCCATGCTGTTTAAATGCTAACTTCATTGTAAGTGTGCTGCTTATTTTAATAAAGTGATTTTTTATTTGATACTGATCTCAGCGCCCTGCTATTCGCTTTTTTATGTTTATAAAATATATGTGATACCTGGCACAAACAGTTGGAAACAGGGTAGATATCATGTTATGCTTTATATTAGGAATTAAGAAAATACCTACTACTTCTGGGAATGTACAAGACCATTGCTGAGAACTCCGTGGCTTTCATGCAGAGACTCCAGCTAGTCAGTTTGAACATGGAGCCTCCGAGCCACCTGGAATTTACTCTGGCTCTGCCATTTGTCAGCTTGTTGCCTGTGTATTGCAAAAACTATCCCTTTTGTTTTCATGTACTGTAAACAGTTGCACATTTGCCATCAGCCTATTGTGACAATTACCCATTTGTAATTAATGTATTGTGTCAATATTGCCATTTTCCTGTCTACTGTAATATGGGGAGCCTAGGTTCACCAGCCAGCCACTTGTAAAAGTAAAACATTCTTTATTGTTTTCAAATTCAAGCAAACAAAACAGCTTCCTCTTCAGCAAAAGTAAATGCAAACAGTCCATAATTCTGATGTACAATGGCTCACCACCAGTATCAGAAAAGAAAGAGGGCGCACCAACCTAGTGCATTACCATTGATAAACTTTAATGCAGCCTAAAAACAGCAAAAATTATACTCACAAACGAGCTAATAAAGATAGCTTTCAAAAGGGCGCAAAAGCGCTGTTCTGTAGATCGACACCCCAGGACCTGTTGCCGAGAGGATCAGACCGGTGCAAATAGCCGATGGCTTACGCGTTTCGGGGGAGCACCCCTTTCTTCAGAGCCTAAGCGGGCAATGGTTGGTCTCTCAAAGTACTCTCTCTATAAATGTATGTATGTGCCTGTGTCTGTCACACCCAATTAGTGACAACGCCCCCTCCCACAGATATTAAGCACCACCCACCCATTCGGGTTAACCCTCCCTAACCCATCCCTCTGAGTACGATTCTCCATTTGTAGCCAAGATATAGAGAGCAAGCATCACTTTATGTTATCTGCTATACAAAAATAAAAATAAAAATAATAAAAATAAAACAACTGAACCAACAGATCAATTTCACTCTCAGCATAGATCATATACAACAGGGGAGGGGAGGGGGGGAGGGGGGGTGGGCGCGCCAGAACAAAAACACCTCACCTCCTGCATGCAGCTCTAATTGTGTCCCCATGCCTTCGATCTACTGGGGTGGACGATGCAGGGCTTCTCCGGCTCCCAGGAGCCATAGTAGTGCCGCATACAGCATGTGGAGCGCACGCCATTCTAAGGACCAGGAAGTGTGGGCGTTCCTGCGTTCCACCCGCAACTTCCGGCCGATCGTGACGTCATTTCCGCCTCCACAGGCGTCAGAGGTGACTGTGCGCAAGGGACACGGCCCGGAAGCATGGGTGTGTTTACGTTCCACCCGCTGCCTCCGACCGTCATACCTATGGTTATTAATGCGCGCGCATCTCAATAAGGCCGCGCGCTCTCCACTACTCCCTCCACTACTAGCATTGACAGAGACAGAATCTGGCTGTACAGGACAGGCAGCATTCTGGCGGGGGCTACTGACAGCTCTCAGCCCACTTTTTTCTATGCAACAAACCATTAGTGAAAAATGGAGAGGGGAAAGATGTATAATTTATAAGATTAAAATAAAAATTAAAATTAAAAATGATATCAATATCAATTCCAAATAGGGAAGTGGAAAAAGGGAAGTGGATAATGGAGTCCAAACCTATAATGTTAATCATAATGTAAAATTGTTAAATCAATAAAAAAAGTCCGCAGAAGTATCCTTCCAAGGTGCAGTAGATCATACAATAGCTATAAAATTCATAGATTAAGTATACTTAATGTTAAAAGAACAACACATGGAAAGCATTATACTGATCTAAAGGGGGAAGGATTATAAAGTAATAAATAATACATAATACATACTGAAAAATAAATATAAATACATAAAAATACATAGGAGATCTCAAAGTGAATGCTGAACCTCATCGGCCTATGCCAATATTACTCACCATTAGACACAGCAATAGAGTGTTCCTACTAAGAGGCTACACACCACTCCATGTAGATAGAAAAAATGTATATAGATATAGTAAAAAATATATATATAAAACATATACTAGTAAAACATACTATGCCAAATGACAGTGGTACCCATCGCCCCAGCATATACCCTGGAGGATACCTCTGCAGACCGGCATACCATAAACGAGAGAGACACCATTGCCCGCTAGCATCTGGTGAGAATTGACACTATACCCCAATGGCGGTGAAATGCATAAAATGACAAAAAGTACATCATGTTGTCTAATACGCCAATAGGCAACTATCTAAAAACCATCCACAACCTAATAACTAGCTTCTAAACAAATAACTAACGGCTAAAACCTATTACTACACCTGCCATATGATCTACCCAATTCCTAGTCCTTAACCCTAGTGCATCCCATAGACCCCAAAAGTAAGCCCCAACCAGCATAGTGGAGGCGAAGAGCACACTAGAGAGGTTAAACCATAATTAACCTAACTGATGCTAACAATGACTCGAAAGCTTGGACGGGAACTGAAGGAATTATGCTACATTGTGTAGTTCAATTTCCTCGTTCAGACCTTTCGGGGCCAAAGTTCCTAGGGAAAATATCCAGAAGGCCTCTCTATTGCACAGCATTTGATATTTTTCACCACTATCTAGGTCGCTCAGCATTGCTTCTATGCCGAACACTTTGAGGCCCTCTGTGCTGCTACTGTGGGTTTCTTTGAAATGTTTCGGTATTGAGTAGTTGTCCTTTTCCGTCAGGATGCTACTCCTGTGCTCGTTCATTCTTGTCCTCATGACTCTTGACGTCCGTCCAACATAAAGGAGGCCACAAGGGCACAGAAGACCGTAGATGACATACGGAGTACCGCAGTTAATGAACTGCTTAATCTTGTGGACCCTACCGTCTGTTCCAAAGACTTCTTTCTTCCTGTGACACATATGTACGCAGTTCCCACAATTGCTGCTCCCACATCTGTAGCTGCCCTTCTGATCAAAAATTGTACTCCAGGTACTGCTGAGTCCTCCATTTCTTTGTTTTCTCACCCTACTAGGGGCAATAATGCTCCTAAGGTCCTTCGGTCTCCTGAAGACCAAATTAGGATGCGAAGGAAGGCTTGTCTTTAAGATGGGATCTGATTCAAGGATTCTCCAATTCTTTTTGAGGATTTTTTTTATTATGGGGGCCTTGTTGTTATACCTAGTACAAAACCGTACTTGTGGTCGTTCGTCCACATGAGGGTGTATCATTTTTTCTTCTTCCCCAACACAGGTAATGTCGTACAGCGCAAGGTACTTTTGGAATGCCTCCTCTATATGCTCCTCTTCATAGCCCTTTTCCTTGAACTTGTTCTTAAGGACAAGGCTTTGTTCTTCGTAATCTTGCTTCAGGGTGCAGGTTCGCCTAAGCCTGCAAAACTGACCAAAGGGGACATTCCTAATCCATCTAGGGTGATGATGGCTCCGGGCGTGGAGATATGAATTACCAGCGCTCGGTTTGAAGTGGGTTTTTGAAAAGATGGCCCCAGTGTCGTCCACCTGTAGCTCTAGGTCCAGGAAAATCAGGGACTTATCGTCTACCACATGTGTAAAGGAAATCCCATAGGGGTTTCCTGCACAATGTGCTAGAAATCCTTTCAGCTCCTCATCGGTGCCACTCCAGATGATAAGAATATCATCTATGTACGGCGAGTACAACACTAGGTTCTTCCACCACCACCAGTATACCAGTCCCACATTAGGGTTTAGGCTTCCTGTCTGCTTTGTGGTCCCTCCAAGGCTGCAGGGTTTCAGCAAACAATGTCTCAGTTCCTAGACAGTCCACACTTTCTTCCAGCTGTGAACTACACCACTCCACCTCACAGACAGGTACTGGCTTCTTCCTGCTCCTTTTCAAGCCTCCCCTGCAGGCTAGGACCATTACTATTTACTAGCAAATGCTTTCATTTTGTCCTAAAAAAACGTGGTATAATTCACCTGGATACACAAAGTAGTTGTAATGATACTGTATTTATAGCCGTGGCCAAAAGTTTTAAGAATTACACAAATATCAATTTTCGCAAAGTTTTACGATGGCTATTTGCTTATTCCCCAGAATGTTATGAAGAGTGATCAGATGAATTGCAAATAATTGCAAAGTCCCTCTTTGCCATGAAAATTAACTTAATCCCAAAAAAAAAAAAAAAAACATTTCCACTGCATTTCAGTCCTGCCACAAAAGGACCAGCTGACATCATGTCAGTAATTCTCTCGTTAACACAGGTGTCAGTGTTGACGAGGACAAGGTTGGAAATCACTCTGTAATGCCAATTTGAGTTAAAATAACAGACTGGAAGCTTTAAAAGAAGGGTGGTGCTTGAAATCATTATTCTCCCTCTGTTAACCATGACTGCCTGCATGGAAACGTACAGTCATCACTGCTTTGCACAAAAAGGGATCCGGAGGCAAGGATATTGCTGCTACTAAGATTGCACCTAAATCAACCATTTATCGGATCATCAAGAACTTCAAGGAGAGAGGTTCAATGGTTCTAAAAAAAGACTTCAGGGTGCCAGCAAGTCCAGGATTGTCTCCTACAGTTGATTCAGCTGTGGTATCGAGGCACCACCAGTGCAGAGCTTTCTCAGGAATGGCAGCAGGCAGAGGTGAGTGTATCTGTATGCACAGTGAGGCAAAGACTTTTGGAGGATGGCCTGGTGTCAAGAAGGGCAGCAAAGAAGCTGCTTCTCTCCAGGAAAAAATTAGGGTCAGACTGATATTCTGCAAAACGTTCTGGAATGGGACTGCTGAGGACTGGGGTAAAGTCATTTTCTCTGATTTTAGTTTTTCTTCTTCCCGATTGTTTGGGGCATCTGGAAAAAAACTTAGCCAGAGAAGAAAAGGTGAGCGCTACCATCAGTCATGTGTCATGCCAACAGTAAAGCATCCTTAAACCATTCATATGTGGAGTTGCTTCTCAGCCAAGGGAGTTGGCTCACTCACAATTTTGGCATGAATAAAGAATAGTACAAAAGCATCCTCCAAGAGCAACTTCTAACCATCCAAAAACAGTTTGGTGATGAACAATGCCTTTTCCAGCATTAAGGAGCACCTTGCCATAGGACCCCTTTCACACTGAGGCGTTTTTCAGGTGCCTTTGGGCTAAAAATAGCGCTTTCACACTGAGGCGATGTGCTGGCAGGACATTAAAAAAACTCCTGCAAGCAGCATCTTTGGAGCAGTGAAGGAGCGGTGTATACACCGCTCCTAAACTGCCCCTGCCCATTGAAATGAATGGGCAGCGCCGTCGAACCGCCAGCAAAGCGGCACTTTGTGGGTCATTGAACCCTTTATCTGTCGCTAGCGGGGGTTAAAAGCGCCCGCTTGCAGCCGAAAACCTCTTCAAAAACGACGGTAAAGCGCCGCTAAAAATAGCGGCGCTTTACCGCCGACGCCTCGGTGTGAAGGCTGCCTAAGGCAAAAGTGATAGTGACTTATATCACTTATATCTGTGACTTAGTATCTGAAAAGCGTGGCATGCATTTATATTTAGCCCTCTTTGTATAATTTAGTCACAGTGTAAATATAGAGCTGTTCTGTGAAGCCCTCAGTGAACAAACAGCATCATGAAGGCCAAGGAGCACACCAGACAGGTCAGGGATACAAAATATAAAAACAAGACCAGTGAATCAACCGGCACTGTTTTACATTCACCCTTGATTTGCATGGGTGATACACCTGTTTGAGCAAGGTGGGGTCCAATACCAGTAAAGTTCAACCAGAAACTAAAACAGAGGCTCAAAGATTGCCATTCAGAAAGATGGTATTAATGGACCAACTGCGGTGATAGTGAAATTTACAAAAAACCTTTATTCGGAAATAACAAAAAATATCAAAAACTGTATACACAGCAATACTTCTGCCGTTGTGCGGCCATCAACCCACCAGGGCACCAATTTAAAAATTAGACAACATTGTCACAGTTTAACCACTTTAGCCCCGGAAGGATTTACCCCCGTCCTGACCAAAGCACTTTTTGTGATTCGGCACTGACAATTGCACGGTCGTGTGACGTTGTACTCAAACAAAATTGACGTCCTTTTTTTCCTACAACTAAAGCTTTCTTTTGGTGGTATTTGATCGCCTCTGCATTTTTTATTTTTTGCGCTATAAACAAAAAAAGAGCGACAATTTTGAAAAAAAAAGCAATATTTTTTACTTTTTGCTATAATAAATATCCCCCAAAAATATATAAAAAAACTATTTTTTCCTCAGTTTAGGCTGATTATGTATTCTTCTACATATTTTTGGTAAAAAAAAAAAAAAATTGCAATAAGCACATATTGATTGGCTTGCGCAAAATTTATAGCGTCTACAAAATAGGGGATAGATTTATAGCATTATTATTATTTTTTTTTTTATTAGTAATGGCGGTGATCTGTGCTTTTTATCGGGACTGCGACATTATGGCGGACAGATTGGACACTTTTGACACTATTTTGGGATCATTGTCATTTATACAGCGATCAGTGCTATAAAAATGCATTGATTACTGTGTAAATGACACTGGCAGTGAAGGAGTTAACCAGTAGGGGTTAAGAGTGTCCTAGGGAGTGATTCTAACTGGGGGGAGGGGCTACACCTCACATGACAGCGATCACTGCTCTTGATGACAGAGAGCAGTGATCTCTGTCCTGTCACTAGGCAGAACAGGAAATGCTTTGTTTACAAAAGCATCTCCCCGTTCTACCTCTCCATGACACGATTATGGGCACCCGGCGGACATCGAGTCCGCGGGACCCGCGGGCACGCACGCAGCACCGCTTCTTAAAGGGGACGTACCTGTACGCCCTTTTGCCCACCAGTGCCATTCTACCAACGTAAATCGGCGTGCACTGGTTGGCAAGAGTTTAAAACACTCAACTGAGCTCAGAACCACATTCAAACAGTCTCAGCAGCAGTCATTCATTCAGTTGTGAGAACAAGATCACAATGACCATATATCAGCATGGATGTTCTTTGCATCATATTAAAGCATTTGTTAACCCAAAAAAAAGAAAACAGATCCTGTTCCCTTAAAGCATGTTATACAGCACAGTGCTTGTGCTGTGTCATTTGGCTCTCTGTAAACCCTAAAAAACCTTGCTGATCCTGCCTGGCTATACCCTCCCCTCTGTAATCTGACCACAATAATTATGGCTGCTGAGCCCTGACACCATGGTCAGTTTGCGTGATTCCGTCATCCGCAGCCTGCTCTCTGCAACTCTCCCGTGTCTGTGTCTCCTCTGTCCTCCTCGCCCCTCCCCTCCCTGTTCGTACCAGTGTCCGCCCCCCCCCCCCCACTCCTGCTGCTCTCATATCCTCTAATAAATTGTCTTATCCCCTCTGTACCATTATAACATGTGTGCCTATGTAATGTAAAAAACCCGCCGATCTGTACCTGTATAAACATAGCTCCCGGCGCTTAGCTGATTATCGGCGCTCTCTCTCCTCTCTCCCCCTCCTCCCCGGCTGACGTCAACGGGAGGGATTGGCCCTGTCTACTGCAGCTGTGAGCCGGAGAGAGAAGAGAGGAGAGGAATCAGCTGAGTGCCCAGAGCGGATTTTATATTGGTACAGATCAGCAGATTTTTTTACATTACACAGGCACATGGACACGTTATAATGGTATAAAGGGGATAAGACAATGTATTAGAAGTGGGTTAACAACCAATTTAGGGATATATCACATTTTCCATCAATAAAGACAAATTCCACTTCATCACTTCCCGGTGCATTCACCACAGTGTTAATACTGCCCAGCGCGTTCATTGCAGCCTTAATTGCTCAAGTGTCAGTTCATTATATGTTAGCGCTCATGCACTGGGATATCAAAATGTCAGGTAATGGATGGTGTAAATAGTTCTGATTCCTGCAGTGTTCCCACAAATTAATATAGTAGGATAATTTGAAAAATCAGCCTAGGTTTTTAGGCAATGTGCATTCTTAGGGAGTGGGGACCAATGCGGTCTCTTTGTGTGGGATAGTGGAGTATAGAGGAACGTCTTCTTACAGGCTTAACATTCCCTCAGTCTATTCAGCAATTACCACGTCATCTGTGATGACATGGAACTTGGTTGGGGCTGCCCGAAGGCTCTCACCACTGCCTGGTACTCCTATCCTCCATCCTCTGTTCTTCCGGAACAGATGTAGTGGATGTCTATGCAGAGTTGCTGCAGGTAGTAACATGATCTTAGGTCATCATCCGTGGGGCATACTGGGACAATGGTCAAAGTAATACTCCAAATAGTCCTTCCTCATAGAGCTGTGAATAGTCCCTGGGAACAGTATGTAAAATCACTGTTGCTGGCTTGTTTAGCGGGTTTTCGATGCATTTCGCACGTCATCTCGTGCTTCATCAGGACGTTGGAGTGTACCGCGTCACTGGCTTTTAAAGAGGACATGATTCCTCCTTTGCTTTTTGGTTTGCCGGGACATCTCCTTAAAGGGACAATCCTCTTGTAGATTGTTGTACTACACTTCATCTATAAAAACATGGGGAGCAATTGGTTACTATAAGTTACCCTCCACCTCCACATACATATGTGCCACTTACATTCAACTCTCCCGGAAAACATTGATATTGATATTTGGGTTTAACTTCCTCTTTTTTCCCCTGCAAAGTAAAAGCATAATGGGCTAGTATGCATCGCATACTAGCCCATTATGTGGCACTTACCTGCCTGCGCGGTCCCCCTTGATGGCTGCATCCATCTTTGCCCCTCTTACTTCCTGGGGCCGCGGACTCCGGCTCTGTGACTGTCTGGAGTCGCGTGACGGCACTTGCTAGTGAAGAAACATTGCTGTTACTTCATAATGCATGTTGGCGCCAAAGTTCCAAGTTTAAAAATGCAGGACTTTTCTATCTTTAACAACAATGTGTCCTAATGGCCTCTCCTATTAGTTAATTTCAGGGCATAAAAACCCTTAATTTTCAAACCAGTGGGCTGTCCCACATGATATTCTTTAAATGCATTGCTATTGGAGTCTCTTCATTTTGGTTAATGCCCTTAATATGCTTTCCAAACCTAATAAGTAGCTGCCTTTTGGTCTTTCCCACTTACCGTTTTGTACATGGGCATTCCATGATGTACAGTACCCTAGTTGTTGCACAGTTTATAAAGTGTCTAATCTGATATTTCTTATTTCCCTCAGAGTCTGTAAACACACTCGAGCGGTCCACGAATTTACACATACCACAATGACCACACGGGTACATGCCCTGTAGGTTGGGGAGATCTGTCAGACAGTTCTTATTTGGGGATCTTACAAATTCTGACTGCACCAGCATGTCATTCAAATTCCTGGCTCTTTTGGATACCATTAGTGCCGGTTCACACAGGGGCGGCACGACTTGCAGGTCGCCTCAGCGAGGCGACCTGCAAACGACTTCTGAGGCGACTTGCAAAACGACTTCTGTATAGAAGTCTATGCAAGTCGCCCCAAGTCGCCCCCAAAGTAGTACAGGAACCTTTTTCTAAGTCGGAGCGACTTGCGTCGCTCCTATTAGAACGGTTCCGTAGCACAGAACGGGAGGCGACTTGTCAGGCGACTAGGTCGCCTGACAAGTCGCCCCTATGTGAACCGGCACTTAGGGGCCTCCTACCTATTATTGTCTCAATGTCATCCCTGCGTGTCAGGATGTGCCAATGTTGCTTTAGCATATTGCCTACTGCCTCCCATTGTGCCCCATGAATTATAATCCTTACTGGGCCATCATTATTGTCCTCTCTGGCAGTTTTAGGTTTTAGGGTATCTGGCCTGGTCCTCCTCATTGCCATGCTCTTTGCCCTCCTAAGAGAGCAATGTGAATAACCCCTAAATCTTTGATATATATCATTGGCTTCACGTCTGTAGTCATCAACAGTGGTGCAATTCCTCCATATCCTGAGGAACTGCCCCACCGGTATACACCTTACCAAACATCTTGGGTGATAACTACTTGCGTGCAGCAGCATATTGCCTGCCGTTTCTTTACGAAAAGTCCACGTCATAAGCTTTTTATTTTCAATGCGAATAGAGAGGTCCAGAAAAGGGATTTCGTAGGGGTATGCACAGTATATTAATCTGATATTCTGTGTATTTTGTCTAAGTTCTTTCATGGATTGCTCCAATTCCTCTCTGGAGCCATGCCATAGCATAAATACGTCATTGATGTACCTCAGCCATAATTGTTCATGGCCGAGGTACATCAGCGAGGCATATACTACCTCCTTTTCCCACCATCATGAATAGAGACAGGCATAGGAAGGGGCCCACATGGCTGTGCCTCTAATTTACTGATAGTTACCCACATAAAGAGAGTTAAGTAGATGCAAATTTCCATATCAATGGTTTCCCCGAGAGTTGAATGTGAGTGACACGTATGAATGTGGAGGATAACCAATTTCTCCCCATGTTTTTATTGATGAAGTGTAGTTAGTACAACTAGCTACAGGGGGAGTATCCCTTTAATAAAACGCCCGGCAACCCAAAAAGAAAAGGAGGGATCATGTCCCCTTTAAAAGCCAGTGACGTGGTACGCTCCAACGTCCCGACGAAACATGTGATGATGTGCCTAAATACCTAGGCTGTTTTTTCAAATCATCCTACTATATAATTTTATGGGAACACTGCAGGAATCAGAACTATTTACACCATCCATTACCTGACATTTTGACATCCCAGTGCATAAGCGCTATCATATAGTGAAGTGCTGCTTGAGCAATTAAGGCTGCAGTGAACACGCTGGGCAGCATTAACGCTGTGGTGAACGCATCGGGAAGCGGTGAAGTGGAATTTGCCTTTATTGATGGAAAATGTGATATATCCTTAATATGATGCAAAGAACATCCATGCTGATATATGGTCATTGTGATCTTGTTCTCACAACAGAATGAATGACGGCCGCTAAGACTGTTTGAATGTGCTTCTGAGCTCAGTTGAGTTTTTTCCTTGTCAAAAGAAGTTTATTGAGTATACAATGTTATAAAGATACATAAAGATACATAAAGTAAGTTTGCAAGGATCTATAAAGTAAGCTCATTGTTTTACAGTAGGGTTTATATAGGTAAATATCATGAAATTTAAAATATTAAACATTGGGTTCACGTAAACCTAAATTAAAGATATATATCATTTCCTTAGTTACTTTTGTAGGTATTTAAATGATTTATACCTACTATACATATTGTTTACAAGTAGAGTGTATATAGGTCAAATAAATTCTGATAATGAGCTTTAATCGTAAGGTGGAGAAAAGGAAAGAGAAAGAAGAAAAAGGGTTGAAAGGTAGAGGTATGGTCCACAAGGTTGTCCCGCTCGTCAGTTTATTATTCTTTTTAGTTCTCTTTGAAGCCTTAGAATGGGTGTCTCTGTAAGTCATTTAATCTGTTACCATGGCAACAGGACAGAGTCATTGAAATTTGACAGGAACTGTTGTTTTATCCAAGGATGCCAAAGTTTTTCAAATTTTGGAATTTGATTTTGATCGATGGCTACCATCTTAGCATGGGACATTGTATTATTCATTCTGTGAATTGTTTCTGCTAGTACCAATGTAGGAGATTTCCATGCCTTGGCCACTGTTTGTTTTGCAGCCGTTATTAGTTGGATCATAAGTTTGAATTGAGAGAGTGTTAACCATTCCGGTTTTAGATTAAGTAAAGTTAAATATGGATCTGGTTGTATTATTTTTTTAAATATTTTAGATGCAATCACGAAGACTTCCTTCCAGAAGGTTTGGATTACTGGGCACGTCCACCATATGTGTAAATATGTGCCTATTTCTGGGCATCCTCGAAAACAAAGAGTTGAGGTATTAGGTGAATATTTTGCCACTCTAGCGGGTACAAGGTACCAGCGAGTTAGGACTTTATAATTTGTCTCCAGTGCTAAGATGTTGGGTGAAGATGACTTAGATGTGAGCCATATATTAGACCAGTCCATGTCTTCTAAAGTTCGTCCCAGGTCCTCCTCCCACCTCTGAACGTAAGAGGGTCTATTAAGATTTGCTACTCCATATAATTGATTATAAAGTGATGAAATTGTACCTTTAGCAAATGGATCTTTTGTACAGATTGATTCAAAAATGGATAATTGGGATAATGGTGTATCCCCCTTTAGGAATGGTGTATAGAAATTTTTGATTTGGAGATATCTAAATATCTCAGAGTTTGGTAGATCATATTTTTCTCTAAGTGATGGGAATGAAAGGAATGATTTAGATGCTATGAAGTCATTTAGTGTCTGAATGCCTGATGTTGTCCAAGCTTTAAAAGAATTTGGGTAGATCCATGCCGGATAAAAGGCCGGATTTCTGATAAAAGAAAGGAGAGGATTGTGTGGAGATTGTAACTGATATTTGGTTTTTAGTTTATCCCAGAGAGATAAGAAGTGTTTAGTTATGGGATTATGAATTTTAAAGCGGTCTTTAGGATCAAGCCATAATAAATTTGATATTAAAAGAGGGTCATTTTCTGAAGCCTCTATAAATACCCATAATGGGATTTCCTGTTTTGCATGGTATTTGGACAGACTGGCCAAATGTGCTGCTCTGTAGTAGTTAGTAAAATTAGGGTATCCCAGGCCTCCTTTATTTTTGGGAAGATGTAGTGTGTGTATAGGTATACGTGGTTTAGAAGAGCCCCATATAAACGAAGTTGCTCTTTTTTGTACTAGTCTCAAAAAATAGGAAGGAATTGGAATAGGGAGGACTCTGAATAGATAAAGCAATTTGGGTAGAATAGTCATTTTGATTGCATTAATCTTCCCTATCCAGGATAAAGGAAGTTGCGACCATTGTTTTATTAGATTTGTGATCTGTCTTAATACTGGAGGATAATTGGTTGAGAATAAGTCAGAATGAGATGCTGTTAAATGAATTCCAAGATATGGGATTGATTTTTCTGCCCATGTGAATGGGAGTGCAGCCCTAGCCGGGATCAATTCCATGTTTGTGAGCGAAATATTAAGCACTAGGCATTTCTTAGGATTAATCATAAGGCTGGATAGGGCTGCAAATCCATCAAGAGCTGGTATTAAGTTAGGACCAGAGACCTGTGGTGATGATAGAAAAAGTAATATATCGTCTGCAAATATACATAATTTGTGTGTAATACCTCCTACTTCAATGCCAGTTATAGTTTGGTTTGTTCTGATGTATTGGGCCATGGGTTCGAGTATAAGGGCAAATAATAAGGGAGATAATGGGCAACCCTGTCGGGTACCTCTTTCGATATTAAAGGCTTCAGTTTTTTATCCAGCATATTTTAAATAGGCTTTGGGTTTATTATATAATGCTTTGATCCATGTTAAAAAGTGGGGTCCAAAACCCCATTTTTGTAATGAATATTGCATATATTGCCAGGATACTGTGTCAAATGCCCTCTTAATATCGAGAGATAGAAAACATAAAGGGATTTTCCGTTTTTTAGCAATATGTGCCAATAACACTGCCCTGCGTATATTATCGCCTGCCTGTCTATTTGGCATGACGCCTACTTGATCTCTATGTATTAATTTTCCTATAATGCTATTGAGGCGTTTTGCTATTATTTTTGCTAATAATTTAATATCGAGGTTTAACAGAGAGATAGGCCGATAATTCACACAGGAAGTATCATCAGAAAGGGGTTTTGGGATCATACAAACAATTGCCATTAGTGTTTCTTGTCGAAAAGAATGTCCATCTAGAAGTTTGTTAAAAGTTTCAGTGAGAATGGGAGAGAGTATTTCTGAGAATGTTTTATAGTATAAAGCCGAGTAGCCGTCTGGGCCTGGTCTTTTGTTAAGTTTTAGGTCTTTTATGGCGTTAGCAACTTCATCTATAGTTATAGGCTCATCCAAACTGCTTTTTTGATTCTGAGATAACTCAGGTAAGGTTATTTTTGAGAAGAAGGATTCAGCTTCTGTAGGATTAAATTCATTGTTTGTCTTGTATAAAGTTGCGAGATGTGAGTGAAATTTATGGACTATTTTAACTGGATTACAAGTGTAAACATTTTTTGATAATTTCAAACGTATTGGTTTGAAAGATTTGTTAGTTGAATTTAATGCCTGAGCCAAATATGTACCTGGTTTGTTTGTATTCATGTAGAAATTGTGTTTGGAGCGTTTGAGGGATTTATCAACTGACTCAGTGAGAAATAGATCGTATTCCAATCTAGATTTTTCCAGATGAGATTTTGTACTCTGAGATGGATTATCTTGAAATGATATGTAGGCTGCATTAAAATTGAGTTCTAGTATTTTTGCTAGATTTTTGCGTTCCCGTTTAAATAGTGACATTTGTCTTTGTATTGTACCACGCAAGACAGGCTTATGAGCTTCCCACAGTGTTATTGGGGAGATGTCTGTTGTGTTATTAATTGATATGTATTCCTTTAAAGCTTGTTCAATGGCCATCTGATGTAGTGGGTGTTTGAGCATTATGTCCGGTAAGTACCACGTTGGGTCATGCGCTTTTGGTATGGGTGAGGCTATAGTAGTGTATACTGCATTATGGTCAGACCACGGAATCGGAATTATATCTGATGCAATAATTTCTGGTATCATTCCTATTGTTAGAAAAATATGATCTATTCTGGTGAAGGTTTGATGAGGGTGCGAGAAATAAGTGAATTTCTTTTTCATTGGGTTACTTTCTCTCCATGAATCTACCAGATTGTATTTGGAAAGAAGTTGAGAAAAAGGTAATCTAGAGGTTATTTTGGATGGTGTAAAAGGTGATTTATCTAGAAATGGGAGGAGGACCTGGTTCGAATCCCCACACATTATCACTGTTCCTATTTTGTGTGTATTAATCACTTGTAATATATGTGAGAGGAATGGTGTAGGTTGTTTGTTAGGAGCGTAGTAGGAAATCACCGTGATTGCTGTATCCATTATATAACCCATGAGTATCAGGTATCTACCTTCTGGGTCTTTAATTTCTAAAGATAAGGTGAATGGGGTGGATCGGTGAAATGCAATTAGAGTTCCCCTTTGCTTGGTACAGGCAGAAGCCGTGTAAATTTGTTGATAAAAAGGAGAAATATATTTTGGAGTAGAATCTTTGGTGAAGTGTGTTTCTTGGAGGCATAATATGTGAGCCTTCTTGTTATGGAAAGTACGGAAGGCTTTGGTCCTTTTTTGAGGGACATTTATTCCCTGAACATTCAGGGAAAGTATATTCAGTGGTGCCATGGCAATAGATCAAATAGTTTTGACTTACTTTTTGTTATGCAGAGCTGACTGCGTAGATCAACCTGTGTGGACTGAAGAGATGAATAGATAGAAAAGAAACCAGTGAATTCTGGAGTAAAGAGTAAACAAAAAACATATGAGATTAGATGATACATTGTATAAATTATTTTTTGCAAGTAATCACAATTTACCCGTGAAAGAGAATAAATATCTCTCTCAGGGGAATAAGTGCCTTCGTCACACTCCCACATAATATGGTTGGGAGAATGAGGAGGGCCAATGGGGGTACACGGATCTTCCGCTTACAGGAGAGAAGTGCTATGTCAAAAGACATCAAAATGATGTTTCATTAATTGGAGTGCAGAATATAGTTTTTGTTGAAATTAATTATTCCAGGGTGGTTGTATATGGTTAGTCTTGCCCTAGGCTAAATAATTCAGTTAGAAAGGTACTGTTAATAACTTTGGTATTGATGAAGATAGTTTGAATTATTTTGGGATTTTAACCCTTTTAGAGTAAACAATTACATATTTTATTCATATGTAACTGTTTAGATATGTTAACTCATAAAATTGAGGTTGTATTGCTTCAGATTAGAATAAACAAAAACATAATTCTAGGAACTAGTTAGGTAATAATATATTTGTTTTAAGAAAAGAAAGAAAAAGCTTCCATTACTTCTGGATTATTGAACATATTTGTCCTAAAAAGTAATAAAGCTATTGTTATTACCTGATAATATATAACTGAACAAGAATTTCCTTATTTCACTTATATATTCTAAGGCTATATTAATCAGAAGTAATAAGAAATATAACTGGAATGTAACATGATCCCACACAGTGTGTGACTATCAGAATGCAGTTACATTCAGTTATAAATATAGGTTTTTTATAGAGAACCATCTCTTAGTATAATAAATGAAGAGATATCAGGAATTAGGATGTCAGTCCATTGAATCTTCTTGGTCCATGGATGATGTGGCATAACGGCCTCTTTTGTGAGAATGATGATTCCCATTTTGTTCTGAAATTTTCTGGGTGCTGCCTGAAGGTGAAGATGACGCCATTCTTCTGCGTGTGGGAGTGTTGCTGCTTGTGGGTTCTGTCAGATTTAATTTTAAAAGGGTTTGTTGTAGTTCATCTGCTGATCTGCTTCTGTAAATTGTACCTTGGTAGTTAAATCTGACTGAAAAGGGGAAGCCCCATTGATACATAATGTTGTGGCGTTGCAGTTCCATTAGTTGGGGTTTCATGGATCGTCTTTTTAGTAATAGTAAGTTGGGATAGGTCAGCAAAAATTTGATAATTGTGTCCTTGAAAATTAAGTTCCTTTTTTTCAGTTGCAGCAATTAGTATTTGTTCTTTCGTTCTGTAATAATGAAATTTTGTGATTATATCACGTGGGGGTCCATCTTTCTTTTTGGCTGTGAGGGCTCTGTGTACTCTGTCCAGTTCTAAACGTTCAATAGGGATATCTGGCTTTAGTTCTTGTAATAGAGCAGTAATAGTAGATTGCAGGTCTGTCACAGTTTCAGGTATTCCCCTTATGCGCAAGTTTGAACGTCTGGCTCTATTTTCGTAATCTTCGAGCTTAGTTTGAAGTATTAAATTCTCTTTTTTTAATTGTTCCAATTCTGTTATATTTTCTTGGGTTGTAATTTCAATTTCATCCATTTTTATTTCTAAGGCTGCGGTGCGGTTTCCCAGCTCTCTTATTTCTTTGGTTAGGCTTTTTGTTATTTGGTCTGAGGTTTGTTTTAAAGCCTTATGAAGCATCTTTTCAAATTGTAATAATATTACTGGGGATACTGAGGAGGCTTGTGGAGAAGTTTGTGAGAGGATTTGTTCTGTATCTGACTCAAATGGAGAGTCTTGCTGTGACATTTTCTGTCTGTGAGAGCGCCCTGATGCTGTATCTTGTGAGGTGACTGGAGCTGCTTCAGCTGCAGTGAGTGCCTGTGAGCTCTTTGTGAGGTGATTTTTATTTCTGCCACGGTTTCCTCCCAGTACCATATTTCCTGCCCAAACTTTCACAGTTTGTTCCCTGGGGCAAAAAGGTTCAAATGGATACCTTTTGAGCCTGCAGGCTCCGCTTTGTCCTTCTCTTCTCTCCTCAGCGGTGTGGAGCTCTAACAATGCATGTCTGCTCTGCTAGGCTCCGCCTCCTGCCCAGTTGAGTTTTTTAAACTATAACAATGTTGTCTCATTTTTAAATTGGTGCCCTGGTGGGTTGTTGGCCGAACAATGGCAGAAGTATTGCTGTGTATACAATTTTTAATATTTGTTGTTATTTCCCAATAAAGGTTTTTTGTAAATTTCACTATCACGGCAGTTGGTTCATTAATACCATCTTTCTGAGTGGCAATCTTTAAGCCTCTGTTTTAGTTTAAGGTCAGGGATACAGTTGTAGAAAAGTTTAAAGCAGGGTTAGGTTACTGTATAAAAAATAACCTAAGCTTTGAACATCTCACAGAGCATGTTCAATCTATCATCCAAAAATGGAAAGAGTATGGCACAGCTGCAAACCTACCAAGACATGGCCGTCCACCTAAACTGACAGGCCGGGCAAGGAGAGCATTAAATCAGAGAAGCAGCCAAGAGGCCCATGGTAACTCTGGAGGAGCTGCAGAGATCCACAGCTCAGGTGGGAGAATCTGTCCACAGGACAACTATTAGTCGTGCATTCGTCAAATCTGGCCTTTATGGAAGAGTGGCAAGAAAAAGCCATTGTTGAAAGAAAGCCATAAGAAGTCCCATTTGCATTGCAGTTTGCGAGAAGCCATGTGGGGGGACACAGCAAGCATGTGGAAGAACCCCCTCTATCACCAATAGATAGATTTGTGCATTGCATAAATCTATCCATGGCCACCGCTGCCAACCCCTATTCAGGCACCCGGCCCCTTTTCGGGTGCCAGGCGCCTGAATTACAGCAGCGGGGGTGTGTTTTTTGAAGCACCTGATTAGAGCCGTAGGCTCTAATAGGCGTCAAAAAAGGTAAACAGTTCACCCAGCTGTGTTAGAAAAGCGAATGAATATTCGCTTTCCTAACACTGAACCGCCTCTCTGCCAATAAGGTGCTCAGGTCTGTTACTCATCACCTGATTGGCTGAAACGACAGGCGCTGTGATTGGACGCCTATCAGGTGTCCAATCATAGGAGAGGACGGGAGGAGAAGACGGCAGAAGACATTGAGGAGATGGAGGACATCACCCGCTGCCTCACTGAGTAAGGGTAAGTGCCGGGCAGATGGCGGGGGGGCTCAGTGGCAGCATTCGATGGGGACAGTGGGAGCATTCGATGGGGACAGTGGGAGCATTTGATGGGCACAGTGGGAGCATTTGATGGGAACATTGGCAGCATTCGATTGGGCACAGTGGCAGCATTTGATGGGCACAGTGGGAGCTTTCGAAGAGCACAGTGGCATCATTTGATGGGCACAGTGGCAGCACTTGATGGGTATAGTGGCAGCATGTGACGGCACTGTGGCAGTATTTGATGGGCACAGTGGGAGCATTTGATGGCACACTGGGAGCATTTGATGGGCACAGTGGCAGCATTTGATGGGCACAGTGGCAGCACTTGATGGGTACAGTGGCAGCATGTGACGACACTGTGGCAGTATTTGATGGGTACAGTGGGAGCATTTGATGGGCACAGTGGCAGCATTTGATGGCACACTGGGAGCATTTGATGGGCACAGTGGCAGCATTTGGCACACTGGGAGCATTTGATGGGCACAGTGGCAGCATTTGATGGCACAGTGGCAGCTTCTGATGGCACAGTGACAGCGTTTGGGCACAGTGGCGGCGTTTGGGCACAGTGGGGGCGTTTGATGGCACAGTGGCTGTGTTTGATGGCACAATGTGGCTGCAATTGATGGGTTTTTTTCAGAATTTTTCAGTTTGTTTGCACTCCCCCCCCAAAAATTTTGAGCTTCCAGTGGTGGCAAGACTTTCTGTTCACAGACGCTCACCATCCAATCTGAAAGAGCTTGAGCTATTTTGCAAAGAAGAATGGGAAAACATGTCACTCTCTAGATGTGCAAAGCTAGTACAGACAAATCCAAAAAGACTTGCAGCTGTAATTGCAGCGAAAGGTGGTTCTACAAAGTATTGACTCAGCGGGGCTGAATACAAATGCCAGCTACATTTGTCACATATTTGTTTGTAAACAATATTTCCTGACAGGCTCCATGGCAGCATACGTCTGGGTTAGCCCTCCATAGCTACCCTATAGGACCCCTCTCCCATAAATCTTTGCTCTGGGCTACCAGCTGTGTTCCCTTTTCGTCCTCCTTCATAGGACCACCAAGTCGTTGGTTCTTCTACCTGAAGATGACTCCCCTACGATCAGGATCAGCTGAACGATATGGTGTCTCACCCCTCCGATAAGCCTTGACTGTTAACCGCTTGTCGTCCAGCGCACGCCGATGTACGATGCAGAATGGCGCTGGTAGGCAAAAGGGCGTACAGGTACATCTCCTTTAAGAAGCGGTGTCGTGGGCACGCACCTGCCGCGGTCTCCGTGACCGTGGGTCCCGCGGACTCAATGTCTGCCGGGTGCCCGCGATCGTGTCACGGAGAGGAAGAACAGGGAGATGCTTTTGTAAACAAAGCATTTCCCCGTTATGCTTAGTGACAGGACAGTGATCACAGCTCTCTCTCATCGAGAGCTGTGATCACTGTCCTGTGTGTTGAAGTCCAGCCCCTAACAGTTAGAACCACTCCCTAGGACACAATTAACCCCTTCACTGCTCCCCAGTGGTTAACCCCTTCACTGCCAGTGTCATTTACCCAGTAATCAATGCATTTTTATAGCATCGATATAGTGTCAAAAATGTCCGATGTGTCCGCCATAATGTCGCAGTCCCGAAAAAAATCGCAGATGCCGCCATTGCTAATAAAAAAAAAAAAAAAGTGCCATAAAACTATCCCCTATTTTGTAGACGCTATAAATTTTGTGCAAACCAATCAATATATATAATTTGTTACCAAAAATATGTAGAAGAATTCAGCCTAAACTGAGGAAAAAAATTGTTTTTTTATATATATATTTTTGGGGGATATTTATTATAGCAAAAAATAAAAAATATCGCGTTTTTTTCAAAATTGTCGCTATTCTTTTGTTTATAGCGCAAAAAATAAAAACCACAGAGGTGATCAAATACCACCAAAAGAAAGCTCTATTTGTGGGAAAAAAAGGACATCAATTTTGTTTGGGTACAACGTCGCATGACCGCGTAGTTGTCAGTTAAAGCGACGCAGTGCCGGATCGCAAAAAGTGCTCTGGTCAGGAAGGGGGTAAAATCTTCTGGGGCTGAAGTGGTTAAGCAGGGTATGGAGTGTATATGCAGAGTAGCAATGAAGAGCTGGAAACCTGTCTGTCATCAGGCGAGTGCGCACAGGCCTGATTGCCTAGCTGTGAGCAGACAGCCACTATCTGCCTTAAAGTGGTTGTATAGTCATTTTTTTTACTTTTACCTACAGGTAAGCCTATAATAAGTCTTACCTGTAGGTAAAAAAAATATCTCCTAAACCTTTACGGTTTAGGAGATATTCCCCTTGCTATGAGCTGCTGACTGCAGCGGCGAATGCGCACAGGGGATTCTCGGCTGAAGGCCGGCAACTGCCGGACCTTGCCGAGTAAGAAATCTCCCGCGCGCATGCGCGGGAGTGACGACATCGTGGTTTCAGCCACTCACAGCGCTGGAACCGCGATACCCAGAAGACACGCCGAGGCAACATGACAGCTCCCTTGGCGTGGACCAGGTAAGATACCGACGCCTCGTTCTAAGGTAGGTATTTCATAATGACCTAGTATGCGGTGCATACTAGCTCATTATGCCTTTTGCTTTACAGGGGTAGAAAAAAACATTTTTTTTTGCGGGTATACAACCGCTTTAAGTCCGGTGTGTATATGGCTAAGCGTTCATAGGTGAAGGGGTAAGATGGACGTTGTCTTCCATGGCAGCAGTGTTTTTGTTGTATTTGTTACCCGATCCTGTGTCTGTTTTTTCTCTTTTCTGCCGACCAGTGTCCCTATGCATGGCGGCTGGTTTCGTTTGCGTTCCAGCCGCTGTTCTCTCTCTTCCGGGTCTTGGTGTGCGCTCTGCACATGCACGGTCCCGGAACAAAAACGAGGCCTGGTTCGTGCATTCACGTGAGCGTTTTGTGTCTGGCGCTGCCATGACGTCACGCGGCGCCACTTTTAAAAATGGGGGAAGGCCTGCAGAGCCTCGGGAATGATCATGGGCTCTTGCGGCGACTTCCCTAGACATCTGTTGCGGCTACCCCAGGTAGGTTCATGTCCTTCAGGGGATTGTTTAAACCCTATCTGTGACTGATCCTTTATTCCCCACCTGCAGTGTTCTACCTGGAACATCATGGATCCTTCACTGCCTCCTGGTGGCCAGCCCTCTCGCAGCAGGTATGATTATGGGACTATTCCAGTGTTCTGCCTGCTGGGGGGGAGGAGAGTGAGTTCAAGGTGTTAGCTTTAATATTGTCTTTTTCTCTTACCTTTTCTTCCCCACAGCCCTTCCAGGTCTGATCCACAGCGCAGTTCCCGCAGAAGGAGCGGGTCTTCTAAATCACACCACCGTCACTCTTCTTCTGGTTCCAGACACCACGGATCCTCTTCTAAATCCAGACACCACAGTAGAGATCCTCCCTCATCTCACCCCAGCAAGGGGGCAGAGAAGTCATGTTGGGGATGTAGGGCCCCAGTCAGCAAGTCCCTCTGTGACCGCTGTTTCTCCAAAGCAGCGGATGAGAGGGAGGGTGCTGACAAACAAGTTGTGAGAGAATCTCTGCAGGAGAGAGAGGCTAGCAAGCCTCGTGAACCCCCTCCAGACCCTCAATGCTCTCCAACGGGAGAGGGGAAGGCAAACGAGACATGGGAGTCTTCCCAGCCAAGCCATCCATCCGTTCCTCCCTCAGACAGCGAGTCGGATGCAGAAGATCCAGGGATGGGCTTTGAGTACGCCCTGGTTCCCTCTTTGGTGAGAGAGGTAAGGGAAGCTCTGAATTGCGAAGATCTGGTAACTTCTCCTTTTAAGCAGAGAAAATTTTTCAAGCAGTTCAATAAGGAGTGTCAATATTTTCCCTTCCTCACTGAAGTGGGTGACATCATCTCTGACGAATGGGGCAAAATGGACAAGAAGATTTCCATCCAGTCTAAAATCCTAAAGCTGTATCCCTTCAGGGAGGAAGAGGTTAAGCATCTTGAGTCGGCTCCCTTGGTGGACGCGGCGCTGATGAGATTAGTTAGATATGTGACTCTTCCTCTGGAAGACACAGTCTCCTTCAAAGATCCCTTGGAAAGACGGATTGATTCCAATCTGAAGCGTATTTACTTAACTGCGGGCATGGCCTGTAAAGCAGTCCTGGCCTTAGCCGTGGTATCTAAAGCCTTGGAATGTTGGTCGGACAACGTTGATGAGACCCTCAGAGGTATTTCCAGTGAAGTGGCCAGAAGTTCGCCTATTCAAGAAATCAGGCTGGCATCTGTCTTTCTGGGGGAGGCTTCCATTGATGTTATCCGCCTGGTGGCTCGGGTTATGCTGGCAGCGGTCACAGCCCGTCATGCCTTGTGGCTCCGTCCGTGGTTGGCGGATCCGGCTCCCAAGCAAGTTTGGTGCCGAATTCTCTTTGAGAGCACATCCCAACAAATTGACAGCGCCATAACCCGAGCCATGGGTGGTAAGTCGAGTTTTCTCCCTCAGGATCGGCGCTTACAGAGTCAGAGGCACACTTTCCCGAGAAGACAGAATACTGATTGCGCAAGAGAAGCGCGCAGTTACAGGCCTGGCCAGGAGTTTACAAGGTCCTGGAAAGCCAGGCAGTCCTCATTTAAGAAACCCACAAAAGGTGGTTCTTCCGGCAACCAGGATTCCACTAAGTCTTTTGAGTTTGGGCCCACTCAGGCATGCCATACCATCAAAACGGTCTCCTCAGGTCACACCTGGGTCTTCAGCAGCACCCCCAGACTCAGATTTATTCCTACAACTCTTCCATGTTCAGAAGAAAAAAAGCAGATCCTGTTAGCTTACGTAAACTCTTTATTGGAGCAAGGCGCAGCCATCCCTGTTACAGATGGAAAACGAGGCAAGGGCATGTATTCTCCTCTGTTCATGGTACAGAAAAAGAATGGCACATGGAGACCAGTCATAGACTTGACCCATCTCAACCACTTCATCCGAAAAGAAAAACTCAAGATAGTCTTTACTTACAATCCAGCAGTTGGTCCATCCAGGAGAATGGTTAGTGTCAATCGATCTGAAAGATGCCTACGTCCACGTTCCGGTGGCAGTGGACTTCCAACAATTCCTCCACCTTTGCAGTAGGTAAACAGCACTTACAAATCACCTGTCTCCCCTTCAGTCTAACAACATCACCTTGTGTCTTCTCTAAGGATTTGTTAGCTGTTGTGGCTCTGCTCCGAGTCAAAGGGGTTCATCTTTATCACTACCTAGATGACCTTCTTCTCCTAGCTCAAGACAAAGGTCAACTTTTAGAGCACAGGAGCCTGGTCATCTCCACCCTTCAAGAGTTTTGGGTGGTCCCTGAATCTGGAGAAGAGCCACCTGGAACCCGCACAGTCCCTCGTGTTTCTCGGTGCTCACTTCAACACGGTGGAAGGCACTATCTCACTGCCCGAGGAGAAGATTGTAGTAGTCCGAGACAGAATCCATCAACAATGGAGTTCCGTCAGCAAGAGCCAGCACATCCACCTTACTCCAGCTATGAGAGTGTCCCTCCTTTGGTGGCTCCAGGGGAAAAATCTTTGCAATTGCCACTCGATCATTCCCATCACATGGGTCACATGGGTCACGATGCCAGCAACTGGGGCTGGGGCGCTCATTGAAGTGGCACAGGCAGATGGAACTCCCCTTCTCTAGGGATTGTGTCCAACATCCTGGAACTGCGGGCTGCCTTTCAGGTGCTTCTATCATTTCGTCATCTAACAAAGACCTCATCAGTGATGCTCAGGTTGGACAATACAACTGCGGTGGCCTACATAAGGAAGCAGGTTGGAACTCGCAGCCGGTCCCTGCTACAGGATGTGGAGCCAATTATGAGCTGGGCTCAGAGGAACTTATCCAACATCTCAGCGGTCTACATTCCTGAGATCCAGAATGTACAGGCAGACTTCCTTTCGTGTGTTCAGATGAACAACAATGAGTGGTCCCTCCACAAAGAGGTGTTTGAATGGCTCCTGACTCTGGGGGTGTCTCCAGAAGTCGACCTCTTTACATCCCCATGCAACTGCAAGCAGCCAAATACTACTTGAGGTTCCGAGATCCTCAGGTGTATGGAATAGATGCTCTGACGGATCAGTGGAGGTACAACAAGGCTTATGCCTTTCCTCCAGTGCCTGTGATACTCCAGTTTCTCCGAAGGCTCAGAACAGAGCAGGTGGAAGTCATAGTGGTGATTCCTTTCTGGCTCAACAAGCCATGGTTTCCTTTCTTAACACTCCTCAGTTATCGTGACTCAGTTCCCCTGCCTCTCAGTCCGGATCTACTATCTCAAGGCACAACTGTCTCAACACAACCCTGTGCTTCTCACCTGCACCTCAGGGTTTGGTTCTTGAGAGGGGAAAGCTTGAGGCTCTAGGTTGTCTAGGCAGTGACAGCACACTCAACTCGGAGTATCTTGACCTCTTGGGCAGCTTCTCGACATGTCGCTCCTGAAATAATCTGTAGAGCGGCTTCCTGGTCTTCTATCAACACATTTGTGTCTCACTACTGTGTTGAGCCAGCTGCCTTGTCATCTGTTAATTTTGGTTTGCAAGTACTGTCGGTTGACGGTGTTAAATAGATTTGGTTTCTTTGGTCAGCATTTTTCCCACCCGGGTGTGTATGGCGAGTTATTTCCCACACGTATGCTGCCATGGAGCCTGTCAGGAAAACTGAAAATTTCCTATCAAATGATTACCGTACCAAGTTATCCCAATGCTTGGAGTAGGCTAGTTACGGAACATAGCTGGTAGCCCAGAGCAAAGATTTATGGGAGAGGTGTCCTATAGGGTAGATTTGGAGGCGGGGCTAACCTACACGTATGCTTCCTATCAGGAAAGGAAAATTACGGTACGTATTTGATAGGAAATTTTCAGTTTTTCCTTCCACTTCACAATTATGTGCCACTTTGTGTTAGTCTATCACATAAAATCCCAATAAAATACGTTTATGTTTTTGGTTGTAACATGACAAAATGTGGAAAATTACAAGGTGTATGAATACTTTTTCAAGGCCTTGTAATTGTCGATAAACGCCTTTGACACTTATGAAATTCTTGTAATTATACTTCAGTATACCATAGTAACATCTGATAAAAATATCTAAAAACACTGAAGCTGCAGACTTTGTGAAAATTAATACTTGTGTCATTCTCAAAACGTTTGGCCACAGCTGTACAGTTTTACTAAGGCTACTTTCACACTGAGGCGCTTTACAGACACTGTAGCGCTAAAAATAACACCTGCAAAGCGCCTGTCCTGTCACTCCAAAAAATAGCGGCGCTTTATCGCCAAGGCCCCAACGCCTCACTGTGAAAGTGCCCTAAGACTTCAGGATTTGTGTTACCTTTGTCGTGAAGGGGTTAAGTTGGGATTTCCCACACACATTCTTATATTTACCTATCTGTTCAAATAATCCTGGGCTCAGAACAAAAATAAAACCAGGGCTTCCTTTACAAATATTTCTCCTTTTAGTGGAATGTGTGTAATAAATGACAGGCGGGTCTATTTGGTTACATTGAGTTTGAATGGTAAGGAGTCAGCACATATGCCTAGAAATCACACCCAAGTCCATATATCAGTATGACAGGGGGACTGCTTATCAGTGCTGAACACCTATGCTATAATATTTCCACTGCCATAGCTGTACTCTCCTCTTCAATTGTTTGTTGCCTGGCTGTCATGCAGATCCAATGATATCAACAGATTCCAAATCACCGACCCACAAAAACAGATTAGGAGTTCTGTCTTCATTTTGACTTTCAGCATGCTTGTACTGGGTCAGCGAAGCTGGAACATGTTTGTATTATGTAATGGTACCCCCACAGGAACTCCTAAATCTTTGGTATATATCATTGGCTTCACGTCTGTAGTCTTCAACAGTGGTGCAATTCCTCCGTATCCAGGGGAACTGCCCCACCGATATACCCCTTACCAAATGTCTTGGGTGATGACTACTGCGTGCAGCAGCGTATTACCTGCAGTTTCTTTTTACAAAAAATCCTCATCATAAGCTTTTTATTTTCAATGCGAATAGAGAGATCCAGAAAAAGGATCTCGTGGGGGTATGCACAGTATATTAATCTGATATTCTGTGTATTTTTTCCACGTTCTTTCATGAATTGCTCCAATTCCTCTCTGAAGCCATGCCATAGCATAAATACATCATTGATGTACCTCAGCCATAATTGGTCATGGCCGAGGTACATCAGCGAGGCATATACTACCTCCTCCTCCCACCATCCCAAATGGAGACAGGCATAGGAAGGGGCGCCCATGACTGTGCCTCTAATTTGCTGATAGCTCCCATAAAGAAAGTTAGGTAGATGCAGATCTCAATATCAATGTTTTCCCCGAGAGTTGGATGTGAGTGACACATATGAATGTGGAGGGTAACTTATAGTAACCAATTGCTCCCCATGTTTTTATTGATGAAGTGTAGTTAGTACAACTAGCTACAATAGGAGTATCCCTTTTAATAAAACGTCCCGGCAACCCAAAAAGCACAGGAGGGATCATGTCCTCTTTAAAAGCCGGTGACGCGGTACGCTCCAACGTCCCGAGAAACACGCGAAGATGTGCGAAACGAGTTGATGTAAGACGCACAGAGTGAGCTCGGAACCCGCTAAACAAGCCAGCAACGGTGATTTCACATACCATTCCCGCAGACTATTCACAGCTCTGTGAGGAAGGACTATTTGGAGTATTACCTTGACCATTGTCCCAATGAGCCACCCTGATGATGACCTAAGATTGTGTTACGACCTACAGGAACTCTGCATAGATGTCCACTACATCTGTTCCGAAAGAACGGAGGACAGAGAATAGGAGTACCAGGCCCCAAACCAAGTTCCATGTTATCACAGATGACATGGTAATTGCTGAAAAAACTGAGGGAATGTTAAGCCTGTAAGAAGCCATTCCTCTATACTCCACTATCCCACACAAAGAGACTGCATTGATCCCTAAGAATGCACATTGCCTAAATACCTAGGCTGTTTTTCAAATCAAAAAGAGAATAATGGACCCGCGCCTAGGAATTAGAAGTCTACTAGTAAAAATGGAACTGCTGCCGCCCGACAGACAATCACCTTGAATGGGGACAGCTGAATTAGTTAATGTAATGGGAGGGTCTGGCGCTGTTCCTTTGACTAAATCTTGTTTTCCTGTCTACACTAAGTATTTTTAATTCAAGGCAAGGCATATAAGTGCTATTTTTCAAAATATAAACCAAACATGCAGGTATCAAATATTGGTGACCTTGAAAAAAAAAAAAAAAAAAAAATTTTTTTCAATTGTGAACAAGCTGTATATGTAAAAGAACAAGCTATAAATACATAAATATAATAATCTTTTCAAATCCCACATCAGGTCATGTATATTCCAAATGCCATAAAGAATGTGTGTGGGGGGGGGGGGGAGGGGGGGGGAAAGGGGAAGGAGGGGTGACGGTGAGAAGGGTGAGAAAAGGGGTGGGAGATTTATTTAACAACTCCTAATAAAGTGCAAACGTGCTGGCAAAGTTCAAAGAAAGTCCTTATTGTGTCAAATTCATTTAAATTCTTATTGATCTAATATCTTGTGCAGTATCTTGTGCAATATCTTGGTGTATATAACGTGATATTTGTGCTCCTTCAGTGCTTTACAATCCTTGTTCTGAAAGTGCAGCCACTCACCGGATCCCTTCACCCCTACAGGGGTATCAGGCGGTTACAGTTTTGCGCCACTGTACGGCAATCACTGGCAGACTCAGGATCATGATGTTTCATATAAAAAGAGAGAAGGAGTGCCCATAGCGTAAAAACGTTTTTTTAAAAGATTTATTAGACAAATGGATAGGTACTCACATTTTCCCAATACAAATCAAGCGAAATAGTAAAAAAGTCACGATTAGTCCTCAGCGCTGGCGAGTAGATGAAAATGGGAATCACAGATTTAGGCCACGCCCTACGCGTTTCGTCGTAAGGACGTCTACGGGAGCGTCCCATTTTCATCTACTCGCCAGCGCTGAGGACTAATCGTGACTTTTTTACTATTTCGCTTGATTTGTATTGGGAAATTGTGAGTACCTATCCATTTGTCTAATAAATCTTTTACAAAAACGTTTTTACGCTATGGGCACTCCTTCTCTCTTTTTATATGAAACATCATGATCCTGAGTCTGCCAGTGATTGCCGTACAGTGGCGCAAAACTGTAACCGCCTGATACCCCTGTAGGGGTGAAGGGATCCGGTGAGTGGCTGCACTTTCAGAACAAGGATTGTAAAGCACTGAAGGAGCACAAATATCACGTTATATACACCAAGATATTGCACAAGATACTGCACAAGATATTAGATCAATAAGAATTTAAATGAATTTGACACAATAAGGACTTTCTTTGAACTTTGCCAGCACGTTTGCACTTTATTAGGAGTTGTTAAATAAATCTCCCACCCCTTTTCTCACCCTTCTCACCGTCACCCCTTCCTTCCCCTTTCCCCCCCCCCCTCCCCCCCCACACACATTCTTTATGGCATTTGGAATATACATGACCTGATGTGGGATTTGAAAAGATTATTATATTTATGTATTTATAGCTTGTTCTTTTACATATACAGCTTGTTCACAATGGAAAAAATTTTTTTTTTTTTTTTTTCAAGGTCACCAATATTTGATACCTGCATGTTTGGTTTATATTTTGAAAAATAGCACTTATATGCCTTGCCTTGAATTAAAAATACTTAGTGTAGACAGGAAAACAAGATTTAGTCAAAGGAACAGCGCCAGACCCTCCCATTACATTAACTAATTCAGCTGTTTTTCAAATCTTCCTACTATATCATTTTGCGGGAACACTGCAGGAATCAGAACTATTTGCACCATCCATTATCTGTCATTTTTCACATCCCAGTGCATGAGCGCTATCATATAGTGAACTGCCATTTGAGCAATTAAGGCTGCAGTGAACGCGCTGGACAGCATTAACGCTGTGGTGAATGCATCAGGAAGCAGTGAAGTGGAAATTGTTTTTATTGATGGAAAATGTGATATATCCTTAATATGATGCGAAGAACATCCATGCAGATATATGGTCATTGTGATCTTGTTCTCACAACTGAATGAATGACGGCTGCTTAGACTGTTTAATTGTGGTTCTAAGCTCAGTTGGACCATGCGAACAGACCAAAAATTTGTGCGAACACGCGAACCCCGTTAAAGTCTATGGGACTCAATACAGGAAAAATCAAAAGTGCTAATTTTAAAGGCTAATATGCAAGTTATTGTCATAAAAAGTGTTTGGGGACCCGGGTCCTGCCCCAGGGGACATGTATCAATGCAAAAAATTTTTTTTTCGGGAGCAGTGATTTAATAATGCTTAAAGTGAAACAATAAAAGTGTAATATTCCTTTATATATCGTGCCTGGGGGGTGTCTATAGTATGCCTGTAAAGTGGTGCATTTTTCCCGTGTTTAGAACAGTCCCTGCACAAAATGAAATTTCTAAAGGAAAAAAAACTGCTTGCGGCTGTAATGTAATGTTGCCCCCCCACAGCCCATTACCAGGCCCTTTGGGTTTGGTATGGATATTAAGGGGAACCCCGCACCCAAATAAATAAAAAAGCTGTGGGGCTCCCAGGCCCTATATACTCTTAACAGCAGTATACAGGTGGTCCCCGGGTTACAAATAAGATAGGGACTGTAGGTTTGTTGTTAATCTGTTTGTAATTTGGAACAGGTACATTTTTTAAGTGTAGCTCCAGCCCAAAAATCTAGTTTTAAGCTTTTTGGATAATAGAGGACAGGGTTATCACCCCTGTAACATTTTTTTTGCTGTCTGTGCCCCTGTTTAGAAGATTTCACCTCACTTTCTTTCCCAATGACAATTGGATTCTGAAATTTTTGGGTTATTACGGAAACAAGGATTGGTGATAAAGCATCAGTGGATACACCCTTTTCCCATATTAACTCTTACAGGAGAGAATTTCTCTTCCTAGGGGTAGATTTCCTCTCACTTCCTGTTGTCTCCCTCCGTTTGTAAGTAGGAGTTGTTTGTAAGTCTGATGTTTGAAAATAGGGGACTGTCTGTATATACTATACGGCCTGCCCTATACACTCTGCGGAAAATTGGGCCTTAGGTGTTGGTGGTACCAGAACACTGTAAGCCCTCACAGTTACTCTTGGTGGGTGCTGGAACGGGCCCTGCTGTGAAATATTATATCAAGAATTGTAATTACATGCCCCTGTTAAACAGGGGCAGAAAAATTGGGCCTTAAGCGGTGGTGGTGATGGCACAACACTGTAAAGCCTCACATATAATTTTGTTGAGCGCAGGAACAGGCCCTGCTGTGAAATATTAGTTCAAAAATTGTAATTACAATACAGTGCAGCCGTAGTGCAATTGCTACTACTTTTCTGGTGGTGTACACAGTACACAATACAATGTAGTGCGGTGTTGCAAAACAAAATATACATCATGTCCAGAAGGCCAGCAAGGAGAATCAGACGCTCACAGGCCACTAAAAGAGGGCAAGCAGGCTCTGTGTCTACAGTCAACAGTGCTGGTCATGGACATGGTGCATCCTCTGCCGGTGGCCGTGGGGCACACTTGTCTTTTTTTCTGCTGCTGGCTGTGTTATTGAGCCAGAACATGCAGAAGAGTTGGTGGAGTGGATAACAAGATAACAAAGCGGTCCTCATCATCCTCATCCTCTGTCACCCAGGCTCAGAGTAGTTTCCTTCCTATGCAGCTGCCAAAGCGGCCTATTCCACCGGCTCCTTGTCCACAGTCTCTCCTTCCGTAGCCCCACCATCATGCATGGAAGAGTCCCCCGAACTATTTGACCACAGTGTCGGGTACATGCTGCTGGAGGATGCACAGCGATTTGAAGGCTCTGATGTTGGTTCCCAGGTTGAGGAAGGGAGCAATGTCAGCCTAGAGAGAGGGGTGCCCAAGGAGGACAAGAAACTGGCAGTCATGTACCCCCAGCTGCAGCATAGTGCCAAGTTTGCTCCAGTGACGAGGAGGGAGGGGATGATGAGGTCACTGACTCTACTTGGGTGCCTGATAGAATAGAGGAGGAGGCACAACTCCAAGAAGGCAGGATGTCCTCTAGGGGGAAGCCACCCTACTGCATCACACCGCTGATTTTGAAAAGTTCCTTGGTGTGGGCCTTTTTGGACACGTGCAGCAGATCGCACTATTGCTGTTTGCAACCTATGTCTGAAGCGGATCAAGCATGGCCACAACAGCAGCCGCTTGGGCACCACATGCTTGACCAGACATATGACGACCTCCCATGCAGTCTTTTTTCCCGTATATACTATATTTGAGGTTTAATATCTCTCAGATATGATTTGGGTTAAATGAGAGTTCTTTGACCATGAGTGAAAGCTTTAACACAATAACAACATTTATTGGTGAGTAGTTGAAAGTCTATCTAATACACAACCATCTATCTATAATCTACACCAAGGAAGAAAATATTAGGTTAAAATAAGAGAATTACATGAAGGAATAAAGAGTATATTCCTGAAAGCAAATGTGAAAACATATTTAGTTACAAGTAAAATGCAGACCTTTCCCATAATTACCCTTTGCACCAAGGTTCCATTCTGATGGTTGCTCTCACATAAAAGTGTGCGTTTCCCTCCCATCTAGTCTGTGTATATCATTACATGCTGATGCCTCATTGGTTGGCATAGCGTGGCTCTGATTGGTGAGCTTCCTTATTCCTGGTTAAGGACTGGCTACATCTCCAATCCCTATACTTTGCAAAAGTCAGCCCCCTTTAATGCAAATCCTTGTGACTATTCTGAGCAGGAGCTTAACTTGAATTTTCCCGGGAAGTTAAGTATTGATTACGGGTTGGCCTCCCTTCATTGCTTCATTGCATATCCCACCATGGGATCCTTTGAAGTGAGTATGTGTAAAACAATGAGGTTTGGATCCCATTGTTTGTATACACAAGCCTAGGCACCGACTTGTCTGGTCTACCAGAGATTTTTGTGAAGATAATATGTTCCGCCCTACATAAAAGCTAAATTAAATATATTCATTAAATACAAATAAATTAAATATAAAGTAAATATAAAATATACAAATATAAATAATTAAATACAAATTAAATATATTCATATTTCCAATATTTTACAGCTATTAATGTAGATTTCACATAAACTCATAAGGCAACAAGTCCGTAGACCCACATCAAAGAAAAAGATGGACTTCTGCTTGCTCCTCATCTGGGATCTCCAACCCTACTCCAGTCCTCTCGAAAACCTGCACTGAGAGGAATGAAGGTATAGCAATAGGTGTCCCAAGTACTTGCAGCCAATCTGCTAGCAGTACACCACCATCTGATTTTAGCAGGCAAATTTCCCTACCCCAGTTGCTAAACCATAAAAAGAATTTAGGTCCCAGACATCCACATGCTCACATTCTGAATGCTAGCTTGAATGCCAGCTTGGCCAAATTGCTAGCACTGCAACTACTGCCTTTTCAGCTGGTAGACTCTGCCCCCTTTCGTGAATTTGTGGAATGTGCTGTAGCTCAGTTGCAGGTTCCAAAACACCATTTCTTTTCATGGAAGGCCATTCCAGCTCTCTATGTGGAAGGCAATGTTTTTATCTTGTTGGACAGGGCGGTCAGCAGTAAGCAGTATATTACCGCAGACTCATGGTCTAGCAGGCATGGGCAGGGATGTTACCTTTCCTTCACACTGGGTAACTCTGCTGGCAGCTGGGAAGGATGCAGGACAGGGTTCAGTATTGTTGGAGCTTGTTCCGCCACCACGCCTCCAAAATGCTAGCGGTGATTCTGCCACAGCTCTCTCCTCCACCCCCTCCTGTTCTTCTTCCTCTATGGCCTCTTTTGCAGATTTGTTCTCTGAACCAGCGGTGCTCTGTAATCATTCAAGGGGCTACGCAAGCACTCAGGCAAAAAGATGCCATGCGGTGCATGAGTTACATAGTTACATAGTAGGTGAGGTTGAAAAAAGACACAAGTCCATCAAGTCCAACCTATGTGTGTGATTATATGTCAGTATTACATTGTATATATGTTGTGGTCGTTAAAGTGTTTATCTAATAGTTTCTTGAAACTATCGATGCCCCCCACTGAGACCACCACTTGTGGAAGGGAATTCCACATCCTTGCCGCTCTTACAGTAAAGAACCCTCTACATAGTTTAAGGTTAAACCACTGCTTAGGGGACAGGAGCCTCACTGGGGCAGAGATTCTGTCAGCTCTGCAGGGGCAGGCTCAGAGGTGGTTGACGCCATGCCAGCTCCAGCCAGGAATGGTTGTATGCGACAATGGCACCAACCTTCTCTCCGCCCTCCAACAGGGACACTTGACCAATTTTCCATGTTTGACACACATCCTGAATTTGGTGGTGCAGCGGTTCTTGAGCAGGTACCCAGGCTTACAAGATCTCCTGAGACAGGCCAGAAAAGTCTGTGGTCATTTCCAACGGTCATACAATGCCAGTGCTCGGCTGGCTGACATTCAAAGGGAATGCAACCTGCCCACCAACCAAATCATTTCTGACATGTCCACCAGGTGGAAGTCAATTTCGGCAATGCTGCAGCGGCTGTACATGCAGCAGAGGGCCATCAATGAGTACCTGTGTGAGTATGGCACCAGGACAGGGTCAGGGGAGCTTGGCTTCTTTTTGCCACGCCAGTGGCTACTGATCAAGGATGCATGCACTGTCCTGTCACCATTTGATGAGGCCACGAGGATGGTGAGCAGCGACAATGCATCCATCAGTGATACTGTCCCTCTTGTCTTCCTGTTGGAGCATACGCTTCATGGAATAATGGACAGGGCACTTGAGGCAGAACAGTGGGAGGAAGAGGAGGACTTCCTCACCTCTCAAGGCCCCCTTTATCCAGATATTATTCTTTCAGGCCCGCCAAACACACAGTAGGGAAGAGGAGGAGGAGGATTGTGTCAGCATGGACATGAAGGATAACACTCAGCAGCAGTCTTCAAGGGATGGTTTTCAGTTCCCAGAAACCCAAGGCTTTGCAGAATCAGGGAGGCCATGCAGCGTAAGGACCCTAGGATTCGTGGTATCAAAGAGAAGGAATCATTACTGGCTGGCAACCCTTCTTGATCCACGTTATAAGGGTAAGGTTACAGAACTCATCCTGCCTTCGCAGAGGGAGCAGAGGATGAAACATTTTCAGGAGGCCTTGAAGAAAGGTTTGTGTAATGCATTTCCAGACCCTGTAAGGTTACAATTTCCTGGTGCTGGACAACGTGTTGCTGAGGCTTCTGTCAGGTCACCTGAGGCCAGGTGACAGATGCACACTGTTGGGGTCAGGAGTGCACCGCAAAGGTAGTGGACCCTACGGCTGACTGCTGCTGATGGGAGTCTAGGTGGTTAAGGAAGGCATGCCCGCACCAACACAGATCCCACAGGGGCTAGACCATAAGATTCCCCAGGGCGCGGAGTCTAAGAGCCAGCAGGTGTTCACCAGAACCTCTAGTGGTGAGAATGGACTGGGCTGCAACTGGCTCCAGGTCGCGACCCTCAGGGTCTCCCAGTTAATGCCCACAGTAGGCTACAGGAGGACAGAGATAGTAAGGGAATAAGCCAAAGGTTGGGGCTACTAGCAGACAAGGATAAACATAGAACACGCTAAAGTTCAGGGTCACAAGCAGGCAGGGATAGTCGAGAACAAGCCAAGATCTGTAACTGGAATCAGGTGTAGAAGACACAGCAAGATGCACGCGGAAGCTAAACACACAAAGGTTGATCAGCAAGGCAGGCTTGCAGTGCACACATTAATATAGAGTTCCCTGATAGGTGCTGGGGTGGAGCCATGCTTTGAGGAGAGATTATTTAAGTACAAACAAGAGAAAAGATGGAAATCCCCCCTATATTAAACAGTGAGTAGCACGCACCGAATATGTAGTAGAGGGTGTAATCAAATTACTAAAAAAAAATGACAAACAAAATGACCAAAAACACACCCTAAAGAGTTAAACTACACAATTTTATTAGTAGAATACAAAAAGGTAATAAAAGGTCCCTAAGTCCCCTATAAATAGATCTAATAGGAATACCCAACTGAGTTGGACCCCACTAATCTAAACCCTCCCAAAAAATAAACTGAACAGATAGACCATGCAATAATAATCTTCATGGAAGACTGGAAACCCACAGTCCAGAGAGCCCTCCCTCCCCCGATATAAAGCACTCCCCTATTGCACCTGTTGATACCCCCAGCTACCTAAGAGTGAGGGCTGAACTGTAAAATTCTTGAGAGGACAGCGTGATTCTGCAAATGCAGAAATGTTCATGCTGTTTCCTAGGTAGAATAACACAGTAGCCAACCACAGAGAATAAGAGAATACAAAAATAGTAAAATAAAACAATAGTCAGTCCGTCAGTCAGGGTTTCATGGGAAGGGACAGAGAGCAATACAAATGTGGGGGGGAGGAGAACTCTGTACTCCTAATGAAAAAAATGTCCTCAACTGTGGATAAATCCCATTGTTCTCATTCTGTAATCCAGATAAAAGATCATTGTGAGATAGCCGATACCATTGGTAGTTCGCTTGATACTGTAGGATATACAGTCACAGAGATAGAAACATCTTCTCAAATGTGTATACAGTGTAACCATATGCCGAGGTGCCTGCTACATGCAGGTGTATCCTCCAGGCTTAAATAGCAATAAATGCTGTATAAAGATACACTTTCGGTTACTTACTGGTGTTCGTAAAGAAAGAGGGGGGTTCCGGCGCTCCGAATGATGTGCTGTCTAGAATGGATAGTGCAATGGTAGCTTTAATAGCACATTTACATCAGTGAATGTCATACGGGACAAGGAGGCAGCCATCCTCAGAGGGTGTCCATTACCTCTGTTAGCAATGAATGTAGAGGAAGGGGGGGTGGAGGTGCCAACTGTGATAGTCCTATTATGCAGATAAAAAATAGTGTAGTAAATACGCTTACTGGTTTGCAGGGTGAAGGTGTCCTTTAAGGGTGGTGGTGTCCTGGGATGTGCCGGTGATACACTGCCGGCTCGGGTTACGTCCCTTCGGCCGTCAGGGTGCAGGATCTGGTCACAGGCTGGTCTGCAGCATCCACTGAATGGAGGGCTCCACGCTAACCACTCTGGAGCACGGAAGCGGAAATGACGTCACCAGTGCACAGCGAGCATCCAGGCAAGGAATAGGGGATAGTACAGACTACGCGCTCGGGGCTCACAGCTCCTTCTACTGGCCTTTTTGCTCTCAGGAGAGCAGCTTAAATACATGGATATTTGATCCATGGACAATATGATTTAAGTATATGGGCTGGAGGTCCGTGGCTGTGGAACCACAACAGCCAGCGGACCCACACATTTAAAGAAGCACAAAAATAAAAATAAAAACTAAATAATAAAAAATGAATAAAAACTGGGATGAATTAAGGGTCAATTTAACGCAGTATATAAATAGTAGGTGTAAATGGAATAAAAATAACATTGAAATAAAAATAAGAAAAAATATATAAAAATTAAAAAAAAATGAGAAAAAATAAAAATGAAAAAGAAGATTGGGTGGATTAAAATGCACTGTAAAACAAATTATATGAGGATAAGCTCAGAAGGGACATGAAGGGAGGGGGGAAGGGGGGTGGTTGTGTGGAGAAAAAAGGGGGGGGGGGAATTGGGGAGTGTGTTTGAGACAAGGAGTTACTTACTTGGCACGTAAGGGGGCATGGTCCCCCAGGTAACTCGGTGTCATAGAACAAATAGCAGATGACCACAGAAGTATTCTTTCGCTGTGAGACACCAAAAAATTGTATATAAAGATAGAAAGAGGGGAAAGGGGGGGGTATAAGCTACAATAAAGAGTGTGTTTCTATTTCTTCATTGAGTCCCCCCAGCAAGAGAGTACCCAATAAATATATCCAGTAGGTCTCCTGCTGACATAAGCGTTTTAAAACGTTCTGCAGCAGGAAGACCTCTGGGCATGGCCTCTATAACCCAAACTCTGAGGCCCATGGTGGATTTTTGGTGTTCCTTCAGAAAATGAAGAGGGACACTATGCTTGTCCCAGCCTTTCTCTATGAAACGCCTATGTTTGCCAAAACGTTGGCGTAGGGGGCGTATGGTACTGCCCACATAAAAGAGGCCACATGAGCAGGTCAGACAGTACACTACGTACTCACTAGAGCAATTATAAAATTCTTTTATGGTGTATGTTTTATCTTTGACGGTAAAGTTTTTTTGTCCATGGTCAACAAATTTGCAAGTAAGACATAATTTTTTCTTGCATTGATACATTCCTACTAATGGAATTAGGGGAATATGTGAGACAGGAGTGGATGGAACATTTTGGATTTTACTAGGTGCTATTTTGCTCTTTATGTTTTTTGCTTTGCGATATGAAACCTTGGGTAGTTGGGTGAGGGAGGAACCTAGGAAGGGTTCTCCAAGCAGGATGCACCAATGTTTAGCTATAATATTCTCCATCTTCTTATGACAGTCATGAAATTGGGTGGTGAAACGTGTTGGTTGTGAATCATCTGATGTTTTTGATTTAGGTGGGGGTTTCATTGCCTGTTGGAGGAAGGCCTCTTGTACCAGATTTGGTGGGTATCCTTTGTCCTGAAATTTTTTTGAGAGGAGTTTACCCTGTGTGTGGTAATCTTCGTCATTGGTACAATTCTGCCGGATTCTATGAAATTGGCTCTTCGGTATATTTTTAATCCACGTTGGATGGTGACAGCTCTGGTAGTGGATATAGGAATTCCCAGTGGTAGGTTTGACAAAGTTTGTAGCATGTATTTCAGATTCACTGTGAAAAATTTCTAAGTCCAAGAAGGTTAGTTTGTTGGGGTCTTTGACATGAGTGAAGGATAACCCTAGGGAATTGCAGTTGCAATGCTTGACAAAGGACTCTACACTCTCTGATGTTCCCTCCTAGATCATAACAATATAATCGATGTAACGTCCGTAATATATGATTTGGGCGGCAAAGGGGTTGTTGTGTGAGATGTACTGTAGTTCCCAATAGCCCATGGTCAAGTTGGCATAACTTGGGGCAAAATTGGCACCCATGGCAGTACCTTGAGTTTGTAGATAGAAGGTATGGTCAAAATAATTATGTTCTAGACAAAATTGTGTGGCTTCCAAGATGTACTGTGCCTGTCTGGGATTAATAAGAGGGTCCTCAGAGAGAAAATGTTCTACTGCTCTGAGGCCTACTGCGTGGGGGATGGAAGTGTATAGGGATGTAACATCCAAGGATACCCACTGATAGGTGGGTTCCCAGGTGTAAAAGGAAAGCATTTCCAATAGGTGAGTACTATCTCTGATATATGATGGGAGGTGTTGTGCAAGAGGTTGGAGGAAATGGTCTATGTACATGGAAAAGCCGCTGGTGATGCTTTCCATAGCAGCTACTATGGGACGGCCTGGTGGGTTAAACTGGTCCTTAAGGATTTTTGGTAAATGATAAAAATAGGGAGTTTTACGAAAACCTTTGGTAAGAAATGACATTTCAGCTTTGGTAATAATATCCTCTTCTAGAGCTCTGTTGGCTAATCTTGTCGCTTTCAGGGTGAATTCTGGTAATGGATCATGGGTAAGTTGATCCATCCTGGGGACCTGCACCAAGGTCACTCTCACCGACAGCAATCATTCAGCACTCCCATGACAACCCAATATCCATCCCTGTCCACCCCCCCACTTATTCCCAAACCACAGCGAGTGGCAAAAATTAATAAAAAAAAAAAAAACACCAAAAACCCCCCAGCCTAAGACAATGCCCATACCACTCAACAATACCCATGTGGACCTGGATCCATTACCAGATTTACCTTCAAACCCAGCAGTTGAACTAAACCTTATAACACCTTGCCCAAATATTCCCCCTAACACAAGGGTTGAAAGAAATATACAGTCCAACAAGGTCACCCCTTCTGCTTTTTTACTCAACAGCCCCACAGTGACCACAAATTTAGAAACTTCCCAGGATTATTTTTTAGGGTCAGCCCCCCCACTCGGCACCACCACAAGAAAGTATGAAAGAGAGGAGGAAGGGGGGCAGAGGAAAACTCAAAAGGAAAAATACAGAAAGTATAAAGATTTTCAACTTATCTACCCATATATTATCTATGGAAGAGACTTCACTCTTGAGTAAAGGTCTAACTTTTGCACCAACCATTCGCACAAACCCTTTCATGTTATTCAAAGATCTTAATAAATTTATCTGAGACTTGACAGTGAAAAGGTTCTACAACATTCAATCCTCTCTGAAACCCCCACCCCCGGAAGAAACCATTGAAACCATCAACCCTGATGCCCTCTGGACAGACACAGATTCCTTCATCATCCTGGATAGGGATGAGCCGAACACCCCCCTGTTCGTTTCGCACCAGAACATGCGAACAGGAAACAAGTTCGTAGTTCGTTCAAACACGCGAACACCGTTAAAGTCTATGGGACACGAACATGAATAATCAAAAGTGCTAATTTTAAAGGCTTACATGCAAGTTATTGTCATAAAAAGTGTTTGGGGACCTGGGTCCTGCCCCAGGGGACATGGATCAATGCAAAAAAAAGTTTTAAAAACGGCCGTTTTTTCAGGAGCAGTGATTATTAATGCTTAAAGTCAAACAATAAAAGTGTAATATCCCTTTAAATTTCGTAGCTGGGGGGTGTCTATAGTATGCCTGTAAAGGGGCGCATGTTTCCCGTGTTTAGAACAGTCTGACAGCAAAATTACATTTCAAAGGAAAAAAAGCCATTTAAAACTACTCGCGGCTATTGCATTGCCGGTCCGACAATACACAAAAAAGTTCATTGATAAAAACGGCATGGGAATTCCCCAGAGGGGAACCCCGAACCAAAATTAAAAAAAAAAATTACGTGGGGGTCCCCCTAAATTCCATACCAGGCCCTTCAGGTCCGGTATGGATATTAAGGGGAACCCCGGCCAAAATTTAAAAAAAAAAATGACGTGGGGGTCCCCCTAAATTCCATACCAGACCCTTCAGGTATTTAGAGGCTAGGCTAGAGATGTAGCTGGGGGCTAAATTGTGGATGCCTTTGTACGTAGTTGTTAGTAATTTGAATTTAATTCTTTGGTTGACTGGAAGCCAGTGGAGGGATTGACAGAGAGGGGTAGCAGAAACAGAGCGATTATTAATCCCAGACAGGCACAGTACATCTTGGAGGCCACACAATTTTGTCTAGAACATAATTATTTTGCGTTTGACCACACCTTCTATCTACAAACTCAAGGTACCGCCATGGGTGCCAATTTTGCCCCAAGTTACGCCAACTTGACCATGGGCTATTGGGAACTACAGTACGTCTCACACAACAACCCCTTTGCTGCCCAAATCATATATTACGGACGTTACATCGATGATATTGTTATGATCTGGGAGGGAACATCAGAGAGTGTAGAGTCCTTTGTCAAGCATTGCAACTGCAATTCCCTAGGGTTATCCTTCACTCATGTCAAAGACCCCAACAAACTAACCTTCTTGGACTTAGAAATTTTTCACAGTGAATCTAAAATACATGCTACAAACTTTGTCAAACCTACTGCTGGGAATTCCTATATCCACTACCAGAGCTGTCACCATCCAACGTGGATTAAAAATATACAGAAGAGCCAGTTTCATAGAATCCGGCAGAATTGTACCAATGACGAAGATTACCACACACAGGGTAAACTCCTCTCAAAAAAATTTCAGGACAAAGGATACCTACCAAATCTGGTACAAGAGGCCTTCCAGTAGAAATCTCTCCTGCGCTCAGGTGTCCAGTGACTATATATGTGGTGCGACCACCTTAGTAAGGTAATGCCTGATGTCTTGCAGCCCTCCTTTGAACAATGGGTATTCATAAACTAAAAAGAAAACAAGAAAAGAGGGAGGGCGCACCGACCTAGTGCATTACCACTGGTAAACCTTATTACAGCATAAAAACAGCAAGATGTATACTCACAAACGAGCTATCAAAAACGGCTTTGACAAGGGCGCAGATGCGCTGTTCTGAAGATCGACACACCAGGACCTGGTAGCCATCAGCCATTTGTATTGGTCTGACCCTCTTGATATTAGGTCCTGGTGTGTCGATCTTCAGAACAGCGCATCTGCGCCCTTGTCAAAGCCGTTTTTGATAGCTTGTTTGTGAGTATACATCTTGCTGTTTTTATGCTGTAATAAAGTTTACCAGTGGTAATGCACTAGGTCGGTGCGCCCTCCCTCTTTTCTTGTTTCTTTTTAGTTCAAGAGGCCTTCCTCCAACAGGCAAAGAAACCCCCACCTAAATTAAAAACATCAGATGATCCACAACCAACACGTTTCACCACCCAATTTCATGACTGTCATAAGAAGATGGAGAATATTATAGCTAAAAATTGGTGCATCCTGCTTGGAGACCCCTTCCTAGGTTCCTCCCTCACCCAACTACCCAAGGTTTCATATCGCAAAGCAAAAAACATAAAGAGCAAGATAGCACCTAGTAAAATCCGAAATGTTCCATCCACTCCTGTCTCACATATTCCCCTAATTCCATTAGTAGGAATGTATCAATGGAAGAAAAAAATATGTCTTTCTTGCAAATTTGTTGACCATGGACAAAAATACTTTACCGTCAAAGATAAAACATACACCATAAAAGAATTTTATAATTGCTCTAGTGAGTACGTAGTGTACTGTCTGACCTGCCCATGTGGCCTCTTTTATGTGGGCAGGACCATACGCCCCCTACGCCAACGTTTTGAAAAATCCACAATGGGCCTCAGAGTTTGGGTTATAGAGGCCATGCCCAGAGGTCTTCCTGCTGCAGAACGTTTTAAACGCTTATGTCAGCAGGAGACCTACTGGATACATTCATTGGGTACTCTCTCACCGGGGGGACTCAATGAAGAAATAGAAACACACTCTTTATTGTAGCTTATCCCCCCCCTTCTTTCTATCTCTATATAAAATTTTCTGATGTGTCATACAACGAAAGAATACTTTGGTCATCTGCTATTTGTTCTATGACACAGTTACCTGGGGGACCATGCCCCCTTACATGCCTAGTAAGTAACTCCTTGTCTCAAACACACTCCCCAATTCCCCCCCCTTTTTTTTCCACACACCCCCTTTCCCCCCTCCCTTCATGTCCCTTCTGAGCTTATCCTCATATAATGTGTTTTACAGTGCATTTTTCACATTTTTTTCATTTTTATATATTTTTTAATATTTTTATTTCAATGTTATTTTTATTCCATTTACACCTACTATTTATATACTGCATTAAATTGACTCTTAATTCATCCCAGTTTTTATTCATTTTTTATTATTTATTTTTTATTTTTATTTTTGTGCTTCTTGAAATGTGTGGGTCCCCTGGCTGTTGTGGTTCCACAGCCATGGACCTCTAGCTCATATAGTTAAATCAGATTGTCGCTTCCATGTATTTAAGCTGCTCTCCTCCTGAGAGCAAAAAGGCCAGTAGAAGCAGCTGTGAGCCCTGAGCGCGTAGCCTGTACTATTCCCATTCCCTGCCTGGATGCTCGCCATGCACTGGTGATGTCATTTCCACATCCGCGCTCCAGAGTGGTTAGCGTGGAGCTCTCCATTCAGTGGATGCTGCAGACCAGCCTGTGACCAGATCCTGCACCCTGACGGCCGAAGGGACGTGACCCGAGCCGGCTGTGTAACACAGGCACATCCCAGGACACCACCACCCTTAAAGGACACCTCCACCCTGCGAACCAGTATATGTATTTACTACACTAACTTTTATCTGCATAATAGGACTATCACAGTTGGTACCTCCACCCCCCCTTCCTCTACATTGGTTACTTACTGGTAGCTGTATATCCTCCAAATAATGAACAGAAGTACATGGAAACACAGCAGAGATTACTCACTGATAGTTGGTTTTTCAGATATCTCTCTGATACACAGTAGGATTCAATCTGCCGGTCTACGTACGTGCTGTGAATATCCAGTTGCTTATCTGTGTAATATGTATTTCCAAACGGTGTCCCAGTACTTCTGTATTTCAAAGCGGTATCTCAGTATATCTCACATGAAATTAATAGCTGTCCAAAGGATATTTGTCATCCATGCCCATGATGTCTATTGGTATTATTGATTGTCCGTAGTGGCTCATCTGAAAATCATTAGGTTATTCATTTCCAAGGTAGTGTTGTCAGGTAGCAGTTCAATGCCCTAACACCCACAAACAGGTGATGGCTGGGGTGGGTGAATGGCGGGGGTGCTCTCCCAGGGTAACAAGCTTACATGTTTCGTTCCCTAGTTCATGGAACTTCGTCAGAGCTTTTTTCATAAATACCATCTTGAGAAATGTTCTTTTATTGTTTGAGAGACACATGCACCACCATGATTCCTCTTTTTTGTAAATATCTTTTCATCCATTATTCAGATGATATAAGTGCCTGTGCAGGTATAAAACGTATGGATATGTATATCTGTAGATGCATTCATTATAATAATCAATGCTTTGTCTTTCTTTATGAATTATTTGAGGTCTTAATATTACAATGACATTATATTCTCTTTGTTATCAACATTATATAATCATTTATCCGCATTTTTGGATATTTTTTATCATAACTTCTGTATTATTACATCATTCCACCTGTATATATAGCTTTTGTTGTTGTATTTAATCATCTGTACAAATTATTGCTTGTGGGGCTCCTTTTCTTTTTTTTGCGTCTGGGCATAGGTTTCTTTTCCTAAACAATATACTCCAAATCTTGGTTTTATTATCTATACAATCTTAATGCTGACTTGTATATTTATTTTCATTATATTTCCCTTTTAGGGACTTCTCCCTGCATGTCCTCCTTGTGCTCCAGCCGACCATCTTAATTGCCTGGCACACAAAGCTGCCTGGTTATCTAACCAAAGGTGGCGTCTTGGAGGCTGATGGACATTTTACATCTCCGCCCACGGCCTCCGTCTTGCCACTCCGGACATGCGCAGTCCGCCGGTGAGGCTCACTGTGTCAGTGGGCTGGGGATGCGTGACGTTGCTCCGATGCGCAGACGTTCGCGCATGCGCGGTGGGGGCCATGCCACGCACACCCGGCTCAGGGGGCCATCATAGGATCTCCCGGCAGTCTTCTCCCCAATATCAGCTGTTTGCAACTAAGTTGCGCCAGCTGATTGGGGATCAGCTGCCATATATACACAACCAGCACACTCCCACATCTAGCACTTCTTTGCCGGATGTTGGGACATGCGGCTGGCTCTTTCAATCACTCTTCAATCACTCTACAACCAAGGTAAATCATCATCCATCATTACTTTGCACACTGCTGCCTAGTGACTTTAACCTCTTAAGTTTAACTGATTTATTTCAATAAATAGGCGTATTATGTGTTTTTTGAGGCTTATATTGACAAATAGGCATAGCATGTGTGTTTTTTGAGGCTGCCAACAAAATACTGTATGACCTACCAATTTACTTTTGTAGTTGCTGATGTTGGCTCTCCACTTCGCCTGGCTGCTAGCCTCGCCAGCACATTTACAATATCAGTAGTTATCTTTACTCAGTCTTCTACACATGTCCTGAGCAGCAAACATTTTAAGCTTTATATACTTCTTACCTTGAGTATACTTTTTGTAGTATATTTCTTACCTTGAGTTACAATATAGCACACCTTTTTTTACTCTTAGGGATTTCCACTTCTGGCCCCAGTATATTCTCCTGACCGCCCTGCTGCCTTGGAATCTAGGGAGATTTTTTTTTTATCCCTTGGAGGACAGTAACATCGAGTCTGCTTTCCAGACCTCTCTGATGCCCCTCTGCCTTGAGATAGCACCCCCATCAGCACATTTATCTTGTGCTGTTTGTCTACACTTTTTAATGCTGCTACAATGAAATATTGAAAATTATCTCACCATTCAACTTTATGTAAGTGAATTACCCTAACAGTCAAGTATCTAGCTATGCATCTTATGTTGGTAAATGTTTCACTCTAAGATACTGATTTTATATTCTAATTATGCTCTAGATGAATTCCTCCTTCCTTTGCACCCCTAAAGAAGGACCATATTGTATCCCGAAACACGTTGGGTATAAGGAGGTCTCTTCATGTAACCCCCTTGTTATGGTGACAGTAATGAACTGTAATTAGATGAATCATGGGTGTGCATGTGTCTCTCAAACAATCAAAGAACATTTCTCAAGATGGTATTAATGAAAAAAGACGCTCGAGATAAAGATTTATTTTTCCATTCCTCCAGAGGAAAAGCCCTCAAGGAATAGTTTAAAACATATGGCCTCGTTGAGGCCTGGAGGCATTGTTGCATTAAACTGGTAAATCCATCTCAATTCCATCTGGAGGAGGGTTTTATTCCAGTTCCCCCCCCGGGATTGGGATGTATCCTATCCAAGATCAAAAATTTGATATTGGGGAAGACACCACCATGGACCAAGGAAACATGGCGTCCAAGGGGGAGGTCGGGATTGCATAGCTGCATGCTGCAGATGTGTCTATAGGCCCTCCTCCAGAATTCTAGTTTAGTCTTCCCAATAAAAAAGCAGCTATAGCTGCATTGCAACATATAGACAACTCCATGGGTCCTGCAGTTCGCAAAATGTTTTGGGTAAAAAACTTTACCATTAGGGAGAATGTTTTTTTTTTTGTGTAAGCATATATCTACAGTAATTACATGTGCCGCACATGAATATGCCTTTGTACTTACAGTGCGTTCTAATTGACTCATCCTTAAACTCGCTACTGACAATCATATCACGGATAGAAGTGGCTCTTCTAAAGGTGAAGAGGGGTTCTTCTGGGAAACTCTGATAGATGAATATATCAAAAGATCTAAAGCCCTTGATATAGAGATCATTGGTCTATGTGGGAAATTACATCATTTCAAGACACATTGATCCATGATAGCAAAAGAGACAAAATTAAAAATACATCTAGAAACCTTTAATAAAGAGATCCTCATAAAAAAGTCACAAATTTATACGAGACAAAAACGCATTTGAGGCTGGTAAAGCCTATAAATGGAGCCAAAATAAATATAATAACAAAGGGAATCCTAACCGGGGACCACACCAAAATTCTAATAAAAAAAACCCCAGATTCCCCCTCCAATTCCTCAGAAACAAAAAGCAACACTAGGCACAAAACGCCAACACTATGGCGACCAAGCACAAGATCAAAAAGCTAAAAAACAAGTCCTAGAAAGCACACCCAAGCTCCCCCACTTGGTTCCTCCACTACCTGAAACATCTTCGAATCACTCCACACATAAATCACAGGACACTTTATCTTCGACCACTATGGCACCTTCTAACTCACTTTAATTGTGTTCTAACGATCTGTCTTTTTTAGACTGAACCCTAGCAGGCGTCAAGCCAACTCCACCAAATCACAATACGTACACACAAGTAACACTCTAAATTCCCCACAACGATCCCCAACACAAACTAGGATGGACCTGAGTATAATTAATTTATCTTCATATACTCTCTCTGAAGAAGAGGTCTCAGTTTTGAAAAAGGGTTTGAACTTTTGTCCAAGTCAGAATTTAGATAAATTTGAGTTGTACAAAGACCTCCAATTGTTTATCCGCAAATTAATTCTTAAAAAATTGTACCATAGACAACAAGGAAATGTAGACCGCACCCCCCAAGAGAACAAAGCTTTGGATCAGCTGATCGCTCTCTTAGAAGAGAGTGACACAGCAGACCTGATTTACTCTGTTGACTTATATCGAATTTTACAGTCCATCGAAGAACAGGATTATTACACTAAAACTAATCCATCTAAATCAATATTGAAGAAAAAATCAGATTTTTGTCCACCTCCCAGTACCAGCCCAAATGCGGCGGTATTTTTAAAGCTGGTAAATAATGATCTGGAGAAATTAAAGGTCAAGGCCAAGGGTCCCACAAATTTGAATAAGAAAGAGTTGGAGGCACTTAATTCACTTGCTGATAACAAGCAAATTACTATCAAACCTTCAGGTAAAGGTGGAAATGTTGTTCTTCTAAACAACGAAGACTACATCAACACATGCAAAAAAATTCTTAATAACCACGACTGGTACTGCCGAATTCCAGGACATATCATCGAAAAATACAACAAAGAATTCTACGCATTAGTAGACACTGCCTTCCTGAACAATATAATCAGCAAACAAATGTGGAGCTTTATCAGAAACGATTTTCCAAAGGTTCCTACGTTTTATATACTCCCTAAAATTCATAAAAACTCTAAAAATCCCCCAGGAAGGCCCATCTTTTTGGGAATTGGCTCAATCAGTGATAATGCAAGCAAATTAGTTGACAAATTTCTCAGACCATATGTAACATCACTACCATCCTATGTAAGAGACACCATCCATCTCCTGCAGATAATTGATGGATTAAATATTCCCAACTATGCTCTCCTAGTCACAATAGACGTAGAAACATTATACAGCTCCATCCCACATGAAAAAGGTCTAGCAGCTATCAGGCATGTACTACAACATAATCCTGTCGCAGACCCTGTGTATAATTAATTTATTCTGTCACTGCTGGAGCATGTCCTCGGACACAATGTTTTTACCTTCAACGGCTCCCACTACCTCCAGGTGCAGGGGGTTGTGATGGGGACATGTTGTGCCCCATCGTATGCCAACCTGTACCTGGGGGAGTGGGAGAAGATGTTTTTGGTTTATGAGAATCTGGCCATCTATACTGATTACATCCTCAGATGGTATTGTTACATTGACGATACCCTGATTATCTGGGATGGGTCCTGGGACGGGCCCCAGCAGTTCCTCCTCAGAATGAATAAAAACTATTTTAATTTAAGCTTTACCATGTCTTATGATCAAAATTGTATAACTTTTCTAGATGTGGAAATCTATAGGGGAAAAGAAGGCAACCTGTGTAGCAAATTATATAGAAAGGTTACAGCAGGGAACACTATACTCCACGCTACACGTTTCCACCCACAACCCCTCATTGGTTCGATTCCTTACTCTCAATATTTAAGAATAAAACAAAATTGCACCGATGAGGAAACTTTTATAAAAGAAGCGGCTAACTTGCGTGATAGACTCCTTGTAAGAGGCTATTCACATGCTTCTTTAAAGAGATCTTATAAGCAAGTTTTGATAAAGTCTAGAAAGGATTTTTTGTATACTACGAAATCATAAGATAATACTAATAAGTTAAGGATCATTACTAGATTTAACCAACAACAACATCAAGTCAAAAAAATTATCGAAAAATATTGGCATATGCTGGCATTAGATCCTTCTTTGGGACAATTTGTCCCAGAAGAACCCCTCTTCACCTTTAGAAGAGCCACTTCTATCCGTGATATGATTGTCAGTAGCGAGTTTAAGGATGAGTCAATTAGAACGCACTGTAAGTACAAAGGCATATTCATGTGCGGCACATGTAATTACATTAGATATATGCTTACACAAAAAAAACCCATTCTCCCTAATGGTAAAGTTTTTTGCCCAAAACATTTTGCGAACTGCAGGACCCATGGAGTTGTCTATATGTTGCAATGCAGCTGTAGCTGCTTTTATATTGGGAAGACTAAACTAGAATTCTGGAGGAGGGCCTATAGACATATCTGCAGCATGCAGGTATGCAATCCCGACCTCCCCCTTGGACGCCATGTTTCCTTGGTCCATGGCGGTGTCTTCCCCAATATCAAATTTTTGATCTTGGATAGGATACATCCCAATCCCGGGTCGGGGAACTGGAATAAAACCCTCCTCCAGATGGAATTAAGATGGATTTACCAGCTTAATGCAACAATGCCTCCAGGCCTCAACGAGGCCATATGTTTTAAACTATTCCTCGAGGGCTTTTCCTATGGAGGAATGGAAAAATAAATCTTTATCTCGAGCGTCTTTTTTCATTAATACCATCTTGAGAAATGTTCTTTGATTGTTTGAGAGACACATGCACCCCCATGATTCCTCTTTTTTGTAAATATCTTTTCATCCATTATTCAGATAATACAAGTGCATGTGCAGGTATAAAACGTATGGATATGCATATCTGTAGATACATTCATTATAATAACCAATGCTTTGTTTTTCTTTATGAATTATTTGAGGTCTTAATATTACAATGACATTATATTCTCTTTGTTATCAACATTATGTAATCATTTGTCCGTATTATTACATCATTCCACCTGTATATAGATCTTTTGTTGTTGTATTTAATCATCTGTACAAATTGTTGCTTGTGGGGCTCCTTTTCTTTTATGGCATCTGGGCATAGGTTTCTTTTCCTAAGCATTATACTCTAAATCTTGGTTTTATTATCTATACAATGTTAATGCTGACTTGTATACTTATTTTCATTATATTTCCCTTTTAGGGACTTCTCCCTGCATGTCCTACTTGTGCTCCAGCCGACCATCTGAATTTCCAGGCATACAAAGCCGCCTGGTTATCTAACCATAGGCAGCATCTTGGAGGCTGATGGACATTTTACATCTCCACCCACGGCTTCCATCTTGCCACTCCGGCGGACATGCGCAGTCCACCGGTGAGGCTCACTGTGTTGGTGGGCTGGGTGTGCGTGATGTTGCTCCGATGCGCAGACGTTCGCACATGCGCAGTGGGGGCTGCGCACACCCCGCTCAGGGGGCCATCATAGGATCTCCTGGCTGTCTCCTCCCCAATATCAGCTGTTTGCAACTAAGTTGCGCCAGCTGATTGGGGATCAGCTGCCATATATACACAACCAGCACACTCCCACATCTAGCACTTGTTTGCCGGATGTCAGGACGTGTGGCTGGCTCTTTCAATCATTCTACAACCAAGGTAAATCATCATCCATTATTACTTTGCACACTGCTGCCTAGTGACTTTAACCTCCTAAGTTTAACTGATTTATTTCAATAAATAGGCGTATCATGTGTTTTTTGAGGCTTATATTGACAAATAGGCATAGCATGTGTGCTTTTTGAGGCTGCCAACAAAATACACCTCTGTATGACCTACCAATTTACTTTTTGTTGTTGCTGATGTTAACTCTCCACTTCGCCTGGCTGCTAGCCTCACCAGCACATTTACAATATCAGTAGGTATCTTTACTTAGTCTTCTACACATGTCCTGAACAGCAAACATTTAAAGCTTGATATACTTCTTACCTTGAGTTTACTTTTTGTAGTTGCTGATGTTGGCTCTCCACTTCGCCTGGCTGCTAGCTTCACCAGCACATTTACAATATCAGTAGGTATCTTTACTCAGTCTTTTACACATGTTTTGAGCAGCAAACATTCTAAGCTTGATATATTTCTTACCTTGAGTTACAATATAGCACACCTTTTTTTACTCTTAGGGATTTCCACTTCGGCCCCAATATATTCTCCTGGCCGTCCTGCTGCCTTGGAATCTAGGGAGATTTTTATCCCTTGGAGGACTGTGACAGAACATCGAGTCTGCTTTCCAGACCTCTCTGATGCCCCTCTGCCTTGAGATAGCACCCCCACCGGCACAATTATCTCGTACTGTTTGTCTACACTTTTTAATACTGCTACAATGAAATATTGAAAATTATCTCACCATTCAACTTTATGTAAGTGAATTACCCTAACAGTCAAGTATCTAACTATGCATCTTATGTTAGTAAATCTTTCACTCTAAGATACTGATTTTATATTCTAACTGTGCTCTAGAAGAAGGACCATATTGTATCCTGAAATGCGTTGGGTGTAAGGAGGTCTCTTCATGTAACCCCCTTGTTATGGTGACAGTAATGAACTGTAATTAGATGAATCAATGTTTCATTTAATTTTTTAGGGTTGAAAATATATTTATTGGCATTTTAACAAATACATGAAACAGTATATAGGATTACAATCACCTGGGACAAATCCCACTTGGTCGTTATGGATTACTCCAGGGAGTAGAGGGGATAAGCAGTTGGCCAATACCTTTGCGAACAGTTTAATGTCTATGTTGAGCAAAGATATTGGCTGGTAGCTGCTACATTGGGATGGGTCTTTGCCTGGTTTGGGTAATATGGAGATATTGGCGGACAATAAGCCTTTAGGTGGTGGGTGGGAGTCGTCTATGGTATTGAATGCCTTAGTCATAAGTGGAGCTAATTGAGGGGCAAAAGTTTTGTAAAAATGGGGGGTGTACCCATCCGGGCCAGGACATTTTCCTATCTTCAAATCCTTGATGGCGCCCAGAAATTGTTGATAGTGGGTAATGCCGTCTCCAAAATGTAGTCTCGCATGTTGTCGCTCGAGGAGGTTGTACGTGCGTTTGGATTTGTGGGCTGTAGGTTGTAAAGTTGGGAGTAGTATTCCCGAAAGGCAGAGGATATGCCTTTCGTGTTAAACATTTTATTTTGATTGGGATGTGTAATAAAGGGAATAGAGTATCGGGGTGGCCTAGGATGGAGGACCCGTGCTAGGTGTTTGCCGCATTTATTTGCTAAAGAGTAGTGGTAATTGTGTGCCCTATCTCGAGGTATTAAGGCATGTGAGTCTAAAAGTTGGAATAGGTCTCTGCGGGCATTCGACAATCGGACAAAAATGGCAGGATCTAAATCTCGTTTGTGTAGAGGTTCGAGTTCTGCTATAGTGGAGAGGAGACAGCGGATATCATCCGTTCGTATCTTTTTGAGGTGGGAGCCGTGTTGTATAAATACACCCCGAACCACGCACTTCAGGGCCTCCCATTGAATGAGGGGGAGGTAATATCTGAGGAGTGGTCGGAGACAAAGTTCTGAATGGTTTTGGAAATTTCTGCTACACAGACGGAGTCCCGCAATAAATTGTCATTAAGCCTCCATTGTGTACTTCTACGTGAGGTTGGGGGACGCACAAGGGTCAAATAGACCGGGGCATGGTCAGACCAGAGTAGGTGATTCAGGAATGCCTGGATGGGGGTATCTAGTAGTGATTGGGATATTAGAAAGTAGTCAAGCTGTAGGAATTGTGAGCTGCTGAATAATGGCTGTAATCCCTCTCTGTGGGATTAGGGATGAGCTCCGTGTTTGAATCGAACGCATGTTCGACTCGAACATTGCCTGTTCGGTCGTTTGCCGAATTCCGAATGATATGGGCCGTTCACGCCAAATTGGAGTGGCGCGTCACGGCCCCTTAATTCACTGCGGCATCACAGTGCATTGCTGGCTGATGATTGGCCAAGCATGCACTATTAGCCGCATGCTTGGCCAATCACAGCGCCGTCTGTACAGAGAGCCATAATTGGCCAAAGCCATGGTGGCTTTGGCCAATTATGGCTCAGGGGGTTTAGTACATGCCCCACACTATATAAGGCCGCCTGCACGGCGGTTCTGTATAGTGTGTTCCGGCGTTGAGAGAGAGATAGATAGACAGATAGACAGTGTCATTTGATTAAGTTAGAGTAGGCAGGCGAGTCAGTTAGCTGCACTTACAGTGTATTGTGTATATATATATACATCCTAGGTGTTGTATGTATATATATATATATATACACACTGTATTTAGTTTAGCTAGATCCGTTCCTGTTATTCTCTTCCTACTGACAGGCAGCTGTTTTTACAGTATTTACAGCTACCTGAAGAAAATTGCTGGTGCACTTCTGATCCTATTAGTCCTATTAGCTACAGTATTTACAGTTAGTGTAGTGCGTCCTCTGCACAGTGTGCACCTAAAGCTACCTGAAGAAAATTAGTGGTGTTCTTCTGCTCCTATTAATACCACAGGCAGGCAGCTACAGTATTTACAATTAGTGCGCTGTGTCCTCTGCACAGTGTGCACCTAAAGCTACCTGAAGAAAATTAGTGGTGTTCTTCTGCTCCTATTAATACCACAGGCAGGCAGCTACAGTATTTACAGTTAGTGCGCTGTGTCCTCTGCACAGTGTGCACCTAAAGCTACCTGAAGAAAATTAGTGGTGTTCTTCTGATCCTATTAGTACAGTACCGCAGGCAGCTGCAGTATTTACAAGTTAGTTTAGTGCGTCCTCTGCACAGTGTGCACCTAAAGCTACCTAAACAAAATTAGTGGTGTTCTTCTGATCCTATTAGTACAGTACTGCAGGCAGCTGCAGTATTTACAAGTTAGTGTAGTGTGTCCTCTGCACAGTGTTTACCTAAAGCTACCTGAAGAAAATTAGTGGTGTTCTTCTGATCCTATTAGTACAGTACCACAGGCAGCTGTAGTATTTACAAGTTAGTGTAGTGCGTCCTATGCACAGTGTGCACCTAAAGCTACCTGAAGAAAATTAGTGGTGTTCTTCTGCTCCTATTAATACCACAGGCAGGCAGCTACAGTATTTACAGTTAGTGCGCTGTGTCCTCTGCACAGTGTGCACCTAAAGCTACCTGAAGAAAATTAGTGGTGTTCTTCTGATCCTATTAATACCACAGGCAGGCAGCTACAGTATTTACAGTTAGTGTAGTGCGTCCTCTGCACAGTGTGCACCTAAAGCTACCTGAAGAAAATTAGTGGTGTTCTTCTGATCCTATTAATACCACAGGCAGGCAGCTACAGTATTTACAAGTTAGTTTAGTGCGTCCTCTGCACAGTGTGCACCTAAAGCTACCTAAACAAAATTAGTGGTGTTCTTCTGATCCTATTAGTACAGTACCGCAGGCAGCTGCAGTATTTACAAGTTAGTGTAGTGCGTCCTCTGCACAGTGTGCACCTAAAGCTACCTGAAGAAAATTAGTGGTGTTCTTCTGATCCTATTAGTATAGTACCACAGGCAGCTGTAGTATTTACAAGTTAGTGTAGTGCGTCCTCTGCACAGTGTGCACCTAAAGCTACCTGAAGAAAATTAGTGGTGTTCTTCTGCTCCTATTAATACCACAGGCAGGCAGCTACAGTATTTACAGTTAGTGTAGTGCGTCCTCTGCACAGTGTGCACCTAAAGCTACCTGAAGAAAATTAGTGGTGTTCTTCTGATCCTATTAGTACAGTACCGCAGGCAGCTGCAGTATTTACAAGTTAGTTTAGTGCGTCCTCTGCACAGTGTGCACCTAAAGCTACCTAAACAAAATTAGTGGTGTTCTTCTGATCCTATTAGTACAGTACCGCAGGCAGCTGCAGTATTTACAAGTTAGTGTAGTGCGTCCTCTGCACAGTGTGCACCTAAAGCTACCTGGAGAAAATTAGTGGTGTTCTTCTGCTCCTATTAATACCACAGGCAGGCAGCTACAGTATTTACAATTAGTGCACTGTGTCCTCTGCACAGTGTGCACCTAAAGCTACCTGAAGAAAATGAGTGGTGTTCTTCTGATCCTATTAATACCACAGGCAGCTACAGTATTTACAGTTAGTGTAGTGCGTCCTCTGCACAGTGTGCACCTAAAGCTACCTGGAGACAATCGCTGTTGTTCGGCTCCTATTAATACCACAGGCAGGCAGCTACAGTATTTACAGTTAGTGCGCTGTGTCCTCTGCACAGTGTGCACCTAAAGCTACCTGAAGAAAATTAGTGGTGTTCTTTTGATCATATTAATACCACAGGCAGGCAGCTACAGTATTTACATTTAGTGTAGTGCGTCCTCTGCACAGTGTGCACCTAAAGCTACCTGGAGACAATTGTTGTTGTTCTGCTCCTATTAATACCACAGGCAGGCAGCTACAGTATTTACAGTTAGTGTAGTGCGTCCTCTGCACAGTGTGCACCTAAAGCTACCTGAAGAAAATTAGTGGTGTTCTTCTGCTCCTATTAATACCACAGGCAGGCAGCTACAGTATTTACAATTAGTGCACTGTGTCCTCTGCACAGTGTGCACCTAAAGCTACCTGAAGAAAATTAGTGGTGTTCTTCTGCTCCTATTAATACCACAGGCAGGCAGCTACAGTATTTACAGTTAGTGCGCTATGTCCTCTGCACAGTGTGCACCTAAAGCTACCTGAAGAAAATTAGTGGTGTTCTTCTGATCCTATTAGTACAGTACCGCAGGCAGCTGCAGTATTTACAAGTTAGTTTAGTGCGTCCTCTGCACAGTGTGCACCTAAAGCTACCTAAACAAAATTAGTGGTGTTCTTCTGATCCTATTAGTACAGTACTGCAGGCAGCTGCAGTATTTACAAGTTAGTGTAGTGTGTCCTCTGCACAGTGTGTACCTAAAGCTACCTGAAGAAAATTAGTGGTGTTCTTCTGATCCTATTAGTACAGTACCACAGGCAGCTGTAGTATTTACAAGTTAGTGTAGTGCGTCCTCTGCACAGTGTGCACCTAAAGCTACCTGAAGAAAATTAGTGGTGTTCTTCTGATCCTATTAGTACAGTACCGCAGGCAGCTGCAGTATTTACAAGTTAGTTTAGTGCATCCTCTGCACAGTGTGCACCTAAAGCTACCTAAACAAAATTAGTGGTGTTCTTCTGATCCTATTAGTACAGTACCGCAGGCAGCTGCAGTATTTACAAGTTAGTGTAGTGCGTCCTCTGCACAGTGTGCACCTAAAGCTACCTGGAGAAAATTAGTGGTGTTCTTCTGCTCCTATTAATACCACAGGCAGGCAGCTACAGTATTTACAGTTAGTGCACTGTGTCCTCTGCACAGTGTGCACCTAAAGCTACCTGAAGAAAATGAGTGGTGTTCTTCTGATCCTATTAATACCACAGGCAGCTACAGTATTTACAGTTAGTGTAGTGCGTCCTCTGCACAGTGTGCACCTAAAGCTACCTGGAGACAATCGCTGTTGTTCGGCTCCTATTAATACCACAGGCAGGCAGCTACAGTATTTACAATTAGCGTAGTGCGTCCTCTGCACAGTGTGCACCTAAAGCTACCTGAAGAAAATTAGTGGTGTTCTTTTGATCATATTAATACCACAGGCAGGCAGCTACAGTATTTACATTTAGTGTAGTGCGTCCTCTGCACAGTGTGCACCTAAAGCTACCTGGAGACAATTGTTGTTGTTCTGCTCCTATTAATACCACAGGCAGGCAGCTACAGTATTTACAGTTAGTGTAGTGCGCCCTCTGCACAGTGTGCACCTAAAGCTACCCGGAGACAATTGCTGTTGTTCTGCTCCTATTAATACCACAGGCAGGCAGCTGCAGTATTTACAGTCAGTGTAGTGCGTCCTCTGCACAGTGTGCACCTAAAGCTACCTGAAGACAATTGCTTTTGTTCTGCTCCTATTAATACCACAGGCAGACAGTTACAGTATTTACAGTTAGTGTACTGCGTCCTCTGCACAGTGTGCACCTAAAGCTACCTGAAGACAATAGCTGGTGTTCTCATACTAATAATACTACAGGCAGGCAGTTGATTCTGCTAGCTGCAGTATCAGTATATATATACATCCCAGCTTTGTGCAGCTACATCTCACTGCAGGCCATTAGTATGTCTGGAAGGCCAACAAGGAGAGGCAGACAGTCACAAGCCAATAAAAGAGGGCAAGCAGGCTCTGTGTCTAGAGGCAACAGTGCTGGTCGTGGAGACGGTGCATCCTCATCAGCACGTGGCCGTGGGACACGCTTGTCCTTTTTTTCGGCAGCTGGCTGTGTTGAGCCACAACATGCGGAAGACTTGGTAGAGTGGATGACCAAGTCATCCTCATCCTCCTCATCCTTTCTCACCCAGGCTCAGGGTACTTTGTCTGGCAAAGCAGCTGCCAATGCGGCCTCTTTCCTCTGCTCAATGGCATCAGTCACTCCTTCCCTAGCCCCACCATGTCCTCCTGAGCAGTCCCCCGAACTGTTTGACCACAGTGTTGGGTACATGCTCCAGGAGGATGCCCAGCGTTTTGAAGGCTCCAATGATGGTACCCAGCTAGAGGAAGGCAGTAATGTGAGCCCAGAGAGAGGGGGTGCCCAAAAAGGACAGCAATCTGGCAGTCTTGTTCCCCCAGCTGCAGTATACTGCCAGCTTTGCTCCAGTGATGAGGAGGGAGGGCATGATGAGGTCACTGACTCCACATGGGTGCCTGATAGGAGAGAGGAGGAGGAGGCATATCACCAACGAGGCAGGATACCCTCCAGGGGCCAGCTTAAGGGCAGCACACCGACTGCATCACACTGCCAGATTGCTGTCCTTCTTGGGCACCCCCTCTCTCTGGGCTCACATTACTGCCTTCCTCTAGCTGGTTACCATCATTGGAGCCTTTAAAACTCTGGGCATCCTCCTGGAGCATGTACCCAACACTGCGCGTTATTCCAAAAGTTCTTTGGTGTGGGCCTTTTTTGAGACGAGTGCATCAGATCCCACCGCTGCTATTTGCAACATATGTCTCAAGCGTATCTCTGGTGGCCAAAACATCTCCCGCTTGGGCACCACATGCTTGACCAGACATATGTTGACCTGCCATGCAGTTCGTTGGCAAGCGTACCTAAAAGACCCACACCAAAGAACAAAGAGGACCTCCCCTTGCTCCTCATTAGCTGGGATCTCCAACCCCACTATACCTTCAGTCCTCTTTGAGACCTGCACTGAGAGGAATGAAGGTGTAGAATTAGGTGTGTCACAGCCAAGTACTTGGGGGCAATCTGCTATCGTTACACCGACATCAGATTGTACCAGGCAAATTTCTCTGGCCCAGCTGCTGCACTGCCGAAAGAAGTTCGCTCCCAGCCATCCACATGCCCAGCGGTTGAATACTAGCTTGGCTAAATTGCTAGCACTTCAACTGCTGCATTTTCAGTTGGTAGACTCTGCCCCCTTCCGTGAGTTTGTGGAATGTGTGGTTCCTCAATGGCAGGTACCCAAATGCCACTTTTTCTCACGGAAGGCAATTCCGGCTCTCTACCGGCATGTGGAAGGCAATGTCTTGGCCTCGCCGGACAGGGCGGTCAGTGGTAAGGTTCATATTACCGCTGACTCATGGTCCAGCAGGCATGGACAGGGACGTTACCTATCTTTCGCCGCGCACTGGGTGACTCTTCTGGAAACTGGGAAGGATGCAGGACAGGGTGCAGTAGTGTTGGAGGTTGTTCTGCCACCATGCCTCCAAAATACTACTAGTGGTGATTCTGTCACACCTCTTTCCTCCACCCCCTCCTCTTCTTCTTCCTCCATGGCCTCTTCCTGTGTTGATTTGACTTCAGAACCAGCGGTGCTCCGTAGGCGTTCAAGGGGCTACGCAAGCACGCAGGCCAAAAGATGCAATGCGGTGCTTGAGCTGGTGTGCTTGGGGGACAGGAGCCACACTGGGGCAGAGTTTCTGTCAGCTCTGCAGGGGCAGGTTCAGAGGTGGTTGACGCCACGCCAGCTTAAGGCAGGTATGGTGGTTTGCGACAATGGAACCAACCTCCTATCCGCCCACCGACAGGGACAACTGACCCATGTGCCCTGTTTGGCTCACGTCCTTAACTTGGTGGTGCAGCTGTTCTTGGGCAGGTACCCGGGCTTACAGGATGTCCTGGGGGAGGCCAGGAAAGTCTGTGTGCATTTCCGCAGGTCATATAATGCCAGTGCTCGGCTGTCTGACCTCCAAAAGGAATTTAACCTGCCCAAGAACCGCCTAATCTGTGACATGCCCACCAGGTGGAACGCAACGTTGCCCATGCTGCAGTGGCTGCACATGCAGCAGAGGGCCATCAATGAGTACCTGTGCGACCATGGCACCAGGAGAGGGTCAGGGGAGCTTGTTTTTTTTCCCCACGCCAGGGGGCCATGATCAGGGATGCATGCACTTTTTTGCATGTGTGCGCTGTAATATTTTCTTCTACTGTATGGTCTTATGGCTGCACCATCTTTAATGCATCTTTTAGGGTGTGCCCCCAAATATCTTGTTTGTATATTGTATGGATTCTGACCAAATCCCTTTGGGTGAGGAGCACCCCACTCCCTCATCAAGTACCTCTCATTAGTGTCCACTTGTGTCATGGGTGGAGACCTCAAGATTCTCCCATTTAGAAGAGTGTATTACTCTCATGGTTCAGAGATGCAGGATCTCCCAGTCTATGGATAGTGTAGGACCCACTAATCATGGGGTACTTTGTCGCAGTAAGTGGGCTTGGCACCATATAGCAATATGATGTGACCAAATCCCCATATTTTTTGATAATGTTTTTTGAAAATGTTTAGGTGTTTTTAAACTAGCCTTGCTGGAGGTAAATGTCTTTTTTGTATGTGTGCGTTGTAATATTTTCTTCTACTGTATGGTCTTATGGCTGCACCATCTTTAATGCATCTTTTAGGGTGTGCCCCCCAAATATCTTGTTTGCATGCACTATCCTGTCACCATTTGAGGAGGCCACGAGGATGGTGAGCAGTGACAGTACATGCATCAGTGACACTGTCTCCCTTGTCCACCTGTTGGAGCACACGCTGCGTGGAATAATGGACAGGGCACTTGAGGCAGAACAGAGGCAGGAAGAGGAGGACTTCCTTAGCTCTCAAGGCCCCCTTTATCCAGACAGTGTTCTTGCGTGCCCGCCGATCACACAGGAAGAGGACGAGGAGGAGGAGGAGGAAGAAGAGGATTGTGTCAGCATGGAGGTGGAGCCTGGCACTCAGCATCAGCAGCAGTCTTTAAGGGATTATTTACAGTCCCAAGAAACCCATGGACTTGTACGTGGCTGGGAGGAGGTGGCTGCGGATCATGTCGTCCTTAGTGACCCAGAGGACTCCGGAGCGAATGCCTCAGCAAACCTACGCTGCATGGCCTCCCTGATCCTGCAAAGCCTGCGGAAGGATCCTCGTATTCGTGGTATCAAGGAGAGGGATCAATACTGGCTGGCAACCCTCCTTGATCCACGTTACAAGGGTAAGGTTGCGGACCTTATCTTGCCGTCGCAGAGGGAGCAAAGGATGAAACATCTTCGGGAGGCCTTGCAGAAAGGTCGGTGCAACGCGTTCCCAGAGACTGGGAGGTTACAAACTCCTGTTCCTGGACAACGTTTTGCTGAGGCTTTGGTCAGTCAAAGAAGGAGCGGTGGAGAAGGTGGCCGTCTGACCGATGCGTTCAGACAATTTTTTAGTCCGCAGCCCCAAGATATGATCGGTTCCAGCAACCATCGCCAGCGTCTGTTTTACAGGAATACCTAGGGGCAAGATCTGACTTGGACACCTTTCCCACCGAAAATCCTCTGGGTTACTGGGTCTTGAGGATGGATCACTGGCCAGAGCTTGCACAGTATGCAATTGAGCTACTGGCCTGTCCTGCATCCAGCGTTCTTTTGGAACGCACATTCAGTTCTGCTGGAGGTTTTGTAACGGATCACAGGGTGCGCCTGTCCACCGACTCGGTTGATCGACTGACCTTCATAAAAATGAATCAGTCTTGGATCACCACCAGCTACCAAGCACCTGATGCTGATGTAACTAAATCATTTTTTTTAAATGTCAGATCCCTTCTTAACTGCCTATGCTGATGCTGAGTGACTATCCTGTTATGCTGAGTGACTATCCTCTTCCTCCTCAATGATCATGCTGATAGCTTGTAAGAATATTTTTGGTTCTGGGCGCCGCCACCAGTGGCTAAGGCCCAATTTTTCAGCCCCTGTTTAACAGGGGTGTGTAATTAGAATTTTTGATGCAATACTTTGCAGCAGGGCTCGTTCCTGCTCTCCAACTAGAGTATCTGTGAGGGGTTGCAGTGTTGTGGCACCAGCACCAGTGCCTAAGGCCCAATTTTTCAGCCCCTGTTTAACAGGGGCTTGTAATTACAATTTTTGATGCAATATTTGACAGGAGGGCTCATTCCTGCACTCCAACTAGAGTATCTGTGAGGGGTTGCAGTGTTGTGGCACCAGTGCCCAAGGCAAAATTTTTCTGCCCCTGTTCAACAGGGACATGTAAGTACAATTCTTGATCTAATATCTCACAGCAGGGCCCGTTTGTGCACCCACCAAGAGTAACTGTGAGGACTTACAGTGTTGTGGCACTAGCACCACCACCAAAGGCCCAATTTTTCTGCCCCTGTTCAACAGATGCACGTAATTACAATTCTTGATCTAAAATTTCAGAGCAGGGCCCGTTCCAGCTCCCACCAAGAGTAACTGTGAGGACTTACAGTGTTGTGGCACCAGCACCACCACCACCAAAGGCCCAATTTTTCTGACCCTGTTCAACAGGGGCATGTAATTACAATTCCTAATCTAATATTTCACAGCAGAGCCCATTCCTGCGCCCACCAAGAGTAACTGTGAGGGCTTACAGTGTTGTGGCAACACCAACACCTAAGGCCCCAATTTCTGCAGAGTATATAGGGCAGGCCCCTACTTTCAAACATCCAACTTGCAAACGACTCGGAAGGAGACAACAGGAAGTGAGATGAAATCTACCCCTAGGAAGGGAAAATCTCTCCTGTAAGAGTTAATATGGGAAAAACGTGTCTCCTTTCCACTGATGCTTTATCACCAATCCTTGTTTCACTAAAAACCGCAAATTGTCAAAAAACATTTGTCACTGGAACAGAAAGTGAGGTAAAATCTTCTGAAGAGGTGCACAGACAGCAAAACAAATGTCACAGGGGTGATAAACCTTCCCTATGTTTTCCAAAAAGCTTAAAAATAGATTTTTTGGCTGGAGCTACACTTTAAAAATGTACCAGTTCAAAATTACAAACAGATTCTACTTAACAACAAACCTACAGTCCCTGTCTTGTTTGCACCGCCTGTATACTGCTGTTCAGAGGGCCTGGGGCCCCACGCTTTTCCTTTTTTTAATTTGGGTGCAGGGTTCCCCTTAATATCCATACAAGACCCAAAGGGCCTGGTAATGGACTGGGGGGGGGGGGGTACCCATGCCGTTTGTCTCACTGATTTTCATCCATTTTACCGGGACCCGACATTACATTAAAGCCGTAAGCAGTTTTAAATGACTTTTATTCCTTTAAAAATGTCATTTTGTGCAGGGACTGTTCTAAGCACGGGAAACACGCACCACTTTACAGGCATACTATAGACACCCCCCCAGGTACGATATTTAAAGGAATATTTCACTTTTTTTTTTCACTTTAAGCATCATTAAAATCACTGCTCCCGAAAAAACTGCGTTTTTTAACCCTTTTTTTTGCATTGATACATGTCCCCTGGGGCAGGACCCGGGTCCCCAAACCCTTTTTAGGACAATACCATGCAAATTAGCCTTTAAAATTAGCACTTTTGATTTTGAACGTTCGAGTCCCATAGACTTTAAAGGGGTTCTAATGTTTGTGCAAAATTTTCGGTCCGTTCGCAGGTTCTGGTGCGAACCGAACCGGGGGGGTGTTCGGCTCATCCCTATGTGGGATGCTGAACACGCCAAACATCCACCAGGTGGGAGGAATGTAGTAGGGCTTTGATGCGTATCAGTGTAGAGAATGGAACAGAGGACCCAAGGATGTGTCCGCAGACATGCGACGTTGAGATCTCCACCAATGATAAAACAGGGACCCCCAAATGAGGATAGTCTGGTGAGAACTGATGAGAGGAACCGAACCTGATCCACGTTAGGTACATATATGTTGGCCAAAATTGTATAGTTTCAGTTTAAGAAAGATGAAGTGACCATTAACATCAACAAGGGAGTCTAGGACCTCAGGTTTAAAAGATTTATGGAAGGCGATGGATACTCCCTTAGATTTGGCCTGGGGGTTAGTACTGTGGTACCATTGTGTATAGTACCTGTTGCGTAGGGTAGGTACGGAGTCCGTACAGAAGTGTGTTTCCTGTAGTAATAAAATACTCAAGCGCTTTTTGTGAAAGTGGTAGAGAATCTGGCTCCGCTTCTCTGGTGTGTTAAACCCCCTGCAGTTGAAAGATGCTAAAGCTATTGGGCAAACAGAAGCCATGATATAGTTAGGTATGGGAGGTGGGGGTAGGGGGGAAGTTAGATATGACAAGTGTCTCATATGTCAGCAGCTCTTGGAGAAAAAAACAGTGCCATAGAAGGCCTAGAGAGGGAAAGAGAAAAGATGGAGTCGGGGGGGGGGGGGGGGAGAAGAGAGGGGAAAGTAAACAAAAAGAAAAAGAAGAGGGGGTGATACAGGCCTGTGGGACCAAGTCAATATATGAGCACTTGGTTCGGTCTTGGTCGTCGTACCCACACTGATAATAGTAAACAGAAAAATCAAGGGAAATTCACTTTGGATCAGTGGGGAAGAAGACCAATATATCAAATTTAAGAAGAAAAATTGAACATAAACAAAAAAGGCCACTAGGTGGCTCCATAAGACTGTAAGTAAAGGAAAAAAAGGACCTTACAGTGTGGCATACAGCCGTATACCAGTCAGTGTCCATAGTGACACTGAAAAAAAGAAAAACCCCTTGGGGGGTGGGGGGGGGGGGGGGGGTGGGGGGGTGCAGTGGAAACTCGTTGGGCGGAGTAGTCCCCTGGTCCCCAGCTCCACAGGTAATTAAATAAGGAACAGAACCAATAGACAGAAATCACAACATTGAAATGGTGCTGCACAAAATTGGTCATGAACGGGTTATAGGAAACTCAGGATTCAGTAAGGTGTATAGTATGGCTTAGGGCGAGCATAGTATATAAATCATAGGTGGGAGCTGACAGCAAGAAAGAAACATGCATATCAAAGCTTCAGTGAGATAATACATGTTAACACATATCACTTGGCCCACGGCATGAGCTATATAACTTGAGCCACCTGGAAAAAATTTAATGGGGTTAACAAGAATAAAACAATTACAACAGTCCAGGGCTTAGGGTGAGTAAACTGTGAAGAAGAAACAGTAGTGGTATGAGGAAGTCAAAATAGGCCTAAAAAAAAACCTGTAGTAGTAACACGAATACAGGGGGGGCAGACTGTAGCAGGATCGTGTCTGCACCTGCCCTGTGTTATCACAGGGTGGGACCCTGTGAAGGTAGTAAAAGTGAAGCATCAAATTTGATCAGGTCAGGTTCAATCGTTGGGGTCCCATTGAGGCAAAGGCTTGGAAATGCGTTTTGGGACCCTGCTTCTGCCACTGTGGGGCAAAGGGTAGGCCAGGGGTAGTCCGTGTGAACGGCCAATCCGGGATATACACCTGTGGAAGTACCAGTGTACTGAGGAAGGACGGCAGGTCTCCAAGTGTGCGGAAGATGGCGGTTTTGCCCTCATGGTGTACTCGCAAGTGGAAGGGGAATCGCCATTGATATTTCATCTGTTTAGATTGCAAAAGCTGTGTAAGAGGCTTCAGAGCTTTTCTCATCGCCAATGTCTGACGTGACAGGTCTGGGAGAAGCATCACGGGGGGTGTCGTTAAAGAGTATAGTGTCCTTAAAGAGTATGGTGATCTTATAGAAATGTACCCGGCACAGGGTGTCTCGAACAAAGGAGGGGTCCGGGGTCTGCGGACCTGAGGTTCTGTGAACACGGTCCAGCTCAATGGGGTCATCTTTAGGGCGCTGCAGCAATTGATTAAAGATGGCGGTCACGGCTTCAGGCAGGTTTTTGGAGTCCACAGATTCAGGAATCACGCAAATGCGGATATTATTACGACGATTAAGATTTTCGATATCGTCCTGTTGGTATGCAAGTTGCTGCAGCATGATGGTGTGGGTGTTAAGGATTTTGTCATGCGTCTGCACTGCGTTGCTGAGACTGTCTGTGGTAGTGTCCAGGTCCTCAAAGCGTGCACCCATGTCCCTCTTAATGTCAGAGATCTCTTTCTTGTATGCTTTCTCTATTCTATGAACACTGTGTTCAAAGTCTGCTTTAGTGGACAGGGATCTGATGTAACTGTGCAGGAAACGGATCTGTGCCTCTATATCCCAGCCTTCACCTGAGCCCAGGGAGGCATTAGAGCGGCTTCTGGTGAGCAACGGCACAGCAACGGCTGTGTGAGCTCACCTGTGAGTGCAGGGATGATTCAGAGCGGTCCGGGGATGGAGGTGCCGGCGCCATCTTGGATTCAGAACGACGCTGTGTATCGGCCCGGGATCAGGCAAAATAATCCTCCAAATCGCCTCCTTTTCGGTTCCCACAGGTGCCCTTCTGTGCCCGGTGTTTATCTTTCCCCATGTGCCAAGTTTGGGTGAGTTTCCTGAAGTTATGTGGTCCGTGGAGCTGAAGGACCAGGGAGCTGTGAGGAAACACATCTCACTGCTCCATGCGGCAACCCACGCCCCTCATTTCATTTTTTAACCATGTTTACTTATTAATAAAATTTATTGTTATTATACTACTTTTGTACTTTTCTACTAGAACGTTATTAGTTGCCTAAAAAGTCAATTTAGGGGAACCCCTCTTTCCTTATCTTGAACACTGGATGTGGCACTTTTAAGCATAGATTTGCCATTCACTTCCCTTCTCACTGGCCAGAACTTGCTCAATATGCAAATGATCTACTCGCCTGTCCTGCATCCAGTGTTCTTTCTGAATGCACATTCAGTGCTGCTAGAGGGTTTGTAATGGATCATCCACAGACTCCCTTGATAGGCTCACATTCATAAAAATGAATCAGTCTTGGACCAGCAGCAGCTATCAAGCACCTGATGCTGATGTAACTGATTGATTTTTCTATGGATGTGGGATCCCTTGAAGACTGCCTATGCTGAGTGACTATTCTATTCCTCCTCAATCTTGATGATGCTAGCTTCCAACAATATTTTTGGTTTAGGGCACCGCCACCACTACCTAAGGCCTAATTTTTCTGTCCCTGTTTAACAGGGGCATGTAATTACAATTTCTGATCTAATATTTCACAGCAGGGCCCGTTCCTGCGCCCAACAAGAGTATCTGTGAGGGGTTACGGTGTTGTGGCACCACCACCACCAAAGGCCCAATTTTTCTGCCTCTGTCCCAGCAGCAGAAAAAAAGGACAAGCGTGCCCCACGGCCACCTGCAGAAGATGCACCATGTCAATGACCAGCACTGTGGACTGTAGACACAGAGCCTTCTTGCCCTCTTTTAGTGGCCTGTGAGCGTCTGCCTCTCCTTAGTGGCCTTCCAGACATGATGGGGATTTTGTTTTGCAACACCACACTACACTGTATTGTGTAGTGTGTACACCACCAGAAAAGTAGTAGCAACTGCACTATGGGTGCACAGTATTTTGTACACCACCAGAAGTCTAATGGCAACTATGGGCGCACTGTATGTATTGTGTACTGTGTACACCACCAGAAAAGTAGTAGCAACTGCTCTATGGGTGCATGGTACTGTGTACACCAACAGAAGTGTAATAACAACTATGGGCATACTGTACTGTGTACACCACCAGAAAAGTAGTAGCAACTGCACTAGGGGTGCACGGTACTGTGTACTGTGTACACCGCCTGAAGTATATTAGAAACAGTACATATATACACAAGACTATCTGTATATATATTAAGTACACTGCAGCTAACTGAATCACCTGCCTGCCTGAAGTATATTAGAAACAGTACACCAGGAACAGCCTGCAGTGAGATATAGCTAAACTGTATGCAGTGTATATATATATATATATATATATATATATATATATATATATATATATATATATATATATATATACAAGCTAACTGAATAACCTGTCTGCCTGCTCAATCTAAATGACACTCTCTCTCTGTCCACGTTTGCTAGAAGTCATGTGGGAGGACACAGCAAGCATGTGGAAGAAGGTGCTCTGGTCAGATGAGACCAAAATCAATGCAAATCACAAAGCAAAACACTCTGTGTGGCGGAAAACTAACACTGCACATCACGCTAAAAACATCATCCCCACAGTGAAACATGGTGGTGGCAGCATCTTACTGTGGGGAGGCTTTTCCTCAGCAGGTACAGGGAAGCTGGTCAGAGTTGATGGGAAGATGGATGGAGAAAAATACAGGGCAATCTTATGCCCTGTGCACATGACCGGTTTTGCCATCGGAATAAACTCAGAAGGTTTCTCAGACGGAATTCCACTCAAGCGGTCTTGCCTACACGCAGGCCAACCAAAGTCCGACCGTTCAGAACGTGGTGATGTACAGCACGTATGACGAGACTAGAAAAAGGAAGTGCAATAGCAATCCCGCCACCCTTTGGGCTCCTTCTGCTAATCTCGTGTTTATCTCATGTTAGTAGAAGTTTGGTGAGAGACGATTCGCGCTTTTCAGCTTTTGTGCTTTTCAGTCCGTTACTACTCTTCAGTTTGTGCTTGTGGGTTTGTATCTGCTTTTCAGAGCGTGTAGACAGTTCGTATCTGATTTTTCAGTGTGTTCTTGTCCTCTCGTTTCTGATTTTCAGCTCGCTCTTCACAGGCCTTGCTGTTCTTCAGTGCGTTCTGTTAGTGCGTTCTGACCAGCCGACCGTTTTGAAGCCATGTTACGTATACCTACTCGTCGTAGAGTTCATGCTGTGTGGAGGCTTGGTGTTGGGGTTCATTCTTTGACCCAAGCCCAGTCCATAAACAGGGTGGGGAGGAGTTCATGGACCAAGAATTGGTTACTCCAGCGTGACCAATTCTCTCATATGCCTTTGCTTTGTGAGATCCAGGAGAATAATCCTGATGATTTCAGGAACTTTCTCAGGAGGACGGATTCCATTTTTCACCATCTGTTGGCTTTGTTGACCCCTTATATTAGCAGGCAGGAACTGCATGCAGCAAGCCATCACTCCGGAGCAGAGGCTAGTTGCCACGTTGCGTTACTTGGCAACTGGGAGAGGCCTGCAGGACCTCAAGTTCTCGGCAGGCATTTCTCCCCAGGCTCTGGGGATCATTATCCCAGAGACCTGTTCTGCTATTATTCAGGTCCTGCAGAAGGACTATATTAAGGTAAGTTTTCTTCTTTAACATCACATTCTATTGTATTTCATGTTTGCTAATGTTTTGTATTTCTTTCATCATTCCCTAATTACCATGATTGTAATATGCTGTTAATGTCCCCTTTGTGCCCATGCGTGCTGTAATCTTTTAATGTTCCTTTTTTGGCCTACATGCATATTTTCCTTCACTAACCTCCCCAGCATGCTATCCTGGGCCCATACACACCTATAGCCTAGTCACTTAACAATGTATTTTGTCAGCTCCATTGTAGTGCTTTACCCCAAACACCCCCTAAAATCTGTACAAATGTTATTGTTGTCCTTAAATTCAGGCGGAGTGGCAGAGGCTTTTTTTGGGGGACCAAACTCATCTCGAACCCTACCCCCCCTAAAATTTTAACAATGGCCCATCAGAGGGGGGGATTGATCTGATAAGTGGCCCTTATGTTTTTGTCTTTAAATACTCCTTAAAATAAATGTTATACTGATGTTGGCCAAGAATGTTTTTGTCTAATCTGCTTGCAATGTTAAGTGCAAAAGTACTAATATTATTTTTTCTGTTTTGACTCCACAGTTTCCTTCAACGCCACAGGAATGGCAGACTGTGGCCTCCCATTTTTCCAATCGTTGGGACTTTCCCAACTGTGGAGGGGCTATAGATGGGAAGCGCGTCCACATAGTGCCACCACCCCATTCGGGGTCATACTATTTTAACTATAAGAGGTTTCATAGTATCGTGTTAATGGTGGTGTTGTCGGCACAATATGAGTTCCTCTACGTGGACGTTGGGAAGAATGGCCGGATGTCGGATGGAGGAGTCTTCGCCCAGACTGAGTTTTACCAACGGCTCCAGAGTGGTGGCCTGGGATTGCCACCTGATGCGGACAACGTTGATGGACTCCCGTTTGTCTTTCTTGCTGATGAAGCGTTCGGTCTGGGCGAGCACCTGATGAGGCCATTCCCCCAGAGGACCCTCACCCCGGAGAGGAGGGTTTTTAACTACCGGCTGGCCAGAGCCAGAAGAGTCCTGGAGAATGCCTTCAGGATAATAGACAGCCGGTTCTGCCTGTTTCTGACAGCCATGCACATGGCGGAGTATAATCTCAATCACATAATCTTATGCTGCTGCATATTGCACAACTTTTTACGTAAAAATTCACACAATTATCTTGCCTCAGTTGGACCTGAGGCCGGACTTACTTCCAATCCTCTTATGGGCCTGGATACTGGCTGTCCTGGCTTGGCACCCCAAAGCGCCCGAAAAGTTCGGGAGAAATATGTTAATTTTTTTAAGGGTAGGGGGGCCATTGCAATGCCAGACAATGTCTAATTTTTAATAATAAAAAAAAACATCTGATAAAATCTTGAAATTACTTTATTGCTTGTGTTTCTTTTTGGCTGTCTCATAGGTTCTCCAAGTGCACTTGTAGTGCCAAGTGGAATTTCTTTTAGTAAATAAGCCCCATTGTCACTGTAAACACAAAATTACTTACATAACTGGTATTGAGCATTGAAAGAAGAAGCCACACATTGTTGATTCTCAAAATTTTTACTCTGTGCACATTCACATGTGCGTTAGAAAATTTTTTAGAAAAATAGTTTTTTTTTTTTAGAAACAGGGATATTTTCAAACATACATAACACAACTCTGGAACTTACTAAGTTCAACGTATAAAAACTGAAGGCAATATCAGACATTATAGTGTCAAAAATGTCTTGATATTGCCTTCACCAGATGGGGTGATGTCACCCCTGTAAAAGCCAAATTTTGAAGATGCACACAAATCGGGAGTCCAAATGGATATTTCCCTCCTGATCCCATGCCTAATGTCAACATGTGTTATCTCCCATCATGGGGGATCAATGAACGTGTTTTGGGGGTGCAACCCCTTCCTCTCACCTACTAGAGTTACGAGGAAGGGGTTGTACCCACAAAACACAAATACACACAAAAATTGGGTTTAGTCCAACTAATGGGTAAATGGATAGGATTTGAAAGCAATTTATATTCTCCCCAACACATCGATCATGTTCTTCATTTGTTGTTCCATAATATTCAGTTTCTTCCTTATAATGTCTATTTCGCCATTCCACAGCATGATGTCGTGGATGAGCCTTTGGGCGCTGTCACTTGTGAAAGGTTCAGCTTGCTCTTCAACAACCAGCACATCACCTAAAAATTGGTTAAAAAACATGTATTATAAATATGCAGGCATACGTAGATTACCTGAAGCTGGGGTGTCAGACACTCACCTGTTTGGGTAACAATCTCAGCCACTTCCTCCACCTCTCCTTCCTCCAGATTTTCGGGGGGTCTTGGGCTGATTTCCCCTTCTTGGTGATGTGGGGGGTCCCTGGTGTCTTCTGAGTGGTGTCTTTCGAGTCTTTTCTCCCCTATGAGAATGAAACAAAAGGTATACTTAGCACACAGATATTTGAGTCCAGAAATTGGAAAATTAAACATTGCTGGGAAGTGGGGTACAATTGTCTGTTTTGGGCAGAGTTCCAAGCTGAAGACATGATTTTTTACCTTACCAAAGCTGGAATACTTTCCTTTTTGTGATAATTTTCACACATGGAGACACTCCAAAAATATCAACTGGAGTACCTGTGTGAGACATCTTAAAAAGTTTGTTCTTGTGTCCCACACTAGTGCTCTTGAGTCCAGATGTGTAAACAGCTCTTGAGTGTCCTCTCCTTACATTACACTGAATCAAGCTTGCATTTCATTCTAGTTACAAACACATCTAGACAGCAATGTACAAAACGTAATGTTATACAAATAGGCATGACCAAATGTATTTAACCTGTATCTGCCCAAAACATCATATTTAATGAGCGAACCATGTTTCCTACGACCGATTACTGCGCCCACGAACATGAAATTCGCCATTTTAAAATGTACAACAGTAAAGAAAAGCACATGGCGCAGCATGCAAGTAATAATAATGATAGGAACACATGACAAGTACTTACATTTTAGAAGCACTCTCTTTATCCTTCTATACTGATCCGGCTCCCTCAGTTTCAGGTCAGACCAGTGTTTCTTTATTTGCTCCTTGGAGCGTCGTACCCCAAAATTCTGCCGCAGACTCTTCACAACTTTCGTCATGATCTTGGCCTTTTGCAAATTAGGATTTAGGTACGGTCCATGCTTCCCATCATAGTCTTTCCTCCGCAAGATGTACACCATCTCCACCATCTCTTCAAAGGCCATAATGGAGGCCCTTAAATCTCCTTTACCGGGATCGGGTCATTTCAGGGTCCGGGCTTTCCTCCTCCTCGTTAGTGGAATTACCACACACCTGCTCTTTATCCACCATGTTGCTCCTACTGCGCGTTGAAGAGAGAAGATGCGGGGAATCTTCAAGAAAGAACGTCAGGGGCGGGCAACGCAGGCGGAGTTTCACGCATGCGCAGTATATATATAGCTAACACGCATGTGTCTTACGTTCTATCTGTGTGTGGAGGAAGGACGAACGGAAGTGGCGAGCGTCCTAAGGAAAGGTAAAATTTGAACTTGGCCCATCACAGTGGCCTATACTGCTTCAAGATTGAGGCCTATATTGGGATATGAGAATGAGAGTTTAGGCTGACATTTGTGTTTTTGTCATGTGAATTGTCTTACAGCAAAGATGAATCACTTTAATTCATGGCCAGTTTCATAGACAGATACAGGGAGATGAGGAATTTGTGGGAGGTGAAACACAGCTTATATTATAATAAACAAGCTAGGAGGTCATCACTGGAGAAACTTCTGGTATTTGTGAAGACTCGGATCCCTGATGCAAACATGAAGTTTTTGGACAATAAAATTGGGATCTTGAGGAACATGTATGAGAAGGAGCATAATAAAATACAGAAATCACTCAGATCAGGAGCAGCAGCAGCGCAAGGGTATGTACCCAGGCTGTGGTACTTCAACAAACTGCGGTTTCTGGACGACCAGACTGAAGCCAGGGAATCACTTTCTACTCTTCCCTGCAGCCTTCCCTCCACCCTTCCCTCAACCCCAGCAGAGGCTGACGAGGAACAACCTGGGCCTTCCATCCTGAGAGAAGTGCATAGTTGCCAACTGTCCCGGATTTCCCGGGACTTAGACGCCATTCCTGAATTTGTGGTGTCCCGGTAAATGTCCTGAGAAATCCGGTTCTTCACGATTTTCGCCGCCGCTGCTAGAGGTCCGCGGCCGGCTGAGACATTGTCTCCGCCGGCCGCCATTTTAAAGAAGTTCAGGAAGACGGCTGGGGGGACTAGACGGAGCTCCTGCGTCGCCGCCCACCCTCCGCCCCGCTCCGCCTCGCCCCGCCTACCCCCCGCCCGCTGGCAGTCTGTTATGAAAAGGAGCGGGGGTAAAGTAGAAAAGTATCTGCCCTTATCACCGCCCATCACACCGCCCCTTAAAAAGTTGTAAGAGCCTCAGGAGCGTGCAGGGGCATGTGACATGAAATGTTATCAAGTGCGCATGCGCCCAGCTCAGCTGTTCATTTTCGGATATTTACGGAGTGTCCCGCTGCGCTTGCGCAGTAGAGAGCGGACAGTATCCGATGGGCCAGCTGCGCTTGTGCAGTAGAGGGCGGACACTATCCGATGGGGGACAAAATTCGATAGGACACCGGCGGACACTACTACACTAGGACACCTCTGAGGTAGGGGGGGCGCACCGCTGTGGGAATCTGATGTAAGGGGGGCTCCACTGGGGACACCTGATGCAAGGGGGGCTCCACTGGGGACACCTGATGTGAGGGGGGCTCCGCCGGGGACACTTGATGTGAGGGGGGGCTCCACTGGGGACACCTAATGTGAGGGGGGGCTCCACTGGGTACACCTGATGTGAGGGGGGGCTCCACTGGGGACACCTGATGTGAGGGGGGGCTCCACTGGGGACACCTGATGTGAGGGGGGGCTCTGCCGGGGACACCTGATGTGAGGGGGAGCTCCGCTGGGGACACCTGATGTGAGGGGGGCTCTGCCGGGGACTCCTGATGTGAGGGGGGCTCTGCCGGGGACACCTGATGTGAGGGGGAGCTCCGCCGAGGACGCCTGATGTGGGGGAAAGCTCCGCCGGGGACACCTGATGTGGGGGGGCTCTGCCGGGGACTCCTGGTGTGAGGGGGGCTCCGCCGGGGACTCCTGATGTGAGGGGGAGCTCCGCCGGGGACTCCTGATGTGAGGGGAAGCTCCGCCGGGGACACCTGATGTGAGGGGGGCTCCGCCGGGGACTCCTGATGTGAGGGGGAGCTCCACCGGGACTCCTGATGTGAGGGGGAGCTACGCCGGGGACACCTGATGTGAGGGAGGCTCCGCCGGGGACACCTGATGTGAGGGGGGCTCCGCCGGGGACTCCTGGTGTGAGGGGGGGCTCCGCCGGGGACTCCTGGTGTGAGGGGGGCTCCGCCGGGGACTCCTGGTATGAGGGGGGCTCCCCCGGGGAATCCTGGTGCGAGGGGGGTCGCCCGGGGACATCTGATGTAAGGGGGACTCTGCTGGGACACCTAATGCAAGGACGGACTCTGCTGGGACATCTGACGCAAGGACGGACGGCTGGTGGCAGGCGACGTGGCTAGTGACACGCTCAGGGATCCCACTGATTCTGCATTATGGTGAGTTGAATGATTTCATTTTATATAACAATGTAATAATAGAAATAATGCACTTCATTCATCCTGACACCATAACAACCATGGTGCCGGGATGATTGAAGTGCTAACACCAGAAGTATCTTTATCTGCTGATTGTTAAACTTTCTAGAATACACATATTTTTATTGTGTAGGATCTGGGGCTGCTGTCCCGTCATTTCCCTCTCCCCCTCTCCCCCTTTCCCTCTCCATCCCTCAGTCATCTCAGACGCTAACCACACTCTCTTGAGCCACGCCCATTTAAGCCACGCCCACTATGTCGCGTAAACCGCGCCCATTTTTCGCTGCACTTATATAATTTTCTAAGCCACGCCTACAAACGAATGCCCCACCCCCTAATTATTGTACAGCTCCGCCTACAGCCACAAAAGTGTCCCACATTTTTTTTTTACAATGTTGGCAACTATGGAAGTGGATGCGCCCAGCTGGAGCCAGGTATATTATTTGTAGACATATTTATTGTCCTAATATTAACGATGTTAACTAGATGTTAAAATTGATAACTAATTAATGATTTTAAACAAAGTGATTTACATATGAATAGACAGTAGTGGCCAAAATGTTTGGGACAAGAAAGAAAAATGCTGGGGTCAAAATGATAGTCTTTTCTTTTTATTAACATTCAATTTGCAAGTCATGAGCTAAAAATTGTGTGTGATTGATGAAGCAAAAACTAAAACTATGTCTCTTTTTTATACACAGGATGAGCTCAGCCAGGAGGAGGGTCTGGAAGGTGGCAGGCAGGAGGAGGCAGTGCCCAGTGGCAGCCAGGAGGCGGCCATGCCCAGTGACAGCCAGGAGGTGGGCGGGCCCAGTGCCAGCAAGGAGGTGGGCGGGCCCAGTGTCGCCAGGAGGTGGCTGGCCCTTGTAGGAGCCTCACCCAATCCCAGGTGCCTCCCTTCTGCCTTCAAACAAAAAGGCCCAGGAAGGGGGCGAGGATGGAGGAGGCAGCACTGGGCCTCATTAGGGAAGCGAGTGATGTGCTCAGAGGCCCCCCCCGGCAATAAAGAGGCCTATGGCTGCTATATAGCCACAAGATTGTTGAAATTGGAGGAGGGCCAACGCTTACTCTGTGAGCGAATTATTTTTGACGGCCTTCAGAAGGGGTTGAGGGGCCAGCTGACAGAGAACAGCCACATATATGATCTCACCCATCCTCCTCCTCCTGCCACAAGTCCACCACCAGAGCCACAGCCTCCAAGAGAGGCTGCAGGGAAGGCTGGAGGGAAGGCTGCAGGGAAGCGTGGAGGGAAGGCTGCAGGGAAGAGAAGAAAGTGATGGCCTGGGTTCAGTCTGGTCTGACAGAAGATGCAGCCTGGGGACATAGATATCATCTGCTGCTGGTCCTGATCTCGGGGAGTCCTGGACCAGATTGGGCTCAAAATTTTATGGACTCCTCAAGATAAAATTTTTTGTTTACACAGACTTGATGTGTGCTCTGGGGCCAAAAGGCTTCGCAAATACCCAAAGTTTCTCCAGCTTTGCCTTCCTCTTTATTTTGTTAACCAGAATAAATGGATATTTTATTTTGAGAAAATACTTGCCTATGTGTTTTTATTAAAATAGGACAGATTGTTTGTGAGTAGGCAGGTACATTTAAAAAAGACAATGTCAAATTAACAAGAGACACCAACCTCCTTGAGGTTACAAAATACAAGATAATAATGTTATTGTGGTAACTTGACAGACCCTAAAAAATATATATATATATATATATATATATATATATATATATATATATATATATATATTATGGAGATCACTAGAAAATAATTTTGCAATATTTAAAAAAAAAGGAGATCTTGATGAAATCAAAAATTAAAAAAAAACATGACTATAAAAAAATATTTCAAAACATTATTCTGGAGATCTGGCTTTAAAATAATAAAAAATTTATTCATGAGATCACGAGAATAACAAAAAAATAAGTTTTTGAGAACTCTGTGTGAATATCAGCAGCAAAACAAGTTAATTCTTCTAGCATTATAAAGCACAAAAGAATGCGCTGCATTAAAAGATCATAGAATTTGCAGCGTGAGGAATGTGCTATCTCCATTACGAACGCTAGTATTACCAGACCGAGCGCTTCCGTCTCATACTTGCTTGTGAGCATGCGTGGTTTTTGGTACGTCGGAACAGCATACAGACGAGTGGTTTTACCGATAGTAATTAGTTCTGTCAGAAAAATTTAGAGCATGTTCACTATCTAAGTCCGTCAGAATTTTCGACGGAAAAAGTCCGATGGGGCATACACACGGTCGGAAAATACGATAAAAAGCTCCCATCTGACTTTTTCTGTAGGACATTCCGCTCGTGTGTATACGGCATTAGAAGAAAACCTGTTATGCCCTGTACACACGTTCGGATTTTTAAACGGAGAAAGTGCGATCGGATTGTGTTGTCGGAAATTCCGATCGTGTGTGGGCTCCATCGGACTTTTTCCGTCGGAATTTCTGACACACAAATTTTGAGAGCAGGATACAAAATTTTCCGACAACAAAATCCGACAAATCTGAGACACAAAGTGCCATGCATGCTCAGAATAAATTAAGAGACGAAAGTTATTGTCTATTGCCAGTTTTATAGTCCCGACGTACGTGTTTTACGCCACCGGGTTCAGACGATCGGATTTTCCTACAACTTTGTGTGACCGTGTGTATGCAAGACAAGTTTGAGCCAACATCCGTCAGAAAAAATCAGATGGATTTTGTTGTCGGAATGTCCGATCAATGTCCGACCGTGTGTACAGGGCATATGAAGTCTGCAAAGGCTTGAGGCTGGGGTGGAGGTTCACCTTCCAGCAGGACAACGACCCTAAACATACAGCCAGCACTACAACGGAATGGTTTAGATCAAAGCAAATTCATGTGTTAGAATGGCCTAGTCAAAGTCCAGACCTAAATCCAAGTCCATGAGGGCACATGGGCACCGTCCCCTCTCTCCTGCCACCCCCTCTATCCCCAATAAATAGATTCATCCATTGCAGGTGTTTTTGAATCACCTGATTAGACCCATAGGCTCTAATAGGCGTCAAAAAAGTAAACAACGAGCATCATGCTTGGCGCTCGCAGTTCACTCAGCTGTGTTAGAAAAGCAAATGAATATTCGCTTTCCTCACTCTGAACCGCCTCTCTGCCAATCAGGTGCTTGGGTCTGTTACCCATCACCTGATTGGCTGAAACGACAGGCGCTGTGATCTGACGCCTGTGATTGAAATCAATTGGCAGCGCCGCCGAAGCGCCGCTTTTAGCTCCTTTTCGGCCTCTAGCGGGGGTTAAAAGCACCCCCCTAGTGGCCAAAAAGAGCTGCTAAAACGATGGTAAAGCGCTGCTAAAAATAGCGGCGCTTTACTGCCGACGCCCCAGCGCCTCACTGTGAAAGGGCCCTAAGACTTGTCAAAGTTGCAAAATTGTGTTCAGGATTTGTTTTACTTTTGTCGTGAAGGGGTTAAGTTGGGATTTCCCACACACATTCTTCTTATATTTACCTGTCTGTTCAAATAATCTTGGGCTCAGAACAAAAATAATATACCAGGACTTCCTTTACATTGGAATGTGTGTAATAAATGACAGGCGGGTCTATTTGGTTACATTGAGTTTGAATGGTAAGGAGTCAGCACATATACCTGGGAATCACACCCAAGTCCATATATCAATATGACAGGGGGACTGCTTATCAGTGCTAAACATCTGTGCTATAATATTTCCATTGCCATAGCTGTACTCTCCTCTTCAGTTGTTTGTTGCCTGGCTGTCATGCAGATCAAAATGACATCAACACATTCCAAATCACCGACCCACATAAACAGATTAGGAGGTCTTCATTTTGACTTTCAGCATGCTTGTACTGGGTCAGCGGAGCTGGAACATTCTTGTATTATGTAACGGTACCCCCCGCAGGAGCTGCTGGTTAAGTTTGTTCTTCCCGTTACTCTGCCTTTCAACCCCAAGAATGGCCTCAGCCCCTACTGGCACACCTGGCAATGAGATTAATAGAATACCACAGTAATGACACACTGACACAGTTATTAATGTTTTCTTCAATTTACTTAGGCAGCATGAAACTCAAAATTATATTGGTCGGTCATGGCATGACAGCATGAGGAGGTGTCCCATCAGAGCTCCAGCCGGCCCGCTTCTGTAATCCTCTCCAGCGGCAGCCACAGGGGATAAAAAAACATCCTCACTGGGATGCCACCGAAGTGGAAACCATCCCCGCCACCACAGCTAACACCCTGGCTCAGTTCCAGCTTACTGGACATTTATTTTTCACGCGGCGGAGGCCGCAGCCGGACCCGTGAATCCAAGATGGCACCGGGTGAATGCTCCACAGCCCCATGTGCAGCCTCCACGATCCCCACTCCACAGATGCCGTCAGCTTGACCTCCTCCCCCCTCCTCACCTAGCCCCACACAAGATTTGCTCAGGGGCTCAGACCTGGATGAAGCACTGGGAGACAGGGATTTACAGCTGCACATACTGTCCCTCCCCATCAAGACTGATCTGGACATTTTTGCTGCCAGGATGGAGAAAGCCCTGCGGCAGGACATTGAAGCCCTGCAGGCTGACACAGATCATCTAGGGGATAGAGTACAGGCCCTGGAGACCTCTGTGGAGGACATTACACCCACCCTACAAGCCCTGCAGATGCACTGCAAAACACAGAATAAACTTATTGATTCCCTGGTTGATCAATTGGATGATGTTGAAAATCGCAGCCGCAGGGTTAATATCCGCATTAGAGGCTTGCCAGAGGCTACTGCACACAGGGACATAGTCCCCACCCTTCAAGGTATCCTTAAGCAGATCCTAGACAGGGAAGCGCCTGACCATAATGAAATTGATCGTGCTCATAGAGCCTTAAGACCTCCCTTGGATGATCCGGATAAGCCACGGGACATTATTTACAAATTCCACAAATATTTGCTGAAGGAGCGTATCATGTACCGTGTTCGGGGTGTCCGCCAAGTGGACTTTGATGGAGCCGGACTGTTCCTATTTCCAGACCTCTCCAGACGCACCCTGATGCAATGCAGGGCACTCAAGCCACTTCTAGAGGCCCTACAAGATGCTCACTTAACTTACCGCTGGGGTTTCCCCTTCAGCCTTTCGGTCACTAAAGATGGTCGCCAGGTCTCAATGCGGAACAAAATGGATCTGCCTCAATTTCGCTGCAGGGGCCGGAACAGACCTTGCAATGGCTCAACTCGTTCGGACGGCTCGCCCCCTTCTTCATCTGTGGTTCCCTGAGTGACTGTCTTAGTCTTCACTGAACTCTCCCTTAGGGATGTTGTAGTTGCTGCTGCTGCAAATTACCTACTTGCACATCCAGGTCCTGGGTGTACATCTTCTCTGAAGCGGGCCCATCTGCTGGGCTCACACCTGATGCCTCCCCACCTACCCCCAATAGGTTAACTCTTCTGAGTTATGTTTCCCGGATGGGGATAACTGCGGTGCACTGCTCGCCACTTCCTGTTTGGCCAAGGGGCCAGGTGGCGAGAACTGTGCCTTTGTTACTGGTATTTTTTGTGCGCCTGTCAGGCGTACTGTTTAGTGTGTGTTATGTTTAAATGTTTTTTTCTAGGCTTTTTTTGTCCTTTATTGTTCCCCCAGCACTCCTTGTCCCATGGTTCAGGCTGCTGCAGGTCTCTCTCCACTGTTTCTGACAATCTTAAAGGACATCCACATACTGGCTCCTCATGGCTTCTTTGAAAATTGTGTCATACAATGTCTGTGGCTTGGGCTCTCTGCATAAACCCAGTAAGTTGTGGCTCGAGGCGAAGAGACTGGGGGCACACATTCTCTTTTTGCAGGAAAAACATTTTTGTACTGACTCGGTTCCTCGCCTTCCCACACATTTATATGATCAATGGTACCTTAGTCACTCACGTCGGTCAAAATCAAATGGAGTGGCGATCGCCATACATAAACACTGCCCCTTTATTCCCTTTGATTATTACGCCGACCCAGGCGACAGGTTTGTCTTCCTAAAGGGCACCCTGTTTGCACTTAAAATTACCCTTATCACAGTGCACGCCCCAAACACCGTGTAGGTTACATTCGTGGACAAGGTTCTGGAATCCTTTTCCTCATTCCGGGAGGGGCAACTGATCTGGGGGGGTGATTTTATGTAAGCCCTGACCCATAGCTAGATACTTCCTCTGGCCACTCGGTACATTCCTTTGCATTTCTTAAACTATTTCGGAAGTCCCTCCATGCTAATCACCTGGTTGACTGCTGGAGAATTCTCCACCCCACTGTCAAGGATTTTAGCTATCACTTTGCAACTCATAATGTGTATACCCGCATAGATCTCTTGCTAGTGGACCAATATGAACCGATGTAGTTGGCGCATCCATCAGATCTCTAACCATCGCTGACCACGCCCCGATCTCCCTCGCCTCGCTACCCTCAGAATCCAAACAGTGGACCTGGTGCCTAAATGAGAATCTGTTAGACGACGCGGTGGCTTTGAAACAAGTCTCTGACACTATTTCTCTATATTTTGCCAAAAACCGAACAGGAGACACAGGGGTGTCAGCGGTGTGGGAGGGGCACAAGGCAGTGGTTCAGGGGGAGTTAATTTCCCAGGGATCCAGGCTTAAAAAGGCACATACTGGGGAACTGCAGTCCTTACTGACTAGACTTCGGGCCGTGGATCTTAGGCACAAGCGCTGCATGACCCAGGCACTGGCGACAGAACTCCACTACCTTAGGGAGGAACTCTCTACTCTTTTAGAGGCACAAATTCAGGCACGGCTACGACATATATCCCACAAGTTCTATGAGTTTGGGAACAAATGCGGGAGCCTGCTGGCCAGAGCTCTTAGACGTCAATGCACGGCTGGCTATGTCAGCAAGCTTAACACCGCCACCCCGGGCCCGCCAATAGTTTTTCCATCTAAGATGGGACTACTTTGCCCAACTCTACCAACTCCCTGACACCCTCCCAGGGCTGAAGCCTACACGGAAAGCGGATCTTTTTTCAGTTCCCCAAGCTTACGACACAAATCAGTGAGCAGTTAGATGCACCCATTACTCTAACGGAGATAGCGCCCGTTATCAAGGGCTTACCAAAGGGCAAATGCCCGGGCCCTAATGGCTTCACCCAAGCCTATTATTGTAAATTCCTCCCCCTCCTCTCGCCCCATGTGTGAATACTTAATGCCTTGGCCTCTGGAATGATCATTCCCAAAGAAGCACTGTTGGCTCAGGGCTTAAGGAAGGGAAGGACCCTACTGCCCCCAGTAGTTACAGACCAATCTCGCTCCTGAATACTGATATCAAGATACTGGCACGGATCTTAGCAAACAGATTGAAACCCATTTTGCCAACTGTAGTACATCCTGACCAAACAGGGTTCATAGTGGGGAGGGAGGCCAGGGACAACTCCAACAGGGCACTCCAGCTGATCCATTGAGTAAACTCGCAGGATGCCAGTCCACCCTGTCTTTTTCTATCTACTGATGCTGAAAAAGGCGTTTGATAGGGTGGACTAGACGTATCTACAAACTGTGCTGGTCAGGCTAGGCCTTGGCCATGGATAGGAGCCTTATATAGCCACCCGGAAGCTCGTGTCAAGGTGAATGGAACTCTCTCTGGCTCCTTTCCCATTCGGAATGGAACTAGGCAGGGCTGCCCCCTATCCCCACTCATATTTGCTCTCACCCTAGAGCCATTGTTGAGTATGATTCGCTTGAACCCTAACATTAGGGGACTTAGTGTGGGGACGACGGAACACAAACTATCAGCTTATGCTGACTATGTCCTATTTTATGCGACAGACCCGCTAATTTCCCTTCCTAATATAATACCTGAGCTACAGAGATTCAATTCATTTGCAAATTTCAAGATTAACTATAGCAAGTCGGAGATTCTCCTCCTCACCATACCCCCTGACATGTATACCTGGTTACAAGGGTCCTTTTCTTCACTTGGTATCGCTCTTTCCTAAAATATCTCATTACCCAGGTCCTTCTTCTTGGCCCTCAACAGCCTGTTCCTAAAATGTATCTGGCATGGGTAGAGCCTCCGGGTTGCTCTCCGCACCCTGCAACGCCCTAAGAGATTAGGGGGATTAGGGGTTCCATCCCGCCATAGATATTACGAAGCAATTGCCATGCAGTGGATATTGGATTGGCACCATAATGTACACACTAAATTATGGGTCCCTCTGGAGAAATTCTTAGCGGGCCGCAACCTGTCCCACTCCTCCTGGCTCTCCAGAGAACACCTGTCACCACCTATGCTCTAAAAATTTGGGATGCTCTCAATGTTCAGGGACTACTATCTCCTCCTGTCTCCCCCCTTGCACCTTTGGGAGGCTTCCCCTGGTTCATTCCTGGGGAACATCTCTTATTTCCATACATGGGCAAGGGACGGAGAGGTGCGATGTGGTAGATTCATACAGGAGCAGGGTCTGGTATCCTTGGATTGGCTCTGAGACCATTTTGGTCGCTTCCCGCTGGACAATTGGCGATATAGGCAGTTCCGCCATTTCGTTCTTGGCTTGCCTCAGGCTATCAGACCCCATCCGCCCTGACTTTATTTGAGAAGCTCTGTATGTCAGCTGCCCCTATTTCTCACACTATCTCAGTCCTATATGAGATGCTGCAATCAACAGAGCCTAGGGGTAAGCCAGCCTGTGTACGGGAGTGGGAGAGAGACTTGCAGCTAACGTTTACAGAGGCTCAGCTGGACCACCTGTATAGCCTTACCCATGCAAGTTCTGTGGACACAAGGATGCAGGAAAATTGCTTTAAGCTATTGACCCGTTGGTATAGAGTACCTGCTAACCTAGCTAGAATTCTTCCAGCATTCTCTGATGCCTGTTGGAGGGGCTGTGGCCTGAGGGGCATTTACCTACATATTTGGTGGGAGTGCCCAAGGCTCCAGCAATTTTGGCAGGATATCAGGGCCCAGATCAAAGTGATCTTAGATATTGAGATGCCTGACTCTCCCTTGGAGTTTTTGCTCCATGTGCTGTCTATTCCTTTCAGCCATTACTGCAAGTCAGTTCTACCTCATCTCCTAAATCCAGCCAGGCGTCTGATCTCTGTGCACTGGAGAACAGCCCATATCCATGGGCGAGCTGATTGGATCCGCCTGGTAAACAGCTATATGGCTGCAGGGGAATAGATGACAACATGTAAAGACTAACAAAAAGTTCTATGGGATCTGGGCCACGTGGATATATTACACTTCCGGTGTCTCACAGTCCCCAAAGCCACCGGCCTCAGGGCCCAATACACCCTTATAGTCGAGTAACTGATTTAGCTTAACCCTGTTATCGTTCAGGGCAGGCTTGCCCAGTTTCATGGAATATTTTTGGAATCACCATTCTCTCAATTATAGTGCTGGTTATTGTTGTGTGTTGTGTTATCTCAGTTATTTTACTTTGTCTCTTTATCACTTTTATGCTTGTTCCCCTTTCCTCTCCTCCCCCTCCCTCCCCCCAACCCTCTTATCCACAGAGGCGTATCTAGTGAAGATGGCGCCTATGGCAAGCACTGAAACTGCGCCCCTGTCAAAACATTCAAAAACCCATCTTTCAGATAACCTTAACTAAAAAAACACCTAACAAGGCAAAACTTCAAAATATAAAATTGTAGTATATTAGTGATGGTGACACCCTCTATTGTAAGTGGAGTTATTTTATTTCTTGAGGGGGTGTTACCATCACTTATATATTGCAACTTGTTATCAAAATTCTTTTGAGAGGGTGTCAATGTCACTAATATGCTGCAATTTTATATTTTGATATTGTTATTTGTTGGAAAGATATCAAGTTGTATATTTGGTTTACAGGACACCACATATACAGTATATGGTATTCAGAGAGAGGGCTCCACCATCACTTAAAGTGGAAGTAAACTTCCTTTACTGCCTTTTACATATAGGTAAGACTATAATAAGGCTTACCTATAGGTACAGTAAATATCTCCTAAACATGTACAATTTAATAGATATTTACATTACATGGAGCCAGTGACATCACTGGCGCATGCGCTTCGAAGAAGACCAGAACCCTGTGCCATAAATGGTGGCTCCCGCGCGCATGCACGGGAGTGACTTCAGGCCTTCAGGCCAGTCACAGAGCCTGCGAACCCGGAAGCGAGATGAGTAAAAATGAGAGCACCTTCTGCGCTGACTTCTGGGTGTGGAAGGATTTGTGTTAAGGTAAGTTTAACTTAATGTGCTAGTATGCGATCCATACTAAAAGATTATACCTTTACTTTGCATGGTAAAAAAAAAGCCCAGCAGTATACAACCGCTTTAAATTATGCAATTACATTTAAATTGAAACACTAAGGTGAAGAAGGAAGCACAGCATTGTATTTTATTGTAATATTTAGTGTTTATACTGGTTATGGCAAGAGGGGAATAGAGGGAGGGGGGGAGAGAAGATGGAAGAGGGGGGAGAGACAGAACTAGGGGGGGGGGGGAAGGGAAGGGAGGAGAGAGAGAGAGAAGGGGGGCAATGGGGAGGGAGGGAGGGAGAAGAGGAATACAGAATACATCAGAAAGTACAGAGAGAATAAAGAGAGGAGCATTGTAGTAAATGTCTCTTCCTGTGCACATTCTCCTCATTACCTTCACCTAAATACATTCTTCTGCTTCTCTTACTTATTTCTCCTCCCTCTCTGCCTCCTCCCCAGTCCCCACAGCAGCTCCTCTCTTTCTCAATCTCCAGGCTCCAGCATGGCTCCAGTACGCTGCACTTCTTAATCAAAGGGGGTGGCTTGAGAAAGGGGTGGGTTACAGCAGTGCTCAGTAAGCAGCAGGAGGTGGAGCAGCTCCACAGTACTAGATGTGCCAGGGGGTGAGGTGGGATCTGGCCTGATTTGATACACTGGGAGCCCTGGCAGCTGTTTACAAATGACATAGGGCTGCGACTTCCAGCGGTTAGCCAACGTGTGCTTTACAGGGACACCCAGGTTTATCAGCAGTACTCTGTCACCTGGTTGCAAGTCCTGCACTCGTACCCTGAGGTCAAAGTTTCTTTTGTTCCTCTGTCTTCAGGCATCTGAGGCAGCTTGGGCCTTGTCATAGGTGGTCTTCAAACTTTTCCATAGGCGGTCTACATACCCTCTGTGGGAGGTTGTTGAAGTATGGTCTAAGGATGTGCCAAAAGCCAAGTCTACTGGCAGCCGGGTCTCCCGTCCAAACAACAGACGATAGGGAGGTTATCCTGTGGCATTGTGTTCTGTGCTGTTATAAGCATGCACGATAGCGGCTATATATTTGCTCCAGTGCTGTTTCTGTTCTGAATTCAAAGTCCCAAGCATATCCAGGAGGGCTCGGTTGAACCTCTCTGGCTGAGGATCCCCTTGAGGATGGTATACGGTGGTTCTGGACTTCTCAATGCCTAACAGGTTTAAGAGTCTTATGACTCTTGGCTGCTCTCAAAGTCTCTCCCTTGATCAGAGTGGATACGTTGAGGCAAGCCATAGTGTACAAAAAATGTTTCCACTAAGATCCTGGCCACCATGGATGCTTGTTGGTCTATTGTGGGAAATGCCTGTGCATACCAAGTGAAGTGGTCAGTCACTACCAGAATATTTCCTTGTCCACTCAGATCAGGCTCCAAACATAGAAATTCAATGTACACCAGCTCCATGGGTCCTTGGCTCTGAATATGGCCCATTGGGGCAGCTGGGTGAGGCAGAATCTTCCTTTGGATGCACCTGATGCAAGAGTGGTAATAACCCTCGGCTTCAGCCCACATGCAGGGCCAGTAGAACTGGTCTCTCACTAAGTGAAAAGTCCTCTCTGGCCCTAAGTGGCCAGAGGGGTCAGGGAGGGAACTTCTTCTTCAGCGATTTCAGCTTGACTGGAATTAGTAGGACCCTATTCTGAGGCCTTTGGGTGAATTATGTAGAGCTCCGTCTTATTGGCCAATTGCACGTTGATGTCTCGAAAGCTTTCAGGGACTTCCTTCTGTCACTCTAACAACGTGTAGATGCGAGAAGTCCCACGGTCTGGCCTAACATCAATCACCCAGACATTCTTGTCTGGGGCCAATGTCTTCACTGCCTGGCTGATTTATTCTTCAGTCCAGGCCTCTCCAGGGAGATTGTTCACCACACTCAACTCTGAGGGGGCGCCTTCTTCGCCACACCACTGGATAGCAGTAGCAGGGTCCATCTTGATGCTTATAGTGATGGTGACTAAGGAAGTTGACTGCAGAGTAGGGGAAATATCCCGGACGAGCCCCCACATGTAGCGGTACCCCCGCAGGAGCCGCTGGTTACGTTTGTTCTTCCCGTTACTCTGCCCTTCAACCTCAAGAATGGCCTCAGCCCCTACTGGCACACCTGGCAATGAGATTAATAGAATACCACAGTAATGACACACTGACATAGTTCAGCTATTAATGTTTTATTCAATTTACTTAGGCAGCAAGAAACTCAAAATGATATTGGTCAGCCAGATCCCAGACAAACAACCAGGATTTAGTTGAAGTGATTCTTATAGTGCTCAAACAAATTTATAAGATATGAAAATAGACAGCATCAATATACACAGTGACAGATGATCAGTAAATACCTTCTTCAAAACTATTGGGTACTTGTAGATATTACCAATACTAACCCCAGGCTGGCCTATAATACCTTAAGGTCTATTGAGAACAATATACTATAAGTATCAGTTACGTGTCCCCTTTAAGAGCAGTAAATAACAGTTTCCTAAAAGTGAGGCCTTACACTATCTCCGGCAAGTTGGAGCTCCAAGAACAGGGGGCCCTTGATGTAACAGAGTGATAAGGAACAGGGTAAGATATATAGATAAAGAAAGGGCCAAGGGGGTACCACATCCATATGAAATAGAAATGAACAGGGTAACAGCTGTTTTGTGATATAACACTCCTCTATGCGATCTGGGTAACGGATGTCTGTGCACAGTGTTCAAATGTGGAATTTATGAAAGGCAATGAGATTCCTGGGCAAGAGCCACCTTAGCAATCCTGTACTGGTTCAGCGGTCCTCTGAAGGGCGATCAAACGATTCTCCTAATTGCCGAGGTATTGTGATGGCTTTCAGTCTGCTGACTCAGTGAATCGGCCGATTCTGAGGCTGTCAGCTTTGCTGCAGAGCGTCCTTCTGGAAGCAGGTGGCATGCTGATCCTCTGGATTGGAGCTGTAGGCCCCTTAGTAGGCCGCAATCCCCCTCTCACAGCGACGAGATTGCATCCCCATGAAGGGATCAAGGAAGCAAAAATAATTGGGCCTAGTCCGCCCTGTACTTTTATAGTCTCTCCCACAATTCTCTTGACTCTCTGCAGTGCAGCCTGGGATTTGCTGTCCTGCCACCTTAAAAGTCAGTCAGGCTGCTTTGTGCTGGCACTTCCTATCCCACAGTTCTCTGCTGCTGCTCCCTGATGATTGGCTCTCAGTCTCTGCCAATATGTGAGGCAGGGGAAAGAGCAGAATGGGTGGATATCTGTGTGTGAGCGCCACTCTGCACACAGAGAAGACAAGAGGGAGAGGGGAGAAAGCCGCGCAGGGGCTGACAGGCGCATCAATGCCTGTGTCAGTCTCTGCCCGGCGGCCGGGATAACAGGAGGTGCAGAGGTACTATGTATCCCTACTCATTCACATGGGGGGTGGGATCTGGGGCCCCTTTGTTAAAGGGGGCTTCCAGATTCTGATAAGCCACCCGCCCACAGACCCCCACAACCACTGGCCAAGGTTATGGGGAAGAGGCCCTTGTCCCCATCAACATGGAGACAAGGTGCTTTGGGGGGGCAGGTCTCCTCGCTTTCCTGACCTGCTGTTCTGCGTGCTCGGATAAGGGTCTGGTATGGATTTTGGGGGGACCCCACGCCGTTTTATTTTTGTCTTGGGTTGCCCTCAAAATCCATACCAGACCCGAATGGCTTGGTAGGTGACCCCACACTGCTTTTTTTTCCTGATTTTTTATTATTGCTGGCAATTCTTTTTTTTTACATTCAGCTGTCAGCGGAGAACCCCGCTGACATCTGATGACTCATCAGTTATTAAGGACGCAGCGGCTGCCAGCTCCTTAACAACTGGCTATTCACAGTGTGTTATGGAGAAAAAAAACACATAACGCATGTAAAAATGCATCAAAAACACAACACTTTTTTGGTGCGGGTCCATTGAAGTCTGTTCCACTCGAAACGCAATCTGCTGCGAGAAAAAAGTTCATGACCCCTTTAAAAAATGCAGCTGCTGAAAAACGCATACTGTAGATGTGTACATGTACCATAGGAATCCATGTTAAAATGGACTATAGTGCATTTATGCTAACTGCAAAATGCATTAAAAAAAAGCATAGGTGTCAACCTAGGGTCAAAATCAAACCCTTACAATGAACTTCTTTTATTTATCCCCTTATGGCTTGTTAAATATACAGTTGGAAGTATTTGGTTATATTGCTTCCATATGTGCAAAAAAATTACCTGTTGATCCTGCCACCGCCTCTGCTGCCCAAGTGTCAGTTAGCATTGCAAACTCTGTGAATTAAAGCATCCTCTCATGTTCTGGAGATGAGGAGAGGGGTAGTGTTCAGTAGTCTTAAAAGGACTTCCTTCCCACAAGGGGGGGTGTTTTTTGAAGCACCTGATTAGAGCCAGAGGCTCTAATAAGCTTCCAAATCTGCTTTGAACCCAAGTACATTCAGCTCATCCCTTCTGGAGAGAGTGCAGAGAAGGACAACTAAACTGATATGAGGCGTGGAGTATCTCATCTATGAATTATTATTAGCTAAACTGTGAAGAGGCATTCAAGGGGGGATATGATCAACATGTATAAATATATACAGTACAGTGCATCCAGAAAGTATTCACAGAGCTTCACTTTTTCCACATTTTGTTATGTTGCAGCCTTATTCCAAAATGGATTCAATTCATTATTTTCCACAAATTTCCACAAAAAATACCCTATAATGACAACATGAAAGAAGTTTGTTTGAAATCTTTGCAATTTCATTAAAAAGAAAAAACGTAAAAAATCTCATGTACATAAGTATTCACAGCCTTTGCTCAATACTTTGTTGAAGCACCTTTGGCACTAATTACAGCCTTTGTGAGTATGATGCTACAAGCTTGGCACACCTATTTTTAGGCAGTTTCTCTTATTCTTCTTTGAAGGACCTCTCAACCCCTATTAGGTTGGATGGGGAATGTCAGTGCACAACCATTTTCAGATCTCTCCAGAGATGTTCAATGGGGTTCAAGTCTGGGCTCTGGCTGGGCCACTCCAGGACATTCACAGAGTTGTCCCGTAGCCACTCCTTTGTTATCTTGGTTGTGTGCTTAGGGTCTTTGTCCTGTTGAAAGATGAACCTTTGCTCCAGTCTAAGGTCCAGAGCACTCTGAAGCAGGTTTTCATCAAGAATGTCTCTGTACATTGCTGCATTCATCTTTCCCTCGACCCTGACTAGTCTCCCAGTTCCTGCCACTGAAAAACATCCCCACAGCACACATGATGCTGCCAACACCATGCTTCACTTTAGAGATGGTATTGGCCAGGTGATGAGTGGTGCCTGGTTTCTCCAGACATGACGCTTGCCATTCAGGCCAAAGAGTTCAATCTTTGTTTCATCAGACCAGAGAATTTTGTTTCTCATGGTCTGAGAGTCCTTCAGGTGCCTTTTGTCAAACTCCAGGTGGGCTGTCATGTGCCTTTTACTGAGGAGTGGCTTCCGTCTTGCTACTCTACCATACAGGCCTAATTGGTGGAGTGCTGCAGAGATAGTTGTTCTTCTGGAAGGTTCTCCTCTCTCCACAGAGAAATGCTGGAGCTCTGTCAGAGTGACCATCGGGTTCTTGATCACATCCCTGACCAAGGCCCTTCTCCCCCAATTACTTAGTTTGGCTGGGTGCCCCGCTCTAGGAAGAGTCCTGGTGGTGCCAACTTCTTCCATTTACAGATGACGGAGGCCACTGTGCTCAATGGGACCTTCAATATTGCATAAATATTTCTGTACTCTTCCCCAGATCTGTGCCTCAATACAATCCTGTCATGGAGGTCTACAGACATTCCTTGGACTTTATGGCTTGGTTTGTGCTCTTACATGCACTGTTAACTTTGGGACCTTATATAGACAGGTGTGTCCTTTTTCAAATCGTGTCCAATCAACTGAATTTATCACAGGTGGACTCCAATCAAGTTGTAGAAACATCTCAAGGGTGATCAGTGGAAAAAGGATGCACCTGAACTCAATTTTGAGTGTCATGGCAAGGGCTGTAAATACTTACCGTATGTACATGTGATTTTTTCATTTTTTAGTTTTAATGAATTTGTGAAGATTTCAAACTTCTTTCATGTTGTTATTATAGGGGATTGTTTGTAGAATTTGGAGAGAAATAATGAATTTAATCCTGTTTGGAATAAGGCTGCAACATAACAAAATGTGGAAAAAGTGAAGCGCTGTGAATACTATCGGGATGCACTGTAAGTGGTCCATATCGTGAGCATGGTGCAAAGTTATTCCCTTTGCAGAGAAAACAGGAAAATAGATACAAACAGATGCACATGCATTCTGATGGATAAATGCGGGCGGGTGGACTGAAGGGCAGCCCATCCCTTCTTAAAGGTACACTGACACCAAACACCCAGCAAATAGCACAATGGCTGCAAAGGTGCTGGTGCCTTGCTGGACCAATACACACACCAACGTGATCTCAAAAAACTTGCCACCACCCTCATTTATAGCTGGCTATCGCAGTAAGCGGCATTGGAGGGCTACAAACCGATACAAACAAAGCCTGGGGAATGCCCAGGAAAACAGGAAAATAGGTTTACATTCCACAAACAAAAAGGCTTTTTCACAGTAAGAGCTGTGAAAATGTGGAATAGATTCCCTCAGGATCCCAGCTCAGTTGAATGCTAAAAAAATGCGGGATGCACAGAATATAACTTGATATTGACATTTATAAGTAATAATAACAGAAATTGTTGATCCAGTAAATATCTAACAGCTTTAGGAAATCAGGAAGGAAAAATTTTGCTTCTGTTAGAGCAAATTTGACCATGCTTTTTAAAGATTTTTTTACTTGCTCTGGATGAAAAATGGGTATAGGACCATGGGCATCCGCAGCATAGGGCAAGGGGGGGCAATTGCCCCCCCCTGGAATTGTAAGAAGGTAGAGGTTGACCGATGTATCGGAGAAGGGAGGAGGAATGTGGGTGTTGGCAGAGCAGCACTGCTGTGTGTGAAACTGTATGGAGAGAGAGAGAGGAGCGGTCAAAATTGAGGTTGCATGTCAGGGGTGGGCGGGACCCCATTTTGATATTGATGAAAACAACCTATACAGTATCAAAATATGGCCACAACAGATGTATTGCAATATAGAAAGATGTACATTCTCTAGGCTATATTTATAGGGCATGGAGTGAAGCTGAATTATCTCAAGAGCTATTTTACACTGCCATCTGGCCGCATTATCGGTAAAGTTTTAGCTGTGCTTTACCATCATTTTAGCGGCACTAGTCGGCCGCTAGCGGCTTTTAACCCCCGCTAGTGGTCAAAGAAAGGGTTAATTGCGACTGTGCATCGCCCCCGGAAGCGCCCCCCCCCCCCCGAAACAAGTTCTGCGGATGCCCATGTATAGGACTGTGTATATGGGGATTATCAATTTATTGATTTTTTTGTTGGTTGAATGGGTTTGCATCTTTTTTTTCAATTATTTGTAATTATGCTCCCCTTTTTTCTTGAAGCTGTACATATACTTTTTCCTAGTCTCATATGCTTTGCCCCTAAAGCCACGTTCACATCTGGTGATCTGGGACTGCGGCAGAATTACTGCCTGCAGTCCCAAATCTCAGTGCAATAGTGGCAAAATGCACCATGCAAGTTTGGGTGCCAGTCATTTTAATGGCATCTAAACACAGTGGTTTTACTGCGATTGTCGCACCGTAAATCGTACAGTAATCGTGGCAAACCGCATTGCGCAAAGCTTGTTGCCCAAAAGCAGCTCACAATCCTGCCCTCGATCCCAAATAACCAGATGTGATTGTGGCCTCAGACCTTGCACCATTTTTGTTGCAGGACTCTGGACCCACTCTAGCACAATGTTTCTCAACCTTTTTTCAGTTGAGGCACCCTTTAAAATTATGGACAGTCTCAAGGCACCCTATTCTAGAATGTAAAAAACTATTCTAATAATACATAATACATCAACATCCACACATGTAGGACACCTACGTTAGGGGATTTATTCTTTCAAATCCAATACACTTTGTACACTGGTACTGACTAGTATTCCAATGTTTCTCTTCTCCCTCAGTTTTCCCCATCACTCAGCTAATGTGACCACAATGCTGACAGAGGGGAGGGTCAAACAAGGATGCTGTGCAGACGACCAACATCCTCCTTATCAACTGATGACATCATTGCTTGTTAAGACGCAGGCTGCTAGAAGGTCATAATGGTGCATAATGAAAACCTGGAGGCTTTGTGTAACTAAAAGGCAGGCTTGTACCGACTGCTGGCTTGTATACAATTTTGGGGCAATTTTTAGGCATTTTGTCAAGGCACCCCTGAAGAAACCTCAAGGCACCCAGGTTGAAAAAGGCTGCTCTAGCATATCAATATCTTTTTGTAAATGAGGTCCCCATAACTGTACAATGTATTGTCAATAGAATCTAGCTCAAGCACTATACAATGGCATCAGGACCTCCTTCCCCAAACTGCTGATCCCCCTAGTAATGTAATTTTTTAAAAATTTTCTTTCTTTATTTTTTCAATTTTTTTTTTTCTATTTTATTCGGTAGTTTTACCTAACATTATACCTCCAATATCTTACTAAGCAAAAGGATTCTTTTTACTAAGTGAATTATTTTGCAGAAATTTTTACTGTTTGACCGATTTTTCAACAATGCTAAATCATGTTACTAATACCTATCTGAGTGCCCACCCTATTACACCTCTTGCATCGTCATATTTCAGAGTTGATCTTAGCCAGTTGTGTGCCAGCAGAATGCACATACAAGTGTCAGTGACAAGGGAGAGGGGTGACTGTGTTCACACTTGTGTTTGCACAGTGGGTGTGTAAATTTTTTTACCACTTATATATTTAGAAGACAAACAACATAAATCTCATTGCTGGCACTTTACTGCACCTTCAACCAGTTCTGCAGATATATAAAGGTCCTCCCTGTTACTGGAGAGGAGGCATTGAGACATCTACAGGTATGTAATTCTATTCATTACTTTTGTAGGTGTAAGAATACAGGACCTCTGAGCAAAGTCATTGCCGACCATCTAAGCTCAGTTTGGGTTGCTATACTGAAGTGACCTAATTTTCAAATCATGGTTCATAACAAAAATGTTTGTAAACCAAAGTTTATTTTATTTTTTTTGTTTAGGATAGAATAGGGAATAGTGTAAGTCTAGCCAAAATAATTTCTTTTAGTTTCAGATAGAGTGGGATTAGAATAGATCCATTTTTGGGCTTTTAGTGCTGGCTGGGGCTCCATTTGAGAGATTTGCTCCCATAGGGAGACAGTCACAAATAAAAAGCCTTTAATGAAAGTAAAAAGACAGTGCTGGGCCCATAGAGGGTTATTTACTAAATCTGGAACCTGCAGAATCTGGTGCTGCTCTGCATAGAAACCAATCAACTTCCAGACTTGATTGCTAAAGCTTAATTAACCACTTCAGCCCCGGAAGGTTTTACCCCCCCCCCCCCATAAGACCAGGCCATTTTTGTGATACGGCACTGTGTTACTTTAACTGACAATTGCACGGTTGTACACAAAAAAAGACCTACAATTTTGTAAAAAATATATATATTTTTTACTTTCTGCTATAAAACACATCCAATAAAAAAATGTAAAAAATCGAATTTCTTCATCAAGTTAGGCCAATATGTATTCTGCTACATATTTTTGTTAAAAAAAATCCCAATCAGCATAAATTGATTGGTTTTCGCAAAAGTTATAGCATCTACAAACTATGGGATATTTTTATGATTTTTTTTTTTAATTAGTGGCAGGGATCAGCGACTAATAGCAGGACTGCGACAATGCAACAGACAAATCGGACACTAAGTGACATTTTTTGGGGGGACCAGTGACACAATACAGTGATCAGTGCTAAATAATATGCACTGTCTCTGTACTAAAGACACTGGCAGGGAAGGGGATAACATCAGGAGCAATCAAAGGGTTAAATGTGTCCCTAGGGAGTGCTTTCTAACTGTGGGGGGGGGGCTTGTACTGTAAGAAGACAGAGATCCGTGTTCCTGCTTAGCAGAAACACAAGTTCTCTGTCTTCTCCTGTCACAGAATGGCGATCTGCCTTGTTTACATAGGCAGACCGCTATTCTGTCTACCTCGGGAATGGTCAGATCGGTGGGTCCCGCCGTGGCCCCAGATCTGGAGGAGCAAAATCATATACAGGTACGTGATTTCGCCCAGAGAGGCCGGCTTGCTGCAGTAAATGTATGTGGGGCAGTCTAGATTTGGTAAAACAAGCTAAAAGTTAGAAGCTGATTGGCTACCATGCACAGCTGTACCAGATTCTGAGTGCACCAGTTTTACTAAATCTCCCCCATAGGGTCTTACTGGTATTGTTAACTTAAACACTTCAATAACAGGCACTTTCGCCCCTTCCTGCCCAGGACAATTTTGAGCTTTCAGTGCTGTTGCACTTTGAATGACAATTGCGCGGTCATACAACACTGTACCCAAACTAAATTTTTATCATTTTCTTCCCACAAATAGAGCTTTCTTTTGGTGGTATTTGGTCACCTCTGAGGTTTTTATTTTTTGCTAAACAAACTAAAAAAAGACTGACATTTTTGAAAAAAAAATATTTTTCTTCGTTTCTGTTATAAAATTTTGTTTTCTCCTTCACTGACGGGCACTGACGAGTCAGGAAAGATGGGCACTGATGAGGCGGCACTGATGAGGCGGCACTGATGAGGCGGCACTGAAGAGGCGGCACTGATGAGGTGGCACTGATGAGGCGGCACTGATGAGTTGGCACTGATAAGGTGGCACTGATGGGCACTGATTTGGAGGCACTATTATGTAGAATTGATGGGCACTGATAGGTGGCACTGATATGCAGCACTGATGGGCACCGATAGGTAGCACTGATGGGCACTGACAGTGGCACTGTGATGGACACTGGCACTGTGGTGGGCTCTGATTGGCACTGTGATGGGCACTGATTGGCACTGTGGTGGGCACTGGCAGACTTTATTATTGAGGCACTGCTGGGCACTGATTGGCAGCTGATTGGCACATCTGATGGGGCTGTGCTGATAATCAATGTGCTGATTATCAGCACAGACCCCCCCCCCCCTCTGACAGGAAGAGCCGCCGATCGGCTCTCCCTGTTAGCGCGAACCGAGTAATGACGTTTACCGGCACTTCCTGGTTCTCGCGATGATCAGTTGTGATTGGTCACAGCTGATCACGTGGTAAGAAGCCTCTGTCAGAGGCTTCTTATCACGATTGGAGATGCAGCATGTCAGACTGAGATCCCACGCTTGCCACGCTGCGCAGCCCCGCAGGAGCGTGCTGCCATGTTATCCTGCTGGACGTCATATGGCGCCCAGTCAGGATAACAGAGCCATTTCCCAGCCGTCATTCTGTCATAGGCCAGGCGGGAAGTGGTTAATGTACTGATGTTGGTGTAGATGATGTGGTTCCTGGGCAGGCAGCTTCTACACCCCAGTGTCCTTGACTTGTGGTGCAATGTAACAAAAATTGAAATCGAAGCAAATTATGACCATGTGGAGGGGATACTATAGTAATAGATTGATATATAAACCTTCTTATGTTCTTTCTAGCCCCGTTGAAGGGGCACTTGAACCCTTGAAACGTGTTGGCTACTTTTTTTACTTGTACCCCTGACTTTTAATGGAATAAAGTTGTTTCTGGACCTTAGCGGTGGTGTGGCTCTTCAATTTAAATTCTTATTACAAAAAAAAAGCAGACAAGGGTTCTACCTTTCCCAAAATCATCTAAGAACACATTTATTTCTGTTTAGTAAAACCCTTGTCACCGGGACAGTGAGGGCTGTTTACACTAGCGTTAGCCCTCACAAAACCTGCACCACTGAGCCACAACCGTGTGCACTGCAAGTGGTTGAGGAGCGGTTTGTGGCATGGCCCTATTTAGTTGAATGGGTTTGCGTTTGGCAGGTGGTAGTCCCCATTGAGTTCAACAAGGAAGGAATATTTTTGTTGCACGGTGATGCAAAGCGTTACGGCATGTGTACGCCATCCGCTGCCTTTGTAGCTTAAGAAGAAGTGGTTAGGGGGTGGTAAAACATTGCTCATCTGGGCATTTTTTACCACCCCCACATGCTGAGGATGTAGATGAAGCCCATGTGAAGGGCTAATGTCCTAGATGGCTTTACATTCCAAACAGGTGTTCTAATTCTTTTTCACTCTATTGTAAAACTAAAAAAAGATGCTTTGCTGGACATACACTTTGAAAACCTCATCATTTTGTTTTAATGTCTGTGTTCCATTGGAGAGATTTCCCTTGACTTTCTGTCCCATAGGCACAGGAGAAGAGGAGATCTCCCCAAAGTGAGAGGAAATACCCTCTTAAATAGTCATTACTAAAAAACTGGTCTACGTATGGGAAGATTTCTGCTTTTAAGACAACTGCAAAATTTTGGATTTTCCATCTCTTTTTGTACAAGAGAGGTTATTAAATACACTTTAACCACTTAAGCCCCGGACCATTTGGCTGGATAAAGACCAAAGCGCAGTCGTGCGACGTGGCTCCCAAACAAAATTGACATCCTTTTTTTCCCACAAATAGAGCTTTCTTTTGGTGGTATTTGATCACCTCTGCGGTTTTTAATTTTTGCTCTATATACAAAAAAAAGCGTCAGTTTTGAAAAAAAAGCATTATTTTTTACTTTTTGTTATAATAAATATCCCTAGAAAATATATAAAAAATTTTTTTTTTCCTCAGTTTGGGCCGATATGTATTTTTCTACATATTTTTGGTAACAAAAATCACAATAAGAGTTTATTGATTGGTTTGCCCAAAAGTTATAGCGTCTACAAAATAGGGGATAGTTTTATGGCACTTTTATTGATAATTTTATTTTTACTAGTAATGGCGGCGATCATTGCAACATTATGGCGGACACGTCGGACAATTTGGGCGCAATTTTGGGACCATTTACATTTATACAGCGATCAGTGCGATTAAAAATGCATTGATTACTGTGTAAATGTGACTGGCAGTGAATGGGTTAACCACTAGGTGGCGCTGTAGGGGTTAAATGTGTCCTAGGGAGTGATTCTAATTGTGGGTGGGGGGGCTGTGTGTGACACTACACTGATCACCGCTCCCGATTACAGGGAGCAGGTGCACGCCCGCAACCTGCCTCTTAAAGGGAAACGTACAGGTACGTTAATCTGCCTGTACGTGCCCTTCTGCCGCAGTATATCTGCGTGAGGCGGTCGGGAAGCGGTTAAGGACAATTATTTTAATCATATGTGGAAGCTGAGCCATGACTCTTCCAACAGAGAGATTTCCTGCTGCAATTCCTGATGCTGTTCCTATCCACCTTGGCGTTTTGGGTGTTCCTGCCCACCTATGTGTGTTCCAGCTCCATAATATAAATGTAGATAAGATTCAGAAATGGTGTGAACCCCTCTTAATTGGCACAACAAGTATGCAGATCCAAGAACTCAGCATAAGGATTGCACAAACAGTTCCTGAGTTCCCGAGGGGAAGAAAAATATTTTAGGTGCTTTAACTCTCAGTAGCCACCAAAAATGAAATATCTAGTCTGAATGGATGACACCTAAAGCTGAACTCCGGCACAGTAAGACCCCTGTCACACTGAGGCGTTTTTCAGGCGTTACAGCGCTAAAAATAGCGCCTGCATAGCACCTGAAAAAAGCCTCAAATGCAGGCGCTGCCAGCAGCTTCTTTGCAGCGGTGGAGGAGCGGTGAAAACAATGGGGCAGCGCTGCTATACCGCCGGCAAAGCGCCGCTGCAGCGGCGTTTTGCGGGCGGATTTAACCCCTTTTCGGCCATTAGCGGTGGTTAAAACCGCCCCGCTAGCGACCGAATGACGCCGATAAAACAACGGTAAAGCGGCACTAAAAATAGCGCCGCTTTACTGCTGACGCCCAGGGCGGCTCAGTGTGAAAGGGGTCTTAGTATTTTAGGGTGGATATGTACTGCTGCTCTTATGAATGCAATTCCATTGTGTGTTTATTGTGCTTTTATTAAATACATTGTTTTTACTTACTACACTATGAGAGCCCTTCTGCACTTTTGTTTTTCCATTATCTTTTTAGATAAAAGTCTTACATGGTCACGTGGTCCTTTTGGCTTCAATAACTTTGAGTCATTGACCTAGAACACGTACACAGATCAGAGTTTCTGACCTTTTCTCTGATTTTCCTTTGTGCATACTTGTTCCTGGTCAGTGCTTTTCGGAAACTATTGTAAAAACTGCAGTAAAAACCTGGGAAGTAAAAGAAAGGTGTGGGGCACTGGATCTTTAAAAGTACTGTAGTTGATGTTCTCAGTCAGGTCTTAAGCCACAAGTGCCCATCCCAGACATCTGACTAAGGCCATACCTGTTGGACAATATTTAACCACTTACGGACCACCCGTCATCATTATACGGCAGTACTTTGAAGAGGAGTATCGTTGTTATGGCAGCAGCTAGCTGCCATAACCCTGGTATCCTCTTCTTCAGTGGACGGTCCGCTTTAAGATAAAAATGGTCCAGTGGCAGATTCGCTGCAAGATCACTTTTATCAGTGGCGGGAGAGGGCTCCCCCTCTCGCCGTGCTCCGGTGTCCTTACCAGAGCCACCAGCAGCAGCAGAGGCGATCGGGTCCTTTCCCCTCTGTGGTATGGAGCCCGTAGCTCTTAAAGCAACATTTTTTCAAACAACATTTTTTTTTTTTATTATCGCATTTTAGTGTAAATATGAGATCTGAGGTCTTTTTGACCCCAGATCTCATATTTAAGAGGTCCTCTCATGCTTTTTTTCTATTAGGAGGGATGTTTACATTTCTTCCAATAGGAATAAAAGTGACACAATTTTTTTTTTTTAAAGAACAGTGTAAAAAAATAAAAATAAAAGGTAAAATAAATAAGAAAAAATAACAAAACATTTTTTTTAATGTTCCATCCCGCCGAGCTTGCGTGCAGAAGCGAATGCATACGTGAGTAGCGCCCGCATATGAAAACGTTGTGTTCAAACCACACATGGGAGGTATCAACACTAAAAAATCTGCTTCAGGGAAAATGGCGCTGTTCAATAGTTAATTGTATGTGCATCCACTACACTACTTGAATATTACCAACTCTCCATATAAAGTGAATAGTGCTTCAAATAAATATGCATAAAAAAGTAAGAAAAAAAGTATATATAGGTGTAAAAAAAATATATACATCACTCTGATACTGGCATCTGTCACTTTATTATTTATTTATTTTTTGATTTTGTTTAGAAGTATGTAATGTGTTTTGGCGATATTGATTTTTTAAATATGTTTATTCCAGTTTACATGCAACATAATTTTTTCAGCAATTGAGTCACATATTATTAAGCATGCAACACTTTATCATTTGTGATGTGCTGTATAATCATTGTTATATATATAGATTTATATTTTTCATGTATATATATTTTTTACACCTATATATGCTTTTTTTCTTACTTTTTTATGCATATTTATTTGAAGCACTATTCACATTATATGGAGAGTTGGTAATATTCAAGTAGTGTAGTGGATGCACGTACAATTAACTATTGAACAGCGCCATTTTCCCTGAAGCAGCTTTTTTAATGTTTTAGGACCTCACTTAGGTGGTGTTCCATATTAGGGAGGGTGCAGTTCTTTACTCCTAAGCGCAGATATTTTTTGTTTTTTTATGTGAGGTATCAACACGATCGTTAGCGTAGGAGCAATAATTCTAGCCCTAGACCTCCTCTGTAACTCAAAACATGCAACCTGTAGAATTTTTAAAACTTTGCATATGGAGATTTTTAAGGGTAAAAGTTTATCGCCATTCCACTAGCGGGCGCAACTTTGAAGCGCGACATGTTGGATATCAATTTACTCGGCGTATCATCATCTTTCACAATATAAAAAAAATTGGGCTAACTTTACTGTTGTCTTATTTTTTAATTCCAAAAAGTGTATTTTTTCCAAAAAAACTGTGCTTGTAAAACCGCTGCGCAAATACGGTATGACAGAAAGTATTGCAACAACCGCCATTTTATTCTCTAGGGCTCTTAAGAGAGTGTATAAAAAGGCTCTTGAAAGCCCACGTGACTTATTACTTTTTCAGGGTGAGAAGGGACCGGAATGAATTAACGCTAGACCCATCCTTAAATTTAATAAGCAGAGTGATGACATAATGGGGGTTCTGTCCAAACACTGGTATCTACTTACTGAGGACCCCGTGGTAAGACACTTTGTGGATTCTAATCTCCATATTACATTCAAAAGAAATCGGTCATTTAAAGATGCCCTTAAAGCTAGCCACTTTGATAGATAGGCTGGCCAGGACCAATGTGGTACCCGCCCTAGGGGTACGTACAAATGTGGACAGTGTGACTTCTGCCATTATGTCAACTACTCAGGCAATGGGACTTTCAGCTTGGGATCTACCGTGATTGAACCTAGGCATTTTGTTGATTGTGAGACTAGGGGTGTGGTTTATTTACTTACGGGGGGATGTAGTGCTTTTTATGTTGGGAAGACTAGACTATGCTATGACAACAAGTGAAGAAACATGCAGCTGACATTAAGGATGAAATCCCTTCCTCATTGAGTGCAGCCCTTGAGGCCTTCAATGAGTTTAGGTGCTTCTCGGGCATCCGCATAAATTGGACTAAGTCAGTTCTATTCCCAATAGATGTACAGGCCAGGAAGACCGTGACACAGACCTCTCTGCTCTGGGTGGAGGATTTCACATACTTGGGGATTAGGGTGACACGGGACCTGCAGTATTTCCAAAGTCTCAATCTTCAACCGGTAGTCACACGACTTAAGGACCATTGCTCTCAGTGGGCTGATTTACAGCTTAATCTTCTGGGACGCATTAATATTCTAAAGAGGATCTACCTACCTAAATTCAACTATATCTTTAGGAACTGCCCCACGTGGATCCCCTCGTCCTTCTTCAAAGACTTGGACAGCTGCATTGGCTCTTTTTTGTGGCGGGAATCTTCTACTCGGCTTGCCAGATCGACTCTTCAGCTCCCGGTAAGCTGTGGTGGACCTGCTTTACCTAATCTGTTGGTATATTACTGGACGGCTATGTTAGTCACAGTTAGGTGGTGGTTTGAACAGTCCAGAGCCAATGCTGCAGTCTGTCTGGAGGTGGCCATTGTAGGATTCCTTATGGAGCTCAGTAACCTTGTCTATAGTGGGGCACTGGCGTACCCCTCCCTTCCGAATCCTACTAGGGTGACTCTATGGGTGTGGGGAGTGGCTAGACGGCGGTTTCTTTATCCCAATCAGTGGTCCCCCTATTGTCCATTGTATGGCAACCCATCCCTCCCTCACTTTAGGACGATTCCAGACCCACAATTTTGGGCCCGGTTTGTGATAAAGATACTGAGGGATATTATCCCCGCAGGGTCACTACTCTCCTTCCGAGACCTCGCTGGCAAATATGGTCTTCCTAAATGGATGGTATTCCAATACCATCAGCTACGCCATGTGACCAGAGCACAATTCCTTATCGTACCTAGCCTTAAAGCTGATGCTATTGAAAAGTTGCTGGCTCAGGAATCCTTAAGTAAACCTCTTTTTACATTATACTTTGCACTCCTCAGGGTAGACTCACCTAAAATAGAGGCGCTGTGGGAAAAATGGAGAGTAAACATTCCAAGTTTAGATAGAGAAACCTGGGAATAGTGTTTTGAGAATAGCTCCAGGCTTGTGATATCTTCTAGAGATAAACTTACACAAACCAAGTTCCTGCATAGGGTTTACTATACGCCTCAGAGACTGCATAAGATCTATCCACAGCATTCACAAAACTGTCCACGGTGTAAATCCACTGACAGCACTTACATCCATATGTTCTGGGCCTGCCCTAAGTTGACACAATATTGGGCTGCAATAATGGAAAATATTAATACCAGCTTGCAGCTGGATATGCCGTTGACAGCTGAATTGGCTCTGTTGGGTATTTAGGATGATGAACAGCAACCTAGGTATACCAGGTTGCTGGTCTCATTCTTGCTCTTCTATGCAAAAAAGGAGATCCTGCTAAAATGGGCTTCCCCCTCGGCCCCTACAGCAAGGGCAAGGAAAACTTCTGTCAATGCAGTGTCGTATAAGCTGACCTATACCAATAGAGGGTCCCAGAAGTTTGAGCGGATTTGTCAACCGTGGACTGAACCAATTTGATTCCCCTTTTACTGTGTATTTATCTCTTTTGGTTACATGTAACATGTTATGATGCAAACATATTTTTTATGTAAGACTGCTCTGCTGAATCCGCAAAATGGAATGTATCATACCATATTTCCTCAATAAAGACCAACCTTATTTGTTAAGGATCAAAACCCTACCAGCACCATTGCCAGACATTTTGCCGACTGTCCGTCCTGTACTATTGATACCCTTATGCCGCGTACACACGGTCGGACTTTTCAGCTACAAAAGTCCGACAGCCCGTCCGACAGACTTTCGACTGACTTTTGGCGGACTTTCAACAGACTTTCTAACGACCGGACTTGCCTACACACGATCACACCAAAGTCCAACGGATTCGTACGTGATGACGTACACCGGACTAAAATAAGGAAGTTGATAGCCAGTGGCCAATAGCTGTCCTAGCGTGGGTTTTTGTCTGTCGGACTAGCATACAGACGAGTGGATTTCTGGGTCCGGCAGAGTTACGACGTAAAGATTTGAAGCATGTTCCAAATCTAAAGTCCATCAGATTTGCGACTGGTAAAGTCCGCTGAAGGTCGGGTGAAGCCCACACACGATCGGATTGTCCACCGGATATGGTCCGTCGGCGTCCGTCGGACAAGTCCGGTCGAAAAGTCCGACTATGTGTAGATTCCGAGCCTTGTATAGGATACATTGGGGTCCCCGGGGTGCAGATTTTGACAATCATATCCTTTGCTTGGAATCTCAGTGGATTTTCACGTTGAGGGCCAATCATGCCCCTGGTCTTAATGAATTTATCAGTTATGCCCATTTTCTTTCTAATCAAATACTGTGGGGATGTTTTATTTATTTAAGTTTCCATCTTTAATATATTCAAATAATTTATATATTCCCCCCCCCCCCCTTTTTTTTTAAGTCTTGCCTTTTGGCCCTTTGACACCTCGGGACTAGGTCTCCATAGGTTATATTTGATCTAAAGTTTTGGGCCCATTGTCCCTGCTGTCTTGTTTGGGGTCATGGGCTGCTTTACAATTTGATTTTTTTGCTGGTATTGGTGTGGAATAGTTATTTTTTTAATTTTCCACACAGTTTTTGAAAGCGGCCATTTGTCTTTGCCTTGCCCTGCACGGATGGTTCTTTGCCAACCGTGCCTGTAGGGGTTACAGGGTGTTTTTTGACTTTTTGGGCTTCTATGGGAGCTTATGTTTGGCTGGGCTGGCGAAATGACTGCTTGTCTATACGCGGTGGGTTTACGGCCGGACTCCCGATTGTTTGCTGAGATAGCCCCCTTTCCACCTTTCTTTCATTCATTCATTCATTTCCATGGCTGGATCTCTCAGCGTCCCGCCATCTGGGCATGGCCCCCCCTTTGTGTTTGGACGTTATCCAGCAGTGGAACGCAGCGTCAGCCCTTACGCCCACATGCGTCATTTAGACATCACTTCTGGCTTGAGGTTTGGCGTCGGTACGCACGTGGACAGGCCTTCTCTCTATGCCCAATCATTGAAGTTTCAGGCTCTCTGTTTGTTTGAAGTCTGCCTCGCTTATATTTGGTGCCGTTTCTTTCTTCTCTTTGTTGGATGTGATTGGTCCTATGGAGACAGGACCCGTCCAGCATCCCGTGGACCCTCCCCTCCATGCATTGGTTTATATAGAGGTGGAAGTCTGCTATGGGGCTTTATGCTGGGGTGCGGGATTCTCAGAAGACCCAGATTCACGGCATCTGGCTGAGTCCTTTCTTGGGGGAGTATCTCCTATGACTTTACTGCATTTGGATAGTCACACATGCGGGATTTTGTATGCCACTTTTGTCTGCTAAAGATAGCAGGTAAGCTTGCTTTTGGATGTATATGATTAAGCTTTGTTTTGAACCTAATGTACCATTGCCTTCCTTAGTATGTGGCTTTTGCTGACTTTGTTCGTGTTCCGCTTGCCTTATAGGAGTTATCTGCAAGTGAGGTTTTTGGATTGCTTAAGATACCTTGTTGAATCATATTTCATCATTTACAGTGATGTAATTTTTTACATCTACTGTCTTCTCAAGGTTGGCTCCTTGGTGTTTATGATTAGTTTATGATATTATCGTTATTTTTTATTTATTTGGATTTACCCTTTTAGGGATGACCTCAATAGTCTTACATTTTGGAGGCACTGTCCATACTGCGTGGACTCTTCCCATGGCATGCCTTATTTGTTTGGTCTCCCCTTAGTCCAGACGCTTCAGACGGCCATTAGGTAGATATAAATGCATACTTGCACCCTTTTCCTTCCCTTTTTCTTTCTTTCCCCTTTCCCTCTAGGAGTATTACATGTATACACTATGTGGATTGTGTACGTTTTTATTTTGATATAGATTTTGATTCAATTACACAGCAACCAAGCCTTGAAGAAGCGCATATAGATAACAACCGCAAAACATGTCGGCCATCGCGTGCTTTTATGTAATATATTTTGTATATGTATCACTGTCTTGTGTTACAGGGGATTCAATTCTCTTTTCTCCTATATATATGTGTGCATATTTTGTTTATATATACTTTTCTGTATGTTTTTTCTATCTATAATGCATTTTCATATTTTTTATACTTTATGCAATACAGGTGTCTGGAGTTGACCGTTTAACGCCCACAATTCCTTCTCTCCTTTCTCCATTACATAATTAGGGTTGGTACTCCATGACATATTTTGTTTTATTCATATAGATGGGTCTTGACTACATATTCATGACTCTAATTAATTCCACTATATATACTAGTTTAAAAGCCCCTCTAACTTTTCTGCCATCTTCACTCTCTGCAGATTTGCACCCTCCTCATTTAGGTGCAGTCCGTCCCTTCTATAGAGCTGGTAACCGACTGAAAAGTCGGCCCGGTCCTCCAGGAATCAAAACCCCTCCTTTCTACACCAGCTCCTCAGCCACTGGTTTACTTCCCTAATCTCCCGCTGCCTTTCTGGTGTGGTTTGAGGTACCAGTAGTATTTCTGAAAATACTACCTTGGGGGTCCTATTCCTCAATTTAGCTCCTAAATCCCTAAAATCGTTTTTTAGGACACTCCATCTTCCTTTGACTTTGTCATTGGTGCCAACGTGCACCATGACAGCCGGGTCTTCAATAGCCTTTAGTGTAAAAAAGAACAAGGAGTCCTGGAAGTGATTATTTGGCCTCCACAGAGCCTTCACCTCCGATGACAGGCTATCTAGGGTCTCTTGCTTCTGATTGTCTCAGATACAGCAACAGAGCCAGTGGGGAGGGAACGGGGGCCAAGTCCCTCTCTGTGTGTCTTATGGCCACTCAGAATGGGGCTCGGGAGCAAGCACCCATCAGTGCCCCAATAGCCTGTGGTTTGCTGTGGGGGCACTCAGCGGATTGGTGGAGCTAGAAAGGCTGGACCCGAGAAGGAGAGGAATGGGGCTACTCTGTGTAAAACTATTGCACAGAGCAGGTAAATAAAACATGTTTATTAATTTAAAACAAAAAAAAAAACAAGGCTTTACTATAGCATTAAGGGTTTTTTTGTGCCTTCCTCCGAAGAAACTGAATGTTTATGCTTCTGAGGATGCAAAGTTTTATTATTTTTACATTTTTATTTTTTTTCATGTTGAACTTGATGAACATGTGTCTTTTTTTTATCCAGATTAACTATATAACTATGTTTCCTCACTCTGCAGGTCTAAAATGTCTTTGTTATCAACTTTGGTCTTAGTGGTGACTTTACTGTCTTTATTTCCCGATTCTCAAGGTAAGAAACATGGTCTTAATATGTAGCTCCATATTATGAAAAATATATCATATTAAGGGGGTCATTAGAAAATAATTGGATATACTGATATTTTAAATTTACAAAGAGACCTGAGTTCCTGGTTGCACCTACCTTTGGGGAACATAAAGGGGTCAATGCAAAATGTGGGTTAAAATGCCACAGCGGACTTACAAAGGGCCATGGACAGAGACCCGGATAGATTCTTCCCCCATCACTCGTTAAGCAAAAACTCAGAAGCTTCCACTACAATCTTTCAGCTCACCTGTGGCTCCTTATTATACTGTAAAGGCAGATACACTAACTTGAGCTGAAAAATTGCTTTAAGACTTTTGAAAGAACTGTATAAAATCCCCCTTCAATCTTGATAAGTGATTCTAAAAAACATTCATTTTTCAGTAATGCTAGTAAAAGGACGTGACATGAATCTTTATATTACCTACCTATAATACCCTGTACACCACAACCCAGACTAAGACCAACACTATGGTCCAATCAAACTCTATAACATTGCTTGGCAAGCAGGAGTGGGACAAGACCCTTTAGCACCAAAGGAGAAAAGGTCAAATTGCACCTTCCTCCATGAGCTGTAAACTAATACAACAGCATAGGTTTTAGAACCTGTTCTTTTTGCACCCCCTGCTGAAGCACCCAAGGTGGATGTTTTTTCGGACTTCCTTTTAGCCCGTCACCGCTGGCAAACATGTTTACAGGCACTGGGATCCAGTTTACAAGAAATGAGAGTAGCATTGTAGACCTCATCATTGTGGTAGTGTGAAATCAGCACACTAAGGAAGAAGATTTAGAAGGCTGCAAAACTAAATATAGACAATAAGGTTAGGCACAGAGTAAATGAGTTTTGGTGAAAAAAAAAAAAAAAAAGTAAACATGGAGTCTGGGTGCTTACCTGATTGGTGGTCAGACAGGCACAGGAGTAGTTTCTGGGGAATCTTCCCATTCTCCCTCCCCACTTAATTTTATTTGATTGTTCTTGTCCTTCTAGTGTAGATTGTTTCAGGTTGATACATAGTCATACTGCAGAGGTTGGCGGGATTCAAAGTCCTTAAAGGTGGTCATTATGTTAAAATATGAATTAGTGGGGACCCGTCTAAGGTACAGCTTCTCTTATTTTGTATGGTTCAGTGACAGTGAACTGGGGTTGTTCATGGTAGAATCAGAAGGTATTGGTACAATTCTCTTCAAGTTTGTGTTGTACAGCTGAAGGCCTACCTTATGGATTTACATAGGTACTTAGAGTATTTAAGTAGTGTAGCAGGCACCTACTTTTATGTAGGTGACCTTTTTGTTAGCTTACAATTCCAGGTAAATTTAGGCAGGCTTGTACCATATAGCAGGCCTGTTTGTTTATTTGGGATCTGAGTGACAGGTAGTTTGTATGCGAGTTCTGGCCAATCATTAATTTGGTTGGCAGGAGGAGGGACTCTCATATAAAAAGCCAGGTCACATGGTGAGTCAGGAGTTCGAGTTTGGAGAGAAGCCCAGCCTGGTTCCCGGAGGGCCAATGGAGCCCCCCCCCCCTGCGAGGAGGGTGGGGAACCGACACCCGTAGAGGAGTAGATGACACCATACAGCATGTAGTCGCTGGTGTCATTGGCCGCCCCTGCAGGGAAGGGAGCGTGCCAGAAAAGCAAAAAGGGTACAGAGAATCATTGCAGAAGAAGTAGCAATTAAGCGGAAGGAAACGCTCAATCGATCAAAGCGATCAATCGTTTATGAGTGGCACATGGACTATTAATCACGTGAGTGAAAGCCCAAGGGTAGGGTACTGCCAGAGGCTGAGGGATGTTGGTACGCAAGTCAGTGAGACAGGCGGTGATGGCCTGTGACTTTGGGTGCAACAATGCCCCGGGATTCCAATCAGTCAAGCGGGAGGAGTTATTCAGAGTGACTTTTCTTTAGCTCAACTTGGAAGTACCATGCAGATGGGAAGTAGTGGTAAAGAGGTGGCGATAAAGCTACTAGTACACATATAGAGATACAGACTGTTCTTAAAAAGTTATGCAGATGAAGAAGTTATTCAGAGTGACTCTTTATCAATTATTCTCTACTTCCATCTTTCCCGATGAAGAAATCACATAGAGTGATTTCCTATTATCCGCAGTGATGCTAGGTTTTTGCATGAGAGGCAAAGAAAAGATTACAAAGCAACAAAAGAACATCTCAAATGAAACCCTTCTCCTATCCCAGTTCATGTTACTTAATAAAAGCAAGAGAAAAATTCAATATGGACTGTGTTTCTGATTGTATGGGCTGCGATGGGTCAGGTGGTAAACGTGAATAACGGATATAATAATTAATCAGCCGCTCCTTCGGGGGTAAGCGCTACAGTAGAAATGCCTATAAGGACCTCGGGGCTCCATTCATATTGTATTGAATGTTATTCTGTTATTTATATAATAAAGGGCTGCTGTGGCCATTAAACTCCAGTTGGTGTCTTGTGTGGGTTATTTAGGTATTGACATGTGGTGGTCAGGCAGCATGAGAGGTAAAATTCATCTTTAATACCCTAGTTATCTAATCATGCATTGTGGCAAGGGTGTGTGAATTACAAAACTGGCTGAAGAGAACTGCCAATCTTTTGAAGGTGAAACAGTTCCTAAAGCTGTCTCACTTATGCCCTGTACACACGCTCGGATTTTCCGACGGAAAATGTGTGATAGAACCTTGTTGTCGGAAATTCCGACTGTGTGAAAGGCTCCATCACACATTTTCCATCGGAATTTCCGACACACAAAGTTTGAGGGCAGGCTATACAATTTTCCGACAACAAAATCTGTTGTCGGAAATTCCGATCGTGTGTACACAAATCTGACACACAAAGTGCCACTCATGCTCAGAATAAATTAAGAGACGAAAGCTATTGGCTACTGCCCCGTTTATAGTCCTGACGTACGTGTTTTACGTCACCACGCTCAGGACGATCGGATTTTCCGACAACTTTGTATGACCGTGTGTATGCAAGACAAGTTTGAGCCAACATCCGTCGGAAAAAATCCATGGATTTTGTTGTCGGAATGTCCGAACAAAGTCCGACCGTGTGTACGGGGCATTAGAGTTCCATTTAAACTAAATGTGACTTTATGTACTGTATATATCCTAAGTTGTTTGGAACATTATATATAAAAGTAGGATGATAGTAGAAGAATGTTTCTAATTCACAGAAGTGGACAAATGATCGTAGTTTAATGCTCAAATATGCTTGTAGATATGAGTTAACACCTCACTGCTCACGTATCAGACAGGATCCTGTAGGCTTCTGTGCAGATAAAGGTGGACAAGGCATCAAAGAATCCCCTATACCTGATGACTGCATACTTAGCAGGGCAAGATAGGTCTTTATATACCGAGGCTCCAAACTGTCTGCTATAATTTGTCATTTTCTCAGATCAGAGCACATATGTTCCGTTTCTCATACTGTAAAGTCCAAAATACTAATTGTGGGGAGATGAGAGTTATTCCGTCTAAGGCCCCTTTCACACGATAGGACAGTTCAGGTCCGCCTGTCAGTTTTGAACGGGCGCCCCATGCTAGTCTATGGAGCGACGGATGTCAGCGATGACATGTCCGCTGACATCCGACCCCGTCCGATCCGCTAAAAGCAGACGAATGCCTCTACATTCAGATCCGTCGCTGGCGGATCGGATCGGGTGTGATCTGATGAAAACAGACATGCTGTCCGTTTTCGTCTGATCTCTCCATAGAAACCAGTGGTGAGATGGCTGTTGCCCAAGATTTATTTATTACTTTTCCACTTTGCAGCCTAGTTCAGAGGATTGCTGAGACTCATAGTTCTACAGAGTGGTCTCGCTGCATAGACTGTGTGTTTGACCGCAGGCCTCAAAGTTTGCCTTTCACATAACATAGAGTGTTCGGTTGCACTTTTCATAGAAGAGGAAGTTTGCACATGTTTCACACAACAAAGTTCACAGTTCACCTTTAGTAGGTATGATTCATACTTGTTTTCATCCCCCCAAGTGGATAACTTTACATTTAAACCTCATTTGCCACCTAGTTGCCCAATTAAACGGTGCATTGAGGTCGGCTTGTAAGTTAGAGACATCCTGTAGGGACATAATTCCACTGCATAGCTTGGTGTCATCTGCAAACACTGAAATGATATTTTTAATCCCAGACTGTATCATTTTAAAATAGATTAAGAGATAGGTGTCCCAGCACTGGACCTTGCATTGAGAACTGCAGTCCCTCTTCTATGGTGGTAGGTGGGACTTGTAGTATTTTCATTTACAACTTCCAGTAAATAAATTATGTGACTGTGCAAGCAGTGAAAAGCGAAGTTAGCTTTTAAAGCACACCAGATTGTATGCAGGGTTAGCTTCTGCCTGTGTCTGTCCAGCCAGATAGATTTGGTTTAGTCTTCCTCTAGTGGTGGCTTGTGGGTGTTGCAGGCTTTAATTACTGTTTCATGGCCCAGTTTTAGCACCTTCCTTTCCTCGCTCCAGTTATCAAGGCCCTGTGGACATGATTGCTTTGTGACATATTTTTTGTCATTGGCATTTGTAGAAAATAACTAAAGTATATGCAAATCTAGTCACTAATCTAGTATTTTCATGTCAGAGCAAATCTATTTTCAAAATCTTTTAAATCTACAGCTTTCATTTAAATATTACCTAGTGCCATGAAGGTTTTCTTTTAGGCCCATCCTGTCCCCCAAACAGTTCTCCTGCATTGGCATCCTGTTACATGGACTTCTGATGAAGATTACAAGTAGCCATTACATTGCACAAGCATCGACTACTGTTGTCACCATCAAGTAACATTATTTTTCAGGAAAAACAAAAAAAACTGCGCTATATAGTGAAAGTGAAGAAACAGTATATGCAGTAAACACACACATGTATATCAATGACATCAAATCAGTATTGCAAAAATAATAGCAAAGTTCATTGGTTAAAAGGAAACAAGAGGAGTCCCCTGGCAGTTCTCCGTGAGATTCCAGTGAGAAATGGAAAGCAAGTACACCCTGCACAGTGAACCTCCACCACCAAACATATGCGCTTACCAGATGGGAAGCACAAATAAGCACATCTCAGGACGACATTCGGAAAGGGCTGCTAGACAATGGAGACATCCCTCTGGATACCACTATGGATGGTGAGCGTGTAAGCTGGATCCCGGTGTCCTATCTACAATCTCCCTTCGTGCAGCAAGGCTCCGACCAACCAACAACCCGAGTTAAAAACATAAGGGTGGAAGAAGGGCAGCCATAGTGTGAATCCGATAAGGAGATTTATTTTAAAAATGGTAAAACACTTACAAAATAACAGTTGTAAAAGGAGCAATCTCTGTTCCCCAGACGACGTCAGTGACAGACGAAACGTACGTCGGGAGGGTGACGCTCTGACATCATCGCAATTCACCACGAACGGGCGCTCGCTTGCCGGCCGGCGATTGCTTGCTTTCCATTTCTCACTGGAATCTCACGGAGAACTGCCAGAGGACTCCTGTTTCCTTTACACCAATGAACTTTGCTATTATTTTTGCAATACTGATTTGATATCATTGATATACATGTGTGTGTTTACTGCATATACTGTTTCTTCACATTTCACTATATAGCGCAGTTTTTTTTTTGTTTTTCGTGCTTGTTGTGAATATTTCGCGGTTGAACTGCTGCTTTTTCGGGGGGTTTTTTTATGATAGCGCAGTGATTTTTGTGTGTGTTGTGTTTATCATTATTTTTCAGTTTAGTTCCATTCTCAAACATGTACATAAGTTATTTTTAGATCCTTATAAAGAAAAAAAATTAAAAACAATCTACATTCCATTTAAGACCACTAACCCAAGAACCCTTTTTGTAGGCTTTATATTTGGGAAGCATGGGAAGAGTTCTTCATCAGAAGAAAAGAACCATAAAGGTTCTAAGTCAAAGGAAATCCGCTTGCCTTTCCTGCACTTCGGGAAGAGTTCTTCATCAGAAGAAAAGCATGAAAAACCACAAGTGCCATTGGTTCCAGATGACTTAAACCCAAAGTACTTTTGTCAGGGCCCATGTAAAGATGGATGGATTTCCTACCTTGGCTTTTGTCACAAATACGTCTCTCAGAAACTCACCTGGAAGGATGCTGAGGTAAATTTTTACGGTTTGTGTTCTTTAGGCAGCAACTACAGCCTGAGTAGAAAAGCCTGTCCCTTTGACAACATGCCATAGAGAAGGCCCTTTGCTCTCTGTGTGGAAAGAGAAGTCTGTCTGCAGAGGTCCAATATGCCCCCTGTGTGTTAGAGCAGGGAGCATGTGTTTTTATGACTGCAGAGCTATCTGTCTGACAAGCAGGGAGCACGTCGGGCTGCTGTAGATAGACCACTGCCTGTTTTCTGTTAGGGATTTACAAACACTTTAAATTAAACCTGTGCTTGTGGATGACAGTTCCGAGGCTGCATTTGACCTGCTTTGCTTTCTTTTGATCCAGCAAGTAACCACAGGTGAAGCAGATCAAACATGGACTTTTGCTGCATTTTACATGGGAAGACATGCATTTAACCAGCACTGCTTTTAAATGCAAAAGGAAGTGACTGACAACAATGCCATGATTTAAGCCTTAAAGTGACACTAAATTATATTCTTATACTCCAAAAGTAATCCATACAAATCCACTATTTAATGGCCCTGTAATCCAGGGCTCAAAATTTCAAGTCCCGAGCTACTAGTCAGGCCTTAAAGTGATTGTAAACCCTAAAAAAAAAAACCTGCAAGACAAGGGCATAATGAGCTAGTATGCTCATTATAAATTACTTACCTGAGATCGAAGCCTCCGCAGCGGTCCACTCTGGCGGCTGACAACGCTCCCGGGTGTTACTTCCGGGAATCGCGGGATATTGGCGGGAGCCGCGATGACGTCACTCCCGTCCATGCGCACGGGAGCCGCCGGTAAAGGCACATCCTAACTGAAGCAAGGGCACGTTCGTGCCCTTGCTTCAGTTTGCTTAAGTGCGCTTGTGCCGATGACGTCAATACAGGGATATCTCCTAAACCGTGCAGGTTTAGGAGATATCCAGTGTATCTACAGGTAAGCCTAATTATAGGCTTGCCTATAGTAAAAAGTGGTTGTAAAGGGTTTACAACCACTTTAAGAGTTACTTGCCACCAATTGCCCCACCCAAATTCTACCCTGCCCCACTCCTAAACACGCCCTCGTAAACTATCACTTGATCTGACTGTGACAATGTTAAATGTTTTATCCAGAATAAAGTTCCAAAAATAAATATTAACAACAACAACTTTAACAATACTAACATAAAGCAATGTAAACATAAAAGGAAATTAAGAGTTTTGCATGAATAGGGAAACAAAATTTTTAGTGTACCTGCTCAAACCTTTTATAAACTTAGAGAAATTCTATTACGTGTGATTGTAAAGATGAAAAAAATGCTCTAAGTGAAAGAGTGGCATTAAGAGAAAACACGCCAAAGAATATGGCATAAAACATTAAAATATTTACTTAACAAGGCAGTAATGATGTGTACAGTATCTCTAGTAGCCAATCATATCACAGTCAGATCAATGAAATATGATTGCCGATTGCTGGTCTTGGTTATTTATTTATTTATTTACATATTCAGTGTAATTACACTGAATAAAAAAATAAAATAACCAATACCAGAAATAGTTACATAGTAGGTGAAGTTGAAAAAAGACACAAGTCCATCAAGTCCAACCTATGTGTGTGATTATAAGTCAAAATTACATTGTATATCTCTGTATGTTGCGGTCGTTCAGGTGCTTATCTAATAGTTTTTTGAAACTATCAATGCCCCCCGCAGAGACCACCGCCTGTGGAAGGGAATTTCACATCCTTGCTGCTCTTACAGTAAAGAACCCTCTACGTAGTTTAAGGTTAAACCTTTTTTCTTCTCATTTTAATGAGCGGCCACAAGTCTTGTTAAACTCCCTTCTGCGAAAAAGTTTTATCCCTATTGTGGGGTCACCAGTACGGTATTTGTATATTGAAATCATATCCCCTCTCAAGTGTCTCTTCTCCAGAGAGCATAAGTTCAGTGCTCGCAACCTTTCCTTAACTAATATCCTCCAGACCCTTTATTAGTTTTGTTGCCCTTCTTTGTACTCGCTCCATTTCCAGTACATCGGGCGAACCAGAGTCTTGCAGAGCGGGAGAATTATTGTTTTATCTCTGGAGTTGATCCCCTTTTTAATGCATGCCAATATTCTGTTTGCTTTGTTAGCAGCAGCTTGGCATTGCATGCCATTTCTGAGCCTATCATCTACTAGGACCCCCAGGTCCTTTTCCATCCTAGATTCCCCCAGAGGTTCTCCCCCCAGTGTATAGATTGCATTCATATTTTTGCCACCCAAATGCATTATTTTACATTTTTCTACATTGAACCTCATTTGCCATGTAGTAGCCCAACCCATTCATTTGTTCAGACCTATTTGCAAGGTTTCCACATCCTGCAGAGAAGTTATTGCCCTGCTTAGCTTAGTATCGTCCGCAAATACAGATATTGAACTGTTTACCCCATCTTCTAGGTCGTTTATGACCAAATAAACAGGATTGGTCCCAGCACAGAACCCTGGGGGACCCCACTACACTCCCCATTTATCACCACCCTATGAACTCACCCTTGTAGCCAGTTTTAAATCCATGTACTCAACCTATGGTCCATGCCAACGGACCTTGTTTTGTACAGTAATAAACGTTTAGGGGGAACTGTGTCAATTTTGCAAAATCCAGATACACCACGTCTACGGGCCTTCCTTTATCTAGTTGTCAACTCACCTGCTCATAGAAGGTTAGTAGATTGGTTTGGCAAGAACGATTCTTCATGAATCCATGCTGATTACTGCTAATGATACCGTTCTCATTACTAAAATCTTGTATATAGTCCCTTATCATCCCTTACAAGAGTTTACATACTATTGATGTTAGGCTAACTGGTCTGTAATTCCCAGGGATGTATTTTGGGCCCTTTTTAAATATTGGTGCTACATTGGCTTTTCTCCAATCAGCTGGTACCATTCCAGTCAGTAGGCTGTCAGTAAAAATTAGGAACAATGGTCTGGCAATTACTTGACTGAGTTCCCTAATTTATTAATTTTAAGTTTCCCAAGTCTAATTTTAATTTTAATCTAATTAAATTTCATTGATCTGACTGTGATAAATAAAATGAGGATAAAATATGATTGGTTACTATAGGTACTGTACACATCATTACTGCCTTGTTAAGTAAATATTTAAATGCTATGTTAACTATAGCATTGAAAAAAATGAAAACCAATGAATGACACTTTCACTGATTTAGGATGCAAAGAGATTTACATCGGAGGACAGCACTGGACAGGGGAGCGGGAGCTGCCAAAGCTAATTTTCATGAAATTGTTTCTTACTATGTTTTTCTGCCTCCTTGTACTGTAGTTTGTGATCTCCCAAACCTCTCATTTTCTGCCTTATTTCTGTGTGTTTGAAACAAGCAGTGTCCATTAGTTGCAGTAATGTGCAGTGCTCTATGCACCCTACAAATTATATGGTCCATAGCCCCTAGTGCCTCTCTGGAGTGAGCAGGAGAGGGTGGCTATGTTCCTAGATACAGTGGGACCATGGAGAATGAACTTAGTCAACCTACAACTGTTGTCAGATCACAGCTGTCAAAAAAAAAAAGAATTTGGAGATTTGGAGGAGGCTGGAAGAAATAGAAGGGACTTTTTGAGTTAAAGTGGTTGTTAAGCCACTCTAACCTGTATACACCATCAGCACTGCCTCCTATTGTAGAATCCCCCTCTGTGTGTATAAAAATAAATGCTGCAAATATCTAATTTCACTACCGAGATTGCGATCACATGACCAGACAGCTTTCTCCTTTCCTCCTCTGAGAGATGCAGCGGGCAGGGCTGAGATTCCTCTGCTGATGTCAGTCTGGAGGGGAGGAGAAGATGAGGAGAGAGCTGGCTGGTCATGTGATCACAATCTTGGCTCTTAAATTAGGTATTTACAGCATTTATATTTATAAATCATTCACAGAGGGGGACACTGCAATGGGAGGCAGTGCTGATGGTGTATACAGGTTAGTGTTATGAGAGCAGCAGGAGGGGGGAGGGGCGGCTCACACACAGACAGAGGGGAGGGGGGAGGAGGACACAGGAGCAGAGAGGAGAGCAGATAGCAGGCTGCCTATGACAGACACGTAAACTGACCACGTCTCAGCAGCCATGATACACCGTGGTCAGTGGTCAGTTTACAGAGGGGTGGGGAGAAACTGACAGGATCAGCCAGGTTTTTTAGCTGTTACAGGGGGCCAAATGACACAGGACAAGCACTGTGTCATATAACATGCTTTAAATGTGCAGGATCATTTTTTTTTTGGGTTAACAAACGCTTTAAGGATATTATACTTGAATGGATTTTTTTTTTCAAATCGGAGTTTAGTGAAGTGGGTGACATGGGTTACTCCATAGGATGATGCACGATAAAGGAGCCGGTCTGAAACAGGAAACCTGGGGCAGGGGTCATGGCACCAGCTTAAACTGGAACATAGGTAAGGATTAATAAAGATAAAGAAGCTGCAATACTCAGTAAGTGATTCAATGAGCTGCTGATTACTCACTTGAAAGTGGTTAGCAGGAAAAAGTGTACAGCATTACAGCGATATGTGTAACTGTTTTTATAGGCCCTGTAAACATAATTGAGACACACACTTACACTACATTCTAAGGCTTGCCCATATAAATGCTGTGTGCTCAATAAAGAGCCAGTAAACCTACCTGTGTAAAGAAACTGAGATTTTTTTTTTTATATATAACATTTTTTATGCAGCCAAATGTTCTATGTTATCAGCCAGGCTAGCCTGCAGTAGCTTTCAATGTGTCACATTAAAACTGGGTATATACACATATATTATTTAAATTTAAATAATCTAACAGAGTACAGCATTCATATTCTACAGTGTGGATGGGGGGAATCTCTCAGTGTGACAACTGTATTACGGCAGCCGCAGTCAGCGCCTGTCAGAACACCCCAGTAGCGGCTGCATCTGACTAGATGCAAACACTGTTCAGCTGACACATTTCTCCTCCAGCTCCTCCAATTCTTTAATCAGTGTTATTTTAGCTTATCACATTGAGCACAATAAAGTACATATCCCCTATTAAACTATTTGATACGTTTTTTACCCCAGCCCTCCTGCTCCTCCGTGCTGCTTCCCCAGAACTTCTGGTCTTTACAGGAAAGAGTTAACTGTGGACAGTGCAGTTTCGTGTCAGTCTGTTAGCTTTGAAAAGGAAGGCAGGGGGAAGCATCCTAGGCCACAGGACTGTGTATTTTTATTGTTGCACACACTGTAGGGAGGCACGTCTGTAATCCCTGCATGCAAGGGTGGCTCCGGAGGAAGCTGCATTAGAAAGGAGTCACCCAGCAACAGGGAACCTGGGGCAGTGGTCATGGCACTAGCTTAAACTGGAACATAGGCAAGGATTACCAATTCAGCCCCCGAAGGATTTACCCCCTAATGACCAAGCCATTTTTTGCGATACCGCACTGCGTGGCTTTATCTGACAATTGCGTGGCCGTGCAATGTTGTACCCAAACAAAAATTGATGTCCTTTTTTCCTGAAACTGTTTAAAATCAATTTAAAGCAGCTGTGTTAAAAATGATCTCCCACCTAGAATTACAGTTTTATTTTGAAAACGGTTTCATGTTTGGACTAAATGTGTCTGCAACCTTTCTCCTGTGAATTACAGGGGTTCGATTTGACCCCCCAAACAGTGAGATGCAAACTGATATTGGATTTTTTTTAATGCAGGGTGCTCTTCAACTACATAATGTTTTTAGTACACTTTGGGTAAGGAGTTCCCCCACCCTGGACTACCAAATATTGGTAGTGATGTCTGCCTCCTTGAGGTTACCTGGGCACTATAAATTGTGCCAGTGGTGGGAACTTACTCATTACTCAAACGGAGTTTGAGCAGTGAGCAAGGGGAGACTTGTGCTCCTCCTTCCCCTGACTTGCCAATGGTGGATAGGATGCTGCAGGAAACTTTTGGAAAAAGCTGGAACCTGGGAGGTACTAAAACCAGCTCACCAGAGGGGGACAACAACCTTCTTGTCTCCTATAGTAGGCAGGTAGGTGGTAACTAAGCCCACCTCCTTGTCGGCTCTCCCTCCTGGGTCCCAAGGGTTCCAAGGAGTCTATTGGGGTGGTTTGGAAGAAAAAAAAAAAAATGTTGTGGTAGACAGGTGTACTGCCTGCAATCACACCCCATAGAAATGAATGGGCATGGTTATGGCAAGATGAAGAGGGATTTCAATGTGAAGTCCCTCTTCAAACAGGTGTGTGGGGAGTGGCATTTCCCCTCAAAATTGCCTATTAACCACGACTCGACATGGTCATGAAGAGTTATCATTGCTAGTAACACTTTCTGAAAATGCTAGTTTGTAGGCAGAGGTAAGGTCCCCTATAATATTAGCTCCTCCTTAGGGGTGGAGTGGTGACATTGGGGTGACCAATATATAGGTGGGAGGAGCTGGATATTGGATGGAGTTTGGAACCACCAAGGAGGGGATATCAGAGAGGGTTTGGTGTACTCTCCCCTTCTGGGGACAAAGAGAAGCATCACTGTAAGGGCCGAGAGTGGGAATTGAGATGATGACTGAGATTTGGTGTGTGAGTGAGTACTGCCATGTTCCTTTCCAGCTAATACTGAACAATGTTTGTCTGCTGAAGCCAAGCTTTATTGCTAATATATGAAAGATTGTGTTGCCATGGATTTGGACTGTTCTGTTTCTGTTATACAAGTAAAAGAGTTAACTTTACAGCCAGAAGTCTCTGCGTGTTGTGAGAGTAAACCCCCTCATTTATGCATCAGGTAACCTGGGCCCCAATGTCTCATGGGCCCTGGGTGGTCAGTTGGACTTCTGGAGCTTCTATCTGTACCACAGAAAACCTAGGCCTATGTAAGGGGTTAAATGTGTGGTGACCAATAGGGGCCAGCATCTGTGCACGTGAACAATACTGTGTGTGGGTTTAGGCAGAACACAAGGGTGATGCCCTGAAGACCCTGTATGCAGGTGGGTCCCAGCTGCACATGTCAGCCATGTGAAAAAAAAGCCAGTTGCCTTCCCCCTTTACAACTTCCCTAGTTGTAGAAATGATCCTGTGACTTCAACACTGTAGGTCACTGACTGCATAAAATGTGCAAATTAGGAGTTTCCTTTTTTTTTTTTTTTTTTTTTGGTCTGGGTCAGTGATTTACTGTAGGAGGTATTGGGGAGAGAAACTGCCAGGAAACTTTTTAAAAGATGGTCAACAATGGCAACATATCTATGTATAAATAGGTCTCCTTCAATAAAAACATAATTTGAATTCAGCTTCTTGTTACAGTTTCAGCCATCAAAGCTAAAAGAAGCTTAACTGAAGACAATAGAGTAGGCTATTTGCAAAAATCATAAGTTTAATTCAACCATCTTTTGTTAATGCCTTTAATTACTCACAGTTATCTCCATTATACCTAGGGTAACTGCCAGTCTCTCTTCAGCCGTGCCCATCTGACCAGCGTCCTGAATGAGAACCACAACCTGTTCCTTATGGCTCTTGCAGAATCACAAGGCTCCCTTAATGACAAGTTCTGGACTGGAGCCAACAGTGAGAAGGTAAACATTCTCCCAACCTCTGGACAAATAAAGTACGGGCATTAATGGGCTATTTTTTTATCGCTGTGCCTTTTTGGTAGGGTTAGGCGGTTGAGATATTTGTCTATTTAATTCATGGTGGTAGGGTCATAACTGTGTATGTTGGGGCACAGTCACAAGACCTCCAGTCCTTCTTTTCAGCACAAGACTTCCACATTCTTCTAGGTCCTCTTGTCCTCTGAGAGGTCCATGAAGGAGAAGTAGCACACTGATGAGCTCATCTGTCTATGACACTGCTCTCTCCTCCTATCGGTATGCTCTCTGTCAGCATATGAACTGATTGGTTCCTTGTGATGGATACTTCTTCCTCTTCCATTTTGCTCTCTGCTGTACAAGGACTGCAGGATGGTGATACCATGTCAAATACACTGTTTGCAATTTTTAAAAATATATACGTTCATTTTTACAGGGTGGGTAGTAACATAAATGACAGGTTCACTAAAAGTGCAGGAGATGGGCAGTATGACTCACATGATGCAATGCTATTCAGTCTCATTGATGGGAATCTATAGAAATGCCATCCTATCCCTATAGCTTCCCATGCTAGGTGATGGTGGTGCTGTACCCCAATAACACATTGGTTTTACTTTATTGATATTTACACGTTACTTACAAATTATTGGATATTTAGTGAAGTCACTATCTCTTATATGTGATATTTTCCACCTTGTCCTACCATTTATTCTGCAACTGCTATGGAGCCCAGGAGTCAGAGAAAGGCTGGTCCATGTCTGAAAAGGAATGGTACAAAAAGTTTATATAGGGAGTATTATTCCTGCGCTACCAAGCAGTGGTGTTATAGGTGGTTTTAGATAGGGAAAAGCAGCTTGTACCGAATGGGGTCCAGCCTTAAACCCTGGTGCGACTAACAACTGACAAATGGGGATGGTGCTGCGCTAATCCTACAATAAATTATACTATCTAGGTGTACTGGGTATCAACTCTTGTCTTTACTGAGGTATAGGATGGTGATCTAAACCACCATGGGGAATATAGCACTATGTGGACGTGCAGGCAGTATGTGCATAATAGAAAAAAATAATAATAAATAAAGGGTGGAGCCCACCAAAAATCTATACATATGTATCTCTCAGCTTAAATAAAAATAAAACCATGGTGAAATCTACAATAAAATTAAAAATTAAAAAAAAAAAAAATAAAATATTTTTTTCAATAAGATAGTGATTGCCGCTGAGACATTAAATGCCAGTACAAAGTGCTGTGAATTAATATCCGGAAATTATTATAGTTCAGTGAACCATGATTCATATAAATAAATATATGGCTAAAAACTAAATAACATAAAAGCAAAAATTGCCAAATGATACAATGTTACATTGAATGTCCAAAGTGATCTTCATAGTTGTGCATCATGCAATATAGTGTCCAGCAGGGGGTGCTCAAACTTAAAATAATACAATCCAATAAAGGTGACTCAGAGCAACAAAAAACTGCTTCAATGCTTCCTTAGTGATACCAGACAATTAAGTCGTGTGGATAGCAGCTGAGTTTAAAAATCATTTGTTCAGAAGAGTGGTGAATGTAAAGTGTGCAGCAGGATCTCCTCCATGCAACAATCCTCTAGTGGTAGATAATGGCCCCTTACCTCACTATACTGAGGTTACAGCATAGAGCAGACAGCGCTTGTGGTGTCTCCTGTGCAGGGGGGTCCTAGGTAATGGACTGTCATTTATCAGACCTCAGATCCATGGGGAGCATCATAGTAAATGGAGAGATGAAGATACCATATAGTGTAGTATTTCAAGCATGTATCAGACTTTATTCAACATTAGCAGCATACAGGGTACTCACACAGTAAAAAAAGAAAGGTACAGTGTATCCAGACGAGCGGCGAGCTCATACACTGCTGACAGTGGGCGGTGCCTGTCCCTATGCGTGGCATCACAGGTCACGTGGCTTCCAGGGGAATTTATTGTAGGATTAGCGCAGCACCATCCCCATTTGTCGGTACAAAAAGTTTGCTTACCTACTACATTCATCAATCTGTCCCTTTTAACTCATGGCTTAAGAGACACAGTTTTTCTGTGCATTGATTCATCTGCCCAAGCCAGCTTAGTTCTGGGTGACCACAAAGCAGAAGATCCTCTTCTATAGTATAGTAAACAGTATGGCAGGAGCCCAAAAAGAACAAAAATCTGTGAGCAACTCTTCCCGACTCACAAGTTGTGCAGTGAACTATTCATAGTCCCTGGCTACAACTTGTTCAATAACAGTGATCATCTATGTTAATATACACTGTAGCTAAGTAGGGGCGCCTCATAGGTTGACCACCAGTGCTAAGGCTATAATTTACCATCTCTGATGGTTTCTCATAAAACTTTGCCATGGATCTCATAGTTACACCTCAGGCTGGCCTCATATACTGTGTGCCATGAACCCCAAGCCTAATAGCCAGACAGCTCGTATCTTCAGAAAACGAGCTCAGTTATTGCAGCATTTGTGTTTCTTTCAGGAATTCTGTTAATAGTCTAACCATAAGGTATGCATCATGTGAATTAAGATTCTAAATGAGCATTACAATATTTTTATTTTAAAATCCCATCAAACCCAATTGTTAACACTTGCATACAATAATCCTCACTAATATCCTGTGGGGTTCTCTCAAGGCCTAAGAAAACAGCAAACTAACTATTGGGCCCTAGAACATAGGTGTAGACGTATTTTGAAACAAGGTCCTTTAGCACCCAAAGCAAAAAGGGCCAAAGTGCCCCCCACTAACTTTATGAGCCATTCCTGCCGTTTTTGCATCCCTACTCCTGCTGAAGCACCCAAGAAGCCACTTCTTCTGCCTACTCCGCAGTCCAGCTCTGCTTGGGGCCCAGCAAATTACTGATGAACACTGTGCATATAACCTTACTATAAAGATCAAATTTTGATAAAATGACAATTCTAATTCTGATACCATAACTTTTATGAGGTCCTCTGATAAGTGGCAAGGCTTGGCCTAAAGGATACCCACAGGGAAGAAATAAAATCCAGAATGCTGTGTATGTGATGAAATTCCAATGGAAAAACTACAAAGGTGTGAATCTAGACCTAGTCGCCCACACAGGCCTCTAGTAAGACAGGTCTCACTTCTCAATCCAGACTAACCAGATCATACAGAAACATTGCTTCCAGGAAATGTGTAGGTGTATTGTGTATGTTTTTTTTTCATTATCTTAAGATAGAAAAACTGACCATGAAAATAGCATTTGTACCTAGAGCAATACATCACAGACTGATTTTATGCCAATGTCTGTCTATTGCAAACCTTCAGTTAGTTGTTGGGTTGCCCATCTGTTCAATTGCAAACCGAAGGAGTGCACATGGCAGGTTTACAGCGCTGCTGAGAAATGCTAGGCAGGGGCTTAGCATTGTCACCCCACAACAGAAAGTGCTATTATTGAAAAACTTTGCAACAAATTCACAGAAAATTATTTTGTTTAAGAAAACTGTATACGTGATGGTGCCAGACATGCTGAAAAATGATTTAGGCTGGATTCACACCTATGCATTTTTAGTGCTTTTTGCATTTTGCATATTCACACTACAGAACGTGTTCCATAGGAAACCATGTTAAATGGACTGTAGTGCAAATCTGAAAAATGCAAAAAGCACTAAAAATGCATAGGTGTGAATCCAGCCTTAGGGATTGAGGTTGCCTTGTTTGTAGTAACCTGATTGATATTAGAATTATTAACCTGTCATTACTTTTTCTTAGGGCTCAAATTCTTGGGCTGATGGATCTCCATTAAACTTTTTGAAATTACCAGGCAATCTTTTAAAAAAAATATTTGGTGGAAAGTTGTGTTTGAGCATCTGCCATGGAGGTAAATATAACTCTGTTTATAATTGATTCAGAAAAAGTGTTTTTACCTGCACAGCTGAAAAATTAAATTTAAGAATTAAATGTCTGTAATAATCTTTATCTCCACTCTTGAATTTTTTTTATGGAGCAGTCTTGCTTCTGAAGCCTGGATTTATATCTATGCATGTATGTTTTCCTGCTTTTTTAATTTTTTTTTGGACAAGTATGTTGAAATGCTCTACCATTCCAGCGAAGGCCCTAACAACGCATGTCAATTATTAAAAAAAAAACAGAAATAAACTGAACAGATGGGAACAAGCTTAAAGCGGGGTTCCACCCAAATTTTGAACAATATCTGTATGTATTCTCTTCCTTGCCTAGATGCTGACATGCCTTTTAAAAAAATTTAAATCGCCGTAATTACCTTTTATTTTTCTATTCTTCTTTGCACTTCCTGGTTCTCCTCCCGTGGGAGTAGGTGTGTTTCTAGCCTCTCCCAGACTCCTGGGAGCTAGTCTCAGGCTTCCCAGGATGCCACTGAGCATGTGCGGGAATGAGCAGTGAATGCTGGGAGCACAGCATTCACCACATCCAGGAAATAAATGCTTGTGGGCTTCAAATGCCCACAATGAAGATGGAAACCGCCTGCAGTGAATAATATAAGTTATTCTTTCCGACGAAATCTGACACAGGCGGACATATTACACACAATATGTGAGTATGTAATGCTGAGAAGAAAAGTTTGTGAATGAACTAAAAAAAAAAAAAAAGATAGATGGGTGGACCCCCGCTTTAAAAAAAAGAATTGCAGACCACTGTATATGCTTTAATATGCTTTACAACTGTGAGCAATGAAATGCACAGGTGTGAATTGGCTCTCAGAGGTTGCTTGAATTTTTTTTTTTTCATTGTTTGCTTGTAATTTCTCTCTGCCAGAACAAAACGTAAGGATGTAAGGCTCCCATTTGTATTTATTAGTTTTTTCTTTTGTGACCAAAATAAACACCATTCTATATCTCTATGGTGTTGGATGCTAGGTCTGGAGTCATTCCTGCTTAGTGCTATGACAGCTGACTGGAAGAGTTATAAATTTAATTCTGTTTTTAGTAAAAATATTTGTATCATTTTATGCATCCTAATGACATTTATTTTTGTATCTTTATGAGTAACTAAAGCTGACCACACGTGGTTATTTTTTTTTCTCATCCAGTCAGCAGACTTAATGAAAAAAAAAAATTAATGGATTCCTCCATCCATACAAACAAGGGAGATGGAGGATTCCCCCACCCCCCCGGGAACTTATAGTCTGACAATGCCAGCCACCGCTGTCGGAATATACTAATCAGTGGCTGTAGCTGACTACCTGCTGCAGATGTTCGTCCACAAATTTTCTGACATTTCCATTTGACTTCTGGACAAAATTCAGCAAGTCCTTGCTGGACCAGACACATTTTGATCAGTGTATGGCCAACTTAAATTGCTAGCTTGTGTCTTTTATTTTAGCCCTCCTTTATTACTGTTAAATTAGGGAGAGGTAAAGTATATAAAACTTAATGTCCTGATTGATTTACTGCATAATGTGGAGAGGTAAACTCACAACGGGGTCTGAAAACATCTTTTCTTTAAAGCGTATATCTACTTTTGCAGTCAAATTTGAGAAAGCCCAACTATGTTTGATATATGTTCCCCTTCACACAGCAAGAATTTGTTCTTGCTGGAGGGTCAAGAATAGGGCATCTAAAAAAAGATAAGATGCTATTTTTCACATGTGTTTTAGTAGGTGCTATGCTAATTTTGGCTGCAAAAGTGGAAATACACAGTTTTTACCTAAAACCTGAGCCATCATCACACTAAAGTTTAACACTAAACTTTTTTTTTTCCCTAGGTGGAAATTTTTGGAGTCAACTAAGCTGTAGTGAGAAGCTTCCATTTGTGTGCATATACAAGCCAACTCAGCCTTGGGACTCAAAGTAGCAATAATTATAATTTTCAAACAATTACAGCTTTTCCTACCAAAAGGCAATTTTATAACCTTATTTCAGGTGGCACCCTCCAGGGGTGTAATAAAATTTAGTCTTTACCTTGCTTCCAGGCCTACTCCCACGACAGCAGAAAACCTGTGTAGTAATGCAAGATCCGTTTCATTGCTCTGCCTCTTCATCTATGGTTTGGCCACCATAGTTAGGGATGGAGCCTAAAATCTGGGGTGGAACTTAACACAGGGATGGGGCTTGAAGCACTGCCCTAGTCGAACAATGTTATAAAAGATTCCTAATCCCCCATTTCTTGAACCTTTACTTCTTTTTTTGGAATAAAAACTGCGTTGTTTCCCTTGCCTTCATTTACCTACTTGCATCATTGTATCTAGTTTATGATTATGTTTCTATTACATATGTCTTATGTCTCAATTTAGACTGGAATTATATGGCAACCTGTTGTAGTACAGTACATCTCTAGTGCCCTAAATGACAATTGTGCTTTTAAACTATACCCTTACCCATTCCCCATCCTTAATAAAGTAACCTTCACTAAAACCCTTCATCTCAATTTCTTACCTCTGTACCACATACTGTGTACTGACACCTTAAAAACCTGTATAGGGCAAATCTGGAATGCAGCACCAGTGCCCAGGATGGCCACATATGACTCTAGAATTTTGTACCAGAGGACAAGTAAACATTCCATTGAGATAGACATACCATCTGTGTAGTCTGTACACAGGGGTCCTCTGGGACTTAGTGGTTCATTTTTGCTTGGTATGAGTTAGATGAGCCATGGGCTTCTCCGGCTGTCATGTATAAATGGACACTGTTCATTTCTATCAAGCTATCAAACTGTGATCTATAGCAAACAAGTCCTCTTACTTGGCCAGTAGTTAGATGGCAGTTGTCCACAAATTGGTGTTGCACAGGGACCCCATAGCAACATTGTCCACCCTTGGCTAGTACAGAGGTATGTAAGAAGTTGGGGTGAGGGCTACTAGTATACAGGTTGGTTCAGGAGAAATGATGGTCACATGCTACCCTATTCCGCAATAGGAGGGCATATGACCACCTCCCATGTGACAGTACTCTGATCTCACAGCCAGTCGCTAGGCACATGACAGAGGGAGTGATGTCACGGCTTCCCCTAGTTGCCAACACCACCTAAATGGGAAGGTGGCTTTTAGGGAAGGTTACCATGGAACACTGCCAACCGTAATATAGAGACAAGTTTATCTAGTATTTAGTATTATACATTTGGTGTCTTCCATCATAATTTTTTAACAAGATGGTCAGATGAACTCAAATAATTTAACAACTAGGCACAGTTTATTCTCCTGAGTTTGGTCTTGTTAAAGTGATCTTAACAAGACTCTGCCACCTTGCCTATTTAAGGCAAAGCGACAGGGTCTCTTTAAAGAGCACTTCCTGGTCCACTTATAGTTACCGATACAGTGCTCTTCCTCCCCATCTTCAACCATAATAAGCAAAAAATGACCAGTACTTTTAGGTATGAGTAAGCATGTGATTTCCTCCCATGTAGTAGTGCTTGGGCCTAGTGGTCAATTGCTAGGCCTGAACACTGTCATGTGATAAAGGAGGAGACATTTTTGTCATTTTGTTATACTTTTGTCAGTATAAGTTCTGACAAAAGAAGACAGTAGGTATTTTGGGGCGGCTGTGAGACGCCCCAAAATACAGAGCAAGGAGCAACAGTGGAGAGCTGTAAAGGTGAGTATAAGTAAATCAGGAGGTGGACTTCAAAGAGATCCTGTTAGTTTGTCCTGAATGAGCAAGGTGACAGAGTTTCTTTGAATGACTGATTCAAAAGCAGACCTTTGGCAGAGTACAGTATTAACAAATATGTCTACTTAAGATAATTTCCACAGTTTGAAGTCTAGAAATATTTCAGTGAATATACATGGAATCAATTGAGTATTTTATTAGCTGGGCTGAAAGCTCCACTGTTGCCATCTTCCCACTGGAACATATCCAACTGCCATACATGCAGATTGGCTCTTCTTGTTGTCGGGTGACACATGGCAGTAGATCGGTGCCCCTCTCGACTGCTGTATAGCCATCAGTCTTGTTCCTACATTCCCAAACAGTCTCTGACTACGGTAGGAGCTCTCAGTGTAACCCATACGTATTTCTGCTGACTGCTCACTCAGCGCCCAGCCTATAGGCTTTGGCATGCCAGGTACTCTGGCACACAAGGTGGAAAATGTCTGGATACATCGTCTGATATAATTTTCACTTAGTTCATTACCACCAAATAGCCACTGTGCATTTACTAGAGGTGCTTCATCTTGGTTCAATGGCGAGAACTGCAGGTCACCTATTTTGTAGCTGGAGAAAGCAGAGAGTGAACATTATTTAGGAAAATCCAGTTAAAACAGAAATTAAGTGTAAGGAATTGCAATAGCTTGTACCTGCTTCTTTTGGAGTCCACCAAAAAATGGTGAGATTTAAATAGGTGGAAACACTTTACAGAAAAAAGCACTAAATATCCCATTGATCAAAGGGCAAATATTTTAGAGATGAATTCTGGAGAAACGAAAAAAATACTCTTGTAGTGTTCCCCTTATAGGGCGTACACACGGTCGGACTTTGTTTGGACATTCCGACAACAAAATCCTAGGATTTTTTCCGACGGATGTTGGCTCAAACTTGTCTTGCATACACACGGTCACACAAAGTTGTCGGAAAATCCGATCATTCTGAACGTGGTGACGTAAAACACGTACGTCGGGACTATAAACGGGGCAGTGGCCAATAGCTTTCATCTCTTTATTTATTCTGAGCATGCGTGGCACTTTGTCCGTCGGATTTGTGTACACACGATCGGAATTTCCGACAACGGATTTTGTTGTTGGAAAATTTTATCTCCTGCTCTCCAACTTTGTGTGTCGGAAAATCCGATGGAAAATGTCCGATGGAGCCCACACACGGTCGGAATTTCCGACAACACGCTCCGATCGGACATTTTCCATTGGAAAATCCGACCGTGTGTACGGGGCATTACACTGCAAGAATTAAATGCTCATTTTTACCTGGGGTGTGAAATAAAAGGACTTTTACTTACCTAATCTCTTGCTACCATATGCTCCTCCTTCTATGTGACTGGTTCCCCAAGGTCTCTTCTCGAAGGCTTCTGCCCTGTGATTGTAGCTCTTACTTCATTAACTACAAAGCAGGGTCAGTAGTCCTCCTATCTACTGTACTGTATTTGAGGAAACTGAAGGCCTGCAAAACCAGGAGTGTCCAAAAGAAGTGGGGAGTACCGGTTGCAGGTAGAGCAGGGGAATAAGATAAGAAAAAGTCTTTTTTCCTGGTACCCTAGGCAAAATTAGCATTTAACCCTTGCAGCGTGGGGGGGGGGAATTCCCTCAGAATTCAGCTTTAAGGCTAACCGCATCCTGACTTTAGGACCTCTCTTTCTAGTCCAGCCACAGGCTCGTATGACACTATCTGAGCTTCAAGTAGGAGGCCTGCATAAATTATTTGTGTTAATGAAACCTGCTTTCTCCTTTCAGTAACCTGAACAGGTATAACTATAGTCAGCCTGAAATTAAATTTTAGCTGGTGCTCGAGAGGTGCAAGGTTTGTTTGTTTTGTGTGTTTTCCTATTTTCAATACTTTATTGATTAATTTGACATATTATATGTAATTGAATGTATTACCTTGTATTGCTGAGTGCTTCCACTTCATCTGAACTTATCTTACTGTCTCTCATGTATAACACGTTACTCACAGTCATCATATGGCCTCCATGCTTGGAGAGTAATGTGTGAATCACTTCCTCCAGTGCTGCTTGACAACCTATGACACGGATGTAACAAAAAGTTATTACTGCAATGTATTATTATTTCTTACTAATGAAAAAAATACCAAAAGTTGGAGATCCATGCTCCCTCTCACCTGTTTATTATTAGCTGCCTTCTGAAAAGCCTGTTGTTAGGAAAGCTCAATAGCTCATAGTTACTTTTTCTTTTGCCTGCCTGCTTTGTTTAGAGGCCTAAAGGTAACCAATTACAGAGAGGCAGTCTAAAAGCAACCTGCTGCTACTCTTTTGCAAACCCATAGGGCTCTGTGACACATCATGGGTTTATCCGTAGGTTAGGACATTAAGTAAATGGATTAAAAAAGAGAAAAATAAATCACTTTAAAAGCTGATATACTTAAAGTGGTTGTCAAGGCAGAAGGTTTTTTTCTACCTTATTGCATTTCTATGCAGTAAGGTAAAAAACCCTCTGCATGCAGCTTCCCCTCACAGCCCCCCAATACATTTTATTCAATACATACCTGAGCCCCATCCTGATCTAGCAATGTGCATGAGAGCCAAGGCTCTCCCAGGTCTCTGCCTCCTCATTGGCTCAGATACAGCAGCAGGAGCCATTGGCTTCATTGCTCTCAATCAGAGCTAGTGATGAGTGAGCAGGGTGTAGGCTCTTATGGGCACACTAAGCACGGCTCAGGAGCGAGCATGCACAAACGCCTCATAACAAGTGGCAGTGGGGGTTGGGGGGACCTAAGAGGAGGAGAATCAGGCTACTCTATGCAAAACCATTGCACATACAGGTAGCAGGTACGTACAACATGTTTGTTATATTGAAAAAAAACAAAAAAAAAACAAGGCTTTAATATTACATAGTTACATAGTAGGTGACGTTGAATAAATACACAAGTCCATCAAGTCCAACCTATGTGTGTGATTATATGTCAGTATTACAATGTATATCCCTGTATGTTGCGGTCGTTCAGGTGCTCATCTAATAGTTTTTTTAAACTATCAATGACCCCCCCCCCGCGCTGAAACCACCGCCTGTGGATGGGAATTCCACATCCTTGCCGCTCTTACAGTAAAGAACCCTCTAAACAGTTTAAGGTTAAACCTCTTTTCTTCTAATTTTAGTGAGTGGCCACACATCTTATTAGACTCCCTTCTGCAAAAAAGTTTTATCCCTATTGTGGGGTCACCAGTATGGTATTTGTAAACTGAAATCATATCCCCTCTCAAGCGTCTCTTCTTCAGAGAGAATAAGTTCAGTGCTCGCAACCTTTCTTCATAACTAATATCCTCCAGACCCTTTATTAGATTTGTTGCCCTTCTTTGTACTCGCTCCATTTCCAGTACATCCTTCCTGAGGACTGGTGCCCAGAACTGGACAGCATACTCCAGGTGAGGCCGAACCAACGTCTTGTAGAGTGGGAAAATTATTGCTTTATCCCTGGAGTTAATCCCCTTTTTAATGCATGCCAATATTCTGCTTGCTTTATTAGCAGAAGCTCGGCATTGCATGCCATTGCTGAGCCTATCATCTCCTAGGACCGACCCCCAGGTCCTTTTCCATCCTAGATTCCCCCAGAGGTTCACCCCCCTAGTGAGTAGATTACATTCACATTTTTGCCACTCAAATGCATTATTTTACATTTTTCTACATTAAACCTCATTTGCCATGTAGTTGCCCAGGTTTCCACATCCTGCGGAGAAGGTATTGCCCTGCTCAGCTTAGTATCGTCCGCAAATACAGAGATTGCACTGTTTACCCCATCCTCCAGGTTGTTTATGAACAAATAAAACAGGATTGGTCCCAGCACAGAACCCTGCAGGACCCCACTTCCCACCCCTGACCATTCAGAGTATTCCCCATTTATCACCACCCTCTGAACTCGCACTTGTAGCCAGTTTTCAATCCATGTACTCACCCTATGGTCCATGCCAACTGACCTTATTTTGTACAGTAAACGTTTATGGAAAACTGTGTTAAATGCTTTTGCAAAATCCAGATACACCACGTCTACGGGCCTTCCTTTATCTAGATGGCAGCTCACCTCCTCATAGAAGGTTTGGCAAGAATGATCCTTCATGAATCCATGCTGATTACTGCTAATTATACTGTTTTCATTACTAAAATCTTGTAAATAGTTTCTTATCGTCCCCTCCAAGATCTTGCATACTATTGGTGTTAGGCTAAATGGTCTGTAATTCCCAGGGATGTATTTTGGCCCTTTTTTAAATATCGGTGCTACATTGGCTTTTCTCCAATCAGCTGGTACCGTTCCAGTCAGTAGACTGTCAGTAAAAATTAGGAACAATGGTCTGGCAATTACTTGACTGAGTTCCCCAAGTACCCTCGGGTACAAGCCATCTGGTCCCGGTGATTTATTAATGTTAAGTTTCCCAAGTCTATTTCTAATTCTGTCCTCTGTTAGCCATGAGGGTGCTTCTTGTGATGTGTCATGAGCACAAACACTGCAGTTTTGGTTACTGAAGCCCCCCTATTCCCTCGTGAAGACTGAGGAGAAGAATAAATGTAATACCTTCGCCATCTCCCCATCCTTTGTAACCAGATGTCCTTCCTCATTCTTTATGGGGCCAATATGGTCCGTCCTCCCATTTTTACTGTTTATATACTTATAGAATTTATTGGGATTTTTTTTGCTCTCCTCCGCCATATGTTTTCGTGTTCTATCCTAGCTGCCCTAATTGCATCCTTACATATCTTGTTGCATTCTTTGTAAAGTCTGAATGCTGATGATGATCCCTCAGCCTTGTATTTTTTGAAGGCCCTCTCCTTTGATTTAATATGCATTATTACATTGGAGTTAAGCCATCCAGGATTTTTGTTCGCTCTTTTAAATGTATTTCCCAATGGGATGCACTGGCAAATGCCATTATTTAATATGTTCTTAAAGCAAACCCATCTCTCCTCCATGTTCTTTGTTTCTAAGATTTTATCCCAATTTATATCTTCTAGCAAGGGAAGTTTAGGGAAGTTGGCTCTTTTGAAATTCAGTGTCTTTGTGTTCCCCTTGTGTATCCTATTTGTGTGATTTATACTCAAGCCAATTGAGCTGTGATCGCTGTTTCCTAAATTGCCCCGTATTTCCACATGCGTGATCAGGTCTGTATTGTTGGTAATCAGTAGATCTAGTAATGCCTTGTTTTTAGTTGGTGCATCTACCATCTGACCCATGAAATTGTCCTGCAAAACATTTAGGAACTGGTGAGCCTTAGACTAATGCGTGGTTCCCTCTGCCCAGTCTATGTCTGGACAAATAAAATCCCCCATTATGATAAGACTTCCCATCCTTGCTGCTAATCCAAATTGTCATAGAAGGTCCGTCTCCCCCTCCTCCCTCAGGTTAGGGGGCCTATAGCATACTCCCAGTATATATTTTTTCCCCTTAGCTTCAACCCTTTGGAGCTCTACCCATAAGGATTCCACACCCTCCCTAGCTCCCTTATTGATGTCATCTCTCACATTCACTTGTACATTATTCTTGATATATAGGCATACTCCTCCCCTTTTTTACCCTCTTTATCCCTGTGATAAAGGGAATGCCCTTGAATGGTTGCCAGCCAATCATAAGAGCTGTTGAACCAGGTCTCTGAAATTCCCACAAAATCAAAATCCTCCTCGTTCAACAATATCTCTAGTTCACCCATCCAGAGGCGTAACTAGAACCTTCAGGGCCCCGGTGCAAGAAATCATGAAGGGCCCCCCTGACCCCCAGCTGGGGCCCTTCCCTCCGAGCCGATGGTGTAAATGCCAAGGCCCGGTCGCAAGTGTGATGTTTGTGACCCTGGTAGTTCTGCCACTGGCGTCTGTTTTTTTTATTTTTATTGTATTTTTCTACCAATTATTTATTGTTTTTACAATATTATTTTATAAAAAATATTTTAATTTTTTTTTTAAGAGTTGGGGGGCTTTGGTGAGATATCAGGGGTCTAAGACCTCTGATGTTTCACCTTTGAGAACGAGAAAGGAGATTGAGAGCACAGCCTCAGCTGCACAGAATGAATGGACAGGAATAGCTCTGTATAGAGCTGCCCCTTTATTCCCAAACTGAAGCATAGTAAATACAGTTTACTATGTTTCAGTTATGAATGGATTGAGTCCGTGATCGGTATGGATCACTGACTCTCCATGCAGATACCCTACAGCAGATGGCAGGAGAGGGGAGGGGGGAACTCTGCTGAGCTGTGGGGACAAGGGGAGGGGCCAGGAGAGAGCGGGGGGCAGGAAAAAGTACAGGGGGGTTGGAGAGCACACGGGGGGCAGCAGAAAGAAGCTGCATAGGAGGCGTGGTGGGTGCGACTGCATATAGAGGAACTGATCTTTCCATTTCCCCCACTTCTCATCTCCTTTCAGCAGCTGCAGGAGGAGAATGGAGAGATCAGTTTCTCTGTATCAGTGTTTCTCAACATTTCTTCAACATTTTAGTCAAGGTGCAACATATTGCCTCTTCACTGCCTGTCAAATGCCTCTGAAAAGCGATCTGCATCGCTTTTCAGAGGAATGGTATTTTCTTGTTGGTATTATTAACCCACCCTAAAAAAATCTGTTCTGATCGTAAAGAAAAAGGAGGTCAGAATTACAAGTAATGTGTATACATACACGCATGTAAACACACATGTACGCAAATACACACATATAAATACATGCACACACATAAACGCACACACATAAACGCACACACATGAGCAAACACACAAACATGCACATACACATATAACTCTATACACATGCACACACATGCGCACACACATATAACTCTATACACATGCACACACACACACACATATAACTCTATACACATGCACACACATGCGCACACACATATAACTCTATACACATGCACACACACACACACATATAACTCTATACACATGCACACACATGCGCACACACATATAACTCTATACACATGCACACACACACACACACACACATATAACTCTATACACATGCACACACATGCGCACACACATATAACTCTATACACATGCACACACACACATATAACTCTATACACATGCACACACACATATAACTCTATACACATGTAAACATACACATGCACACAAATAAACGCACACACACATATAAAACACACACATGCAGACACACACATGCACACACACATGCATACAAACATATATAGATCGCCTTTTTAAAAATCTGCAGCTGCAGCTCTGTACCTTAAACTCTCCATGCTGGGTACTGCACTGTAGGGGGAGGCAGAGAGCACAGCACACAGTGTGCTAGACATGTCTCACTTTCACTTTGTGACCGAGCTCCTGCACTGCCGAATGATTTACGCATCGGCTGAGGTTCAGGGAGCTCGGTCCCATATGCAGCCACCGCTCGGGGAGAGGGGGGCACACGGCCCCCACCAGCATGGGGCCCAGTCGCAATGGCGACTTTTGCAACCCCTATACTTCCGCCCCTGCACCCATCTTGTCCGCCAGGCTCCTGGCATTGGTGAACATACCATGTGGTTTAGACCGGTCGCATACTGTCCTCTTATTGGGTGTTCTGAGATTGCAAATAGGACTTGTTACTATACTTACCTCAGGTTTATGTGCTTTAGTCAACCTACCACTAATGCCCCCGATACTACCCTCTGGAATATGTTCATTGCTGACTATCTCTATCTCTGGCCTATCTCTAGACCTCTCTACCCATCGCCTAGTTTAAAAAGCCCTCTAACTTTTTGGCCATTCTCACTCCCAGCAGATCTCCACCCTCCTCATTTAGGTGCAGTCCGTCCCTTCTATAGAACTGGTGACCGACTGAGAAGTCGGCCCAGTTCTCCAGGAACCCAAACCCCTTCTTACTACACCAGTTCCTCTACTTTAAAGGTAAACTTTAAAGGTTAAATAAAAATGACCCCCAAACTGTTATAGTTTCACTTTAGCACTTCTCATCAATGGCTCTTAGTTTCCAAAGCATGTTAGGCTTTCTAGTAGGCTTTCTAATAACAATTCACTGCCTGCATGTTTGGAGAAAACTTGGCTGTGACTAAGACAAGATGGTCCATCTGGCTTCCAGTAAATCTGTTTTGTTGGAAATAGGGCTGCCATTGCTGATTGCTTTTTCCATGTCAGTTGCCGTGCTGATCTTTGCGTTAGTACTATTTTTTACTGATGTTGCAGATAATGACTACTTTTGAATTAACTTGCTTAATGCTTGTTCTGAATCAGTGGCTGAGACTGTAGACAGCCTCCATTACCATATAGGGGGGTGGACTGGAGAGAGGTGGCGGTGCCTGAGCGCCCCTTATGGACAGGCCGCTACCGGTTTCTTTGGTGGACTGGCCCTTAAGAGACAAAACATAGGAAAATGTGCATGTTTTCCAGAGATTTTTTTCTATTTGCCCAGATATATATTTTAGCAAAACAACACAAGCTGGTTTATGAGCCTCAGTTAGGGCTCATGTACACAGGGCTGTTAAAAACCTTTTCCTAATGCTTGCAAATTGACAGCTGGTAACCGACGGTGGAAAACGTCCTTTTTATAGCTTTTACATATCACGTTTATGCGAGTTTAGCAGCGGTTATGAGCATTTGACGTTAGAAGCGTTTTTTAAAGATAACCTCAGGAGACCCCCTAAATGCCCACAATGCATGAAAAACAAGTAAATTATTATATATTTCAGCCATTCTGTAAGAGAAAAGAGGGGAGCAGCAGAGAGAGCAGTGTGCTTGCAGATAGCTGTCTTATTTTTGTGTGTTTTCACTATGGATCCCATCATGAGCACGTGAGGAAATACCCCTGATGTTGCTGAGGCTCCAGAGACGTAGACAATTGCGTGAGAGGACCAGAGTTTATCGCTACTGGACTCATCCATTGATGCAGGCAACAGGATGTGGTGAAATTTATGTTTTTTTCAACATTTTTATGTTCAAAAATGATCATAAATATTTCTTTAAAACTGCTTATAAACGCAAATGCGCATAAATGCAGTTTACCGCAGTTATACAAGCATTTGCTGTTTGAGATGCCAGTAAACTACAGTCCTGAACGTGATTCTGCTTTCAAAAAAATGTCTGTAGCCTCAACTGCCTTAAAGTGGTTGTAAACTCTGTACAACCACTTTTACCTACAGGTAAGCCTATATTAAGGGTTACCTGTAGGTGCTGGAAATATCTCCTAAACATGCACGGTTTAGGAAATATTTACTATATACGCGTGCGCCGATGTCATCGACGCATGCACACTTTAGAAAGGGTGCGATCATGCCGTTTCTAAAGGGATCATGCTGTTGTTCTGCCGAGAAAGTTCCCCTTGGCGGATAAGGACTCCCCTGTACTGTGCAGGCGCAGCGCTTGCGCAGTACGAGCCGCCAAAAATAGCCGAAGCTGAACAGCTGAGAGTCAGCTGTACACGGCGCCTGTAACAGGGCCCCTCATGGGCTCGCTTCGCTCGCCACGCTTCGGGCACGAATTCAAACTCTATATCCACTTGGATGGTGGGGCTTGAAACACAGGCGCCGTGTTCGTACTGCACAAGCGCAATGCATGCGCAGTACAGGGGGGTCCTTATCCAATGGGGGAACTTTCTCGGCAAGACACAGTGACTGGTGGCTCCCGTGCACATGTGCGGGAGTGACATCACACGACTCTGGCCAGTCACAGAGCCGGAGTCCGCAGCCCCCGGAAGGAAGAGGGGTGAAGATGGACGCTTCCAGCCAGCGGGGATGGCGGTGACATCGCAGGCTTCGTTTTCAGGTAAGTGACACATAATGGGCTACTATGCGATGCATAGTAGCCCATTATGCTTTACTTTTGCAGGGAAATAAAGAGGAAGTAAAACCCTTATGGGTTTACTTCCTCTTTAAACTACTATAAATGCCTGAGTGTACATGTACACATAAGATAACATAGAGGAGAGTTCAGGGGCTGCTGAAGAAACGCCCAACTGCTCCTAAACTTCAGTTTAACCAGTGGCGGAACTACCAGGGTTGCAGCAGTCTCACTTGCGACTGGGCCCTGGAGTTCCGCCACTGTGGGGGGTCCCAAAAGCCTGGGATGTGGCTCCAGGCTTGCTGACTGCAGCTATGAGCAGAGAGCGTCTATTACATTATGTCACACTGTTCAGACCCCGCACTGACAGCCCGCCCCCCTCTCCTCACACAGACAGGAGATGGAAAAGATAGAGAGCAGGATCCTCCCCTCCTCCTGTGTGTGCCCGTGGCCACATTTTCACATCTCTTACTGTGAAGAAACCTTTTCGTATTGGGAGATTAAATCTCTTTTGCTCTAGGCTTAAAGAGTGCCCCCTTGTCCTCTGTGTTTACCGTAAAGTGAATAACTCAACACCAAGTTCACTATATGGACCCCATATATTTGTACATGTTGATCATATCCCTCCCTAATCTCCTCTTCTCAAGAGACAATAGATTCAGTTCCTCTAATCTTTCCTCATAGCTGAACTCCTCCATGCCTCTTTTCAGTTTGGTTGCCCTTCTCTGCACTTTCTCCAGTTTCCCAATATCCTTTTTGAGAACTGGTGCCCAAAACTGAACTGCATATTCCAGATGAGGTCTTACTAATGATTTGTACAGGGGCAAAATGATGTCGCTCTCTCTGGAGTCCATACCTCTCTTAATACAAGAAAGGACTTTGCTCATTTTGGAAACCGCAGCTTGGCACTGCATGCTATTATTGAGCTTATGATCTACCAAAACCCCCAGATCCTTCTCCACTACAGAATTCTCCAGTTGAACTTCCCTAGTATGTATGATACATGCATATTCTAAGCCCCCAAGTGCATAACTTTACATTTATCAACATTAAACCTCATCTGCCACATAGTCACCCAATTAGACAGTGTATTGAGGTTGGCTTGTAAATTGGAGACATCCTGTAAGAACATTATTCCACTGCTTAGCTTGGTGTCATCTGCAAAGACTGAAATGGTGCTTTTAATCCCAGACCCTATATCATTTATAGAGATATTAAAAAGTAAGGGTCCCAACACTGAACCTTGGTGTACACCACTGATAACCTTAGACCACTCAGAGTAAAAATCATTACCAATAGTCTCTGAATTCTGTCTTTTAGCGAGTTTTCTATCCATTTACAAACTGATATGTCCAAGCCTGTATACTTTACCTTACACATCAGCCATGTGTGGGGAACTGTGTGAAACGCTTTTGCAAAATCCAAGTGTACCACATCCACAGCCACCCCTCTGTCCAAGGCTTTACTTACCTCTTCATAAAAAGAAAACAGATTTGTTTGACAACTTTTGTCTTTCGTGAACCCATGCTGTCTGTTGCTTAAATTATTTTTTCACAGCAAGAACTCATCTGTGCAGGGGATCTCTGTGTATTTAGATGTAAAGCAGAACTCTGTGGACTCTGATGTAAGGAGGGATACTTGTGATTAAATATATACAATTATAATTGTTATTTAATCACAAAAGATATGTATAGTGTATACTAAGAAAATTAATTTGCTGTGCACTACTAAAGTCTTTGGGTTTGGCTCGAAGAAAAGGTGGCAATCTACCCAGGACGTCAGTAAGGGGTCCTGCTGCAGGACCATAATCAATGGCCCCCTCGATGGGAGAAAACAACCCCAGGATCATTGGAAAGGGCCCCAGGACCAGAAGTCAGGGGGGCCCTTCATGGTTCCTTGCACCGGGGCCGTGAAGGTTCTAGTTACGCCTCTGAGTTTAACTGCTGTAGTGTACAATACATGAGGCCTTAAACTGCTGTTTTACAACGTATTTTCATATTTACCTCATTGCAAAGAGATAAAAAAAAGTTGCTCCCTGAACAGCTTGTATAGCTCTCACCTTGTATCTGAAACTTCTGACTCCAGTTCACAGTCTGTGGATCTTGCAGCATGTGACTCAGGCTCTGTGGGTCTTTACTGAACACAAAGTAGGTGTTGGTGTAAGGATCTAATGGGTTTTTCATCTCCTAGAGGCAAAGAAAATCCACATAAAAAGGACCTAAAGACATCTTCTCCTCCCTTTTGGGGCATCTCAATCTCTTTTGTGATAAAAAAGACAGTTTCGGTAAAAATATGCACCAGCTTGTGATAAAAACTAGTTCTGTGATTGGATGACTGGATTATAAATTTATATCTCACCTTTGTTTTAAGACATTTAAAGCTAAACTCCAAAAAGTTTAAAAAAAAAAAAAAACAGCTAAAAGATAGGTATTATTTAGGTATAGGTATTTATCAAGAACATTTTTAGGTATATTTTTAATGCAAGGCGGGGTTCAGAGAGCAAGTGGTATTGCGTGGGAAGAAGCAGAAGATGTAGCTTGGAGCAACTCGCGACTACCTCCCTAAGGGAATCTTCTGCCAATTATGGACCTCTACCTGCAGTGGTAAACCTGGGCAGTCCAAGATTATTTAGTAAGATGCTGTGAATGTTATTTAGGAGACTGTGGTCCTTGTACTATGAGTTTGTGATGCCACGAGAACTTCAGTAAAGTATTTTAACTGTTCTAAGACTGGTCTAAAGTTATTCAAAGGCCTGTAAATCACACAAGGGGTAGAGGAGGAAAGCCACCACAAAGGGTTAGCTCAGCAGGAAAGTTGGAGGAGGAGAATAGTTGTCACAGGTAACCAAGAACTGGCGGGTCGTAAATAGCAGTCAGACAGGCTCAGGTGACAGGTCCTCTGGTAGAGAGGGGGTCGTTATACTGCCTCCCTCTCTAGTTCCCCCAGCCGTAACTGGGACCGAACCCTCGCTACGGTCCCCACGTATCCAGCAGCATGGTACGGGAGAGAGAAGGAGCTAATTATGTGCATGCATGAGGTCCGCGCTTGTGCACAGTTCTCTTACAGGGAGTGAAATGGCAGAGTCATGCTGGACTGGTGGAGAGGGCATGGGCTCTGCAGTGTCCCTCGTAATTGCAACATTAAACAGGAGAATGCATGTAGTGACATGGGTCAGAACATTTCACTGTGGAGCTCTGTATGATACATTACTGCACACAATGAATGGCTTATCTCTAAGCCGGGGTACAGCCTTAATGTTAACTTTTACATGAACGCAGCTCCGGTTGCTCTCGGGCATTGATGAGCGTGTACACAAGAGAGTAGGAGTGGAAAAGTACCTCTTCTTTTCCAGTGTGCGTGGGGTGAGTGGGCCCCACCCTCACACATGTTGACATCAGGAAGAGTCGATACCCAGCCAGCAGGGGAAGCTTTAAGCCGGCCATACATGGATCACAATTCTGCTGGTTCAGGAGGGACTGATCAAATTTCGGTCCATGTATGGGTCAACTAACCAATTGACTTCTGTTCAACCACCCTGTTGTTTGTCCTTTTCATGTTTAACAGTTTGTCCTTACCTCTTGCTAAAAACTCATTGTTTACAGAGCTCAGAAGCTCAAGCCACAAGTGAATGAGTTTGAAGACTGACCCCCCCCCACCTTTTCCTCAGTGTGACTCCATTCAAGGTTTCAGTCAACGACAGCATGTCCAAAAGCAGATAATTACAGCTTCATCTTCCCTCTGCAGCTAAACCACAGAGCTCTCAGCATTCTTTGGAATCTACTAAATGTTTGTTTGTAAAATAAACATAGTTAAACATAGTTGAAAAAAGACATAAGTCCATCCAGTTAAACCAATAGAAATAAAATAAATAAATAAATTGAAAACCTCCATATACACAATCAAAAACCGCACAGTGGATCATAAGGTAATAAAAAAACCTGTGAAGCATGGTCCAACTTGCTCCAGCTTAGAAAAAAATAAATTCCTTCCTAATCCCCCAGAACACAGTTGTGGACATTCTCTGGATCAACAATCCCTAGTCTTTTTACCTATAAATGATAATGTGCCATTATAATTTGTGCATATAGGAATATATCCAGCTCTTTTTAAACACAGTGGGGTACATTTACTAAAACTGGTGCACTCAGAATCTGGTGCAACTGTGCATGGTAGCCAATCAGCTTCTGGCCTCAACTTGTTCAATTAAGCTTTGGCAATAAAACCTGGAAGCTGATTGGTTTCTATTCAGAGTTGCACCAGATTTTGCACTCTCCAGCTTTAGTAAATAACCCCCAATCTGCTAACCTGGTCAGAACTAGTTCTTGAGGGAGTCTATTCCACATTTTCACAGCTCTTACTGTAAAGAAGCTTTTTTATATATGGATGTAAATCTCTTTTCCTTCAGATGTAAAGAGTGCCTCCTTGTTCTTTCTGATGACCTCAAAGTGAACCACTGTACATCAAGTTCACTATATGGACTACTTATTTATTTATAGATAATATTCATACCTCCCTTAATAGCATCTTCCGAAGAGATAATAAATTCCTTTCAGCTAATCTTTCCTCATAGATACTGAAAATATTACTAAAATACTCATTACTGAAAGTAATACTTAGTACCCAGTAGTAGCGCAGTATCAAAGAAAACAGGCACCAAACCAGGTACCACATAGGTACAAGTAAAAGCTGGATCCACCTTCATGTCTAGCATGAACACTAGAGTTAGTGTCTTTACCTCTTGGTGAATCTGCTCCATTCATCTCCCGGAATATCAAGCACTACATAGAGTTCTGTCAACCATTTGCTTTTGGCTCTGTTCGACAGCTGCATCGGGGTCCATGTCAACTTTTTCGTTATCTAGGTTACTGGCACTCATAACAGAGAAATCCTCGAATGCGCAACCACAGTAGAAGCTGCTGATGAGGATGGGTCTTTGCCTCAATCTTTCACAAAAACCTCAGCCACTCTGGCACACCAGGTTGAGTGTACAAGCATACAATATTGCAGGAAATCGCTGAAAGTAATATTTAGTACCCAGTAGTAGTGCTATATCAAAGAAAACAGGCACTAAACCAGGTAGTAAAGGCAAACTTAATATATTGTCACCCAATATAGTTGGTAATTCGGCAAGTATAAACTGAATTAACAAAGGTAATAACACAATTTAGCATACAAAGTGACAGTAAGTTACAGTAAGGACTAGGCATAAGATGACAATTGGCGTCCAGATCAGCATAAACAGTGGCAAGGCCACCTCAAGTGCAGCAGTGAGCAGTAGTAAAGTTAAATCTACCGAGCGCTCAAACTATACTGCTTGAGTGCATTTATACCAGCAATGCTTGTCCTAAACCAACTGGGTATCCACTATGCAAAAGAAATGGAGGATGGTAGAGGAGGGGAGGAGCAGGGGAACACAGGGGACTTGCAGAGTAATTATTAAAGGAGGGGCAGCTCTTTGAGATGTTCTTCTTACAGCTATCATTGGGGTACTTTAAGAGTGTTGGTGCACTTAACAACAGTGACAGCAAATAGCCCTCTCATCAGTCCCTGGGATGTTGCAGTGACCTTGCATCCTCAGTCTCTCCCAAAAGTCCTCCCTTCATCAGAAGTGGAAAGCAGAGGGTGAGTGAATGCTCCAGTCTCCTTGTGGCAGTGGTGCAGGTGCTATGATGTGGGTGGTGCTGCGTTGCCCATGGGTGTCCTCACTCTCGATCTCAGGCTCAGATCTCCCACTGTCAGGTGAATGTTCAGAGGTGCTTTCTTGGCAGCTCGGCAGACCCTGGCCTGGTGACAACCATTCCTTTATTTTACTGACGTCACGAGAAGCTCACTTCCATACTTACTGAAACCCACACCAAATTTCTGAAGATATGGGATCCCTTTACTCTCCATTTGACTATTTTTGGTGGACAGCTCACACAGGATTCTCCAGATGTCACCACTGCCCCCCTCCTTTTTCTTCTAAGGCAAGTTTCCCTCCCCTCTCCTTTTTTTTTGCAGCCTGACGTTGATCTTGAGCGTCTTCTCTGCACGCGTCACTTTTCTCTCCCACCTTTCACCCATGTCTTTGGCTTTAGAGTGCCCTATTCCCTCTACTGACTCATATGGTAATGTTACCAATGGAGATTCTCCCAGTCTCTATTTTCTGAAGCAAAGAACAAACAGAAGCACACCGCTCCAGGCAAAATCAGGTGCAGGATGGATCGAAGGTGCAGACCTCTGCTCACCACAGTGGAAGACGAACAAAACAAGGAATTGGTCGCACACTGGAACTCCAAATTATCTCGATGTCATCTCTATTGTCAAAAGGGTCAGACAGATACAGGCAATGGTAGAAGTTTCACAAGCGATGTGAACAAGCAAGCTATCGCTTGTGAAATGTCTACCATTGCCTGTATCTGTCTGACCATTTTGACAATAAAGATGACATTGAGATAATTTGGAGTTCCAGTGTGCGACCAATTCCTGGTTTTGTTCCTCTATTTTTTTTAATATGAACAGTTTGTGCCTTACGGTTTGTGATGTCACTTGCAGCATTACCTGTGCTCCAATCAGTGATCCTATTTATGTTGTTTTTATTTGCCACTCTACCCTTAATGTTGTTCCATTATTTTCTTTATGTGAATGCCTTCCATACCTTGTATTAACACTTAAAAACTTAATAAAAGTTTTGTGAAACAAAAAGTAAGGTTCCCAACACTGAACCTTGGTGTACACCACTTATATACTCAGACTAATCAGAGTATGAATCAATAATCAGTACTCTTTGAATTAGGTCTTTTAATCAGTTTTCTGTTGCACTACCCCAAATGAGCTGCTTGGTAATTTTGGGATCTCTCTGCTGCGCCTTGATTCCAAGAACAATCTCAGCCCCTCTGACACAACTAGGAATAAACAGAAAAGATATTCTCCTGCGCTGGTGCCAAGGGCCTTAGTAAGGGTGGTAGTATTTCTTGATGGTGTATATACAGTGTGGACGGAAAGTATTCAGACCCCCTTAAATTTTTCACTCTTTTTTATGTAGCGCTGGTAGATTTGCAATCTACCGCATGTTAGGTAAATTTAGTAAATTGAGCGTTAGGAAGGCTAAAGTTTGCCTCTGTTCCAGCTTGGCTGACAATGTGTGTGTTTCCGTGCTGACCGATGGGTGTCGCTGTAACCACTGGTCAGGGTTGGAAAGGCAACATGTTGAAGCGAATGGATGCTCCTCTGTCCCGGAGGCACGCTCAGTGGAGGTGGTCCTCCGAGTTGCATTCTGGGCGATACAGGAGGCCCACGATACAGCGGCGCAGGGTGGGTTCAGAGGCTTGTCTGGAGCCTGCCACCGCGGCCGAGGAATGGTCCTGAGCTGTCGGTCCTGTGTGACGAAGCTGGACAACCGAGGAGATCCCAGGGGAGGACCCGTCTTGGAGAGATCACGCAGCGTGCTGGTCTATAGAGGGGCCTGGTGACTCGGTTGGAGGATGTATCCAAAAGTAACTATACAGCATAGTGTTGCCGGCTCGGCTTAAATGTTCAAGCACTGTGACTGACTTTCACTACAGAGAAATCTATACATCCTGTGGCAGAGGATCGTACGGATTTTGTTCCCAACTAAGTCTGTGGCAGAGACTTTGATTCGTGCTGCGTGCTGGCTGCTATATCGGTGAGAGAGGCCTATCCAGACGAGCAAGGAGTGTGTCCCACGAGGGGAGCGCATTTCAATAGTATTTGAATTCTACCAGGACATTTTGTCAAGAGAACCCTACCAGAGAATATTTGAGTTTCTTCTGCAAGTTTCCTTTCTACCTCTTTCCTGCTACTTCCTAAGTCGTTTGTTTTAATGAAGCATTGAAAACGTACTCCAGTGTTGGTACGTGTGTTGTCCAGGAGTAAACTCAACGGAATCCTAGACCCGGTGCCAGTGAAACAGAGGGAAGCAGAGTGAAGGTAACAGACCCGCTTAAACCAGCAGCTCCACTGTGAGTTAGTGCTACATTTATATTGCAGCCATTTGCTAAAATCATTTAAGTTCATTTTTTTTCCTCATTAATGTACACACAGCACCTCATATTGACAGAAAAACACAGAATTGTTGACATTTTTGCAGATTTATTAAAAAAGAAAAACGGAAATATCACATGGTCCTAAGTATTCAGACCCTTTTCTCTGACACTCATATATTTAACTCAGGTGCTGTCCATTTCTTCTGATCATCCTTGGGATAGTTCTACACCTTCATTTGAGTCCAGCTGTTTTTGACTATAGGGATTGGACTTGATTAGGAAAGCCACACACCTGTCTATATAAGACCTTACAGCTCACAGTGGATGTCAGAGCAAATGAGAATCATGAGGTCAAAGGAACTGCCTGAAGAGCTCAGAGACAGAATTTTGGCAAGGCACAGATCTGGCCAAGGTTACAAGAAAAATTTCTGCTGCACTTAAGGTTCCTAAGAGCACAGTGGCCTCCATAATCCTTACATGGAAGATGTTTTGGACAACTAGAACCCTTCCTAGAGCTGGCCGTCCGACCAAACTGAGCTATCAGGGGAGATGAGCCTTGGTGAGAGAGGTAAAGAAGAAACCAAAGATCACTGTGGCTGAGCTCCAGAGATGCAGTCGGGAGATGGGAGAAAGTTGTAGAAAGTCAACCATCACTGTAGCCCTCCACCAGTCGGGGCTTTATGGCAGAGTGGCCCAACGGAAGCCTCTTCTCAATGCAAGACACATGAAAGCCCGCATGGAGTTTGCTAAAAAACACCTGAAGGACTCCAAGATGGTGAGAAATAAGATTCTTTAGTCTGATGAGACCAAGATAGAACTTTTTGGCCTTGATTCTAAGCAGTATGTGTGGAGAAAACCAGGCACTGCTCATCACCTGTCCAATACAGTCCCAACAGTGAAGCCTGGTGGTGGCAGCATCATGCTGTGGGGGTGTTTTTCAGCTGCAGGGACAGGACGGTTGCAATCGAGGGAAAGATGAATGCAGCCAAGTACAGGGATATCCTGGACGAAAACCTTCTCCAGAGTGCTCAGGACCTCAGACTGGGCCGAAGGTTTACCTTCCAACAAGACAATGACCCTAAGCACACAGCTAAAATAACGAAGGAGTGGCTTCACAACAACTCCGTGACTGTTCTTGAATGGCCCAGCCAGAGCCCTGACTTAAACCCAATTGAGCATCTCTGGAGAGACCTAAAAATGGCTATCCACCAACGTTTACCAACCAACCTGACAGAACTGGAGAGGATCTGCAAGGAGGAATGGCAGAGGATCCCCTAATCCAGGTGTGAAAAACTTGTTGCATCTTTCCCAAAAAGATCCATGGCTGTATTAGGGTGCTTCTACTAAATACTGAGCAAAGGGTCTGAATACTTAGGACCATGTGATATTTCAGTTTTTCTTTTTTAATAAATCTGCAAAAATGTCAACAATTCTGTTTTTTTCTGTCAATATGGGGTGCTGTGTGTACATTAATGAGGAAAAAAAATGAACTTAAATGATTTTAGCAAATAGCTGCAATATAACAAAGAGTGAAAAATTTAAGGGGGTCTGAATACTTTCCGTCCCCACTGCATAAAATGATCTTGCATGGCCGCTCATCTCTACCTCACGGAGCACCCACACTGTGGGTACTGGTGCTGCAGAGTATAGCATGGCTGCAGTTCAGTAGAAGACACTGTACAGCCACAGAATAAGTGAATCGTCCGGAATAGCCCAGCAATGATGTGGACATCCAGTCACAGATCTTAAGCTGCAATACCGGAATCAACCACCGGGTCTCCAAGACCGGCAGCAATAAACAGACGACCCTATATGTATACACCCTTCTTACGGTGCTGAGAGCGCTGTGATGCAGAAGGATAATCCCTACAGTGAAGGAAAATCCACCCGCAAAGCTTTACCACCTATGTAGTGTTACACTACTCACCCAGTGATCCACAAATCAAATTTGGCTCTATAAGGCTTTGATGAAGAGGAAAACCCTTGAAACTCATTAACCTATTATTCGAGTATCCCTTGTGCGGATATCACCTCATATCTATCTACCAAGTGTTTAACATTACTTTTTATTCACATGTACGAATACGTAGTATTGCACTGTATATACCTATTTTGTTTGTAATAAACTCCTTTTTAAAAGATTCATGCATTAGGCCACGCGCCTTCCTTTTCCTTCTTTACCTCTGTCACTCTGCTACAACTGTAATGGCCAGTCTTTAGTCTTGCTAATGTTGGAGTCCAATGGTACCGTTGACGTGCATGAGAACAGTCAATTCTCTTTGGTTAGGTGTTTGCTCACTCTGGGTTGCCTAAGGCAACTGCAGTGCTCAGCACAGTGTGATGGTGATGATTCCATCCCTCAGCACACTGGTCACATCTCTGCACTCTCTGGTCCTCAGCACAGCAGAGGACTTTCCAGTGGCACAGTCTCTCTCGCTCTCTCTTTTCTCTGGAATGGTCCCGTCAGCTTCGTCCTCTATGTCTCTCAGGTGCATTGCACTGCCTCTCACGGGACAATTTGCCTGGGAACCATCCTTCTTTCTCCCAGCATTGGCTTGGTGGGCACTGCAGTTCAAGCTCCAATTACTTTATATTGTACTGCTCCAAAGGGGACAACAGGTCCCATGATCCTCCTCCTGCCTCCCCTGATTGGACCACTGCCGCTGCTTGCCAGTAGGGCTGGAGATCAGGGGAATGTTCACATAGAGCCACTTGAACACAGGGAAGTTAAAGCAGAGAGTCCCTCAGCACAGCCACTTCCAGCCCGCATTTCCTGCTCTGTCACTGCACAGGGCAGTAAGTGAGGGGAAAGAGGAACCCAGCTTGCTTTTCCAGCCGATGTCTTGCCAACAGCAGCGGGCAGAGAGTGAGTGGGGAGAGCGGGCCTACAATCGGCAGAGCACTCGGCTACATATCCATTTACAAACTGGATTTTCTAAGCACGAAGGCTTTAATTTCCCATTAGCTGTGTGTGGTGAACTGTGTCAAACACATTTGCAAAATACAAGTATAATTTACCCACAGCTACTCCTTTGTCTACATTTTTCTTACTTCCTAAAAATAAATCATATTTGTTTGACAACTTTGGTCTTTGGTGAATCCATGCTGACTATTACTTAAAATATTGTTTTCTAGTAAAAACTCCTTTATGTTGTCTTTTATTAAAAAATTATGAATCTTAAAAATGCAGGTGTGAAAGGTCAGTTTAAAAAATGTTTAAGCTGGGGGCATGGCCAGGATGTGAGCTGGAGAGGACATATGTCTGTGGAGCTCCGTGATAATCCTGCAATTTCACCCAGCAAAACTGCCTGTTTTTCGCTGGAAAGGCACCTGCATCATACCCACACACCCTGGATCCCTCGGCGGTTGTAATTATGTCGGCAAAAGGTCACGGAAAAGCACAGAACGCTGTAAAGGTACAGAGGATGGGTAAGGGGCGGGCTCTCCCGGTGCCATCTTAGGCTCTGTCTCCGAAGCACAGTGCTGAGGGAGGAAGGAGCAGAGCCCAGCTAGCTCTCCTGTGGCAATGGTGGCCCCGCTGGAGGAGATTGAAGTGCCCCTGTCCCCTGCACTAGTGGAGGCAACACCTAAGGAGATTACAAAGTCCATCCTGGCGGCTATAGAAGGTTTCAAATCCATGCTGATGGTCAAGGTTGAACATTTGGCATCTGAATGCACCCTCATTCATCATGACTTAGACAAAATCAGAGGGAGACTTAATGAGGCTGAGGGTCGCATAAGCACGGTGGAAGACCAGCAGGGATCCCACTCATCTCAGATCGCTGAATTGCATTCCCTGGTGAACACATTGGTCCACAAAGTGGACGACGCTGAGAACAGACAAAGACGCAAAAATATTCGCATGGTGGGACTGCCAGAAGGTGAGGAAGGTTTCCGCCCGGCAATTTTTGCTGAATCCCTGTTTAAAAATCTGCTAAACCTGCCTGATATGCCTCCCACATATGTGGTAGAGAGAGGTCACAGCGTACCTATGGGCCGTCGTCCGGAAGGGGCCCCACCGAGGCCATTTTTAGTCCGGTTCCTCAATTACCGCAAAAGGACATGATTCTGTCCAAAGCACGGAAACATCCTGAATTGCCTTATGAGAATACTAAAGTGATGCTTTTCCCTGATTTCTCAGCGGAGGTACAGAAGCGACGGAGATCGTTCAATGATGTGAGACGCCGGCTGAGAGAAAAGGACATCAAGTACAGTATGTTATTATACCCGAGTAGATTGAGAATCCCGTACAAAGGCACCGTGCGATTCTTCGACACGCCGATGGAAGCCAGCGACTGGATTGATAGTTTGTGAGTAAAGGGCCGCAATCCGGAGGCTGAAGTTGTTTGCTTTCTTATCACTGGTTAACACTGTTCTGGATTTTCCTGTTTAGGGTTGGGAGGAGGAGATGGGTAGTTTTGCCCTACCCTTTCTTCATGCATGAACATCTGCTAATGTGCAGGCTTCCCCAAACTTCTGTGTAAGCCATCTATACCCCCTCCTAGGGGAACATCACAAACCTGAGGGAAGGGAAGGGGCACGAACTAACAATTTATCCATTTGTATAACTGACGGGGTATACTTTGCGGAGCAACAGAGTACTACAGGCACGGACACTATGTCTTCAGACTGATGGACTCCAGAACAGTTTTTTTGTACTTCTTTTTGCACTTTTTTCTTTTTTTTTTCTTTCTACTGTTTTATTCTGAACTCTTCAATGGTCACGCTATCCAGGACTTTTTTTGGTCAAGTTTTGGGGAAAAAGCTGCGTGTACTTTTTGTTGTGATTTGCTACACAGCAGCAGGGAGTTGGGTTTTTTTTCTACTTAGCAGGTGCAGTTTTTCACTTTAGACTCTCTGATCTACCAATGATATGGTGCACACAAGATTTGCATGGTCTACCTAGTTACCTATTTATGATGCGGGTACACTGCATAATGTATGTTAAACTAAAAGGTGATCATGGCAGGAGCAACTGTTAATGTGGTATCTTGGAACGTCCGAGGCTTAAATGACAAATTTCGTAGAGCCTTGATGTTCCAATATTTAAAGAAGATCACACCACACGTGGTGTTTTTACAGGAGACACATCTGGATGGGAGCAGGATACTGGCATTGCGTAGAGCCTGGATACAGCAGGCGATACATGCGACATACTCCACCTATGCTAGGGGAGTGTCAATCCTAATTAGCAAGGTAGTACCCTTTACCATACACCATGTCATCTCAGACCCTGGTGGCCATTTTGTAGTAGTTAAAGCCGATATTAGCACGTGCAAGATGGTTTTGGTAAATGTCTATATACAGCCTCCCTTCCAGGTTCAGGTCCTGTATGATCTCCTTAGTAAATTGGCCCCTTACATGCATCTTCTTCTCATAGTGGCAGGGGATTTCAATGCCATATTGTCTGCCGCCTTGGACTCGTCTAATGCATCCAGGGTGGCATCTGCCAACCTTTCTGCCAGGGCGGCTACGGCCTCCCTGACAGAACTCTGGCGATGGAAGAATCCCACTACCAAAAGCTTTTCGCACCTTTCAAAAATGCATAGGTCCTCCTCGAGGATAGACAAGGCTTTTGCCAATGCGCAAATGTTACAGTTAGCGGGAGGCGCAAATTATTTAGCGGGTGGCATCTTGGACCACACACCACTTTCAATACATATTGGTATCCCCTCGGCTCTCTGGGGTGGGGCGTGGAGATTGAACCCAGGCTGGTTGGAGGTAGAAGAGGTGTCTTCCCAGGTGATGCCACATTTTGCTGGCTACTGGAGGGACAACCTTGGCTCGGCTGACCCCACTACAGTCTGGGACGCATTCAAGGCGTATATGCTCGGACATTACATTTCAGCCATTAAGCAGACACGTAGAGTTCACAATAGGAAGGAGCAAGAATTGCAAGACAAGGAAAGGACTTGTGAATTGGCTCATGCCAATGCTCAATCCGATACAACAAATGAAGATTTATTGGAGGCATGCTGCATTTTGGCACTGCACTTCACTGAACTTACGCATACTTCCAGAGCAAAAAGCGTAGAATCCAATTTCGAGCAGGGAGACAAAAACGGAAAACTATTAGCTATGCTAGTGGCAGAGCAGAGAATACAGACCAATATACCATGTATTAAGAACGCCCAGGGAGACATTCTCAAAAACCCAACAGATGTCATGGACAGGTTTGTGGAGTACTACGAGGACTTGTGTGCTCCTATTCTAGCCTATGATAATCAAAATTTAGAGGCACTGTTGTCGTCTTTGAATGTCTCGGTGTTGTCGGAGCCAGATAGGGACATATTGGAGGCTGAGATAACAGATAAAGAAATAGAGGCAGCTATCAGGGCCTTCCCCCCTCATAAATCACCTGGCCCAGATGGCTTCTGTATAGAATGGTATAGATTACATCTGGAGGACTTGATTCCCAGACTAAAAACCCTGTATTGCCACTGTCTGAAACATAAGTGTCTCCCGGACTCTTTGTTAGAAGCCCAGGTGATTCTCTTGCCAAAACTGGGCAAGGATCCATTGGCCTGCTCCTCATATAGGCCCATAGCACTCTTAAATCAGGACCTCAAAATTCTAACAAAGATACTAGCCACTAAACTCTCACAAGTTATCACTACCTTAGTGGACAGACCAGACGGGGTTCATACCCCAAAAATCTACAGACACCAACCTACGTAGACTGTTTGCGCATTTGCAAATCGACCACGACAACTCAGGGACTAGAGTGGTAGTGTCTCTGGACATGGCGAAAGCCTTTGATTCTGTAGATTGGAATTATATGCTGACAGTGCTACGCCATATGGGGTTTGGGGACGTGTTTATGACCTGGGTCTCGCTACTATACAGTAAGCCTCAAGCGGCCATAAAGTTGGGCTCCTCGGTTTCCCCTCAGTTCCCTGTGGGTAGAGGCACACGACAGGGGTGCCCGTTGTTGCCATCCCTGTTTGCATTAGCGATAGAGCCTCTGGCCATAGCTCTGAGGAAATCTACTGAAGTAAGAGCACTAAAGGTGGGAGGTATACAGGAATGCATTGCACTCTATGCAGACGACATGCTCTCTTTTTACAAGATGCAGGGCCATCATTAGAGGCAGTGGTCGAGATATTGGATAACTTTGCCACTTTTTCAGGGCTACGGGTGAACTAGGAGAAGTCCAGGGTGATGGCTATCGACCCTGACGCTAAGGCTCTGGTGACCAAAAGGGTTCCCATTTCCTGGATGTCGGAGTTCAAGTATCTGGGCATACGCATTTCATCCAGAGTGGGAGACTTTATGCCTCTCAATCTATTCCCCTTGCTGGCCAAGGTCAAACTGCAGCTAGATGCATGGAAACATCTGCCATTGTCCTTGATCGGAAGGGTTAATCTACTTAAAATGAAGATTCTCCCAGTCTTCTTGTACTTCTTGCGAAACTCACCAATATGGATTCCCTGTTCCTTTTTTAGACGGGTAAATAGCTTATTTAGCTCCTTTTTATGGTCCACGGCACATCCTAGAATTAGCCTCCGAACCCTGCAGGAACCCTGGGGTCAGGGTGGACTGGCGCTACCGGACTTGTTTAAATATTTTACAGCAGGACAAATGGTAATTGCTAGACGCTGGCTGACAAGAGATAATAGGGATGCAGCAACAGTATTGGAGGTGGCCCTCATGGGATCATATGAAAGTTTATTTTACCTTGTACATAGGGGACCTCAGGCCACTTCTTTGACTGGCTCGATGCGGGTCACTATACACGCCTGGGACGGGGCACAGAAATTAATTAAATCTGCAGATGGGGGGTGGTCACAGGACACGCCTCTTTGGTTTAAACCTAGGTTACCCCATTTTGGTGCAATCCCTGATCCAATAATATGGGCCAGGGTTGGCATCAAACAACTGAAACACATAGTGGGTGGGAAAAATTTGCTTACCTTTGATCAACTCAAAGACAGATACAATCTGCCCAATTGGTATCTATTTAGATATTTCCAGCTACAACACGCATTACTGACTCAGTTCAATTCGGACACACTGGAGCTGGGAGCATCTCCATTAGAGAATATGCTGTGTAAGGAAGACTTACAAAAACTGCTATCGACAGTTTATAAGGAATTATTTGTAGAGGCCGAAAATGCTTACCAAATGCAGAGATACATGGAGTGCACTGGTGACAGATTTTGGAGGGGAGGACTGGAACGATATGTGGGATCACTCATTCCGGACTTTGGTGTCGGCCAGAGATAGGCTTATTCAATATAAAATATTACATAGGGTTTATTATACCCCAGCAAGGATAGACGGTATCTATGGTACCGGTGCAGCAGAGTGCTGGCACTGCACAACTAGGCCTGCGGACTTTGACCATATATTCTGGCAGTGCCAGCTGATACGGGAGTTCTGGATGGGGGTATCACGCACTATACAGAAGCTACTCTCGGTGCCGATTCCTGTAACAGTCTCAGTCTGTCTATTAGGCCTGGTGGAGGACTTGGCGCCGAGGAGGGCACAGAGAACCATGATTTCCCTTTCCCTCTTCTAAGCACGTAAGGCTCTATGCAGACGAAATGCTCCTCTTTTTACTCTTATTATGTTGGAAAAAACCTGAACCGCCCACAGTGTTATACTGGAAGGATTTAATCAATAAAGCACTGCCATTCTACAAAGCAACATACCTAAGCAGGGGCTGTCTGAAAAAAATCGAGAAAGTGTGGCAGTGCTGGCGTGATGCCAAAGATTTTTTGAGTTGACCTGCTACGGTGAGGGAATGCTTTAAAAACAGCTATCTCTGATGTGGGTAAAATGACCTTGTAAACATGGTTAAATACTTCTCTGACTGATGATTGGGTGCACTACTGACTCCTGAGTCTAAAGAATCTTGTTTTGTTAAGCTTTTGATCCTGTGATTGTTGAAAGGCTGCACAAGGGATAGGGAGGGAAGGAGGGAGGGAAGGGGGAGGGAGAGGGAGGTTAAGGGGGGAATTTCGGTACTTTGTACTGTTTGTGTTGTTGAAAATTGTTCATAAGCAAAAATTTTCAAAAAAAAAAAATGTATGAACTGCCTTTTAACTTCTCTAGTCCTCTGAGGAACTTACCTCCAGGAAGGGGCGGCAAATGACAGAAGTGAAGTCCGGCCACTGGTCCACCAGAACCTGCAGTCTGAATGGGTTTTTATCAATCACATAATGCAATGCTCCATAAACCTGCAGGATGGACACTGTGAGGATTATGTGCTGTACACAGCTTTTATAACACAAATCCCATATATTTCTACTCACCTTTAGTGACTCTGGGAAGCTGTGGCTCAGTAGTTTTCTCAGGGTAGCCAGTTTGGAGGAACAGGTTAGGAAAATCATACCTGTGAATGAAGAGCTAAAGGAAAGTTGTAATATAGATTATATGTAGAAAGGAGGAAGGGGACCTCTTTTTGTGACCTTTTGTGTGGGCTTCACCTTCTATAAGAGCAATGTGAACAGCAAGCTTGTATGAGTTTTTCAGCAAGCTTTTGCAAAGCTTTCGGCAAGCTTCCAGCAGCTTTCTCTAAGTCTTTAAAGGAAATGTTAAAGATAGATCATAATCATCTGCTAGCAGACTTTCAACAATATTCAAGCAGTGCTGAAGCCTGCTAGTAGCTTGTTTAAAGTGGCAATTAGCACTCCCATTAGGATCTGTGTTTGACATTTGTAAACTGGAGCTGAAGGTGCACTAAGGCTGGGTTCACACTTAGTGCGGACACGGCTCACAGCAGGGGACCGGTGCATCCCTGTTTTCCATTTCAGGGACGAATCAGGCCCAAATTTGTGCTTGAATTCGGACCTGGAATGGAGCCAAATATGCATAGGACCCCTATGCAATCCGCTCTGCGGCCGTCACAGAGATGTGTGAACCGGCTCCACTAGTGTGAACCCAGCCTTAAAGTTTCAATAAAGCTTGCTGAACGCTTTTGTAAGGGTTTGCCATTCACACTGCTCTTATACAAGCTGAAACCCATGTGAAACAGGCTTTTGACTGATTCCCTTTGACTGATTTTTGATGTGTAAGGCAAAGCAATTAATACTAGATACACCAGGACAATAATAGCATGGTTAGTCCTCTTTAATAAATGCATGCTGCCTATTCCAGTTGCTATACAGGTGACTATCAGTTACTGAATATATTTAATCTTCTGATATATACTGATATACTGAGAGCAACAACAACCGTCAGTGCATCTACCATTAAGTAATCTGCTTACCTGCAATCACCTAGTTCAATGCAATTCTTCTGGGCCAGATATCTGCATGTGGCTAACAAATGTGAGCTGTGCCTGCAGCGGGAAGTGGGTTGTGTTCCAAAGTATCCTAAGTTTCCCATTACATTCCTTTTTTGGCCTGATCTGCACGCTCACTCTCCCCCCCCCCCCTCACCTGGCCTCCTGCATTCACCCTGTACACATTGTACTCGTTCTCTATGCAGTATTAACTGATTGTAGTTACTGGTTCATCCTTTCTTCCTTATAGCTGCCAACTTTAGTTAGAACTGAAAAATAAAATGGAACACTTTATTAAATGGAACAATTTTACTAGTCTGAAAAGTTCCTGACATGGCACAATATACTGGATTTACATGGCTGTGCCATCTCTAAACAGACATACCAGTCCAAGAGCTAGTGTTGCAGACAAGAACGGACTTGGACGCATTTGGATCAAAACCACCAGCAGACATCCCAACCTGCAAAAACTAATTTCAGGGAGTTGGCAAACTTATTTCAGGGAGGTGACGCTTTGCCCCGGGGCCGACCCCCCCCATGAAATGCAGCCTTACTAGAGCCCATTAAATGCAGCCTATCAGTGTCCATCCATGCCACCTCATCAGTGGCCACCAGTTCAGCCCATCAGTGTCCATCAGTGCAGCCTATCAGTGTCAACCAGTGCAGGGCCGATCCTAGGGTCACAGACGCCTGGGTGCAGAAATATTTCTGGCGCCCCCACAAAAGGGGCGTGGTCATCTTACCAACTCCTCCCCTTTACAAATGTTTCTATGGCAACGAATCAAACACAGAGATGCTCCCCTTAGAAATCTTTGTTACCCTGGGATCCTCCCATGATCTCTTAACAATAAAGAAAATACAGAAAGAGAGTACACTAATGAGACCTGGAGGGGAGTCTTTCTGATGCACGCACAGAGGGCTGTCTGTTAGAAAGAGCCCCTAGACATAATACGGTCAAAGACTGCAGACATGATACAAGAGATGGTCAGAAACTGCAGACATAATACAGGAGATGGTCAGAGACTGCAGACATGATACAAGAGATGGTCAGAGACTGCAGACATAATATAGGAGAAGGTCAGAGACTGTAGACATGATACAAGAGACAGTCAGAGACTGTAGACATGATACAGGAGATGGTCAGAGACTGCAGACATAATACAGGAGATGGTCAGAGACTGCAGACATGATACAAGAGACGGTCAGAGATTGCAGACATAATATAGGAGAAGGTCAAAGACTGTAGACATGATACAAGAGACAGTCAGAAACTGTAGACATGATATAGGAGATGGTCAGAGACTGCAGACCTAATACAGGAGATGGTCAGAGAATGCAGACATGATACAAGAGACAGTCAGAGACTGCAATCATAGTACAGGAGATGGTCAGAGACTGCAGACATAATACAGGAGATGGTCAGAGACTGCAGACATAATACAGGAGATGGTCAGAGACTGCAAACATAATAGAGGAGAAGGTCAGAGACTGTAGACATGATACAAGAGACGGTCAGAGACTGCAGACATAATACAGGAGATGGTCAGAGAATGCAGACATGATACAAGAGACGGTCAGAGACTGCAGGCATAATATAGGAGAAGGTCAGAGACTGTAGACATGATACAAGAGACAGTCAGAGACTGTAGACATGATACAGGAGATGGTCAGAGACTGCAGACATGATACAAGAGTGGGTCAGAGACTGCAGACATAATATAGGAGAAGGTCAGAGACTGTAGACATGATATAAGAGACAGTCAGAGACTGTAGACATGATACTGGAGATGGTCAGAGACTGCAGACCTAATACAGGAGATGGTCAGAGAATGCAGACATGATACAAGAGACAGTCAGAGACTGCAATCATAGTACAGGAGATGGTCAGAGACTGCAGACATAATACAGGAGATGGTCAGAGACTGCAGACATAATACAGGAGATGGTCAGAGACTGCAAACATAATAGAGGAGAAGGTCAGAGACTGTAGACATGATACAAGAGACGGTCAGAGACTGCAGACATAATACAGGAGATGGTCAGAGAATGCAGACATGATACAAGAGACGGTCAGAGACTGCAGGCATAATATAGGAGAAGGTCAGAGACTGTAGACATGATACAAGAGACAGTCAGAGACTGTAGACATGATACAGGAGATGGTCAGAGACTGCAGACATGATACAAGAGTGGGTCAGAGACTGCAGACATAATATAGGAGAAGGTCAGAGACTGTAGACATGATATAAGAGACAGTCAGAGACTGTAGACATGATACTGGAGATGGTCAGAGACTGCAGACATAATACAGGAGATGGTCAGAGAATGCAGACATGATACAAGAGACGGTCATAGACTGCAATCATGGTACAGGAGATGGTCAGAGACTGCAGACATGGTACAGGAGATGGTCAGAGACTGCAGACATAATACAGGATATGGTCAGAGACTGCAGACATGGTACAGGATATGGTCAGAGACTGCAGACATGGTACAGGATATGGTCAGAGACTGCAGACATGGTACAGGAGATGGTCAGAGACTGCTGACATGGTACAGGAGATGGTCAGAGACTGCAGACATAGTACAGGAGATGGTCAGAGACTGCAGAAATAATACAGGAGATGGTCAGAGACTGCAGTTCCTATGGACATTAGTAGATAATGGCCGATCGGCCCTCTCACCTGACCCAGCGATACAGCAATGGTTCCTCTGATCAGGAGTCAGCTCACTCTGAATTGCCCGTGGCGACTCCGCTGGGTAGCACCCAGATATGTATTCCTGCAATGACTCCATTCCTTTCTCCGCCAGGGATGGCGTTAGGCTGTGTGGCTTTCCCTCTGGTGGCGCAGGGCAGCGAGGTTCTCTGATGGTGTTCTTTCAGCACTGCCCTCTCCCTCTGGAGTCCTGGGTGTACTTTCCTGGGTGTAGGCCCCCCCAGGACAAACCACCCCCCCTCCATTAGTACAGACCCCCACCAGGACAAACCCCCCTCCATTAGTACAGACCCCCCAGGACAAAACCCCCCTCCATTAGTACAGACCCAAGACAAACCCCCCTCCATTAGTACAGACTCCCCAGGACAAACCCCCTCCATTAGTACAGACCCCCCCCCAGGACAAACCCCTCTCCATTACTACAGCCCCCCCAGGACAAACCCCCCTCCATTACTACAGCCCCCCCAGGACAAACCCCCTCCATTAGTACAGACCCCCAGGACAAACCCCCTCCATTAGTACAGACCCCTGAGGACAAACACCCCCTCCATTAGTACAGACCCCCCCAGGACAACCCCCCTCCATTAGTACAGAATCCCCCCAGAACAAAGCCCCCCCCTCCATTAGTACAGACCCCCCCAGGACAAACCCCCTCCATTAATACAGACCCCCCCAGGACAAAGCCCCCCCCTCCATTAGTATAGACCCTCCCAGGACAAACACCCCCTCCATTAGTACAGACCCCCACCAGGACAAAGCCCCCCTCCATTAGTACAGACCCCCCCAGGACAAACCCCCCTCCATTAGTACAGACCCCCCAGGACAAACCGCCCACCCTCCATTAGTACAGACTCCCCCAGGACAAAACCCCCCTCCATTAGTACAGACCCCCCAGGACAAACCGCCCCCCTCTCCATTAGTACAGACCCCCCCAGGACAAACCCCCTCCATTAGTACTGACCCCCAGGACCAACCGCCCCCCTCTCCATCAGTACAGACCCCCCCAGGACAAACCCCCCTCCATTAGTACAGACCCCCCTCCATTAGTACAGACCCCCCAGGACAAAGCCCCCTCCATTAGTACAGAACCCCCCAGGACAAACCCCCTCCATTAATACAGACCCCCCAGGACAAACCGCCCACCCTCCATTAGTACAGACCCCCCAGGACAACCCCCCTCCATTAATACAGACCCCCCAGGACAAACCCCCCTCCATTAGTACAGACCCCCTTAGGACAGACCCCCCCTCCATTAGTACAGACCCCCCCAGGACAAAGCCCCCCTCCATTAGTACAAACTCCTCAGGACAAACCCCCTCCATTAGTACAGACCCCAGGACAAACCCCCCTCCATTAGTACAGACCCCCCCAGGACAACCCCCCCTCCATTAGTACAGACCCCCCCTCCATTAGTACAGACCCCCCAGGACAAAGCCCCCCTCCATTAGTACAACCCCCCGAGGACAAACCCCCTCCATTAGTACAGACCCCCCAGCACAAACCCCCCTCCATTAGTACAGACCCCCCTAGGACAACCCCCCCTTCATTAGTACAGACCCCCCAGGACAACCCCCCCTCCATTAGTACAGACCCCCAGGACAAACCCCCCCTCCATTAGTACAGACCCCCCAGGACAACCCCCCTCCATTAGTACAGACCCCCAGGACAAACCGCCCTCCATTAGTACAGACCCCCCAGGACAAACTGCCCCCCCTCCTCTCCATTAGTACAGACCCCCCCAGGAACACCCACCCTCCATTAGTACAGATCCCCCAAGACAAACCCCCCCTCCATTAGTACACCCCCCCAGGAAACCCCCCCTCCATTAGTACAGACCCCCTTAGGACAGACCCCCCTCTATTAGTAGAGACCCCCCTCCATTAGCATACATAAAAACACCCGGGCGGCAGCTGGAGAGGAAAGGACAGTGTGCAGCCGCGCCGCCCGGGTGGAGAGCAGATTGAGACAGGCTTGGGTGGGAGGGAAAGACAGAGGAGGAGAACACGTCAGGCACGGAGCGCCCCCCCCCCCGCAGCGATGTTACTGCGCGGCTGGCCTCTCTCCACACAGAGACCAGCCGCTCCGATCTCCAGAGCTGTTTTCCTTCTCTAACAGGAGGAGGGAGGGGGGGTGGGCTGCCGCTTGAGCCTCGAAAACTACAGCGGCGGCTGTAACCTGCGGAGGGAGCCGCCTCTGGACACTGAGAGGAGGAGGAGGAGGAGGGAGGGGAGCACTCTGGCGCTTCAGCACCCCCACCTCTCTGGCACCCGGGTGCACTGCACCCCGTGCACCCTGTCTGGGATCAGCCCTGAACCAGTGTGCTTCAGTGCCACCTCATCAGTGCCCATCAGTGCAGGTAATCGGTGTCCATCAGTGCCCACCAGTGCAGCCCATCAGTACCACCACATCAGTGCCCACCAGTGCAGCCTATCAGTGTCCTTCAGTGCCACCTCATTAGTGCCCAGCAGTGCAGCCTATCAGTGTCCATCAGTGCAACCTATCAGTGCCTACCAGTGCAGCCCATCAGTGCCACCTCATCATTGCAGCCTATTAGTGTTAATCAGTGTATTTCAGTGCCTCCTCATCAGTGCCCACCAGTGCAGCCTATTAGTGTCCATCAGTGCAGCCTATCAGTGCCACCTCATCAGTGCTGACCAATGCAGCCCATCAGTGTCCATCAGTGCCCACCAGTGCAGCCCATTAGTGTCCATCAGTGCAGCCTATTAGTGTCCATCAGTGCAGCCCATCAGTGTCCATCAGTACCACCTCATCAGTGCCTACCAGTGCAACCCACTAGTGTCCATCAGTGCCCACCAGTGCAGCCCATCAGTGTCCATCAGTGCCACCTCATCAGTGCCTACCAGTGCAGCCCATCAGTGTCCTTCAGTGCCATCTCATCAGTGTCCACCAGCGGTGCACTCCCAGCTCTGTCCCGCCCCCTCTCCCAGCCACAGACAGAAGACATAGCAGCCCATGCGGCCTCCGCTGCTGTACTCCATTCGGCCGCTCTGTCTTCTGTCTGTGGCTAAGTGACAGGCCCAGCCCAGTGCTTGTGGGTCCCATCTCCCTGTGCGGGGAGAGAAGCTGTGGCTGTGGCCTACCACGCAGTGACTCCAACCTGGCCCCGGGGACCTAATTGTGACCTGCTGTTCATCGGACATCCACGTGGCACCCACCCAGCAGATCTAAACTATGGTCGCCTACATCCATTAGCCGTGGGTCATCGTCACTGAAGGACGTCTCTTTCAGGATCGCTGTCTGCAAGGTGTAAGCCGGTCTGGTGGTTGCTGAGAGGGCAATTGCCCATCCTTTTTTAACCTTTCTCTGCTACTTTAGCTGAACACTGTGTACAGACACCTTTTCCTTGGAAACACTTTACTGCAATACTTCCAGGAAGTAGAGAGAAGACATTGCTGGAAGTAGCAGCAGAGGAACGTCCTTGTCTTCTTGTTTTTACACTCGGGCCAGGAGCCCGAGTGTGTTTCATTTCAGAGCCAGACAAGCTATTGTATCGGGCTTAACTGTATCCCTGTGTGACACCTTTATTCATCATTTGGAGTGAACCAGAGACCGGAGACACCAAACATCAGAAGCTTCCACAGCTCCCCACAGAGGGTAATCTGTCTGCTCTAATGACCCTGCGCTGGAGGGGGTCCACCCTTTCTGGTAAGGGTCTTCACACACAGATTGCCACTCTGATATTGTGATCCATCCGTCCACCATCCATGCCCCAGGGAGTTTCCTAATATTTCACCTATCATCTCTCTCTTTGGGATTCATCATATATTGTTCGTGTGCACTCATCCATTTATGTTATCCATTGTGGACATTATCACATGTTCGATTCATTGCATATTGTGATTTGATGCAATAATATTCTTTTCACGCTATGATTCCAGTTTATATATTGCATGTATATTTGTGCATATATACCATTTATGATTTTTCACATGTATTTCATGTTTGTCTTTAGCGCAACTTTATTAATACGTTCATGATGCTGTACTATGTGTTGTGATATTACAACTAACAGGAAACATACAATGCTTTGATTTTCTGCCTCTGGGGTCCAGTTGGGATGGTGGGGGGACATGTGGATTACGGTCATTTATCTATACCCACTAATTAATGGCCAATCTTTCTTTCATCTCTTGGAAAGTTTGGGGCCTAAATTCAGCCACCAAAAGGTCTCTGGTCTTTAAATACCTACAGAAATAAAATACCCACATATGTGTTCTCCAAGAGGCCCACATGATAGGCACACGGATACTCGGCCTTCGGAGGGCATGGGTGGGAGCTCATTATCACTCCACCTACTCTAATTATGCTAGGGGTGTAAGCAATTTGATTCGCAGGTCTCTTCCACTACAGAGGTTGGATGTCCGGACGGACCCGGGGGGTAGATTTGTGATCATACATGCCTTATTGTACAATAGGAGTTTAGTTCTGGTGGGCCTGTACCTCCCTCCCCCCACTAGCATACAACTTTATGATATTATGTAGATTGTGATGGGTTTTAATACACAGGAAGTTTTTCTGTTGGGTGATTTTAATCAGGTGCTGTCACAGGACCTGGACAGACTGCATACAACAACCCACCTCTCATCAGATTTATAAATTTGGGCGGACTCGTTCCCTCTCACTGACGTATGGAATCAATGATGGAAGCCATCTGTAACTTTTGGATGTTGAATGGGGAATCTGTTAATGCCGCTACACTATGGGATACATTTAAATCCTGGATAAGAGGGGAATATATTTCCCGCATCTCTTCACTGCAGAGAGAGGCCTCCCGGTCCCTAGAGACTCTGGAGGGGGAGACAGCAAGGTGGGAGGCAACTTATATTCAATCCCCCAATGACACTAATCATAAGACATGGCAGAGGGCCCTTCAGGATCTCTCCCTACACAATGTTTAACAGACCAAACAATCCATGCTGTATTCTAAGCAGAGGATATTTGAACATGGGAACAAAAATGGTAGACTGCTGGCTTGGCTGGCAAAAGGCCAGACAGCCTTCACTCACATAGCTAGCATTCGGGATGCCCATGGGCAGATGGTATCTTCGCCTGAGGACATCAGTGCTAGATTCCTAGAGTTCTTTCAGGAGGTGTACACATCTAGGACCCATCTCTCCCCATCTGAACTGCTGGACTATTTAGATGAGGTCCCTTTCCCTACTCTGTCAGAGGAGCATAGAACACAAGTGGATGAGGATATCTCCCTGGAGGAGGTCCAGACTGCAATTGGGGGTCTACAGAGTGGTAAGCCCCTGGGTGCGGACGGCCTACCTACAGAGTTCTACTCACAGCAAGCAGACCTCCTTGCCCCTAGACTAAAAACTCTCTTCTCTGGCCGCGCGGAGGCAGATGCTTTGCCCTAGTCCATGGAGGAGGCCATCATTGTCCTGATCCCTAAGCCCGGTAAGGATCCCCAAGAATGTGCGTCATACAGACCCATTTCACTACTTAATGTGGATGCAAAAATATTGGCGAGGATATTGGCCACCCGCCTGTCTTCGGTAATATCCACTTTGATCCATGTCGACCAGACCAGGTTTATGCCGGGCAAAGGCACGGACATAAATATTAGGCGCCTCCTCTTGAATTTGTCTCTAACCCATAACAATGCTGGATCCCGGGTGACAGCCTCCCTCGATGCCGAAAAGGCTTTTGATTCAGTAGAATGGGAGTATCTCTGGGGGGTGCTGCAGTACTTTGGCTTTGGCCCTAATTTTCTACGCTGGATACAAATGCTTTACAGAGCACCAAGGGCTAGGGTGCGTACCAATGACTGGATATCCGACTTCTTCCCACTACACAGAGGTACTCGCCAGGGACACCCTTTATCCCCCAGTCTGTTTGCCCTGGCACTGGAACCCCTGGCGATTTTGGTCAGGGAGTCTCTGGAGGTCCGGGGGATGCAGATTGGCAATCTGGAGGAAAAAATATCCCTCTATGCAGACGACGCTCTGCTGTACCTGAATGATGCTGGTCCGTCCCTGTCGGCTGCTCTAGAGCTGTTTGACAGGTTTGAATCACTGTCAGGTATTCGTATCAATTGGTCCAAATCGGTCCGCTTTCCTCTAGATGACCAGTCCCGGGCCGCGCTTAGTCCCACGCCACTGCAATGGGTAACAGAGTTCAAATACCTCGGGTGAGGGTGGCCAGGGATACCTATCAATACTATGACTTGAACATACTTCCATTGCTCTGACTCCTGAAGGAGAAATGCCAGTCTTGGTCCGGACTCCCACTAAATTTACTGGGCCGTGTAAATATGTTAAAGATGATTATACTACCCAAATTCAATTACATTTTTCGGAACAGCCCGGTCTGGATACCAACTTTTTTTTTCGGGAGGTGGATAGATGTATCACTTCCTTTGTATGGAATGGATCCATCCCAATACTGGCAAAATCCACATTGTACTCACCAACTCACCTGGGGGGTCTGGCCCTTTCAAATCTCCGGGTTTATCATTGGGCAGCGATGCTGGTCACGATATACTGGTGGTTCGAGGCAAAACGCTCTAATGCTGCGGTCTGTGTAGAGGCAGCCTGGCTGGGTTCATTGCAGGCGTTACAAAACTTGGTGTATAGGGGTATAGGGGCATATGAGGATCTTCCTGCCCCAACCAAGGCGCCAATCAAGGTATGGATTGCCGCTCGACGCAGGTTCTCCTAGGCGGAGCGCTGGTCTCTGGTCCAGCCTCTCTGGGGGAATCCCAATCTACCTCATTTTAGGTCGATACCAGACCCACAGATCTGGGCGAGATTCGGCATTAAGACATTAAGCGACATCATGCCTACAGGTACCTTGCTGACACTCCCCCAGTTAACTAGAAACTATGCCCCACCCCCAATTTTTCAATTAGACCCGGTAGAGGACCTCCTGTCCTGTGACGATCTGAAGAAGCCTCTCTCTGCTCTTTATGGTACCCTGCTACCCATTGATTCTCCAAAGATGGGGCTCTGGGAAAGGTGGAAGGCGGATATCCCAGCATTGGAGAGGGAAGATTGGGAGGATTGTTTGGAACAAGGCCCCAAGCAGGTTATTTCTGCAGGAGACAAACTCATACAAACAAAATTTCTCCACAGGGTGTATTTTACCCCAGTACATATGTCTAGAATATATCCTTATAGAGACCCACACTGTCCTCGATGTCTGACGCATTTGGGTACCTATCTACATATGTTCTGGGACTGCCCCATGCTGTCAACATTTTGGGCAGGTGTTTTTGAACAATTGAACGTCCGTCTTGAACTCTCTGTCCCTATGACACCTGAACTAGCTCTGCTGGGTATTCCTGATGACGATCAAAGATTACATCATAGTAAACTGCTGATTTCATACCCTCTTTTCTATGCCAAAAAAGAATGTAAATGAACCTCCTCTGCCCCCTGTATCCTCCAGGGAAAACAAAGTCAATGCTGCCCTTCCTCTCTATAAGTTGACATACATTAGTCGCAGATTCCCCTGGAAATTTGATAAAGTGTGGTTGCCATGGACTGCTTTCTAAGTAATTGGATAAGGTGAACCGTGACCCCTCTTCTTCCCTCCCCCCCTATCCTTATTTCTCCTCGCCCCCCCCCCTTTCCTCCTCCCCGCCCCCCCTATCCAAGGGACCTAATACCTGCAACATAAACCTTAAATAATGTACCTTCTCCTGTATTGATCTACTGTTCACACTGCCAATTAGATATCAAATCTGTTACATGTGAAATATCTACATTGATATATACTGTATTTACTCCACAAGCTAAAGGTATTCCTGTTATGTTGTACTGTATATTCTCCTTCAATAAAGCACTCCTGATTGTTAAAAAAAAAACAAAAAAAAACTCATGTTTATGGATGGCAGAGTGGCCACAAGCTGCAGCCTCTATGTTTTATGCCCCCTCTGATCTGTGAGTGGCAAAAGCAAACGATCTGCAGTATACCAGTTACAGTGCAAGTCTTTCTGGGTGTTTTTTTATTGCTTGCTTTAAATAAATTAGCGTATTTTTGTGAAAAGTACTATGGTTCCTGTGACAGACCTAGCCGGGAAAGAGACTTTTGGAGGGGACTGTATGCTAGCCTCTTGCCGATCGATCGGGGGCCCTTGCATTTGGGGGAACGGTGCTCTTTGTGAGCTGTATGCCTGGGGACCCTTGAGGTGGTATTACTGTGGATTCGGGTCCTGGTCCCCCAGGACACACAGACTCTGGGGACCCTGGATTTGCCATATTGGAATAGTGGCTGATTCATAATGCTGGGACAGATACTGTTAGGAGATGCTGATGTAAATTCCAACACCTGTCTGTCTATTGTCTGCTAAAATGTGTATTGTAAATAAGTCTACTATGGGATCTAAGAGTCATTAGATCCCCATTGTTATTTGTGTTAATTAACTCTGCTATTGTGTGAAGAAGAGTCTATGTTGATTGTGATAATGTTGATTGGATTTTCTGAACTACAAGACGGCCAGTCTGGCCTAACGGTCATGTCTGAGTCATCTAGGCTGTCTAAAGGGATTAGTTAATTAGCTCATGTTAATTAGGTTAATTAGGTTACAGCTGTATTGTTAGAGTAATATGAGCAGGAGGTCTGCACCTCCACTTTTAGTGTATAAAAGCCTGTATTTTGCAATAAAAGATATTCCTGGTTGAACTTACATACAGCCTGCCTGGTGTTTGTTCTGAGCTATCACAACTGGGTTAGAAAGGCACAGAGCTGTAGTTCTAATCCCGGAGCATCGGATGACCGAACCATCAGACGTTGCAATCTGATTCAATAGCTGCAGAGGAGTGTCGGGAGAGTGGAACCGAGCGAGCAAGGGGCTCATTACAGTTCCTGTATGTTTTTTTTCTGAGCTTTTCTTCTGAATATATGGGAGCATGGATATAATATACTCGGACTAATAAAGACATATATCCATCTGATTTTTATCCCTCAAAAGGAAATGCGCAGGTGACCTATTGTATGTAGGCCAGTTAGTGAGGTGAGCTGCTATTGGTGATGGTGTGTGCATCACGGTGTGGTGGTGTGTTTATTGCAAGGAAGAAGCAAAATAACTGGATGAGAGACACTTTGTTTTGACACAACACATGGACTTCATTATTTTGTTAGTTGTATTTGTCTTATTTTTTTTTTATTTTATTTGTTATTTTTGTGTATACATTCAGTATATATATTTTATATACCATATATTGTTGGATTTATTGCAGAGCCAAATCATTGACATATTTTAGCAGCAGCACATTTGTGATTGTATCATTGTCTGTTTGGTTTCTATTATTTTTTAGACATGTGCAATTCGTTTTGTTGCAAATTTTTTTTACGAATTTCGACAAATTCGTTAATTAGAAATATCCAAATAACAAAACCTGTTTAACAAATGTTTCTGAATATTCATAAATTTGAAAATTCGTAAATTCGTTAATTCAAACATTAGAAAATTGGTAAATCTCGAACTTCGTAAATTCAAATATTTGAAAATTCTTGGACATCATTACATGGACTTCATTATTTTGTTAGTTGTATTTGTCTTATTTGTTTTTTATTTTATTTGTTATTTTTGTGTATACATTCAGTATATATATTTTATATACCATATATTGTTGGATTTATTGCAGAGCCAAATCATTGACATATTTTAGCAGCAGCACATTTGTGATTGTATCATTGTCTGTTTGGTTTCTATTATTTTTTAGACATGTGCAATTCGTTTTGTTGCAAATTTTTTTTACGAATTTCGACAAATTCGTTAATTAGAAATATCCAAATAACAAAACCTGTTTAACAAATGTTTCTGAATATTCATAAATTTGAAAATTCGTAAATTCGTTAATTCAAACATTAGAAAATTGGTAAATCTCGAACTTCGTAAATTCAAATATTTGAAAATTCTTGGACATCATTACATGGACTTCATTATTTTGTTAGTTGTATTTGTCTTATTTGTTTTTTATTTTATTTGTTATTTTTGTGTATACATTCAGTATATATATTTTATATACCATATATTGTTGGATTTATTGCAGAGCCAAATCATTGACATATTTTAGCAGCAGCACATTTGTGATTGTATCATTGTCTGTTTGGTTTCTATTATTTTTTAGACATGTGCAATTCGTTTTGTTGCAAATTTTTTTTACGAATTTCGACAAATTCGTTAATTAGAAATATCCAAATAACAAAACCTGTTTAACAAATGTTTCTGAATATTCATAAATTTGAAAATTCGTAAATTCGTTAATTCAAACATTAGAAAATTGGTAAATCCCGAACTTCGTAAATTCAAATATTTGAAAATTCGTAAATTTGAATATTCAACAATTCTTAAATTCGAAAATTCAGTAGTTATTGTTTCAGTTGTAGCTATTGTATCAGCTGTAGTTGTTTCAGTTGTTGTTGTTTTCAGTTGTTGTATTTTTAGTTGTTGTTCCAGTTGTAGTTCTTTTCAGTTGCTGTTTTTGTTGTTTTCAATTGTTGCAGATGTTGTTTCAGTTGTTGTTGTTTCAGTTGTTGTTTCCGTTTTTGTTGCTGTTGTTTCAGTTGTTGTAGATGTTGTAGTTGTTTTCAGTTGTTGTTATTTCAGTTGTAGTTGTTGTTTTCAGTTGTTGTTTTCGGTTGCTGTTTCAGTTTTTTCTGTTGTTTTTCAATAGTTGTTTCAGTAGTTCTTGTTTCAGTAGTTCTTGTTGTAGTTGTTTTCAATTGCAGTTGTTGTTTGTTTCAGCTATAAATTAACTACTACTAACTATTAAATTATAGGTATTGGAATTTCCTTTCAAATTTGGCTGTTACGAATTATCTGAAATAACTAATGCCGTATCTATATGAATGGAACGTAACAAATTAATAATAATAGATAACAATAATAAAAAGTATTATTATTATTTATAATAATTAATTCCGTTCCATTTGTTTAGATGCGGCATTCGTTATTTCGGATAATTTGTAACTTCAGATAAATTCGTATTTGTTACGTTGACTAACAGCCAAATTTGAAAGGAAATTCCAATACCTGTAGTTTAATGGTTTGTTATCATTAGTTAGTTAGTTATTATTTTGAATTTTTGGATTTTCGTTCTTTCAAATTTTCAGATTTTCTTTCTTATTTTCAGATTTTCAAATTTCTGAATTTCCGAATTTCCGAATTTTCCAATTTACGATTATCGTAAAAAACGGATGAAATGAAAATAAAACATTTTTCGGCAGTGTACATGTCTATTATTTTTATTTATTAACACATATAGGAGTGCATGAGGGGAATCCTTTTCATTAAAGATGAGGTTGGCTAGAATTTTGGAATGATATTAACATTGGATTGTGTGACTCCTTATCATCCCTAAGTTTTGAAAAATGTGATATTATAATGTAAAGAGATCCATGTATAGGTTGACTTGATGTTTACTGGGGGGGGGGGGGGGGATATTATCTACATGTATGTGTATTTTAGTTTTGTGCTGCCCTAGGCAAGACTAACATTGGGTGCCCCATCTAACTTTGCCCCACCCCTTCCTGTTTAAGATCCACCTCTTCCTCTTTAGACATCACCGTTTCCTATTAGAGCTCCACCTCTTTAGAGGTGGGAGGAGAGAGAAGGGGTGGGGAGATAGAAAGGGCAGTGAAAGAGAAAGGGGGGTGAGGGGAGGTAAGAGAAAGCGGGTAAGAGAGGGAGGGGGAAAGAGGTTGGGGAGAGAGAGAGGGGAAGAAAGAGAGGGGGGTTGAGACTACTGCAGGAGGTGTTCCTATCCCCCCCATAAAACTACACCGGACTCTCACTTTCTCACAGCCTGCCAGCTCCTTTTAATCAGCTGTGTGTAGCGAGGCTGCGAGGCACGATCACAGCCCAGGACTCCGACCTGCTCTGCCAAGTGAGCTACATCCTGGATTGGAGGCTTCAGCCACCCAGCCTCCCGCTTCGGCTTTGCTCCCCTGCCACTGAACAGTCAGTCTGCGGCTGCCCCTGATGTCTCCTCTCTGGCGGGTGTCACCCAAGTGCAGTCCACACCCCCGTAGCGATGCCACTGCTTGTGATGTCCCTTCTGCCTGGGGGTGGCGCCGCCCCACCCCCCCAAAAATGCTGCCCAAGGCAAACATCTTGTTTGCCTCCTGGTAGATACGTTAATGCCTGTAACTCTGATTGAAATGTGATCTCTTCAGTTTTCTTCATGTCCTGACAGTATATTCTTTCTGCTTTTCTCTTGTACTTTTTTTACTTTTTCATTTTTATTGTTATATTTTATTATACAATAAAGACAAATTGAACATTAAAATATGAGGTTGCGTCGAGTAAATAGACACAAAACATGTCAAGTCTTAAAACTGTGTGCAAAAAACTATGGTACCCAAAAATCTCCATAGGAGACACTTTAAAAGCCTTTACTGCTTATCAGCTTAGAATTAACCATGAGCTCTAGCACTAGAATTATTGCTGGGAGGCTGACCCAGGAGGTGTGGCTGGAGGGATAAATGCTTGGGAGGATCTGATCAGTCTCGCTATAAAGGGTTACCACCTTTTCTTCAAGCTAAACCCGAACACTTTAGCGGTGCACAGCATTTTTTTTTGGAGTTTACACTATAAGATTGTAAAAGACATGGGACACTTTTGGTTGCCCCAAGGAGAGCAGTAATGCGGCGCATGGTGAACAGTGGGTGTGGCCAAATTGTCAGTGTTATGCTTGGAATGGAGTGTGTAATGCATAGTAGTCATGAGGAGTCATGAGTACAAAATCAAAAGAACATGGGGGGGAGTTGACTATGAGGTGGGAGGGCACTTTGGGAGGAGAGAGGGCTAGTGCTAGTGAGGGGGGCAGATATGTGCTGGGGGGTGCTTTGGGGGGGGGAAGAGGGCTAGTGCTAGCTAGTGGGGGAGGAGTTGGATATGTGCTGGGGGGTGCTTTGGGAGGAGAGACAGCTAGTGCTGGGGGGGAGTTGAATATGTGCTGGGGGGCACTTTGGGAGGAGAGAGGGCTAGTGCTAGCAGGGGAGGGGGGTTGGATATGTGTTGGGGGGAGTGCTTTGGGAGGGGAGAGGGCTAGTGCTAGCTGGGGGGGTCTGACATGTGCTGGGGTGGGTTGCTTTGGGAAGGGAGAGGGCTAGTGCTAGCAGGGGGGTGGAGGGAGTTAGATATGTGCTGGGGGATGCTTTGGGATGGGAGAGGGCTAGTCCTGGGGGGTTAGATATGTGCTTGGGGGGAGCACTTTGGGAAGAGAGAAAGCTAGACCTAGCGGGGGGGTCAGAGATGTGCTTTTTAATGTTTTATTGCAGAACAGTTAAGGAGGTGAGGGTTAGGGTTCCCAGACCACTTACAGACTCTCCAGTCTCCAAATGTCCAGCTTCACAGTGTCAGAACCTTTAAGCCAACCTGACAACACTGTAATCATGTTCTCAAATTTCAGTTCATCCTCCAAGTGAGTCACCAGGCCCTTCTCAGAGACCAACCTTCTTCCTGACTCCTCCTTCCTCCAGACTAGACAGGACAGCTTCAGGACTCAGCACATATTAAGCCCCAAACAGGCTATTGGAAAGCTCCATCCAGCAGCACTTCCCTAGGCCTCGACCCATTTCCTGTCCCAGATATTTATCCCCCTGAGCATTCACCAGTGGCATAAACCTTCTACTGGATTGGCTGAAGGAAATATAATTATGCATAACTTTGTTATTTTGATTGTGAAATCTCATACTATGACCCACTGAACCCCCCCCCCCCATCAATTGCAGCCACACTGTGCCCATCAAATGCAACCATTGTGCCCATCAAATGCAGCCACTGTGCCCATCAAACGCAGCCGCTGTGCCCATCAAACGCAGCCGCTGTGCCCATCAAACGCAGCCGCTGTACCCAAACGCAGCCACTGTGCCCATCATACGCAGCCAATTGTGCCCATCATAAGCAGCCACTTGTGCCCATCATAAGCAGCCACTTGTGCCCCTCATACGCAGCCACTTGTGCCCCTCATATGCAGCCACTTGTGCCAATCAAATGCAGCCACTTGTGCCCCTCATATGCAGCCACTTGTGCCAATCAAATGCAGCCACTTGTGCCAATCAAATGCAGCCACTTGTGCCTGTCATATGCAGCCACTTGTGCCCCTCATACGAAGCCACTTGTGCCCCTTATATGCAGCCACTTGTGCCCCTCATATGCAGCCGCTTGTGCCAATCAAATGCAGCCACTTGTGCCTGTCATATGCTGTCACTTGTGCCCATCAAATGCAGCCACTTGTGCCCAGTATATGCAACCGCTTGTGACAATTAAATGCAGCCACTTGTGCCCACCATATGCAGCCACTTGTGCCCATCATATGCAGCCATTTGTGTCCATAATATGCAGCCACTTGTGCCAATCAAATGCAGCCACTTATGCCCATCGTATGCAGCCATTTGTGCACAGATATACATATATTTCTGCACAGATTGCACTTTTCACTTTTTAAAGAACTTTTTCTGCACGGATGGCACTTTAAAGGAATCATCGCGATATTGAAGAATCACAGCACTATATAAACTCTTATGCCGCGTACACACGATCAGACTTTACGGCATAGTTGGTCCGGCAATCTTTTCGACGGACTTTGTAGCGTAGGTGCGCCGGACTTAAAAACTGACGGACTTGGACACACACGATAACTTCAAATGTCAGATGGTTTTGAACGCGGTGACGTACAGCACATACGACGAGGCTCCTTTTGCTAATCTCGTGTTTATCTCGTGTTAGTAGAAGTTTGGTTAGAGACGATTCGCGCTTTTCACACTTCAGCTTATTTCGATTGTTTTCTGCGGTTCAGTTTGTGCTTGTGAGGTTTGTATCTGCTTTTCAGTGCGTGGTGGTCAGTTCGTAACCTGCCTAGCAGACCGTTCTGGTCTGCTCGTTCCTGATTTTCAGGTCGCTCTTCATAGGCCTTGCTGTTCTTCAGTGCGTTTGTTCTAAGTTTGTTTGTTTGACCAGCCGACCGTTTTGAAGCCATGTTGCGTGGACGTACTCGTTCCGAGTCGTGCTGTGTGGGGACTTGGTGTTGGGGTTAATACTTTGACCCGAGTCCAGTCCATGAACAGGGTGAGGAGGAGTTTATGGATGAAGAATTGGTTGCGCCAGCGTGACCAGTTCTGTCACATGCCTTTGCTCCGTGAGATCCGTGAGAATAATCCTGAGGATTTCAGGAATTATCTCAGGATGACGGACCCCATTTTTGAACATCTGCTGGCTATGCTGACCCCCTATATCAGCAGGCAGGATTCCTGCATGAGATAAGCCATCACTGCGGAGCAGAGGCTAGTTGCCACTTTACGTTACTTGGCGACTGGGAGAAGTCTTCAAGACTTGAAGTTCTCGACAGGCTCTGGGGATCATAATCTCAGAGACCTGTTCTGCTATTATTCAGGTCTTGCAGAAGGACTATATGAAGGTAAGTTTTTTCCTTTAATATTACATGATATGTATTTAATGTTTGCTAATGTATTGTCTAAATGTCCTCATTACCTAATTACCATGTTTGGAATATGCTGTGAATGTCCCCTTTCTTTATCTTCATGCATGCCTGTTTTTTTACATTAATCATTTTTTGCCCTACATGCATATTTACCTTCAATAACCTCCCCACCATGCAATCCTGGGCCCATTTATACCTCTAGCCTGTAGTCCCTTGAACAATGTATATTGTCAGCTCCATTGTACTGTTTTACCCTCCCCCACCCCCTCAAATGTTAGCAACTGTCAGGTGTGTTCTTGGCCCCAATTAGAACCCCTCCCCACTCCCTCAAATGTTAGCAACTGTCAGGTGTGTTCTTGGCCCCAATTAGAACCCCTCCCCCACCCCCTCAAATGTTAGCAACTGTCAGGTGTGTTCTTGGCCCCAATTAGAACCCCTCCCCCACCCCCTCAAATGTTAGCAACTGTCAGGTGTGTTCTTGGCCCCAATTAGAACCCCTACCCCCACATACAAATTGATCAATGGTCCATCAGAGGGGGTGAGTAATCTTTTAAGTGGGCCTTATGTTTATATTTTTTTTCTAAAAATTTTAAGAATGTTCAACTGCTGTTGTTCACGAATGTTTTTGTATAATCTGATATCCAAGTTATGTTTAAAAGTACTTATATTTTTTTTTCTTGTTTGACTCCACAGTTTCCTTCGAACACACAGGAATGGCAGACTGTGGCCTCCCAGTTCGCTGACCGTTGGGACTTTCCCAACTGTGTCGGTGCGATCGATGGGAAGCATGTCCGCATTGTGCCACCACCCCATTCGGGGTCTTATTTCTACAACTATAAGGGGTTCCATAGTGTAGTTTTGATGGCGGTGGTCTCGGCACAATTAGAATTTCTGTTTGTGGACGTGGGGAAGAACGGCCGGATGTCTGACGGAGGAGTCTTTGCACAGACCGAGCTGTGCCAGCGTCTCCAGACTGGTGGCCTGGGATTGCCACCTGATGACCAGAATGTAGATGGACTCCCCTCAGTTTTCATCGCTGATGAAGCGTTTGCTCTTGGCGAGCACTTGATGAGGCCATTCCCCCAAAGGACACTCACCCCTGAGAGAAGGGTATTTAATTACCGGCTGGCCAGAGCAAGAAGAGTTGTGGAGAATGCCTTTGGGATTCTGGCCAGCCGGTTCCATTTGTTCCTCTCCACAATCAATCTGGCAGAATACAAGATTAATTATGTGATCATGGCTTGCTGCATTCTGCATAATTTCTTGAGACATCATTCTTTGACATATATAACTTCTGTTGGGCCCGAGGCCGGACTTGGTGTTGAAGAACCACTCACAGGCCTGGAAAGTGGCCGTATTGGCTTGGCCCCCCAAACCGCCCGTCAAGTGCGTGACAGATATGTCAATTATTTTAATGGTCGGGGGGCCATTGCAATGCAACAAGAGCTTTAAGATTTTCGTTAAAAAAATATCTTGTTTTGATTCTTGTTTGCATTTAGTTTTGTCTGTCTCCTAGTGCACTTGTAGTGGCAAGTGCATTTCCCTTTAGTTAATAAGGCCCTTTGTCATTGTAACCACACAAAAAAATAACAAACTGTTATTGATAAATAATAAGCCACACACATTGTAGTAGTAAAAACATTTTACTGTGTGCACATTGAAAGGTGCATTTTGTTTGAACGTGTTTATGTTTTTTTTTTTGGTTTTTGGTTTAAGAACCAAAGAACCAAAATAACAGGAACTTACAAAGTTCAACATGCTAATAACGGTGCTGGTGATGTCACCCATGTAAAACAAAAATTTGGCAGATGCTCACAATTTGGGATTAAAAAAGGTTCAAGTCAACTTTTCTCCCATCATGGGGGAGCAATGGATGTGTTTTGTGTGTGCAATCCCTTTGTTCCTCTCACAAAATAACATTATTCTAAAGAAGGGGTTGCAAACACAAAACAAGTACATTGATATCCCCTGATGGAAGATAGCACATGATGACACACCGTGTGCATCTGCTAAATTTTTTCATTAGTATTTATCAAGTAAAAACATTTTTTAAAAATAAAACTTGACAATGAAATGAAGAACATGATTGATGTTTTTAGGCAAAAAGTTATTAGATTCTGCCCAAAACATCAATCATGTTCTTCATTTCCTGTTGCATGCTGTCCAGCCGATTTCTCATGCTGTCAATTTGGTCACGCATTCTATCAATTTGGCCATTCCACACCATTATCTGCCCAATGAGTCTTTGTGCACTGTCTGTGCTAAATGGCTCCGCCGCTTGGCCTTCCACAACCAGAACATCACCTAAAATTTGTGATTAAAAAATTTTTGGAAAATATGCACGCCTAAATAGATTAGCTTAAGCTGGGGTGTCAGTCACTCACTTGGTGGGGTGGAAATATCACACACTTCCTCCACCTCTCCTTCCTCCAGCTCGTTGGGTGGGCGTGGTCTTGGGCTGGGGCTTGAGGTAATTTCAGCTTCAGGCTGGTGACTTGGGGGGGTCCTGGGATCCTTGGACTGTTGTCTGAGTCTTTTCTCCCCTATGAGAATTAAACAAAAAGGTATAGTTAAAACACAGTGATATTTCAGTCTTTAAAAACGAATAAGAAACGTTGGTTAGAAGTTGTGGACAATTGTCATTTTGTTGCCCCAAAAATTTGGGAGACAGGATTAAAATTCACTCTGCCCAAAAATGCCAAAAAATACACATTTTCATGCAAGTTTCACAGATGCAGACACCTCAAGTATCCCCTGGAGCCCCTATGTGTATTACCCCCAAAAATTGTCTCTGGTGTCACATAGTACACTAGTGCTCGTGAGTCCAAATGTGGAAACAGCTGCTATGTCCTGTCCTTACATTACACTGAATCATTTTTGAAGAAGCATTATAGTTTCAAACACATCTACACAACATCAACACATTTTTGGAATACAACAAATTATCAAGACCTAAATGTATGTCCAACCCTGTACCATCGTATTTGGCGAAAAAAAACAAAACGTAATTTTCTTCGTATCATATGTATTTTCAAAAGAACGGTCTTTACGAACGATGCTGTATAAACGAAAAGCATATGGATCAGCATGCAAGTTAAGTATCTCATTAGGAACACACAACAAGTACTTACTTTTTTTAAGCAGCTTCTTTATTTGCCAATATTGTTCAGGCTCCCTACTTTTGAGGTCAGACCACCGCTTCCTCAATTGTTCTTTAGCCCGTTTAGTGCCAAATTTTTGGTCAAGAGCGGTGACAACTGAGGACATTATTTTGTCCTTCCGCATATTGGGTCGGGTGTACGGTCCTTTTTTGCCATCATAGTCCTCCCTTCTCAATATGGACACCATCTCCACCATCTCTTCAAAGGCCATGTTGGTGGCCTTATATCTCCTCCTGGATCTGGATGGTTGTGGCTCCGGGCTTTCCTCCGCGCTACTTGCAGATAATCTCTCCGCCATCTTTCTCTATATACTGCCACTGCGCAATGAAGAGTGAAGGGGCGGGGACTTATCGTACTAAAGAACGTCAGGGGCGGGCGACGCAGGCATAGCATGACACATGCGCAGTGTATATAAAGCTATTACGCTGGCCTATGTATGTCCGAACGGAAGTAGCGAGTGTCAGAAACGAAGGTAAGATTAAACGTGGGTGTGTGTTTGGTGAATGTGTTTAGTGTGTGTGTGTGTCTATGTGTACCCTAGATTCAACCAAAAATAATACTGGGAGTTTGGACTGACATTACATTTTTTATCTTGTGTCTTGTCTTTCAGCAAAAATGAATCCCTTTAAGGATGAAGAATTTATGACCCGTTTCATTGATTTGTATCAAGAAAAAAGAAACCTGTGGGAGGTCAAGCACCCACACTGGGCACACTTTTGGAATTTGTGAAGACTTGAGTCCCCCAGGCAGACCTTACGTTTCTGGACAGTAAAATTGGTATCTTGTGCAATATGTACAGGCGGGAACACAATAAGATCCAGGAGGCGCGCAGATCCGGAGCAGCAGCAGACCAGGTTTATGTCCCCAAGCTGTGGTACTACCAAAAACTGCAATTTCTGGATAACCAGACAGAAGCAAGGCAATGACTTTCGACCCTTCCCTCCAGCCTTCCCTCCACCTCCACCCTTCCCTCCACCCCAGCTGAGGAGTCCCATGAAGAACTGGGCCCTTTCATCCTTGATGAAATGGATGCGCCCAGCTTCAGCCAGAAATACTTTTTTGGTAAATTTGGGATTGTGTAAATATTAATGATGTAAACATAAAAAATTTAAAAAATTACTTCATCACAATTATTAATATGTAGACATATCACTAGACAGTAGTGGCCAAAAATATACTTCAAATATTGATGAGCAGCTAGAATAATGGTGGGGTCAAAAAGATAGCCTTTACTATTTGTTTAGAATTATATTTGCAAGTCATGAGCTGAAAATTGTGTGTGATTGCGTAACCCTAAATTAAAACTACCGGTATGTCCCTTTTTTTTACCCAGGATGAGCTCAGCCAGAAGAGGCCATGCCCAGAGGTATACAGGAGGAGGCTTTGCCCAGTGGGAGAGAGGAGGAGGCCGTGGCTGGGCACAGTAGAAGCCTCACAGAATGTCAGGTGCCTCCCCTCCGCATTAGCACAAAAAGGCCCAGGAAGATGACCCGAACTGAGGAGGAATCAGTAGCCCTCATTCGGGAAGCCAAATCCTCAGCACACCACCCAATGCAGAAGAGGCGTATGGAACATATATGGCCACCAGATTGCTGGAACTCAAAAAGGGGCAACGCCTCCTCTGTGAAGGTCTCATTTTTCAAGCGTATCAGAAGGGCTTGAGAGGGGAGCTTACTGAAAAAACATATATAGCAGATGAAGCCACTCCTACTGCTACTCCTCCTCCTCCTCTTCCTCCTCCTCCTGCCCCAAGTACACCACCAGAGGCACAGCCCCCAAGGAAGGCTGCAGAGAAGCGTGGAGGGAAGGCTGCAGGGCAGCGTGTAGGTAGGCAGGGCAGCGGAAGAGTCGAAGGTGATTGCCTGGCTTCTGTCTGGTCTGACTTCGGACTGTGCTCCCTAGTCTCAAGATACCAATTTTATTGTCCTAAAACTTGATGTGTGTCCTAGGGGACAAAAGGCTTCACACATTCCAAAAGTGTCTCCAGTGTTGCCTTCCACATTTCTGTTTTGACCAAAATAAATGTATCTTTTCGTTACCTTACATTATTGACTATGTGTTTTGATTCAAAAAGGACATTTGGTTTGTGAGTAGGCAGGTACAGGTCAAAAAGACTATGTGGGTTATTTACAAAAGGCTAAATCATTTGGCTATTCAAGTGCAAAGTACTAGTGCAAAGTGCACTTTATAAATTGCACTGCAAGTGCACTTGTTGGAAGTGCAGTCGCTGTAAATCTGAGGGGAAGATCTGAAATGAGGGGAAGCTCTGCTGATTTTATCATACAATCATGTGCAAGAGAAATGTTGTTTTTTTGGGGGTTCCTTGCATGTGCCCCTCGGATCCACAGCGAATGCACTTCCAAATGCTCTTTCAGTGCAATTCCAAGTACAATTTGCACTTGTAGTGAAAAATTAATTTGCCTTTTGAAAATAACCCCCTTTGTCTAATTAACAAGGGACACCAACCTCATTAAGGTTCATTAAAACAATAAAAATTATTAAGGTTATTGTGGTAACTAGAAACCAAAAAAAAAAAAATTGAATAAAATAATATTTTGGATCATTTAGCACACATTGTAAAATAGATATTGTTTAAATCTCCAAAAAAAAAAAAAAGATGAGTCCAAAAAATAATTTTCTACTTTAGTTCTGGAGATCTGGCTTATAAAAAATATCATATTAGTCATGGCATGAGGATAAATCATGAAGAAAGTTGTTTATGAGAACTCTGTGTGAATATAAGCAGCAAAACAACTTCATTCCTCTCGCATTATAAAGAAAAAAAAAATGTGCTGTATTAAAAGATCACAGAAGAGGAATGTGCTAGCTTCAATACGAAGGCTAGTTTTACCAGACCGAGCGCTTCCGTCTTGTACTTGCTTCAGAGCATGCCTCAGTTTGGGTCCATTGGACTAGCACACAGACGACCGGTTTGTACGCTAGAAAGCAGAGTCCGTCGGACAGATTTGAAACATGTTTCAAATCTAAGTCCGTCAAACTTTTGAGAAAACAAAGTCCGCTGGAGCCCAAGTATGCCGTAAAGTCCGATTGTGTGTACGCGGCATTATTGTTATGCTTTGTCGTTTGTTATAGCAGATATTGTTGATTATATAGTAGATATTGTAGACTATGTTTTAATGATTCTATAAAATTTACTGAGCACAGGCAGCGCAGGAACTTCCCATACATTTCTCGTGAGTGTTTGCCAGCAATGGAGGGGGATGAGTCATAGGAGGGCCAATTACAGCTAAATGTAAGATAATAGGGTTGCTTGGTTGGGCGGTTATTTGAAGAACCCCCATCTTCCTGAGTGATTACCATTATAAGAAAATACAGTAAATATCACCAACAGAGACACAGAAGGTTCTGGGACTTTGATGTGAGTTCATACAAAGTAGCAAGGGGAAAAAACATTCAGAGGGCCCAGGTTAGGTTACAACAAACATGACTACTCTCCAGTGGGTAGTCAGCAGGTCACCAGAAAAGTACATGATCAGCAATAAAAACCTGGCAGAGACTCTAACTCTTTAATGCTATGCTCAAAACTAAATTACATTGGCTGGAGATGGGCCTTTAAAAGGTTTTAAAAACAGACTTAAAGTGGGGTTCCACTCAAAAAAACAAAAATACATGAAAAATCCTAAAAAAAAAACCCCCAAAAAAATTTGGATATTTTTTTTTTCAACTTACCTGTTGCTAGGGGGTCCCTCGTAGTCTGCCCCTTCCAGTGCCTGGGCTGGTGACATCACTTCCCCCTCGGCACAGGAAGGGCTCCGCTCTGCTCCCTCCCTCCTGTCAATCATCTAGGACCCATTACAGGTCCCAGGTGACTGAGTGGCCAATCACGGCGCGCGGCGCCGCTCGCGCATGCGCAGTGGGTGCCAGGCTGTGAAGCCACAGCCCAGCGCCCACAGTTGCAATACCGGCGCCGCTGAACGGAGGGGGAGACGAGCGGGGCTTCGATCCCCCGCATCGCTGGACCCAGGGACAGGTAAGTGTCCAATTAAAAGTCAGCAGCTGCAGTATTTGTAGCTGCTGACTTTTAATTTTTTTTTTTTTCATGGGCCGCCTGGGTGGAACTCCTCTTTAAACTTGTTCAAGAAGAAAGTAAAATGAAACCACTGGACAACTGTGTGTGTTTACCATATAGAAATAGGAAAAAAAAGGGAGGGGATGAGAGCGTGAAGATAGTTGCTAAGACTGACCAAACATATACTCCGAAGAAGTATGAAGATCTAACTTTTTTAGATCTCAAAAAAAAACAGGGCAACCTGGACACATATGTTTTCAAATCCCCACTCCCATCACCCAACACTCCCAACACGACACCCATCACAACATCATAAACTTGACCCCCTACTGACAGAGGATGAGCTTTCAGTTCTCCAGCTGGGTCTGGTCTTCTGTCCACTTGAAGCACTTGTTGTCACAGATACTATTCAGGATCTCTACCTTTTTGCTCATAATCTCACATTTAAGTTTATTTTTGATAAGGATTGAGGACAGCTCAATCTTGAACGTGAGCTTGCGGAGCAAACGAAACACTTCACTATGGAGGAGTTTCGGGTGCTTTGCGACCTCATGCTTCTCTATGATGAAAGGGCAACAGAGGACATTACCCCTTCCCCTCCTTCCCCCTCGGTACCCATGGTTTCCACCTCTACTTCATCCCAGACCCATTTGACCAAACAATTTCGATTGAGATCTTGCAAATTTCCTGATCTTATGACCTGCCCGGCCATTTAGACTTTTCTGCATGAAGCTATCAGGGATCTTAAGAAACAGCATTGGCATGAGATTCCATCAAATCTCAATACTAGACAAATTAAAGCACTTATGTCTTTACAAAAATGTTCTGAGCTTGTTGTCAAACAATCGGACAAAAGTGGTAACATTGTTTTAATTACACATACGCAGTATCAATCAATGTGCCTGACTGTTTTGAACAACCCTTATTTTTAAGGGTTATTATTGAACTCTGCCCTTATTTCTACCTTTGCCTCAGAACTCCTGGATCTTTGCACTGGGGCCTTCTACGAGGGCCTCATTGACAAGGATACCCTGGAGTTCCTGGTTCCTAAATTTTCACATGTCTCCACCTTTTATACCCTTCCGAAAACCCACAAAAATATCCAGACACCTCCTGGTAGACCAATCGTTTCTGGAATAGGATCACTTACAGACAATGCTAGCAAATTTGTAGATGCTTTCTTAATGTCTCACATACTGAGCCTGCCCTCCTATATACGTGATACTACTGATCTCTTAAAACATATTAAGGGGATCCATATCCCTCCGGGCGCCCTGCTCGTGGCTATAGATATCGAAGCTCTATACTCGAGTATCCCCCACGAGCAGACTCAATGAGTCGCTATGGGGACATCCTATGCCCTGGCGTATGCCAATTTGTATTTGGGTGGATGGGAGAGACAAATAACTTCTGATGATCGTTATACACATTTCCTTGAACATGTCCTGTTATGGTACAGGTACATAGATGACCTGTTCATAGTATGGACCGGTACCAGAGACAAACTGTTGGAGTTTATTCAGGCCTTGAATGACAATATTTTTAACCCCAAATTTACATTTAGTTATGATGATGGACGGATTCCTTTTTTGGATCTCTCTATAGTCAAACAACAGGATGGTACAATAGGCACAGACTTGTTCCACAAGCCAACGGCTGCTAATACGCTTCTCCATGCGTCTAGTGCCCACCCACGTCCACTAGTGCGAAGCATTCCGCATGCGCAATATTTGCACCTACGAAGAAATTGCACTTTAGAGACAGATTTCAGGACCCAAGCTAATGCTTTGCGTGACCTTCTTTTACTTAGAGCTTATTCGCGTACCAACCTAAGAAAAGCGTTTAATCGAGCACTAGCACGTACTAGGAGCTCTTTACTGTATACCTCACCCAAACCTTCATCAACTGATACAGTTAAATTTATCACTTAGGGGGCATAGCCGAGCACATGAGGAAGACGTTCCCTCCTGGAGCTCCTGGACACGCCGGGCTTATCGAGGCTCTCAGCGCTTCTCAACACCAGGAATAAGGTCGGTTATGGGGAGGAGAGGTGGGGGAGATGGACACCATACCCCCGATCCACATCTCGAGGGGATATAGATCGTTTCTTTACTTGTTTGGGGCAAAATCGTTCCGTCCCCCCCGTCCAAGATGGCGCCAGCCCAGACCCCAGGCACACATGTGGCCTCACAAGGAGCTGTTTCTCAGTGCTCCACACCCCACATGAAGACCAGACAACGTCCTCGGTCCCCCCCCTGACTCAGAGACCAGCTCGGTGCACTCTGCTTGCCATTCCCCAGACTCTCACAGATCCTATGGAGAATGGGACATGGAGGCATACATTAAAGCACCCCACCAGGCATGACTTTGAGGCCTGTGTACAGCGTCTAGAACGTTCATATAAACAAGAGATAACTGAACTGCGCAGGGATGTCACTAACAGAATTGAAGATGTGGAACATAATATGGCAGAGACTGCATCCACACTGCAAGCACATGAAACTATTCTACATGAGCACACTCTGCAGATCCAGCAACTGATATACCATCAAGATGACCAAGAAAACAGGGCCAGACGTAACAACATACGCATACGTGGCCTCCCAGAATCGGTTGAAACCAAAGACCTAGCCCCCGCAGTTATTGCCATGTTTAACAAACTCCTCCAGAAATACAAAGATGCTCCCCTGGAACTTGATCGAGTCCATTGAGTCCTCGGTCCTAAGAATCCAAACCTAGAGCACCTCAGAGATGTTATCTGCAGGGTGCACTTTTATGCGATTAAAGACGCCATTGTGCAAGCTGCACGATCTCAAAATGCCATATACTTCAATGACACCCAAGTGTCCCTGCTTCCTGACATCTCTAAAATGACCCTGGACATGCGGCGTGCCCTGAAACCTTTTACTGGCGCCCTCCAAGCAAAGCAAATTAAGTACTGCTGGGGTTTTGCTGTTTGCATCTCATGAAGGGAAATCTGCGACATTTTGCACACTAGACGACCTCCCCAAGTTCCTCGGGACTTTTGAAATGCCACAGATCTCCATCCCAGACTGGCCACTTTATGCAGCCACTCCTGGTTTCAAAGCTGCTACAGGATGGCAGAAGCAAACGAAGAAGAACAAACGTTCCAAATCAGACTTTTCCACCGCGACAGAGGGCTGAACCTTCGCTTTTGATTCATGATCATAATTTTTTCACTGGCCCCAGACCAGTGAAGACGTCCCTGTCTACAGTTTTGTAGGGACACTACACTACTAACCCAATTTCTTTCTTTTTCAAAACAGGTTTCATGTTGTCGTTTTATCTCTTTTTATATGTCTATTAGATGTATGACTACCTGTTACACAAGAAACATTCCTCTTGGTGCTCACTGTTCCCTCAATTTGTAACATCCCAGCCCTATCCTCCCTCCCTTCCCCCTCCCTTCCCCTCACCCCCTCCCCTCCCCTCACCCCCTCCCCTTTCCTTCCCCCTCCCTTCTCCTACCCCCTCCCCTCTCCTTCTTAATATTGAAAATGGTTATGTCTTGTTGTTGGGTAAGGGGCTCTACATGCTGTTCATGCCCTAGTGTTTCTTTGGGGGTTTTACCCTCATGGAGAATTATGTATAATTGCTCTTTTCTCATACAGCAGTGTGGAGCACTGAGTTGTTATGTTCATAATTTTATAAAAACTTTTTCCTTTAGTTGTTGCCCGGCGCGGTCGGGCTCCTCTGTGCAGTGACCGCGATACCCCCACTTAGGGCCTTCAGCGCCCATTGCGGTGTTAGCTGATATTTTGTTCACAACGCTAGTAGCGAGGCTGTTCCGGCCTCAATTTCTTTTTATTTCCGTTTCTTTTTTCATTACTTCTTGTACTTCCCTTCTTTCATTTCACCACTAGATGTCCTTCCACTCCCCCCTCCTCCTCCTCCCATTCATCTGAGACAGCGAGCCTCCCCCGTGTTTATTTCTATGTATCATATAAATCAAATTTCCAATGGCAGTACAAACCTCCTTGAAAGTCTCCTCATTGAACTGTAGGGGCCTTAATACCCCAGAGAAAAGAAGGCAAATACTATATCATTTTCATAAATTGCAGACCCAAATCCTCCTTTTGCAGGAAACCCACTTTAGAACAGACAAACTTCTATAAACAATTCCCTGTTTGGTTTCATAGTACCAACCCCTCAGTAAAATCTAAAGGAGTTTCTATAGCATTCCATGCATTATTCACCCCAGATATTCTTGATACTTATATTGACCAATTAGGCAGATATGTTTTTATTAAACTGTCACATATGAATAGAATTTATACTGTTATTAACATATATTCTCCAAATCAGGACCAACAGCAATTCCTCTCCTCTTTGATAGCCCGTCAGAGAAGATTCTGTACAACTAAAATGATCCTGGGCGGAGACCTCAATGCCACCTTGATACGTCGTCTTGACTCCTCTACTAGTAAGTCCTCAATCTCCCCGACCTCCCTGACCAAAACGAGAAAGCTTTTAACTGATTTATCCTTTGTGGATGTTTGGAGGATGCTACACCCTAGTACTAAGGCCTACACTTATTATTCCCCCGCACATACCTCCTACAGTAGACTGGACTACCTGCTTATCTCCCAATCCCTATTAGATTGCTCGCCTTCCTCCTCTATTGGCCTCACCCTTTGGTCAGATCATGCCCCCATACACATGAGCTTGGGGAATATCCCCGCACACAAACAGAACTCTTCCTGGAGGCTAAACGATAATTTACTGTCCGACTCAGTATGCTCACAAGACATTACGCAGACCATTAAACACTTTGTGTCGGACCATGCCCAAGACACCACGAACCCGCTCAGGAAATGGGAGGCGCTCAAATGTGTACTTAGGGGCAAACTTATCCAACATGGGTCCCGACTGAAGCGTGCCCGCATTGTGGACACGACGCGTCTTCTCACCACTATAGCTAATCTAGAAGAGTTGCATAAAAAAACCCAGACAATGCAGTTCTTCTAGAGCTCAACAATGCTAGAAGGGACCTCATGCTAATTTTTGCCGAAAGGTCTCTGATAGCTCGTGATAAAGGGCGATTTACTCACTACTCACAAGCCAATAAATGTGGCAGACATCTCGCAAACACACTCCAACCCTAACAAACCAGAAGGCCCATCCTGTTTATAAATTCCTCCACTAAAGGTAAAATAATGAAAAATTTAGCAATAGCTGAAGAATTTCGCCAATATTACTCCAACCTGTACAACCTCACCCCCAGGGCCCCGCCACATATACCTACCTCACAAGATCTGCCCTCCTACATCCAGGAGATGGCAATTCCACCCTTCCCGGTCTCAGACGTGGAGGATCTAGTGTCCTCCTTATCTGAAACAGAATTCCAAACAGCCATAAAGAATCTCAAAAATGGCAAGAGCCCTGGCCCAGACGGGTTTTCCTCACGCTTTTATAAAATGTTTGCACCTCAACTTTCACCGTTGCTAGCAAAGGCCTTTAATGCAATTGATGAGAACATTGCCCTCTCCTCTTCTATACTTCAGGCCCAAATAGTTGTCATCCCCAAACCTGGTAAAGATTCCACTCTCTGCCCTAACTACAGACCGATATCTCTTCTAAATATTGATCTAAAACTGTACGCAAAGATCCTCGCAAACCGCCTCTCTCCTTTGCTACCAAAAACAATACATAAGGACCAGGTGGGCTTTGTTCCTGGTCGTGAGGCCAGGGACAACACCACTAAGACCATACATTTAATTACATGCGCTCAACGCCATCATATACCTGCCTGCCTTCTCTCCTGTGATGCAGAGAAGGCCTTTGATAGGGTCAGCTGGTCTTTTCTCCGAGCCACCCTTTCCCAATTAGGCCTAGGCCTGAAAATGCTGATACACATTATGTCTCTTTACTCCATGCCCTCTGCCACGGTTCTGGTGAATGGCATTCAATCAGAAAAATTTACGATCACCAACGGTACCAGGCAGGGTTGTCCCCTCTCCCCTCTCCTGTTCGCCCTGGTAATTGAACACCTAGCTCAAGCTATTAGAGCAAATCCTAGCATACAGGGCATAAAGACCCCCTTGTCCCAGTGTAAGCTCTCCTTATATGCGGATGATCTGCTCCTTTACGTAACCCAACCTCATATTAGTATACCCTCTATACTTGCAGAAATAGATCGATTCGGGTGTTTCAGTAACTATAAACTAAATATCTCTAAAATGGAAGCTCTAAACCTCTCTCTGTCACATTCTACACTCTCCTCCCTTCAATCAAATTTTTAATTTCAATGGCGACCAAACTCTATCTCATACCTAGGCACGGCCATACCAAAACAATCCTCAGACATATACCCTCTGAATTTTAGCCCCCTACTCAATAGACTCCGACACCTCACGGAGGATCGGATGGACCTATCATTGTCCTGGGTAGGTCGCATGAACACATTGGACATACTCCCCAAGTTACTATGCTTATTTCAGGCCCTCCCTATCGCCCTTCCCTCTGCGTTTTTCCGCACCCTTCAATCTATGGCTATCCGATTTGTTTGGAGGGGTAACCACCCGAGGCTGAAACATAAACTTTTATGCTCTCCTATCACAAAAGGCGGGCTAGGCCTACCTGATTTTGAGCTTTATCATACATCGGCGGTTGTCTCCCGTATCCTCGAATGGTTTCCCCGCCCTATGATCAAAGCCTCCACATCTCTGGAACAAGACGTATCTGCACATGATCTGCGAGCGCTTCTCTGGGGCTATGATCGGACTTATAAATCACTCTCAACTTTGTCCCCACTCACTAGAGATGCTTTGTCAATCTGGTACCGTAGGAGAGACAACTACTCATTATCATCTGAACCTAGCCCTCTCACCCCTCTGTTTGATAATCCAAACCTTTCAGAAGGCAGCTCAACCCACACTTTAGATAACTATACCAGGGACTCCTGGCCCATGGCACGACAATTTGTCGACAACACCCTACATACCCTACATACCTTTCTATCTACTCCAACAGACACTACTTCCAAAGTGACATGGCTCACTCGTGGACACCTGTCCTCTTATTGTAGGAAGCTCCACACACTCTAAACAGATCCACAGACCCCTGACTGGGTTCGAACAACTATGCATACTTCCTGACACTCCATGACATACCTTATCATTGATATAGAAACTGATCCTAGAACACACTCATGGAGCTCAACCTAATTATACCACAAAATGGTCTTTGAGATTGGGAAAGAGATAACTGAGGCAGAGTGGAGTACAGCTTTTCTTTTCACGCGTAAGACATCCATTTCGTGCTACACGTAGGAAAAAAACTATAAATTGATGTCGAGGTAGTATCGAGTGCCAACTACCCTCAGGATCATGTTTCTGTCCAATTCAGACATATGCTGGAGATGCAACTCGAAGAAAGGTACATACATCCATAACTGGTGGGAGTGTGATGTGCTTCACCCATTTTGGACACAAATCTTCCAGATCTATACAGAAATTTACGACAAGCCACTAGCGCCCTCACCCCCCATCGCCCTTCTCTCTTCATTACCTGGTACTGTCAAATCACAAAAAAATAACCTCCTTAAATTCTTTATCAGTGCAGGATGCCAACTAATACCCAGGCACTGGAAAACCACTACACCCCCTTCTCTAATAAAATGGGTAGGTGAATTAAACAATATTATGCTTATGGAAGAAATGCAAGCCAAGGTTTTGGGCAAACAAGCAAAGTTCTCCTTCATCTGGAGTATTTGGAGGAATTACTCTACTTCAGATAAACTCAAACAGAGGCTCCTGGGGAATAACACTACCTAAAAGCTGAAAATGTCCTAGTAATTGGCCCATATGCTGGGTCTGTGATCCTCATCACGGAGGGAGGTTCGCTGTCTCTCTCTCCATCCCCTCCCCCTCCCTCCTATTTTCCTACGACCTCTCTTATACTCACTCTCTTTCTCTTCTTTTTTTTCCGACCTCTTCTTTCTTGTCTCCTCTGACCACCCCTGAAAGCAATGCAATGCATAAGTCTTCCCTTTCTTCACTATGTGTTTTTCCAGTCTCCACTGTTTAGGCGACTTGGAAATTTGTCACTGAGATGATCCTGACAACCTTTGTCCAAGTTTATTTGCTTAGTTTCCCTGAGCTTCTGGGCGCAGCAGGTTCCCAAAGGGGCATTCAGAACCAGGGAAAACTAGTACTTATATGTTAAATAGACACAGGTTTACGAGCCTAACGCAAAGCTTGATTTCAAGTGACTTTTGCACAAATATTGGATTGCAATATATTTTGTTATCTGTATAAGTAATATTTGTAGACCAGGAGACCTGATTTCAGGCAACTGGAAATGTCTATACCTTTTCTTTTTTGTTTATATATTTGTTAGGGCTGCAACTAACGATTATTTTCATAATCGATTAGTTGGCCGATTATTGTTTCGATTATTCGATTATTAGATAATCACTACTGTAAGGGGTTCATTTTTTTTACTGTGGAACTGTGAAAGTTCTATTTACAGTAGCGATTATTGTACTATAAAGGGCTAATTTTCGTTTTTTTTTAACCCCATTGTGTTACTGGCCGATTAATCGATTATGAAAATAGTAATCGATTAATTTCATAATCGATTAGTTGTCGATTAATCGATTAGTTGTTTCAGCCCTAATATTTGTTGAAAACAATAAAACTTATTGAACCATAAATTTATCACTAAGTACTCTGCCCACCATCAACAACTCAGAACGATACTATCCAACCATTGGCATTTGCTGACGGACCACCATGTCCCGAGCAGACATGCAAGATCTACTCCTGAACTGGTGTTTTCCGGAGAGCATCCTTGTTAAGGGACCATTTGACTAACAGCCATTACCAAACATCCAAGCAATCTGTTACAGGACCGAGTGGAACCTTCCAATGTGGGGATTGTCCCCGCTGCCCTGGATTCTCTAGGGGAGGAGGTTCCAGTTACCCAATGGTGAAACGTTTTCACCTCCTATCTTTTCCAATTGCGGCACTATGGGGGTGGTTTACCTTATGCTGTGTAAGTGTACTGCTTTCTATGTAGGCAAAACAATACGAGAACTCCAACAGCAAATCAGGGATCACTTATACTATTCCGGCAATGGTACCACCATAGGCCAACACATCGGACTGCACCACTGCTTTGATGTTATGGCTGTCAAATTTTTGGTTCTTGAAGTAGTCCAACAGAGTCCTAGAGGGGGTGATTGGGATAGGATAATTTTACAGAGAGAGACTCTGTGGATCGAACGTCTCAATGCTACTACCCCCCAGGCCTCAACGAGATGATATCTTATAAACCGTTCCTGCAGGTTTTTCGCAATCCCCCCCCCCCCTTTGCCCTCCCTATCCCTTTTGTCCCTTCCAATCCAAATTACCCTTATCCCATGGGTTCTCTTTGTGTACCCCTGTTAACTATTGCAGCAATTCCCCATTGGCCTTCTACACAGGTTATCTGGCCCTCCATATCTGCCCCTGAACTAGGTCACATTTCTAAAATGTTTTGTTTACAAATAAAGTTCTGTATTATAGATTTGGGGCTATCCAGCCCCTCATTATCTCTTGTAATTAATGTATTTTCTATGTATTAATGTGGTGTAAACTTGGTGTAATTAATTTGGGTTGTTGCTTTCCCCGCACATTTAGCCAGCCTTTTTCTGGCTGCTTGTTTCTTTTCCCCAGCGGCGGACATGTGACTCCCCTAGTGAGGGAACCGCCCCTCTCTTGCACTGCCTATGTTTTGGGCTTTCCAGCCCATTTGACATGGACGGCGCGCGCTTGCGCAGTAGCATGGTACCATGCACCTGCGCAGTTCAGGGAGCCAGACCCGATGACGTCACGCACCGCTGTCAGGCGGTGTGTGTACGGCTTCCGGGTTGGGGAGATCATTTAGTGGGCCCCGGCCCACTAATGAGCACCGCAGATATTTCTCTCCAGGGGGGTCGTGACCGGCAACCAGGAGAGAGGTAAGACTGGGACCTTTGCGACCAGGTCTTGGTGGGTTGACTCCCTGCCTTTTCCTGCATGAAGCCCTATTTGTCCTATCTTTACAGACCCTACCTACTCCTATAGGCTTTAGCTTGGCTACAGATAGAGGGATCACTTTCCAGGCTCTTGCTTTATGTACACTGAACTCTCAGCTTGCAACTATCTACTGGTGATGTAGAACTATGGAATATTCTAGCCACCACCACCTGATATACTTTATATATGGTCTCCCCTCTCTTTGCCTGTTATGCCTTTCTCTCTCCCCCTGGAGCTTTGTGGGCCCAATTTGGACATTTTCACTTAGGTGTGTACTCACTTTTGTTTCCAGCGGTTTAGATATATATGGCTATGTGTTGAGTTATTTTGAGGGGACAGCAAATTTACACTGTTATACAAGCTGTACACTCACTACTTTACATTGTAGCAAAGTGTCATTTCTTCAGGGTTGTCACATGAAAAGTTCTAAAAAATATTTACAAAAATGTGAGGGGTGTACTCACTTTTATGAGATACTGTATATATTTGGACTTGCAGTTAGCAGTTGTAAACACAAGCAGAGTTCACCCTCGTTTTTAGTGCCCCCCCACCCCCAATCCACTCCTCCATAAGCTTAAAAGGCTGTGGATGGAGGTGGTCACATGCTGTGCTTCATGCCTGCAGCAAAAACTATCACTACTGTTTAGTTTAATGGGTGTCCACCCGCTGCTCATGCCGGCCGCGGGGATTTACACACAGACAGGCTCTCAAGGGAGAGAGAACCTGTCAGCAGCTGCAGGGGAATTCCCCATCCTTCTCCTCCTCTCACTGTGCCAAGATATTTTCTTGTTCTGGGGGGAGGGGGTTCAGCAGCAGGTACAAAGTAAAAGTCATTTTAAATAAAACAAATTGCACTAAATTCATAAAGACTAGAAAAAGGCAAAACGATGTGTTGCTTATAGTAACCAATCACATCCTTAATTCTATTTCTCAGATCCTCTTGAAAATTGAACCTGGTTTCAGTTTTGCCTTCTTACATTTTTTATGAACGTTGCAGTGAGGTTGGCTATTGTCCAGTCTAAGGCCCGGTACACACTGTGAATATGTGGAATAGACTCCCTCCAGAGGTGGTTCTGGCAAGCTCAGTAGATTGCTTTAAAAAAGGCCTGGATTCTTATCATAATATAACTGGGTACTAACACTTATAGGTAAAGTTAATCCAGGGAAAATCTGATTGCCTCTTGGGGGATCAGGAAGGAATTTTTTCCCCTGCTGTAGCAAATTGGAGCATGCTCTGCTGGGGTTTTTCACCTTCCTCTGGATCAACTGTGGGTGAAGGATTGTGTATAAGGGATTGTATTTTTTTTTTGGTTAAACTAGATGGACTTGTGTCTTTTTTCAACCTGACTATGTAACTATGTAAAAATAGTTCATGTTGATTGAGAGAGTTTAGTTTCGCTTTAACCTCATTCTGATCTGCAGTTGACCTTCTTGGGGCTTTGCTTTCCTATAGACTTGTAGACTTGTATGAGAATGCAAAACTCCCTTGAAATGAGAAAAGGCCAGGTAAAGCAGGGTTCCACCCACTTTATAAACTTTATCTCAATCTATATATCACTAGCCATATTTTCTTCAATGGGCATTCTTTCTTTCTGTTAGTTTACCATGATTGTAAGCTTTTCCATATCGCTTCCGGCTTCTCCCACCCATGGATATCTCCATCTCCATCATTTAAAAATGAAACACACGAACTGTATGGGAGATTCCGAGACAGGGGCTACTCCCATACCTCTATCAGGAGGGCCAAGAAAAGGGCAATCCTGGCGGATAGGAAGGAACTCCTGGCTGACAGAAAATTGGACACAAAAGAAAATCGGGAAACTACCCCACTAAGGTTAATCAACCGATATGGGGCACAGTGGCAACAGGTCAAGGACATCCTTGACCACCACTGGTATATACTATTTGAGGCCCCTATTTTGGGTGATTTAATTGGTGATAGACCCCTACTGACTGCCAGGAGAGCCTCCAACCTAAAGGATAAGCTTGTACATTCCGAATATCATAGACCAAAAAAAATGCAACTGGCTCACTGATCTTCCCCCTCTCAAGGGGATGTACCCCTGTGGTAAATTCCACATATGCAAATATGTGCATAGAACAAATATGTTCACAGATTCTAATGGAATAAAACAATATAGGATCAACAGTTTTATCATTTGCACAACAGATCGTGTTATATATATGTTGACCTGTCCAAGTCGGTGAACATATCGGTGAACATATTCAGAGTATAATTCAGAAGGATGATGAGCGTCCACTGTTCTTGCATTTTTTGAAAGTTCATGATGGGAAACCCAATGGCCTCAGGTGTAAAGGAATCTATAGACTCAATCTGCCCCCGAGAAGAGGGGATTTTGACAAGATACTATATCAGAAAGAAAAAATGTGGATCTTTAATTTAAGAAGCATGCAGCCTACAGGGTTAAATAATGAGTGCAACCTGTCAGTATTTTTGGAACAGTAGGGACCATGTATGAAGAAAACAGGTGAGGTACGCATTGGTACCCCCCCCCCCCCCCGAGAAGTACATGCTTTCTTTCTAGAAAATAAGATATACATATTGTTTCCTGTGTTTTAAGGTTTGTATGACCGACCTTTGAGATAATATCTCTGATCCTGAGGGTCATTTTCATGTACATCGATTTGGTACACCTTTGACAGCATTTATAATACTCTCTGGATGCGTGTCCGTCCATCACCATCACTATATATTGTATTTTGTTTCAAAAGACTTCTCGGATCCCGTTAATAAAAAAGCCTTCCTAGGGGGTCTTAATACATGGATATATAGGCTTCTCGCCTATTGACATTCTCTCTTTCTTCTTTTTCTAAGTTTTATTTTTATTATTATTGTTATTACTCTGGCTGGGGGAATATTTCGTTGCTGTTGGGCATCTACTAGAACTGATGGCATATGACTTTAGCGATTTTGCCCCGCTAGGTTTTTCTATATGTTAAATTGATCTGCTTATTGGTTTTGCGGAAATATTCTGCACAGGGTAGCTGCACGGGGTGTCTGTTATGTTTGTTGCGATACATGCTGTCTAATTAGCCGCAGTCCAAACAGAGTTTCCTACCTTCATTTCAAGTTTCCTAATTAAATTCCTTATTACTTAAGGACACTTCTGTTGCAACTGCGCATGCTCTGAGGAAGCTTGGTGTACAAGCGAAACATGTAAGGAAGACAGACTTCTGTTTCCAGCAATATGAGCACCAGTCTATCTGCCTATACGATGGCTCCATGGTGAAACTTCATCCATCCACCTGTAGCTCCGCTCTGCTTAGCTGACATACCCAGCCTACAACTAACAGCTGATCTAACTGGGCTGACGTGAATTGGCCAAACACACGAACTCTGCATGGAATGTAACAAAACTTCTAAAGACACCTATCAAGGTTAATCACCCGGCGGAATTTCTTGAAGAGATATACTACTCGCTTCATAACCTGCCTATGGTCTCTCTCTGAAGTACTAGGATCATTTTGGTGAAGTCTATACAAAGGGATAAAGGATTGCCGGGTCAAGACGTCAAAACGGTGAGCTGCATTAGTTCCCACACAGTGTGAATGAGGATAAAGTGAATTTACTGCTACTATCACCCGTTTTTGTTTCCTTGACTTATGCCATTCCCTATCTAACTCACCACGCTCCATATTCATCACGTCACTCTTCTGTTGACCCCTAAGGCTGATAGATGTACTCTGCTGTATACGATAGCCTAAGCCAACTAATTATGCTCAAGTGAAGATCTAGCAGGACCATTCCACCTACATTTGGACAATTCTCTTTCCAAAGCGGCCAGCTGATCTTGTAGTGTCTGCAAGATTTTCTCAGGCTATACCTTGAATCACTCTTCGGAGTGTGTGTTATGATAATCAATTAACCCCTAACCAACTAATACCCAGATCAGAGTCCCCAATTCCTTGTCAAGCTGCGTTTATGGAGTGTTAGACATGTGTGACTGATTGTGATAGACACCAGTGTCTCTCTTTAAGACCCTTTGTTGTCTTAATTTTAAACTATATGCTTTTGGAGGAGGGTTACTAAACTACACCACATATAAATGTTGTTTCTAATTTTTGTATGGACAATTAATAAAAATTGTTGGTCCCGCTTACTTATGAATCCTTTCTGAAGAATACCTTTTTTGGAATCCTTTCTTATTCCGTTCTTTTTGTATATCACCATCATATAATGGGGCGCACTGTCTCCTGGGAGCTTTGTGTCATAATTCCCAGGAGTCAGTGTAGCTCGCCGCCGCTGCTCAACATCGTGAGATTCGAAAACCAGATCTTCATTGCCATCACAACAGGGTCGGGTACTTCTAACAACGTGGTGATGGCAAACTGATACGTTTCCTGCGCTGCAAGCTGTGCATACTGCGCATGCGTGAGAACGAGCAGTGCATGCTGGTTATTCAGCAGCCCCGAATCCCGGAAGATTATGCTTGTGGGCTTCACATGCCCACAAACAAGATGGGAAATGCCAAGAAAGAAAAATATAATGTGATTTTTGATCTAAAATAATAATTTTAGCGGTGCAATGTATAGGAATAATGCTTGCCATTATTCTATATTATGATGTAAATATATGAATTAAAAAAAAAAATGTCGACATGTCATTGGAATTCCGCTTTAAGGCCTTTCCTGTAAAGAATAGCTTCCTAAACTAATGCAAATATATTTTTTTTTTTGTATAGGCAACGAATTTGTACAGTCCTAGAGATGAAATACCAGCCATCGATGGATCTAAATTCCGCTTGTTCAGCTGGGACCGCGTGTATTTCGATCCATCTATGGGCAGGCTATACTACAGTGTGCAGAAGGTTCATACAGAATTTTTAGTGCTAATATGTGGTCAGTACCTGATGGATTATACAGTATATATCTAGAAGCTACTGTGAATTGAGCACAGGTATATCCATACATGGTTAAGCCATGTTTGATCCATCCAAAGGCAGGCTTGTAAACAGGTCGATCTATTGTTTGACTTGTGTACAACCAGCCTTTTTCCTGAACAGTCAGTGCCACCGGATATAGCTGGCATCACTAATCAGTGTGTTTTGACTATGGCGAAGGCTCATAATACAATACCACAGCAGGAGGGATTCTCTCATCCACATTGAACCCGTGGATGGGGAAATTGAGGCATTTGCTTTCATTCAATCCGCTGGTTAAACTAAAAAAAATGCATAATTGGCTGCTTTATTTCTGGCGTTTGCTTTCATTCAGTCCGCTGGTTGAACTCAAGAAAATGCATATTGGCTGCTTTATTTCTATTGTATTGCAAGTCAGTGACCAAACCTAAAACTTGTAGCCCTCCTAAAGCTAAAACTTGTGTCTATCTGCCCTATATTGGCACTATCTCCACTGTAGAATTTGCATTTTACAGAGCAGAGTAGGGACTGGCCAGAGAGGGATCCTTTTAATACAGGTGTCCAGCTCAAACATGTATTACAATGTATGTGAACTAAAAATCCCTGTTTTGTATGGTAAGTTTAGTAGAAAGGGTACATCGCAGTGTGCAGAGGGTTCATCCAGAATTGCTAACACTTAGAAAGTATTATTTCATTGAAAGGTTGGTTGATGATTGGAATAAACTATCAACAGAGGTAGTGAGACAGTCAAACAGCTTCAAGCATGCTTGGGATAAACTTAAATCTCTAGTCAGACAATGAGGTTAATGGAACCCCCCCCCCAAAAAAAAACAAAAAACAAAACACAACCCCCCCCCCCCCAAATAAATTAATTAATTAAAAACACAAAACAAAAAAAGAAACAAAAAATAACAAAAAAATTTAAAAAATGGGCAGACTCGGACTACTCAGTCTTTTTCTTTTTTCTGCCATCACTTTTCTATGTTTCTAGTGTCACTCCCTCAACGCTACCTGTTTCCCAGCTCTGGATGTTTTCAGGTGTACGGAGACAGCCCTGATTATTACATGCTGAGTATGTCTAAACCACTCCTTTTGAGTCAACCCCACTTTAGATAAGTCACATCCGCCCCTGTGTTTTTTTTTTCCCCTACCATGAATGGAAAGATACATATATTTCTCTGCTTGCCAGAGGATAAAAATGTCCATAAACAAAAATGTGTGTTGAAAAAAAACAAATAAATAAAAAATAAAGAATAAATAACTAAGTCAGTGTCAAAGTTAGTATTAGGGTCAGGGTCAGGGTCAGTATATTTTAAGTAAGATTTAAAAAAAAATGTAATTAGTATCAGTGCCTGTGTGTTTTAGGTAAGACAAATGGGTACAAATAACACACACATCACTGCGGTCATCAGGAGCAGGAGAATTTATTTTGGGTTGTTCTTTGGTGGTAAGTTATGTTAACAGAAAGATATGTACAGCTAAATTAAAAAATATATTGTATTTTATTACTATTTTGCTCCAGTTTTCCTTTGATAATAAAAAAAATCAGGAGATACCTGTTACCATTTACCACCAAAGAAAAGTCAATTTGACAATGAGCTTTCAGGTTTTATTACCAAAGCTTAATTGAACAAGCTGGGGTTAGAAGCTCATTAGTTTCTATGCAGAAGTGAGCCTGATTTTGCACTTTCTAGCTTTAGTAAATAAACCCCATTGAGTACTTAAAAGTGGGGTATGCCTGTATAGTACAGTTTTACTAACACATGTCAAAGTTACAAAATTGTGTTTAGGCGTTAGGATTTGTTAACGTAGGGGTTAATCATGCCAGTGTTGTTATTTTTGAAAAATGAAACCTCTAAGTACCTGTTTAGATCAGCAGTATACAGCAGTCACCTGACTCCTATGAATAGCTTGACTGAGTGCAGGGAAAAATCCTCGGAGCAGCTGCTAGTTCTGTGTCAGCTGAAGAAGCCTGAACTGTCCACTGTGTCCACACTGCGCTGATTGGTGCTGTGCTGGACACATGACCACATAAAAAGCCTTCAGAATACACAATCAAAATACACATTTACTTTGTTCTGCCAATCACTGCCTCATTCATTATCCTCCAGCCTCTGACTGTGTGCTTTGTATTACAGGCTATTATATTGAAAAATATATTGTATTTTTTTACTAATTTGCTCCAGTTTTCCTTTGATAATAAAAAAAAAGGAGATACCTGTTACCATTTACCGTCAAAGAAAAGTCAATTTGACAACGATATGTACAGTACAGTTTTACTAACACATGTCAAAGTTACAAAATTGTGTTTAGGCATTAGGATTTGTTAACGAAGGGTCATCAATCAAGATTTAATATCCAGCCCCCCCCAGTGTGTTTTGTTAGTTAGCGGGCATAGGGGAGGTGGAAAGAAGTGGGCTGTCATTTAACTTCTGTGTGTCACGTGACTTGCACAGCTAACAATCAGGGAGAAAAAATCCCCCGCATTGAAACACGCAAAGAGCAGCACATGGATACTTGCTTGCCAACAGCCACTACAGAATCGGCAGCTGGAGCGGGGACATGGACAGGAGGGAGGGACAGAGAATGACATGATCAACCAGGTTTGTAACAGAAAACAGACGATTAACCATTTAGTGCCTGAGTGAGTATGACAAGCATGTAATATTGCATGTACTGGCAAATTTTATTGATGTGGGTTTAATAACACTTTAATGCTTCATTCACATGGCTGTAAAAATATGCACATACAAATGTTTTTAAATTACAGATTTGAATGCAGCCAACCATACAGATGCATAAACATGAGCTACTTTCAGATCCGTAACACAGAATCTAAAAATCTGTGTCTAAGAACATGTGTTTTACACACTTACGCATATAAACGCATGCATACACATTTGTAAACGTGTAAATTAGGTCCAAACAAAAGGAAAAAACTAGTTCTTATAAAAAACAAATTATGTATATGCGTATTTATGCTTTTAAATACATTTACCTGCACATATAAAAAGAAGAAAGTGACCAGTCGCATAACTGAATATCAATGGCATGCTTCCATCCCGGGCTAATATATAAAAGGAAAATAGAGGGGCAAATGGGACTTTAAATGAAGCATGTCAATTGAAAGTATAATAATGAATACATGTGAGTAGGTAAAATGATTGGATTTAATTTATAGTCAATAACCCCTAAGGGTAGTCCATGATTTTGATGCATACAGTACCAATAAAGTAGTATAGATACAGACATAGTCGCATGAATTGATATAGAAGCATATTTGGCACTAACAATCATTAAAGACTCAGTAATGCAAACAAATCAATGGACATACATAAATGCAGTTCATAACAGAAATACATGAATTTAAATTGCCAATCAAAATCACAAAATCACATGAAATGAGAAAAAAAACTCAATAAAAAAATTAATGAATATCAGGAAAAAAATTTGGCTTGATAGGGCATCCTTAGTTTGAGAAACTGACGCGTTTCTTGGCTTCTTGCCAGTCATCAGGGGTGGGATGCATAATTTAACTGAGAAAAACAAAGGAATATCATAAATATTGATACATGTGGAACCTCAGGCTAATAGAGAAAATGATATCAAAATTGTCCAAATTGTCTACTTTAAATAGAAAAACTACTTACAAAATAGCCCAAAAATCAAGGAGAGTTACCAGCAATGGGATCTGTTAGGGTGTGAGATATAATCTCCACACATTCCTTATGGATTTATTTTCCCATCCTTTCTCACTAGCATTTTTATGCATTTAATTTACCCCCTTATCATCTAATTTTTCACACATTTACTTTCCCAGATGCACCAAGTACACATTTCTTTCAGTAATTATTTTCCTTCGTTTCAACACGTCCAACCTCAGATTCACTTTCTTTGACACATCCCAATTTTTCTTCACTTTTTCACAGATTTTCCCATTTACAACCCATTTACCAGTATATTGAGGGCTCAGGAATTTGTCGGCTGTGGTTTCTCCTGGCCCACCCTCCAATCACTTTGGGAGGATGGTCGGTACCCTGCCTCAACCCCGGTTGAGACGGTTATATCTCACACCCTAACAGATCCCATTGCTGGTAACTCTCCTTGATTTTTGGGCTATTTTGTAAGTAGTTTTTCTATTTAAAGTAGACAATTTGGACAATTTTGATATAATTTTCTCTATTAGCCTGAGGTTCCACATGTATCAATATTTATGATATTTCTTTGTTTTTCTCAGTTAAATTATGCATCCCACCCCTGATGACTGGCAAGAAGCCAAGAAACGCGTCGGGTTCTCAAACTAAGGATGCCCTATCAAGCCGAATTTTATTCCTGATATTCATTAATTTTTTTATCGAGTTTTTTCTAATTTCATGCAATTTTGTGATTTTGATTGGCGATTTTAATTCATGTATTTCTGTTATGAACTGCATTTATGCATGTCCATTGATTTGTTTGCATTTCTGAGTCTTTAATGATTGTTACTGCCAAATATGCTTCTATATCAATTCATGCGACCATATCTGTATCTATACTACTTTATTGGTACTGTATGCATCAAAATCATGGACTACCCTTAGGGGTTATTGACTATAAATTAAATCCAATCATTTTACCTACTCACATGTATTCATTATTATACTTTCAATTGACATGCTTCATTTAAAGTCCCATTTGCCCCTCTTTTTTCCTTTTATATATTTACCTGCACATATTTTACTGATCATTATGCATCAGTAAAATTTTTTGAGTGACTGTAGCCTAAGGAAATTCTCTGTGCTCAACCCACAATGTCCTCCTAGCTATCATCTCCCATTTCATGGCAATAGGATGAAGCCAGGAGATGGAGGACCTCATGGGTTGAAGACTTGGCTTGTAAATCAATGGCATAATGTGCTAGTATGCATTGCATACTAGCACATTATGAAATACTTACCTAAGAATGAAGCCCTCTAGCGGCACGCTGTCACCGCTGACAGGGCTTCCATCTTCCCCTGGTTTCCTTCCAGGTTCCAGCTCCGGCTGTATGAGTGGCCGGAAGTCACGATGACGTCACTCCTGCGCATGCGCGCAGGAGTCTGTGGCTCCCACACAGAGTTCTGAAGGTCTGGTATTCTGGTGTTCTGTCAAAATAGCCAATTCATCGAGATATCCAATTTAGTCACTTCTGGTTACTGTAAACTATCAGTAATTGGAGATTTCGATAAATTGCTGTTTTGACACAATACCGGGCAAACATGTATACGCTATATGCTAAAGATGGTTTGTACCTAAATGGATGGGGGTTCACTGTGCTGGGGAGAGGTTTATGGGAAGGCTGGAGGAGTATTTAAACTAGAATTGTGGGGGGGGGGAGAGTGAATTAGATTATAATGGGGCAAACAGGTCAGACAGGGGTCAGCCCCTATTGGTGGGTGGAACGGGGAAAAATGGGAGAGAGGGCTATGGCAGATGATATGAAGATTCCTATGTTACAGACAACGATTGGAAATGGTACTATTTGTACTAAAATAAAAAATATGCAACACATGTTTGCAAAATGTGACAATGAATTAAAGTGTTTGTTTACTAATGCCAGAAGTCTGCCAAGCAAAATAGGTGAGTTGGAAGCTCTGGTGCATGAGGAGAATTATGATCTAATTGGTATTGCTGAATCTTGGCTTGATTCTTCTCATAACTGGGCTATTAATATTCCTGGCTATGCACTCTTTCGGAAAGACAGGGTAAAACAGATGGGTGGTGGTATCTGTCTTTATGTGAGAAGTGATCTCAAAATGAGTGATAGTGATAATGACTGAGGACAGTGATAATAATGAGGGATTTTAACTACCCGAAAATTGACTGGTGTAATGGCATTGTTGGGACAGTTAAAGAGCAAAAATGTATAAACCTATTACAAGACAATTTTATGGTCCAGTTTATTGAGTCCCCGACTAGGAATGATGTTCTGTTGGACCTGGTATTCTCAAACCATGCAGAGCTTATTACCAATATTTATATAAAAGAACATCTGGGGGGCGTGGTTTGGAGCCACTCTAAGATGGACGCGATGTGCTGAGGCTCCCGCTCATGAGGTCTAGCTTCTTCAGCGAACTGCCACTATATACCACTCTGCTATGGTAAGGACAGCCCGCAGTACCTCAGCATCCAGGTCCAGGTCCCCTCGGAACCAAAATCTCCCGCGGGAAGAGCACATCCCTGAGATCTGCCGACCCCGGCCCAGAGGCGCCATGCAGCCGCTCAGCCGGCCGCCTCGAGTAGATTACAACCTCAGAGCGCCAGCACCCCCAGCTTGGGACATCAGAGCCAATCAAACATGGGGTCAGAGCAGAGGCACCCACCCGCTGTCAACCTGGAGGATCTCCATAATGTCGCCGCTGACATAAAGAATACCCTGATGGCTGCGATTTCAGACATGAGGTCTGACCTACAAGCAATCTCGCTCAGAGTGGAGGAGGTTGAAACAACCCAGACGCGCCATGAGGCCTCACTATGCCATGTACAGCAGCTCACAGAGTCCCACGCTATACACCTGAGAGACATCAATCGCCACATGGAGGACCTCGACAATCGCGGGAGACGCCGCAACCTCTGATTTAGAGGTATCCCGGAATCGATCGACTCACAGAAGTTGTCTCGCTCGGTCACAACCATCGTGAACGAGCTACTAGACAGACCCCAAGATGCCCCGGTTGCCTTCGAACGCATACACAGAGCACTAAGACCAAGAGGAAGAGACACAGCTCCCCCCAGGGACACAGTTTGCTGCCTCATAGACTTTGCCCTTAAGGAAGACATCCTGAGGTCATCCAGAAACAGAAACCAGATACTCTTCTAAGGCTCCAACATTAAGATCTATCAGGATCTCTCAAACATCACTCTGCAGAGAAGACGTGAATTGAGGCCCCTGTTGGACACTCTGAGAGCCAGATCCATAGTGTACCGCTGGAAATTTCCTTTCGGCCTTTCTGCGACACACCAGGGCCGAACGGCACTCCTCAGGGTCCCAGAAGACCTGGAACATTTCTGCTCTACGCTGGACATCCCAATTATTGCTCTGCCGGATTGGTACAGTGATTTCCGTCTTCCACAGATGCACAGAGCTACGTCAATGGACGGCATAGCAAAAGCAGGCAACTTCCATCTTGGCCGTCGCCGACATCACCAAGTGCCTCATCACTCACCTCAAAGAGATTCAGGTATGCCGAGAAACGGTAGCCCCACATCCTCTCCTGCACATCGCAGGGCCCGGATCACCTAAAGGAATGATAATACTGTTCTCATCCTTCTGTATGACATAGGAGACAATATCAAAGTAGCTCTAAAAGACACCCTATTTCGAGATACGATTACAAATACCTGTAAAAGTCGCATAAACGCACCAAAGCCCTCTCTGGCACATAGATCTTAGACAACCCCTTTACTTACTCTGACTTTGAATACCACTTCTCTGCCCATGTCACTACCTCCGTAGCAACACCACTGAGAGAATGTCATCACCCTTAACCGAAATTGGATCTATATAGACATGGATACTGTTCCCTCCACAATCTGAAATGCAATACCTGTGTCATCCCTCGAACAGCATAGAAGAGACTGTCGGAAAAGCTCATCTTACTTAAGCATACAGACTTAGCACACGATACCGCCTGAAAGGAGGGTCAAGAACAGCTGCCTAGATACGCTGCTAAGGACTCCTGCAGTAAATATATGAACTTCTACAACTCCCTCTTTCTCTCTGCACGCCCCCACTATACTTCCCCTTACTTATTCTCTTCTCTCAGGGCACTCTCCCTAATTCTATCCCCATTAGAAATACTTCTGTGATTCATCCTAATGCTTTCACCTTCAAACACTGGTCTCTCTTCCTAATAACTACATGCTGGATAAATAGAGGCGTTTATATTTAGTTACTTTTTTTTTTGTTATTATGCCATAAGGCTCAACCCTCTTCCATTTTATTTTTATTTTATTAACTCTATCACTTAAACCATAGGAAATATAGAATGCTACAGACTGCCTAGAAGTCGAGAGGGGCGGGCTCAGGTAAGCGAAACACACCACAACTTTCTACAAGCCCACACGCACGTCCAATTTGACCCCTCCACTCAAAAATTTATCATACATACTAATTATCACCCCATGGAGGTCAAAACACGGGGTTAATACCCCGAGATTACATCAGAGCGTGCCCCCCTCGACACCAGAGTGAGCTCGCAGAAGACTCATCTTTTCTTTTACAGGTACGAATATCAATATAAAACTGCTACTAAGATAAGCTTGTTTAGACCCCAGTTGAGCACGTTTGTTCAAGGTATTGTTTGTATTTTTTTTTTTTGGTTAAAAAGGGTTAGGATGATTACACACCCACGAATTGTACTCCACGCTTGTGTACTTCTCTAAATGTTTGGTTACAACATACACTCTAATTCTAAATAGCTACAGGTCATCCCTCTTAAGAGATGGAAGGATGCTGATACCATTCCGCAGACATTTGATACCTACAATAGGTATCCACAACTCCCTAAATATACTGTTTAATTTAGAACCTCTCAGAGACATAGGACACGGAATACCCTCCACAACTTGTAGACCTCCCACATTATGGATGCATTAATAATTCTACAACACCATAGTCAGACAACATTTCAGGTTCTAATCGGGCTCACAGATAAGCCTCTTTAACATACATAACAGAGCCCTGATTTGCATATCAAGCAATTATATAGATAGCCCTATATGACCTCTTTGGGACACAGGACATCCACCCTCTGTCGAGTATCTCCTTCCACTCCCACAAACAGCGGAATCCAGTGGTTCCTGCTGACCCACACCGAGTTGTTAAGTGGGTTTGCTGGTCAACCCACATAACCGGTTTTCCCAGAGTACTCTCCCTAAAGATACACCCTCATACATCCTCCCCTCTCTTCCCTACTCCAATCCCTACCTTCACATCCCAAACACCTTCCTTCCTCCCTCCTCAGCTAGCTCTCAACCCTCAACCCCAGTACAACTACTACCTAGTCTCTGACTCCTCCTAGATAAAAACCAAAAACTTTAGGAAATACGCCCTGACAAAGTAATCGTGGCTCTTCGCCAAACTACATCCGCTACCCGTTCGCTGAAAGTCATATCTATCAACGCAAAAGGTCTAAACATCCCTGAGAAGAGATCTCAGCTACTTGCTCAGATGCGTAGCGCAAAAGCGGACGTGATCTACATACAGGAGACTCACTTCTGCAGCACAAATATTCCTAAACTGACGAACCATTTCTTCCCTCATTGTTATCATGCCACATCACCAAAGTCTAAGACAAAAGGGGTCTCTATACTCCTCTCCAAAAACATACCTTTGCAAATAACAGACACTTTAATAGACGAACAGGGCAGATTCATCTTCCTAAAAGGCACATTCAAAAACAAAACAATCACCCTAGCAAACATCTATAGCCCTAACACTTCCCAAGTACCATTCTTTCGCACGATAACTAGGGAACTAACAACCTTTCAGGAAGGTATGTTGATCCTAGGAGGGGACTTTAATATCCCTCTAGACCCTATTGTAGATTCTTCTACAGGAAAATCCCACCTACCGTACAGAGCTCTAAAACAGATAAAAACCTGCCTACAAGTACTATCCTTGCATGATTTGTGGCGAATCCTTCACCCTAAGGACAAAGACTACACCTTCTTCTCTGCCCCCCACAATAAATACTCCCGTATTGATTACTTGTTCCTCTCCCAACCGGACCTCCCCACCCTCTCAACAGCGACAATAGACCCCATGACTTTTTCAGATCACCATCCTATTTCCATCTCGATCAATCTCTCAGACACCCCCCACAGACCCTATATGTGGAAACTTGATCACACACTCCTTACAGACAACATACAGGTAGAAGAAATCCGTTCCTGTCTGAAGAATTACTTCACAGAAAATAACACCCCAGACACATCCTCTCTGACGCAATGGGAGGCACACAAGTGTATCATAAGAGGGAAATTGATATCCCTCGCAGCTTCCATCAAAAAAGCCAAGAAGGCCACTTTATACAATCTCTTCACGAAACTAAAGAAACTCGAAGCTTCCCACAAACAAACTTTAGCACAACAGACCCATGCAGAACTAACGGAGACCCGCACACTTATCAAAGATGAAATATATTCAAACCTCAGGAAAAAATTCATTCTCTCGCACAAGTTATTTTATGAGTTTGGTAACAAGAGTGGCAGACTCTTAGCTAGGGCCTTACGTAAACAAAAAGCTAATAATACGGTACACAAACTACAATCCGCGTCCGGAATGACCCTCACACACAACGAAGACATAGCAAGGGAATTTGCAAAATATTACTCCTCCCTCTACGACTTACACACATCCAAGCCCACACCTACCCCCGCCGCATTGAGAGCCCGAAACATCCAATCATTTTTAGATCAATATACCCCCGGGAAATTAACGTTGGAAGTAGCAGCTTCTCTGGAAGCACCAATCACTTCCACGGAATGGTCTCATGCACTTAAGCAGCTTAAACCTGGAAAAAGCCCTGGTCCAGACGGACTCCCGGCGGCCTATTACAAAACATTTGCTGACACCCTCCAAACCCCATTCCTTAGGACTTTTAACTCCTTCTCCCCTACAAATGGAATGTTAGAAGCCCATATAGTAGTCATCCCCAAAGAAGACAAAGACCCTTCCCACACGAGCAATTATAGACCGATCTCTTTGTTAAATGTTGACATAAAGATCTTCTCTAAAATATTAGCCAACAGACTGCTAACCCTTCTTCCCTCCATCATATCCCTGGATCAAGTTGGTTTTATCCCTGGACGTGAAGCCAGGGATAATACGAGCAAAGCAATTAACTTACATCACCTGATCACACGTACTAAACAAAAAGGTTTCTTCCTGTCACTGGACGCGGAGAAGGCGTTCGACAGAGTATCTTGGGATTACATGTTGGCCACGCTACGAGCTATAGGGCTTGGTCCTCAGATGATTGGACTTATTATGTCATTATACAGCACTCCCTCGGCGAAAGTGAGGGTCAATGGTACTCTGTCGAACGCCTTCCCGATCCGCAATGGAACAAGACAGGGGTGCCCTCTCTCACCCCTCCTATTCGTAATAACCCTAGAACCCTTCCTACGAAAAATTAAACTTAATGCAGACATTAAGTGAATTCATTCACCAGACAAGGAATACAAGTATGCGGCTTATGCTGATGACATACTTTTATTCCTCTCACAACCACTTACTACCTTACCAATTTTACTAGCGGAATTTAAACTGTTCCAATCCCTATCCAATCTGAAGATCAATTTCACCAAATCTTTTGCTCTAAACATATCATTGACCCAAAGTATAGTAATCCAATGTAAGCACAACTTTCCGTTCCAAGACTCATTAACATACTTAGGGATTCAGATCCCATCTACACTCTCTGATTTATATGTCAAAAACTTCCTCCCCCTCTTAAACAGACTTTCCTCCGACTTCGATACATGGAACAAACTGACATTTTCATGGTTTGGCAGAGCAGCCATTTTAAAAATGAACGCTCTTCCCCAAATACTATATCTCCTACAGACGATCCCGATACAGATTCCTCCCATGTTCTTCAAAACATATAGACAGATCAGTTCTAAGTTCTTATGGGGGAAGCATAGACACAGAATAAGCCACCTCTTGCTCTCACGACCGAAAAATCTAGGAGGAATAGGCCTTCCCAACATTTCCAACTACTACATAGCCACTCATCTTACTAGGATAGTGGATTGGAATGTTCATACACATCAGAAAGATTGGGTGTCCCTTGAAGCCTCCGTCACGAAATTAGAGTTGAAATCATTCCCTTGGATTTCCCTTAACCAAATCCCACAAGATATCCAAACACACCCGACGATTGGTCCCACCTTACGATGTTTTAACCAGATATGTAAAACTGTCCCAATATCTTCCACCCCCAGTCCACTGACACCAGTAAAACTGAATCCGGACTTCCCACCAGGTATGCATCATCAGTTTCTAAAGGACAATCTACCACCAGAACAAACCAGAGCCCACCAATTCCTCCAACAGGGCAAAATACTCCCTGCAACGCAAATTGCAGCACGCTTTGAAAAAACGCCTATCCCACAATGGACATTCTTAATGATAGCACACTACCTCCAAAATCTGGACAAGAAGGGTCAATGCTCTAGACAGCTCACACCCTTCGAAACACTATGCACCAAAACGACGCCACAAACACACCTTATCTCTCAAATACATAACTTGCTTTTCATCGACCACAAAGCAAATGACAGTCGGTTCTGCAGGAAATGGGAAAAAGATTTAGCCATACAAATAACGGAAGAGAGCTGGGGGCGAATTTTCTCACACATACACAAAGGCTCTATCAATGTCTCCACTCAAGAAAATGGGTTCAAAATTCAGTCGAGATTGTACCATACCCCAGCATTATTACACAAATTTAAAGCCAACATCCCCGACACGTGCTGGAGGTGCCATCAAGAAAGGGGCACTTTACTCCACATCTGGTGGTCCTGCACCCCTCTACAGGCCTTTTGGTCGGAGGTCCACAGAATAATCGGACAGGTCACCACATACAACCCAGACTTCACCCCAGCTCAATTTCTCCTACACCTATCCCCTTTGCCATACAACACCTACCATAAATCACTAATGATGCTTTTGATCAACGCGGCAAAACAATGCATCCCTATTCATTGGAAATCAAACAAGATACCCACCCTGGCAGAATGGTTCAGCAGAATAAACAAAATAGCAGAAATGGAAAAACTAATACATACCGCTAAAGACACACCAACGAAATTTAGTCACATATGGGCATGTTGGACTCACTTTCAGACCCAGACTGAATACAAGACCATCTTGAATCTTCCTACATAACGAGATAGGAGCTACTGAGGCTATCTCCCACACGCACACAACAAGATACAATTATCCTTTCTTCCCACCTTGCCAAAGATTTACCCCCTTATTTCAAAACACTCAAATAACATGTACTCAATGAGACAATGTCAATATTACCTAGAGGAGTCAGAGACATCCCAGTCCAACCTCTCCCTTCCTCCCTGCCCCCCTCCCTCATGACCCACCCCCCCCTTACCCACCCTTCCTTCCTCCCCCCTCCCTATCCTCCCCCATGCCAGGCTTCATGTAACCAATACGAGCTCTTAAGTCACTCACGCCACATACTAATTGAATACCCAACTGGTGAAAAGCATGCCAGAGGTATATGAGAGTTTCTGATAAGAAGAAAGAGAAACCCCCCACTCAATCACCGACAAAAAGTACTCCTCTGATTGAGTTCCTCCAAGTATATAAAATCAACTCTCTACATCTCACGAAATATATGGCGGAGAACAGAAAACACAGCCAAAGGAGTCTGAGTTATAGGGAGGTTTACACCATCCCATAGTTACATGTTGGGTTTGCAACCCCCCATCAAACATAATAGTATGTCTGCGAACTTCAAGCCCGGCTGGGTTATCTCTCAAGTCATAAACTCATACTGTAACAGACTTTATAATCTATGTTAACTGTTGTTTGTATCACAATTGCTGTAAAGACTTTATAATCTTCAATAAAATATTTGAAAAAAAAAAAAAAAAAAAAAAAAAAAGAACATCTGGGTAGCAGTGACCATAACATGATTTCATTTAATGTTAGCTGTAAGCAACAAACGCATACGGGAAAGATAAAAAAAACTTAACTTTAAGGGCTGCTCTCTAGGACTTAGTCTGGGAGGGAATATTGGCATCAATGGACACAGAACAGAACTGGAAATTCTTCAAAAAGACGGTATGCAAACCCACTGCAAAGTATATGCCCATGGGCAATAAGTTTAAAAGGCTAAAAATAAAACTAAATAAAAAATGTGGCTCATGGCCAAAGTTAAAATGGCTATAAATAATAAGAAAGTAACTTTTAAAAAAAATATAAAAATGAAGGAACACTAACATCTTCTAAATGTTACAAAGAATATAACAGAATATGTAAAAAGGAAATCAAGGACACAAAAAGTCAAAACGAACGACAGATTGCAAAAACGATAGGACAGACCCCAAAAAATTCTTCAAATATATTAATAATAAAAAAGGTCAGGTCTGAGCATGTAGACCCTTTACAAAATAATCTAGAGTGGGTGACTGGGGACAAAGAGAAGGCTAATTTATTAAATACTTTCTTCAGCTTTGTGTATACAAAGGAGCATGGGGGAGCTCATGTTCATAATGGGGGTGGTATTGACACAGCCCCAAATGATCCACAATGGCTCAAGAGGGATATGGTCCAGAAATATTTAAACAGAATAAAGGTGTATAAAGCACCTGGACCAGATGTCATCCACCCACGGATCCTAAAAGAATTGAGCTCTGTCATTTCAAAGCCATTGTTACTAATATTTAGGGCAGTGGCGGAACTACCAGGGTCGCAGCAGTCGCACTTGCGTCAGAGCCATGGAGTCCCGCCACTGTGGGGGGTCCACCCGCCCGTTTGCCCACCCGTTTTTCACTGTCAGAAGACAGTGAAGTGGTGGAGACTGAAGCCTCAGAGGAATTGGATCAAGTCAGGGCACTGATAGAATGGCAAGAAGGGGTGCCAGAGTGCTTTCAGGTGGAAGAGGTCCGTCTGACGGAAGAAGTGACTGCAAGGGTGCTTCCACTCACATTGGAGAGAGGACAAACCGAGAAGCCACCCTTGTTAAAAACTCAAAAGTCCTGTACTTGTGGGAGCTGACTCACGAGGAGCCAGTGCTCCTCCTCTCTCTTTCTATACAGATATGAGTCTCTTAGTCAATAGTCTGGTGAAGTATGGGTCTGGGAATGCTAATCAGAGTTCTCGAAGACTTCGATTTTTCTCAAGATAATTACCGACGCCTGTGGGAGAAGAAGAATTCGAAACATGGATGAGCCAAGCTTTACAGGCTATGGAAGAGTGGAGTGTTTCAGAGGCTGTGAAACGACAACGGCTTAGTGAGAGCCTTCCAGGCCCAGCAGCTGATGTAATTCGTAAACTGAGGATGGGCATAAGGACTTGTGTTGCCATGGACTACATCGAAGCCTTATGTGCTATCTTCGGAAGAGTTGAAACTACTGCTGATTTGATGTAGAAATTCAACCACACTCACAAACAGAGGGGGGGGAAGTATGTCTGAAGACATCTCTCGAGTAGACCGGATGCTACATCAAATCATCCTCAATAAAGGCCTTGACCCTAAAGATGTTGACCAGGCCTGTCTGGATCAGGTTCTGCACGGGGCCTGGACCAATCATCCTATTGTGTTGAAATTATTGCTGAAAAGAACTCAGGTGGTACCCACCTATCCCGAGTTGATAAGGCAGGTTTGAGAGGAAGAGGCTCTGTTGGAAGAGAAAAGTCAACGATTAAGAGACCTGAATTCTGCTACTGGCAACTAGGGATGAGCTGAACACCCCCAGTTTGGTTTGCACCAGAACTTGCGAACAGACAAAAACTTTGTGCGAACATGCGAACACCGTTAAAGTCTATGGGTGTCAGGGCTGGCTCAGCCCTTCCTTCTCTGAGCTGGCCGGTCAGCTGTTGGCTAATTGCCAGCTCTCATCTCCCTCCACAGTTAACCAGCTGTTGTGGATCTGCTCATCAGTACCACCTACTTAAAGATCTCCAGCTCACTTCAATCAATGCCTTCGCCTTGGTCCCATCACAAGAAACCATCTCCTGGGTTCCTGTTTTAAGATTGGCTTTGCTGACATCTTTTTCTGGCTCCTTATCCTGCTTGCTGTTCCTCTACTTGGATCCCTGACTTCTGGCCTGACTGATTTCCCAATCTGGTTACTGAACTCTGGCTTGACCGATTACCCGATCTGGTTACTGAACTCTGGCTTGGCTGACTACCCGATCCGGTTACTGGACTCTGGCTATGCTTTGACTACGCTTACTCTATTTACCTTTTTATTTTTATTAATAAACAAGTGTGATTTTACTGTACTTCTGTCTCGGTCTGGTTCATGGTTTCTGACAATGAGACACGAATGTGAAAAATCAAAGTGCTCATTTTAAAGGCTTATATGCATATCATTGCCATAAAAAGTGTTTGGAGACCTGGGTCCTGCCCCAGGGGACATGTATCAATGCAAAAAAAAAGTTTTTAAAAACGGCCATTTTTTTCAGGAGCAGTGATTTTAAGAATGCTTATAAAGTGAAACAATAAAAATGAAATATTCCTTTAAATATCGTGACCGGGGGGTCCCCTTAGTCTGCCTTAAAGTAATGCATTTTTCCCCATGTTTAGAAAAGCACCGCAGCAAAATGACATTTCTAAAGGAAAAAATGTCATTTAAAATTGCTCACGGCTGTAATGTATTGCCAGATCCTGGCAATATACATAAAAAATCATTAAAAAAAAAACAGCGTGGGTTTCCCAACCCAGTCTATACCAGGCCCTTCGGGTCTGGTATGGATATTAAGGTGAACTCCATGCCAGCATTTTTTTTAAAAATGGCATGGGGTCCCCCCTCCCCCAAAATCCATACCAGACCCTAAGGGCCTGGTATGGATGGGGGGAACCCATGCCGTTTTTTTCTTAATTCTGTCATAGGGCCCCCCTTAACCACTTCAATACACTATATTATATATTGTACACTGCACTATATACCCTTCACTGTATTATATGTTCTATCTGCATCCTTCCCAGCTGCCAGAAGAGTCACCCAGTGCACAGTGAAAGATAGGCAACGTCCCTGTCCATGCCTGCTGGACCATGAGTCAGCGATAATATGCACCTTACGGCTGACTGCCCTGTCCAGCGAGGCCAAGACATTGCCTTCCACATGCCGGTAGAGAGCCAGAATCGCCTTCCGTGAGAAAAAGTGGTGTTTGGGAACCTGCCACTGAGGAACCGCACATTCCACAAACTCACGGAAGGGGGCAGAGTCTACCAACTGAAAAGGCAGCAGTTGGAGTGCTAGCAATTTAGCCAAGCTAGCATTCAACCCAGGGCCGTCTTTTCCATTGGGCACGCTGGGCAGTTGCCCGGGGGTCCCACTTGCCTGGGGGGCCCCACCTGCCCAGCGACCCCAGCCAAGCATCTATGTGTCACCCTCGCTCCAGTTTTCTGTGACTATGTCCAGCCTCAGGCTGGCCCCTGGCACCCTGTGATTGGGTGAAAGGGGTCCTGTGCGGCAGGTGGGGCTGGCCTGTCCTCAATCGTAGGAGAGCGGGGCTGGCCTTCACTGTGAGCTGTGGCCGCTGTCTTCTCCTTCTCCTCTCTGGGTCACCGATCACGTCCCCACCGGGGGATGCAGTCTGTGCCGGATATCTTCTTCTCCTCCTCTCCTCCTCCTCTCCAGGTCATGTCCCTGCCGGGGCAGGCAATCTGGCAGTGTGACAGGCGGCGCAGAGGCAGAGCAGATCATGAAAGAAAAAAAGATAAGAGACTAATTTGTGAGATTTGTTGCTGGCCCGGGGGGAGTAGATATGGTCTGGGGAGAATGAGCAGCCATAAAGTCAGTGTATAGTGTAATGTGTTGTGTGTAGTGTATAAGGTATTGTGTGTAGTGTATAGTGTATTGTGTGTGTGTATTGTATAGTGTAGTGTGTGTGTGTGTGTGTGCGTGTGTTTGGTGTATAGTGTATTGTGTGTGTGTAGTGTATTGTGTAGTAGTGTAGTGGTCAGTGGATAGTGTAGTTTGTGTAGTAGTGATCAGTATAGAAATCAGGTAGGGTGGTGTGGTGTGTAGAAGTCAGTGTGTAGTGTAGTGGTCTGTGTGTAGTGTAGTGGTCAGTATAGGAATCAGGTAGGTTAGTGTGGTGTGTAGTGTAGTGGTCAGTGTGGTGTGGTGTGTAGTGGCCAGTGGATATAGTGTAGTGTAGACAGGGCCCCAGTGCATTGTATTGCCCGGGGGCCTATAATGCTCTTAAGATGGCCCTGATTCAACTGCTGGGCATGTGGATGGCTGGGAGTGAACTTCTTTCGGCGGTGCAGCAGCTGGGGCAGGGAAATTTGCCTGGTACAATCTGACGTCGGTGTACCGATAGCAGATTGCCCCCAAGTACTTGGCTGTGACACACCTAATTCTACACCTTCATTCCTCTCAATGCAGGTCTCAGAGAGGGTGGAAGGTATAGTGGGGTTGGAGATCCCAGCTGATGAGGAGCAAGGAGAGGTCCTCTTTGTTCTTGGGTGTGGGTCTTTTAGGTACGCTTGCCAACGAATTGCATGACAGGTCGACATAGGTCTGGTCAAGCATGTGGTGCCCAAGCGGGTGATGTTTTGGCCACGCGAGATATGCTTGAGACATATGTTGCAAATAGCAGCGGTGGGATCTGATGCACTCGTCTCAAAATAGGCCCACACCAAAGAACTTTTGGAATAACGCACAGACAGCAGCGCCCTGCACATGCAGAGCTCTGCGGTGTGATGCAGTCGGTATACTGCCCTTAAGCTGGCCCATGGAGGGCATCCTGCCTCATTGGTGATGTGCCTCCTCCTCTCTCCTATCAGGCACCCAAGTGGAGTCAGTGACCTCATCATCCCCTCCCTCCTCATCACTGGAGAAAAGCTGGCAGTATGCTGCAGCTGGGGGAACATGACTGCCTGATTGCACCCCCTCTCTCTGGGCTCACGTTACTGCCTTCCTCTAGCTGGGTACCATCATCGGAGCCTTCAAAATCCGGGGCATCCTCCTGGAGCATGTACCCAACACTGTGGTCAAACAGTTCGGGGGACTCCTCAGGAGGACATGGCCGGGCTAGGGAAGGAGCGACTGATGCCATTGAGCCGAGGGAAGAGGCCCCGTTGGCAGCTGCTTTGCCAGACAAAGTACCCTGAGCCTGGGTGAGAGAGGATGAGGACGGCTTGATCATCCACTCTACCAAGTCTTCCACATGTTGCGGCTCAACGCGGCCAGCTGCCGAAAAAAAGGACAAGCGTGTCCCATGGCCACGTGCTGATGAGGATGCACCGCCTCTATGACCAGCACTGTTGCCTCTAGACACAGAGCCTGCTTGCCCTCTTTTATTGGCTTGTGACTGTCTGCCTCTCCTTGATGGCCTTCCAGACATACTAATGGCCTGCAGTGAGATGTAGCTGCACAAAGATGGGATGAATATATATACTAATACTGCAGCTAGCAAAATCAACTGCCTGCCTGTAGTATTATTAGTATGAGAACAACAGCAATTGTCTTCAGGTAGCTTTAGGTGCACACTGTACAGAGGACACAGTACACTAACTGTAAATACTGTAGCTGCCTGCCTGTGGCATTAATATAGGATTAGAAGAACACCACCAATTTTATTCAGGTAGCTTTAGGTGCACACTGTGCAGAGGACACAGTACACTAACTGTAAATACTGTAGCTGCCTGCCTATGGTATTAATAGGAGCAGAACAACAGCAATTTTCTTCAGGTAGCTTTAGGTGCACACTGTGCAGAGGACGCACTACACTAACTTGTAAATACTACAGCTGCCTGTGGTACTAATAGGATCAGAAGAACACCACTAATTTTCTTCAGGTAGCTTTAGGTGCACACTGTGCAGAGGACATAGTACACTAACTGTAAATACTGTAGCTGCCTGCCTGTGGTATTAATATAGGATCAGAAAAACACCACTAATTTTATTCAGGTAGCTTTAGGTGCACACTGTGCAGAGGACACAGTACACTAACTGTAAATACTGTAGCTGCCAGCCTGTGGTATTAATATAGGATCAGAAGAACACCACCAATTTTATTCAGGTAGCTTTAGGTGCACACTGTGCAGAGGACACAGTACACTAACTGTAAATACTGTAGCTGCCTGCCTGTGGTATTAATAGGAGCAAAACAACAGCAATTGTCTTCAGGTAGCTTTAGGTGCACACTGTGCAGAGGACGCAGTACAGTAACTGTAAATACTGTAGCTGCCTGCCTGTGGTATTAATAGGAGCAGAACAACAGCAATTGTGTTCGGGTAGCTTTAGGTGCACACTGTGCAGAGGACGCAGTACACTAACTGTAAATACTGTAGCTGCCTGCCCGTGGTATTAATAGGATTAGAAGAACACCACCAATTTTATTCAGGTAGCTTTAGGTGCACACTGTGCAGAGGACACAGTACACTAACTGTAAATACTGTAGCTGCCTGTTTGTGGTATTAATAGGATCAGAAGAACACCACCAATTTTCTTCAGGTAGCTTTAGGTGCACACTGTGCAGAGGACACAGTACACTAACTGTAAATACAGTAGCTGCCTGCCTGCGGTATTAATAGAAGCAGAACAACAGCAATTGTCTTCAGGTAGCTTTAGGTGCACACTGTGCAGAGGACACAGTACACTAACTGTAAATACTGTAGCTGCCTGCCTGTGGTATTAATAGAGGATCAGAAGAACACCACCAATTTTATTCAGGTAGCTTTAGGTGCACACTGTGCAGAGGACACAGTACACTAACTGTAAATACTGTAGCTGCCTGCCTGTGGTATTAATAGGAGCAGAACAACAGCAATTGCCTTCAGGTAGCTTTAGGTGCACACTGTGCAGAGGACGCACTACACTAACTTGTAAATACTGCAGCTGCCTGCGGTACTAATAGGATCAGAAGAACACCACCAATTTTCTTCAGGTAGCTTTAGGTGCACACTGTGCAGAGGACGCACTACACTAACTTCTAAATACTACAGCTGTCTGTGGTACTAATAGGATCAGAAGAACACCACCAATTTTTTTCAGGTAGCTTTAGGTGCACACTGTGCAGAGGACACAGTACACTAACTGTAAATACTGTAGCTGCCTGCCTGTGGTATTAATATAGGATCAGAAGAACACCACTAATTTTATTCAGGTAGCTTTAGGTGCACACTGTGCAGAGGACACAGTACACTAACTGTAAATACTGTAGCTGCCTGCCTGTGGTATTAATAGGATCAGAAGAACACCACCAATTTTATTCAGGTAGCTTTAGGTGCACACTGTGCAGAGGACACAGTACACTAACTGTAAATACTGTAGCTGCCTGCCTGTGGTATTAATAGAAGCAGAACAACAGCAATTGTCTTCAGATAGCTTTAGGTGCACACTGTGCAGAAGACGCAGTACACTAACTGTAAATACTGTAGCTGCCTGCCTGTGGCATTAATAGGAGCAGAACAACAGCAATTGTGTTCAGGTAGCTTTAGGTGCACACTGTGCAGAGGACGCAGTACACTAACTGTAAATACTGTAGCTGCCTGCTTGTGGTATTAATAGGATCAGAAGAACACCACCAAATTTATTCAGGTAGCTTTAGGTGCACACTGTGCAGAGTACACAGTACACTAACTGTAAATACTGTAGCTGCCTGCCTATGGTATTAATAGGAGCAGAACAACAGCAATTTTCTTCAGGTAGCTTTAGGTGCACACTGTGCAGAGGACGCACTACACTAACTTGTAAATAATACAGCTGCCTGTGGTACTAATAGGATCAGAAGAACACCACTAATTTTCTTCAGGTAGCTTTAGGTGCACACTGTGCAGAGGACATAGTACACTAACTGTAAATACTGTAGCTGCCAGCCTGTGGTATTAATATAGGATCAGAAGAACACCACCAATTTTATTCAGGTAGCTTTAGGTGCACACTGTGCAGAGGACACAGTACACTAACTGTAAATACTGTAGCTGCCTGCCTGTGGTATTAATAGGAGCAAAACAACAGCAATTGTCTTCAGGTAGCTTTAGGTGCACACTGTGCAGAGGACGCACTACACTAACTGTAAATACTGTAGCTGCCTGCCTGTGGTATTAATAGGATCAGAAGAACACCACCAATTTTATTCAGGTAGCTTTAGGTGCACATTGTGCAGAGGACACAGTACACTAACTGTAAATACTGTAGCTGCCTGTCTGTGGTATTAATAGGATCAGAAGAACACCACCAATTTTCTTCAGGTAGCTTTAGGTGCACACTGTGCAGAGGACACAGTACACTAACTGTAAATACAGTAGCTGCCTGCCTGTGGTATTAATAGGAGCAGAACAACTGCAATTGTCTTCAGGTAGCTTTAGGTGCACACTGTGCAGAGGACACAGTACACTAACTGTAAATACTGTAGCTGCCTGCCTGTGGTATTATTAGAGGATCAGAACAACACCACCAATTTTATTCAGGTAGCTTTAGGTGCACACTGTGCAGAGGACACAGTACACTAACTGTAAATACTGTAGCTGCCTGCCTGTGGTATTAATAGGAGCAGAACAACAGCAATTGTCTTCGGGTAGCTTTAGGTGCACACTGTGCAGAGGACGCACTACACTAACTTGTAAATACTGCAGCTGCCTGTGGTACTAATAGGATCAGAAGAACACCACCAATTTTCTTCAGGTAGCTTTAGGTGCACACTGTGCAGAGGACACACTACACTAACTTGTAAATACTACAGCTGTCTGTGGTACTAATAGGATCAGAAGAACACCACCAATTTTCTTCAGGTAGCTTTAGGTGCACACTGTGCAGAGGACACAGTACACTAACTGTAAATACTGTAGCTGCCTGCCTGTGGTATTAATATAGGATCAGAAGAACACCACTAATTTTATTCAGGTAGCTTTAGGTGCACACTGTGCAGAGGACACAGTACACTAACTGTAAATACTGTAGCTGCCTGCCTGTGGTATTAATATAGGATCAGAAGAACACCACTAATTTTATTCAGGTAGCTTTAGGTGCACACTGTGCAGAGGACACAGTGCACTAACTGTAAATACTGTAGCTGCCTGCCTGTGGTATTAATAGAAGCAGAACAACAGCAATTGTCTTCAGATAGCTTTAGGTGCACACTGTGCAGAGGACGCAGTACACTAACTGTAAATACTGTAGCTGCTTGCCTGTGGTATTAATAGGAGCAGAACAACAGCAATTGTGTTCAGGTAGCTTTAGGTGCACACTGTGCAGAGGACGCAGTACACTAACTGTAAATACTGTAGCTGCCTGCTTGTGGTATTAATTGGATCAGAAGAACACCACCAATTTTATTCAGGGAGCTGTAGGTGCACACTGTGCAGAGGACACAGTATACTAACTGTAAATACTGTAGCTGCCTGTCTGTGGTATTAATAGGATCAGAAGAACACCACCAATTTTCTTCAGGTAGCTTTAGGTGCACACTGTGCAGAGGATGCAGTACATTAACTGTAAATACTGTAGCTGCCTGCCTGTGGTATTAATAGGAGCAGAACACCACCAATTGTCTTCAGGTAGCTTTAGGTGCACACTGTGCAGAGGACGCAGTACACTAACTGTAAATACTGTAGCTGCCTGCTTGTGGTATTAATAGGATCAGAAGGACACCACCAATTTTATTCAGGGAGCTGTAGGTGCACACTGTGCAGAGGACACAGTACACTAACTGTAAATACTGTAGCTGCCTGTCTGTGGTATTAATAGGATCAGAAGAACACCACCAATTTTCTTCAGGTAGCTTTAGGTGCACACTGTGCAGAGGACGCAGTACACTAACTGTAAATACAGTAGCTGCCTGCCTGTGGTATTAATAGGAGCAGAACAACAGCAATTGTGTTCAGGTAGCTTTAGGTGCACACTGTGCAGAGGATGCAGTACACTTATGCCCCGTACACACGGTCGGATTTTCCGATGGACAATGTCCAATCGGAGCGTGTTGTCGGAAATTCCGACCGTGTGTGGGCGCCATCGGACATTTTCCATCGGATTTTCCGACACACAAAGTTGGACAGCAGGAGATAAAATTTTCCGACAACAAAATCCGATCGCGTCAATTCCGACCGTGTGTGGCCTGTTCCGACGCACAAAGTGCCACGCATGCTCTGAAGAAATTCCGACACGGGACAGCTTGTTCTGGTAAACTTAGCGTTCGCAATGGATACACCACTTTCGTCACGCTGCAATGTAAAAAATGGTTTAATACAGCGCACTCTCTTCTTCTTTATAATGTGACAAGAATTAAGTGGTTTTGCTGCTCATATTCACACACACTTCTCACAAAGTTTGATTTGTGTTTTTTTAGTGGGATTCCCTCAATATATTGTTATTAGTTGTCACATCTGACAGTTTTATATTTTTTTTATATTTTTTTTTTGGTTTTTAAGCCTTTTTTTTTCTTTAATGTTTGGATTTTTTCCAAGGCTGATCTTTGTTCAATGTTATTTTTATTTTTACTCCAGAATATTTTTGTGTGTGTTTTGTGTGTCAAGTTACCCCAACACCATTGATATCTTTTATTATTTAATCTCCATGAGATTTTTTGTTGTTGGTGTCCCTTGTTCATTTCACATTGTATATTTGCAATGTACCTGAATCCTCACAAACCAACTGTCATTTTTGAAGTAAAACACATAGGAGAGTAGAATTCAAAACAAAAATCCTTTATTAAGGTATCAGAACCAAACAAAGAGGAAGGCAACACTGGATCAACAGCAGAAATTAGTGAAGCCTGGGACCCCCACGGCAGACATCAATTCTTAAACCTCAAAATTGGTGGCCTGAGGAGTCCATATATAAGGGAGGGCAGTCTGGTCCGGGATTCACAGAGACTCGGATAGCAGCAGATGACATCAGTGTCCCCAGGCTGTGGTACCACAAGAGGCTGCATCTTTTGGCCGACCAGACTGGATCCAGGGCAATCACTCTCTGGTCTTCCTTTCACACTTCCTTCCGGGCTGTGGCTGTGCAGTAGGAGATGTGGCAGGAGGAGGAGTAGGACCTGGAGGAGGAGGAGGACTGGGAGGACCTGGAGGAGGACTGGGAGGACCTGGAGGAGGACTGGGAGGACCTGGAGGAGAGGGAGGAGGAGGAGGAGGACCATCCCAAAGCTGTGTGTGAGGTGTAAGTTGGCCCCTCACACCTTTCTCCAGAGCCTCTGAAATGAGGGCCTGACACCTGGCTTGTTGGCCCTCCTCCATCCTCTGCATTTTATAGGCAATGAATGCCGCAAGGTTCTCCTGCCTGGTGTGTGGTGCTCCCAGGACCTCTGTAGCCCTCCAAAAAAATCTGATAGCCGCCTCCTCTAGGCTACTCCTCCTGCTGCCACTTTCTGTTTTCATGGTGGGTGGAGGGACCTGCAGATCAGCCACCTCCTGGCTGAGACTTCCCTATGTATGAAAAAGGGACATGGTTTTAGTTTTTGCATCATCAATCACAATCATAAATTAGTACTCCCAACTAACATCTAGGTAACATCATTGATAGTACAAGCAGAAATATTTAGAGGAATGCTATACCTGGCTCAATCTGGGCTCCTCCACATGTGGCCTGGAAGGCCCAGGTTGGGCGTCAGAAGCCTCAGCCGGGGGGGAAGGAAGTGTGGAAGGAAGACTGGAGAGGGATGGCCTGGGTTCAGTCTGGCCTGCCAGAAAGTGCAGCCTGTGGTAGTACAACATCCTGGGGACATAGATGTCATCTGCTGCTCCGGATCTCTGTGAATCCAGGACTTTCTTGCGCTCCCTCAGATATGTGCTCCTCAGGCAACCAATTAAGATCTTTAAATAAGTGATGTCTGCCGTGGGGATCACCTGCTTCACAATTTCACACAATTGCTCCAGTGCTGCCTTCCTCTTTGCTTGGTTTTTGAAATGGGGGTGGGTAATCTCCCACAGACAGGGCAGCTCCCTTAGCATATCAATGAATAGTGACATGAAGTCAGTATCTCTCATTAAGATATCCATGTTCACTGCAAGACACAACACAAGACAAAGCCTAATGTCAGACAAAACTCTCCTAATCTTGTTACAATATAGTCCTCAATCTAGAAGCAGTATAGGCCCAAGTTTGTCTCTTACCTTCGTTCTTACGATCGGCGCGTCCAATGCTCCTTCCTCCGCTCACAGATCGTACGTAATACGCACGCGTGTTACGCTTTATAGACACTGCGCATGTGTGTAACTCCGCCCGCCCCTGACGTTCTTTCTATTCTATTCCCCGCCCCTTTTCGTTCGGCGCAGTGGGGGAAGAGCATGATGGCGGAGTCACACCAGGTGCGTGCTAATTGTAGCAACGAGGAGGAGGAAAGCCCGGATCCAGGCACGTCCCGATCCAGAAGGAGACATTTTAAGGCCACAAATATGTCGTTTGGGGAGATGTTGGAGATGGTCGACAACATGAAGAAGTCCGACTATGATGGCAAATATGGGCCTTACCCCAACCCGAACATCCGAAAGGCCAAGATCATGGCGAAAGTGGTCAGGAGTCTCGAGCGGAATTTCGGGGTCCGAAGATCAAAAGATCAGCTCAGGAAGCGGTGGTCGGACCTGAAGTTGAGAGAGCCGGAGCAGTACCGAAAGATCCGGAGAGTGCTGCAAAAAAGTAAGTAGTTGTGCTGTGTTTATACTCTTTCTGGCTTTATTCCGTTCGTTCTGCTCCATATGCTTTTATTAATTGTAACGTTTAAAAAGGTCAACTTTAATGTTCATGGGCCCATTATTCGTTCGTATCAAACATTTTTCGTTCGGCCTCTAGAACACCATTGTTTAGGCCATATGCATTTTCCCACATTTTTTTGGGGCCTACTTGGATGCCAAATATTTGTTTAGGTAGATGGGTTTGTTACTAGAATGAAATGCAAACTAGATTGTGTGTAAGGAGAGGACACTGAGCAGCTGTTTTCACATCTGGACACTGGAGCACTAGTGTGGGACACAAGAACACCATTTTTATTAGGGGGGGCACACAGGTGCTCCAGTGTATACTATAGGGGGGGTTACATGTGTGAAGCTTGTACCAAACAGGTAAAGTATTGCAGCTTGACAAAGGGCAATAAAAAAAAGACATCTTTGAACTCGGCTAAAATAGACAATTGTACCCCACTTCCAAGCAATGTTTCCTATTTCTATAGTTCTGCCATCAAATATCTGTGTGCTAAGTATACCATTTTTGTTTTACATAGGGGAGAAAAGACTCGGACACCCCTCATCCCAGGAGACCACAGACCCCCCCCCCCTCTGGAAGAAGGGGAACTACCCCAAACCCAAGATGCTGAGCAGGAGGAAGAAGAAGATGTAGTGGAGATTGGCACCACAAGAGGTGAGTGTCTGCGACCACAGACTCAGGTAAAAGAGATGGCTGGTGGCAGATTTTTGAGACCTTTTTTTTTGTTCTTTATCTCTTTTTAGGTGATCGTGATGTTGTGGATCCAGAACGCTTTACTTCTGAAAGTGCCCAGATACTGATAGGGGAGATCATGGGGTGTAATCTCCAATTGCAAAACATCCAGCAACAAATACGTGATGTTATTACAAAAAATAATAACATCATTGATGTTTTGGGGCGAATTTAAACCCCACAAAATGACCGGTTTTCAGTATTTTCAATTTTAACAATGTTTTTAAAAGCCAAATTTGGAGGATGCACACAGTGTGCCAACATGTGCTATCTGCCATCACGGGAGATCAATAGACACGTTTTGGGGGGGCAACCCCTTCCTCAATTATAAAGTAGCGTTGAGGAAGGGCTTGCTCCCCCAAAACACGTCCCTTGATCCCCCCTGATGGCAGATAGCACATGTTGACATTCGTAAATTGGTGTGCATCTTCCAAATTTGGCTTTTCCAGGGGTGAGTTCCCCCCATCTGAACGCTATATCAAACCCAGTTCCTAAATACTGATGTCTGATATAGCCTTCAGGTTTTACCTAATGTGAACTTTGTAAGTTCTAGTTTTTTGGCTTTCTTGTTGGTTTTACACAGGCCTGTTTTATCTGAAATGGATATTTTGATTATTCATAATGCTACTGCAAACATTTTATACTACAAACATGTTGGTTTGTTTTAAAAACCTTTGGTAAATGCACATTTTGATTGTGCAGGTATAAAAAAGTGCCTTACTCATGAATGTGTGGATTATTGTCTCAACACTACAACAACACTTTTGGGGTGATGTAATTGTTGTTTTATGCACAAATGGGGGTTATTTCCTAAGGGCAAATACACTTTGCACTACAAGTGCAGGTTCAGTGCAGTTGCAAGTGCACTTGAAGTGAAATGTGTTTTTGCATTTAGGAAGTACCAGCCAACACTGTTTTTTATAAGGTTACCCAATCACGACATTTTCTGCACTCAACACATTTCTGTCAGGGTCAGCTAAAACAAACACAAGCAGTAAATGTCCACCAAGAATTGCTTTTGGTTGCTTTTTATTTAAAAAAGGTGTCACATATTGTCTGGCATATTGATAGCCCCCCTACCCACAAAGAACTCCAGGTATCGTAACCGGACATCACGGGCATTCAGGGAGGGCAAGCCAGGACGGCCGCTTTCAAGTGCCGTCATTGTGGAAGTATTTGGGATTTCGGCCTCAGGCCCAACTGAGCCAGCATAGTTGGCTGAATGTTTTCTTAAAAAATTATGGAGAACACAGCACGCCAGTATAATATGGTTCAGTTTATACTCCGCCATATGGATGGGTGTCAGAAATAGTCGGAACCGGCTGGCCAGGATTCCAAATGTGTTCTCCACCACTCTTCGGGCTCTGGCCAGCCGGTAATTAAAAACCCTCTGTTCCGGGGTGAGGGTCCTCATCGGGAATGGCCGCATCAGGTGGTCCCCCAGCGCAAATGCTTCATCAGCAACGAACACAAATGGGAGACCTTCAACATTGTCCTCTGGAGGTGGCAAGTCCAAACTGCCATTCTGGAGACGCCTGTAGAACTCCGTCTGGGCGATGACTCCACCATCGGACATCCGGCCATTCTTCCCCACGTCCACATACAAGAACTCGTAATTAGCCGACACCACCGCCAACATCACTATACTATTAAACCCCTTGTAGTTATAATAGTACGACCCCGAGTTGGGTGGTGGGACGATGTGGACGTGTTTCCCATCAATTGCCCCTCCGCAGTTAGGAAAGTCCCACCGCTGGGCAAAGTGGGAGGCCACAGTCTGCCATTCCTGTGGCGTGGAAGGAAACTGTTGAGGAAAAAAAAAAAAACATTACTATTTTTTCACAGAAACCTGGCAAGCAGATTAGACACAAACATTATGGGTCAACCTCCAGATAGCATTTATTAAGGGGAATTTAACAACAACAAAGTATAAGGTACACCTATCATATTCCCCCTCCCCCCCTCTCATGGGCCATTTCTAACATTATAGGGGGGGGGGGGGACTCTTGGACAGGTAACCCTCTTCACTTCATTGAGAGATGAATGCCTAAATACAGGGTATTACTTGGAACAGCCCCTCCTTTGTTACACTATTGGCAGCCCACTGGACAGGTAAGAAGTGTCATAATACAAAGATATAAATACACACTGTACACATTTGAGCACATTTGGACATTCTGCTATTACCTATCAAGATCATAATAGGATACAAGAACTTTAAACAGTACCATTGGAAAGTATACAGGCAGGCCCTTGCACTACATGCTTTGGGGAATTCATCCATAAATCTGACCAGTAAAAAGATGGGTATAGTGTGTATGGGTTTGGCAAAGTCAGCAGATAGATGATTGAGGATAGAGAATTGGGATCAGCTGACTTAGCAGTTGGGGGGAGGGAGGGTTACCAAAAATTTGGGGACACCACAAAAAAAAGCCTCTGGCCCTCTGCCTGAATTTAAATCCAAAATAACATTTCCAAACATTTTAGGGGGTGTTTGGGGTAAAGCACTACTATGGAGCTGATAAAATACATTGTTAAGTGACTACATGAGGTGAATATAGGGGCAGGAGACACCATGCTGGAGAGGTTATTGAAGGGGAAATATGTATGAAGGACATAAAATAATAATTACATAAAAATCTAGCATGCATGAGGACAAAGGGGACATTCACAGCATAATACAATCATGGTAATTAGGGAATGAGGAAAGAAATACAATATATTAGCAAACATTCAATACAATAAAATGTGATATAAAAGGAAAAAAATCTTACCTTCATATACTCCTTCTGCAGGACCTGTATGATGGCAGAACAGGTCTCTGGGATAATGATCCCCAGAGCCTGGGGGGAGATGCCTGTCGAGAACTTGAGGTCCTGCAGGCTTCTCCCTGTGGCCAAATACCGCAAGGTAGCGACCAACCTCTGCTCCGGAGTGATGGCTTGCCTCATGCAGGTATCCTGCCTGCTGATATAGGGGGTCAGCGAAGCCAACAAACGGTGAAACACGGGGTCCGTCATCCGGAGAAAGTTCCTGAAATCATCAGGATTATTCTCACGGATCTCACGGAGCAAAGGCATATGACAGAACTGGTCACGCTGAAGCAACCAATTCTTGGTCCATGAACTCCTCCCCACCCTGTTCATGGACTGGACTTGTGTCAAGGTCAGGACCCCAACACCAAGCCCCCGCACAGCACGAACTCTACGAGGAGTACGCATACGAAACATGGCTATAAAACGGTCGGCTGCTCAGAACGAAGTAACAGAACGCACTGAAGAACAGCAAGGCCTGTGAAGAGCGACCTGAAAACCAGTAACGAACGAACAAGAATACAGTGACTAAAGTCACGCGGAACTTGCTTGCACGCACTGAAGAGCAGATACAAACCCACAAGCACAAACTGAACGGCAGAAAACGATCTGAAAGCCACGAGTCTGAAAAAGCGCGAATCGTCTCTCACCAAACTTTTACTAACACGAGATTAGCAAAAGGAGCCCAAAGGGTGCTGCGCTTGGTTCTGAACCGGCCTTTTCTAGTCTCGTCGTACGTGCTTGACGTCACCGCGTTCTTGGCGATCGGAAATTCCGACAACTTTGTGCGACAGTGTGTAGGCAAAACAAGTTTGAGCCAACATCCGTAGGAAAAAATCCGAGGATTTTGTTGTCGGAATGTCCGATCAATGTCCGACCGTGTGTACGGGGCATAACTGTAAATACTGTAGCTGCCTGCTTGTGGTATTAATAGGATCAGAAGAACACCACCAATTTTATTCAGGTAGCTTTAGGTGCACACTGTGCAGAGGACGCACTACACTAACTTGTAAATACTACAGCTGCCTGGGATGTATATATATATACATAATACACTGTAAGTGCACCTAACTGACTCGCCTGCCTACTCTATCTAACTTAAATCAAATGACACTGTCTCTCTCTCTCGCTCTCTCTCTCTCAACGCCGGTACACACTAACCTGTGAAGCTCTGGTGAACTCCATGCCCAAGACGGTTAAGGCAGTGCTGGAAAATAATGGTGGCCACACAAAATTTTGACACTTTGGGCCCAATTTGGACATTTTCACTTAGGGGTGTACTCACTTTTGTTGCCAGCGGTTAAGACATTAATGGCTGTGTGTGTTGAGTTATTTTGAGGGGACAGTAAATTTACACTGTTATACAAGCTGTGCATTCACTACTTTACATTGTAGCAAAGTGTCATTTCTTCAGTGTTGTCACATGAAAAGATATAATAACATATTTACAAAAATGTGAGGGGTGTACTCACTTTTGTGAGATACTGTATATGTATATAGCATTGTCATTGTTAAAATATTATCTTGTGTCTTTCGGAGGAATTCTTTTGCTAAGTTGGCACTGTTGCCTAGAACTCATCGGATTTATTACCTTCTCTTGTGACAACTTCCCATTTATCGGTTCAAGTAAAATATTCATAGAATTTAAATACATTGCTGAATCTGCTGTGTGGGTAAGTATCTGAACTGTGGCTGTGCCAGCGTCAGGTAAGCAGGGGAGAAAAAAAACAATGGAGGGGAGCGTGAAGTTGCTCTTTAAGCTCCAGTAAACACACACAACTGAGTGAGTCAAAGCAGTGGGTCCTCTCGTTCCCTCCCTTTATTTAGCTCCATCAGACATTGCAATCAGACACAGATTGCCTAAAAGCTATCTGTCTTTGTAAAAACTCATAACATCCTGTGAATCCTGTGTTAACACTCATCCTGGAAGAATGTGGACATCTAAGCCTGGGTTCACACTATTGCAATGCGGGAACCAGCGCTATTCCAGTGCCCCCTCCCGCATCGCATCTCTCCCGCAGGCAGTTTACACTGCCTTCTGTGAACTGCTGTGGGTGTCAATATAATCTTAATGACAGCCCCAGATCGGTTCACAGATCGCAGTGCGAACTGTGGATTTGGACAGCAATCAGTTCGCATGGGTGTGAACCCATGCTGCCTGGGGGATTAATGCTGCCTGGAGCATTATTTGAAAAAAATAGCCCAAAGTTGTGTTCTAAAACTGTATTGTGCATCTTGAAAAAATATATATTGCCTGTCACAAAAACCTACAGCTATGATGTGCACTAGAAAGACAAAAACAGAACATTCCATAGCTCAACTCACTAACCAGTCTGCCAACTGACCAAATTAACCTGTCCAACAGTCTGCGTTAAAAACAGGGGTTTAGTTAGCACGCATTTGCAAACGCATGCATAAGCTGCAAAGTCTCTTCACGGCACCCTGTGTATGCTTTGCAGTCCTAACACTACTGAATTTATAAGCGTCTCCACAATGGAAGCACATGCATTAAATGGATAGATGAGGGACAGGTGGGCCTGGAGGCAGCCCAATCCCCCTTGAAGGAACAGGAGCACACTGGACACCCAGCACGAGCACTGTGGCAGCAAAGGTGTATATTGTATTTTACACCAGTAACAAACAAATGGCCCCTGCCCCCACCTATAACTGGCCTTCACAGCAAGGAGCACATGGAAGGGCAAACACATAAAAGACAAAAACAGAACATTCCATAGCTCAACTCACCAACCAGTCTGCCAACTCACCAAATTAACCTGTCCAACAGTCTGCGTTAAAAACAGGGGTTTAGTTAGCACGCATTTGCAAACGCATTTGTTTGTTTATGATGTGCACTATTCTATCACCTGTGGGTATAGGATTGTGTAAATAGGATTGTATGATTTTTTTTTTTAGGATTTCCCCCCCCCCCTTTAATTGGTTGAACTAGATGGACTTGTTTTTTTTTTTTTTTTTTTTCAACCAGACTAACTGTGTTAATGGATGCATTTCTTTTTTTTTTTTGGGAGTTGTCTGTACAGTTTATTAGATATAACTTCTGTCAGAGTTTAAAATAAGACAGCAGAGAGGTCATGCATTATGGTTTTGCACCTGCTAAAAAATAGTCTACCTAGATGGAATGTGTGTTACATAACAAGTCAAAGCTTGCTAAGTTAAATTCTCTCCTCTTAAGATCTTCACACACAGAGAGAAGCTGAACCTTCTTCAGGAAATTTACGTTATTTGTAAAACTCAGACTTGATAGGCAAACAATACTCTGTTATGGAGTGAAGAGAAAGTGAGACTTGCTCTTTAACAAAGTAAGAATGTAACAATTATACTTCAAGGACATATGTAAAGTAAATCTAATATAACCACAATTCCTTACCAAATGTTCACATGAAAAACATTCATATTTGGTTTATTCTGCCAAGTGCCCAATAGTAACTTTGCACTAAATCTTGAATATTTGACAATCGCTGTGGGTAACAATCATCCAGCTCAAGGCCTCAAAAGCCTGGATCTTTATCCCCTACTTTCTACAAAGCCTGGATATTCGAAACCTGCATGGAACTGCAGTGAGCAAGATACTGACAGTGCTTTCACAGTGGTATGCCTGATCTTTATCTTCATTTATCATTCATTTTGAACACATCTGTTATTTACGATTCTTCTAGAAAGGGAAAATGTGGAATGAGATAACTTATTTCTCACCACGGTACAAATTGCCCTTACAGTACTCTTTCAGTGCCTGTGGCAAGAAGCTTCTCTAGTGCAGATAATCCAAAGATTACACTAACAGTTGTTTTCTTGTACACAAGAAAAAGAAAAAAAAAAAAAAAAGACAGCACATCCTTCATTGTTTAATGGAGTTGAACTGAATCAGTCCAACAGAATTAAGGCACTAGTTGGTTTAACAGGAATAGCTTATTAAAGTCATACACAATGCTGTGGTGCATTACAATCAGACACTAGCGTTCACTGAGTGAAGGCACTTCTTACAGGTCCGGTACCATTAGTATATGAAACTTTCCTCCTATCTCACTGGACAGAAATGACAAACTATTTTCGTACCTTAGATGCTCTGCCAGTATCATTTTATTGAAATTCATAGTGTTAAAAATGTAGTATTACCCTATGTGTAACTGCAGTGACAAATAGCCTAATCATGTCTCTGGCACAAAGGTAGTAAACAGGGGTTCTTGTAAGAAAAGTGCAAATAAAGGTGACTTTTCCAGAGCTAGTGATAATAAAAGGGCAGTGCAAATACACACAGCTGGTAGCTAAACATACATCTTCCTGTTTGAAACAGATGGAAGAGAAATAAAAGTTCTACGATGAGCACAGTCATCTCTGTACTCACACTACAAGCGCAATATTAATGGATGCATTTCTAAATGCACAAAAGATAACTGAATATTATCACCAGGGGTAGTTGAGCCAGGAAATATCCAATTACCCCCTGGTGGATCAGGAAGGATTTTTCCCCCAACTGGAGCTAATTGCTTTATTGGGCTTTTTCTTTGCCTTCCTCTGGATAAACTGTGGGTATAGTATTGTGCACATCAGGGTTTTCTATTTGTTTTTTTTCTATTGGTTGAACTGGATAGACTTGTGTCTTTTTTTTTTCCAACCTAACTGTGATGCTCATAGCTATCACATGACAACAATGAAAAGGAAGAGACCACTTTTCATTGTTGTCATGTGATAGCTATGAGCATCAGATCGAGGTCTGGTTCTTTTTTGCGTTGCATTAGATCTGTGAGTCACAATATGGCACCTAGACGAACACGAGGCTTGGTTGCAGTTGTGTGATATAAAAGTGATGGATCAGCGCATCGCCCATGTCCCATGAAGACATAAGGTATTACAAAACATGTAGGGCGGTGCTATGAGCTGACGCCATCACGCCACATGTGACCCCGAAACACGGGTGTTTGTCTATTTTTTAGCTTGCTGGCTGTTTTATTTGTATTTCTTACATTGCGGTTGTTACCACTTGTTTTTATAAGCATTAAAGGCTTCCCTTTTTAAACGTTACTTCACAATTGGAGTCCTTCTCTCTTCTACACTTGCGGCTTTGAGTTTAAGTGTATGTTTCCAGATTGGAGTCTCTGCTTGTTCTTTACCGTATCTCGCTGAAGTGATACCTGCTCGTAATTGGAGGATCTCGGAGGTGTTGGAAACCCATCAGTCCCCGCAGAGGGCGTAACCTGCCTGCATATCAGACCTCGCTCTTGAGGGGATCCACCTGTTCTGGTAAGGGTTCCCACTAACAGAGCTCCCTCTCTTCAGATTGAGACCCTCTCTCTTCCTCCCTCGTCCCTCCCTCTCGGTGAAGGTGGATGGTCTTTGGAACTTATCATTTTCATTGGACTTAGTTGTTCACTTTTTCATCCTTTCATCCATTCATCAATATTTTCTTTTTCTTCTTTTGTATTAATTTTCAATTTTTGTTACACTTATTTATCTGGGCTTATGGACAATTTCTGAATGCTCACTTTTCTAATATTAATTTTTACTTGCATTTTATGTCACTTCAATTGTAATTTCTCATGTTTAGCGCAACAAATGTTTTTATTATTTTATTCGCACCATAGGGATATTTGATGGTTTTTGTTGCAGCTATTCTTTATTTATGTAGCGCTCTAGTGCGGTATTGTTCTGTTTTTTATTTTACCCTAACAGGATCAGACTGTGAAAGGGAGGAGGCAGTTGTTACCGTTTTACAATGGCTCATCAGTGTTGGTTAACCCATCGGCATGACTGACCCTCTCACAAGGTATGAGGGTGTGCATATCCAACCTTCGGCAATAGGCATTTGTGTATGGGAGCTCCTCTACATAAGATCTGTAGGTTGGTCCTTTCTGTGAATGTTAATATAGCATTAGGAGTTAATATTCTCCCATTAATGTGTGGGGGAAAGCACGGTATGATAGGTATGGGTAAGCGAGGGTAGGTGTAGGTGTGGGGGGTGAGGACTCTCTCCTAGTTGAGGATGAGGACATGTGTGAGGAATGTCTGTTTGTTTCCACAACATGGTTAAGTTATGTGTTTTGTTGGCTAATCCAAGGAATTACGGAAATGTAGACAATAGACCCATGTTTTCTGATACTTCGACGGGTTCTCTTTAGCTTGATGGATTAGGTTTTCCATTTCCGCTATTTTCTCCACATGCTGCAGCAAGTCAGTAAGTTTAGGGGTATTGGAGCTTCTCCAAAGGACAGGTATACATTGTTTTGCAGCACTGATGAGGTGAAGTGTAAGGGATTTCTTATATGCTGATTTGAGGTATAGATGTGTGATGTAGCAAGTATTGGGCCGGGGCAAAGTCTGGGGTATAAGTTGTGATTCTGGTAATTGCCTCGTGGACTGTCTTCCAGAATGGTTGTATGTGTGTTTGTGCTCTGTTGGGTTGGTTTTTCCTCTGCCTCCTCAGCTCCGGAGTCAGACACTCATTACTGCCGCCTCTGGGTATCAAGCAATTGATAGTCTGATCCAGCCTTTGGTGAGTATAGGGCCATGCGTTTTGGACCCTCTTGACTAATTATCATGATACCATGTATGTGCTGATACTTATTTGGTTCATTATACCACCTACAGATGTACTATACACGCATTTATCCCTGATAAAGCAAGCATGGTCTTTCGAAACGCGCCAGGGTACTTTCCATGCCTGTGTACTTTACAATTTACATTTTTATATCATGATACGTGAATGAAATATTTTACTGCATGTATCATTTCAGTGGCTTGGCTATGATTCATGTTTATGTTTGCATGACAATTTTAATACATTTTGAGACTGCATTTACATAGTTACATACATAGTTACATAGTAGTTGAGGTCAAAAAAAGACACAAGTCCATCAAGTCCAACCTATATGTGTGATTATATCATTTACTCTGTCAATTGTTGGATTACCGTATTCACCTTAAAGTCCCAGGGCAATTCCCTGTTTTTTGGGCTTTTGAACTAAAGCTATTAATTATAAAGAAAAAAGATACCTGAATACCAGTGCATGTAGAATTCCTATAATCTATACATTACTTAAAATGAATAAGAATTCACAACTACCTCCTGCATGGCCATTGGCCAATTATTAATGGCATAGGTTTGATCACATAGAGGCTGGGAGAATACTTGGACAAGTTCCTCCAGCCAAGTGTAAGAACGCCAAAAGCCTACTTGAAAGGTACTGAGGATCTTCTGCAGTCACTGAAAGAGTTGAGGCTGAACTTTAACACACCCATTTATTTAGCAGCTTCTTTGCAGCGGTGGAGGAGCGGTGAATACACTGCTCCTCCACCACTCCTGCCCATTGAAAACAATGGGGCAGCATCGTGATACTGCCGGCAAAGTGCCGCTGCAGCGGCATTTTGCAGGCGAATTTAACCCCTTTTCGGCCGCTAGCGGAGGCTTAAAACTGCCCCGCTAGTGGCCGAATAGCGCGGGTAAAGCGGCGCTAAAAATAACACCGCTTTACCGCTGACGTCCAGGGCGGCTCAGTGTGAAAGGGGTCTTATTGGCCTTAAATTGGGCTCTGAGTAAAAGGGATGATATCCCACATACTCAGAAATGTATTTAGGGAAAGGCACTAGACTTCTGCATTTCGCATAATTATTTTTGGTACCATGGACATTTTTTTTTCCCAGCAGGAAAATTTGCGCCCAGCCTAGCCAATCTGTTTATGGCTGAGTGGGAGGATAGACATGTCTTTAATAGACATAGACCTCAATTGAGGTTCTATCAAAGATTTATTGATGACCAGCTAATGGTTTGGGAGGTATCAAGGGAGTCTGCACTAGAATTTATATCTCACCTATACCATAATGACAATAATATAAAACTAGATTACCAATTTAGTGTCAACACAGTCAACTTTTTGGATGTTACTATTGAAAGATATGGGAATGAACTTGCCACTAAGGTGCACTTTAAGCCAATGGATAGGAATAACTATTTATCAATTAAAAGTGGACATCACCCAGCTTGGATTAGGAATATACCGAAAGGCCCAATGCTGAGGGTGAGATGTAACTACACTAAACAGGAAGATTTTATCTTGCAGGCGAATGTTCTTAAAGAGAAATTTTTACAAAAAGGTTACAGGGAGGATGTCCTGGATAAAACAATTGATCAAGTAGCCAATATGCCCAGAACCCAATGCCTTGTTAAAAAGGATCAACAGCTACCTTCTGACCAACATCAGTTTGGATTTTTTTTTAAATATTGGTATATTCTTTATATGGATAGGGATTTAGGTCCGTTCTTTCCAAATCACCCTAGGTATATATATATATATAGAAAGGCTCCAAATTTTGGTGACTAACTGGTAAGAAAGATTTTAGATCCACCTGGCCAACAAAAAATACAAATTGATTTAAAAGGATTATATCCGTGTAGAAAATGCATTTTATGTAGAACGGTAAAAAATAGTAATAGAGGTATATCAGGCATTACCAATATTGATAATAAATAATTTTCTATAGATGAATTTATCCCATGCAATACCTCACATGTGGTTTATTTGTTGTGGTGTCCATGTGGGTTGTACTATGTGGGGAGGACTAAAAGACTCCTCAAGATTCATATTGCTGAACGTGTAGCCAATATAAAGAAAGGGTTTAAAAAGCATAGTGTGTCCCTTGACTTTAGGGAGAAGCACAATCAAGATCCCACACTACTGCAATTTTGTGGGATAGATTGTGTATTTCCATCGTGAAGGGGCTCTAATCGAGTTAGAGACTTATCACAAACAGAAACTAAGTGGATTTTTCTAATAAAAAGTTTAACCCCTAGAACAGGCATGTCCACAGTCTGGCCCGCGGGCCAATTGTGGCCCGTGTTCCAGTTTACTATGGCCCCACAGGTAATTTGGCAAAATCTATCTTTTGTGGCCCCCAACTTATCCCAGAGTGCTGCTCAGGACCTCTGGGATCTCTGGATCTCTCAACGCTGTGGGACTGCATGTCCTCAGTCGGCGTTCTCGCGATCTCTCGGACATTGTGGGATCTGCATGTCCCCAGTCGGCGTTTTCGTGATCTCTCGAACGTCATGGGATTAGGTGCGTTCCTTCTCCCTGCGCTGTGTCTTCACCACAGACAGCCACAAGGCAAGAGATCTCTGGCGAATTCTATTTGGGGAGTTTATTAGTGCTCGGGCGAACACACTTAGACCTTCTGGTCAATTTCTAAAATGGCGACTGTAAATAAGAGAAGGAAAGTGAGAGCCGCCACTTCCAGGACAGGTGGAAAATGCTGAGCTTATTTGGCTCAACATATTTGTGACATTCTCTGCTTTCCCTTTAGATTGTAAGCTCTACGAGCAGGGCCCTTCCATTTCTTCTGTATTGAACTGTATTGTAATTGTACTGTCCTTTTTGTGTTGTAAACTGTTGGCGCTATAAAAATCCTGTATAATAATAATGAACTTTAACAAGAACCACATGAGGACAAGACTAAATGACTCTCACCTGCGTGACATTTTGCGCATCAAAACCATTGTAAAATGTAAGTTAATGTCAGTTGGTCTAAATCAGTTATAAATATATTTGGACACAACATGTATACTTGGTGTTATGTTCCTGTTCAGATATTTTGAACTTAAAAGTTATCAGACAACCTTTTTTACCAATAATATATAATGTACTTTACAAAGTTCCTGATATATATTTCAGCTTCCTGGATTTTTTTTTTTCATCTGGCCTTCAGATATGAAAGGCAGAGTAATTTAACACCTTTTTAGATTTGTCATCCATGTAACGAAATGAAAAGCATGCCGTTTGCAACAAACGTTGCATAAAATAGTTAATTTGCATTTCATTTTAATGGTTCAAAGAATGTCAGGCAAAATGGTCGGCCCTCACGCATGTTCACGTCATCAAATCTGGCCCTCTTTGAAAAAAGTTTGGACACTTCTGCCCTAGAGGGTTAAATATTGAGCTGGATCTCAATTGTTTCATAAGTAATTTTTTAATTAAATTTATGATTTTTATGGGCTTATGATAATAATAATAGGAATGGGTTCCTCGTGTTTTACATGTAATTTTATAAATAATTAAAAAATGTCTATATTTCTTTTGTTAGTTCAGTGTTATAGTAAGTATAACATTTTTTTTAATATACACTGCTAATTTACATTATTAGCTACAATCAGTGACAGAGTTGCTTTGATTTGGTGCTGTCTTTCATATTATTAATAATATGTTGATCTATGAGAACATTATCTATCCCACAACATGAGTGTAAGCAGAGAAAATACTGTGCATTTAAAGGTTGCGGGGACATGGAGTTAACGCATGCGCTGAATGATATTCACCGCCATTAACATATGGGAAATTATAAAAGGGAGGTTGCCGTGCCATACAGCCAACCCCAGGAGGAAGTCCTGATGACGAAACATGTCGGGACGTGGCTGTACAGCAACCATTAGTGACGTTGGATGCAATACCGGAAGTGATGTTCAGAGTGTTATGCTGGTCTACTGTGACCATGTCATGCCAGTTCCTTGCTGCTGCAGTGGATTTGTTACATGCTTTTATTTGATTCCATGTGAGTGTAATGTTTGAATCGTTTTTAACTTTAATACATTTTCATCAAACGATACTGCACTATTGGAGCACTTTGTTTCTTTATATGTGGATTTTCCATGAGATCTACTTGGCTATCGATGGATAATTTAACCCTTTTTGGGTTGTCGTGTATTTGCCGAGCATGAGAGTGCAAGGCAACTTCATCTGGTGAGTGCACATCTAAAGGGGAGCTGAGTCACCATTTGCACGCGGTGTGGTGGATGATTTTTGAAGTCTATCCTTTCATACTACACAGTGTTGAATCACACAGAGCTTTCACGCTTGTTTAAAGGACTGTTTAGTTGTGGACTTTGTTCATTCATTCCTACAATTCAGAATTACTAATTTATGTTAATGATTATCACTTGTCACTGGGTGATATTTATGATTTCAAGTCATTTTAACTCACAGCGCCGCTATTTACAATTAATTTACGCGGTAAATGCTTATGATTATCTGTTAAATTTAAGTGGCAGCTTTAAACACTATATTTGCTCCTGGCGCAGTGGTGGTACCTATAGTGTGGGTGTACGTAGCTTTTTGGACCTTCTGATTTTATCTATGTAGATTTACAAGGATTTTACCAACTTTGTTGCAGATTTCTACCTTTTGTTATTCTGAAGAAATCCCTGTGTGTTTGTCTGTGTCCATGTGAAAAGTGTATCCAATGGGAGCAGTTTATTAATTATAAATCAACTGCTACACATGCAGGGCTTTAATGAGGAAAATTGCAGAGTCTGCATACCTTTAGACATGATTTCCTATTGGGAGTATCTCACAAAAAATGAATTTTTTGTTACAGGGGATGCCTAAAATCTGACTTGTAGCTTAGTGTAGACTTCTGGCAAAATCAGTGAGCCGATCCCACAAGCAGGAAATGATGTTCTGTCTACAGAACACCTCCAGGTTGCCATATTGCATTTTACAGAAAATTACAGAGCTGTAGATTGAAAAGGAAAAGTCATTTTTAATAACAGTCAATTGCAATATGACTTGAGTCGCAATAGTATATACTATATTATTTTTTATGTGAACTGATATGGTTCAGGAAAGATGGGGAAGGGGGTGCTTGTTTGCTCGCCCCCCTCTTTTCCTTTTTCCTGACCTGGTGGGCTGCATGCTTGGATAAGGGCCTGGTATGAATTCTGGGGGAGACCCCAAACCATTTAAAAAAAAAAAAATTGGTGTGGGGTTCCCCTTAAATCCATGGCAGACCCGAAGGGGGGTTGCTCATGCTTTTTTTTTTCTCTGCATTTTTCATTTGTTTACATTTCAGCTGTCAGCAGAGAATCCCGCTGACAGTAGTGAGTCATCGGTGGTTAAGGATGCAGTCGCCAGCTTCCCGGCTCGTTCCTTAACAACCAGCTATTCTTCACACAAAATTCGAATCGGTCAATCAATTTTCAACCAGTCCGAATTCGAATAATTCTGAAAATTTGGAATTAATTAGAAAACGAATATACGAAACAAAGTGCATGTTAAAGAAATCCGTTACTATTTAATTAAGATACACGTAGATGTATTCGAATTGCAGAATAACCAAAAATTTGTCCACATTTATATTT